>NC_053390.1:529720939-530931139 GCF_905171765.1 Bufo bufo | reverse complement strand
TTTTATATATTTTTTGGGACGGCGGGGGGGGGGGGTCGAACAACCCTTATTACTTTTCTAAACTGGTTAAATTAGTAAAATGAATTAATTAATAATGGAGAAGATCTCGCCATTCAAAGAACCTGTGGTTATTCCAGTGAAGCGGTCATCATTCTGTGCTGTCCCAGTATGGGGACAGGTACACTATGCCTGAATTGTCCAAAAAATATTGGGGGAGTTTTATCAAGATGGGCGTTTTCTTCACCAGTCTTGATTTCCACTGCGCAGCCAGAGGATGCGCCTACTGTAGACAAAGGTGCAGGCCTCGTCATAGATTTGTGCACCAGACTGAAATCTACTGCAGCCTCCTAGATGTCATAGATGTCTATCGTTATTCACGCCCCCTTCCCGCCAGGGCCTCTGTGCCTTTTCTAAATTAAGGTGCAATGACAATTAATAAGTCGGGTTTGTGACTTTTTTTACGTCAGAAAACTGCCATTCGGGGGAATAATAAATTCCCCAGTTGTGTTGTTTGGTTAATAGCATCTTATTAAGAATACAGCTATAACCTATATAGTTTTGGTTTTCTGTATCCATGAGGAGATCGCTCACCCTGCTCTGTATACCAGGCAACATATTAAAGGGGTTCTCCCACAAAAAATATTCTAGAGTTTTCAAACCAGCACCTGGTTCTGAATACTTTTCTAATTGTATGTACGGTAATTAAAAATTTAGCATAGCCAGTGAGTTATTCAATAAAATGTATCTGTATAGCGCCACCAGCTGTTTTTTTTTTTTTTTTCTTATTTCTTTGTCCTGCTCACTGAGATGCCCGCACATGCTCAGTTTCATCCTTCAACTGGCTCCTGAGCTGGGATAGAAACATAGAAACATAGAATGTGTCGGCAGATAAGAACCATTTGGCCCATCTAGTCTGCCCAATATATCTGAATCCTATGAATAGTCCCTGGCCCTATCTTATATGAAGGATAGCCATATGCCTATCCCATGCATGCTTAAACTCCTCCACTGTATTTGCAGCTACCACTTCTGCAGGAAGGCTATTCCATGCATCCACTACTCTCTCAGTAAAGTAATACTTCCTTATATTACTTTTAAACCTTTGCCCCTCTAATTTAAAACTGTGTCCTCTTGTGGTAGTTTTTCTTCTTTTAAATATGCTCTCCTCCTTTAACGAGTTGATTCCCTTTATGTATTTAAAAGTTTCTATCATATCCCCTCTGGATAGGGAGAGCATGGACACGCCCCCTTAGCTGCAGCAGAAAAGACACTCCCACTGAGCTGGGATAGGGAGAGCATGGACACGCCCCCTTAGCTGCAGCAGAAAAGACACTCCCACTGAGCTGGGATAGGGAGAGCATGGACACGCCCCCTTAGCTGCAGCAGAAAAGACACTCCCACTGAGCTGGCATAGGGAGAGCATGGACACGCCCCCTTAGCTGCAGCAGAAAAGACACTCCCACTGAGCTGGGATAGGGAGAGCATGGACACGCCCCCTTAGCTGCAGCAGAAAAGACACTCCCTTTGAGCGGCCAGCTTGATATCAATCTAGCAGAGCATTGAATGGGGAGATCTCTGGATCCATGTGAGGTACAGGGCTGGTTCTAGCTTTGTTAGAAAGAGGTTGTCATGTACTATATGACATTAGTCATGGGATAACCCCTTTAAGGTGACAGATCAGCTTTAACCGTAATATATTACAGTGCAATATCATTTCTTTAAAGGGACTATCTGACTTCTGGAAAAAAAGGAATGAAAACCACAGAAGATTTTTTTCAAGTGCCCGGTACATGATCGCTGCAGTTAATCATAGGCCTCAGTAGTCACTTGTTGTACTTTTGGCATAACTACCCAGGAGTCATGATGCCAGGAGTATGCCACATGATTGATTGGCATTAATTATATTATACTTTTTTTTTTTTTCATCCTGAGCTCCTGCCCTGCGCCCACTCGTTCCACTCTGCTAAAGCCTTGCATTGTGCAGGGTCTGGCGGAGAGAGCAAGCACAGTACAGAAGTTAAGCATAGCACATCACTGCTTTGCTGTGCCCGCTATGCTAAAACCTGGCATAGCACACCTCTGCCAGGCTTTAGGAGAGCAGCGCTGGCACAGACAGGAGCAGTGGTGTGCTTTGGAGCTTCTGCCTGTCCAGCGATCTAAAAACCCATTCATACAGTGTATTGGAGAGGCAAAAAAGGATCAAGCACTTAAAGAGGAGCTGTCACCTCTCCTGACATGTCTGTTATAGTAACTACTTACATTCCCCATGTAATAACAATTCTGAAGCATCTATTCTTATGACTCCATTCCTTTTTTTCTACTAGAAGGTTATTAATGAATTAATGAATTACCCGCAGTTTGCAGTAAAGGTACATTTGGGTGTTACCTGTTGGGGGTGTGTCACTGCACAGTCTAACACCAGAAGCACTGGTTGGACAGAGTCAGACACACCCTCTACTGGTAACACCCAGTAGTACCTTTACTGCAGACTGCTGGCAATTTATTTGTAAACTTCTAGCAGGAATAATACAGGAATGGCTCAACAGAATCATAAGAATAGATGCTCCAGAATTGGTAATACAAGGGGAATGCAAGTAATTACTAAAACAGACATGTCAGGAGAGGTGAAAGGTCCTCTTTACAATCAGCACAGATTAGTGCTATATCCTCCTCGGTAAAAACCCCATGGATGTGTCTATGGTATCTCAGTATTCTGAGTGCATCAGACTCACCCAGTCCTTAAAGTGTAATGGTTGTTTTCAGTAATTCTTCGGAATAAGATGCCATATGTGCATTTTAGTTTAGTTTTTAGTTTTTTTGTATGAAAAGGCTGCGGGGCTTCGTGAGCGCCACGGTCTCTTCCTAGGCCATATGACATCTCCAGACAAAAAAAAATACCCCAAATTGGCTCCTAAACTGAAAAATTTGGTCGCCAAATTTAAAATACATATAATTATAATAAAAAAAGACTTGGAGGAGAATACAGCACCACATACCTCTTACATCCAGTGACATCTCCTGTCATGTAGACCTTCTCTTTCCTCTCCTCTTCTCCTCCATTAGACCGCCCTGACAAATTCTTTCAGCCGCATCTCGTCTCTACAGAGTTTGTAACAAAGACACGTTAGATTTCTCAATTTTTCCATCAACCTCCCCATCCTGGTGTCCCCACAGTGTCATCCTGCTGCCACTCCCAATACTGTGCCCGTTGTGCTCCCCAATGCCCCAGGTACTAGCCTGCTGAAAAAATAGTGACCCTAATAGACATACCGTAATTGGGGTCACTTATCAAACTGATGTAAAGTAAAACTAGATTTCCAAAAGAGCTGTCAAAAATGAATGGTGGAACCTGATTGGCTGCTATGGACAACTAAGCCAGTGCTACTTTACACCAGTTTGATAAATTACCCCAAATGTCCCTATAATGTCTACAGCAGTAATTATGTCCCCTAGAGTGCCCCCAGTAATAACAACATCTTATATTGTGCTCCAGGTAATAATCCCTGTATAGTGTCCCCATAAATAATAGAATTGACCCTACAGTGCCTCCCCAATAGCAATGCCCCCCGCGTTGCCCCCATATAGTAGTTTCCCCAAAAACTGCCCCCTATAGTAATCCCCCCATAGTAATTTGCCCCCCCAAACAGTAATTTCCCCCACACCGCCCCTATGTAGTAGTTTGCCCCCACACAGTAATTTGCCCCACATAGTAATTTGCCCCCACACAGTAATTTCCACCACAGTGCCCCCATATAGTAGTTTGCCCCCACAAAGTAATTTCCCCACACAGTAATTTCCACCACACTGCCCCTATATAGTAGTTTGCCCCCATACAGTAATTTCCCTCACACTGCCCCCACACAGTAGTTTGCCCCCATACAGTAATTTCCCACACAGTAGTTTCCCCCACACTGCCCCCATACAGTTGTTTACCCCACACAGCAGTTTCCCCCACACTGCCCCCACACAGCAGTTTCCCCCACACTGCCCCCACACAGCAGTTTCCCCCACACTGCCCCCACACAGCAGTTTCCCCCACACTGCCCCCACACAGCAGTTTCCCCCACACTGCCCCCACACAGTAGTTTCCCCCACACTGCCCCCATACAGTAATTTCCCACACAGTAGTTTCCCCCACACTGCCCCCATACAGTTGTTTACCCCACACAGCAGTTTCCCCCACACTGCCCCCACACAGCAGTTTCCCCCACACTGCCCCCACACAGCAGTTTCCCCCACACTGCCCCCACACAGCAGTTTCCCCCACACTGCCCCCACACAGCAGTTTCCCCCACACTGCCCCCACACAGCAGTTTCCCCCACACTGCCCCCACA
Source organism: Bufo bufo (assembly GCF_905171765.1). NCBI lineage: Eukaryota > Metazoa > Chordata > Amphibia > Anura > Bufonidae > Bufo > Bufo bufo. The sequence continues at coordinate 530,926,804 of NC_053390.1, read as the reverse complement.
CAGCAGTTTCCCCCACACTGCCCCCACACAGCAGTTTCCCCCACACTGCCCCCACACAGCAGTTTCCCCCACACTGCCCCCACACAGCAGTTTCCCCCACACTGCCCCCACACAGTAGTTTCCCCCACACTGCCCCCACACAGTAGTTTCCCCCACACTGTAGTTTCCCCCACACTGTAGTTTCCCCCACACTGTAGTTTCCCCCACACTGTAGTTTCCCCCACACTGTAGTTTCCCCCACACTGTAGTTTCCCCCACACTGTAGTTTCCCCCACACTGTAGTTTCCCCCACACTGTAGTTTCCCCCACACTGTAGTTTCCCCCACACTGTAGTTTCCCCCACACTGTAGTTTCCCCCACACAGTAGTTTCCCCCACACAGTAGTTTCCCCCACTCAGTAGTTTCCCCCACTCAGTAGTTTCCCCCACACAGTAGTTTCCCCCACACAGTAGTTTCCCCCACACAGTAGTTTCCCCCACAAAGTAATTTCCCCCACATTGCCCCATATAGTAATTTGCCCTCCACACAGTAATCCCACCATAATATTTTTCCTACACATAGTAATTTTCCCCCATACTGCAATTTCCCCCCGATGTACTGTCTCTTCACATGTCCTCCTGTGTGTCCCCCCCATGTCCCCCAAAGTTGGCACATAAAAAAAAAACTAAAATAAAAACTAAAGGCTAAATACTCACTTATGTCCGCGATGACGTTATCACGCACACCTGCGCCGGGATTTCACTACTGCATAGGCCTCAGGCCTACTAGGCCTGAATCCTATGGTGGTGACCGGCGGCGGAGCAGGGAACTATATGCTCCCGTGCCCCGCCGCAGTATGTGGGCGTTCAGGTCTGCGTTTGGCCCCCTAGCGGTGCTGGGTCCGGGGCTGCCGACCCGAACGTCCCTATTGTAATCCGCCACTGCATATGTGTGTACGTGAGGACTAATACTGTTTCTGGCCATATATGACTTGTATCTGGCACTTTTCAGCAGTTTTCTGTGAGCTAATGGGGGGAGACTAGCTGGTTTCATATCTGCCCATACTTAAACATGGAGAAACAGGAAAATCTGTTCCCTGACTCTCTGTAGCACACGCTAAGAAGCAGCCACAATAATGGAGCGCAGCAGTTTTCTTCCAGCCAATTCTTAGCATATTTGCCGGGTTGCTTCCGGATCTTCGCCAGTGCCCATTATAGTAAATGGGCCGGATGACAATATTTAAGCTTCCAGCAATGCTGGAACGCAGAGAGATCTAGCAGGCTGTTCCCTGCCAAAACAGCCTGCCGGATTTCAAAACGCTAGTGTGAAGCTAGCCTTACTAATATATCCTTTGTTAATGTTATGTTCCGTTTGCTCTTCTGTGCCATACACATAGAGGTCCGGTCCATAAGATGGCTGCTGATGGAGGGTCATGTGACCGGGCAAATCACTCAATCTCCATCATCCAGACACACTGCACTAAACGCCTAACAGTGAAGTGCAGGTGGCAGACAGACAGACAGACATCAGACAGATGGATTTACTAATGTGCTAACTGCTATTACAGGTACATTTATTGCCTATATTGTTACAGATGATTCTACAAGAGTACCACTTGGTACAGAGGATGGCTATATCAATGCAAGTTACATCAAGATGCCAGTGGGCAATGAGGAATTCATATATATTGCCTGCCAAGGACCACTTCCAAGTACAGTTTCGGATTTTTGGCAGATGGTGTGGGAGCAGAAAGCCACAGTGATTGCCATGATGACCCAGGAAATGGAAGGTGGGAAGATAAAGTGTCAGAGGTACTGGCCCGATGAGCTACGCAGACCTGTACGGATAACCAGTGAACTTCAGCTTACCCTAGTAAAAACACTGCAGCTGGAAAGTTTTGTCTTGCGAGTTGTGGAATTACACGATGTTCAGGTGAGCATTTACAAATTTGCTTGACGCAGTACATGACATGTTCATGGACTATGGGAGAGTTTTCTAGACATGTGCAGAGATCATTGTGCAGGGAGGGGAAGTAGATAAGCTGGGACCATCAACCATTGTGAATGGTGGATCCTATGTTATTTATACAGAGGTCTTATACAATTTCATTATAATTCTACCTGTGATGATAATGTGATGACTGCTGAAAAGTGATCTCTATAACAAGGATTGTCTGCATGTTATTAGGCTGTCACCAGTGCAAAAACTGCAGGGTTTTAGGATTTCTTTAAAATGTTTCTAATTACAGTACTGCACGTGCAGCATATGCCCTGGCTGTGGCATTATGTATTAGGTGCATTCTGCTGCAGCCTATGCACTGGTGAAGACCAGAGGATGGAAGAACTGCATAATCAACACGTCACCAGACCATGATAAGCTTTTGATAAAAGCATTTTCTGTAATTAAGCATAGAACATTTACTGAGAAAAGCATTCTTCTTGACATCTGTGCTGAGATTACCCCTTTAACGTAGCTGTAATGTGAGGAACTGCAATTTTGCCATATTTATTACTGACAGGTAATGAGTTAATTTTAATTTTTTTTTTTTTTTTTTTACATTTTTATAGACTGGAGAAGTACGACATATTGCCCATCTGAACTTCACTGCATGGCCAGATCATGATACCCCAACTGATCCAAACCAGCTCCTCACATTCATCTCCTACATGAGATATATCTACAAATATGGACCTATTATCACACACTGTAGTGCAGGCATTGGGCGCTCCGGCACACTTATATGTATTGATGTCATGCTGGGTTTAATCAGCAGGGATTTAGAGGTAAGTCCAAACAGGTCTGCTATGTTGTAGATGTGAGTCCAGAACTGCATGAAAACATTGCTGCCAATGTATAGCCCTAACCACTTTAAGACCGGGCCATTTACCCCCGACCCCCACCCTTCCTGACCAGATGCATTTAGTTTTTTCAGTACCTACTTCTTTGAGCCATACGATTTTTTTTCACCTTTTTTCGCTGATATGTTGGCCTTTATTTTTATGTCAGTTTTATTCTAGTAATTTTTTTTATTTATTTTTTTATACCAGAACATTTTTTTAAAACTCGAAATATATATTGTTTTCCACATTTTTATCTGTGAACAAAGTACAACTAAAATACTTTTTTTCAAATTATGTCCCTTTTCAGTAACAGTCATTTTGATATACGTGATGTATAGGTCAAGGATGAGGCTAGAAACTGCGGTGTGGTGGGTTATTTTTTAATTTGATGAACAATTACAATGCTGTAAAGCCTCACTGCAGAGCTCCTCTGGGTCTGCAAAGACCCAGCAGCTTGTGCAGATACCCTCCAGCTATGACATAATCACTTGGACTGGAGCAAGAAGTGGCTGTTTTGCAGCTTCCTGATCTGTATACACAGCGCTCATTGACCACTGTGTATACAGCTATGGAGAAGGGCAGGATGGTAAAAATAAACAGTCCCTGCCTTCTCAGTGTGGGTCCCAGCTGTCACTGGCAGAGGGCTCCCCACTCTAGGAGATGCATTGTTAGTATGCAGTTGCCATCTCTGCAAGGATGTTCAGAAACATCCTTGCAGAGCTATGCATGGACTGCCCAGACATATATTGTCAGCGGGTGGTCCGGAATCGGGGTTTTCCAGAATCTGGTGGTTTGTTTACTGATCTGCAGCAGTGATTTCACATTGACAACACATGACTGCTGCAGCCAGTCACTGGTCTCAGCAATGTACTATTGAGGCCAGTGTTTTCTGGGCGTTTTTTATTTCTCCCAAAAGATAAAACTAATGATAAAAAGCCTTCTATTACTTCCTGCATTTAATATGTACAAGCAGATACTATGACTTCTAACTGCTATTCTCTTTGGTTCCCCAGTTCAGTATCTCAGATTTGGTACGAACAATGAGGCTTCAGAGACATGGGATGATACAGACAGAGGTAAATTTATGTATTGTAATCTTAGCATGAATACTAAACATGTATACTGTTTATGGGTGGGTTGTGACTAATTTTGTTCTGTTTAAGGTTGCTTTCTCCCTTTTTTTTTTTTCACAGCATTTTGTGATTTAAAAAAAAAAAATGGCAAGGGACAAAAAAAAAACTCAGGAAATGCTAGGTCTTAAAACACCGCTACAGAAAACACAGTGTTTGTAGGGTGTTTTATAACTTCCTACTGGCCATTTCATATTTTGCTCTGAAAAAATGCAGACAAAATAAAAAACACAGCATAAAAAAAAATGTATGTAAAGCCAGCCCTATATGTGTATGCACATTTGTATTTGTTACGGATGATCTGTGTGCTTTCTGTATCCATATGTCTTATCCGCAGAAAGATTGAATATCTACAAAATGCAGACTATAGACCCATTGAAGTCAATAAGCTTGCTAAAAAAAAAAAAAGCGGATGTGCATCTCTTGTAACTTCTCCTACTGTATTTGAAGGTTTACAAGAACAGGGGGTAGTAACACATGACTGCAGAATAAGAGTATGCATAGTTTGTATTTTGCATAGCAGCTTCATATACTAAACCAGGGGCGAATTATAGGGAGGGCATCCTGCCACCCCAGGGATTCTACTAATAAAGGAGGAGGTGGTGGCCTGCACCAAAACAAATTCACAGAGGAAGCAGCCGCTTTCTCACAATGGCAGTCTGACTGCAGAGCATGTACTGGCATTGCTAAGTTCATCCCTCTATCAAAAGCGGATTGTGTAGCATGGCAGGCTGTGAGTGTATTGAGAAGAATAGAAGGGGGAGATGTACACACTGCTTGCGGGCTGGAGCCCCCCGACATGGCATGATTCACATTCATATGCAGTGAGACCACTTTGTTTTTGCAGTGCACCTAACTACTGTTTTTTTTTATATTTTTTTTCATTTCAGGAGCAATACATGTTTTGTTATCAAGTGATCCTCTATGTCCTGCAAAGACTGCAAGCAGAAGAGAACCAGTAATGGATCATATAATCTCTGAATTTAGATACGGGTCCTAATGAAAGGGCCACTAGTTAATGAACAAGAGCTGCATTTTAGTAGCTTACTTATACCAAGCTCGCCAGGTATCAGCTCCAGTGGATGCCAAGAGCAGTTGTTTATACTGCTGTTTTATATTGTTTGGGTTGAAAGCGGTTATAAAGACAGTATTTTAATGCACAGACACATGTTACAGTAGTATACATGGTACTTAATATGGTACGCCTGTATAGTCACAGATAACTTTTTTTCCAACAATTTTCACAATCAAAAAATTAGTTTTGTAGTTGACACATAAAAAGTGTTTAAAAATAATTGTTTCTATAGACCCCAGATTAGCAAGTTTATTGTAAGTATTGCATACATTTCATAACGTTTACTTATATAGAGTTTTATTACTATTTATATACTTTTACAAAAGGATACAAGACTACCCTGTGCCTGGCTGTATGTATTGGCACGCTTGTTCTCTACCCTGTAAATAAACGGTGCACATTACAATGTATACACAACTGTGTGGTTTTCCTCTTCATTTAATCACGTCCTGTTAAGCGGTTATGTCTTTTTCTCATGGCTGACGACCCTGAGTTCGGGAAATGTTTTTTTTTTACAGTAGAAATTAAAGGGGTTCTACAGTTATTTTTAACTCTGGATAGATCATCAGCATCTGCTCAGCGGGGGTCCGACACCCGGGACCCCCGCCGATCAGCTGTTTGAGAAGGCAGCGGCGCTGGCGGTAGTGCCGCAGCCTTCTCGCTGTTTACCGCAGGCCCAGTGACATCACGACTAGAATCACTTGCCTGGGGGCGGCTAAGCTCTGTTCACTTGAATGGAGCTTAGCCCTGCCCAGGCCACTAGTCGTGACATCACTGGGCCTGCGGTAAACAGCGAGAAGGCCGCGGCACTACTGCCAGCGCCGCTGCCTTCTCAAACAGCTGATACGCGGGGGTCCCGGGTGTTGGACCCCAGCCGATCAGATGCTGATGATCAATCCAGAGGATAGATCATTAGTTTAAAATAACTCCAGAACCCCTTTCATTTATGAAGTTATTATGTGAAGTCTCGCGGGACTTCACAAAGTAATAACTTCGGCTCATCTGAGCCAATACATTCTAATACTGTACGGACCACTCGCTCCGTACAGTATTGGACCGAAGTTTTATGCGAATCGATTCGCTCATCCCTAATTCAGACATCTAATATGTGTGGTCAGCTATAGCCCATGGCACTGTGTGGGAGTTACCATGTGTTGCCTTCTTAAAGAGAATACATGACTAATTTGAGGGTTAAAGGGATTGTCTGGATTTCAAATTTTATTAAAAAACTGGGCAAAATGTCTGAAGCGTCAGAGGCAAGTCTAGCAATCTCCCACCAATAGGTACACTACTCAAAAGTAGCCCCTGTGAGCCTTTTGTAAGCAGCGGAGAAAGCGCTTTTACGTGCTTTTGTGGTAAGACCCAGTGTTTAATCAGACCATACCTTCCTGAGACATAACTGCATTCCAAGTTTTGCAGCAATCCAGTATTTCTATCTGGGTGCGTTAATTTTTTATCTTTTTGCATGTGTGTGTGTATATACACTCGCCTAAAGAATTATTAGAAACACCTGTTCTATTTCTCATTAATGCAATTATCTAGTCAACCAATCACATGGCAGTTGTTTCAATGCATTTAGGGGGGTGGTCCTGGTCAAGACAATCTCCTGAACTCCAAACTGAATGTCAGAATGGGAAAGAAAGGTGATTTAAGCAATTTTGAGCGTGGCATGGTTGTTGGTGCCAGACGGGCCGGTCTGAGTATTTCACAATCTGCTCAGTTACTGGGATTTTCATGCACAACCATTTCTAGGGTTTACAAAGAATGGTGTGAAAAGGGAAAAACATCTAGTATGCGGCAGTCCTGTGGGCAAAAATGCCTTGTGGATGCTAGAGGTCAGAGGAGAATGGGCCGACTGATTCAAGCTGATAGAAGAGCAACATTGACTGAAATAACCACTCGTTACAACCGAGGTATGCAGCAAAGCATTTGTGAAGCCACAATACGCACAACCTTGAGGTGGATGGGCTACAACAGCAGAAGACCCCACCGGGTACCACTCATCTCCACTACAAATAGGAAAAAGAGGCTACAATTTGCACGAGCTCACCAAAATTGGACTGTTGAAGACTGGAAAAATGTTACCTGGTCTGATGAGTCTCGATTTCTGTTGAGACATTCAAATGGTAGAGTCCGAATTTGGCGTAAACAGAATGAGAACATGTATCCATCCTCTGATGGCTACTTCCAGCAGGATAATGCACCATGTCACAAAGCTCGAATCATTTCAAATTGTTTTCTTGAACATGACAATGAGTTCACTGTACTAAAATGGCCCCCACAGTCACCAGATCTCAACCCAATAGAGCATCTTTGGGATGTGGTGGAACGGGAGCTTCGTGCCCTGGATGTGCATCCCTCAAATCTCCATCAACTGCAAGATGCTATCCTATCAATATGGGCCAACATTTCTAAAGAATGCTATCAGCACCTTGTTGAATCAATGCCACGTAGAATTAAGGCAGTTCTGAAGGCAAAAGGGGGTCCAACACCGTATTAGTATGGTGTTCCTAATAATTCTAAAGACTATGAAGGCATCAAAACTATGAATTAACACATGTGGAATTATATACATAACAAACAAGTGTGAAACAACTGAAAATATGTCATATTCTAGGTTCTTCAAAGTAGCCACCTTTTGCTTGGATTACTGCTTTGCACACTCTTGGCATTCTCTTGATGAGCTTCAAGAGGTAGTCCCCTGAAATGGTCTTCCAACAGTCTTGAAGGAGTTCCCAGAGATGCTTAGCACTTGTTGGCCCTTTTGCCTTCACTCTGTGGTCCAGCTCACCCCAAACCATCTCAATTGGGTTTAGGTCCGGTGACTGTGGAGGCCAGGTCATCTGGCGCAGCACCCAATCACTCTCCTTCATGGTCAAATAGCCCTTGCTTTCAAAGTTTTTCCAATTTTTCGGCTGACTGACTGACCTTCATTTCTTAAAGTAATGATGGCCACTCGTTTTTCTTTACTTAACTGCTTTTTTCTTGCCATAATACAAATTCTAACAGTCTATTCAGTAGGACTATCAGCTGTGTATCCACCTAACTTCTCCTCAACGCAACTGATGGTCCCAACCCCATTTAGAAGGCAAGAAATCCCACTTATTAAACCTGACAGGGCACACCTGTGAAGTGAAAACCATTTCAGGGGACTACCTCTTGAAGCTCATCAAGAGAATGCCAAGAGTGTGCAAAGCAGTAATCAAAGCAAAAGGTGGCTACTTTGAAGAACCTAGAATATTACATATTTTCAGTTGTTTCACACTTGTTTGTTATGTATATAATTCCACATGTGTTAATTCATAGTTTTGATGCCTTCACTGTGAATCTACAATTTTCATAGTCATGAAAATAAAGAAAACTCTTTGAATGAGAAGGTGTCCAAGCTTTTGGTCTGTACTGTGTGTGTGTGTGTGTGTGTGTGTGTGTATATATAATATATATATATATATATATATATATATATATATTATTTTTTTTTTTTTCCCTCATCTTGTTTTTCAGTAAAGCAATGTATAAGGTGTTTAGTATGAAACCAATCTCCTGTTACATCAATGGCGACTGCTTTCACTCTTTTACACTGTGGTTTTGCTTCTTCATATTGGCTACAGAGTATATGCATATACCGGTATGTCTACACACTATGCTCCAGCAAAAAATAACCCTTAAAACTAATCGTCTTTATTTCAATCACTTTAAAAACTGGGAGTAGACATCCCAAATACAAACAGATGGTTATCAGTGCAGGTCTTATATATACAGACCAATAATAAGCACCCAGGGAAAAAGGGAGGTGGGAAATCTGTCCCTTTGCTCTCCTTATTCTATTCCTCAGCCCAGGGACGGCCCCTAATGGTGAGGACTCTCTGTCCTCGAACCTGGGCTAGTGTTGCTCTCACGAGACCCTGGGGGGATACCAAAAAGAATGTGGATAACCGCAATTCCCTAGTTAAGGTGCTTATAAAAAATACCCAACCATGTTAGAAGGGCCTAAGGGTGGATAGCATTCACACTCACAGTCACAATGTTCTAATCTAAAGGACCCAGGAGTGAATGCGTAATCCACACGTTGATTTAAATAATGCAAACAAACCCCGATGCGTTTCTTCCATTCACGGGTTCATCAGGAGGTCAAAAGGATTTGGGTGAGGGATGCTAGTATATAGCTAATATGGCATCCACATCTAGAAAAAGATACCAATAGATATATGATAGGGCATCGATAGCCGATGGCAGAAGGAGCAATCTATTATTTACAGACAGGTTGTAATGATATGACCAAAGCCAGCCCCAGGCAGTGATTATGCCAGTCACAGGACCTATGCGAAGGCCACCTCAGGTATCTGTTAACAAAAAATACATAGGGAGGAGATGGTATCTCAAATAAACCTCCAACAGATTCCCATAAATATAATAAAAACTTAATCTGCAAAAGATATAGCATGAAACATCATAGGTCCAATGGGGGGTGTCATAAAATCCTTTAATCCATAAGGATGGCCCACGCTGTAATAAAACAACAATTGCTAGCAAGCCATCTCAATTGTCAGATGGGGTATAAAAGCCCCAACTTACAATTGTCTGTGTCCATATACGATGGTCTCCGTGCCTCCTCCATCAGCATGCACTCTGGTAAAATGGGTGCCCCCTTATATACGCTGCCCCATTCACAGATGCCCGCCATGAGTTTAAAATACGGACGCCGAAGATTACTTCCGGTCACGTGATATACATAAATGTGCAACTACCGGCGGTGGAACGCATGCTGACAGAAGATGATGCGCACACATGATAGCCTCCGGTCACGTAATATCTCAAAATACCGGCCAGTGGAACGCATAGGGATCGGCGATACTAGATGCACAGGATTACCCAATGCGTTCCTCAGCTCATCATCAAGAAATAGCCGGCCAGGTAAAGGTGACGATTCTCAGCCATGTTGCGCATAATATTTGAGTAATAGCCCGAGTCTGATCACATATTAACGCTCACCCTTATTAAGGTCATAGCAATGGTAAAATAAATAGATGTCATATAAAAAAAAACTATTTAACTGAGCCAAATAGATATCTAACTATTTTGTACATAAATAATGGATTAGGACCGGGCTAAAACACATGGCGGACAGATGAACAAAGAAAGAAAAATAGAGTGAATGTGGCAGATGAGAGTCCCTCCACCGAAAAACCATCAAACTGAACCTAAAAGGTATAGAGGTCGTCATAGTCTAGCAAGCGAAAAAATCCAATTCACTAACTCTGATACAATCAAATTAAGATGCTTCTCGCATCAGGCCATGTTTGGAACAATCAGAATTCACCAGGCCAGGCCTTTAGAGGACAGGAGATAGTACAGTATCAATTACATCCTAATATTAATCCATGCTATAATCAGGTGGATCCATAGTTTTAGATTATAACCCAGATATATGTTAGTATCTGCTAATTAGGGTAGCTGGATTTGTCTAGGTCTACACACCCCTGTTAAAATGTCAGGTTTCTGTGATGTAAAAAAATTAGACAAAGATAAATCATTTCAGAACTTTTTCCACCTTTAATGTGACCTATAAACTGTACCACTCAATTGAAAAACAAACTAAAATCTTTTAGGTAGAGGGAAGAAAAAATATAAAAATAAAATAATATGGTTGCATAAGTGTGCACACCCTTAAACTAATACTTTGTTGAAGCACCTTTTGATTTTATTACAGCACTCAGTCTTTTTGGGTATGAGTCTATCAGCATGGCACATTTTGACTTGGCAAAATTTGCCCACTCTTCTTTGCAGAAACACTCCAAATCTGTCAGATTGCGAGGGCATCTCCTGTGCACAGCCCTCTTCAGATCACCCCACAGATTTTCAATCGGATTCAGGTCTGGGCTCGGCTGGGCCATTCCAAAACTTTAATCTTCTTCTGGTGAAGCCATTACTTTGTTGATTGGATGTATGCTTTGGGTCGTTTTCATGCTGAAAGATGAAGTTCCTCTTCATGTTCAGCTTTCTAGCAGAAGCCTGAAGGTTTTGTGCCAATATTGACTGGTATTTGGAACTGTTCATAATTCCCTCTAGCTTAACTAAGGCCCCAGTTCCAGCTGAAGAAAAACAGCCCCAAAGCATGATGCTGGCACCACCATGCTTCACTGTGGGTATGGTGTTCTTTTGGTGATGTGCAGTGTTGTTTTTGTGCCAAACATATCTTTTAGAATTATGGCAAAAAAGTTCAACCTTGGTTTCATCAGACCATAACACCTTTTCCCACATGCTTTTGGGAGACGTCAGATGTGTTTTTGCAAAATGTAGCCTGGCTTGGATGTTTTTCTTCGTAAGAAAAGGCTTTCGTCTTGCCACTCTACCCCATAGCCCAGACATATGAAGAATACAGGAGATTGTGGTCACATGTACCACACAGCCAGTACTTGCCAGATATTCCTGCAGCTCCTTTAATGTTGCTATAGGCCTCTTGGTAGCTTCCCAGACCAGTTTTCTTCTCGTCTTTTCATAAATTTTGGAGGGACGTCCAGTTCTGGTAATGTCACTGTTTTTTGCCATATTTTCTTCACTTGATGATGACTGTCTTCACTGTGTTCCATGGTATATCTAATGCCTTGTAAATTCTTTTGTACCCTTCTCCTGACTGATACCTTTTTAACAATGAGATCCCTCTGATTCTTTGGAAGCTCTCTGTGGACCATGGCTTTTGCTGTGGGATGTGACTAAGAAAATTTCAGGAAAGACCAACTAGAGCAGCTGCACTTTATTTGGAGTTAAATGCACTTTAAATGATGGCAGTTGTATGCTGATGAATGTGATTGTGATTGCTTAATTCTGAACACAGCTACATATCCAGTTATAAGAGGGTGTGCACACTTATGCAACTAGTTTTTTGGTTTTCTTCCCTCCACCTAAAAAATTTGTTTGTTTTTTAATTGAGTTGTACAGTTTATAGGTCACATTAAAGGTGGAAAAAGTTCTAAAATGATTTATCTTTGTCTCATTTTTTTACATCACAGAAACCTGACATTTTAACAGGGGTGTGTAAACTTTTCATATCCAATGTACAGTTGAAACCAGAAGTTTACATACACTATATAAAAAGTCACATATGCATGTTTTTCTCAATATCTGACATGAAATCAGAATAAACCTTTCCTGTTTTTGGTCAATTAGGATTACCATAATTATTATTTGCCAAATGCCAGAATAATGAGAGAGCGAATGTTTTAAGGCATTTTTATTCTTTTCTGCTGGATGACTTGGGTCATGCGTTTTGGATATCCTTTCACAAGCTTCTCACAATAGTTGGTCGGAATTTGGGCCCGTTCATCCTGACAAAACTGGTGTAACTGAGCCATGTTTGTTGGTCGCCTTGCTCACACCTGCCTTTTCAGCTTTGCCCATAAATTTTCAATAGGATTGAGATCAGGGCTTTGTGATGGCCACTCCAAAACATTGACTTTGTTACCCTTAAGACACTTTGTAACCAGTTTGGCAGTATGCTTCGGGTCATTGTCCATTTGGAAGACCCATTTACGCCCAAGCTTTAACTTCCTGGCTGATATCTTGAGATGTTGCTTCAGTATTTCCACATAATCTTCTTTCTCATGATGCAGCAAAACAACCCCACAACATGATGCTGCCATTTCCGTGTTTCAGAGTTGGGATGGTGTTCTTAGGCTTCTAAGCTTCTTCCTTTTTCCTCCAAACATAACGATGGTCATTACGGCTAAAAAGTTCAATTTTAGTTTCGGCAGACCACAGGACATGTCTCCAAAAATGTAGGTCTTTGTTCCTGTGTGCATTTGCAAACATTAATCTGGCTTTTTTATGTTTCTTTTGGAGTAATGGCTTCTTCCTGGCAGAGTGGCCTTTCAGTCCATGTTGATGCAGTACTCGTTTCACTGTGGATATTGACACAATCTTACCAGCTTTCGCCATCATCTTCACAAGGTCTTTTGCTTTTGTTCTTGGGAGGATATGCACATGTCGGACCAAAGCACGTTCATCTCTGGGACACAGAACCTGTCTTCTTCCTGAGGGGTATGATGGCTGGACATTCCCATCTTGTTTGTACTTGCGTATATTTGTTTGTACAGATGAACAAGGCACCTTCAGGTATCTTGAGCCAGACTTGTGCAAGTCCACAAATCTCTTACTAATATCTTGGCTGATTTCTTTAGACTTTCCCATGATGCTACACAAAGAAGCAGTGTGTTTCAGGTGTGCATTTAAATACTTCCACAGTTGTCTCTCTAAGGCTACATTCACACGACCGTATGTGTTTTTGCGGTCCGCAAAACACTTATACCGGCCGTGTTAATATGTAGCCGGCCCTATGATAGAAATGCCTATTCTTGTCCGCAAGGATAGGACATGCTCTATCTTTTTTGCGGGGACTAAAAACTGATAACAGTCTAGGACTAAATAAAAAACAGCTTTACTACATAGAAAGATCATGTAAATGTACTAGATATAGAAAAACGTGAGCCATAGATACAGGGCTGTTTTTTGGACTGCTTTTTGGACCGCTTTCAGAAGGGGGGCGCCGGCAAGGCACAGCAGGTGATGAGCGCTGCGCTTCCATTGTGGAAGCGCTCACTCATCTCCATAGTCATCTGTATCGCCAAATGTCTGTGCTGCGGCAGGGGAGGGAGAGGTGTGTCCCCTCCCTGTTCCTCTGATAGGCTGTTTTGCACATTATTGATGATTGTATTTCATGACTACTCTTCTAAGGGTATTGCCTTCCTTTATAATGCAGTTCTCCTGTACCGCTCTGCCTGCGACTTTTAGCAGTTTAAGCAGTAAGTTATGATTTTCTTTTGCTCTCAATAAATCTTGTGTTAAGCATAAAAAAAAAAATATATATATATATATATATATATATAAAAAAAGGAAAATAATGGCGGCACCGGAAGATTAACACAAGGAGGGTGCTATGTCCAGGGATGAAGCAGCTTACCCCTTCAATGGAAGATGAGAAAAATGACAGCACTCCAGGTAAAAGTAAGTGGTGTTTTATTCACCCATGTGGATGGCAACGTTTCAGCTCATACAAGAGCCTTTGTCAAGCTTGACAAAGGCTCTTGTATGAGCTGAAACGTTGCCATCCACATGGGTGAATAAAACACCACTTACTTTTACCTGGAGTGCTGTCCGTTTTCTCATCTTCTATATATATATATATATATATATATATATATATATATGGTGAGACGGTTGCAAATACTCTTCTGTAGGGATGTCGCGAACATAAAATTTTCCGTTCGCGCCAACGGCGAACGTGAATTTCCGCAAATGTTCGCGAACGGGCGAACCAGGCGAATTGCCATAGACTTCAATAGGCAGGCGAATTTTAAAACCCGCAGGGACTCTTTCTGGCCACAATAGTGATGGAAAAGTTGTTTCAAGGGGACTAACACCTGGACTGTGGCATGCCGGAGGGGGATCCATGGCAAAACTCCCATGGAAAATTACGTAGTTGACGCAGAGTCGGGTTTTAATCCATAAAGGGCATAAATCGCCTAACATTCCTAAATTGTTTGGAATAACTTACTTTAAAACATCCAGTGTGTGTATACGATCAGGTATGATGTTGTATCGCTTCACAGTGACAGACCAAACTCTGTCAGACCAAAGTCCCCGTTTAACGCACCGCAAACAACCGCAAACAGTCCATTTGCACAACCGCAAACTCCCCATTTGCACAAGGTTGGATACCAAGCTAGCCATGTCCCGTTCCTTGTCCTCACTTACGTCATTGAAGGTCTCTTCCTCCACCCAGCCACGTACAACACCAAGGGTCCCCGAAAGGTGACAACAAGCCCCCTGGGACGCCTGCTGTGATTGATCTTTCACCTCCTCAAAGCCACCTTCCTCCTCTGACTCCTCTTCTTCAGACTCCTCTCTCTGCGTTGCCGCAGGTCCAGCAATCGACGACGACAAGGCTGCTTCTGATGGTGATGGTGACCACAACTCTTCCTCTTCATGCTCATCTACGGCCAGATCCAACACTCTTCGCAGGGCACGCTCCAGAAAAAACGCATATGGGATGAGGTCGATGATGTTGCTTTGGGTTTGACTGACCAGGTTTGTCACCTCCGCAAAAGGACGCATGAGCCTACAGCCATTGTGCATGAGCGTTCAGTAACGCGGCCAAAAAATACCCAGCAACGCAGAGGCTGTCCTCTTTTTTTTAAATGAAAAAAAATCTGTTCTTACCAGTTTAATCTCTGTTTTGTCCCCTATCAGGGGCCGGTGTGGTGTATGGAATAGATTTTAGGAACCGGGAGATGGAAAAAGATGCTTGGTCGGTCCTCTTAGTTCCAATTTGGGGCACTGCGCGTGCGCCGTGCAATGTACTGTGCTACCAGATATGAGTGGTATGTTAAGTAGTACTATTCCTATCAGTTTAATCCCTGTTACGTCTCCTATCAGGGGCCGGTGTATGGAATAGATTTTAGGAACCGGGAGATGGAAAAAGATGCTTGGTTGGTCCTCTTAGTTCCAATTTGGGGCACTGCGCGTGCGCCGTGCAATGTACTGTGCTACCAGATATGAGTGGTATTTTAAGTAGTACTATTCCTATCAGTTTAATCCCTGTTACGTCCCCTATCAGGGGACGTGTATAGAATAGAGTTTAGACAACCGCAAAGAGTTGTCAATAGTTGACACACTCATGACATACATTTTATTCCTCTTTACGTCAATCTTGGTGTAGTGATGACTGTGCTCGTGCGCATGTTTGGGAGATTGCATTCGATGGCGGTTTTTCAAAGCCTATGGTCATGCTGAGGTAGTTCAGTGACAGTTAAGGGACCCAGAAAACAATGATTCTGCAGTGTGGGCCCATTGTTGGCCTAGTAGGCTTTAATGATCACCTTAGATGATCACAAAGAAAATTAATGTTTTTTCTATGCAAAATTATCCAGCCGATCGCTTTTGGTCTGTTCACAATGAAGCAACGACCTTATCTCATCTGGGGTGTGCCAACATTGCCATTGCCAACACACTCAATAGGGGGATCGCTTCATTGTGATACGCAAGCCCCTTCACCACAACAAGGTAACGATCACGAAGGGGAATTGACACATGTATGTGCCTTTTTTGTTTTGTTTTGTTTTTTGCAGCCACAGTGCAGGACCAGAGGCCAGAAAAATTAGGCATGTACACATGGCCAGAAAAATTTATGTTTTCCAGGCAGAAAGTGCACTAAAACATTGCAGCTTGAACCCTAGTTGGTGGCAGAGAAGTCACGCAAGTCATCCGGCATGCAGAGATTAAATACAGCAGCGTGTGGACCATTTTTAGCCCAAGGCGTCTCATCAGGCCTTTTTTAGTCAAATGCATCCCCCACTGTCAGTCCCTTCGGGATCCATGCCTCATTCATCTTAATAAAGGTGAGGTAATCTAGACTTTTTTGACCTAGGCGACTTCTCTTCTCAGTGACAATACCTCCTGCTGCGCTGAAGGTCCTTTCTGACAGGACACTTGAAGCGGGGCAGGCCAGAAGTTCTATCGCAAACTGGGATAGCTCAGGCCACAGGTCAAGCCTGCACACCCAGTAGTCAAGAGGTTCATCGCTCCTGAGAGTGTCGATATCTGCAGTTAAGGTGAGGTAGTCTGCTACCTGTCGGTCGAGTCGTTCTCTGAGGGTGGACCCCGAAGGGCTGTGGCGATGCGTAGGACTTAAAAAGCTCTGCATGTTCTCCATCAACAACACGTCTGTAAAGCGTCCTGTCCTTGCCGGCGTGGTCGTTGTAGGAGGAGGATTACTTTCACCTCTTCCCCTGTTAGATTCCCATTGTGCTGTGACATCACCCTTATACGCTGTGTAAAGCATACTTTTTAACTTGTTTTGGAACTGCTGCATCCTTTCCGACTTCCGGTAATTCGGTAACATTTCAGGCACTTTCTGCTTATACCGGGGGTCTAGTAGCGTGGCCACCCAGTACAGGTCGTTCTCCTACAGCCTTTTTATACAAGGGTCCCTCAACAGGCATGACAGCATGAAAGACCCCATTTGCACAAGGTTGGATGCCGAGCTACTCATTTCCCGTTCCTCGTCCTCACTGATGTCATTGACGATCTGTTCTTCACCCCAGCCACGTACAACACCACGGGTACCAGATAGGTGACAACGAACACCCTGGGATGCCTGCTGTGGTTGGTCTTCCTCCTCCTCAAAGCCACATTCCTCCTCTGACTCCTCTTCCTCAGACTCCTCTTCCAGCGTTGCCACAGGTCCAGCAAGCGATGCTGATAAGGCTGTTTCTGGTGGTGATGGTGAGCAAAACTCTTCCTCTTCACGCTCATCTACGGCCTGATCCAGCACTCTTCGCAGGGCACGCTCCAGGAAGAAAACAAATGGGATGATGTCGCTGATGGTGCCTTCGGTGCGACTGACTAGGTTTGTCACCTCCTCAAAAGGATGAGCGTGAGCGTCCAGTAACGTGGCAAAAAAATACCCTGCTCCGCAGAGGATGTCCTAGAACCCCGGTCATACAAATACTCGTTTACGGCTTTTTCTTGTTGGAGCAGGCGGTTGAACATTAGGAGTGTTGAATTCCAACATGTTGGGCTGTCGTAAATCAAGCGCCTCACTGGCATGTTGTTTCGCCGCTGAATATCTGAAAAGTGCGCCATGGCCGTGTAGGAACGCCTGAAATGGCCACACACCTTCCTGGCCTGCTTGAGGATGTCCTGTAAGCCTGGGTACTTATGCACAAAGCGTTGTACGATCAGATTCAACACATGTGCCATGCACGGCACATGTGTCAACTTGCCCAAATTCAATGCCGCCAACAAATTGCTTCCATTGTCACACACCACTTTGCCGATCTCCAGTTGGTGTGGAGTCAGCCACTGATCCACCTGTGCGTTCAGGGCGGACAGGAGTGCTGGTCCGGTGTGACTCTCTGCTTTCAGGCAAGTCAACCCCAAGACGGCGTGACACTGTCGTATCCGGGATATGGAATAGCCCCTGGGGAGCTGGGGGGTGCAGTTGATGTGGAGCAAGACGCAGCAGCAGAAGAGGACTCAGCCGAGGAGGTTAGCGAAGAGAATGGAGTAGGAGGAGTAGAGGAGGTGGCAGCAGGCCTGCCTGCAAGTCATGGCGGTGTCACCAACTCCTCTGCAGAGCCACGCATTCCATGCTTGGCAGCAGTCAGTAGGTTTACCCAATGCGCAGTGTACGTGATATACCTGCCCTGACCGTGCTTTGCAGACCAGGTATCAGTGGTCAGATGGACCCTTGCCCCAACACTGTGTGCCAGACATGCCATGACTTCCTTTTCCACAATAGAGTACAGGTTGGGGATTGCCTTTTGTGAAAAAAAAATTCGGCCGGGTACCTTCCACTGCAGTGTCCCAATAGCTACTAATTTTTTGAAAGCCTCAGACTCCACCAGCTTGTATGGTAAAAGCTGGCGGGCTAAGAGTTCCGACAAGCCAGCTGTCAGACGCCCAGCAAGGGGGTGACTCTGTGACATTGGCTTCTTACGCTCAAACTTTTCCTTGACAGACACCTGACTGTGGGCAGATGAGCAGGAACTGCTGAAGGTGAGAGGCGGAGTGGCGGATGGTTGAGAGGGGGCAAGGAGGACAGCAGTGGTTGACGTGGCTGAAGATGCTGGACCAGGAGGAGGATGGTGGCTTTGAGTTTGTGTGCTGCTTGTACTCATCATGTGTTGATCCAATAGGCGTTTGTGATGTGAGATCATGTGCCTTCGCAAAGCAGTTGTACCTAGGTGGGTGTTGGACTTCCCACGACTCGGTTTCTTTTGGCACAGGTTGCAAATGGCATCACTGTTATCAGAGGCAGACACACAAAAAAAATGCCACACTGCTGAGATTTGCAATGATGGCATTCTGGTGGTGGCAACAGCATGCATTGATTGGCGTGTTGTCTGGCTGACCCCGGGTGCCGATACATGCTGTCTGACTGTGCCACTAGCTCCTTGCGATGACCTCCCCCTGCTTCCAACTTGTCTCCTCCTCCTCTCTGTCTCCCCATCTGAACTTTCCCCCTGTTCTTCTTCTCTTCGAGCGGGCACCCACGGGACATCCACGGACACATCATCATCATCAACCGCTTCACTTGTATCTGACAACTCAGCAAAGGAAGCAGCAGCGGGTACAACATCATCATCGTCATCACACCGTATGTTTGTGTGTAATGCTGCCTGACTGAGTCATATCCCTGTTATCTACATCCTCTGGCAATAATGGTTGCGCATCACTCATTTCTTCCAACTGATGTGTAAATAACTCCTCTGACAGATCAAGTGAAGCAGCTGTGGTGCTAGTGTTGGTGGTGGGTGGCGGCAGGCGGGCGAGTGGTAACTTGAGAGGTGCCCGAAGCTGAGCTGGAGGAGGATGGTGCGTCAAGGTTCCGAGCGGAAGCTGTAGAAGATTGGGTGTCCTGTGTTAGCCAGTCAACTATGTCCTCAGAACTTTTCGAGTTCAGGGTAGGTGGCCTCTGAACACTGGGCATTATTCTAGGGCCAAAGGAAATCACAGCACCACGACCACGACGGCCCCTGCGCGGTGGCCTGCCTCTGCCTGTCATTTTTTTTTTTTTCAATTAGTTGTACTATGCGTGCAAGCTATACTGTGACACCAGATATGAGTGATGGCACTGGTCACTGGCAGTAGTGGGCACAGTACACGCTGTGGGCCTGACACACATGCTGGCAGGCAACTGCAATTAGATTACAGAGAAAAAAAAAAAAAAAGCAGACTGATGTACTAGCCCTAAAAAGGGCTTTTTGGGGTGCTGTCAGGACGCTGTCCTTACAGCAGATCAGATGAGTCTTTGAGGACTTGAGTGGACACAGAACACTGGCCTAGCTAACGATTTCCCTATTAAATCAGCAGCAGCTGCACTCTCCCTGCTCTCACTAAGAATGCAGCTTCAGAATGAATCTAAGATGGATGCTGTCCTTGCTTTTTGATAGGAGGTGGGAGGGTATGCTGCTAATTGGCTGGAATGTGTCTGCTGACTGTGAGGTACAGGGTCAAAGTTTGCGCAATGATGACGTATAGGGGGCGGACCGAACATCGCATATGTTGGCCCGCCGCGGCGAACGCGAACAAGCGATGTTCACCAGCGAATAGTTCAGGACATCTCTACTCTTCTGATATGATTTCATCGAGCAGTTTTGATGGGGGAAGGGGGGGGAGAGGTTTTTTGGACACTCGCCCTGAGAGAAATTTTTCCCTAGAAACTACACTGCATAGATATCATGTGCTTCTCAGAACCAGAAATGAAGAATGTTCGTTCATACCACCACAAATCATTGACTGGAGGGTTTTAGGTGTGTATTGTTACTGTGTCAGTATGCATCTTGGATATGTTCAGAATCAAACAAAACCCAGTGCCAGGGGACATACTGCACTTTCAATGTATGAGTATTTATAGAAGTGTGCTCCCTAGACATACAAACCAATAATGTGGCGTAATTAGTTCAGGAACGTGTAGGTAACAGTAACCATAACACAGCACAGATGCAATTAAGAACATAACTGTGGGGATAAGATGAGAGAGGAGTGGCCAAGCAATAAGAAGAAAACATTGAAGGGAAAACAAAAAAGCTCAGATACAATAGTAATAATAACTAAATAATGTCTGGATCCATACAGTGAGCTCCAACATTACAGCTATGGGTTCTGTGCTGGAAATGGGAACATTTGGGCACGAACGGACTGGGACTGAAATTCAGCCCTGGCATTTTAAAACAGACAGACCCACTGTGTGGTGGATGTGAAAAATGTTTGCGTGCCCTGCCTCCCCCTCTCCCCCCACACACACACCCAATCCAACCTTTCCCCTGCCCCAGTGCTATTAGTTAAATTTGGATGGGCATTATACTGAGCAGTACCAAACATACAGGAGTATACAGCACCATATACCTATTATATCCAGTGACGTCTCCTCTGGTGTAGATGTTCTCTTTTCTCATCTTCATTGGGAGCAGAGCACTATGATGGCATGTTTCAGCCATGTCTCATGTCTGCAAAGTTTGCCATACAGTCATCTTAGATTCCTCACTTTTCCATCATCCCATCCTTCTGGTGCTCTAAAAGTATTATCCTGCTGCTACCCCCACTACTGTCCCTGCTGTGCTCCCTAATGCCCCCAAGTAGCAGTCTTGGAAGCAGCTGACAGATATTTTCTCTTCCAGCCTGTTGTGCTTCTTTATAGACTTTAGGCCGGGCGGCAGGTGACCTATAAATGAACACCGGGTCATGGGAACAAGCACTATTCAGCTGCATCGCTGTTCTGAGGACGGCAATACAGTTGTATATAGTGCAGCTACTAGTTTTGGGGCTCAAGCCCCAGATGTTTTGGCCTAGCGATGCCCCGGCCTCTCTGGTGGCTGGGACCGTGGGAACGAATGTAGGCAGGCATGCACAGCAGCTCCCATCCACCTCGTATCTCCGCTGCAACGATGATCGTAACCCCTAGAAACGAACAGTGTATAATTCTATGGAAAAATGAATCAAGCCATCAAAGGAGGCAATATGAACAATCACAATACATTAGTAAGTGCCTTTTATTCACTTTCTCTACATAATAAATGCCATTTGCTGAAGTGACACAACCCCTTTAACCACCTCAGCCCCCAGTGCTTAAACACCCTGAAAGACCAGGCCACTTTTTACACTTCTGACCTACACTACTTTCACCGTTTATTGCTCGGTCATGCAACTTACCACCCAAATGAATTTTACCTCCTTTTCTTCTCACTAATAGAGCTTTCATTTGGTGGTATTTCATTGCTGCTGACATTTTTACTTTTTTTGTTATTAATCGAAATTTAACGATTTTTTTGCAAAAAAATGACATTTTTCACTTTCAGTTGTAAAATTTTGCAAAAAAAACGACATCCATATAGAAATTTTGCTCTAAATTTATAGTTCTACATGTCTTTGATAAAAAAAAAATGTTTGGGTAAAAAAAAAATGGTTTGGGTAAAAGTTATAGCGTTTACAAACTATGGTACAAAAATGTGAATTTCCGCTTTTTGAAGCAGCTCTGACTTTCTGAGCACCTGTCATGTTTCCTGAGGTTCTACAATGCCCAGACAGTACAAACACCCCACAAATGACCCCATTTCTGAAAGTACACACCCTAAGGTATTCGCTGATGGGCATAGTGAGTTCATAGAACTTTTTATTTTTTGTCACAAGTTAGCGGAAAATGATGATTTTTTTTTTTTTTTTTTTTTTCCTTACAAAGTCTCATATTCCACTAACTTGTGACAAAAAATAAAAACTTCTATGAACTCACTATGCCCATCAGCGAATACCTTGGGGTCTCTTCTTTCCAAAATGGGGTCACTTGTGGGGTAGTTATACTGCCCTGGCATTCTAGGGGCCCAAATGTGTGGTAAGGAGTTTGAAATCAAATTCTGTAAAAAATGACCTGTGAAATCCGAAAGGTGCTCTTTGGAATATGGGCCCCTTTGCCCACCTAGGCTGCAAAAAAGTGTCACACATCTGGTATCTCCGTACTCAGGAGAAGGTGGGGAATGTGTTTTGGGGTGTCATTTTATATATACCCATGCTGGGTGAGAGAAATATCTTGGCAAAAGACAACTTTTCCCATTTTTTTATACAAAGTTGTCATTTGACCAAGATATTTATCTCACCCAGCATGGGTATATGTAAAAAGACACCCCAAAACACATTCCTCAACTTCTCCTGAGTACGGGGATACCAGATGTGTGACACTTTTTTGCAGCCTAGGTGGGCAAAGGGGCCCATATTCCAAAGAGCACCTTTCGGATTTCACTCCTCATTTTTTCCTGAATTTGATTTCAAACTCCTTACCACACATTTGGGCCCCTAGAATACCAGGGCAGTATAACTACCCCACAAGTGACCCCATTTTGGAAAGAAGACACCCCAAGGTATTCCGTGAGGGGCATGGCGAGTTCCTAGAATTTTTTATTTTTTGTCACAAGTTAGTGGAAAATGATGATTTTTTTTTTTTTTTTTTTTCATACAAAGTCTCATATTCCACAAACTTGTGACAAAAAATAAAAACTTCCATGAACTCACTATGCCCATCAGCGAATACCTTGGGGTCTCTTCTTTCCAAAATGGGGTCACTTGTGTGGTAGTTATACTGCCCTGGCATTCTAGGGGCCCAAATGTGTGGTAAGTAGGTAAATGACCTGTGAAATCCGAAAGGTGCTCTTTGGAATGTGGGCCCCTTTGCCCACCTAGGCTGCAAAAAAGTGTCACACATCTGGTATCTCTGTATTCAGGAGAAGTTGAGGAATGTGTTTTGGGGTGTCTTTTTACATATACCCATGCTGGGTGAGATAAATATCTTGGTCAAATGCCAACTTTGTATAAAAAAATGGGAAAAGTTGTCTTTTGCCAAGATATTTCTCTCACCCAGCATGGGTATATGTAAAATGACACCCCAAAACACATTCCCCAACTTCTCCCGATTACGGAGATACCAGATGTGTGACACTTTTTTGCAGCCGAGGTGGGCAAAGGGGCCCATATTCAAAAGAGCACCTTTCGGATTTCACAGGTCATTTTTTACAGAATTTGATTTCAAACTCCTTACCACACATTTGGGCCCCTAGAATGCCAGGGCAGTATAACTACCCCACAAGTGACCCCATTTTGGAAAGAAGAGACCCCAAGGTATTCGCTGATGGGCAAAGTGAGTTCATGGAAGTTTTTATTTTTTGTCACAAGTTAGTGGAATATGAGACTTTGTATGAAAAAAAAATAAAAAATAAAAATAAGCATTTTCCACTAACTTGTGACAAAAAATAAAAAATTCTAGGAACTCGCCATGCCCCTCACAGAATACCTTGGGGTGTCTTCTTTCCAAAATGGGGTCACTTGTGGGGTAGTTATACTGCCCTGGCATTTTCCAGGGGCCCTAATGTGTGGTAAGTAGGTAAATGACCTGTGAAATCCTAAAGGTGCTCTTTGGAATATGGGCCCCTTTGCCCACCTAGGCTGCAAAAAAGTGTCACACATGTGGTATCGCCGTATTCAGGAGAAGTTGGGGAATGTGTTTTGGGGTGTCATTTTACATATACCCATGCTGGGTGAGAGAAATATCTTGGCAAAAGACAACTTTTCCCATTTTTTTATACAAAGTTGGCATTTGACCAAGATATTTCTCTCACCCAGCATGGGTATATGTAAAATGACACCCCAAAACACATTCCCCAACTTCTCCTGAGTACGGCGATACCAGATGTGTGACACTTTTTTGCAGCCTAGATGCGCAAAGGTGCCCAAATTCCTTTTAGGAGGGCATTTTTAGACATTTGGATACCAGACTTCTTCTCACGCTTTGGGGCCCCTAGAATGCCAGGGCAGTATAAATACCCCACATGTGACCCCATTTTGGAAAGAAGACACCCCAAGGTATTCAATGAGGGGCATGGCGAGTTCATAGAAATTTTTTTTTTTTGGCACAAGTTAGCGGAAATTGATATTTTTAATTTTTTTCTCACAAAGTCTCCCGTTCCGCTAACTTGGGACAAAAATTTCAATCTTTCATGGACTCAATATGCCCCTCACGGAATACCTGGGGGTGTCTTCTTTCCGAAATGGGGTCACATGTGGGGTATTTATACTGCCCTGGCATTCTAGGGGCCCTAAAGCGTGAGAAGAAGTCTGGAATATAAATGTCTAAAAAATTTTACGCATTTGGATTCCGTGAGGGGTATGGTGAGTTCATGTGAGATTTTATTTTTTGACACAAGTTAGTGGAATATGAGACTTTGTAAGAAAAAAAAAAAATAATTCTGCTAACTTGGGCCAAAAAAATATCTGAATGGAGCCTTACAGAGGGGTGCTAAATGACAGGGGGGTGATAAATGACAGGGGGGTGATAAATGACAGGGGGGTGATAAATGACAGGGGGGTGATCAATGACAGGGGGGTGATCAATGACAGGGGGGTGATCAATGACAGGGGGGTGATCAGGGAGTCTATATGGGGTGATAACCACAGTCATTGATCACGCCCGTGTAAGGCTTCATTCAGACGTCCGGATGCGTTTTGCGGATCCGATCCATCTATCAGTGCATCCGTAAAAATCATGCGGACATCTGAATGGAGCTTTACAGGGGGGTAATCAATGACAGGGGGGTGATCAATGACAGGGGGGTGATCAGGGAGTCTATATGGGGTGATCACCACAGTCATTGATCATGCCCCTGTAAGGCTTCATTCAGACGTCCGGATGCGTTTTGCGGATCGGATCCATCTATCAGTGCATCCGTAAAAATCATGCGGACATCTGAATGGAGCTTTACAGGGGGGTAATCAATGACAGGGGGGTGATCAATGACAGGGGGGTGATCAGGGAGTCTATATGGGGTGATCACCACAGTCATTGATCATGCCCCTGTAAGGCTTCATTCAGACGTCCGGATGCGTTTTGCGGATCGGATCCATCTATCAGTGCATCCGTAAAAATCATGCGGACATCTGAATGGAGCTTTACAGGGGGGTAATCAATGACAGGGGGGTGATCACCACAGTCATTGATCATGCCCCTGTAAGGCTTCATTCAGACGACCGGATGCGTTTTGCGGATCCGATCCATGTATCAGTGCATCCGTAAAAATCATGCGGACATCTGAATGGAGCTTTACAGGGGGGTGATCAGGGAGTCTATATGGGGTGATCACCACAGTCATTGATCATGCCCCTGTAAGGCTTCATTCAGACGTCCGGATGCGTTTTGCGGATCCGATCCATCTATCAGTGCATCCGTAAAAATCATGCGGACATCTGAATGGAGCTTTACAGGGGGGTAATCAATGACAGGGGGGTAATCAATGACAGGGGGGTGATCAGGGAGTCTATATGGGGTGATCACCACAGTCATTGATCATGCCCCTGTAAGGCTTCATTCAGACGTCCGGATGCGTTTTGCGGATCCGATCCATCTATCAGTGCATCCGTAAAAATCATGCGGACATCTGAATGGAGCTTTACAGGGGGGTAATCAATGACAGGGGGGTGATCACCACAGTCATTGATCATGCCCCTGTAAGGCTTCATTCAGACGACCGGATGCGTTTTGCGGATCCGATCCATGTATCAGTGCATCCGTAAAAATCATGCGGACATCTGAATGGAGCTTTACAGGGGGGTAATCAATGACAGGGGGGTGATCAGGGAGTCTATATGGGGTGATCACCACAGTCATTGATCATGCCCCTGTAAGGCTTCATTCAGACGTCCGGATGCGTTTTGCGGATCCGATCCATCTATCAGTGGATCCGTAAAAATCATGCGGACGTCTGAATGGAGCTTTACAGGGGGTTGATCAATGACAGGGGGGTAATCAATGACAGGGGGGTGATCAGGGAGTCTATATGGGGTGATCAGGGGTGATTAGGGGTGATCAGGGGCTAATAAGGGGTTAATAAGTGATGGGGGGGGGGTGTAGTGTAGTGTAGTGGTGCTTGGTGCTACTTTACTGAGCTACCTGTGTCCTCTGGTGGTCGATCCAAACAAAGGGGACCACCAGAGGACCAGGTAGCAGGTATATTAGACGCTGTTATCAAAACAGCGTCTAATATACCTGTTAGGGGTTAAAAAAAACACATCTCCAGCCTGCCAGCGAACGATCGCCGCTGGCAGGCTGGAGATCAACTCTCTTACCTTCCGTTCCTGTGAGCGCGCGCGCCTGTGTGCGCGCGTTCACAGGAAATCTCGCGTCTCGCGAGATGACGCGTATATGCGTGACTGTGCGCAGCGCTGCCACCTCCGGAACGCGATCCTGCGTTAGGCGGTCCGGAGGTGGTTAAAGTGTATAACTACAACGAAACAATTTTCCATCTATCACTATGACAAGCGAATATAAACTGTCATATATCTTATTAAAGAAAAAAAAATTCCTTCTCCCTTTCCTCCAACTCCTGCCTCCTGAACTGTCGCTCTTAAAGAGGACCTTACACCTGGATATCCTTAATCTAATTATTATCCTATCTTATAGTGCGGCCCCCACTGATGTCTTGGCACTTTTTTTTTCTCTAAAGAACCCCCTGTTCGTCCTCTGTGGTCCCCGTATCTTTTGGCACCTCATATGCTAATGAGGCGACTCGGTTATACTAGGCGTGGACTTGTATTTCTCCTGGGCGCGGTTATCTTCTCCCTGGCTGTGAGCGCATCCAATCAGAGCGCTCCGCTCTTAGCCAGGGAGAAGGAGCTCAAGTTCTCTCAAGAATCGCAGCTCCTTCTCCCGCGAGAACTTGAACTGTATATCACTGCTGTATGCTGGGCAATATTTACGGCTCATGTTGTCCTAGACACTGAGACTGAATAAGCCATGTTGGCTTACCTGCCACTGTTCCCAACACAAACATGTTTAGTTGTGTAAGGAAAGGAAACAAAAATGGGGTCATTTATCAAACTGATGTAAAGTAGGACCAATCAGATTTCACCTTTAATTTACCAAAGGAGCTCTCTAAAATGAAAGATGGCTATGAGCAACTAAGTCAGTTCTACTTTACACCAGTTTGATAAATGACCACAAAAGTGTTCCAATCACTTTTATTTAGTAATGAAAAATTTTGCAATACAATTATAGATATACAGCCAGGTACCCATAGGCACGTGTGCTCTTAATAAATGTTAATAAAATGCAAACCCACAATGCAACAGCAGAAGTCGCAGATAGCGGTGCAATTAACCATTATATAGGTGTATTTCAGATTAGTAAATGACCCCCTATGTGAACTATATATACAATTTTTATGTATACTGTATAAATCCCATGTGTTTTAAGGACCTTCTGGTCACAGGGTCACCTGACATTCTCAAAGTCTTTAAAGCAAGTGACTCTAAGGGTCCATTCACACGTCCGTAGTGCATTGCGGATCCGCAATACACCCGGCCGGCACCCCCATAGAAATGCCTATTCTTGTCTGCAATAGAATAGAACATGCTCTATTTTTTTCTGGAGCTGCGGACCGGAAGATCGGGGCCGCGCTCTGGGAATGCGGATGCGGAGAGCACATAGTGTGCTTTCCGCATCCATTCAGTCCCCATAGAGAATGAATGGGTCGGCACCCGTTCCGCACAATTGTGGAACGGGTGCAGACAACACTTGCGGACATGTGAATGGAGCCTTAAGCAGATGCGAGCTTGTGTGGCAGGAGGAATTTTGGATCTGTCTACATTGAAGCATATATTGGTCTGTGGTGAGGCAGGGAGAGATGGCGACCTGTGTGCTGGTGGGATGCAGGGGAAAAACGTCCACCTGTGTGCTAGTCAGGGGCCTGGGGCCCATCTTAACTTGACAGGTGCAGCTAGTGATGAAATGTTTGTAGGGTAGCACAGAAAATTGAATGTGCCCCTATTAGAGATCAGAGAATTATAACAAATTGGATTCTTACGAATCAGAAAATCCAATTTGGGTATGAATAAACTCCACCTAAATCAAAAATTTTCCAATTGGCCTGAAAATTTGTGTGTGAAACGCTGAGGTTTTCTAGTACTTACGGTATATTTTTTCTCTATTGTCTTTCTCTTTTTTTATTTATATTTTATCATTTTAAATCTCTCTCTCTCTCTCTCTCTCTTTTCAAGCTCTTTAATGCAAAGACAGCACAAAATAAGCAGTAAATTATGTCAGCATGACAGTGACATACAGTATATAGCTATGGGTATACACACGGTTGATGGTGTTAACAAACAGCCTGTTTAAAAACTCCAAAAATGGTTCTTTATTGGGGGCAGATGCCTTCTGGTGTTTATACACACACTGTGGAATCATAAAAATACAGTGGCTTGTTCTGAACAAGCGGTTCTAAAATGATCCGTTAACAGCCGCAGATGCCTGCAATTGTTGTACCTGTATTGCTGTTTCTCTACAATGTAACAACACAAAACTGATTAGATTATCCCTGTATTGTGACATCACTGTGTTCATTATCCCTATACTGTGACATCACTGTGTTCATTGTCTCAGTACTGTGACATCACTGTGGTTATTATCCCTGTACTGTGACAACACTCTGTTCATTGTCTCAGTACTGTGACATCGCTGTGTGTATTATCCCTGTACTGTGATATCCCTGTGTGCATCTAATTGTAATTACATCATTGTGCACAATACCCCACGATTATTAAATCAGTATGTGCATTAGCCCACTATTAATACATCATTATTCCTGTATTGTCAATGTGTTCATTATGTTTGTACTGTAAAAGAAAAAAGAGAGGGAGCGCTTCCTGGTGTGATACCTCCTAGGTCACTGTACTAATCCCTGTCAATACACCTTACCAGATCTTGTTGTGCAGACCAGGCACAACACTAGTGAAAGGCGAAGTTCCTCCACACCAGGAGGAGAGACCAGGCTCCTGTGCCCATTTGCCGGACACTGCAAGGAAGAGGCCAGAGGAGAAGTGAAGACAAAAAAGCACCCAAAGGTAGCAAATTTACTACATTTTGGGAGCTTTCTTATATTTGTACTGTGACATGACTGTGTGTGCATAGGACCTGTACTAGGATATCACTGTGTTCATTGTCTGTTCTGTGACATCACTGTATATATTATCAGGGTACTGTTACATCACTGTGTTCATCATCTCTGCACTATAACATCAAGTTATGCATAAGCACTGTTCTGTGACATCATTGTGTTCATTGTCTCTGTACAGACATAATGAGCACTGTAATGTCACAATACAGGAATAATATGATCATAATCCCTGTACTGTTTCATCAATGTGTTCATTATCATTGTGCTGTGACATCACTGTGTACATTATTCCATATAATTACATCAGTATGTACATTATCCCACTATTGTTACATCATTATACCTGTACTGTGACATCACTGTGTGCATTAGCAACGTTCATTAGGGAAACCAATGATAAGCTTCTATGAACTTGGTGCAGAAAGTGGTCATGGTGTCCAAGTTGTGCTATAGGGCCCCATGTTTTTGTTACATCCCTGTACTATATCTAAAGCTTATGGGCAAAAACAGAGCATTTATAACCAAAATTAAAAGTTGGGGCCATTTATCAAGTTCCCAATTTTTGTGAATTATTTTCTTTTTACAACAAATTGACAATTTCTAAAAGCAAACTGTGAGAACAAATGTGACTGCATATTCTGTTGTCACTTTTGCAACTTAATTGAAACGTGGAGGTAAAGAAAAAACAGCTTCTGGCATTGGGAAACATAAACTGTAAGGCCTCCTGCACACGGACGGTTTTTTTTTCCCGTTTACTGGCCGTTTTTTGCGTTCCGTATACGGAACCATTCATTTCAATGGTTCCGCAAAAAAAACGGAATGTACTCCGTATGCATTCCGTTTCCGTATTTCCGTTTTTCCGTTCCGTTTTAACATAGAACATGTCCTATTATTGCCCGCAAATCACAGTCCGTGGCTCCATTCAAGTCAATGGGTCCGCAAAAAAACGGAACACATACGGAAATGCATCCGTATGTCTTCCGTTTCCGTTCCGTTTTTTGCTGAACCATCTATTGAAAATGTTATGCCCAGCCCAATTTTATCTATGTAATTACTGTATACTGTATATGCCATACGGAAAAACGGAACGGAAAAACGGAACAGAAACGGAAACACAACGGAAACAAAAAACGGAACAACGGATCTGTGAAAAACGGACCGCAAAACACTGAAAAAGCCATACGGTCGTGTGCAATAAGCCTAAGTGAATCCACTCAGTAACCCCTAGTAAGACTTAAGGGCATCATACCCATCACAAAGATAGTTGAACAGTAAGTCATATGGAGGCTGAAAAAGAACATGCAGTTTTCAGATCCACATAATTTTTATACAGATATTTACACATTTAAGGCATTTTAGTTGGTGAAAAGACACAGCATGGAATATGGAGACTTTTTTTTTTTTTCAGGGAATGCTCCATGTGAAAAGTATGAAAATTAGCTCATGTCAGCCAAACTAGAGGCACCCATCTGTAATGGTTCTGGTCCCTCATAAGCAGGCTCGGACTGGCCCACAGGGGTACAGGGGAATCCCCTGGTGGGCCCCTGAGCAAGGTGGCCCCCTAGTCTCCCACCCCCTGCACAAGTGGCACATAACACAGTAGACTTACTGCACTACATACATATATTCAATGTACAGCACCTCAACCAGCCTATGTTCATATAAAAACTTGTAAGATTACTTATTATATTTGAATGTATCTGTATGGTGGGCCCCCAAAATAAATTTTACTGCTAGGCCCTAGGTACCCTAGTCCTACACTGCTCATAAGTAAAGAGCAGGGTACTGGGTGGTACCTCGGTAAAAACCCACTTCGGATTCCTATTTTAAAATGTTTTTAAATACGCAGATAGGAATACCGTACTAATTCACCAAAGTCTCGTGCAACTTCGGGCAATACGAAGTTTGGCTACACAGAGCCAATACATTTTAATGCAATACGGAAACAGCATTAACAACAAAGCTTTTGAACAAATCGAATTCAGATCTATGATCCGAAATTCAATTCGCGCAAGCCTAGTCGACAAAACTATGGTGACCATATTTTGGTTTTAAAAAAAATAAGATACAGAGCACCCTACTGGAATCAATTTAGAGTGACTCTACTTTCTAACAAAGTGACTTACTGGTGACGTCCCCATGGATTTAATTTGTTTACTTTCCTTTTCTTAATTTGGTCCAGACCATTATGTGCAGATGTGTTTGGGTACTACACCCTCTGCTATATAAGAAGACACCGAATTTTCAGAAAAAATTTGGTTCGATCCGAATTTATTTGCGGCGAAACGCGTTAAAAAACGGCTTTTTCCTGGCTTCAGAGAGCCTTAATAGTGGTGTAGAACACTGTGCCTTGCAGTTACACGCATATAGAGTCTGCTGTGGTAGTGAAATAATACTGTGAGTTCGTATGACATGCAGATGACTGGGGTCGCTCTTAGAATTACTGCACACTTCACTTATTAGGGCAGTCACGGGGCCAAAACTCACCAAATAACTCAAGTATGAACTCAGCCTTACAGGTCGATGTTAGCGCCAAGAAGAAGCGCACTTCTTTTACACCGTCGTCAGCTGATTCCACATAGATGTCTACAGAACCTGTTCTATGAAACGCTTATACAAGTAGAGCCCCCCCGACAGAGTGGAAAGGGTGTCAGCAGTAAGTTTGTGTTGACGTCACTGATTTTTTTGCCCTTCCTCTGATCAGTCAGAACAATAACAACCAAAAAAAGGATCCTGTCTGTTAAGCATCCGCCTTCACTCGGTCAGCATTTAGTCAGTAATCCATCAGTACATATGTATCCTATTAATGCACCCTGTAAATGGCTGTAGTAGAATGGAACTTCACAGCAAATATTTTTTTTTGCCACTAATACACACCAAAAAGGGCTGTAATTTTCTTACTTCAATACACGCGTTAATAAGCCCTTTTTCTTTTTCCCCACTAATATACGCCTAAAAGGGCTTTGGAACATATCCGCTGAACGACAAATATATTTTTTTCCACTTATACACTCCACAAAAGGCTTTAGAACATATAATTGCGCCGCTGAACGGCAAATATATTTTACTTTTGCCACTTTTACATGGCAAAAAGGGCTTTAGAACATATAACTGCACCGCTGAACGGCAAATATATTTTACTTTTGCCACTAATACATGGCAAAAAGGGATTTAGAACATATAACTGCACTGCTGAACGGCAAATATATTTTTCTTTTGCCACTAATATATGACAAAAAGGACTGTAATTTTCGCACTTCACCACACAACAGCTAATAAGCCCTTTTTTCCCCACTAATACAAGCCAAAAAATGCTTTAGAACATATAACTGCACCGCACAAGGGAAAATAAGATATAGAAATATTTCCTTGTGATAAACCCTGTTAATGGCTGTATCAAACAGCACTTGCACCCCAATAACAAGAAAGGTTTGCTGGAATTACAGAGCTGTATAATGGCAATTTGGATCCGCAGTCAGTGCTGCAAGGTTTAATAGGATTGTTCCTATTACCCAGGCTGTAACCTCCCCTACTGAACCCTGTTCAACATAAATGCTGTGGAATGATTCCTCCCTATCCTTTCCCTACACCTTGAATGATCTTTCCCTGAACTTGTAAATAGTTTTTTTTAGCACAATAAAGCTTTTCTAGCACTGTCCCTAGCGCCTGCTGACATCTCTCCCTGCACTAAGTACACTGGAAAATGGCAGAATCCAAGATCGCTCAGGCTATTTATAGGGCTGGGACATCACAGAGCTGTATGGCTGCTGATTAGCTGCATGCATGGCATTATGGGTGATCTCGTGTTCCCAGAGTTCCTTGCTCCATGTCCTCACACGTGCAGCAGCCATTTTAGGAAAAATGTGATTCTTTACCACGAAGCGTGAGGAAATCCGGATTTGATGCAAATCAAATTTTTCCGGAAATCTCTAACCAGAATCAATAAACAGCACATGGTAAATGGGGCCTGTTACAGATTTTATTTTAGGGCCCAGGAAATTAGGTTACACTTCTGACTTGACTTATTGCTTCTGCAGTCCATCCCCACCCTCTGTAGCAAAAAGACCCCTATACAACTGACCCTTTAAAGCGGACCTTTTATGTTTTTTTTTTATTCTAGATAAATACCTTTACTTGCGGTGTCCCCCCGCAAGTAAAGGTATTTATCTAGAATAAAAAAAAACATAAAAGGTCCGCTTTAAAGGGTCAGTTGTATAGGGGGCTTTTTGCTACAGAGGGTGGGGATGGACTGCAGAAGCAATAAGTCAAGTCAGAAGTGTAACCTAATCTCCTGGGTATTATGTCAGTGTTAGGCCTCATGCACACGACCGTTGTTTTATTCCGTGTCCGTTGTTCCGTTTTTCATGATTTTCTGCGGACCCATTGACTTTCAATGGGTCCGTTGAAAACTCTGCTAATGCACCATTTGTCATCCGCGTCTGTGATCCGTGTTGTTTCCCGTCCGTCCAAAAAATATAACCTGTCCTATTTTTTTCACGGAAAACGGTTCGTGGACCCATTCAAGTCAATGGGACTGTGAAAAAACGCGGAGGCACACAAGATTGTCATCCGCATCCGCGTGTCCGCGTCCGTTTTTTCCCTATCATTTGCATGGCAAACTTGACTTAGACTTTTTTTTTACTTTCCTTCATGTCTGGTGATCCTCCAAAAATAAAGGAAGACACACGGAAACGAAAACGGATCACGGAACAACGGAACCCCATTTTGCAGAACGGAACACAACAATGGTCGTGTGCATGAGGCCTAATTTAGTACTTTCCAGATCTCTAAGGGTTACATAGCATCCTAAATCAATAGGATGCTATGCAACCCCAGCAGAGCTGAAAGTTCAGGACGGGTGCTGCGCTGCAAGTCCGCAGCGTGACACTCACTCGTC
This sequence comes from Bufo bufo, assembly GCF_905171765.1. NCBI lineage: Eukaryota > Metazoa > Chordata > Amphibia > Anura > Bufonidae > Bufo > Bufo bufo. The sequence continues at coordinate 530,892,398 of NC_053390.1, read as the reverse complement.
TGAAAGTGGCCTAACACTGCCATCCTGTAGTGTCCACCAATACTGTGCCTGCTGCTGCCCTGAAAATACTGTACTGCCAAAATGCGCAGCTACAGAACTAGAAAATGATGGGTCCCAATGTAGACTTTAGGAATCGAACCCCCAGACAAAACCCCAAATTAATACAGACCTCAGATTAGCCCTAAATTAATGTGGCTCACTATAACCTTCATCCCTTATCAGACCCCAAATTCATATCCCCTATAACCCCCACCCCTCCATCCCTTAAATAAGACCCTAAAGTTATGGTGCCTTTTTTTTTTAACACCCCCTCCATCAATCAGACCTCAGATTAGACCTGAAAGTCATGGAACCTATAACACTCCCCTCCTCCATCAATCAAATCTGATATCAGACCCAAAGTGATGGTGTCACGGCCATGGCTATGACCGTGACTCCTGAACCGCATGCGGTTGTCAGCGGTTTTCATTGGTGTTCAATCACAGGTGAGGGCTGTGGTATTGGCCTCACCTGTGGTTGCCGCTGGCAACAGTATGTATGAGGCAGCGTAGCAGGCTGAGCTGTGCCATGCAGCTCGCTACGCTGCGCATGCGGTTTTGTGTGTGATGTGTGTATGTGTGCACTGTGTTTTATGTTATTGTGTGCACGTTCCCTTTAAGTGGTGTTTTCCCTTCCCTGGTGTTGGAAGGGTTAATCCCCTTCCTAGTGTGTGTGATCACTGGGTGTGTCCGACTGTGGGGTGTGACTTCTGGGCCTATATAGCCTTGGTGTTTGGCAGGGCTCAGGAGGTTGCTTCAGCATGCTTGCTGATAGCAGCCTCCTGTGTTTTTCCATCTGCCTGTGAGAGCCACCACTGTGGTCATAGATTTAGATTTAAGTTTATGTTTATGCCTTCTTGTATGTCATGTTGTATGTGATGTTCTGTTGGGACCTTCCTTGTCACTTTTGTGCAGTTTACGGTTCTGGATTCCTGTTGCTCAGGGATCCAGTCAGCAAGGCTGTGGCAGGTTGGAGGAACTTCAAGTTCGCCTGCCATACCCGTAAAACTGTTTGTGTTCCCCTTTTTCCCAACAGCTTGGCCAGTGAGACTCCTGCTCCTCCGCGTCTAGGAGGAGTAGGTCGTCTTACCCTGACTCCTAGCGCAGGGACCGGACGGAGGGTGAGTTAGGGATCCGAGGTTCCTGCGCATGGGTCCTCCTACCTTTAAGGTCGGCCCATGCAGTTAGGAGTTAGGGTCAGGGTAGGGACGCTGTTAGGAGGTGACCTGCTCCCTATTCTGTTCTCCTGGCCGAGTAGGCCTACAGCATCTGGCACCTCACGGCTGAGGGTTTCCCCCATCTTCAGCCGTGACAGATGGCCCCTATAATATTCCCAGAACCAGAACTTGCCCCTGCTGTTCAAGAAGGCGCTGGCACTCTGGAGATCCGGCGTGCTCCTTTTGCAGCTCTGTACTCACCCAGTGTCGCTCAACGGGAGGTCACAGTGCAAGCTGAACGCTGTCAGGACACAGCACAGCACAGCATCCAAAGTAGAAGACAAAGGAGCAGTGAGTAATAGCAGCCCTAGCAGCTACACTCACCGCTCCCTGACCTCCTGTAAAAAGTAAATGACAGAAGAAAAAAAAAAACACACAAAAACATTAAAATAATGTAAAGGCACCACCCCCCTTGAGAATCCTGGACATTCCTGGTCATTTAAAAAATTCCTACTGGACATTTTTTTTAGGTCCCAAAATGAGGACATGTCTGGGCCAAAGATGTCCTATATTCTGTGGTGCAGAGGCACTGACCCGGAAACACACGGAAGGTTTGTGCCTCCATAATTTAAAAGATAGGACATGTCCTATCCGTGGCTGCATCTTGAAATTAATGGGTTCGCACAGCGATGTGGGTTGTACACGGCCAGTGCCAGTGTTTTGCGGATCAGTGGTCTGCAAAACGGGCACAGCCATCACATGATCTCATGAATGCACCTTTACAGGGAGGACAGTGGTGATTATGGCTGACAAAGTCAATTGGCCACTGAAGTCAGTGTCAGTTCCATTCAAGCACGCTGTTACAGATCATCCTACAGATATTGCAGTCTATAATTAATAGGACAGGCAGATAACCGTTTCGTAACTCAACTTTGCAGCACCCACATTACCAGTTCTTAGCAGCCTGTAAAGAATGTGCTCATAATCTAATTATAATTAATTCAAGCCATCCCAAAGACATATTCTAGAATACAATTACTGTACAAACTACATTACTGTAAAAACAAACTTTTATTTATTGGCATACATGTGTGTATATGAGTGTGTATTTATCACACAACCAAATTATCAATTACTAGATCTATAATAGGTGACCCAACCGACAGGATTTTGCCTATCGAGTTGCGAAGTACTATCATGGGAATCTCGGTGAGTGCAGTGGCGTCGCCAGGGGGGGGGGCCAGAGGGGGCCACGGCCCCCCCTACATAACTCTGTGCCCCCCATGTGCCCCCCCCCCAACTAAAATTCCCCCCCAAGTGAGCCGCCGCAGTCGGGCACAGGGAGATGAGCGCTTCCATTGCACTCATCTCCATAGTCATCTGCCTGTGCTGCGGCAGGGCAGGGGAGGGAGAGGCGTGTCCTATCCCCTTCCTCTGATAGGCTGCAGGCACTAGGCCGGCAGCCTATCAGAGGCCAGCGCAGGCGGCGAGATGACATCATCGCGCCGCCTGCGCCATACAGTGCGGGACACAGGCCGGAAGAGGCCTGCATCGCATCGCTGACATGGAGGTAAGTATAAGTGTTTTTTTTTTACAATGGTTTTACAGGCACATTGGGGGGCTTATTACTAGCACATTGGGGGGGCTTATTACTGGCACATGATGGGGGGGCTTATTACTGGCACATGATGGGGGGGCTTATTACTAGCACATTGGGGGGCTTATTACTGGAACATGATGGGGGCTTATTACTGGCACAAGATGGGGGGCTTATTACTGGCACAAGATGGGGGGCTTATTACTGGCACATGATGGGGGGGCTTATTACTGGCACATGATGGGGCTTATTACTGGCATGTGATGGAGGGGCTTATTACTGGCACATGATGGGGGGCTTATTACTTGCACGTGATGGGGGGCTTATTGCTGGCACGTGATGGGGGGCTGATTACTGGCACGTGATGGGGGGCTTATTACTGGCACATGATGGGGGCTTATTACTGGCATGTGATGGGGGCTGGGCTCTTATTACTGGCACATTGGGGGGCTCTTGTTACTGGCACGTGATGGGGGGCTCATGTTACTGGCACGTTATTGGGGGCATTTATTACTGGCACGTTATTGGAGGGCACTTATTACTGGCACGTTATTGAGGGCACTTGTTACTGGCACATGATTGGGGGCACTATAGGGGCATCTACTGAGGCCACAAAGAAGGGGTATTTTATATGGAGGGCTCTGTACAGTAGCATTTTATACTGGGACACATTATGGTGGGTACTATGAGGAAGGGGGGAGAGGAGTACTATGGAGTCATCTACCGGGGACACTAAGAAGGGGTATTTTATACTTGCAAATTATGGGGGACACTGAGGGCATCTACTGGGACACGATATATGGGTCATTTTATACTGGTACATTATGGGGGGCACTAGGAGGAAGGGGGAGAGGAGCACTATGGGGGCATTTACTGGGGGCACTATATAGGGGTATTTTATACTGGCACATTATGGGGGACATTAGCTCAACTGGGGGTATTACAAGGGGGTATTTTTTGCATTGTCACATTATAAGGAGAATTATTTCTACTGGGGGGCATTATGGTGGGCTTTATTACTCACCCATGGTATGACCCCCTAGTAGCAGCACCATCCTCTCCCTGCTCTGCTATTCCTCTGCCCTTTCTCCAAATCCTTATTATGAAATCTTTCTCATTAGAATAAAGCACAACATCAGCTCCACCGAGCCCCCAGCCAAAGTGTGGAAGTGACGTCCGAGATCCCCAAGGGCCAAGCCAAGTAATTGTAAGTTTTCATGTGAAATATGTTTGTTATAGACATATAGCATACACTGTGCCACACAATATACAGTATACCGCTACACTGTGCCACACAATATACAGTATACCTCTACACTGTGCCACACAATGTACAGTATACCTCTACACTGTGCCACACAATGTACAGTATACCTCTACACTGTGCCACACAATGTACAGTATACCGCTACACTGTGCCACACAATGTACAGTATACCGCTACACTGTGCCACACAATGTACAGTATACCGCTACACTGTGCCACACAATGTACAGTATACCGCTACACTGTGCCACACAATGTACAGTATACCGCTACACTGTGCCACACAATGTACAGTATACCGCTACACTGTGCCACACAATGTACAGTATACCGCTACACTGTGCCACACAATGTACAGTATACCGCTACACTGTGCCACACAATGTACAGTATACCGCTACACTGTGCCACACAATGTACAGTATACCGCTACACTGTGCCACACAATGTACAGTATACCGCTACACTGTGTAGTCTGTTCTATAAGCACCCTTGTTCTGTGGTGACGGACAGAAAATAATCTGGAAGTGCCCCTCCCGAGACCAGGCTCTGGATCCGCCACTGGTCTGGACCGCTCACAGGAGTGTACATTTCTTCTAAACTTTAATCCGTATGCTCTGACCTGCAGAAATCAGCACTCGCTCGGTAACCACTAACAGGCAGTGCCTGTAGGCTGTAGCCTGGCCCTGTTACCAAAGCTAGCTGAGTGGTGTAAGGTTAAGGTACTAGTAGAGATGAGCGGCCGCTTAATCCTGATTTAAAGTTAAAGTTACTGCAGGATATGGATTACAGTTTAGAAATGTCAAATGTACACTCCTGTGAGTGGCGGGGAGGGGGATCTGTGGATGACACTGTTATAGGGAGGGGGATCTGTGGATGACACTGTTATAGGGAGGGGGATCTGTGGATGACACTGTTATAGGGAGGGGGATCTGTGCATGACACTGTTATAGGGAGGGGCATCTGTGGCTGACACTATTATAGGGAGGGGGATCTGTGGATGACACTGTTATAGGGAGGGGGATCTGTAGATGACACTGTTATAGGGAGGGGCATCTGTGGATGACACTGTTATGGAGGGTGAAATGGGGATGACACTGTAATGGGGTGGATCTGTGGATGACACATATCGCATAAGATGCTATATACGGTATTTGTCATCCACAGATCCCCCCCCCCCCCATAGCAGTGTCATTCACAGATCCCCCTCCCTATAAAAGTGTCATCCACAGGCAACTAGGACATGTTGAAATCTGAGTGATTGTTTGTTTGTTTTTTTAAACCACAGACAGCAGGACTTTTCTTCCCGTTTGCGGTTTTAGGTATTGGGTAAAGTATCGCAGCATTTCTAAACGTACTTGTATAAATGTATCATTGTTATAGCTGCCCCCCCTACTTTTGTCCTGGCCCCCAGTGTCCCCCCAAAATTTGAAAGCTAGAGACGCCACTGGGTGAGTATATTGAGGAGGCGTGTCTGGCTCATTCAGCCTCCTCACACTTCCGCCCAAGAACCTGCCCAACCACAGCATCATGGAGCAAGGCATGTACCTATTAGTTGGACGTGCCTTCTGTGAGCTTAATATCGCTCACATGATAGAAGAGGCGGTCTTATAGTAAATCCGCACAGGATCAAAACCAGCCAGCATGGATGCTTGGGCTGTCACTGCCACATGCAGGACGGGATGCAGATTTGCTCCATGAACATCAACTTCTTCATGGAAAGATAAGTATAAAACAATACAGCGACTGATCTTCGCTGATTCTTGATTTCTGAAACTGTTAAATTGTGAGTCCGGTTTGTAGTGTGGCTATTGGGCACTTGGTTGCCAATGTTGTTTTACCAGTCCCCTGATGATTTGGCTGTGAGCCATTGAAACGTGTCGGGACATCGTGTGGAGTTTGCATGAGTGTACCCTTGATTTTTTGTTTCCCTGACGAACACTGGGCAGTCATCGCCACTACACAGGGACAATCGACACAGGGACAATCAGGGACACCTAGAGAGGTGGGAATTGGAAAAAGGTATAGGGACACATCTGTGTCTCACCAACTTCTCTTCCTCAATACAACTTACTACTCCCTATCCCCCTCTCAGTCTTTTATTCTCTTTTTGTATGCAGGAACATTTCATGCATGCATGTGTTTTGCACCACTTTTTGTATCATTTTAAGATATACTTTATGGGCCTATTTTAAATTGATTATTTATTAAAAGCTAAGTTTTAGTAAGGTCACCCACTATATGAGTGTGTACCAGAATGTGTGATTATATAAAATATTTGCAGCTCCCTTTTTTGTGAGACAAAAACCCTAATTTACCTTCATACGGTCAATAATAAACTTATAATTGCCTATACTGCCACTAGGGCAGAATATGTGGATGTATACAGCTAGTATTGACTTAACTGAGAGCTCTGAATATCTGTATGCAGTGACATTTAGCATAGTTTTAAATAAACTTGTTCAAAAGGTTGGGTACACTTTAATAGTTTATTTTTATTAATGCAAAATGAATGAACAAAAGAGAGATCTGAATTCAATCAATATTTGGTGTGATCACCCTTTGCATGTGAAACAGCAAATTAGTTCTTCTAGGTACAAATGCACACAGTTTTTGAAGGAACTCAGCAGGTAGGTTGTCTCAAACATCTTGGAGAACTATCCACAGATCTTCTGTGGAGGTACAGTAGGCTTGCTCATATTCTTCTGTCTCTTCATGTAATCCCAGACCGACTCGATGATGAGATCATGGCTTGGTGGGGCCCATATCATACTTCCAGGGCTCCTTGTTTTTCTCTATGCTGAAGGTAGTTTATAATGACATTGGCTGTATGTTTTGGGTTGGAGCCAGTCAGGTGCCTCTCTTATGGTACTGAGTAATAGAAAAGTATCTACTTGTATTTATCAGCATTGAGGACACCATTAATCCTCACCAAATCCCTAAATCAATTTTCTGAAATGCAGCCCCAAACTTGGAAGGAACTTCCGCCATGCTTCACTGTTGCCTGCAGACACTCATTATTGTACTGTTCTTCAGTCCTTCGGTGTACAAACTGCCTTCTTTTAAAGCCAAATATTTCTAATTTTGACTCACCAGTCCAGAGCACTTGCTGCCATTTTCCTGCATCCCAGTTCCAATGTTTTTATGTATAGTTGATTTGCTTGGCCTTGTTTCCACATGGAAGAAACCCCAGTCTGCTTTGAAATGTTTGCCTGGGAGAGACCTTGTTGATGCTTATGTGTTCTTGCTGTGCTCAGCCTTGTCGTGGTGCGTGACCTGAAACTGTCTTCCACAACCTCACCTTGGTGTTCCTCATCCAGTTTTAGCCTCCTATACAGTTGTTTTTGTTTCAGTTAATGACTATGTTTCAACGTGCATATGAAAATTAAGATATTTATCACCTATTTTGATATGTTTGGTTAATTCATACACCTGACTATAATCTTACAAAACCCCTGACTTTGTACAAGCGTACCTATAAGAACTGATGCTATTTTGAAGGCAAAGGCTGGTCACACCAAATATTGATTTAGATTTCTCTTTTGCTCATTCACTTTGCATTTTACCTGTGCCCCCTCAGTTTGGCTAAATCCTGACATAGCACATTGGTACCCTGCCTGTACCGATATGCTATACCAGGATTTAGCTGAGCAGCCCCATTCTAGCAGTACAAAATCCATACACCAATATACTGCTATGTCAGCAGTGTACAAGTGTACTGATTCTAAAGCGGGTGCCTATTTCTTAGTAAAACCGTAAAAATACATTAAATAGTAAGTCAACTTTTATTTAACTTTTTATTTAATTCCCAAATGCCCTAAAAATATTTTTTTCTAATATATTTTAACAGGAATTCATGAGCAATGCTGACAACTGCTGCCATTTTTTCCACATTCACAACATGAATAAAAGTCAATAACAAATATAGTAATCCTGCATACAGTATGGAAATGTATTTCAGTTATAGCAGGTTTATAGCTTATTTTATTTATGTTAATATAAGGGACCAAATAAAGTCTCCTTAAACACGTAGAATAGTTACAGATTTTTTTTTATACTGATTGGAGTTTTATGTAAAGGGTGGCCGGCCATACCTGCAAGATGAAAGTCGGATGAAACTGCTGATTTCAGGAGACCAGCCAAATCTTTGTAGGAGTCTAGTAAGAGTTTTTTTTTTTTTACCATGAGTAATATAAGTAAAAAAAAAATCAACATCATATACACTGTAGTACAATCTCTTTTTAAGGCTTGTTTCTCACTTGCAATTACCGATCCGATACGCTGTTCCGGCCAGGAACGCCATCCGGCCCCATTCATTTTAATTGAGTCTGTCCACCATCCGGCAAATATGCAGAGAAACGGACGGACAAATACTGCTGCATGCAGCAGTTTTTGTCCAGTCGGGACAGCCTTCCGGCAATGTGAAACAGGCCTAACAAGGCTACAACCAGCAGTCGAAGGATGGAACTGAGCATGTGCAACTACCTCAGTGAGGTGAATAAGAAATAAGGAAATCAACAAATGACACTATAGATATGCATTTTATTGAATAACAGTCAATAACAGTTGATGTCTAGGCAAATCCAGTATATATTTAATGTCCTTAAAGCGAAAGACTAAAATGTAAAAGATTTAGGCGTATTGAATATTCTGACAACTAACTTTCTTATTTTAACCCCTTCCCCCTCAGTGCCATAATAATACTTCACTCAAGTAGGTAGTTTGCTCTGTAGAAGTTAGCACTCTGCTCTACCTGCTAGCCTCAGAGATAACTTATATCCTGGCAGTGTAACCTCTCAGATCCCATAGTCTTCCTTTTGTCCCCTGATTGGCACCACCAAGATGCAACCACAGATTCGGAGTAATTGTCATGGCAGCTGTGGGCCCCCAGGCCTGCCAGGATGTAATAGACAGCCAGTAAAATCTCTTCCTGCTGTATTTCAGAAATATTGCGGTTTATAGCACAAGCAATCACAGGTTGATCGCAGGTTTAAGTCCTCTAATAGACTAAAAAAAAGGTAAAACATATTTGAAAACAGTTTTTCTAACTATTAAAATTTAGATTACAAATGAAATACAAACCTATACCCGTTTCTCATATAATTTTTTTTAAAAACATACTTGGTATCAACATGCCTAAAAATGTCCAAAATATTAAAATAACATGTACACGCGGTGAACACTGTAACACAAAAAAAAGAAAAAAAAAGTCACCTCACCCCCCAAAGTGAAGGAGGATGCACAGTGCAAGTATGGCCACCCTCCATTCACTTCTATGGGAGTGCTGAAAATAGGCAAGCATTGGCTTGGCTATTTTCAGAACTCCCATAGATGTGAAGGAGAGGCAGCCGCTCTTGAGTGGTGTGCTCTTCATTCACTTCTGTGGGAGTTCTGGAAATAGTAAGCACGCTTGCTCGGCCCTTTTCAGAACTCCCACAGAAATGAATGGTGAGTACGCTGTATATGCGCGGTGCATTCTCCTTTGCTTTGAGAGCCTTCTTCTAGATATAGGTGTGGGTCTGAGAGGAGGTACCTGCAGCTATCTGACATTGGTGGCATAACCTAGTGATATGCCACAAATGTGTGAGATGGGCCAACCCCTTTAACACTGTCACTGCTATGCCTAGTGCAAGACCCTTGGGGGAGAAGGGCATGACAAGGGTTCAAAAACACTGAAGATATAATTTCTGTGTCATGATCCTTGATCCTAGGCATAACACAGTGCATTCGTTTTACCTGTACTGTTGTTTTAAAAGGTCACGTTGCTTTTATTATAGGTATTTAATGCTTTTGCTACATTTTTCTAATTGCTTTGAATGTAAGTGTGTATTTGTACTTCCAAGGCAGATTATCTTTTCTCCTGATGCCCACCACCAATAATCTTTCCATTTTAGCTTCCACAATTTGTCTAACAGGCATCTTGTTAGAAGAATACAGATTTTTACTTATAAAGTTAAATATGATGCTGTACTTTCTATGTGAGCAAGCATTGGAAATAAAGAGCACAACACCTTCAGTATAGTTTCTTGTTTTCAGGAAAAGACATGGCTTTTGAACTATGGTCCTATACGTCTTAGTCCATGTCACAGTTTCAGAATCAGTATGATTTTCTATAGTTCTGTTTCCATATGCAGAATGTCTTTCACATATGCATAACTGAAGGTCAATAGCGGGGTCTGCACAATGCTTATATGAGCTGAAGGGGGTGAACCTGCTATAGCCAAGGAACAGTATTCCCTCTCTCTGGGATGTCGAACCAAACAGCATGGTTACTGTGAACCTCTCTTCTCCACGTTTTGTTCTGTATGGTGACATGATGTGAAGGTCCATCAAAATAGTAGTGTCTCCTCCCCCATCCTCTGTGCTGATTTTCACATCAGTAAAACTGGTGGCAACGAGTCTATGGCATGATTTGCTGCTATTACTCCTCTGCACAATAATCCTCAGATTCATGTAACTCAAAGCAAATTCTGCAAATAATGCATAATAGGAAGAGTTCTTCTCCATCTTATAGGAATCTTGACAAATACACAGATTTGGGTGTAGTCTTGGTATGTCTTTACATGTTCGAGTTACAGAAACAGGACTCAATAGGCCGTCACGGTTTACAGGGAATCTTGGGATCTCTGAATATGTCTGTTTCGATGACGAAAGAAGGCCCAACAAAGTATAATATACATCAAGAAAGCTGACAAGTCTCTTTTGATTTACTAGCAGTGCTTTCATTTTTGCATCCCCTAAGATTCTGGATGCACTATCAGGTACAATCACAAACAAAGAAGGGTGGAAAATTTCCACATGAAATTCTGGAGATGCTGAAAGAAATTGTCCATATGTATTACCATGATCAGAAAGAATGAAGGATATTGTGTTTTCCTGATGTGCCAAAAAGGAGACATGTCCAGCTAGATCTTTATCCATTTGTTTTATTCTAATGCCGGTGTCCTCATGTCCTGTGTCTAGTATCATGAAAGTGAATGTTGGCCTTCGTAGACTTGAGAAGCGACTTAAAAAATACTCCATGTACTGAAGAAGATAGGTGTGCTGGTGGATTCCATTGTAGCAGATAGAAGCTGGACCATGAAACTGATTCTTCACTCTGTTCGCCTTAAGAATTAAACAGTTGCTGTAGGTAACATCTATGCGGTCTATTCCAGCCCTATGAATGGCTTCATTAAATAGCTTTACTCGTTCCTGAAAGGGGGCAGATAGATTTATAGCCCCTTGTTCTTTAACAAGACCCCATTCATAAAGCCAACACAAGTCTTCAACATACAGGGTCTCGTATCCAAAGGCTCTAAATTTACCAAGGGTTTCATTGATATCCACAATATGAGGAATTTGTTCTAAAGCATCAATCAAGGGGAACAAATTTTTGTCACCTCCAAAAAGTGCTTGAAGTGATTCAAATGTTCGGCTCTTAATACCTTGAAGGAGCTCATAATCAAATACGTGACCACTTGTAAAATATTCTTCATTCAGGTGTCGGAATTCTTCGATGGTCCTTGGCAAAGACCTATAAAAATGATGCCTGGAAACGGAATCTATTAATAAAATGTTAATATTCAATAATGACCTAGCACTAGGTATATCTTTCAGCTTGCATCTTGTATGTAGAACAGGTGGTAAGATGAGGAGTTGTGAAACATACCCTCCGGCTGTGTCAGTACACTGAATTACACAAAATCCATTATTTGGAAACTGTAATTGGTAGTCTACAAGCAACTTAGAATTGATGAATATTTCTAGTTCTTTAGTTGATTTTAGATTGTGCCATACATATTTACCCATCTTAGGACTGTATAATCCGATAGATACATAGGAGAGGTTACTGCAGATATCGGGATGGCAAACAACATACGGGTTCTTTGGGTTCAAAAGCTAAGGATATTAAGAAATAATTAATTAAATTAAATAGTTATAGAACTGAACTGACATTTTAATGTAGAAAATAGCAAATGGTTTTTTTTTCTAATTTTTTATTCTTATTCTAAAAAATGAATTTAGATTTGATATATACTTTTACCAAACACTAGTCCCATTGCTTCATCACCTCCTGTATTTGTGTTGTAATTTGTTATAGTCATAACATGAGCCTTTCCCTGTGCTTCATTCCTGCTATAACAGTATATACACTATACAGTCAAATATATATGGACAATCCTTCTAATTATAGAGTCCAGGTGTTTCAGCCACATCCATTGTAAACGGGTGCATAAAATAATACACACAGTCATGCAATATTGGTAGTAGTGTGTGTGTATTCTGAAGTGGTAGATTGGTTCTTGCCAACTGTAAGTACTATTGGTGTAAAACTGAAGCGTCTAGGACAGGGATGGCCAACCTGAGGATCTCCAGCTGTTGCAAAACTACAACTCCCAGCATGCCTAGACTACCTACAGCTATCAAGCTGCCTATGGAAGTGACATCAGCACAAAAAACTGTGCATTGGGAGCTTCATGAAATGAGTTCTCATGGTCAAGCATTTGCACATAAACCTAAGATCACCATGCTCAATGCCATCCGTCAGCTATTGTGGAGTAAAGCGCACCACCAATAGACTCTGGAGCATTAATACGTTCCATCAGTACAATAGGGCTGGAGGGGTTAAAAAAAATTAAATATCAATTTAACTCACCTTAATCCACTTGTTCGCGCAGCCGGCATCTCTTCTGTCTTCTTCTTTGCGGAATAGGACCTTTGATGACATCACTATGCTCGTCACATGGTCCGTCACATGATCCATCACCATGGTGATGGATCATGTGACGGACCATGTGATGATCGCAGTGACGTCTTCAAAGGTCCTTTTCCTCACAGATGAAGACAGAAGAGATGACGGGCTGCGTGAACAAGTGGATTAAGGTGAGTTAAATTATTTTCTATTTTTTTTTAACTGCTCCAGCCCTATTGTACTATGCATTCTGTATTAAGAATGCTATTATTTTACCTTATAACCATGTTATAAGGGAAAATAATACAGATCGGGTCCCCAGCCCGATTGTCACCTAGCAACCATGCGTGAAAAATCGCACCGCATCCGCACTTGCTTGCGGGTGCTTGAGATTTTCACGCAGCCCTATTCACTTCTATGGGGCCTGCGTTGCGTGAAAAACACACAAAATAGAGCTTGCTGCGATTTTAAAGCAACGCACAAGTGAAGCGTGACAATCACCGCTCATGTGCACAGCCCCATATAAATGAATGGGTCCGGATTCAGTGCGGGTGCAATGCGTTCACTTCACACATTGCACCCGCGCGGAAAACTCGCTCGTGTGAAAGGGGCCTAATAAGTATGTACAGTGCTTAGTTAAAAATTTGGTGGAGGGGTGATAATTGCACTGTATGAGACTGTTTTTCAAGGTTTAAGCTACAGCAAATACACTGTAGACAATTGTCTGCTTCCAGCTTTATGGTAACACTTTGAAGAAGGATCTTTCATGTTCCCAGAGGACTGTGTCCTTGTTCACCATATGAGGTCCATAGAGACATTGTTTGATGAGTTTGGAGTGGAGGAACTCGAATTGACCTCAACCCCATCGAGCAGCATTGGGATGAACTGGAATGCAGATGTGATCTAGACCTTCTTGTGCAATATCTGTGCCTGACACTGGTTTTGCTAAAAGGGCACAAATTCCCACTAGCACACTTCAGAATAATGTGGAAAAACTTCCCAAAAGAGTGGAGGTTGTTCTATGTGCAAGGAGACTGTTACAGTTTTGGAATGCTATGTTGTGTTATAGTAGTATAGGGATCGTCCAGCTCCTCAAGATTTAGTCAATTAATGTACATGCCCTTGAAACTGAGTTCAATCCACGGTGAGCTAGTGGCACCCAGATGAATCACTGTCTAGTGAATTAATAATACAGTGTCTTGTATCTAGTAATCATGGCCATTGAAGTGGCTGTACCGTGATTATAGGGTTTGCTCAAGGAAAAACTATATTTAAAAACAAAAAGGGTATATCTACTTTCCTATTCCTGAAATGGTCCCCCACCATTTTCTACTTCCTGCTCTACATGTCACCACTGCAACCAATCACTGGAATGGGAGTGGTGAGTATACCTTTTGTTAATTTATTTTCACCATGTTGAAATGTTCTAAAGGTTCTGAACACCTTTGTGCATGAAAATTCAATAAACACATATCTTACTAAAATATTGTAGAAAAAAGGCACTTATCTGTTTTTTGCATTGAGCAGGCCTTTTTTGTGCCAACCCAACACCTGGTTTTCATCCAGTTACATTCTCATTTCTGGCTCTGGGGGAGTTCCCTAAGTACTGGTCACATAGTCTCTTGTAGCTGTCTGTGAAGGTGTGTGAGGGGTCATTTTTTGCGAGGTGAGATGTAGTATTTATTTACACCATTTACGAGTTTATATGACTTTTTGATCGCTTTTTATTCAATTTTTTGGGGAGGTAAACAGACCAAAAACTGGTGATAGACCATTTAAATTTTTTTCCTGCTATGCTATTCACAGTATGGGATAAATACATTTATATTTTAATTGTCCGGCCATTTAGGGAGATGGCCATAGCAATTACCTTTATTTATTTTATCGTTTATTTTAATAGGGAAAGCTCAGACCGCTCACACATGGTCAACATGCACGCTTTGACAGCTCACACATGGCAACAATCATATTCTGGCAGCTCACACGTCACCAACATGCACACTCTGGCAGCTCAAACATGGACAACATGCATTCTCCTATCAGACACAACCAGGCCCTCAAACAGTGGCTTATCCCTTTAAACATGGTGAGTTCATCATGTAGAAGAGGCTCTGCAATCTGAAGCTTTCACTTGCATGGCTGAGTCTCCATTCCATGATGAAGCGCTCTTCTCTGCTTGTTGCCTACTGCACAAGCACACAGAGCACTGCGCTTCCTCATGGAAAGGACTTTGCAAAAGCTTCCAATCACCAAGCCCAGTTGGGTCCTACACAGGACCATACCCTCATGTCCCTGGATACTGGCCAAGAAACTCCTCACGGTGGAGCAGGACTGCAGCTGACACCTGGTCATAGGTCTGCTGCATCTTGATATTACACTCAGCACAGTGTGGAAGAAGGAGAGCAGAGCAGGAACTAATGAGCCTGCTGCCCGTGGAGTGTTGAAACAGAGCAGGAGTGGCACTATGGAGAGGATTGGGAGAGGATGATCTGCTGTGGCACCACAGCGACCCACTGAGGAGCTGGTGTAGAGGATAGGAGTGGCAGTGGCCCTAATAAAGGCAAAAAAATATACAATGCAACAGCACTGCAAACCAAATAAAGTACAATAATGCCAAAATAATAGAAAGTATTTTGGTGCAAATGCTACGCTAATAAATTTGTGATGCTTGACAAATCATTTTGTACAAAATGATTTGGGCCCGTCTGCCAAACGTCAAGGCGATCTCTGTAAGACGGGAACCTAACACTAAATACAGTGCAGTTTCTAGGTAAAATTTCTCTCAGGGTGAGTGTCAAAAAAACTGCCCCCCCCCCATTCCCCCCCCTGTCAAAAAAACTCGGACGTTGCACGGACGGTCACAGTGACGCACCCAGTGACCCACTGTCCCACAGACTCAGGCTCTCACTAACAGCAGGCTTCTTTCTAGGCACTGGCAGGTAGTGCGGGCGGCGGTGCTCACCTCACGGCGCGTGACGTACAGTGAGTGAGCGCCGCCGCCCGCAGAGCCTGCCTGTGGGGGGACATTATTTTTAATAGGGATCACTATGGACATTATTTAGAATGGAGGCTGCTGTGGGTGTCATTATAACTGTATGATGTCTGATAGGCCTAGTCCTGAGTTATATTACCCTGCCCTGTATAACCATGTACCCTGATACCCCTTAGTTATATTACCCCAGCGGGGTAATATAACTAAGGGGTATCAGGGATGGGTACATTATTATACAGGGCATGGGCAGGGTAATATAACTCAGCTCAGGACTAGGCCTATCAGACATTATAGTTATAATGACACCCACAGCAGCCTCCATTCTAAATAATGTCCATAGTGATCCTTATTAAACTTAATGTCCCCCACAGTGACAGTGGCCCCCATTTTCATGTCTCCCATAGTGGCCCCCGCCCCCCATTGTAATGAATGCCCCCCCCTACAGACCATCACTCGCCTCACAGCAGGCTTCTTTTCAGCATCAGCACTGCTCAAGGGCTCAGGGCGGGCAGTAACAGGCAGGCAGTGCGGCGCTCACTCACTCAGTGTACATCACGCGCCTGCGCCGCCTAGTGAGAGGAGCAGGCGCGTGACGTCAGTAAGTGCCGCCCGCACGTACCGGAGCTGTGGACACTGTCTGTAGATAACAGTGAGAGGGCTCGGCACTCGGGCGCAGGGCAGGCGAGATCTCAGAGGAAGGGAGCCAGGGCGCACGGCACGACAGTAATAACAGGCAGAGAAACGTCAAGAGGGCGCCCCTGCCGGCGCCCCCCTTCTGACAGCGCCCCGGGCGGCTGCCCGGCCCGCCCGCCCCTAGAAACGCCCCTGACTAAATACCACATTAACTGGTGCCATACTGGCCTCCATTACATTCAGGGAATGCAGGTTCCACATGCATGCAGAGCCCACATTATATTATGCCTCTTATGGTGCCAAAAGGCCTGAGTTATATTCAGGGGATGAAGACTCCTCATGCATGCCGAACCCACACTATATAATACCTCTTTGGTGCCGGCCTCAATTTTGTTCAAGGAATGCAGGTTCCACTAGCATGCTGAGCCCACTCTGTATTCCACCCCACCTGGTGCCAAATGGCCTTCAAAACATACAGGGAGAGTAGGCTACAGCTTTATAGCTATACTAATTAAAATCAGCCTATAGGACAGACAGGTTAATCAGGAGTGCATGACCAACAGAGTCAGCCACACCTCCAATACAAACTGCAAAGAAAAATTGGGGGTCAGTCAGCACATCCAGTGCACAGGTGTGCATTGCCATGGCTGAAAGCACAAAGGAAAAAATATATAATATAGTGGGCTCAGCATGCTAGTGGAACCTGCATTCCTTCAACAAAATGGAGGCCGGCACCAAAGAGGTATTATATAGTGTGGGTTCGGCATGCATGAGGAGTCTATATCCCCTGAATATAACAGAGGCCATTTGGCACCATAAGAGGCATAATATAATGTGGGCTCAGCATGCATGTGGAACCTGCATTCCCTGAATGTAATGGAGGCCAGTATGGCACCAGTTAATGTGGTATTTAGTGTTAGGTTCCCGTCTTACTGAGATCGCCTTGACGTTTGGCAGACGGGCCCAAATCATTTTGTACAAAATTTTGCCAAGCATCTCAAATTTATTAGCGTAGCATTTGCACCAGAATACTTTCTATTATTTTGGCATTATTGTACTCTATTTGGGTTTCAGAGTGCTGTTGCATTGTATATTTTTTTGCCTTTGTGCTTTCAGCCATGGCAACGCGCACCTGTGCACTGGATGTGCTGACTGACCCACAATTCTTGGCCCTGATAAAGAGTTGTGTCACAGTGTACTCCCTCAAGTCATTGCTCCCTGGGAATCGGTGCAGGGGAATTACAGAACTTTAGAAGGTTGCCAGAGTTAAGCGTAATCGCTGTCCTCAGCTCACAGGTCAGCCTTTACTGATACAGTCAGTTCTGTGGAGGAAGGCAGAGAACAGGAACTAATGAGCCTGCCCTGGAGCCTGAGGAGTGTGGAGCCAGGGGTCATAGAGAGCACAGAGAAGGAGGCATCAGCCAGTGTTTGTTAACTGCTGCGTTCTCAAAGACTCTGCAAACCGCCACCTGAGCCGAGATGAGCACTTAGCCTCAGCCTCAGTAGTTAACAAACTGTAGCTCTGACCAAGCTTCTATTCCATGAAGAAGTTCTTTGTATGTGCAGTAATGCACACTTCTGACAGGAGAAGGGAGGGGTTACACGCAACCCGTCAGATTAGTTGTCTGAGTAATAAAGTTGAAAGCTGAGCAGAGCAGCTTGCTTTGTATAGGAAGCACATGCAAGGTGCAAAAGAATATCTACTAGAACATTTTAAATACAACTACTTGTATTTAATCATTTACTCCATATTGTTCATTCTATAGCAAAAAAAAAAAGAAAAGTGGTTGAGGTGTACATAGCCTCTAAATATATTTTTTCCCTGGACAATTGCTTTAAAGAGGACCTTTCATGGGTCCAAACATTGTAAACTAAGTATCAGGATATGTAGGGCACAGTGCAGGGATCTCATTATTCCTGGGTGCCGCTCCGTTCACCCGCTGTGGCCCCTGGTATATTCTCCCGCTCTGTATGCTAATTGCTAGCATCAGTGCAATGGGCAAGAGACTGCCCTTTTTCTCAATGGGTGTCTCCTTCTCCCTGGCTGTGAGCTGTCCAATCGCAGCGCAGAGTGTCACAGAAGGTGTTTTTTTTTTTCTCCCTGGCTGTGACGCTCTGCGCTTTGATTGGACAGCGCTACAACCTGTGAGAAGAAACGCCCATTGAGAAAAAGGGCAGTCTCCTCCTCCTCATTGCTCCGATTCTAGCAATTAGCATACAGAGCCGGAGAATATACGGGGGGCCACAGTGGGTGAACGGAGCTGCGCCCAGGAATATTATTAAGTGCAGTGAGATCCAGGGGTGCCGCGCTACATATCCTGATACTTAGTTTACAATGTTTGGACCCATGAAAGGTCCTCTTTAAATAAAACATTATTCTGTTTACATCCTGCAAGTCATAGCAATTTTTAAATTGGAATCATTTTATAAATGCTCCTCTGCAGGGGTCGGATTGATATTTTTAACAACAGGTTCCCTACTCAATAGCGGACACGTGGCGTCACATATACATAATACATACACCATATATATGCAATACACATAAATACACCATATACATGGTACACATACATAAATACACCATATATACACTACACACAAACTACCCAACAGTGTCGGACTGGGATACCTAGGGCCCACCAGAAAAAATTCATTCTGGGGGCCCACTGTACAGCAACATGCAAATAATACCTGCCCACAGAGAGGCAGACAGCAAAAAGATGCTAACAGATTGATTTTGGTGTTCTCTGAAACAACTTCCAAACGTGGGTTCCAGGAAAGGTGGAACTGGCTGACCGGCATTTATTCCTAGAAGTCATCTAAACCTTTCAATGCATCTATAATAATAAACTGGAGAGTCTACCCAGTTTTTTATATTGATATAGGTTATTTGAGATGCTGTGCTGGTGGACAGGGGGCCCACATTTCTCAGGGCCCCACCGGGGGATTCCCCTGTTCCCCTGTGGGCCAGTCCAAGCCTGCCACCCAACTAAAGAGCTAAACTTATCAGCAGAGAGTGAAGCAATTGAAGCGGACATCTCCAGCTGTCCTGCCGTCGTCAGAGCACCGGATTGGGACTCAGCCGGTAACACAGTTCTTCGATCCAGTTGTGGATCTGGAGAACTGGAGAGAACCGGCTGAATCCCATGCCTGCTCCTGTGTGTACAGTTGAAACCAGAGGTTTACATACACTATATAAAAAGACACATATGCATGTTTCTTTCAATATCTGACATGAAATTAGAATAAACCTTTCCTGTTTTTGGTCAATTAGGATTACCATACTTACCAGAATAATGAGAGAGAATGTCTTAAGGCAGTGATGGCGAACCTTTTAGAGACCGAGTGCCCAAACTGCAACCCAAAACCCACTTATTTATCACAAGGTGCCAACACGGCAATTTACCCTGAATACTACAGTCCAATATAGTGTATACTCCAAGTACTTTATCATTTAGCTATAATAGCGTGCCTACATTCAGTGCACTGCCTGTGCTGTTCATAGTGCGCACTGCGCTGATGAATGGCAGGAAAAGTCTAAGGCATATTAGACTTTTTCCAGGGCGTGGGTGCCCACAGGGAGGGCTCTGAGTGCCACCTCTGGCACCCGTGCCATAGGTTCGCCACCACTGTCTTAAGGCTTTTTATTACTTTTTGCAATGTCAAAAGTTTATATACACTAAGATTACTATGCCTTTAAACAATTCTGGACTGCCCATATGATGATGTCATGTGTTTGGAAGCTTCTGTTAGGTTTGTTGGCAACATCTGAGTTAATTAGAGACACACCTGTGGATGTATTTAAATGCACACCTGAAACACACTGCTTCTTTGTGTAGCATCATAGGAAAGTCTAAAGAAATCAGCCAAGATATTAGTAAGAGAATTGTGGACTTGTACAAGTCTGGCTCAACCTTCGGTGCAGACTTGCTTCTGTGTGTACAGTTGAAACCAGAAGTTTACATACACTATATAAAAAGACACCAGAAGGTGCCTCGTTCATCTGTACAAACAATTATACGCAAGTACAAACAAGATGGGAATGTCCAGTCATCATACCGCTCAGGAAGGAGACAGGTTCTGTGTCCCAGAGATGAACGTGCTTTGGTCCGACATGTGCATATCAACCCAAGAACAAAAGCAAAAGACCTTGTGAAGATGATGGCGGAAGCTGGTAAGATTGTGTCAATATCCACAGTAAGTACTGTATCAACATGGGCTGAAAGGCCACTCTGCCAGGAAGATGCCATTACTCCAAAAAAACATAAAAAAGCCAGATTAATGTTTGCAAATGCACACAGGAACAAAGACCTACATTTTTGGAGACATGCCCTGTGGTCTGACGAAACTAAAATTGAACTTTTTGGCCATGACTACCATCGTTATGATTGGAGGAAAAAGGGAGAAGCTTGGAAGCCTAAGAACAACATCCCAACTGTGAAACGGGGGTGGCAGCATCATGTTGTGGGGTTGTTTTGCTGCAGGAGGGACTAGTGCACTTCACAAAATAGATGAGGAAAGAAGATTATGTGGAAATACTGAAGCAACATCTCAAGACATCAGCCAGGAAGTTAAAGCTTGGGCGGAAATGGGTCTTCCAAATGGACAAAAGGTTACAAAGTGGCTTAAGGATAACAAAGTCAATGTTTTGGAGTGGCCATCACAAAGCCCTGATCTCAATCCTATTGAAAATGTATGGGCAAAGCTGAAAAGGCATGTGTGAGCAAGGCGACCAATAAACATGGCTCAGTTACACTAGTTTTGTCAGCAGGAATGGGCCCAGATTCCGACCAACTATTGTAAGAAGCTTGTCGAAGGATATCCAAAACGTTTGACCCAAGTCATGCAGTTTAAGGGCAATGGTACCAAATATTAATGAAATGTATGTAAACTTTTCACTGCAGAAAGTAATAAAACATTCTCTCTTTCTCTCATTATTCTGGCATTTGGCAAATAATAATTATGGTAATCCTAATTGACCAAAAACAGGAAAGGTTTATTCTGATTTCATGTCAGATATTGAGAAAAACATGCATATGTGACTTTTTATATAGTGTATGCAAACTTCTGGTTTCAACTGTATACAGTTGCAAGAAAAAGTATGTGAACCCTTTGGATTGATATGGATTTCTGCACAAATTGGTCATAAAATGTGATCTGATCTTGATCTAAGTCACAACAATAGACAATCACAGTCTGCTTAAATAATAACACACAAAGAATTAAATGTTACCATGTTTTTATTGAACACACCATGTAAACATTCACAGTGCAGGTGGAAAAAGTATGTGAACCCTTGGATTTAATAACTGGTTGAACCTCCTTTGGCAGCAATAACTTCAACCAAACGTTTCCTGTAGTTGCAGATCAGACGTGCACAATGGTCAGGAGTATTTCTTGACTATTCCTCTTTACAGAACTGTTTCAGTTGAGCAATATTCTTGGGATGTCTGGTGTGAATCGCTTTCTTGAGGTCATGCCACAGCATCTCAATCGGGTTGAGGTCAGGACTCTGACTGGGCCACTCCAGAAGGTGTATTTTCTTCTGTTTAAGCCATTCTGTTGTTGATTTACTTCTATGCTTTGGGTCGTTGTCCTGTTGCAACACCCATCTTCTGTTGAGCTTCAGCTGGTTGACAGATGGCCTTAAGTTCTCCTGCAAAACGTCTTGATAAACTTGGGAATTCATTTTTCCTTCGATGATAGCAATCCGTCCAGGCCCCGACGCAGCAAAGCAGCCCCAAACCATGATGCCCCCACCACCATACTTCACAGTTGGGATGAGGTTTTGATGTTGGTGTGCTGTGCCTCTTTTTCTCCACACATAGTGTTGTGTGTTTCTTCCAAACAACTCAACTTTGGTTTCATCTGTCCACAGAATATTTTGCCAGTACTGCTGTGGAACATCCAGGTGCTCTTGTGCAAACTGTAAACGTGCAGCAATGTTTTTTTTGGACAGCAGTGGCTTCATCTGTGGTATTCCCCCATGAAATCCATTCTTGTTTAGTGTTTTACGTATCGTAGATTCGCTAACAGGAATGTTAGCATATGCCAGAGAATTTTGTAAGTCTTTAGCTGACACTCTAGGATTCTTCTTCACCTCATTGAGTAGTCTGCGCTGTGCTCTTGCAGTCATCTTTACAGGACGGCCACTCCTAGGGAGAGTAGCAGCAGTGCTGAACTTTCTCCATTTATAGACAATTTGTCTTACCGTGGACTGATGAACAGCAAGGCTTTTGGAGATACTTTTATAACCCTTTCCAGCATTATGCAAGTCAACAATTCTTAATCGTAGGTCTTCTGAGAGCTCTTTTGTGCGAGGCATCATTCACATCAGGTAATGCTTCTTGTGAAAAGCAAACCCAGAACTAGTGTGTGTTTTTTAGGGCAGGGCAGCTGTAACCAACACCTCCAATCTCATCTCATTGATTGGACTCCAGTTGGCTGACACCTCACTCCAATTAGCTCTTGGAGATGTCATTAGTTTAGGGGTTCACATACTTTTTCCACCTGCACTGTGAATGTTTACATGGTGTGTTCAATAAAAACATGGTAACATTTAATTCTTTATGTGTTATTAGTTTAAGCAGACTGCGATTGTCTATTGTTGTGACTTAGATGAAGATCAGATCACATTTTATGACCAATTTGTGCAGAAATCCAAATCATTCCAAAGGGTCCACATACTTTTTCTTGCAACTGTATATTGCTATTATTACATACTTGTGGTTTTCTTTCAACATCTTTTCAGAACTTCCACCTAATGTATCCTGTGCTAGTGGTCACACATGCTCAGCAGCTTAGTCCCATCATCCAGATTGTCTTCTACAAGGGCGGTGGAGTAACTGCAGTTAATTTTTGTTGGTATAAGAGGAGTTGTGTATACAGAGCTAAATAATCAGCTTTTTGCTACTCTTATTAGAAATGTGGCAATGAACAATGAAAGTACGGTACAACGGCACTGCCATTGTCAACAGGTGTGAGCCACACTGTTGCACATACTTCAAGAGAATTCCCTACTAGCACACTATCGTGTAGCCCAAGTAAATAGATCTTTATATGGCGGATTTACGCGGCCCGATACGCAGATTTTCGAGAACGAACATTCCTTCGAAAGACAATCTTCCCGACTAAAGCAGCCTGTACCAAGAGAGATCTTGAGCCCTGTACTATCCGTGTGTAACTTGAATAAATGGAGAACTTGATACTTCGAAAAAAAGTGAGTGCTGGAGTCTAATTTTAGTCATTTTCTATATGAGCAAAACATTTGTTCACTGGGTGAAACTGTCATTTGTGCAGTCGAGTAAAGTATCGTTTCTGGGCAGCAGATTGTGCTGTCTAAACAGTGACCTGCTGCCCCGAAACAATGCAGCTGTATGAGGATGAGCGATCGCAGTAGTCATTGTTCATTCTCATACTGTGGAGGTGATCGCTGTCAGTAAATGTTGCTCTTCACCTCCACTTAACAAGCAGCCGACTGTCGGGATGGAACGCTTCATTCCTGTTAATCGGCTGCTCCTTGCCCCGTGTAAGCCTACCATTGGTGCTATTAATTAATTTCTGTTTACCTTACCTTGCAAACAATATAAGTGGGTTGATGGGTGCAGTTTGTGGGTTCTTCTCTAAAAATAGTTTTCATTAATCTACAGGAACCTGGATGAAAATCAGCTCTCTTGCAGGACACCTCAGGAGAGGTGCTGTTATTTGGCATCAGCTGAAATACTGGGCATATGTCATCTACTTCTCTGCTTTTCCCATCACTGTTCGGATTTTGTATTTGTGAATTGATTATCTGGTAGAAGACAAGAAAATGTATCAGTGTGACAGTATCTACAGATTTTACCACAACACAATTTATCAGATAACCATTGACAATTAATAGCACTGCAACTTCAATTTTAGAGGGAAGCTGTTACCAGGAAATTCCAGGTACAATGCCTGGTGTTAGTCCTAGAAGAGGTAACAATATATTTCAGTTAGTGTTCTGTCACTTCATTCTGGAGAAAAAATACTTTTAATCTTTATGCAAATGAGAAATTAAATGCAACGTGGCAGTCCCCAAGCCACTCTGTTTGCTGAGGAGACTACTGCTATTAAATGCAGTGATCTCCTCAGCAACATGGGTAGGAGTGATCGAGTGGTTTGCCGGGAGAGATCGTAATTAGACACCACGTTCTGCCGCCGGCAAATCCTAGTCTTTCAGCATGCTGAAAGGTCTGGATTGCCCGATGAACGAGCATTTGCTCGTTCATCATGCAATCGGTGGCAATATTGTACTGCAAGATGATAGCTAACAGGTCTTCATGTGAACGCTCGTTAGCAATCATCGGGCAGAAAATCTGCCCATCTAATACAGCCTTAACTTACTAAAAGGTAAAAATTTATTAGCAGGCACTTCGTAATTTAATTAATTAATTTAACTCTTATCAAGACTGGATTACAGGGAGGGCAAAAGGACAACCTCCCATGGGCATGGACCACATAAGGGCCACCATCTCCCAGTTCCTTAAATGCTTCCAGACACAGCTTTCAAGAATATAGGTTATTTGTTCCAATGAGTTCCAATTTCTAAATTGACTGCACTGCTAACTAGAAGATATCAGTAGCAGATTTTGCCCACTCAGGGAGTGATAAGTAGATGCCAGATTTTTGAAGCTCTGCCAAACTGTGCCAATTCAAGTATGGGTAAGCTTGACATTTTCACCCAGGTTGACAACAGAGAGTGAATGCTACGTCATACCAAAATCTGTGTGTGCAAACTCCCCCTCTGACAGTATACCTGCTAATTGGTCTCCCCCTCACTAAACTCACCCCTCTCCAATCTATCCTTAATGCAGCTGCCAGGCTCATCTGTCAAACTGCCACACCGATGCCTCCGCCATGTGCCAGTCATTGTTCTGGATGCCTATACAGTACAGGATTCAATTTATACTTCTTACTCTAACCCACAAACTTTGTCCTGACTAATGTATGTCTAGCACCCTACCCATGCTCTGTACTCAGTAAATGATCTAGAACAGGGGTGCACAACCCGTGCACAACGATGGATGACAGCTCTTGCTCCTGCACTGTAGCAGGAGCAGGTCGGGCCCCCTGCTGTAAGTGATAGTGAGGGAGCCGAGGAGAAGGCAGAAGCGCTTTATCAGTGCTTCTGCCTTCTACTCAGATAGATGATCGGCGTGATGAGCGGCTTGGGGCAGAGGAGCACAGATCTGCAGGGGTCAGGAAACCCAGGGCCCCTATAAGGCAAGAGACGGTAATAACCAGTGAGCGTCATCCTCTGCAGTGAAGGAAAGCGCTTACTAGTTATTGCAGGGCTCCTATAACTGGGGGGCAGGAGGCGGTAATAACCAGTGAGCGCTGTCCTCTGCAGTGAAGGAAAGTGCTTACTGGTTATTGCAGGGCCCCTATAACTGGGGGCAGGAGGAGGTAATAACCAGTGAGTGCCGGTCTCTGCAGTGAAGGAAAGTGCTTACTGGTTATTGCAGGGCCCCTATAACTGAGTGCAGGAGGTGGTAATAACCAGTGAGTGCCATCCTCTGCAGTGAAGGAAAGTATTTACTGGTTATTGCAGGGCCCCTATAACTGAGTGCAGGAGGCGGTAATAACCAGTGAGTGCCGTCCTCTGCAGTGAAGGAAAGTGTTTACTGGTTATTGCAGGGCTCCTATAACTGGGGCAGGAGGCGGTAATAACCAGTGAGTGCCGTCCTCTGCAGTGAAGGAAAGTGCTTACTGGTTATTGCAGGGCCCCTATAACTGAGTGCAGGAGGCGGTAATAACCAGTGAGTGCCATCCTCTGCAGTGAAGGAAAGTGTTTACTGGTTATTGCAGGGCCCCTATAACTGGGGGCAGGAGGAGGTAATAACCAGTAAGCGCCGTCCTCTGCAGTGAAGGAAAGTTCTTACTGGTTATTGCAGGGCCCCTATAACTGGGAGCAGGAAGAGGTAATAACCAGTGAGCGCCGGTCTCTGCAGTGAAGGAAAGTGCTTACTGGTTATTGCAGGGCTCCTATAACTGGGGCAGGAGGCCATAATAATCAGTGAGTACCAGCCTCTGCAGTGAAGGAAAGTGCTTACTGGTTATTACAGGGCTCCTATAACTGGGGCAGGAGGCCATAATAATCAGTGAGTGCCGGCCTCTGCAGTGAAGAAAAGCGCTTACTGGTTATTGTGCAACGTGCCGGTCCGACAGGGGAGAACACGTGAGGTTCACGGTGGGCCAAAGAGTACAATAGTTCATTGGGTACTCACGGTACCAGCAGTGCAGTGAAGGTGAGAACAGCACTAGATTCTCTGGGGCACGCTCTATTACAGGGGACACCGGCCAGGTGGTGATCGAGGTGCCGTTGATGGTGATTGGATTTTCTGGGTGCTTGTGCGGCTGGGCCCCTGACTTAAGTAATGTTGTGACGCCAGCACCTTGGTGGTGCAGAATGATGAGAGTGGTGGTAGTATGGAGATTGTGTACTCACAGGTATTTAATCCTGAATCTGGTCCTTGTTCTCAGTAACAGTGATTTTAGGATCCTTATCTTCTACTTCAGTGTTGCTACAGATGGCCTTTCTGTACTTGTAATAATAAACGGTGAGGCTGCCAGAAGCTATACGTCCTTCACCTGTATACAAAGGTGCCTGAAAGCATAGTAAAATGGCTATTGTCCTCCTTTGTCTTCGTATAGAAAATAATCTTTCACTGGGCACCCCGGAAGGGTAAACCATAGAAGCAAAGTCCCACCTTTTTGCCTTTTTTCTGGGCCTTGATAACTGAGATAGGTCCGGGCTACTCCGGGCCGTGGAGCTCCAGAGTGCTGAGAGGAGGGGGGTTCTCTCCTTCCCTCTGCTCCTCATTACTCCTTCTACATCTCTCCAACTCTCAACTCCCCTAACTAGGCCTGAACTTAGGTATATATACTGTGGTGCTATCCCCATCTAGTGGTGGAATGTCTGTAGTGCACCTAACAGCCTGGTAACAGGGATTCTACATAAGAATGAAATACAGCAGGATATAACAGATGACATAACAAACTTTTGCAGTGCCCACGTACACTAGTGGGACGCTGCATACCCCCCTTGTTTAACATTTGTCGGCCTCAACACATTCATGACATGACGAAGTCTCCTGAAAAATATAAAGAGGAAAGAATGCAGGCAGGTATACAGATCTAAATACAACAAACAGCATGAAAATACACATTATGAAAACATCATAAATTATGTGGATCACGACGCAAAGATGTGGGGCGGCGTAACTGCTGAACTTGCCAGTGACACAATTGGGCGTTGATCTCACAAACATAGCACAAAGTTCCTGGCAAAGTATAACCAAGTCTTTAGAATATAAAATCTTTTTAGTGCAGCATAATATTTAAAGTGCAAAAAGTCTGTTGACTTGTAAACATAGGAATTGCATAAAAACAAGCACAGAAAATGTCCTTCTGGGTACATGACTTGAACATTGTAAAAGAATCCTGTTGCAAAACCCCACTCAACCTTAAGAGGGGATAAAAGGGTAACATTTTGCGCAGAACAGGGAATGAAAACGCAGGCCAGAAGGGATCCTGGAAGAATTCCTTAAAGGGTAAGTAGACTGAATAGTGACTTGACAAAACTGTCACTATGTCTTGGGAAACTGACGACAGTCCATGCTGAGCAACAACGAAGGACTCCCTAGTGGCATAGTCAATAAGGAATGGCCTATAGGCCTACTCACGAGTACGGATCTGGCACGTCGATAATTAGTGGACTTCTGGAATCCCACTCGTCCAGAGCTAAACCATCAGGGACAGCTTCGATTAAGCACTGAGCAGGTACGGATGGTAGCTTCAGTTGCCTCCGGATCTCATTGAATATGGTGACCCTCTCTCGGGTTCCCGGCAGGCTTATCCTGTGTACCGGCTCCTGAAGGGACAAACTCTGCAGCCTCCGAGCACACCCTTCCTTGAGGTCCGGCTTACAGGCAGGGGTGGTCTTTTTAGGACGCCTCCTCCGGGTTTGGGTCAAGGGCCCCGAGGCGTTGAAACGATCATGGGCTGCCACGCCACATTAGTACTTGCTGTTCATGTTGCATACAGGTACTGCACTGCAGGCGGATAACCCAGCCACTCAGGGATAGGGAATTTCTCCGTGGCTTCTTCCTTTACCTTCCTCTGACTCCGGATGGGCCGAAGTTTACCTCTCATGGGCGGTGCTGGTGTCCGGTCCCCTCCTTCGGTGGAGCTGGAGGTGAATGGCTCACATTGAACCTGAAGGGGCTCCACTGATCTCATCGGTGGGCCTGATGTATAATACACTGCTCAAAAAAAATAAAGGGAACACAAATATAACACATCCTAGATCTGAATTAATTAAATATTCTTCTGAAATACTTTGTTCTTTACATAGTTGAATGTGCTGACAACAAAATCACACAAAAATAAAAAAATGGAAATCTAATTTTTCAACCCATGGAGGTCTGGATTTGGAGTCACCCTCAAAATTAAAGTGGAAAAACACACTACAGGCTGATCCAACTTTGATGTAATGTCCTTAAAACAAGTCAAAATGAGGCTCAGTAGTGTGTGTGGCCTCCACGTGCCTGTATGACCTCCCTTCAACGCCTGTGCATGCTCCTGGTGAGGTGGCGGACGGTCTCCTGAGGGATCTCCTCCCAGACCTGGACTAAAGCATCTGCCAACTCCTGGACAGTCTGTGGTGCAACGTGACGTTGGTGGATAGAGCGAGACATGATGTCCCAGATGTGCTCAATTGGATTCAGGTCTGGGGAACGGGCGGGCCAGTCCATAGCATCAATGCCTTCGTCTTGCAGGAACTGCTGACACACTCCAGCCACATGAGGTCTAGCATTGTCTTGCATTAGGAGGAACCCAGGGCCAACCGCACCAGCATATGGTCTCACAAGGGGTCTGAGGATCTCATCTCGGTACCTAATGGCAGTCAGGCTACCTCTGGCGAGCACATGGAGGGCTGTGCGGGCCTCCAAAGAAATGCCACCCCACACCATTACTGACCCAATGCCAAACTGGTCATGCTGGAGGATGTTGCAGGCAGCAGATTGTTCTCCACGGCGTCTCAAGACTCTGTCACGTCTGTCACATGTGCTCAGTGTGAACCTGCTTTCATCTGTGAAGAGCACAGGGCGCCAGTGGCGAATTTGCCAATATTGGTGTTCTCTGGAAAATGCCAAACGTCCTGCACGGTGTTGGGCTGTAAGCACAACCCCCACCTGTGGACGTCGGGCCCTCATATCACCCTCATGGAGTCTGTTTCTGACCGTTTGAGCAGACACATGCACATCTGTGGCCTGCTGGAGGTCATTTTGCAGGGCTCTGGCAGTGCTCCTCCTGTTCCTCCTTGCACAAAGGCGGAGGTAGCGGTCCTGCTGCTGGGTTGTTGCCCTCCTATGGCCTCCTCCACGTCTCCTGATGTACTGGCCTGTCTCCTGGTAGCGCCTCCATGCTTTGGACACTACGCTGACAGGCACAGCAAACCTTCTTGCCACAGCTCGCATTGATGTGCCATCCTGGATAAGCTGCACTACCTGAACCACTTGTGTGGGTTGTAGACTCTGTCTCATGCTACCACTAGAGTGAAAGCACCGCCAGCATTCAAAAGTGACCAAAACATCAGCCAGGAAGCATAGGAACTGAGAAATGGTCTGTGGTCACCACCTGCAGAGCCACTCATTTATTAGGGGTGTCTTGCTAATTGCCTATAATTTCCACCTGTTGTCTATCCCATTTACACAACAGCATGTGAAATTGATTGTCACTCAGTGTTGCTTCCTAAGTGGACAGTTTGATTTCACAGAAGTGTGATTGACTTGGAGTTACATTGTGTTGTTTAAGTGTTCCCTTTATTTTTTTGAGCAGTGTATAAGCCATAGCGTGATGCCCATGCCTTGTCCATGAGCTCATAAAAATCGTTGTGCTCCCCTGCCAGGAAAAGGGCGCCCTCGGACAACCATTGTGATGGCTGTGGGCCACAACTTGTTTCCGCTGCTACCAGGGTGGCCTTAGGTGGCTCCTGTATTGCTTCTGCTGAAGCAGGGAGTGGTTCCGGCTCATTTGCGGACATTGCGGGTACATTTGCTGCCATGTTCACAATTATTTTCCTCTGACAGCCGAGCTCTTCTGCTTCCTCTAGCATACTCACCCACTGATCACGCAGGCTCCACCTTTCCTCTTGCACGCCCCCTAGGTTCTTCAGCATAGGGGAGACGGCGCTCATATTGTAATCCATGGTAATGAGGTGATGGCGCAGCAGAAATTATTTTATTTTCCTGCACTTTTCAAGGGGCGGCACTTAATTTTCCCGCCAAACAGGGCATTTTTGCAGAGTGATGGCGCCATATATTAGACAAGAAGGCTTCCGGGGGCCATTTTGGGTGCCAGGGAAAAGTCAATTCAGTCACAGCAAGCAGTTTTAGTGACACAAAGATTAGTGATTTCTCCAGTTTTAACAGTGCGATTTTAAAGTAGACAATTCATATAGAACATTGATGTTCTTTATTCTGCATAAGAATGAAATACTGCATGATATAACATATGACATAACAAACGTTTGCAGTGCCACATACACCAGTGGGACTCTGCAATTGCAGGGCTCCTATAACTGGGGCAGGAGGTGGTAATAACCAATGAGAGCTGGTCTCTGCGGTGAAGGAAAATGCTGATTTACGAATAGGAGGCAGGATGGAAGGAAATGTCACCACTTTTCCGGTAAAAATAATTTTTAACAAGTTCCTGCAGCATGGCCCCTGAAACAAAATGTTCATACTTACCTGCTCCCCCCCGCTCCGGTCTTCTGCGCTGCCCCACTGCCTCCATTTTCTGGTCCCCGCACTGTTTACACCTGGCAGTGCATGGCCATGGTCACATGCACCTCTGCAGCCAATGACTGGCTTCAGCAGTGACATGCTGCTTGTGGCCACATCACCGCTGAAGCCAGTCATTGGCTGGAGAGGTGCATGTGACCATGGCCATGCACTGCCAGGTGTAAACAGCACAGGGACTGGAAGATGGGGCAGTGCAGAAGACCAGAGCTGCGGGGATAAGGTAAGTAGAACTCTTCGGTTTCAGGGGCCATGCTGCTGCACGATATTCGGGGCAATTACTGGGAAATAGTGTTCATAGGAGCGCTTATATCTTAAATATGGCCGGTATAATCGTGCCGCTGATCAGTCGATAAACAAGGAATCGTTCGTTTGTCGGCTGATTTGCATATCAGGATGAAAGGTTTACAATTATCGGCAGCACATCTCACTGTGTAATCAGGGATGGGCTACCAATAATCGATATAACTAAATGAAGATGACTGTGATAGTGATCATTCCTCCCCAATCACTTTGCAATGGCTTGTGTAATACGCCGATGCAAATGAGCGCCGATCAACTTTTTTTTAATTTGTGGCCCCTTGAAATAGAGCGATGTGACAATGCGGCCCTTAGACCAAAAAAGGTTGTGCACCCCTGATCTAGAAGGATATTTACACAGCTTGATGACTGTTAGTGTTGAGCGAATCAAAGTTAACAAAGTGGACTTCAATCCGAATTTCAGGAAACCGAATTTCAGGAAACCGAATTTCCTTGTGCTTCATGTTAACAAATTAATTTTCCCTGAAATGGCAGTAAAAAAAAAAAAAAAAAACATACTTGCCTCATCCATTAGAGCGCGAAGAGGCCTTGGCGGCCATCTTGCTTGAAGATCCCGTGTGAAATCTAGTACCCGGTGACATATGACGTGACCAAGCTGGCCATCGTGATGACGTCATTATGTTCAATGAGAAATTTCGAGCTGGATCTTCAAGCAAGATGGCAACAGCGGCCTCTTTGCACTCAATTGGATGAGGTAAGTGCAATTATTATTTTTTTTTTAAGGTGCAACCCCTAAAATGCTTTCATTTTAATCTCTGATTCCGAGATCAGCGATTAACGCAGTATCTGAGGGTTTAATGTCGGGGAGGGGGGGGGGGGAAGTGCGACACAATCACCATTCCCCGTCATTGCACCCGCTATTTACAAAGAAATGCCCTCTTGACAAAGTAATTTGTCACAGAGCGAATTTTTTATTTTTATTTTGCGAAGCAGCCAAATCGAATTTTGAAGAACTTCACTCATCTCTACTGTTAGTACATGCAGCCCCGATTATAAAGAGCTGCGGAATATGTTGGTGCTACATAAATAAAGATCATTATTATTATACAGTGGGGGAAATAATTATTTGACCCCTCACTGATTTTGTAAGTTTGTCCAATGACAAAGAAATGAAAAGTCTCAGAACAGTATCATTTCAATGGTAGGTTTATTGTAACAGTGGCAGATAGCACATCAAAAGGAAAATCGAAAAAATAACTTTAAATAAAAGATAGCAACTGATTTGCATTTCATTGAGTGAAATAAGTATTTGAACCCTCTAACAAAAAAAGACTTAATACTTGGTGGAAAAACCCTTGTTTGCAAGCACAGAGGTCAAACGTTTCTTGTAATTGATGACCAAGTTTGCGCACATTTTAGGAGGAATGTTGGTCCACTCCTCTTTGCAGATCATCTCTAAATCCCTAAGGTTTCGAGGCTGTCTCTGTGCAACTCTGAGCTTGAGCTCCCTCCATAGGTTTTCGATTGGATTAAGGTCCGGAGACTGACTAGGCCACTCCATGACCTTAATGTGCTTCTTCTTGAGCCACTCCTTTGTTGCCTTTGCTGTATGTTTTGGGTCATTGTCGTGCTGGAACACCCATCCACGACCCATTTTCAGTTTCCTGGCAGAGGGAAGGAGGTTGTCGCTCAGGATTTCACGATACATGGCTCCGTCCATTTTCCCGTTTATGCGAATAAGTTGTCCTGTGCCCTTAGCAGAAAAACACCCCCAAAGCAAAATGTTTCCACCCCCATGCTTGACGGTGGGGACGGTGTTTTGGGGGTCATAGGCAGCATTTTTCTTCCTCCAAACACAGCGAGTTGAGTTAATGCCAAAGAGCTCTATTTTGGTCTCATCAGACCACAGCACCTTCTCCCAGTCACTCTCTGAATCATTCAGGTGTTCATTGGCAAACTTCAGACGGGCCTGCACATGTGCCTTCCTGAGCAGGGGGACCTTGCGAGCCCTGCAGGATTTTAATCCATTGCGGTGTAATGTGTTTCCAATGGTTTTCTTGGTGACTGTGGTCCCTGCTAATTTGAGGTCATTAACTAACTCCTCCCGTGTAGTTCTAGGATGCTTTTTCACCTTTCTCAGAACCATTGACACCCCACGAGGTGAGATCTTGCGTGGAGCCCCAGAGCGAGGTCGATTGATGGTCATTTTGTGCTCCTTCCATTTTCGAACAATCGCACCAACAGTTGTCACCTTCTCTCCCAGCTTCTTGCTAATGGTTTTGTAGCCCATTCCAGCCTTGTGCAGGTCTACAATTTTGTCTCTGACATCCTTGGACAGCTCTTTGGTCTTTCCCATGTTGGAGAGTTTGGAGTCTGCTTGATTGATTGATTCTGTGGACAGGTGTCTTTTATACAGGTGACTAGTTAAGACAGGTGTCCTTAATGAGGGTGACTAATTGAGTAGAAGTGTCTAACCACTCTGTGGGAGCCAGAACTCTTAATGGTTGGTAGGGGTTCAAATACTTATTTCACTCAATGAAATGCAAATCAGTTGCTATCTTTTATTTAAAGTTTTTTTTTCGATTTTCCTTTTGATGTGCTATCTGCCACTGTTACAATAAACCTACCATTGAAATGATACTGTTCTGAGACTTTTCATTTCTTTGTCATTGGACAAACTTACAAAATCAGTGAGGGGTCAAATAATTATTTCCCCCACTGTATAGCTTCTGATTTAAATAAATATAATCAGTGACCAGTGTAAAATAAAAAGAAAATGTTAGTTTAGCGTTGACAGTTACCTTTACCGTAACCACAGATGGGCTGTGAGAGTAGAATGATTTGATATCATGGGATTTTTCCAGAGACGCTTGGAGCAGCCATATAACGCTCTGTAGAAGAAGCAGAGCAGCACTGAAGTATGCCGGGATGTTGTCATTGTAAGAAAACTGCTGCGGGAAAGATTGAATCACACATGTGGCTTTTGATGCAATTGTTTTTTAACAACTGCATCAAAAATTGGAAGAGAAAACAGCATATACAAATCCAGTAGAACAGTATGTAACAAATGAAAATCGGACAGATTACTGCTACAGTAAATAAGAGAAGTGTGTGTGCTGCCATCTGCTGCCAGATATCATGTAACTGCATGTCAGTGGTCAAAGCTACAGGAGATCCATGGCAAATAATAAATCTGATTTTATACTCTGCACATAGCTGCACCAATTTTACATTCTGATGTTGGTGAGGTATTCTTTCAAAGGGTTCTCTGGAATTTTGATATTGATGGTCTATCCTCAGGATAGGTCATCAACATCAGATCAGTGGGGGTCCGACTCCCTGCAACCTCTCTGATCAGCTATTTGAAGCGACCGTGGCACTCCGTGAGCACTTAGGCTTGTTCCTAGGCCATGTAATGTTCATTGATCCCATGGACTGGGCACAGCACAGTGCCATTCAAGTGAATGGGCCTGGGCTGCAATAACAAGCACAGCCGCTATCCAATGTACGGAGCTGTGCTTGATAAACTGTGAGGAGGCTGCAGTGCTCCCCGGAGCTCGGTGAGGGTTGCAGCTTCCTCAAACAGCTGAATCTGAGGATAATGGGGTTCCAACAGACATCCCCCCTCCAATGTCAAATTCATGACTGATCCTGAGGATAGGCCATCAATATTAAAATCCCAGAAAACCCCTTGCATACACATGGAGGGCCTTATGCAAGGGAAAACACAGCTTTTTTTTTTTTTTAAGTGGAAAAGTTAACAAAGTCCTTTGTAATGACAAAGTACTCCACCTTCATGCATACTTTGCCAACTTTCTAAATGTAATATCATACTTTTTATATCGGGTGGTTTAGGGTCAGTGATAAAATTCCTAATAATATCACTTGTGGCTAAAGAACAGTGGGAGACCACACAAAACTGTTATGGGGTCCAGGGGGAGGAGGGCCCCACTCTGAACTTTCTCTACACAATATAAAAGCACTGCATTTTCATGCAGTCACCACATGGGGAGCTCAGTGCAAAGGACTTTATTAAATGATGATGGTTTGACAGAGACACGGTGTGCAGGACTTCACCTTTTTCCATTACGTATTTCCTGACTCCAGGTGTCCTGTGGCTGAGGGTTGAGCAGGATGTATGCTTTTTGAACATCAAAATTACGGCGTCATTCACAGCAAAATTTGTAGCATTTTTCCCACGCTTTGGCACATCTTATTTTTGACAAGTATGCCAAAAAGAATGAACCGCTGACTGAGACAGCGTGACTTAGCAGGAAAGGCCTATGTTTTATTTGGAAAGAGGAGTAGCCTAAAATGTTCCATTTGCATTAAACTTTTACCACAAAATTCTGTCACGGTAAGGGTACTTTCACACTAGCGTTTTTTTTTTCCGGCATAGAGTTCCATCACAGGGGCTTTATACCGGAAAAGAACTGATCAGTTTTATCCCCATGCATTCTGAATGGAGAGTAATCCGTTCAGGATGCATCAGGATGTCTTCAGTTCAGTCATTTTGACTGATCAGGCAAAAGAGAAAACCGTAGCATGCTACGATTTTATCTCCGGCGAAAAAAACTGAAGACTTGCCTGAATGCCGGATCCGGCATTTTTCCCCATAGGAATATATTAGTGCCGGATCCGGCATTCAGAATACCGGAATGCCGGATTCATCCTTCCGGTCTGCGCATGCGCAGACTGAAAAAAAAAGGTGAAAAAAATAGATGCCGGATCCGTTTTGCCGGATGACACCGGAAAGACGGATCCGGCATTTCAATGCATTTTTTTCGACTGATCAGCCATTTTTAAGACTGATAAGGATCCTGATCAGTCTTACTAATGCCATCAGTTGGCATACGTTTTGCCTGATCCGGCAGGCAGTTCCGGTGACGGAACTGCTTGCCGGATCTCTCTGCCACAAGTGTGAAAGTACCCTAAGCCAAATGTAATTGGTGATAAGTTTGTTAAAAAGTGTGCCTAGCCATGCACCAAAATTATCCAGCCTAAGCCACTAATAAATCTGGAGAATCTCTAGACTGTTTGGGGAGGATTTACCATGAGTTTGCATTGCTGTAATATACGTCAAATTTATTACCTTTTACCTGATGGTTTTTCACAGACCCAATGAGTAGAATGAACACGTTCAGTTCACAAAACAGACCAAAGTAGTGCATGCTCCTGTGGGGTTGACAACCTGAATTTTTCTTTTTTTCTAGACAACTTATCACAAAATCACAGTAAGGCAACATATTTTACGGACAAATTGGAAAACTATAATGAAAGATAAAGATTCTAAGCAATACTTTTCTACAGCTCAATTACCAGCATTTACTATGAACTGTAAAGTAATAGTTAGAGATGAGCAAATTTTTTTTGGGGGGGGGGGGGGGGGATTTGGTTTTATCCAAATATATTGGTGGTGAATTTCGTTAAAAAACTGCTATTTCCTGGCTGCAGAGAGCCTTTATAGTGGTGTAGAACACTGTGCTTTGCAGTAACACGCATAGGGAGTCTGCTGTGGTAGTGAAATAATACTGTGAGTCAGTATGACATGCAGATGACAGGCGTCATGCTTAGAATCACTGCACACTTCACTTATTTGGGCAGTCACGGGGCCAAAACTGCCCAAATAACTCAAGTGTGAACTCAGCCTTACAGGTCAATGTTTGTGCCAAGAAGAAGCACACTCCTTTTACACCGTCGTCAGCTGATTCCACATAGATGTCTACAGAACCAGTTCTATTAAACGTTTATACAAGTAGAGCCCCAAGACAGAGTGGAGAGGGTGTCAGCAGTAAGTTTGTTTTGACGTCACTGATTATTTTGCCCTTCCTCTGATCCATTAGAACAATAACCCCCCAAAAAAGGATCCTGTCTGTTTAGCACCCGCCTTCTCTCGGTCAGCACTTGGTCAGTAATCCATCAGTATTTCTAATGCCAAAAAAAACAGGAGTGTATCCAAAAAAATGATAACACGTGAATGGAATATTTGCATGTCTTCTGTGTTTTGTAACCACTCCTGCTTTTGGCTACCAAATCATAACCCAATTCTGATTGGATCATACAGGCCTTACAGCTTCTATACAGAGAGGATCCGTTGTGCATCAAATTTTTCCTTCCTTCTGACAGATCAGAAGAAGGGTCAAGAAAATGATGATGTCAGCAAGGCCAAAAGGCAAAATAGTGGCCCAGTGATGAAGTGGGAAGGGGGGGAACAGCATGAGAAGTCCACAAAGTGGCCCTATGACATAGTGGTGAGGTGAAAGCAGCATGAGGAGGCCACCGAGTGTCACAATGACAGTGTGGAGGTGGCAGCAGCAGCATTAGGAGGCCACAGAGTGGTACAATGACAGAGTGTGAAGGTGGCAGCAGCAGCAGCATGAGGTGGCCACAGAGTGGCAAGGTGACATAGTGTTGAGGTAGCAGCAGCATCAGGACACCACAGAGTGGCAAGTTGACATAGTGTGGAGGTGGCAGCAGCATCAGGAGGCCACAGAGTTGCAAGGTGGCATAGTGTGGAGGTGGCAGCAGCATCAGGAGGCCACAGAGTGGCAAGGTGACATAGTGTGGAGGTGGCAGCAGCATCAGGAGGCCACAAAGTGGCAAGGTGACATAGTGTGGAGGTGGGTGAAGATGGTGGGTGAAATAAGGAGCACTTGGCATCAGATGTGTGGCATCAGGCGGTGGCAGCATCAGAATAGTAGCCGAGGCAGGTAGCCAGAAATAACCAATCTCTTTTGTCAAAATGTTGGTGTGGCACCATGGATGATCTAGTCTGATGCATCAGGCATTGGTGGGTGTAAATCCTGACTGATCCACGCTTGATTCATCTTGACAAAGGTCAGTCTCTCCACATTTAGGGTGGACAGGCGAGTTCTCCTTGGGCTAACTATGGCCCCCGCCGCACTAAACACCCGCTCTGATGCCACACTACTGGCTGGGCAGGACAGCTTTTCCAGGGCAAACTTGGCCAGTTGCGGCCACAAATACAGTTTGGCTGTCCCGTAGTCTAGAGGATCTTCAATGACGACTGGCAGGGTGCACTCCAACTGGTTACGGTTCTGCTAGATTTTCAGTTGTCGCGGAGAAAGCCAGGATTTGATTTCTTGCTGAAGGACACGAAGCAGTTCCTCCCCTGTGTGACTACATTCGCCCAGGCAAACCAGGTGCAGAACAGCGTGAGAGTGATGAGAGTGGCCGCACATGGCTTGTATACACTACATGCCTCCAACATAATTCTTGGATCTCTACATAAAAATAATGTATTTGGCATAGTTGGAGACATTGACTTCACAAGAGATACAGAGCAGCGGAGTTTGCTTTGAAATTAAAAATTTCACCACTCCGTAATTTGGCCCATACAGCAAAGGGAGGTGTACAGTCATTCATCAATTTTCCCAAAAAAAGGAGGTTCACATAACAAATTTCACCACCAAGTAAGTCGGTCCATACTGCAAAAGGAGGTGTACAATCACCCATAAATTTTCCCCAAAAAAGCCTGTGTCACATAAAGAATTTCACCACTAAGTAATTCGGTCCATACCACAAAAAGAGATGTACAATCACCCATAACTTTTCCCAAAAAAAGCCTGTGTCACATAAAGAATTTCATCACTAAGTAATTCGGTCCATACCACAAAAAAGGTGTACAATCAGCCATAATTTTTCCAAAAAAAAGCCTGTGTCACATAAAGAATTTCACCACTAAGTAAGTCCATCCATACAGCAAAAGGAGGTGTACAATCACCCTTACATTTTCCTGAAAAAGCCAGTGTCATATAAAGAATTTCACCACTAAGTAAGTCGGTCCATACGGCAAAAGGAGGCGTACAATCACCCATACATTTTCCAAAAAAAAGCCTGTGTCACAAAGAATTTTACCACTAAGTCGGTCCATAGCGCAAAAGGAGATGTACAATCACTCATAAATTTTTCCCCCAAAAAAGCCTATGTCACATAAAGAATTTCACCACTAAGTAATTAGGTCCATACCGCAAAAGGAGGTGTACAATCACCCATAAATTTTCCTGAAAAAAGCCTGTGTCACATAAAGAATTTCACCACTAAGTAATTTGATCCATACCACAAAAGAAGGTGTACAATCAGCCATAATTGTTCCCAAAAAAGCCTGTGTCACATAAAGAATTTCACCACTAAGTAAGTCGGTCCATACGGCAAAAGGAGGTGTACAATCACCCATACATTTTCAAAAAAAAAAACCTGTGTCATAAAGAATTTCACCACTAAGTAATTAGGTCCATACCACAAAAGGAGGTGTACAATCACCCATACATTTTCTGAAAAAAAGCCAGTGTCATATAAAGAATTTCACCACGAAGTAATTCGGTCCATACCGCAAAAGGAGGTGTAGAATGACCCACAAATTTTTCTGAAAAAGCCTGTGTGACATAAAAAATTTCACCACACAAAGGGCTTTACCACATATAACTGCATCGCTGTAGGCCCTTAATTTTTTCAACTTTTACACTACACAAGGCTTTTCAACATATAAGTGCAAAGCTGAACAACGAATATATTTTTATTTTGCCTACGGAGTCCTTTTGTTATGGCTTTGCACAGGGAGCAAGAATGTTACGCACAATTCTGATGTTTTAAGATATTACTCCGAGATCTATGCTAACACTTTACTGGAATAAAATTGTAGCAATTTTTGCGACTTTTTGAAAAGTTGCCTACTATATATCTGGCTTAAATCACTTTGGCAGGCTAACCACAACCCATTTACCATCTACTTTTCAAATCTGGAGTGAGTGGTGGAAAGATGTTGCAAATTTTGTCCACAAATAAGACCATAAAGTTGCAAAGCCCTATTTTGTTGTTTGTCCCTGTAGCTTCTTGGTGGCCTTGTGGGACTGACCTAACAAGGCAATTATCTCATGTTTAATCTTGCTCTGCAGCATGTACAGTACGACATGTAGGGAAACAAGAAACTATAGGATGTATGAGAACTTAAAGGGGTTGTTCCATCTCGCCGCAGAGATGGGACTAAGAGCCAGGTCCCAGGTGGCCAGGCGTACGGAAACAGCTGAGCATGCCGGCACTATGCTGTTTCCGTAGCTCTTATTGTAGTGAACAACGTAGCAGAACAAGCAATACGGCTTCTGTAAAGTCTGTAACTTTTATGTTTTTTTTATACTTAATCTATGATGCAGTGATGTAGTGTTTGCTTAGATGCAGTTTTGCACAGCATTTTTGCCATGGATTTTCCTACTGATTTCAATTGCGGCTTTCCTCCACTTTCCTCCACTCTGATGGTGGTGTGTCTGAAAGTACCAAGAGTACCCAAAACTGGATCGAAATAGAACTAAGATTTGCCTTAAAAAAAAATCCAAACATAATTATAAAGTAGTGGTTGATCATAAAGACACTTACCAATGTTAAAATAATCCCAAGCATAAATACGATCCTCGCCATCTGATAGAAATAATGGCATGCTAACATCTCTAAACCGTTCCCAGGGTAGTTTCTCCTATGTTTTTCCCTTCTACCAAGTTCTATTAAACCAGTATAAAGGGAATAACACAAATTTGCCTTTGTTGTATGTAACAGTCTCTCCCCCCTTCAAGTGTTGCCATAGATCCTATAACCAACTAAACAGATCACTGAACTGAAACCGCTCTCCTCTTCATAAACTTGCAGGACACAGTAAAGTATTTGTAACATAAGTATATGTCCTTGCTATATAACACATGCAAGTTAAAAGGTGACCAATTACAAAAGGAAGGGACAGAAGTGGCACAAAAATATGATAACAGTGACATCTTAAGTGCACTTTTAGCCAGTGGGGTGGCAACAATAGATTTTGAATATCTGTTTCAATTTTGGCTACAACATATCTATTTGTTTCTTCCTCCCTTCCATTCAAGAACCATCATTTTTCATATTTATAGACATATGAGGCATGTATTTTGCGGGACAAGTTATATTTTTTTAATGGCAACATTTAATAATACATATATGTATTGCAAAACTGTAAAAAATAATTTGTGGGTGGAGTGGGAAAAATAAGTTTTTTTATATATATATATTTTTTTACAGTGTTTAGTAGTAAAACAGAAATGGTAACTTTATTCTTTGGGTCAGAATCATTATTTTTATGTTTTACTACTTTTAGACACCCCTAACTTTTTAAATCTTCCATCAACAGTGCTTTGTGGAGTCTCATTTTTTTGCAGGGTGTGCTGTAGCTTTTAGGTTACCATTTTGGGATACATATGACTTTTAATATCTTTTATGTTTATGAGAGGTGAGATCACCAAAGGACAGTATTTCTAGCACTGGGATTTTTTTTTGTCTTTCATTGTGTGTGATTTATAACACAATAATTTAATGTTTTGGATGTGGCAATATGTTTTTTTTATCTTTAGTAATTATGTATTTTTGTACCTTGTACAATACATTGCAATACTTCTGTATTGCAGTGTATTGTGGTTCTACGAACATCCTATAGGAATCCTAACACTGCAGGCCTTTACAAGATCCCCAGCTGCTATAACAAATGCTCGGCTTCCAATATTCACTGCATTATCAGTAGGAGAGACTGGAGGAAAGAAAGAGTTCCCTTTCTCTGTAAAACGGCCCAGATGGTACAGTCACTATTGACCATGGCATCTGAGGGGGTTAAAGGATGGATCAGAGTTGTCTCTGATTCTGGCTGCTCCAAGTGGGTGTTAGCTGTGTAACATGGTTGGCACCTGCGTAAAAAACACTAAGTTGGAGCTCACCTCACCATACACCACCGAGGAGCACGGACACAGAACCGGAACCAAGGCTGAGAAGTAGCGAAAAAAGTAGATTGTCCAGCTTCACCTCGCAGTGCGTGTTTTATTAGGAAACGTGCTTAAAAACCAATCATCAGGCTCATTTCATCAACATGTTTCGGATCACCATATATTACAGATCCTTCCTCATGACACAGAGAATAAGACTGACAGATCTTATATACAGAGTAAAAGCAGTGATTCAGCTGTGGATTATTAATTGGCAATTAGACTGCTTTCACCCCACCCACAGCATATACCACTGAGACACAGGAACAGAACTGCATGAGAGGAAGAGAGAGAAAAAAAACAAAAACAAAAAACCTTCTAATTTTCTCCCCTCTCTTCCTGCCACGCAAGAACCGCCCCTAAAGGACAAGAGAAGAAGATACATCTAATAATGCAATATTAAATCTTGTCTTTGATTAAGGCCCAAAGGCATACAGGACTGAAATCTAAAAATCCAATAAGCTTCTCTATTGAGAAGAGCTTTCCTATGGTCTCCGCCCCGTTTAGGAAAATTAACTCGTTCAATGCCCTGAACTTTCATGCCAGCAATATTGCCCTGATGGCAAGAGGCAAAATGCTGGCTGACTGCTGACACATTTTTTACAAAAGCATGAGATATATCTGAGATATGTCTGCATATCCGAACTTTGAGGGCATTGGACGTACATCCCACATATTGCAATTGACATGTAGAACAAGACACACAATACACCACATGTGTGGTATTGCAGTTAATGTATTGTT
The DNA here is from genome assembly GCF_905171765.1 of Bufo bufo. Taxonomy (NCBI): domain Eukaryota; kingdom Metazoa; phylum Chordata; class Amphibia; order Anura; family Bufonidae; genus Bufo; species Bufo bufo. The sequence goes on along the minus strand of NC_053390.1, from coordinate 530,849,420 downwards.
GTATCTCAAATGACTGCTGGGCTGCAACAGAGGCCACATACCGTCCTGTTTGTACGACACTGCAACACGTACAAATGCGGTGCCCGCATTTGAACATCCCTTTGGACCTAAGCCAACATTGTTGTGATACCGTACCATCTGAAAACCGACTCGGACTGAGTTTTTGAGAAAGTGTTGGCGCCTTGCGGGCAACACATTTTATTCCCTTGTCCACAATCGGTTTCCAGGCGGCATCTGTGAGCAAAACTGTCAGATTCTTTCTGACAATCTTGCAGACATCCAGATACTCAAGACTATAGTTAGTTATAAAGAATGGCATTGCAGTCTGGCCTCCTTGTTTTAGACCTTTGTATTTTTTATGTTTAGGAAAAACCAGGTCTCGCCTGGGTAATGCAAGAGCTGTTTTTTTAGCTGTGTCTATTAAAGACTGGCCGTAACCTCTCATCTGCAGCCGAGCAGTAAACTTTTCTGCCTCTCCGAGGAAGGTGGAATCATCTGAGCAGTTCCTCCTTAATCTGATAAATTCACCCCAAGGGATGTTTTTAACCACGTGTTTCGGATGACAGGACAGGGCTAATAAAGTGGTATTGCCAGCTGTCTCTTTTCTATAAGTACAAGTGGTTATCTCAGATTTTTCCACATCACCATGGAGTAAGATCCAAAAATGAAATAGTGTGCACATGAAAATCAACCGTAAAGCTGGCACCTGCCGCGTAAGGAGCAGGATCAGCTTACGACTGAGGCAGACTGGCCATAGATATTACAGGGAAACTTCCCGATGGGCTCATGTCCAGGGAGCTGCCTGAGCACTCCTCGCGGCCACCAGTCATGGTAAGTAATGATCTGACACTCCTCTCCTGACTTCAACTGTATTGCCATCCGAAGGCAACTGGAGTAGGATGTCAGAACGCGGTAGCTGGCGTTGACCACCATAGTGGTTCATCTTCTGAGAAAGGATTTTGTGCTGCTAAAGCAGTATTTGGCTCTGCTAGGGTGTTATATTATGCCACAATGTGGTATTGCTTGCCCCTCCTACTTGTGTTGGCCCCACCTTCTGTCAATTTGGATCTGACTACAAAATGGAGCCACTTTTAGTTTTTTTTTCAGGGCCTCCTAAAGCTCCCTGTCTGTTCCTGCCTTGCAAGCCCTCCCCATACACTCCTCACACACCTGCGATGCACATGTACGTCAAGGTGCTCAAAAGGATTAAACTTCTTTCTTGCAGACTGTAGGGCAGACTTGTCGTGTGGGATATTACGATAATGGGCTGTAACAACGTATGTGGCTCATCTATATGATGACTAAGGAGTTTGGGACTGTAATACTTAGATGAGTCAGACTGAGTCTCTCAAATGGGATTTTAATCAATGTAGTGAGAATTGAATTCTCCTAACTTGCATATTTCCTGCACCTATTAATTATCTGGTCACAAGTATGTATGGTATGCTGGGGGACCACTCAATATTTTGGATTGGGTGTGGAATTTAAATATTTGTATATTTGTTACTCCAACCGCCCCCCTTCCCAGACCCCAAACTTCTATATTTTTCCTTTTTTTTTTTTTTTTTTTTTTTTTCGGTATCCTAATTACAAAGTAAAAAAAAACAGAATGCCTGTGAGATAATTTTATGTTTATTGCCATGGGCTCCTCCCTGGGATCACTCCTATATATGATTTACAGTTTCATACCGTACATAAAAAGAAAGCTTTCTCATTTGCACACAATGGTAAGATAATTTCACAGAGACCTGATGTCTAGGTCTTCAGATGTCTCTGTCCTGTGAGATTTTCAAATGCTAATGACTTAAGCAGATGTGAGTGAATACTGCTTATATAACCTCTGGGCATACAGCCACATCCACTGATCAAGATGAAAATATAATATCTTAGTTTATCAGGTTCTGCTTGGACAGAATAAAATATTTTACAGTAACGTGATGTACAAATAGGAACCAACAGTTTAACTCTTTAAGACTGCAGCAATTTTTTTTCCTAACTGCAGTGGCGTGCCCAGGGGGAAGGGGGGGTACGCCCTGGGTGCCGGCTCTGACGGAGGTGGCAGCAGGCCCAGAAGCAATGAGCGCTTCCATCAATACAGTGGGATACTGTGTGGCACAGTGGGGGCAAATTACTATGGGAGGGATGGCAATGTGGGGGACACTACTGTGTGGGGGCAGCGTGGGGGACACTACTGTATGGGGGCAGCGTGGGGGACACTACTGTGTGGGGGCAGCGTGGGGGACAATACTGTGTGGGGGGCAGCATGGGGGACACTACTGTGTGGGGGGCAGCGTGGGGGACACTACTGTGTGGGGGAAACTACTGTGTGGGGGCAGCGTGGGGGACACTGCAGCATGGGGGACACTATTGTGTGGGGGGCAGTGTGGGGGAAACTACTGTGTGGGGGACACTACTGTGTAGGGGGCAGCGTGGGGGCGACTACTGTGTGGGGGGCAGCGTGGGGGACACTACTGTGTGGGGGGGTGAAGGGTTAAATGGAATTAGCTGTATGATCTGTATGAAGGACAGGAGATTGGGTGACATCATATTAAAGGGTGACTATATTTACATTGACCTTCTGTCTGTATAAGGAACTGTTCCTAGTCAGCATTATTGTAATGAGAGCTGCAGCTATTCTTGTATGTATGTATGGATGGATGTATATAAGCCCTGTACGGCAAGGAATAAATAGAACTGTTACTGACATCATACTGCATTTGTCACTGATAAGTTCTCCAGGCGCCTGTCTTCGGGGACAAAGGAAGGAATCAAGGTGCATTGAGAAGGAAAGACACTTTCAGTTGGGGGATCGTCCGCGGAGTAGAAAACACAGGAATTCGGTAAGTAACGGAACATTCCTGTCTAACGACTGGGGACATTCCAATGCTTTCCGTAAAATTTTCTGTTGCTTCTATTTTGAATCCGCTATAGACACACTGAAAGAATTGGAAACTATCTTTGGGCAAGATAGAATGAAAAAAATTGTGTCTATCTTTGGGGAAGATAGACTGTAAAAAGACTACTGGCCAGGTCACACAGATAAATTCTTTAGGGAAGTATTTAACAGATATATCCTTTAGGGAAGGATTTACCAGAGGAATTCTTTTGGGAAGAATTCAAATAGAGTCTGCACCTTGATTTCTCTTGTCACCCCCTGTCTATTGCTTCTTTTCTGTCGCTTTCTTATGCTTTCTGTTATGTTATGATGTTATGAAGCATTAAGTAATTTTTATGCTGAAGGTAAGCAGCAATTGATACTGTGACAAATGTACTAACTTTATTGTGTGTGTCCTGTATGACCCACTAACCCAGAAACTGGTGAACGCAAGTAACTGTTTTAAGGGATCATACCAACAGACAGTTGAGCAGGTGGTTGTGCATAAACATAAGTCCTTCACGGTTCTGTACAGCCAGTCCTGGGGACAATTTTGCTCTGCTTCTGTCTCAATTAAGTTATTAGAAATGGGTGCAAAGCAGGGAAAGGTCTCTCCACCCCCTCCGAATGTAGGAGAAACATGTAAGGATTATGTAGCCCGGGTCTGTGGGACTGATTATTCTTTAGTTACTCCCTGGGTGGAAATATAGCAGGATGGACAGAGGGGATGAAGAGTATAAATTCGTTCCCTCGGGAAGGGGCTAATGACACCTTCCATATGGATATGGTAAAAAGTGTTATGTTTGGGTGACACTGAAGCTTACCCATATTATGGTCCAGATCCCCAGTGGGACATGCTGTATATGCAGTCGGGAGGGGAAAATTGGCTTACTTATGCACCATAATGGTATGATAGACCAAATAACACTGTTCACAAGCAGAAGGCAGGGAACCAGGAGGGATATAAAATGAAACATGAGTTAGAAAAAGGATTGACAAGGGGTTCACTCCAGAAACCCCCTCCTCCCTATTTAGGAAATATCCCACAGATATCCGTCCCTTCCAAAAGATGACTTTGATTAAAAAGTACTTTGAGGCCAAGGCATTATTTCATTGGCTCAAAAGGGAAGAAGAGATAGGAGGCAAATAGATAACACTCTAGAGTCCTTTCACAGTGCACACTTCTTCAAAGCATCTGTTGGGTGATAGTTCAGATGCTGCCCATAGCGCAGCTCCCTGCCCCCCTCCTTCTCCTCATAACGTTAGATAGACAGGGCTCAAGTAACAGCAGTAAAGGGAAGGGGGTGGCTTCTGAGCTAAGGAGAAGTTTGTGGCAGTTTGGGATTGACCAGTTGCTTTCCTGGAGATACGAGAACATGTAGAATACATTTCACACATTTCTAACACTAGAGATGTCATATCTACCATGCGCCTCAGATCACAAAAAATATTTTCCCAAACCTGAACATATACCTCATCATGTGGACTGTGACCTTGAGGAACAGTTCACTTTTATGACTGTAGGGGACACCTTGTTAAAGGAACCTATTGAAGTAGATGATATTAATAAGATTGTTATTATACCCATAGCCCCTGTGGTTCCAGACGTACCATCTCTGCTATCAGCTATTCCTGCCCATGAAGAGTTTTTTTTCTGTTATTGATTTGAAGAATGCATTTTTTTCTGTCCCAGTTGACAAGGAGACACGGCCACTTTTGCTTTTACATTTAAATTTCGCCAGTATACTTGGTGTAGAATGCCTCAGGGTTATGTAGACTCCCCAGTAGTCTACTCCATTGTCCTCCAAGTTACACTGCGCCCTTGGACTGCCCCTCATGGTTCTGTCCTTCTACAATATGTGGATGATCTCCTCATATGTAGTCCTACTCGGGAGGCCTGCCAGGCAGACTGTGTTAGTTTACTACTGTGGTTATGTAAAAGCGGTCACAAAGTTTCTAGGAAGAAATTACAATGGTGTATGGAAAGTGTTGAGTATTTGGGCTTTGTTCTCAGTAAAGGTGAGAGGAAAATCAGCCATGACAGAATTACCTCCGTTCTGGGTCTGCCCCGCCCACAAACCAAGAAAGACATGTTGTCCTTTCTTGGCATGATTGGTTACTGCCGCCAATGGATTGCTGATTGTTCCTACTATGATAATATTCTGAGACAAGCCACGAATACTGATATGCCTGACTTCATTAAATGGTCTGATGACATGTTACAAGCTTTTAGTCATTTGAAATGTGCAATGGTTTCAAGTCCTGGTTTGGGCCTACCCGACTATGGCGTGATGTTTCACTTATTTGCCAGGGACAATTGTAAAACCATGGCAGGAGTCCTGGCGCAAGATCATGGAGGTAAATTCCGCCCTGATGCTTTTTTCTCAAAAGTGGTTCCCGTACAGGTTCAGGGCATGCCATGAGACACTCAGGAGTTTGGCAGCCTGTGCTATGGTCGCTGAGATGGCCACGCCTATCACCCTAGGTCATCCCACTACTCTACATACCTCACACAATGTTCAGGCCCTATTGAAGAACATACATACGCAACATATGTCAGCACAGAGACTGAGTAGATATGAAGTTTTGTTGCTATCTAATCCTCAACTTCTAATCAAAAACTCAGCACCCACGTTCGGTCCAATGGCTATACTGAATGCCCTACTTGGCTACAAGGGAGAGCAGGATGATTTGCCTCCTCCCCATGCATGTACTGAACTTATACATGAACATACCTCACCTAGGCCTGACTTACAGTCCACACCCATTGAAGGAGCACCTGATATTTTTGTGGATGGATCCTGTTCCCGCCCTAATGACAAAACTTATCATGCAGGATACGCTGTGGTTCGGCTCCCAGATGTTATACTCGAATCGAATCCTATACCTTTTCAGTCGGCCCAAGCTGCTGAACTGATTGCCCTCACTAGAGCTTGTTGTCTTTTTAAGGGGAATGATGTAAATGTATACACCGATTCCAAGTATGCCTTTGGGGTTGTCCATGATCATGGGGTAATCTGGCAGAGGAGAGGCTTCATAGCTGCAGATGGGAGACAAATCTCACATTCCACCCTAGTACATGATCTCCTGGCCGCCATCCAATTATCAAGCAAAGTTGCTATTATCCATTGTAAGGCACATACTGGTCTACAAACACACATAGCTAAAGGGAATGCCCTGGCTGATCAGGCAGCAAAAGAGGCTGCTATTAGAACGGCAGCAACAGTTCAAATGCCTTCCCTAGTTCCAGACATTACCCTTACTGACAATCTATTGCTCAGCCTCCAGGATTTGGCTACCAGTGGTGACAAAATAGAATGGCAGTCTGTAGGTGCAGTACAAGACCCTAATACGGGTCTTATTTGCAAAGAGGGGGAGTCATGTATCCCAGTTGCAAGCGCCCCGATTTTAATTGCACAGTATCATGGTCTTGGCCATAGGGGAGCACAGGCAACCACTGACCTCATTCAGAGAGATTTTTTTTATACCAGGTCTTAGATCAAAGGTACGATCTTATGTTTCACAGTGTATTATATGTCTCAAAAATTAGGATGCAGCCTAATAAGAATACTGGTTACTCACCATTTGAGGTCCTAATGGAAAGACCCTTCCCCACCCCACCCCTTGGGGTCCAAAGGTCCCTGTGATAGAAAAAGGGGATCTAGAAGTAGTACAGGCAGAATATGTGAGGAAACTTGTAGAAATCTTAGATCAATTTGAACAAGATATTGCTCGTGCCTCTCCTTTCTCTCCACAGGAACCTACGCATCCTTTCCAACCAGGAGACGTGGTGATAGTCAAAAGAAAACAGACTGAGTTCCCGTTTGGACCACCCACCCGAGTGGTAGCAGTCACCAGAACAGCGATTCTCACAGAAGAGGCTCCAATCTGGATTCACGCTAGCAGAGTGAAAAGGGTCCCTGAGGCTTCTTTTCCGGTGACAGACAAAGATAAAGAGGGTGAAGCAGGTATGAATTCCCTGAACAAAGAGGGGAACTCACAGGCTGAAGATGATGACCCCACAATATTCTGGGAGATTTGTTTGTCTGCTGATAATTATTAATCTTTGTGTTTTCTTGCCAGTCTGGCTTATTACTACATGTATTTATCACCCAGAGGAGATGAGTTTCTTCTGTGGTGCACCAAATAAATGGGCAGTATATAAAAGAGCTCAGGAGCATGATCCTTTTGCTCCCGTCCCCTTTTATTCTGAACAGAATAGCATAGTCAGAATGGCAAATGCCCTAAATGTTAGTTCATTGTGCCTTAAAGACTTACAGAGCCCACGGGATCTTATACAAACATGTGTTATTGCTGTGCCTACACCCGATGAATCCCTCCTTGAAGTCTGGTCGAAGGCTAACAATACACAATCTTTTATTCCCTTGTATGACTTCTGTGGGGAGTGTCAGAAATTAGGAAATAGGAGGGATAATATTAGAATAATTACTATTAATGTGACTGCAGCAGAGACTTGTTTTACCTTTTCCCAGGATATGACTTTATATTGTGATGATAGAGACATAAAAAGTGGATTACCTAAGAATAGTGTATATGATTATATTGACGACACCTGTAAAAAGAATAGTAGACTTGCTAGCTCCCTGAATAATTCCATGAGTTGTAATAAGACCATTGTGACTCCCAGTTTTATCTATAATATAATGCTCCCTAAGGGATGGTTTTTGTCTTGTGGTAACATCACCTACAATTACATTCCTGCTAATGTTATTGGAGGTCCCTGTGCGTTATCCAGGCTGACTTTGGCTCTTCCCAGTCAACCCCCTATCAGGAGAGCTTACAGATCGGTTACCAAGACTTTATCAGAAGACTGTGACTCTATTTTACCCCTTCTCAGCCGTACAGAATATACAAGTTTGGGCGCCTCTATATTAGGAGTGCCTGGACTGGCTATATATAATACTCGTACTATAAATTCTATTGCATGTGACTTAGCTAAATCTCTGAATCATACCTCTATTGCCTTATCAGACATGCTTTTAGATATACAAGGCATAAGAGGAGCAGTGCTAGAAACTAGATTTGCTGTAGATTATCTGTTACTTAAGCATAATATAGGATGTCAAGATTTTAAAGGAATGTGTTGCTTTAATTTATCTGATCATTCCAGATCAATCCTGTCCCATATTCAAGCGTTACATGAAATTGCTAATAATATCAGGAAAGATGTTGATTCATCCTCTTGGTGGGACTGGTTATTGAGCTGGCTGCCGGATTTGAGTTGGTTAAGAACATTATTGATCAGTATTATAATTATAATTGCTTCCTTGATTGTCATATGTTGTTGTATCCAATGTATCCCTTCCCTCATACAGATGTTTTGTGTAATGTGTCCAAAACCCACAGACCCTGGACAATCATATGCTACTTACCTCTCTATGAGAGAAAGAGGATAAGTCATATTCATGACTTAAGAGGGGATTGAAGGGTTAAATAGAATTAGCTGTATGATCTGTATGAAGGACAGGAGGTTGGGTGACATCATATTAACGGGTGACTATATTTACATTGACCTTCTGTCTGTATAAGGAAATGTTCCTAGTCAGTATTATTGTAATGAGAGCTGCAGCTATTCTTGTATGTATTGATGGATGTATATAAGCCCTGTACGGCAAGGAATAAATAGAACTGTTACTGACATCATACTGCATTTGTCACTGATAAGTTCTCCAGGCGCCTGTCTTCGGGGACAAAGGAAGGAATCAAGGTGCATTGAGAAGGAAAGACACTTTCAGGGGGCACTACTGTCTGGGGGACACTACTGTATGGGGGCAGCGTGATGGACACTACTGTATGGGGCAGTGTGGGGGACACTTCTGTATGGGGGCAGTGTGGGGGACACTACTGTATATGGGCAGTGTGGGGGACACTACTGTATACGGGCAGTGTGGGGGACACTAGTGTGTGGGGGACACTAGTGTGTGGGGGCAGTGTGGGGGACACTAGTGTGTGGGGGCAGTGTGGGGGACACTAGTGTGTGGGGGCAGTGTGGGGGACAGTACTGTGTGGGGGCAGTGTGGGAGACACTACTGTATGGGGGCAGTGTGGGGGACACTACTGTGTGGGGGCAGTGTGGGGGACACTACTGTATGGGGGCAGTGTGGTTGACACTACTGTGTGGGGGCAGTGTGGGGGACACTACTGTGTGGGGGGCAGTGTGGTTGACACTACTGTGTGGGGGCAGTGTGGGGGACACTACTGTGTGGGGGGCAGCGTGGGGGACACTACTGTGTGGGGGAAACTACTGTGTAGGGGGTAGCGTGGGGGACACTACTGTGTGGGGGGTAGCGTGGGGGACACTACTGTGTGGGGGGGCAGCGTGGGGCGACTACTGTGTGGGGGGCAGCGTGAGGGACACTACTGTGTGGGGGGCACTACTGTCTGGGGGACACTACTGTATGGGGGCAGCATGGTGGACACTACTGTATGGGGGCAGTGTGGGGGATACTACTGTATGGGGGCAGTGTGGGGGACACTACTGTATGGGGGCAGTGTGGGGGACACTACTGTATGGGGGCAGTGTAGGGGACACTACTGTATGGGGGCAGTGTGGGGGACACTACTGTATGGGGGCAGTGTTGTGGACACTACTGTATGGGGGCAGTGTGGGGGACACTACTGTATGGGGGCAGTGTGGGGGACACTACTGTATGGGGGCAGTGTGGGGGACACTACTGTATGGGGGCAGTGTGGGGGACACTACTGTATGGGGGCAGTGTGGGGGACACTACTGTATGGGGGCAGTGTGGGGGACACTACTGTATGGGGGCAGTGTGGGGGACACTACTGTATGGGGGCAGTGTGGGGGACACTACTGTGTGGGGGGGCAGTGTGGGGGAAATTACTGTGGGGGGGCAGTGTGGGGGAAATTACTGTGGGGGGGCAGTGTGGGGGAAATTACTGCGTGGGGGACAGCATGGGAGCCTTTCTATTGGGGAGGCACTGTAGGGGCCATTCTATTATTTCTGGGGACACTATACAGGGATTATTGCCTAGGGCACAATATAGGGTGTTATTATTACTGGGGGTACTCTAGGGGACATTATAACTGCTGTAGACGCTATAGGAACATTTGGGGTCATTTATCAAACTGGCGTAAAGTAGAACTGGCTTAGTTGCCCATAGCAGCCAATCAGATTCCACCTTTCATATTTGACAGCTCTTTTGGAAATCCAGTTCTACTTTACACGAGTTTGATAAATGACCCCAATTATGTCTATTAGGGTCACTATTTTTTCAGCAGTATAGTACCTGGGGCATTGGGGAGCACAACGGGCACAGTATTGGCGGTGGCAGGATGACGCTGTGGGGACACCAGGATGGGGGGGTTGATGGAAAAACTGAGAAATCTAACGTGTCTGTGTTACAAACTCTGTAGAGACGAGATGCGGCTGAAAGAATTTCTCATGGCGGTCTAATGGAGGAGAAGAGGAAAGAGAAGGTCTACATGACAGGAGATTTCCCTGGATGTAAGAGGTATGTGGTCAAGTATTGGGGGAGGGGGGGTGCCAGAGAAATTACCCACCCTGGGCACGCCACTGCCTAACTGCATTTCAAAGCCATATTTTTTTTTTCTGTCAACATAACTCTATGAGGGCTTGTTTTTTTGCTAGATGAGTTGTAATTTTTAATGACATAATTTTGGATATATAGATGATGTGATCTTCATCTGGCAAGGAACAAAGGAGAATTTGCACTTATTTTTAGAAGAGATCAATAACAATGAAAAATTTTTTTAGATTCAGTTCCACAATAAGTACGAATCATGTAGAATTTCTTGATATTAATGTCGATGTTAGTAGATCACAAAATCTCCTGTAGTACATATTTTAAACCTGTTATGAGGAATAGTTTTATTTTACATTCTAGTTGCCACCTCCCTAGGTGGCTACTTAATGTACCTACAGGTCAATTCAGGAGATTGAAGAGAAATTGCACTTCAGAAGAGCAGTTTGAACGAGAAGCCCATGACCTTAAACAAAAATTTATAGAGAAAGAGTATTTAGATCATGAATTAGATAGGTCATTAAATAAAGTAAGGGCCATGAATAGAATAGACTTCTTCACACCCAGGCAAAGTAAACACGAGGAAGAAACACTGAGAATTGTCTTGCCATTTAATAGCCAATTTAAAGGGGTAGAAAGAATTATTCGTAAACACTAGCATCACCTATTAGATGACAAGATAATAGGTTCTAGTTTGAATGCCAACCCTCTAATTACATATACCAAGGTTCCTAATCTCGGCCTTAAAGTAGCTCCGACTGTAAAGAATAAAGGCTAACGAATACATCAAATTGGTTGAACGTCAAAGGCTTCTTTAGGTGTGGCATGTGCCAAAATTGTAAAACAACAAAGTTCCCTAGAAAAATCGTGAAAGTACAATAGACCCAAAATTCTTTTTATTTAGAAATTGGTGACTGTTTATCCTGCAATTCTGTAGATGTTATTTATCTATTAGAATGTCCTTGCCGTAAGCAATATGTTGGCAGGACAAAACGTGTATTTAAGAAAAGGATAGCTGAACATGTTGCTAATATTAGAAAAGGGTACGAGTTACATTAAGTGTCTAAACACTATAAAGATGTCCACAACTGTGACCCCTCTTCGCTAAGATATGTAGCCTTTGAAAAAGTGATTAGGCCATGGAGAGGGGGTAACCATATCTCTAGAATGTCCAGAATCGAATCAAAGAGGATATTTGAGTTCAACTCTATGATTCCAAGAGGACTCAACGCAGAATTGGGGTTATTTGGTTTCTTGTAGGATTGGGCGGACGCGGGCCCGTGATGGGGTAGACGGCGGTGTCTTTTATATGTCCGTCTCCCCCTCCCGGCCCTGCCTCCGCCCAGACCACGACAAGCCAAAACCCCCAGATCGTGGACTTTCTGAACATTATGGTCAATTCCACTAATTTTGTTATCATCATTTTATATTATGTATGTTATATATATTCATTTTTTTTTATCTTATAAAATGCTTTTGGACAATATATATATACCCAGATATGTTTAATTCTTCTTTTACACATGATTTTAGAAAAAACGCATCAAAAACGCATATGCGTTTTTTTTTTTTGTTTTTTTTAAATTAATTTAAGCATATTAATAGTATATAAACATTTGGATGTAATTTTATTTCATGTTTTTAATGCAAAGTCTTTGTACTGACCACATTTGATGTATAGGGTCTATTATGAGTCATATATTGGAGGATTCAGATCCGACTCAGGTTTTGATTTAGACACAGCTGAAATACAATCAATTGGGGCAGACACCCTATAAAAAGACCTCCATATCAGTCATTTGCTGTTGACCACTGAAGAAGGAACAGTGTTGTTCCGAAATGCGTTTGGTACACAGCAAGGACCAACAAGGAGCCATTTTATCAAAGCTATACAATAAGGATTCATCGTTTACAAGTAACTTTTTTGGCCGTTTTCTTCTCTTCCGTCACCAGTTTTTTCAGAGACTACTAGTACTAGTATTATCACACAGCTGATGGACGGAGTCACGTGATTCCCTTTAACACACGTGGGACGGCACGTAGTGAGAGTAGAACATGACTCCACGCTGAAAGATCCAACGCCGACTCCTCAGTCCCGCAGTGAAACTCCAATTGTGCAGCCACAACACCCACCGGACCGGTAATGTACACAAAAAATACCTGTGTGTATGTGTCCGCATTATAGCAAATTTGGGTGTGAAAAGTGAACCACGGAGTGCTGTTAAAATTGTGAGGAAAACAGGTGCTTTCATTTGGGATCTTGAAGAGGTGTGGATCTGCTGAGCAGGACATTTTCTTTACAGATACGCTGCTTTATATGAACGATCTGTTCACTTATAACCAAGTGCAATTATTTGACATTGACCAACTATTGAAGTATCATATTTATTCTGCAGATATATGACTCTGGTTTTAATATTTATCCCTTATGGTATGGATTGCTGACTTTTTATCTATCTCTGTATAAATAGGTTTTATATATATATTAATAAATATTTATTGTTTAGTCCACATTGCCCCAGATATTTTGTGTGCCCTCCATCTATACACAACAATATAATTTTGGATACACCTAAAGTATTGTATACTGTAACTTTAACAATTTTGGTGTGTTACAACATGGAAAAACACAGCGACCCCACCATTGTTTTTAGGTTTTGTTTATATTGTGTTCACCATGGAATATAAGTGACATAATAGCTTTATTTTGTGGGTCAGTACGATTTCACCAACACCACATTTGTATTTTTTTAATGTTTTATGTTGATTTTTTTTTACAAGGCTTGTATTTTGCAGGACAATTGATAGTCTTCACTGGTACCATTTTAGTCTACATATGATCTTTTGATCGCTTTTTATTGAAGTTTTTGGGGGGATGTAATTAACAAAAAACAGCAATTTTGGCATTTTTTATTTTTACTTTGTTTACCATTTTTTATGCTGTTCACCATACAGGATAACATATATATATATATATATATATATATTTTTTTTTTTTTATTGAGTTCTGTTCTTTTATATATATATATTGTCAGGGTATGATGATACAGAACTCGCACACGCAGGCATAGTGTAGCCCTAAAATTTCCCAGACACACTATCTCTGTCTACTTGCATGGTCACCCTACGCTGTGACCCCACAACTGGTCGACAGTCCCTATACTCCGTATGTGAGGAAATAACACACAAACTGGGAACAAACAAACAGACACAATAAGGGAAGTCGTACGGTACTAGGTTCAAAAGCCAGTCAGTCAACAAAGTGCCAAGAACGCCGGAAGCAAACGGGAAAGTCAGACACTCAGAAGTCAAAACCAGGATCAGGACTCTGAAGTCTACAGCCAAAGCAAATGCAATACCAAAAAGAGACAACAGGTGGAGCCAGAGGAACACAAATTCACCAGCATCTAAACACTTCATATGCCAGCCTTTAAAGGGACATTGACAGGCCAAATCAGCATATATAGTTAGATATATGACATTACAGGTCTTATACAGTCTTTTAAAAGCATATAAGTATCCCCCCTGTCCACCTTATAAAGAGCGAAATATAAAGTTTTATAACCTGCTTGTCCAGTCACCAATCTGCCCAAGGGGCGGCGTTTCATGTGAAAATGCGCCCAGCCAGCCGCTCCCAACTGCCATCTGAAGCCCCGCCCAGCTCATCAATATTCACTTCGCTGAGCGGCGGCTAGAACTCTCCCCAGTCCCGATCCTGCGCATGGGCAATTCAATCCTCCGGGCATCGTTCATGCCCAATCTTCTGCGCCTGCGCCCCGCCGTGGTTAGATCGCGCCTGCGTACTCGAACCACAAACTCTTTCTCTGCCTCTCTTTGTCTGCACTGTGTACACACAGACAATGAGGGCGGAGTGAAGATTTGGAGGTCGGACGCACTATAATTAACCCGTTTGACGATGTGAGTGAGCAGCGCTCTGAAGCGCTGCTCTGAACAGTGCATGGCTGAGGCTGCAGCTGCCTCGAAGACGCAGGCAGCCTGTGTGTGTACGCAGGCGCGATCTAACCACGGCGGGGTGCAGGCGCAGAAGATTGGGCATGAACGATGCCCGGAGGATTGAATTGCCCATGCGCAGGATCGGGACTGGGGAGAGTTCTAGCCGCCGCCCAGCGAAGTGAATATTGATGAGTTGGGCGGGGCTTCAGACGGCAGTTGGGAGTGGCTGGCTGGGCGCATTTTCACATGAAACGCCGCCCCTTGGGCAGATTGGTGACCGGACAAGCAGGTTATAAAACTTTATATTTCGCTCTTTATAAGGTGGACAGGGGGGATACTTATATGCTTTTAAAAGACTGTATAAGACCTGTAATGTCATATATCTAACTATATATGCTGATTTGGCCTGTCAGTGTCCCTTTAAACTGAGCGGAGACAGCTCACGCCGGTGTGCCTGCACACTGGGCGGAGCTGCCGCCCGTGCGGCCTGATGCCCATGAAGCCCCGGCGCATACCCTTCTTGGCCTGGGGGCCAGCCTGCACTACTGGTACCCTCAGCAACTGGACACTGCTGCCGCACAGAGGCAGCAGCAGCCAGGGGAACCGTGACATATATTTTCACATAAAGTGGTTGCCCAAGATCTTTATATTGAGGGCATATCCTTAGGATATATCTGATCATTGGGGGTCTGACCCCAGACATGCCCATTGCTCAGCTGTTTGAAGAGGCTCGTAGGTCAGTGACATCACGTTCATCAGTTACATGGCCTAAGTGCAGCTCAGTGCCATTCACATGAATCAGCCTGAGCTACAATACCAAGCACAGCTGCTATACATTGTACTGTGCTGTGCTTAGAAAACTTCGAGGAGACCACAGCACGGGTGCCGGGTATCGTACCCCCACAGATCAAATATTAATGACCAATCCTGAAGATAGGCCATCAATATGAAAATCTTGGACAACCCTTTAAAATGAATGTGTTTGCCTGCAAAAAAAGTGACATTTTGTCAATACAGGAAGTAAAATTAAAGTGGGAAACAAAAAGACCTAACTGCACAAACAGGAACTGGTGTACTCTTGCTTTTTTTAGTCATGGACATGTGTATGCTGACAAATCACATAGACCAATAAACCAAATAATACCGCCATACAGTGACCATATAGTGGTGAGATACCAGCTTTACACTAGCTATCTCCAAAGTATTATCCTGCTGCAGACTTCTCTGATTGGAGACTTTCATACTTATTTTCTTCTCCATTTGGCCCAGAAAACCATGACGACTTATCAAGACTGCAGACTAAACCCTTATATTAATTCAGACCCCAGAACAGATATTTGAAATAATCAGACACCACACTAGACCTTGAATTAGGGCCCTTGCACATGACCGTATGCCCTCCTAAACATACGGTCCGTAAGCGGGCCATATGTCCCAGAGCGTCATTTATCGTGCGCACGGGAGCGCACAGCATCATAGATTACAATAGATAAAAGTGCAGGACAATAGAGAAGTTTGCAGCAGGATATTATTCTGGAGATAGCTGGTGTAAAGCTGGTATCTCACCACTATATGGTCTGTGCGCACGATCAATGCCGCTCCGGGACATATGGCCCGCTCACAGACCGTATGACTCAGAGGGCATACGGTCATGTGCAAGGGCCCTTATTCAGACTTCAGACCACACCCTTTAAATTTTTCTCAAGACCCAATACTAGACCACCTTAATTTATCAGACCCCAGAGCAGATCTACTAAATTTATCAGACCCCTGGAAGAGAAGGCCTAGATTAATTAGACGCCAAAGCCTTAAAAAAAATCAGATCTCAGGCCAGAAAAAAATAACCAGACCGATAGCAAAGGAGAAAAATCTCAAACCAAACTCCTTCACATAGTTCTTGGCTCCTTTCCAGCTTCAGGTGCTGCCATGCTGGGCCTTGACACTGTTCAGAGTCAGGACCTTGTGTGTTGTGCTGTGCACTTTGTCTTTGACACTGAACCAGTGCAGTAGTGTGCGGTCGAGCAGAAGGGTAGCCCGGACAGTAAGTACACCAACACCCCTCTACTGTTCACTGACATTCAGTTGCTCACTCACTCACTTCTACACAAGGATGGGAAAGTCCACTATAGAACAGTAGACAGTTTTTACAGAACGGCTCTCTTTTCTGGTTTATATAGGTAGGGTCTCTGTATAGCACTCATAAGTCCTATTAGTTCCTATGGGGCACAAGTTGACCAGACAACCCTTTTAAATATAAGAAAGCCCTCAGTGTGGCAAATATGCACTAACTGGAGAATGGGGTGGGGGTTAGAGAGAGATATTTTTCTGAGAACAGTTTTTATTCATGAAGCCCATTGTTTTTGCAATCCTACAGGGCAGGAACATGACAGAAAAACCGAGAAGCCTAGAAAACATTTAAATTCATTCGGGAAGAATTATGTATTAGATAACTAATACATTTAGGAAGAAAGATGTAACATACCTAGACCATTTTCCAAATCGGACTACACATAAATTACCTACTAGAACTGCCAAATTCTATTCTGGGAGGCTGTTGTAACACAAGCCAAAATTATTCGCTTCCTTGTAAATGGATCCACAGCTCATTCAGCTCACAAAATAAAGTAATGTGTAAAAATGTTTCCTGAAACATTTTGTACCCTTGAGGTTGAGGATCTAAAGCTCACAGCAGTATAACCTGTTGGTAAGAAAATTCTAATATTTGCAAGAGGGAATGAAAAACAAATTAAAGATATTTTTGAATAAAACAGTACTTTTTTTTAGAGAGTAATTTTTTTTTTTTTTTACAGAAAACGGAACCACCTACAAGACATGGAGGTTTAAAGGGCATCTGTCATCAGAAACATCGCTATAAAACAATTTGACGTTAGACATGTGCTAATGTCAGCTGAAGCTGCCAGTCTTGGCCCCATCGTTTAATGTACCTTTGTTTCTGAGAAAAACTATTTTTTTATGCAAATGAGCGTCTAGGAGCAATGGGAGATTTGCCACTACTACAAGAGGCTTTGTTCTCCCTCCTATGGCTTGTGATTGACAGGGTCTGGCAGTGTTCACGTCATCCTGCCTAGCCCAGACTTCACCTGAAGTCTTACAGCTGCACTGTGCTGTTCAGTATGTGGTGCAGGCATAGAAAAGGACAGATGCTTTCCGGCATTGCTCTTCCTTACTGTGTCTCCGCCGCTTACGTCACAGTCCACCCAGAAGACACTCAGAAGAAGAGGAGATTGGTGCGCCGGCGAGCATCTATCCCTTACAACGCCTGTGCCGCATACTGAATAGAACAGTGGAGGCAAGAGACCTGTCAACCACAATGTTGAGGGTGCGGTCATAGGAGAGAGAACAAAGCCTCTGGTAGTAGTGGCAATACCTCTATTGTTCCTAGAAGCTCATTTACATCAAATAAAAGTTAGTTTTTCTGAGAAACAGAGGCACATAAAAAGATGTGACCAAGACTTTAGATGACATTCGCACATGTCTAACGTCAGCCCATTAAATAGCAATGTTTCTGATGACAAATGCCCTTTAACCCCTTAATGACCGAGCCATTTTGCACCTTCGTGACCAGACAGATTTTTGCAAATCTGACATGTGTCACTTTATGTGGTAATAACTTTGGAATGCTTTTACTTATCCAAGCCATTCTGAAATTGCTTTCTCGTGACATATTGTACTTCATGTTAGTGGTAAATTTGAGTCAATATGTTTCACCTTAATTTATAAAAAATAAATAAAATTTACAGAAAATTTGGAAAAATTAAGGCAGATAGTGATACCTCACAAATTACACTGAACAAAAATATAAACGCAACACTTGGTTTTTCTCCCATTTTGCATGAGCTGAACTCAAAGATCTGAAACATTTTCTACATACACAAAAGACCCATTACAAATATTGTTCAGAAATCTGTCTAAACCTGTGTTAGTGAGCACTTCTCCTTTGCCGAGATAATGCATCCCACCTCACAGGTGTGGCATATCAAGGTGCTAATTAGACAGCATGAATATTGCACAAGTGTGCATTAGACTGCCCACAATAAAAGGCCACTCTGAAATGTGCACAGTTTTGCCTTACTGGGGGGAGTCAGAAAACCAGGCAGTATCTGGTGTGGCCACCATTTCAATCACGCAGTGCAACACATCTCCATCGCATAGAGTTGATCAGGTTGTTGATTGTGGCCTGTGGAATGTTGTTCCACTCCTCTTCAATAGCTGTGTGAAGTTGCTGAATTTTAGAAGAATTCTTAAAAGTATTATAGAAGAATTTAGAATTTAGAAGAATTTTAGAAGCAATTCTTATATTTTCTAAGAAAATTTTTAAAACCCACTTTTTTAAGGACCAGTTCAGATATGAAGTCACTTTGTGGGCCTTACATAGTATAAACCACCCAAAAATGGCCCCATTTTAGAAACTACACCCTTCAGTCATTCAAAACAGATGTTACAAACTTTGTTACCCCTTTAGGTGCTCCACAAGAATTAAAGGGAAATGTAGATAAAATTTGACTTTTTTCACAGATTTTCCATTTTAATAAATTTTTTCCTGTAACACAGCAAGGGTTAACAGCCAAACTAAACTCAATATATATTACCCTGTTTCTGCAGTTTACAGTAACACCCCATATGTGGTTGTCGACTGCTATATGGGCGTACGGCAGAGCTTAGAACAGATGGAGCACGATATGGGTTTTGGAGGGCAGATTTTACTGGAATAATTTTCAGGCGCTGTGTCGCATTTGAAGGTACCCTGAGGTAACCCACAGTGGAAACCCCCAAAAAGTGACCCCATTTTAGAAACTACACCCCCCAAGGAATTTTTAAAGGGGTGTAGTAAGCACTTTGGCCAAATATGCTTTTTATAGAATTTAGAAACCCTTGGCTGTAAAAATGAAAAATTACATATTTTACAGGAAAATTTTGGCCCAAGTTTTTCATTGTCACTGAATGCTGGGATATTACAAAGGACAGTTGCTAAAACACCACAAGTATCACTGAGGGCAACTTCCTATAACGTAACTTTTAATCTACATACAATTAAAATATAAAACATAATAATAGGTGCGGTCCAGACTGGACCATGATACAAATAGTACAAAAAGCTGTCACTACAATGCACGGTTAGCAAGGAGAATTCGGACAATCGGATACAATTGGGGCAGAGAATCAGGATATACTCTATTTGTTCCAGCACCGAAGGGCGTTTTGTACAAAATCCCGTTCTTTATTGAATTCTTCACCGAAAATACAGGTACGGACAGCGACAGTGGCACAGGGACCCACTGTTTCCCACGACCTACGCGTTTCGAACAATATCGTTCTTACTCATGGTCTAAGGTGTCTGGCGCTCACCCGGCTGAAATAAGGCCCAACCTTGAGTCATCCGCCCATAAGGAGGAGTCTCAGGAAACCAGGGCGGATCAAAAATCAGCTAGGTGGACGCAAGACACCTGTGAAAGCAAGTTCGCCCGTGACATAAAACATTTCCATACCTGAAGTGCTTCAACATATAAAACTATATATAATATAATACAATGATAAAACTTAGCAAACTGTATAATTCTACTCCAAGACAAAGAAAAAGCCACATAGTACCTGCAGATATATATACATATATAATTCATAGTTTAACAGTCCAATTAAGTATAAATAAGTATAAATAAGTATAAATGCACCGAGGTTGTTCATTATGAAAAGACAGGTGATATGTATCATAGGGAAAGCGTATCAGACAAAAAGGAACTGCATGTGTATATATGTATGTGTGTATAAACACACAAATACAATATGCATGGAGTGGAGTTAATAAATTTCCATGGTCCTATGTCAGCGGGATCCAGACCCACTATGTTCCCCACATGAGGCTAAATAGATAAGATAAATAAGATATTAGACCATTCACTCCCAGCGAATTAACGCAAGGTGTGAATAAAGACATCGGTATTCATAGGCAGAACTTATTCCTACATATTGAAATGGTGGCAATGTGTCTGGGCGTCACCGGCAAACGCGCCACCTCGCCCAAAATTTATCCTCTGTCCTTCACATCTATCTATGAAAAAACGCTCTGTCTGAACTGTGACAAATTCTCCAATAGACAATCTGGTCTATGAAGAGAGAACTGAACATGTTGTTTCATTATATTATAACTTGATGTAATCCAGGTCCACAAAATATAACCGAGACAGAAATCTTTAGATATTATATATGCTTGTTTGGAAACAAACCCGCAGTATGTTTTATTATTGCTATCTATGAGTATATGTCTTGGTACAGTCATGCTATCCTCCTAATACATCACACTTGGGATAAACATTTGATATTAGTAGTTCTTGTATGTTTTTGATATATATATATATTTTTTAATATTATTTGTTACTGCTGCTGCCCCTGACTATCTCCATTTTCCCACGCACATTTCCACATGTCATATGCATGTTTTCAATATTCTTACCATCTGTCTAGACATAGTTCTAGGGAGATCTTTTTAATATAGAAAAATTAGATAAAGGGAAAAGTAGGCAAGAGGGAAAGAAAAAAGAGAAAAGAAAGACGCAGCAGCATACAACATGTCCGTTTCTTCATTCACCATCTGATATGGTGAGTTTTTATATGTGTTGAAACACATAGATCAATTGGAGTGCCAAGCATTACCACTATAACATTACAACCTCAGTGTCTTGTATGGACCATAAAAAAGAAAGAAAGAAAATTCTCATGATAGTATATATATCAAGATCGAATAATGATCATATAGTGGCTAGATCATAAGTATTGGAGAGAATATATACAATTAATTAACTAAAATTAAGGTATGTATAACTAAATGTAAAAACAAGGCAAAATTGGTTTATGCTGCATATAGGTATTAATACAAATACATTAATTCTCTTTTGAGATTGAGACCGTATGGGACTCTGGTTTTGAGTCTCCAGATCCAAAATGCTTCCCTAAGGAGAATTTTTTGTTTAATGTCGCCACCTCTCTGGGGTAAAGTGACACGTTCAAAGGCAAAGGTACTCAGTGTATCTGTATTGCGGTTATGTATATGTATAAAATGATATGCCGCATTGGATATTCCTGTAGCTGTTGGGTTATGTATGTAATTGAGATGTTCACGTAATCGATCCTTAAATTTTCTGGTAGTACAACCGACATATATTAAATCGCAGGTGGTACAAAGAATGATGTAAATTACTGCCATCGTGTTGCAATTTATGAAGCTTTTGACAGGGAAGGTTTCAGTATGCGCAGAATTATGAAATTGTTTAGTATTTTTCGCGACTTTGCATGTTTTGCATCTCGTATGTCCGCATTTCGAAAAACCAGTATATTTCAACCATGTAGATGTATTTTTGGGACAAATTGAGGTAAACATGGAGGGGGAAAGTGTTTTTCCCAATGTGTCAGGTCTTTTATAAACTACACGGCAACCCTGTTTTAGAGTGTCCCTCAAGATGTCATCCTCATACAAAATAGGTAAACATCTGTGGATAATATTTTTAATCTCAGCAAACTGTCTGCTGTATGTAAGTACTATTGTTGGTATAATATTATTGTTTATTTCGTTTTCTTCATTTTTTCCACAGATGATTTCAGTTTTAACACTATTTTTGTTTTTGTATCCATCCCTTTCTCCATTAGTGACAGGATTTATTAATTCTTTTTCGGTTTTTATGTTTAGAAGTTTGGCTCTAGTTTTGTTCTGCGCAATTTTGAGACCCCTGTGGAGCATCCATTGGGGATAACCCCTCATCTGTAAACGTCTCCACACCTCAATACATTCCCTGTCAAAAGCTTCCTCTGTACTACAATTTCTCCTGGCTCTTGTGAATTCGCCAACAGGAATACTTTTGATGGTATGAAGGGGGTGATGAGAAATGGCTTTAAGGATGGTGTTGCCGGACACCTCCTTTCGGTAGGTCTCCGTCAGAACCACCCTATCCGCCACCCCAATCAATGTCAGATCCAGAAAATGAATGATAGTGGGGTGATATACCTGTGTGAATCTCAAATTGTATGTGTTCTGGTTGAGATAGCGAGCAAAGTCTGGTATGGCAGACACATCGCCCCCCCATACGAGGAGCAAATCATCGATGTATCTGCCATACCAAACAATGCACCCCGAATAAGGGTTGTCAACTGAGAAGACATACTTTTCTTCCCAGAATGTCATGGCTATGTTGGCTAGAGATGGGGAGAATTTGGCCCCCATAGAAACACCTGAGATCTGGACATAGAAAACCTCATCAAAAACAAAATAATTATGCATTAGCAAATACGAGGTAACCTCCAACACATAGTCAATAAAAATGTCAGAATAACCACTATATTTGTGGAGGCTATATTCTAGGGCTAGGAGAGCATATGAGTGGGGGATGGAAGGATACAGTGCTACAACGTCCAATGTCATCCAAGTGTATTCTTTGGACCAAATAAAATTATACATATATCTGAGTACATTACTTGTATCCCTAATATGTCCAGGTGATCTTTTCACTAGGGGCTGCAGCACTGAGTCCAACCATTCTCCCAGTTTCTCCGTTAAGGATCCAATGCCGGATACTATGGGTCGTAATGGTGGAGGGTTAAGCCCTTTATGCATCTTAGGAAGGGCGTGGATTATGGGAGTTACAGGATTTTCTACATTCAAAAAATCAAATTGCCTTTGAGTTATATGTCCCTTTTCCAAGCCCTTATCTAAGATGAGAATCAATTCTTTTTTTTTAATTTTTTTTTTTTTTATATGCTGTAAGAGGGTTTGATTTTAGGATATAATATGTGGTGGTGTCAGACAAGAGTCCCAGCATCAGTGAGTGATAACATGTCTTGTCGAGCACCACCACAGACCCTCCCTTATCTGCCATCTTTATTATCAAGTTTTTATTTTCTTCTAATTGTTTAAGGGCAGTTTTTTGCAGCATATTCAAATTATGTTTTTTGACCACCGGGATTGAATCCTGAACCTTCAGCAATTCTCTTTCTATCACCTCCTGAAAAATATCCATACTCGCAGTACGGAATTTCAGGGGGTAATAGGTTTTGTTAGTAGTATTGAAACTATGCTGTTTATTCTGGTCAGATGGTTCTCCTCCCTCCCCATGAAGATCCATGAGACAGAGTAAGGACTGTTGCTCTTTGAAAGACAGGTTGGTATAGATATTATCAACTGTCAGTTTATCCTCATTTGTCACTGTATCCTCATGTGGAGGGGGGGCCTCAGAAAAACACCTCCGTAATGTGAGATTTCTAATGAATCTGTTGACTTGTAGAATCGTAGTGAAGGGATCAAAGTTGGTGTTGGGTACAAAGTTTAGACCTAAGGAGAGTACATTCTTTTGTTCAGGGGTTAATTCCTGGCTAGACAGATTTATCACATCTAACGTTATATTCCTCTCCAAAGATCCAACATTCATTTGTTTTGCAGGCGGGTCGACATCTGGTGGGGTCTTTTTGTGTTTGCGACCCCCCCTTCTGCGCCGTTTTTTGGTTGTTCCAGTTTGTCCCTATTATTTCTATTTTTTTGATAGTAAGATAATTTGGGTTGATGAGGTTCAACGATCCGTGATTCATTAGCTGTATCTTCACCTGTAGATTCACAGGATTCGGATGTTTCAAATTCCGAGTTGCTGAAGCTAACCCTGCGTGGTAAGTCCTTTTTGATGGGGTTCTTTTTGTCTTTAATATATTTCTTGTTATTGGTGTGTCTCTTTTTTAAAATGGATCTGGGTGTACCATGCGGGTTATCCCTTCTCCCCCATTCATATACTTGGTTGTGGGCATAGTCGTAGAGGTCTCTTTGAAATTTGCGGTGCTTCACCTCCATTATATTATCTTCCATTTCTTTAATAAATATCATAATATCTTCTTCTTTTTTGGCAAAATCCGCACATGTTTTGTATTTTTCAAGAGCCTCCTTGCATATATCCATTTCTTTTTGTATGTGAATGAGTCTCTCTGCTTCATGCCCTATAATCAGAGACATCAGCTGTAGTGAACAATCACTGAGGGCTTTGTTCCAATTTGACACAAACAAATCTGAGAAAATTGTAGTTGGGATCTTTTTTAGTCTCAGACCTCGTGGTATCATTTCTCTTTCCACATATTTTATTAAGGTCGTATGATCCCACCAAACTTTAATCTCATGAGTTAAAAGTCTTTCAAGTTCTTGCAATTGGAATTTCATGCCACTCTCATTATTTAATGGCAGTTCACCTGTTGAGAAGACTTTGTCCGCTTTGGACTTGCGGTCTATGCATGCAGCAAAAGCCATGTTTGGCTCAGGGTGCAGTGGGTCAGTGTTCACACTGTGCTGTTACAAGTACGGGATAAATAATGTTCGTCCACTTGAAATACGTACAATTATGACTTGGGATCAGGTGAGCGCGAGCGCTTGTGACAATGAAAAAAGGAGTTACAGCCAGCTCACCTTCCGATCCTATTGACGGTGCACGGGGCGGACTCAAGCCAGTCCAGCAATAGATAGATGAAGTAAAAGAATGCTCCAGCACCGAAGGGCGTTTTGTACAAAATCCCGTTCTTTATTGAATTCTTCACCGAAAATACAGGTACGGACAGCGACAGTGGCACAGGGACCCACTGTTTCCCACGACCTACGCGTTTCGAACAATATCGTTCTTACTCATGGTCTAAGGTGTCTGGCGCTCACCCGGCTGAAATAAGGCCCAACCTTGAGTCATCCGCCCATAAGGAGGAGTCTCAGGAAACCAGGGCGGATCAAAAATCAGCTAGGTGGACGCAAGACACCTGTGAAAGCAAGTTCGCCCGTGACATAAAACATTTCCATACCTGAAGTGCTTCAACATATAAAACTATATATAATATAATACAATGATAAAACTTAGCAAACTGTATAATTCTACTCCAAGACAAAGAAAAAGCCACATAGTACCTGCAGATATATATACATATATAATTCATAGTTTAACAGTCCAATTAAGTATAAATAAGTATAAATAAGTATAAATGCACCGAGGTTGTTCATTATGAAAAGACAGGTGATATGTATCATAGGGAAAGCGTATCAGACAAAAAGGAACTGCATGTGTATATATGTATGTGTGTATAAACACACAAATACAATATGCATGGAGTGGAGTTAATAAATTTCCATGGTCCTATGTCAGCGGGATCCAGACCCACTATGTTCCCCACATGAGGCTAAATAGATAAGATAAATAAGATATTAGACCATTCACTCCCAGCGAATTAACGCAAGGTGTGAATAAAGACATCGGTATTCATAGGCAGAACTTATTCCTACATATTGAAATGGTGGCAATGTGTCTGGGCGTCACCGGCAAACGCGCCACCTCGCCCAAAATTTACATCAAGGATTACATCAAGTTATAATATAATGAAACAACATGTTCAGTTCTCTCTTCATAGACCAGATTGTCTATTGGAGAATTTGTCACAGTTCAGACAGAGCGTTTTTTCATAGATAGATGTGAAGGACAGAGGATAAATTTTGGGCGAGGTGGCGCGTTTGCCGGTGACGCCCAGACACATTGCCACCATTTCAATATGTAGGAATAAGTTCTGCCTATGAATACCGATGTCTTTATTCACACCTTGCGTTAATTCGCTGGGAGTGAATGGTCTAATATCTTATTTATCTTATCTATTTAGCCTCATGTGGGGAACATAGTGGGTCTGGATCCCGCTGACATAGGACCATGGAAATTTATTAACTCCACTCCATGCATATTGTATTTGTGTGTTTATACACACATACATATATACACATGCAGTTCCTTTTTGTCTGATACGCTTTCCCTATGATACATATCACCTGTCTTTTCATAATGAACAACCTCGGTGCATTTATACTTATTTATACTTATTTATACTTAATTGGACTGTTAAACTATGAATTATATATGTATATATATCTGCAGGTACTATGTGGCTTTTTCTTTGTCTTGGAGTAGAATTATACAGTTTGCTAAGTTTTATCATTGTATTATATTATATATAGTTTTATATGTTGAAGCACTTCAGGTATGGAAATGTTTTATGTCACGGGCGAACTTGCTTTCACAGGTGTCTTGCGTCCACCTAGCTGATTTTTGATCCGCCCTGGTTTCCTGAGACTCCTCCTTATGGGCGGATGACTCAAGGTTGGGCCTTATTTCAGCCGGGTGAGCGCCAGACACCTTAGACCATGAGTAAGAACGATATTGTTCGAAACGCGTAGGTCGTGGGAAACAGTGGGTCCCTGTGCCACTGTCGCTGTCCGTACCTGTATTTTCGGTGAAGAATTCAATAAAGAACGGGATTTTGTACAAAACGCCCTTCGGTGCTGGAGCATTCTTTTACTTCATCTATCTATTGCTGGACTGGCTTGAGTCCGCCCCGTGCACCGTCAATAGGATCGGAAGGTGAGCTGGCTGTAACTCCTTTTTTCATACTCTATTTGTCCCTATTTTTGCCCTTATCAATACTACTTAGCCCAGAGATGCACCTTGAAGGTAGATGCACTCTGTCCACGAACCTGGGCTAACCTTTCCTTATACAGCCCTATCACTTTCTGACACAAAATCTTATGTCCCATAAACAAAAGCTGTCAATACAATGGACGATTAGCAGAGAAAATCAGGGCCATAGTATACAATTGGGGCAGACAAACAAGGTATACTATATCTGTCCCTACTCTTGCGCTTACCAACACTGCTCAGCCCAGAGATGCACCTTAAAGGTAGATGCACTCTGTCCACGTACCTGGGCTAACCTGTCCATATACAGCCCTATCACTTTCTGACACAAAATACAATATTCCAACGCGTTTCCCCTTATAGATAATTAAAGGTTCCTCAGGGGACTAACAGTATCAGTATAATGATAGGATGCAAAAGTACAAATATAACTGATAAATAATAAATTACTGGAGCGCCCCAGACTAATATACATGTGTGACGAGGTAATGAAAAAGGCTCAAGGATGCAGCACTTTATAGAGTGTGTAATTCTTAAGATATACTTGATATCACAACAATACTGATCAAATATTTACACAACTCAATAATAAATAAAAAACAACTTAGATGATTAAGGTAGACACAAAAATTAGGTCCAATCCTCAAGTAGATGCAAGATACACAGCTGGGGACCAGGGGTGTATCCATCACGAGGCAAACAAGGCATTTGCCTAGGGCGGCACTTGCCAATGGGGCGGCAAAATGCCTTGTTCGCTTAGTGATAGTTACACAATATGCTAAATATTTTTTTTGCCCCTTGTCCGATCCGATCCTTCACTATGCGAGCGGCATCGTCGGCGCCGCATAGTGAAGGAGTTGAAAGACTTACTTCCTCCTCCTCCTGACTTCCTCCCGACCTCCCCTGCCTTTTGCGTCCGACCGGAGGTGGAGTCACGGGCCGGCAACGCTAGGGTGAGCCTTATCCCCTCCAAGTGCAGAACGGATCCTGCACACGGTCACCGTGAACACTGAGGCCAGGCCCCGGCCACCAATGCACTGATCCCTGAGCCTGCTGTCTTCAAAAACTGTAAGTACTTAAATTACAGTAATTCACAAAAAATCAATAACAATTGTTTTATGGGGTAAGGGGGTTGGGACCCGTTGGGTGGTTAGAGGGGGGAGAATTAGGGAGTGGTTAATACTGTACTATCTCTAGCTGCACATTGTTTAAAAAAAAAAAAAAGTAATCTGTAAAATACATTTGTGTTAGAAGTTGTGCTTTTAAATTTTTTTTGAATAATGATACAGCCATTTTATTTAATGTATTTGTGCTAATTTCTGTGCTGTTGAAAGGGGTGAGGGGCAGTATTACACAATCTATATATATTTTTTTTATACATATACAGATTTTGTAATACTGCCCCTCACCCCCCTCCAACCAACTGTCATGGCTGTAAGTGAGCAACTAGAGCATACACAGAAAATAGAGCCACTGACCGGACCCAAACTAGGGAGGATAAAGGGTGACCCCTGTCAGACCCTCAAAGCTTTCCCTATGCTGCTAAGCACATACCCGGATCCTAATGGTGGAACGAGGCATGCCCGCGTACCTAGACTGATGACCATTGTAACCCCTACAATAGTGGAAGGGGCACGGCCACCGGTGCCCTGCTCAGTATATGGAGGGAACCGTGGTCGCCTCGGATCCGGTCAGAAAACAAACAGATACACTACAATGTCTGCACACTTAGCTGAATGAGCTGCAGCTGCAGAGAAGACGGATCCAAAGACAGGTGGCAATATCCAGAGTACTTGCTGCAGCAGAACACAGGTCCAGTGAAAAGATAGCATACAATTGAAGATACTCAAGCAAGAGCTACAACTCAAATGATAAATATAATCCACACTCTACAAAAGGAGGAGGGGGGATTTAAAGGCAGAGAAATCAAACATAGGAGAAACAGCTGGGAGGAAGGAAACAGAGAGTAATGACCTCATCCTAGGGGCGGAGAAACAGAGCAGTGAGAACTCCTCCAAGCTCTGGTAGTACAATTGCGGACAATGCGAGAGTCCACAATTCTGGAAACCTCAAACTCCAGATTGCCATCAACCAAAATCGGAGGAGGAGGCAAAGAGGAGGGTACCGTGGACTGGACATATGGTTTTAAGAGAGATCTGTGAAATACATTATGTATCTTCCAAACCCGTGGAAGATCAAGACGGAAGGCAACAGGATTGATGACTGACAAGATTTTATAAGGCCCAATAAACTTGGGACCCAATTTCCAGGAGGGAACCTTCAGTTTAATATTTCTTGTAGACAACCACACCAGATCACCCACATTCAGGTCCGGACCAGGCACACGTCTCTTATCAGCCACACGCTTATACTTCTCACTCATCTTTCTAAGATTACTCTGAATCTTTTGCCAAATGGTAGACAAAGACGAGGAAAATCTCTCCTCCTCAGGTAAACCAGAAGGAGCCCCTCCCGAGAATGTCCCAAACTGCGGATGGAACCCATATGCACCAAAGAATGGTGACTTATCAGAAGATTCCTGACGACGGTTGTTCAGAGCAAACTCAGCAAGAGGGAGAAATGAACACCAATCCTCCTGGTTCTCTGCCACAAAACAGCGCAAATATGTCTCCAGATTCTGATTGAGGCGCTCAGTCTGACCATTCGACTGCGGGTGAAAAGCAGAAGAGAAGGACAGCCGAACCCCCAGGCGAGAACAGAAAGCCTTCCAGAATCTGGACACAAACTGCGTGCCTCTATCGGAAACAATATCAGAGGGAATGCCATGCAACTTAACAATATGGTCGACAAAAGCTTGCGCCAACGTTTTAGCATTGGGTAAACCAGGGAAAGGTACGAAATGAGCCATCTTGCTAAAACGGTCCACCACCACCAGGATCACCGACTTTCCTGAGGAACGAGGAAGATCCGTGATAAAGTCCATGGACAGGTGTGTCCAAGGACGGGAAGGTATGGGTAACGGGAGAAGGGAACCTGAAGGCCGTGAACGAGGGACCTTAGCGCGAGCGCACGTCTCACAAGCAGCCACAAAACCCTCCACCGACTTACGAAGAGCCGGCCACCAAAATCTCCGAGCAATGAGATCTACCGTGGCTCTACTCCCGGGGTGACCAGCAAGAACAGTATCATGATGCTCCTTGAAGAGTTTGTGACGTAGCTCAGGAGGCACAAACAACTTCCCAGAAGGACAACGGGCAGGTGCCTCAGTCTGGGCAGCCTGGACCTCGGCCTCCAAATCAGAATATAGAGCAGAAACAACTACCCCCTCCGCCAAAATGGGACCCGGGTCCTCAGAGTTTCCTCCTCCCGGAAAACAGCGAGAGAGAGCATCAGCCTTCACATTTTTGATCCCAGGGCGGAATGTAACGACAAAATTGAATCTGGAGAAGAACAGAGACCATCTGGCCTGTCTCGGATTCATACGCCTGGCCGACACCAAGTATGCCAGATTCTTATGGTCGGTAAAAACGGTGATAGGGTGCCTGGCCCCCTCCAACCAATGCCGCCATTCCTCGAAAGCCAACTTGATGGCCAACAACTCCCTATCTCCCACATCATAGTTTTTCTCTGCCGGGGAGAGTTTTTTAGAGAAAAAGGCACAGGGTCGCCATTTGGCAGGAGAAGGGCCCTGGGACAAAACCGCACCCACACCCACCTCAGAAGCATCCACCTCAACAATAAAAGGTAAGGAAACATCGGGATGCACCAAGACGGGAGCAGACGCAAAACTCTCTTTAATCTGAGAAAAAGCTGCAAGCGCCTCCTCCGACCAAGAGGAAAAATCCGCCCCCTTTTTTGTCATGTCAGTGAGGGGTTTGACAACAGAGGAATAATTCAAAATGAACTTTCTGTAATAGTTCGCAAAACCCAGAAAGCGCATCAATGCCTTCTGATTCTCGGGAAGCTCCCACTCAAGTACAGCACGGACCTTCTCCGGATCCATGCGAAAACCAGAAGCAGAGAGGAGAAAACCCAGAAATTGAATCTCTGATACCATAAAAACACATTTCTCCAGCTTGGCGTACAATTTATTTTCCCGCAGAATCTGCAGAACCTGAAAAAGATGATCCTGATGGGTCTGAACATCAGGGGAAAAAATCTAAATATCATCAAGATACACCAATACAAATTTCCCCATTAAATGGTAGAAAATACTGTTAACAAAATGCTGAAAGACGGCCGGAGCATTCATCAGGCCGAAAGGCATAACGAGATTCTCGAAATGCCCGTTAGGGGTATTAAAGGCCGTTTTCCATTCATCCCCCTCTCTGACCCTGGCCAGGTTGTACGCGCCTCTCAAATCCAATTTGGAAAAAACCTTGGCCCCAGCAATTTGGTTGAAGAGGTCCAGGATCAGAGGAAGGGGATAGGGATCGCGAATCGTGATACGGTTCAGCTCCCTAAAATCTAGGCAAGGTCTCAGAGAGCCATCTTTTTTTTTAACAAAAAAAAAAACAGCGGCAACAGGTGATTTTGAGGGACGAATATGCCTCTTATCGAGACTCTCTGAGATATAGGTTCGCATTGCGATTCTTTCCGGTTGTGAGAGATTGTAGAGGCGTGCTTTTGGCAGCTTGGCGCCGGGAATGAGGTTAATGGGACAGTCAAACTCCCGGTGAGGAGGTAGCTCCTGAACACCGCTCTCGGAAAACACATCCGAAAAATCAGAGAGAAATGATGGCACAGTTTTAGTAGACACCTCTGCAAAAGTCGCTGTGAGACAATTCTCTCTACAAAAGTCACTCCACTCATTTATTTGCCTTCCTTGCCAATCAATAGTGGGGTTATGTCTAGTGAGCCAGGGTAACCCCAAAACTAGAGGAGAAAGCAATCCGTTAAGGACAAAACAAGATATATCTTCCACATGAGTGTCACCCACAGCCAACCGGATATTGTGAACAATGCCCTTCAGAGATCTCTGTGAGAGTGGAGCAGAGTCAATAGCAAAAACAGGTATATCCTTTTCTAATGTACAAACCTGAAAACCATGCATGGCTACAAATTGAGTGTCAATAAGATTGACGGCCGCTCCACTATCGACAAAAATCTCACAAGAAATGACTTTGCTCTCTAGCGCCACCCTGGCAGACAGGAGAAAATGGGAACTGCAGGTCAGAGGAAAAGCATCAATTCCTACATCAACTTTGCCCAAAGTAGCAGATGAAGCAGAGTTTGATGATTTACCTTTTGAGGTTTTTCTCTTATTATCGCTCTTATTACAGTTCAAGAATCTCCTAGACGGACAAACATTTGCCAAATGACCTATGCCCCCACAACAAAAACACACCATACTCTGAGGACTAAATCCTCTTTTATCAGGGGCAAGTCGACCTAGCTGCATGGGCTCCTCCTCAGAGGGGACCGAGACAGGATGAGGCCCTTGCACACTGAATGAGTCCGCACCACTGCCCCTAGACTGACAATGGCTGGACAGAGAGGTCTCGTTTCTTTCTCTTAGACGCCTGTCAAGGCGTACCGCCAATGACATGGCAGACTCTAAGGACGTTGGTCTCTCATGGAAAGCAAACGCATCTTTCAATCTCTCTGAGAGACCATGACAGAACTGACTCCGGAGTGCAGCATCATTCCAACCTGAATCAGTTGCCCATCTCCGAAATTCAGAACAATAAAGCTCCACAGACAGTTTGTTCTGGCATAAAAAACGTAAGTTAGATTCGGCCAGAGCAACACGATCCGGGTCATTATATATCTGCCCCAGGGCCGCAAAAAATCTTTCCACGGATCGAAGGGAGGGATCCCCTGATGGCAGCGAAAATGCCCAAGTCTGAGCATTACCCCTGAGCAGGGAGATGGCAATCCTCACCCTCTGCTCTTCATTACCAGAGGAATGTGGACACAAACAAAAATGGAGTTTGCATGCCTCTCTGAAGCGAACAAAATTCTCACTGCCCCCGGAGAACGTTTCCGGAAGTGAGACCTTTGGCTCGCAACAGACTCCATGGGCCAGAGCAGAGCCCAATGCTTGAAGCTGAGTCATAGATTGACGGAGATCCGCTACCTCCAAAGAAAGACCCTGCATGCGGTCAACCAGGCCAGAAAGCGGATCCATGTCAAAAAAGACGGTTTTGGGTGGATTATAATGTCACGGCTGTAAGTGAGCAACTAGAGCATACACAGAAAATAGAGCCACTGACCGGACCCAAACTAGGGAGGATAAAGGGTGACCCCTGTCAGACCCTCAAAGCTTTCCCTATGCTGCTAAGCACATACCCGGATCCTAATGGTGGAACGAGGCATGCCCGCGTACCTAGACTGATGACCACTGTAACCCCTATAATAGTGGAAGGGGCACGGCCACCGGTGCCCTGCTCAGTATATGGAGGGAACCGTGGTCGCCTCGGATCCGGTCAGAAAACAAACAGATACACTACAATGTCTGCACACTTAGCTGAATGAGCTGCGGCTGCAGAGAAGACGGATCCAAAGACAGGTGGCAATATCCAGAGTACTTGCTGCAGCAGAACACAGGTCCAGTGAAAAGATAGCATACAATTGAAGATACTCAAGCAAGAGCTACAACTCAAATGATAAATATAATCCACACTCTACAAAAGGAGGAGGGGGGATTTAAAGGCAGAGAAATCAAACATAGGAGAAACAGCTGGGAGGAAGGAAACAGAGAGTAATGACCTCATCCTAGGGGCGGAGAAACAGAGCAGTGAGAACTCCTCCAAGCTCTGGTAGTGACATCATCACAGGGGTGGAGAAACAGAGCTGTGAGAACGTCTCAAAGCTCTGGTAGTGACACCAACACAGAAATTAGCACAAATGTATTAAATAAAATGGCTGCCTGTATCCTTATTCTAAAAATTAAAAAAGAGCAACTTCTGACACACATACTTAGTATTTCACAGATTTTTATATATTTTTTATACATCTGCAAAATACAAAATATTTGTGTCAAACTAGGAATGTGCATAGTTTATTTTTTAAAAAAACCTTTTAGATGATAGACATTTTATTTTATTTCATACATACATTTGTGATGATTCTTTTTCTTCTCTGTGAAAGGGTGGAGCCTAAAGAGGAAGGGGTGGGGTTTACAGAGGAAGGGGTTTGGCCTTGACAGGACGGGGTGGGTCAAATTTATATTAGGGGGTGCCCGAGTTTAGTCTCGCCTAGGGCAGCACAAAACTAAGATACACCACTGCTGGGGGCTCCAGGAGGCCAGAAAAAACAGCTCCATTTTGCCATGAAAAAGGACTTTCATTTAAATGAAAAGGTACTGGGCGGGCTCCAACTCCATTGGAGAACACTATCTCAGGCTCCGCCCCTCATAGTCCCATGATCGATGTTAACCAACATCATTGGGTGGCGACATAAAAGAATCCTCCCCACTAATTCCCCACCAATAGTCCTCAGATGCCATGCGTCCCAGGACTCATTTATAAATAAGGAATTCCCGCCCTCATGCTCTCCAAGCCTCTCTGTGGAGAGACCAGTTATAGGACCTGGCTGCTCGTGCACCACGGGTTGTAGAGGCAGCCAGGGGAAGATTGCACAGGATAGTGCAAACGGAAACATGAGGGGCCAAATCATTGACCTTCTCCATGTGTTAACTGTGCGCTCCACCATAGATGAACATGGAGCGCACAGGCCAGAACAGTCGTGGAACCCACAGGCCAGAGATAGCCGGGCAACGCGCAAGATAACGCAAACCTCATGTAAGGTGGCATAAGAAGCCCGGACCTGCATGTTGACCCTAATAGCCCCACCCCTTATTATAATATAACGGGGACACAAGGGGATACCGCCCCAAACCCACTAAGTAAAAATATAGAACCCAGTGGAATAATGTATTGGGGGGATACATCACCATTTTCTAACAAATATGGTTCCATTTAAAAAATAGATACCATTAACACCGCAATATATAACAAAGAACAGGGGGGAATGATGACACTTTAATTATATATTGATATTATAGTTTGGGAATGAGGAAACTTTGATTATGTACTGGTGTTCTGGTTTGACCATGCCAGGAGTTCATCAGAATAATGGACATGATGTTAAAACCGTTACCAAACCCACTCCCATGACAAAACACATGACTACAATCTTTATACAGAACATGATATTTGAGTAACGGTCAAATAAAGGACCGTTTTATAGATAATTACAGAAATGACGCTTCATGTGTCAATGAATATTTCTATCAGGTAAAGGAGGTGAAGAAAATTGTAAAACAGAAAGGAAACTAGCCCTCAAAAATTGCAAGACAAGGTAAGTCTCTAGTTTAATCCCCCAGGTGACTGGGATCGGAACCTATACAGTATATCCACTCTGTTTCTTTTTGGAGTATTCTCCGGTCCCAGTCACCCTTTCTGGGGGAAGGTCTTATCAGTTCCAATGCTGAAAACGACAGAGACCTAGAATCTCCATTGTCGCATTCCAAGATATGGTTAGCCACGGGAGTGTTATTCTTTTTCTTGATATTGTTAACATGCTCCAGAATTCGGCGACGTAATTCCCTAAATGTTTTCTCCACGTAATCCAAGGGACAGGGGCACTGATCAAGATACACTACCCCTTTGCTTCTGCAATTGATAAAATCCCTCACGGTATAGCTCATATTTGTGGCTGAACATATATTGACTTTCAAATTTCTAACAAAACGACAAGCTGAGCAAGCCCCACAGCGAAACATACCCAAGGGTTTCCTATCCAACCATGTCCCTACTGGGATTGGGCGTGAGAAGTGGCTGTGGACCAAACGGTTCCGCAGGCATCTACCCCGTCTGAAGGTAATACTTGGGCGGGGTAGTACCACATCAGACACATCCGGATCCATTAGAAGGATTGGCCAGTATTTGTTAATTATCTCCCTTACTCTACGATTTTCTGTATCATAGGTGGAGATAATTCTAATCACTCCCCCCTTCCCCCCTTTTTTGGATCAGGTTCCTTGGAGACCAAGAGGGTACTTTGATCCCGTACTTCAGCATTTTTAAAAGCATTTTTTCAAAACCTGTTGTGGGTAACCTCTCACCCTAAAACGGTCCCGAAGCCTCCTTGACTCATGGTAAAAACTTTCTGGATCTGAGCAATTTCTTTTCATCCTCAAGTATTGACCGTGAGGTATCCCTTTTTTTAGGTTCATGGGGTGAAAACTGCCCAATGAAAAAAATTATTTATCGCAGTGGACTTCCTAAAGGTGGTTGTGACCAACTTGTCTACCTCCTTTGTAACCCTGACTAAAAACATTAGTGTGTCCGGGTAAAACTCAAAAGTAAATGTAAGGCCTAACTCATTCGTATTCAATGTCCTCACAAGTGATAGGGCTGTATAAGGACAGGTTAGCCCAGGTACGTGGACAGAGTGCATCTACCTTCAAGGTGCATCTCTGGGCTGAGTAGTGTTGATAAGGGTCACCACATAATTTCAGGCACTGTGTCGCATTTGAAGGTACCCTGAGGTACTCCATAGTGGAAACCCCAAAATTTTTCAAGGGGTGTAGTGAGCACTTTGGCCCAATATGCTTTTCATGGAATTTAGAAACCCTTGACTGTAAAAGCGAAAAATTACATATTTTACTGAAAAATGTCACTTTAGGCCCAAGTTTTTCATTGTCACAAGGGGGGGATAGGAGAAAGTCGCCACAAAATTTGTTTCCAATTTTCTCCTGAATACGGCAACACCCCATATGTGGTTGTCGACTGCTGCATGGACGCACGGCAGAGCTTAGAACAGATGGTGCTCGATATGGTTTTTGGAGGGCAGATTTTACTGGAATAATTTTCAGGTGCTGTGTCGCATTTGAAGTTAGGCAACTTTCACACTAGCGTTTTTTGCGGATCCGTCATGGATCTGCAAAAACGCTTCCATTACAATAATACAACCGCATGTATCCGTCATAAACGGATCCGGTTGTATTATGTCTTATATAGCCTAGTGGGATCCATCATGAACTCCATTGAAAGTCAATGGGGGACGGATCTATTTTCTATTGTGTCAGAGAAAACAGATCCGTCCCCATTAATTTACATTGTGTGTCAGAACGAATCCGTCTTGCTCCGTATCCCAGGACGGACAGAAAAACGCTGCAGGCAGCATTTTAGTGTCCGCCTCCAGAGCGGAATGGAGACTGATCGGAGGCAAACTGATGCATTCTGAACGGATCCTTTTCCATTCAGAATCCATTAGGGCAAAACTGATCCTTTTGGACCGCTTGTGAGAGCCCATGACAGATCTCACAGACGGAAAGCCAAAACGCTAGTGTGAAAGTAACCTTGACCCGATTTTGGAAACTACACCCCCTAAAGTATTCATCTTGTGGTATAGTGATAATTTTATTATTTTACGGTATTCATCTAGTGGTATAATGAGAATTTATTTTTACATTTTGGAATTTGTCTAATTTTCCAAATTATAATGGGCTAATAATATCATAAAAATGGGCAAAAGTGCATAAAAGAAGTATTTTTTTTTTTACTTGATTAAATTAATCATCTAGGGAAATATGGTAAATGCGGAAACACTGCTTAATGCAAATTCCAGGCTTATCTGGACAGGTGTCACATTAATATATGGTATTCCACCTTATCCCATTTTTGTAACAGATCCTACATCTCTTTTGGGCTCTGCTTTTTTAGCAGTAGGGGGCAATTCTGATGGGAAATGTTGCCCTGGGATAATTCTGCTGGCAAGACTAGATGAAGCTATCCCACTGCTATCCTGGCGCTGCTCTCAAAATATAAAATTTTTAATGATTTGCTCTTGAAAATCAAGATATGTTTCTTGGTTCTCTGCTTTTTGGAACATGACAAAAGAATATACAGGGCTACTTGCATAAGGTGGGCTGCAAGCAGGGCTGGGACAAGGTCCACCACCAACAGAGGCTGAGCTGCCCAAGTGTAATCTGAGAAAGTGATGACTATCATCAGGCTGGCATTGGCATGTTATAACCTGGCACCATCAGCATGGCAGCATTGCCCACTTTGTAATCTGAGAAAGTGATGGCTCTTATAATGCTGGGAATGGATGCCATCATTACAGTAACTGAGTGTAGTATGAGTGGCCGCACATAACGGTAATATAATATACACTACAGCTCCGCTCACCTCTACACCCTGGAGATGACAGTTGCCAGAGCAGGTGCCCGCTCCCGGTGTGCTGTTGCCTGCTGCTGCCCGGCCCGCGCTGCTCCTGGTCTCCAGAGGGCGCCGCGCACATGTGACCTGACTGCGTACAGCGCGTCAGGTCAAAGTGCGCGCACTGTACACAGCCAGTAAGCGTCGACTGAGCAGACAGCAGAGACCAGAGCAGCGGAGCGGCCGAGCCAGGAGGCGGAGCAGGGAGGGAGCACGTAAGTCTGACTTACTAAGTCAGTGCAGTGCTCACTACTCCCTCCGTCCTCCAGGCAGCGCGGCCGGCAGCCCGGCATTCGCGGCAGCAGTAGCGACGGCCGCCCAGAGGCTGGGGAGCTGGCCTGCGCCCTGAGGCTGGACCCTCCCCAGCCTCTGTGTCGGCCCGGCCCTGGCTGCAAGTTTCTTTCTGACCATGCTATAGGGCTGCAGCATTTGGTCTTCAAGGTCCACCCCACCCATATATTTATTGTAATTCTGTATGCAGACAGGCTTACAGACGGTTGTATTTGTGCCACGCACAGGAACAGGGCTGCTACTGTCTGGATGTATAGATGTCAATATAAGGACATCTTTTTTGTCTCGATATTTTACAAGTAAGATGTCCCCATTGCAAAGGCCCTTTATTTCCCCAGACTTCAATTTTTTGTTCACAAAAGGCTTGGGAAGGCCTCTTTGATTGCGGTGTATGGTGCCACATTCCACTGTCTTTCTGACTGAAAGGCACCTGAAAAGGGGTATGCTGGTGTAATAATTGTCGACGTACAAGTGGTATCCCTTATCTAAAAAAGGGTGCAAAAGATCCCACACTATTTTACCTGCCAAATTGAGGGAAGGGGGGCATTCAGGAGGGCAAAACTGGGTATCTTTGCCTTCATACACTCTAAAGTTATAGGTGCAGCCAGATCAGCTCTCACAGAGCTTATACATTTTTAGCCCAAATCGTGCCCTCTTCTTTGTCAAATACTGGCGAAATTGAAGCCTGCCTTTAAAAAGGACAAGTGACTCGTCCACCGCAAGGTTTTTTTCTAGGGTGTACGCCTCTTTAAATTTTTCATTTAAATAATTTATAAGGGGCCTAATTTTATAAAGCCTGTCATGGCTGGGGTCATCACATGGGGGGCACTGAGTGTTGTCAGCGAAATGAAGAAATCGTAGAATTCTCTCAAACCGCTGTCTTGTCATTACTTCCCTGTACATGGGGGTATCGTACAACACATCAGATGACCAATAATATCTCATAGTGTTTTTTTTTATGAGACTCATATTTAGAAGGAGGCCCCAAAATTTTAAAATGGCCGTCAAAAGAGCAGGGCACCATAAGCCATTCTTGGCGTAATATGAGGTGGGGTGACTGGCGATGAATTGAGCAGTGTATAAATTGGCTGCTCAACCATCAAATTTATCAGTTCTTCTGATAAGAAGATTTTAAAAAATTCCACCCCCCTAAACCCCATAACATCATAACGGATGCCTGTGACAGAATTAAATTCTGGAACAGATGGAGCATATGACTCTGTGGGCATCCATTCGGGGTCAATGACGCTAGTGGCAGGCAAAGAGTTTCTTCTGCGACTGTGCTGTGGCTCGTCATCACTAGTGTTAGCGGATGATGACGAAATTGGAAACTGTTCTGTCTCGCTTGCACTTTCTATATAAGAACAGATAAATGCGCATGCCTCCTCTGCCGTATACATACGCTCAGGCATTTTATATGCTGCAAACTACAACTGCAAACCGCTAACCCTAACACCAGTCCAAAGATGGTCAAACTGCGGCTCTCCAGCTGTTTTAAAACTACAACTCCCAGTATGTCCAGTCTGCCTACAGCTATCAGCCGGGCATGATGGGATTTGTAGTTTTACAACAGCTGGAGAGCCGCAGTTTGCACATCACTGCACTAGTCCAAACAATTTATATATATATATATATATATATATATATATACTGTATATGTATAGGATGGGGTGTCAGGGGAACAGTGTGTGTTTGGGGCACTGTGTGGTGTGGTAATTCACTTGGGGAGCACTTGTGGGCACTCTGACAGGAGACCAGGGCAGCGCAGCTCCGATCTCCTGAAGTGTAACTGTCACAATGAGGAGATCGGAGCTGTGTGATTTTTCCCTGCCGGCAAACAGGACTCGCTGAGATTGGTCACTCAGATCTGAGTGACCAATCACAGCGATCGTGAAACAGGGACCGCTGTGATTGGTCCCCTGACAGGTGCCCGGACAGCTCTGCTGTCTGTGACACCCGTTAAGATGCCGGTGTCACCGCAAGTATTGCGGTAACGCTTTCATTTCATGACGTACTGTGCACGTCATGATGCGGTAACTAACACCACATCATGACGTACATAGTATGTAATTCTTTACTAAGGCCTCTTTCACACGGGCGTTGTGGGAAAATGTGCGGGTGCGTTGCGGGAACAAAACATTGTAATGCGTAAAAGATCATGTGATGGATCATGTGATGACCGGAGTGACGTCACCACAGGTCCTTTTCCTGCACACAGCAAAGAAGACAGAAGAGAAGCCGGGCTGCGCGATCAAGTGGATTAAGGTGAGTTAAATTTTTTTATATTTTTTTTTAACCCCTCCAGCGCTATTGTACTATGCATTCTGTATTCAGAATGCTATTATTTTCCCTTATAACCATGTTATAAGGGAAAATAATAATGATCGGGTCTCTATCCCGATCGTCTCCTAGCAACCGTGTGTGAAAATCGCACCGCATCCGCACTTGCTTGCGGATGCTTGCGATTTTCACGCAACCCCATTCATTTCTATGGGGCCTGTGTTACGTGAAAAACGCACAAAGAGGAGCATGCTGCGATTTTCACGCAACGCACAAGTGATGCGTGAAAATCAACGCTCGTGTGCACAGCCCCATAGAAATGAATGGGTCATGATTCAGTGCGGGTGCAATGCGTTCAACTTACGCATCGCATTCGCGCGGAATACTCACCCGTGTGAAAGGGGCCTAAGGGGTTAAAAAGGCTAAAAAATCAAATACAAATACAATTGGTACACTTCAAAAGTTAGCTCATCAGGTATTTTGTATTAAACAAAGAAATAAAATTGTTGATTTACGATATAATGGAGATCTTCTGACTGTGAACCTTAAATTTTTTGTGTACTTTATTTAACAGCTATGGACACCTTTAGGGGATTTTTTATTTTTTATTTTACTAAAGTGTATGTATTTTTGGCAAAGAAAAACATTTTTGTAGTTGTGTTTTGTTAAAAATGTGCAGCCATTTGACTTCTGCAGCTGCTATGTATCATAATACATAGCAAGCTGCAGAATAGTGTTCACAGTAAATCTGCCAGAGAGCTTGTCTGACATCTCGATCTCCCATAACTCCTGTGTTCTCCTGTACAATCATATATGCTCCCTTATGATCAAATCAAAGTTGAAAAACATTGATTTGATCATATTTAAGCTTGGATGATCTCTCAGGAAAGGGCAGAAATGGCTAGAGCAGTGATGGCTATCCTCCGGCACTCCAGCTGTGGTGAAACTACAACTCCCAGCGTGCTACATTTATTTCTATGGAGTTCTGAGAACAGCGAAGCAAGTGTGCATCTTGTGAGTTGTAGTTTCACCACAGCTGGAGTGCCGGAGGTTAGCCATCACAGGGCTAGAGACTGAGCTGTCAGGTGAACTCTCTGGTGGATTTGACTGCATTTTGAAGTTTGTTGTGTGTGGTGATACATAGAAGCTGCAGAGGCCAAACAGATGAATATTTTTGTTACATTGGCAGTCCATGTCCATTGCTAAAAAACGTTATTCATTGAGCTACCACTACTCCCATTTCTGCTACCACCACTTTCTGTGTGCGGTTGCACGGCTGCTTCTAATTGTAATCAGTTTCTGCTGTAAGAGCTGATCTGTCCTCTCACTCCTTGCCATAGTTTAGGTTCCTAGTTGTCCATTTAACCATTGAGGGTGTGCTATTATGTCTGTCTGCAGCATACCAAACTTCTGCTTAATTACCGACCCTGATACTCTGCTGCCTTCCCTGACCTGAGATTAGTTTCCTTGCTACACACGAACCCTGCCTGCACTGAAGCTCATCAAGAGAATGCCAAGAGTGTGCAAAGCAGTAATCAAAGCAAAAGGTGGCTACTTTGAAGAACCTAGAATATGACATATTTTCAGTTGTTTCACACTTGTTTGTTATGTATATAATTCCACATGTGTTAATTCATAGTTTTGATGCCTTCATAGTCATGAAAATAAAGAAAACTCTTTGAATGAGAAGGTGTGTCCAAACTTTTGGTCTGTACTGTATGTTTAAATGAAGTGATTTAGAAATTTGCTATTTACACCATTCTCTATTACATGAAATTGCGTGAAAGTACAGTGACTCTTTAAGGAAAGTAGTGAGTTGCAACAGCATCTTCAGACTTTGTCAGATATCTATTTTATTTTTAATATTTTCCTATAGAAAGTATAAAATTATTTTTCCAAAATCACATGCTAGAGAAGGTCTTGAAGTGATGCACCAAAAGACTTGAGATGAAAGTAAAGTTGACTTCCTTAGGAAATTCAAATATGACATTGTTGTGAGGACTGTTGGGGGTTAAGGCATCTGTCCCGTAACTTACAGACTTAATATCCAAACAACACCTTAAAACCTGCATCTGAAATTTAGACAATCACTTCTTTGTAGTCATGCCAGCAGCAGAATTATAAAGTGACTCACTAAAGTTATTGCAGTTTTTAAGGGAAGAAAACTCAGTGGCGCCCTCCATTTATTTTCTCAACTATGGTGCTGTGTGAGGGTAGTCCCTTTGAGGAGGCCACAGCACTCTTCAAACAGCTGATCGGCAGGAGTGCTGGGTATCGTACCCCCACTGTTTAAACATTGATGACCAATCCTGAAGATAGGCCATCAATATCAAAATCTTGGACAACCCTTTTAAACCTTAAATTATTCAGACAGAGCTTCTCTGTACTCATGCCAGCAGCAGAGTTGTAAAGTGACTCTCACTAAATTCATTGCATTTTTTAAGGGACCAAAACTCATTTATTTTCTCAACCAACCCTCTCCTAAATGGAATTTAAGTTCCGCTGTAAAGCTAGCTATAAACATTAGCTGGAAATTGGTAAAAATGGCAGATTTCACCAATTTAGTCCAATAATTATTATCTGCTGAAAAGTTGGCCAATCATATTGAATTTTTTCAGACGGTCATTATGTGTGTGGTGATTTTGCCAGCTCAGTCTGGTGTAGGTTTCATATTGGAAACAGGCTTTTCACTGATCTTTTGTATTAACTCTTCGACATATGATTAGTTTGTAGTCAGACCACTATAAACCATGACCCCCATCAGACATGTAAACTTACTTGATATATACAGGGAGTGCAGAATTATTAGGCAAGTTGTATTTTTGAGGATTAATTTTATTATTGAACAACAACCATGTTCTCAATGAACCCAAAAAACTCATTAATATCAAAGCTGAATATTTTTGGAAGTAGTTTTTAGTTTGTTTTTAGTTTTAGCTATTTTAGGGGGATATCTGTGTGTGCAGGTGACTATTACTGTGCATAATTATTAGGCAACTTAACAAAAAACAAATATATACCCATTTCAATTATTTATTTTTACCAGTGAAACCAATATAACATCTCAACATTCACAAATATACATTTCTGACATTCAAAAACAAAACAAAAACAAATCAGTGACCAATATAGCCACCTTTCTTTGCAAGGACACTCAAAAGCCTGCCATCCATGGATTCTGTCAGTGTTTTGATCTGTTCACCATCAACATTGCATGCAGCAGCAACCACAGCCTCCCAGACACTGTTCAGAGAGGTGTACTGTTTTCCCTCCTTGTAAATCTCACATTTGATGATGGACCACAGGTTCTCAATGGGGTTCAGATCAGGTGAACAAGGAGGCCATGTCATTAGATTTTCTTCTTTTATACCCTTTCTTGCCAGCCACGCTGTGGAGTACTTGGACGCGTGTGATGGAGCATTGTCCTGCATGAAAATCATGTTTTTCTTGAAGGATGCAGACTTCTTCCTGTACCACTGCTTGAAGAAGGTGTCTTCCAGAAACTGGCAGTAGGACTGGGAGTTGACCTCAACCCGAAAAGGCCCCACAAGCTCATCTTTGATGATACCAGCCCAAACCAGTACTCCACCTTCACCTTGCTGGCGTCTGAGTCGGACTGGAGCTCTCTGCCCTTTACCAATCCAGCCACAGGCCCATCCATCTGGCCCATCAAGACTCACTCTCATTTCATCAGTCCATAAAACCTTAGAAAAATCAGTCTTGAGATATTTCTTGGCCCAGTCTTGACGTTTCAGCTTGTGTGTCTTGTTCAGTGGTGGTCGTCTTTCAGCCTTTCTTACCTTGGCCATGTCTCTGAGTATTGCACACCTTGTGCTTTTGGGCACTCCAGTGATGTTGCAGCTCTGAAATATGGCCAAACTGGTGGCAAGTGGCATCTTGGCAGCTGCACGCTTGACTTTTCTCAGTTCATGGGCAGTTATTTTGCGCCTTGGTTTTTCCACACGCTTCTTGCGACCCTGTTGACTATTTTGAATGAAACGCTTGATTGTTTGATGATCACGCTTCAGAAGCTTTGCAATTTTAAGAGTGCTGCATCCCTCTGCAAGATATCTCACTATTTTTGACTTTTCTGAGCCTGTCAAGTCCTTCTTTTGACCCATTTTGCCAAAGGAAAGGAAGTTGCCTAATAATTATGCACA
This sequence comes from Bufo bufo, assembly GCF_905171765.1. Classification (NCBI taxonomy): domain Eukaryota; kingdom Metazoa; phylum Chordata; class Amphibia; order Anura; family Bufonidae; genus Bufo; species Bufo bufo. The sequence continues at coordinate 530,804,728 of NC_053390.1, read as the reverse complement.
CCTAATATAGGGTGTTGATGTCATTAGACCACACCCCTTCTCATTACAGAGATGCACATCACCTAATATGCTTAATTGGTAGTAGGCTTTCGAGCCTATACAGCTTGGAGTAAGACAACATGCATAAAGAGGATGATGTGGTCAAAATACTCATTTGCCTAATAATTCTGCACGCAGTGTAGTATTGAAGCTTTACAAAGTCTTTTCACTCCAGTCTTTGCATATATTGGTGAAGATAAAAGTATTGCTCTTCACTGCACCCACTATCTTTTACATGGTGCAGCATTAGCATGTTATAGCACGTATTGGAGACTGTCTACCTTGAAGATTGGTAATTACTGTTATATTATACTATACAGTCATATACTTTGGAATGTTTTATATCACAGTAGATTTTCTTTTGACATTCAGAGATCGTAAACTAGAACAGATTTCCCTTAGCTGCAGTACTTTTTACACAATACTAACAGACTGTCTCTCTCGGGGTCATACCATTGTGTGGCCTTGTTGGCAATACTTCTATAGGACTATTTTAAGCATTTTTAATAGTTTTACATTGGCAAGGAAAATATGTGAGAATTAATCCAAGCACCAGTAAGAATTCTGTCACTTCCAGGAATATAAAGCATTGCAATAAAATATATTCCCATACCTACACATATAAGCCACAAGCTTTAGCAGAAGATTACTCCAGAATTGCCACTTAAGTTTGCAAAGACGAGTGGATCTCATCAGGATACCTATTTTGTCTTTGTGACAAGCTGAGACAGTAATGAAAACACTTGTAAGTAGCAATTTAGACTGGAAACATTTCATGTAGACAGCCACGTCAGTGCTTCTTATGACAAACTCAGTGAATCATTTTTCTTTTCCTTTTCATGGAATGAAGTCTGAAATCCAACCGAGTTTCTGAGCAGGCTGTGAAAAAGAACAAAATAAAGAAGGATAATCTATGCTGATTTTTTTTTCTAATATCCTTGCCAACACTTTTCCACTTGCTGCCGGGACTCTTCCAGTGAGTCATGTTTCCAGAAAATACATTGTGGTATATATCTGCCTCTTATCCAAACCACATTAGTCTAGGAACAACAGAAAAAAGACGGATGCTCTGGAGTTCTGTGTGCTGAGAGATGATGATATTTCAAATCAGACTTCTCTTTAGAAAAAAGAAAAAATGAAAGTTATGGTTGTCACAGTATGGGGTTCTTAGTTACTTGCTTACCGCCACACAACTTTATATGTCTGGACGGTAAGCTGTCAACTGTTAAGTGCCGTAATAAATCTTCCAGTTATATTATTGCCAGTGCCCTATGGCTCTGCGGTCACAGTGATGATCCTGGAGACCAGCACAAGTGGTCTCTGGGCATAAAATCACAGTGAAAGGCTGTCAATTGTAAAAAAAAGCTGGCAGGGGCATTCTCAGCTAAGAGCCTTGATGTGAGCATGATACCTACTGACTGTAAAGTTAGCTATGAGTCTGCTGCCTATGCATTAACTCCATCCTGCCACAGGAAGTAAAAGTAAAAAAAAAATAATAATTATAAAAAATCAAATAAGAGAAATTAAGTTTCTAGCTATACTTATTAGTTTTAGCAATAGTATAGCAGACTATGTACACACAGGTACAAACATTTTTACCCCTTTTTCTTTAAAAAAAAAATTAAATTGAAATATGTTAGTTTTAGCAGCATACTTTGTGTGTAAAATATACAAAAGCACATACATTATTTTATTTTTTCTATCACAATTTTTTTTGAGAGTAAAATATAAAAAAGCATATTTTTCATTTATAAATTTTTTTTTAAAAGGCAAACGCTTAAATTGCCCAAATATACCCGTGCGAAGCCGGGTCCTTCTGCTAGTATCAATATAAAACAGCCTTATGTGGCAGGATTTAGTCAGAATTGCAAAAAAAATTAAAATCATATATTTTATATAACTTCAATTCTGAAAATAATTTTCCATTTCAGGATTGTACATCTGGACACAGAACAGGCCTACTTTTTACTTGGATGATTTTTAGGCAACATATCATGTTTGTGGAGCCTCCAGGGGTGCCAGAAAAATAGAAAATTCATGAAATTTCTCCATTAAAAATACTCCAATGTATCCATCTAGGGGTTTAAAGGGAATTTTAAGTTTTATTTGGTAGTTTTATTGTAATGTCAGTTGGGACAAAATGGGAAATGGGATTTCTTGGCAATACCTTTGAAAATAAAAACTCAGGCACTAGCCAAGAAAAAAAGAAGAGGGATTTAATTAAAATTCATGGAGGTGTGGTAAACCTGAAAGCACGTTCCAATGTAGAAGCTCGGTTTATAGGGGCGGGTCTCACAGTGAGTGACGTCTTTTCTTATTCCTCTAATGAGGACACTCTACAACTTTTTTGGTGCGTTTTTTTTTTCCTGTCAGGTAGTATACCAGGGAAATGTTGGCCATTAACAATTCTACAGATTCCAGAAGCAATGCTGCTTCCACCGCCGCCCTCCACTATCCGGCCTGAAAAGAATTGTGTTTTAAAATTGTGTGTTTTGTTGGAACACTAGGAAGGTCCCTCTATGGCCAGCATTTCTATAGAGAACAAAAGCTTCTTATACCACACCATTGATTTTTCTTAAGGCACTGGAGGACTGCAGGATCTGGTTTGATAGATTCCCCCCCTCCCAAGAACTGGTTGCAATTCTAGATGCACAAAAGCTTTGGGGTCTGCTCTGTAGATCCTCGGACTTGGACTGTTCTGCATGGGTAATGGTCAATACAAGAACTTGTATTTAACCAAAAGTAAATTCTCACTGCAAACAGCCCTACTTTTCCCATGGTGAAATGTCTGGTCAATGAATGATTTAGGGAGACCTCTCAGTTTTTTTCCTAATTGTGCCATATGCTGCTATGCAGGGACAGACTGGCCATAGACCCTACTGGGAAATTTCCCGATGGGATGATGTCAGTGGGCCGACAGAGCCCTACTCATGGCTGCTGACTGGGTACATAATGATCTGGTGCTCTCAGCATTAGTTAATGCTGGGAGCATCAGGTACTTATGCACCTGGCCAACAGCCGCAGATGCCCTCCTGAACTCAAGTGTATCATAATCCTCAGTACTGTGATACTGTGACGAGGGTGGAAGTATTTTGTGCTGTATTGTGGTATTTGGTTCTGATGAAGCAGTAATTTGTGCTGCACTGTGATATTTGGTTCTGCTGTGGTGGTATTTTGTGCTGCACTATGGTATTGTGGGAATGAACTGTCTCAGGGTTATCTTAGCTAACACAACCGTTAACTTGTCTATGGTCTTCCTTCCAAGCCCCACAGATCCCGAAGTAAAAGCAGCCGAGTTAACAATAACAGAACACTCCCCCTCAGGCAGAATAATCATTGCCTACATCACTGATCCAGGCTTCACTCCCATATAAGTGATGCTGCTGTCCTGCCATGATGATAACTTAGAACATGCAGGAGATACTCTCCTGCTATAAGTTTTCATGGTTTAAAATTGCTCTTCTTTCATGGGCTTACTGCCATGGGGTCCGATGCAGTTGCACCATTTGCACTATGGTTAAAGCAGTTCTGGAAGCTCAGTGTGTGTAGAGTCTAATGTGACCTGCAGGTAGCTAGGAAGGCAGTGTGGAGCAGAAACCCAGGGAATCTTCCTACCCTGTAAATTACAAGGCAAAAGGAGACAATTTGTGTGCCAGGCCTTGGAAAACGAGAGACTTTTCAATGGCCATACTAAAGGGGATTGCGGAACACTCCTATCAGAGAAAGGTAAACGCCCTCACATTGAGGCTATAGACATCTCTGCATGTGGTAGGAGAATAGAAAACTTTCAGATAACCACCATAACAAACAGGACAGAAAGAATTTACTGTCTATGGACTGTATGCCACTGAGGATACTGGAGTATCTAAGCATATCCAGAGAAACAGACATTGCAACTCTTAGGCCGGGAAAGTAAAGTTTGAACTGTTGGATTAAGAAGAGAAAGAGACTAGCCCTCCATACACAGACTTGGGAATTTCATATACCAACTGTGGAAACTGCATTTGATGTACACTATGCCCGTGTGACTTATCCATTGACTGCTGCAATAAAGTACAGTGAAGTTGTCGAAACTAATTTGGCTCATCATTGCTTCTACTACTACTACTGCTACGACACTGCAAAGTATTAGCGTCTCAACAACAAGGACCCTGAGCTGCATCTCAAAACCTTCACCACCAAGGGTTTTCTTTATTCTCATCCACAAGCAAAATATAAGGCCATTACATTAAGGCAAAAATATAAAATAAATTCCTGCTCGGCTGAGCACTAACTAAGCATAAAATTACCCTTTCTATACAGGCGGCCTACTACCAGCCACACGACACAATTCAAAATAAACTCAGTGTCCTTTTTGTTGTTTGAGCAGACTTCAGCAGCAATGGTGAAAGCCAGTCAGTTCAACCAGTCCCCCACCCAGACATGCTCATAGTGCAAACCTTTATAGCCCAGAAATGAGCTGAGCTCCATCACCTGGCTGAGAGCTCTATATGAAACCTGTTCTGGACAGGAAGGGAATGAGGAGCCCCGCTACCAACCTGCATCCTCATTCCATTAAAATCCAGGCCCGACAACACCATTTACCAAAGTCCTCAGCAAACTATGTTTTGCTAAGGCAGACCATCTTTCCTGGATTTCTGATATCTCACCCAGTTTTCCTAGTTGAGATATCCACCTCCTGTAGCCTAGTACATGGTATATGAAAGAAACCTAGGCGAAATATAACGATTCTCTACTACTTTTCCAGTCACTGTCTCAAACAGGATAAACTCTGAACAGGAGTGGGGAAGAAAAGGTGCACCCTTCCCATCACTGCACGTCGGCCCAGGGAGCTTCAGAACTGTGAGTACCCCTACTACTACACCCATCCGGCCACTCGCTCACACATGCGCCTCTGCAGCCTGGTTGCTGCAAGTCTTTGTGGCAGGCCAGATCATAGTTAGGAAATGGAGTAGCAGTACACTGCATTCAGAAAGACTTCAGACTTTTTTCCCATTTTGATATGTTGCAGCCTTGTACCATCTTTCCGTACTCAATACGGCATAATTAGAAAGTGAAAACTGAATTTTAGAAATTGTTGCAAATTTATTAAAAAAGGAAAAATAAAATTTTGTATAGACCTAAGCATTCAGACCCTTTCTTATGGCACTTTAAATTTAGCTTTGGGGGCCTCACACCTTATTAGACTCCACATGTGGTAAATACAGTTGATTAGAGCAAAAAACAAACAAACTGTTAATCAGCAAAAACCAAGCTATGAGGAGGAAAGAACTGCATGCAGACCTCAGAGCCAGCATTGTGTGGGAGCACATATCTGAAGAAGGGTACAAAAAACCTTTCTGTTGCACTAAAAGGTCCCAAGAGCACAGTGACATCCATACTTCTTAAATGGAAGACAATTGGAACAACCAGTACTCTTTCTGGAGCTGGCTGCCCCACAAAACTAAATAATTGGGGGAGAAGGGCCTTGGTAAGACAAGTGGCCAAGAACCCAATTCCCACTCTGGCTGAGCTCCAAAGATCCTGTGTGCAAATGGAAGACACTTCTAGAAGGTTGGCCATCACTGCAGAACTCCAACAATCTAGGCTTTATGACATAGTGGCCAGAAAGAAGCCTCTTCTCTCCATGGGTCTTTGTCTAGTTTCAAGAGAGAAACAACTATTGTTGCCATAAAGGAACTGAGTAATAATCCCTCTTGCACAGCATTCTGATAAGTGGATAGTAAAACTCCCCATTGTTCAGATCAGCAATTGCTTGAGTGACCTCTTCCATGCTAATTCAGTAAGGTGAGCTGTGAATCTAAGGACAGGAACACAGATTCTGCAGGATACACATCAGTTTCACAACCCAATTTAGTTATACCTGATAGATATAGATTACTGTAAATCTGGGTAAACCCATGTAGTGTATTGTTCTGATGTTGTACAATTTCACCTGATGGGAAATGGACGGCTAAAATTGTCATGGTTGAGAAAGACTGACGCACTAAGTAGGCTAGTAATTTACTATATTGATTCCCAAATTCAAAGGTTTTGTTTCAGGAAATGTTTTGTTGCTTGCCTTTTCTACAAAAAGTTTTAATAAATTCTACCTGCTCTAAGCCATGCACTCTATGGGGTTGTGTAGGGTCTGAGATATATTGTTGCTCTATGTCTGAACAAAGAGTGGCATGCGTTCTGATTCACTATAGACGGTTTATATGTTTATGTACAATATTGAGGATTGCAAATAGCTCCTAAGGTATGTTCACACAACGGATTTAGAAAATCCGCCTACAAAATTCAGCCTATAACTGGCCACAAAAGTGACCTACTCCTCTTGTGTCACATCACATTGGTCACGTGATGTAAGGGAGTCAGGTCACCACTGCATGTTGACAGAGGGGACCTGAGTACTGCAGCGCAACAGTGGACTGAAGTAGCCAGAGACCCAGCGGCGCAAGTATACTTACCTTTGCAGTTCTGGCAAGAAGGTGGGGGAGGTCTGCCCAAACACACCCAAAAGGTGAACAGCCCTTTTAAGCAGACATTATAGTCACTGACTGGGGGGACTGTAAAAATTTATGATGAACTATCATCATACATAGAGATTAATCACATACAATTTATATTAGGATTAAGCGTTGCGTAATTTTACATTTCAGATCTTAAAGGGGATCTGTGGGTTAATCTAACTGTATGTAACCCAAGCCAAGGCTAAATAGTGCTGCCTAATACAATAAAAAACATACTATTGTCAGTATTATGTGTATATCTGAAGTGCAGAAAAATAACTTTGATTTATATGCAAATACAGTCTCAAAGTGCCCAGTGGATGGGATGGGCTGGATGGATGGGACAGGCTGGAGGCACAGAGAACAAGTAAAGAGGAGAGCTTGGGCTCCGGCAGAAGGTGTGTCACTGGGTAATTTGAGACTACATGTGCATATGAATAAAAGTTTTTTTCTGCACTTCTGAGATATACATAATACTAACAATGGTATGTTTTTAATTGTGTTCGGCAGCACTATGTATGTATCCCATCTCTAGGATATGCCATAAATTTGTGATAGGTGCTGGTCCAAAAGGTGGGACCTGCACCTATCTAGAGAACAGCCCCTGAAGTGAAGGAGAGCACACCGCACGTCCGCACCATGCTCTCCATTCATCGCTTAGGAAGTTCGAAAAATAGCCAAGTGAGCATGCTCAGCTATCTTCTGAAGTTCCATTGAGGTGAATACACAGCGCACTGTGCAAGCTTGGCCACCTCTCTATTCACCGCTAGGGGACTGCTGGAAATGATCCAGCACTTGCCTATTTTTGGAACTCACATATTGGTGAACAAAGGGTGACCTCACATGCGCGGCTGTCCTCTTTTCAGTTTGTGGGTGCTGTTCTGGAGATCTAGAGATAAGATCTCACATTGATGACATATCATAGCGATATGCCATCAAGGACCCCTCTAATCATTGCCTTTTTTAGTTTTTATTACTCACATGCAGTTGTAAGTATTACCACGATAGCTCACATTATAGATAAAGCTTTCATGCTCTTTAAGGCAAACTGCAAGCTCTGACATCCCATATATGTAGCTGGACACTTGCCAAGTTACATTCTAAATATGGAATTTCAAGCCAGAGGAAAGGAGTATCCTTTTCACGTCTGACATCTACGTTTGAGTCGTGTTATAAATGATCACTAAGTATACATTATAGCATGCCTCGTCATGTACTTGTACTTACGAATCATAGTGAACTTTTAATTTGGATTGCAACTTCTCGCTCTGCCGTATGGTCAAGTGACTGCAAGATTTCAGGATCCAATGGCATACCATCCTGTCTGCTGTTTATGTGAAATCCTGTTCTTGTTGCCCTGTTCCATTTGCCCCAAAGACATCTGGAAGAAGTCCAGGAAGCTCACTCTATGTTTCAGTTTGCACGTTCCTTTTCCTGAAGCACTGATTTATTTGTTCCAGTAGTGCTGACACAGAGGTCATGGAGTGGCTATGGGTGAATTTCTCTCCCTTGTGTGGTTTTGAAGGGTGCAAAAGGGCACTTTTAAAAAATGTGTTAGTCAGGAAAACTCATGCCCTCTTCAGTACTGTGATCACAAAGACAGGTTAGGCTTGGTTTTCATTTGTGTTGAGGTAAGTTATAAACAGAAACCCCAATGCAATGCTGGATTGATCACATGGTGGACTCCAGTGGCACCTGATGGACCAGAGTGAGTAATAATGGGGCCTGTTAGGTTTCAACAGGGTTTCCATCATGTGACTAATCCAACTCTACAGAAGCTACAAGAGGCTAAGTGGACTTCTGATTCAGATGTGAAACCTACCTTCTAATTTTTAAAGAGTGGAAAAAGGAAGATTTTCTATGTTAAGCCATGTCTCTAACCTGGTGCAATCCCTGTCGATGTTGTAGGAGAGAGAATTGGAACAGAATTCAATGTGGCCCTGCTTGGACCTTTATTGTCGAGCCTTGAGACCTTGGGCATATTCCGTAGTGGGTCAAAGACAAATTCTTCAATTCATATCCGCAACTCTGACACATATCACCCAATACCACCCAGTCTAGTTTCCTTTGGCAGGAAAAAAAAAACTGTTTCTGCACAAACAAAAATGAAATGAAAGCAAGATTGTGGCAATTTCTATTGGACTGTCAATGTACCTACATATTTTTATCATTGCTTCTAGAGGAACCTGCCTCCATGCTTGCGGAAACCAATAGTCTTTGGGGCAGTGCACAGAGTCTGGATCAGTTACAAATACAATCATCAACATTGAAATCGCAACACCAAGAAGGACAAGATGTAAGTTTATGCAAATCGAGGAAGTAGCAGGTGTTACTAAGATCTGCAGATGATCAAATTTGCAAGCACCTAGCTCCAATTTGTGGCAAGTGGGATGGGCATAAAAGCTAGATTGAAAGCAAAGTTTTTTTTTTTGCCACACTAAACTTCAAAACTTTGATTGAGTTGTGTGCTTGTTTGTCAACGTGCCAGTTATCACCACTTTTCGCATACTGAGAGGGACAGAATTCTTGAATTGAGAGAACTTGGTTTATCATTCCAGCATATTGCTACTTGCCTAGGCTGAGATGTCAGCACTGTTTACTATTATGTGTCCTGGTGGTTGAGAGAACAAAGATGAAATGCAATGATAGCAAGAGGTGCAGAGAGGCGAACCTCTGCATGGACGGACCATCTGAAGAATGCAGTGTATTGTAATGATCCATTCTGTACTGCAAGTGAAATTCGATGTCATCCCAAGTCTAGGGCAGCAAACTGTCTACAAAAACAAAAGGTGTTTGCCTGACATTGGGCTACGAGCCCGACATCTAACTACAGGTGTTCTATTGACGTCACTCCACCACTCTCAAAGGCTATCATAGTGCACAGTAAGATAGCAACGGAGGCTAGAATGGAGATCTATCCTCCTCAGTGATAAGTCACACTTTTGTCTCCGCTGCAATGATAGCCAGAAATTTATCTGGAGACCACCAGGGCAATGCCATAAAGAGGCTTTCACAAGGGAATATCACACTGGTGTAACTACCAGGATTATGTTTTAGGGTAGTATAATGTACAGTAGTCAGACACCTCTTTTCAGGTACACTAACAGCATAGCATTATGTTGACTAGGTTGTGGAACTAGTGGTATGGCCATATCTCCAAAGTGTCCCTGTAAGAAACAGTCCAATGATGTCCCAAGTTTCATTAGTCTGTTTAAACTGTGTTAAAGTTGAATGTATATGTGTTCCTGTGATTCTGGTCCTTTAAGAATGCAGTCAGTGTAATTGTAATATGACGCTGGAGTGACACGTCCCTGTGATGTTAGCCTGCCTGTTTTGCAGACAGAGTATGAGAAGAGGAGCAGGAAGAGACGACACAGGGAGCAGCAGCCATCTTGGCAAGAGAAAAGACAGGTGTCTGTGCTGTATTGAGAGTGTGTGGAGATATTAGAGGACTTTCCTGTGCAGCCAAGTTGTATGTATTTCAGTCCAGAGGCGGACTGAGCATAAAGAGACAGTACGCTTAGTGGAGCCACGCTGAAGAGACTGTACTCGGTGGCTAATCAGTGAAACTGACATTGTGGCTATGTATATTGCCACCAAAGATAGAGACTCGCAGTGCTGTTGAGTACTGGACAGTAAGGCCTCTTTCACACAAGCGTGACGGATTAGGTCCGGATGCATTCAGGGAAACTCGCACTATTTTGAAAGCAAGTTTAGTCCGTTTTGTCTGCGATTGCGTTCAGTTGTTCAGTTTTTTCAGCACGGGTGCAATGCGTTTTGATTCCTTTTTTTTTTACGCGCGTGATATTTGTCCATCACATTATACACTGCTCGTTCACACAGTGTGCAGTCTGACCTTCAGTATAAACCATTCCTGTATAAGAGGACTGTTTTCTGTAGTCTAACTTGTTTATTGGCAAAACAGGAGTATTGATGTGGTAAAACTATAATAATACAAATGACATGTATAACATGTATCAGTATACAGTATAAATGGCATGTAATATAACATTAACAGAGAAAGCACATGTCCCAAAATGTCTGACTGTACATAGGATTGCATAGCTAACATCTAACAGCTACAACATGTTCAAACGCAAAATACAAATGCAATAGCACTCTGCAACCAGCACTCTGCCATGCATAGAGCTGGATGTTGAATGAGGCATTGGTGTACATTTTGGCCAAAGCGTAATAAGCCACTCACCATGTCAAGGTCGCCTCCATGAGTGGTCCCTAACACTAGTACCTGTTATGGGCCATGATAGCCACACAAAGTCCAGGGAGCGCAGGTACAGGATGCATGCCAGGCACACTCTGCTTTTAACCCCGTCCGGTGCCGTGACAGCTTTCATCGGATCCAGGGATGCAAGTACCAACATGCATGCTGAGCCCACTATATACTTCTCCTGGAGCCAAATGGCTACTGGTAGGCTCAGTTTTATACTGACTTTAAAACCAGCCTCCAGGGCAGACTAACTGGTCAGGTGTGCATGACTGCATGGAGATCGCCACGCCTCCAATATATACTACAAAGAAAAAATGTGGGGGATTTAGTCAGCACAACCCTATATGCAGGTGCACATCGCTATGGCGAAATACATATACAAACGCAAAATACAAATGCAATAGCACTCTGCAACCAGCACTCTGCCCTGCATAGAGCTGGATGTTGAATGAGGCATTGGTGTACATTTTGGCCAAAGCGTAATAAGCCACTCACCATGTCAAGGTCGCCTCCATGAGTGGTCCCTAACACTAGTACCTACCTGTTATGGGCCATGATAGCTGTGGCGAAACCAACCTCGCCACTGGGTTTTGGAGGGGCCTGGCTGCTGGCCTCTTGCCCCAGGATTATGGGCCCTCTCATCAGCCAGGCCTCATTTGTTCACAAAGGACTTGAACTAACTTGAACTCCTGGTCTAATTCGTGCCATTTTGGGATGTTAAATGTCTGTGTATTGAAAAGGGTTCTGACATTGTATGTTTAAATGGTGATTTCTGTTTTGTTGTCCCCACATGTGTATTGGTGATTTCCCTTTGTCTTGAGAGATAATTGGATTACTCCTTGGGTGTCTCCAGGGCAGAGAGGAGGAAACCATGATGCATTGTGGGGATGTATTGTCTCTGTGTATCCTGAATTGCTACATATCTGTCCTGTGTCGCAGTCTCCCTTCTGGTCCCCTAGGGGTGTGAACGATTGGTTGCTGTACTTACATTGTATGTGTTGTAACATATTGATTGGTTGTATTTCAAAACCCTGTGGGCGGACCTGTATTTGCAACAACTGTAATAAAAACCAGGCTGGGTGTGCCAGCACCTTAGACCACTGCTTGACCCTCAACACGGAGCCTTGTCTCGTTATTGGGGGGATCCACTGTATGCTGTTAGAGACTGATTGCCAGGAGTGTAAGCTGATTCCTGTTCGTCTGCTAGCAGCTATTCGTGAGGTTCCAGTTTGGAGTGCTATTTTGTATCCAGTTCGGGAGTTTGGTGTTCTGCAGTAGCTGTGCCTGTCTCTCAGAAAGGGGCATATCGCCTAAACGGATTTTAACCCCTTGTCTGCTGAAACGGTCCGTTACAATAGCCACACAAAGTCCAGGGAGCGCAGGTACAGGATGCATGCCAGGCACACTCTGCTTTTAACCCCGTCCGGTGCCGTGACAGCTTTCATCGGATCCAGGGATGCAAGTACCAACATGCATGCTGAGCCCACTATATACTTCTCCTGGAGCCAAATGGCTACTGGTAGGCTCAGTTTTATACTGACTTTAAAACCAGCCTCCAGGGCAGACTAACTGGTCAGGTGTACATGACTGCATGGAGATCGCCACGCCTCCAATATATACTACAAAGAAAAAATGTCGGGGGATTTAGTCAGCACAACCCTGTATGCAGGTGCACATCGCTATGGCGAAATACATATAGAAACGCAAAATACAAATGCAATAGCACTCTGCAACCAGCACTCTGCCCTGCATAGAGCTGGATGTTGAATGAGGCATTGGTGTACATTTTGGCCAAAGCGTAATAAGCCACTCACCACGTCAAGGTCGCCTCCATGAGTGGTCCCTAACACTAGTACCTACCTGTTATGGGCCTGCAACATGTTCCCAGAGTAATACTACAGCTAGCTAAACAGCACTGCATAACATAATATCCCTGAGACAAGGTAGATCTCACTCACCAGATATACTTGCACAAAGATGGTGGAGTTTAAGAAGGAGAACTGCATGGAACAGCTCTGCTGGCGTACTGTAGTCTGTATGTAGACTGAAGACTGGGGCTTCTTCCCAGAATGCATTGCACCCCCCACAATACGATAAACTTTATTAACAAGAAAACAAAACGCAGTACATTTTTACCACCGCTAGGTGCTGTTACCTAACTAATAACTACAGAATACTGAAATGAATCTCTCTCTCTGCTGGAGGCAGTTATAAAAAAGCATCGGCCTCTCTGGTGGCTGGGACGTGGGATAGGCATAGGCATGCATGCGCTGCAACAGTGGCTGTAATCCCTGTAAATGAGCAGTGTATAATGCAATGGAAAAATGAACAACCAAACCATGATAAATGCCATTTACTAAAGTGAGACAACCCTTTTAAGAGAAGACAAATGAGCAACTACACGTTATTGAATTCTGAGAATTTATCTAAGCACTATATAAGCTAGGGGCACTATGGGGGCAATATGGGAGCAAAATAATTAGACTATTGCCTCAATGGGGGCATTATATATTTATAATGTGGGTAATATGGGGCAATATATTTATACTGGTTGCAATATTTTATACTAGAGGCATTATGAGGGCCATTATATGTCCCGGGGGCACTACAGGGGAGCATTATATGTAATGAGGGCACTGTGTGGGCCATATAATATACGGAGGGAACTGCAGGGTTTGGGGTTAAAAAAGGCCAGTGAAATGTGTCTGTTTTTAACGGCTGTTAAAAAAACAGAGGCAAAAAGCACCTTAAAAAAAAAAGGATAGACAGACAGAAAACTGAATGCAGACACTGGTGCAAAATTGCCATGAAAAACTGACAGTACACGTGAATGTACCTGAAGTATTTCTGTCCTCCCAGCCAGAGTTAACCTTTTACAGTTCGGGGGATATAATTATTATTAACAAGTGTTTCAACAAGCTCTGCACTGTATGAAATTACCACGTCCAACTGAGCATCACTTCTAGCAGGTTCTTCTACAAACTGGCCCATTAAGTTTTCCTGCTGCAAGTTGAGGAATTTAATCCTCTTTGCAGTTGAAGCATAACCATTACCCCAGTCAATATCTGGAAAGTTAAAGTAATCAGTATCTGATCAGTGGGGGTTTGACACCCGAGACCTCCGCTGATCATCTGTTCAAGAAAGCAGCAGCACTTGCAGTAGCACTGCAGCCTTCTCACAGCTTTCCCTAGGCCTAGTGATGACAGGTTCATTGGTCACATGGCCTAGACGCAGCCCAACCCCACTGAAGTGGGGCTCAGTTGCTCCCCTCTGCTTAAGCAAAGCAGAGGGAAAGTGAGGGAAAGAGAACAGACAACCAAAGAAGGTCTAGAATCACCAAGGCCGTGCATTGGATTTAGACAGTAAGGTACTGCTCGTTTTTATGGCATTAAAGACTTTACTGCTGTGGAAAGAGTTAATTGCACCCCTCACACTTTGAGATGGATGGGCCATCCAGATCTAAGATCTGCATCCCTCAGCCTTTAACTGCAGAAAGAGTAAATGAGAATGGAAGTGTATTTGGTGTGAGACTCAGGGAGTACTGCTGCCATAATTGCCACTGCCCATACAAGTAAACTTTGTAATATATCTCAGGACTGTAGTAATTGCTGCTATTTATACTGCAACTCTCATCATCCTCAGAAAAGAGTCTATTTGTTTGGGCCTGGTCACTGACTCCACTATTCTTCTGCTGATGGTTGGATCTGACCTCCTGCCTTGCAGTCTGTTACAGAAAAATATGGTTCCCAGCCAGACCCACAGTCCGATGACCACTGTGGGGAATTACTCCGGTAGACAGGGGTGCGGGTGCAGTATAGAGGCAAATGGAGTCCAGGTAATGAAGCAAAAGAGCGTTTATTTCACACTTGCTCAAACAGAAAAAGCAGAACAGTCACTTGGTGTTAGTTCACACACAAAATAACAGAGAGCTTCACCTGGCTCCTTTACTGGAATGAGTTCTGTCCTGGCCGATCGCACAGCCACATAAACTTTCCTCACAGGATGCTGGGCGCTCTGTACGCCTGTGTCGGGGTCCAGGCCTCAGCTCCACACACTGCAAAAACCACCCAGACAGTGATTTTCCTTCCTTCTCCTCCCAGCTCCAAAACCTGGTTCTGGAACGTGGGAAGTAGACACCCGCCCAACTCTTTACCTACTCCCAATAAAAGCCGGCCCGGATTGGCTTTGCAGCCATACTAAGTATTAAAGGTGTCAAAAGCTTCTGCTGTTAACACACAAAATCCGGCTCTTACCTCACCGAGGCCAGGAACCTCAGTGACACGTATCTGCCATCCATTACGGTACCCTGCACCTTACCACACCACACAAATATGCCCAATAACTGGATATAGTATATACTGATATTATTCAGTGATATTCACCCATTCAGCTATCAGTATGCCCAGAAGCCATTTGGTAATTGTGTCCCTTGTTAGCATGTCAAAGACAGGAAGGACATATTGTAAAAGTAGTTGGACAAAATTCTCTTGGCCAACAGATTAGAAGATATTTGGGTGGTCATAGGGTGGAGTCAATGGTGGCGGCTGGGACACAGGAAGATATACTGTAAAAAGTATATGTGAAACTAGAGGGCTCTGAATATCTTTTCCTGTAACCCCTGGATGGACAGCGCTTACATCATGAGTAAGCCAAGTTATATTGTATATGTGTTTTTTGTGTATGTATATAAATATAATATAGAATATGTATAATTCCCAGTAGACTTTATATGTGTACTGTGGGGTTTTGCTATGGTAGACAGGCTAGCGGACACAGTATAGAGGCAATCACAAAGTCTTTAACTTAAACAGTTCGGTGTTTATTCACACATAGGAAAAACATAATGACCGTTCACAGTCTTGGTGTTTGTTCACACCATGTAATGTCCATAGAACAAAATCGTCACCTGGTTAGTAGTTTTCCATCCGCAGTCCACAGCAAGCTTTAGGGGCCTGTTTCCCGGCATGCGGCTCTCAGCCCTTTAGCACGGTACAAATTCACAGGACCCAAAACACAAAGACTCCCCAGCTTCTCTGTCAGATGGAAGATTAACCACAGCCAGCTGAGACTGCTGGCTGGGTTTTATATAGGCCAAAAAAGACCCGGCCTGGAGCGTAGGGAGAAGCCACCCACGCAGCTACTCCCAGTAAGAGACGGCCCAGATCGGCTTTACAGCCATACTAACAACAAAACAGTGTCAGTCAGCACTAGCTGCCGCTGACACTTAAAAGTACCGGCTCTTACCTAACCGAGGCCAGGAATCTCAGTGACACATACCTTCCATCAATGACGGCCCCTTGCGCCTTCCTACAGTACATATAGATAAGAGATCATATCACATGTAGGAGTCAGGGGGTTATATATGCAATAATATGCCCCTGCAAGAAACTATACGTGGGCCGCACCAAAAGAAGCCTAAGCAAGAGGATAGGGGAGCGTATTTATAACATCAGGAGGAAATGTGAAGGTCACCCCCTTTCAAGACACTACAAAGACAAACACGGGGGTAATAGTGATGGCACCACATTTAGTGGAATAGAGATAGTGAATAAAGATAAAAGAGGGGGGGACTTTATAGCAGAGACCCGCTGGATTTTTAATCTGAACACACTGGCACTAGCAGGATTAAATTCAGAAATTGAGTTATTTGCCTTTGAGTGAATAAACTACAAAGTGTAGAAGACATGAGGGGGTTAAATGGAGGAGGAGACATGGACCTATATAAACAACACTAGGAGTCCAAATCAGTATCCCTGACGAAGAATAACGTTTTATTCGAAAATTGTTGGAGTAATTTTGGTCCTCCTAGCTATCCGTAGCTCTTACTGTGGCGTCACACAGCACTCCATTCGAGCGCGAGCGAGCTGAATTTGAAACTGAGCATTGCCGCCGCCCGGTGCAGGCTCAGTAAAACTAATAATAATAGGGTCCAGCCTCCCAACATCCCCTTCACTTTGGACGTAGGAGCAAAAACAAAGAAGACACCAGACACACAGGCAAACAGACAAGAACTCAGAAACAGGTAAATACCAATCTGAAGTTGTAGAGCCAAAGTGTACTTTGTTGTTTTCTTTTGGCACTTACTACCAGGGAAGGTGGACAGGGAGCGCATCGCGCAGTACCTGAACATAGAACATATAGATATTTGTAGTCTGTAGTTTTATTCCATTTACGCGTGGAACTGTGGATCCTGTGGTCTGCATGTGTTTATGGATGTATAGATTAAATATGCTATTAAATCTATATGTACGCGTACTAATGGTCAGGTACCGGGTGTGAGTTGATTAAAAGAGTAGTTCCAGTAGATGGTACATTGGTGGGATCTGGAGATATATATATATATATATATATATATATATATATATATATATATTGTACACTACGTGCAGAATTATTAGGCAAATGAGTATTTTGACCACATCATTCTCTTTATGCATGTTGTCTTACTCCAAGCTGTATAGGCTCGAAAGCCTACTACCAATTAAGCATATTAGGTGATGTGCATCTCTGTAATGAGAAGGGGTGTGGTCTAATGACATCAACACCCTATATCAGGTGTGCATAATTATTAGGCAACTTCCTTTCCTTTGGCAAAATGGGTCAAAAGAAGGACTTGACAGGCTCAGAAAAGTCAAAAATAGTGAGATATCTTGCAGAGGGATGCAGCACTCTTAAAATTGCAAAGCTTCTGAAGCGTGATCATCGAACAATCAAGCGTTTCATTCAAAATAGTCAACAGGGTCGCAAGAAGCGTGTGGAAAAACCAAGGCGCAAAATAACTGCCCATGAACTGAGAAAAGTCAAGCGTGCAGCTGCCAAGATGCCACTTGCCACCAGTTTGGCCATATTTCAGAGCTGCAACATCACTGGAGTGCCCAAAAGCACAAGGTGTGCAATACTCAGAGACATGGCCAAGGTAAGAAAGGCTGAAAGACGACCACCACTGAACAAGACACACAAGCTGAAACGTCAAGACTGGGCCAAGAAATATCTCAAGACTGATTTTTCTAAGGTTTTATGGACTGATGAAATGAGAGTGAGTCTTGATGGGCCAGATGGCTGGATTGGTAAAGGGCAGAGAGCTCCAGTCCGACTCAGACGCCAGCAAGGTGGAGGTGGAGTACTGGTTTGGGCTGGTATCATCAAAGTCAAGTCAAGCTCAACTCCCAGTCCTACTGCCAGTTTCTGGAAGACACCTTCTTCAAGCAGTGGTATAGGAAGAAGTCTGCATCCTTCAAGAAAAACATGATTTTCATGCAGGACAATGCTCCATCACACGCGTCCAAGTACTCCACAGCGTGGCTGGCAAGAAAGGGTATAAAAGAAGAAAATCTAATGACATGGCCTCCTTGTTCACCTGATCTGAACCCCATTGAGAACCTGTGGTCCATCATCAAATGTGAGATTTACAAGGAGGGAAAACAGTACACCTCTCTGAACAGTGTCTGGGAGGCTGTGGTTGCTGCTGCACGCAATGTTGATGGTGAACAGATCAAAACACTGACAGAATCCATGGATGGCAGGCTTTTGAGTGTCCTTGCAAAGAAAGGTGGCTATATTGGTCACTGATTTGTTTTTGTTTTGTTTTTGAATGTCAGAAATGTATATTTGTGAATGTTGAGATGTTATATTGGTTTCACTGGTAAAAATAAATAATTGAAATGGGTATATATTTGTTTTTTGTTAAGTTGCCTAATAATTATGCACAGTAATAATCACCTGAACACACAGATATCCCCCTAAAATAGCTAAAACTAAAAACAAACTAAAAACTACTTCCAAAAATACTCAGCTTTGATATTAACCCTTTCACGACTGCAATCTGTATATATACGTGATAGCTGCACATGCCCCGTGCAGCTACCACGTATATACACGTTCTGGCAGCTCTTTAATCCAAGCGCTGCAAAGCGCTTGGATTTAAGCTTCTGCCCCTGTCCTGCTGCTGTCACGGACAGCATACAGTGTGGTAATGCCGGCAAGGGGCCAATCAGAGTGGCCCCTTGCCGGCAATCGATCCGATTGGTTAGTCTGTGCAGACTAACCAATCGGATCGCGGCAGTGTTAAAATGCCGGTTTCAGGCTCTGATCTGCGCTCTGCAGATCACAGCCTGAAATCGGTAATGTGTCCTGAAGCCCCCTCTGTGCCCCCTCCTTGTTCATGTCCTGCCCCCGATGCGGTCCTGCCCCGATCTGTGCCCCCTCCTTGTTCTTGTCCTGCCCCCGATGCGGTCCGCCCCCTCCTGCACCGATCTGTGCCTCCTTCGTGTCGATCATCTTATCCTGCCCCCCCCCCGAAGCGGTCCGCCCCCTCCTGCCCCGATCTGTAAGTAAAATGCTGCCCCCCCCTCCCCCGTTTCCAGCGCTGCCCCCGATGCGGTCCCCCTTGTGTGTGTGTGATGGCGGCGGCTCCATTCCTGAGCCGCCGCCATCAGCAGCGTGTGTCAGCTCTATGCTGACACTGCTGTAACCCCATAGATGCCGCAGTAGCGGCATCCATGGGGGTAATAGAGGGAGGGGGCCCCCTCTCTCTCAACCATCAGGGCTGCTGCGATCGCAGCGCCCGATGGTTGCCATGGCAACCGGACGCTTTGCAAAGGCGTCCGGTTGCCATGGTATAGGTGTCCAGTGCTGCCACCTACAGGCATCTGATTGTATTATACTTTGCAATGCAAGAGCATTGCAAAGTATAGTACAACCATCAGCCCCACTGGATCTTCAAGATCCAAGAGGGAACTGATAAAAAAAAATGTGAAAATAATAAAAGTAAAAATAAATAAATAAAAATGTAAAAAATAAATTTCCTTTTCCTATAAAAAAAAACAACAAACAAACAGAAAACCACACATATTAGGTGTCACCGCGTCCGTAACGACCATCTCTATAAATATATCACATCATCAACCCCGTCCAATAAACACCATAAAAAATAAAAACGGTGTAAAAAAATAAGCCATTTTTGTCACCTTACATCACAAAAAGTGCAACACCAAGCGATCAAAAAAGGCGAATATACCCCAAAATAGTACCAATCAAACCGTTACCTCATCCCGCAAAAAATGAGCCCATATTTAAGACAATCGCCCAAAAAATAAATAAGCTATGGCTCTCAGACTATGGAGACACTAAAACATCATTTTTTTGGTTTCAGAAATGCTATTATTGTGTAAAACTTAAATAAATAAGAAAAAGTATACATATTAGGTATTGCCACATCCGTAACGATCTGCTCTATAAAACTGTCACATGACCTAACCCCTCAGATGAACGCTGTAAAAAAAAAAAAAAAAAAAACTGTTCCAAAACAGCCAATTTTTTGGCCACCTTGTCCCATAAAGTGTAATAATGAATGATCAAAAAATCCTATATACCCAAAAATGGTACCAATAAAAACCTCAACTCTTTCTGCAAAAAATGAGCCCCTGCACAAGACGATCGGTAGAAAAATAAAAAACATATGGCGTTCAGAAAACCAATCCAGCAAAATCTGCCTTCCAAAAACCATGCGGCGCTCCTTCCATTCTGCGCCCTGCCGTGCGCCCTTACATCAGTTTACGACCACATGTGGGGTGTTTCTGTAAACCGCAGAATCAGAGTAATAAATATTGAGTTTTGTTTGGCTGTTAACCCTTAATGTGTTAAAGAAAAAAATGTAATAAAATAGAAAATCTGCTAAAAAAGTGAAATTTAGAAATTTCATCTCCATTTTCCTTTAATTCTTGTGGAACACCTAAAGGGTTAATAATGTTTGTAAAATTGGTTTTGAATACCTTGAGGGGTGTAGTTTCTACAATGGGGTCATTTATGGGGTTATCCACTATGTAGGCCCCACAAAGTGACTTCAGACCTGAACTAGTTCTTAAAAAGTGGGTTTTGGAAATTTTCTTAAACATTTTAAGAATTGCTTCTAAACTTCTAAGCCTTGTAACGTCCTAAAAAAATAAAATAACATTTCCAAAATGATGCCAACATAAAGTAGACATATGGGGAATGTTATGTAATAAATATTTTATGAGGTATCACTTTCTGTTTTAGAAGCAGAGAAATTGACATTTAGAAAATTGCAAATTTTTACTTTTTTTTGGTAAATTTGGGATTTTTTTTAAAAAAAGGAGATATATATTGACTCAAATTTATGACTGTCATGAAGTACAATGTGTCACGAGAAAACAATCTCAGAATGGCGTGGATAAGTAAAAGTGTTCCAAAGCTATTACCACTTAAAGTGACGCATGTCAGATTTGTAAATTTTGACCTGGACACTGGGGCATCAATGACCTTTGGTCATGAAAGGGTTAATGAGTTTTTTTATGGGTTCATTGAGAACATGCTTGTTGTTCAATAATAAAATTAATCGTCAAAAATACAACTTGCCTAATAATTCTGCACTCCCTGTATATAATACACATTATTAGCCGCATTTTCTTGATCTCCAGGGAAGGCAGGAAAGAAGACAGCTGTGTATGGTGGCTTATTCTATGTAATGTGTTGTATCTGTATCTTCATGTAATGTCCATTGCTTTGTCACCTCCTATGTTATCAGTAAAGTATTTTTATATACAAGTATCTGCGAGGGTTGTATGTTTCTCCTGGGTGTATGAAGGACTGGAGAGTTGTATATAATACACAAAGTAATCGGGTTATATAGGAAACAAAGACAACGGTCTAGGAACTGAATACACGGGACGGACTGCAGATATAGATAAAAATCTGCCATTTCCAATAGTAAAAATTCCATTTATCACACTCCTCTACCTAACATCATGGGCACCCCAATGAACACCAGTCAGGAGCCCCTAAGTGTCCAAGGTGTGCCCCGAGAAAAAAAAGGTTGGACTCTCCATTCATTGTGCAGGCCCGGGGGCTAAGGTTGGGACTGCCACCATGGACTGTGAGTACTACTGTCACCATCATAGTCACTACCACTCCTCCCTTCTTCAAGACCCCCCCCCCCTCCCCGGGTTGCTGCATAACCAATATACTTCTTTTATTAACTCTTACTGCAGTAAGAGATGTAGAAAATGTATGGTCATATATAAGCAGGGGATAGATGTATATACTGTACACAATGCAGTTTTCATGTATAATGTGGTCACGTGAATATTTTATCTGACCTCATTCTGCAGAGATTTTCAAGATCTCTGCTTAAAAATGTTAAATAAGAACCAGAGGGTAAAAATTGTGGTTAATGATCATACAGGTGCATAGCTTGTAACAGGGATGCTACTATAGGGGAATTGGGCATGCAGAGGTTGTAGTTGCACCTGGATATTAGGGCATGAGGGGGCCAAACAGCCACTGTGCCACATAATGGAATATCTCTGTACTGTGACATCATGGTTTAGTATCACTGTATTGTGTGTGGGGATTCACTCTGGTAGGCAGATTAGCGGACGCAGTACAGAGGCAAAAACAAAGTCTTTAACTTAAACAGTGCAGTGTTTATTCACACATAAACAAAAATGACAGTTCGTCGTCTTGGTGTTTATTCACACCATGGCAAGTCCACAGAACAAAAATCATTCACCTTGTCAGCGGTTTTGGCAGTAGCAGTACTCAACAGGCTTTAGGGCCTGCTTCCCAGCAATGCGGCTCTCAGCCCTTTAGTACGGCACAAATCATGCAGATCTCAAACCACAGAGACTCCACAGAATCACTGTGAAATGGAGGATAATCTACACCCAGCTGAGACTGCTGGCTGGGTTTTATATACCTAACTAACCCTGGCCTGGAACGTGGGGAACAGCCACCCACCCTGCACTTTGGCTGCTCCCAGTAAGAGCCGGCCCGGATCAGCTTTACAGCCACACTAAATAACCAATAGTGTCAGTGAGCACTAGCTGCCGCTGACACTTCAAATTACCGGCTCTTACCTCACCGAGGCCAGGAACCTTGGTGACACATATCTTCGGTCAATGACGGCCCATTGCGCTTTCCTACATACCCCCCCTCTTCGTTCAACTCTGAGGGGGTGAACACCCACCCGACAATGTACCCGGGACAGGGCAGCTGCATTTCCCTGTAACCTGCCTGCCCTAAGTTCCATGGAAAAGTTAAAGTTCTGTAGAGACAAAAAACACCTGGTGACCCGAGCATTCCTCTCTTTGGCCTGGCTCATCCACTTGAGAGGGGAGTGGTCGGTTACCATACGGAATTTTCTCCCCAACCGATAATAGCGGAGAGACTCAAGTGTCCACTTGATGGCCAGGCACTCTCTCTCTCTCTCCACTATACTGTACTTAGTCTCGGCTGGGGTAAGTTTGCGGCTCAGAAAGACAACGGGATCTTCCTCCCCATTGAAGTCCTGAGAGAGTACAGTTCCGAGGCCTACTTCATCGGTCTGTACCACAAACTCCCTCTTGAAGTCGGGCGTAACCAACACCGGGGACCCACACAGGGCCGACTTCAGAGCGGAGAAGGCCTTTTCCGCCTGCTCATTCCACTGGACCGTCACTGACTTGCGTCCCTTCAAAAGGCCTGTCAATAGTGCAGCGATTGTAGCAAAGTGGGGGACAAACCTCCCATAGTATCCCACCATTCCCAGGAACGACTTTACTTGCCGAGTAGTGACCGGTCGTGGCCAATTCTGAATTCCCTCAATTTTGTTTACCTGAGGTTTAATAATTCAATTACATACCCCAGGTACTTGGTCTCTTCTAACCCTATCGCGCACTTTTTCGGGTTAGCGGTTAAGCCAGCCTTCCTAAATGAGTCCACTACAGCGTGTGCTTTAGGTAGGTGAGTTTCCCAGTTGGTGCTGTGGATAACGATATCGTCCAGGTACCGATGATGTGGACGGAGTACAATGACCATTAGCCTTTGAAACGTGGCAGGAGCGCCATGTAGACCAAAGGGTAAAACCTTGTACTGATACAGCCCCTCTGGCAGTGATGAAAGCCGTTTTTTCCTTGGCAGCCTCCGTCAAGGGTACCTGCCAGTACCCTTTGGTGAGGTCCAACACAGAAAAATACCGGGCTTGGCCTAACTTCTCAATAAGCTCATCTACTCGGGCCATGGGATATGCGTCAAACTTGGACACCTCATTCAGTTTGCGGAAGTTGTTACAGAAGCGCAATGTCCTATCCGGCTTGGGTATTAAGACTATCAGACTGGCCCATTCACTGTAGCATTAGCTGCACTTCCTCAGCGATGACTTGTTGCCGAGCCTCGGGTACCCTGTATGGTTTTAACCTGACTTTTGTCTGAGGCTCAGTGATAATGTCATGTCGGATTAGGGAAGTGCATTCAGGAAGGTCCGAGAACACATCCGTGTTCTGACTAACGAACTCCCTGGCTTCCTGAGCCTGTTTAGAGGAGAGGCTGTCAGCAATTCTCACTGTGGCAGCCGCTTCCCTTGCTTCAGACAGAGGGACCGAATCCGCTTCCCCTAGAAACCCTGGACGTG
Organism: Bufo bufo; assembly: GCF_905171765.1. Lineage (NCBI taxonomy): Eukaryota > Metazoa > Chordata > Amphibia > Anura > Bufonidae > Bufo > Bufo bufo. Next base: position 530,780,562 of record NC_053390.1, on the reverse strand, counting down.
GGCTGTCTTCCGTACAGGTTTCCCTATCTTTCCAGGGTTTGAGCAGATTTACATGGTACACCTGCTCCGGCTTTTGCCTCCCCGGCTGATGTACCTTGTAATCTACCTCTCCAATTTTTTCAAGTACCTCATAGGGCCCCTGCCACCTAGCTAGGAAATTGTTTTAGTCTTGAGCTCTGAGCCAGTCTTCAGTCCAGAGTTGAAGTGCTCCACATACTCAGCAATATATAAATTCGGAAAACACTAAAGAAGCAGAGACCCAAAGGGGGCTATAAGCGCCTTAGGACCTTTGTAGCCAAAAGTGAAGGATTTACCAGCCTCCGGCAGCCTCACTAACCTGTACTGGGATAACCAGGACAAGCTTAGAAGTCCTCTACCAGTATGCATAACATCTATCATTAATGAGAGACAGACATCACACCTATCAGCAGTGGACCTGTTGCAGTTTTACCTCTGTCCATCTTAAAGAGACTGTTTAATACTTGGATGTTACTGTTACTAGAAGCAACGTTCAGTAAAAGTTATAAATTGGATTCCACCATCCTTGCCTCAGTCTCCAGTTCCTCAATTAACACTACAGTAAATGGTTGTACCACCATAAAAGGTACTGGCGTCACGACTTCAAGGGACCTTGGCATAGGCACATTAATACAGACCATCAAGGGCACCTCGAACCACCATCTGGCCTGTGTCCCTTACACCAGAGTGTGCCTCAGAGAATTCCTGTGCCGTTCTCCTTATCACTTGTGCAGGCCTGCCCAGGGACGATGTAACCGTGAGTAACCAGAACTGTATTTACCTCGGCCCACCTATTGCTCACACAGTGACCTCACATATAATTCCCCTGTCGGTCTGGCATACCGCATAATTAATCTTGGCGTCGCGAACAGGATGCGATTTATTCCTTTGTGCCTTTAATGAACTGTATGAACAGCATTTGCAAAACCCTGAATCATTATAGACTGCCTATTGTGAATGAGCCCCAACTGTTTATTGCTTTTATTTGGCCAAAGAACAGTTTAGGCTGCTTATAGACTGCCTGCATGTACTGTGCTACACTCCTACTACAAAATCGCATATTTAAAACTGCAAAATTGTGGATTTTTCAAGAGTCAATACCGCTGCTTGCTGTGTTTGAATGGACTGTTTTGCACTTAAGATGGCCAACTAAGAGACTTGCACTAGTTTGCTGCGCCATCACAGAGCAGCTTGGTGGTAAAAAACCAAGGTACACCACCTTCCAGTGCGGGAAAAGTTGGTGCACTGCCCCATATGTAAAGCAAGCATTAAGGTTGCCGCCTACCACTCCTGTAGCGGTCCAGGGAGGCCGGGCTGTATGCAAAGTGTAGCACTGGCCCTTCTGGCTGTGGATCGCGTTGAAGAGACGCCGCGCACGGGACTTGTGTGTGACGTACTCTCGCGCATCGCGAGATCTGGCAGGCTAGCAAGAGAGAGAGGAGGACAGTCGCAGTTATCAGCCAACCTCCACGAGATTAACGCAAGTACAGGCCCCGACCTTACTACTCAGCCTGTGAAAGTCCCCCATCAGTAACAAAGTGGCATTTAGTAAGACCTTTCCTCAATTGTATCTCCAGCCTGCATCGCTTGTCTTAAAGGGCCATACACCCGCAACGGTTGTCCATAGCAACCCTATACAAAAAGTGTATAAAGTCAAATTTAGCCTGCAGCATTTAAATAAACTGTCATTATCATGTCTGCTCAGGAAGAAGCCGCGCAGCCTTACCTCAGCGGATCCCCTGTAGCAGCCGCCGCTGGCTCCAGTACACCGCCAGCCGCTGCAGCAGCCAGCATGATGCCACTAACAATGCCCTACTACTTTGGGGCCCCTTGGTTCCCCCGATACTCTGGGGAAGCTCACACCCTAAGAGACTTTAAAGAGAAAATGTGTGCCTTGTTCAGATTGTACCCTGTCTCCATAGAGCAGCAAATGGAAATACTCCTAGCCCAATTAGAGGGAGCCGCACTCCAGGAGGTTAAGTCCTGGCTTAGCTCTGAAAGAAGAACACTGGGGAAAATCTTTGAGAGACTCTACACCACCTTCAAACCCAAGACCGTGTCCGAGGTCAAAATGAGGTTCTTCAGCACGAAACAACAAACCGGTGCGTCACTCAGAGACTTTGCATCGTCTTTACAAGAAGCCCTCAGAGCTGTGGTTCAGGTAGATCCCCGTGAGGCAGAGAACCAAGACAAAACTTTGAAAGAGCAATTCATTGAAGGTGTTAACACTGACAACCTAAAAAGCCAGTTGAGAATGTTAGCTGCACAACACCCTAGTGTCACCTTCCTGGACTTTAAAGAGCTATCCATTAGCATTTTGGGAAAGATTCCGCAGCCAGAACCTGCTAAAATTGCTGAAACTCCTGTCCATACCCCTGCTACCCCTTCCAAGTATTGTCCGGTAGCCAGCCAGGCAGCTCAAACTCCAGTCACTGATGCCGTAGCAACCTTCACAGAAAAGGTTAACTTTTTGACAAAAAGCCTGGAGAAGCCTTTATTATTGGAGGATGAGACACCTGTACGAAAAGAACTTTTCCCTCCTGACTACAAAGATATATATCCCAGAAATCCTGGCGAGCGCCCAAATGACCACTTCAACACCCGCAGGCGACCTATTTGCACCTACTGTCATAAGATAGGGCATACGGAACCAATGTGCTGGCGGTTAAAAGAGAGACCCTCGAGGCTAAGGACCGCCTCTCGAGAGGCAAACCAGTAGGCCTACAAGATCCCAACTCGATGCCCAGATACGTAGGATCCCGTCCGGCAGTAGCAATCCGAATTAACGGAATTCCCATTGTCGCCCTACTGGACACCGGATCTCAGGTCACTACCATCCTACGGCCTGCATTTGATAAATACTGGGATCAGAGCCAACTTACGCAACCACCAGAATCCTGGTTGGATCTTACAGCCAGCAACGGGAAACCAGTGCCAATACATGGTTATTGGGAGCCAACTCTTCAAGTAGGAGAAACCACCCTACCTCGACAAGGTATTATTGTTGTACAAGACGGAGACAAAGGTGGCTCTTCACTAATCCTAGGAATGAATGTCCTTAGGAATTGTTACACTGAGATGCTTGAGGCATTACGCCAATCTATGCCTACTGCTTCACCTGCCTCCAAAAGGTCATACAACAGACCATTCGTGTGTTAAGCGCACAACAGAAATTCGCCAATGAGAAGGGAGAAATCTGCTGTGTCCGCATCTGAGGTAACCAGCCTGTGATCCTTAAACCAAATACCGAGACACTCATATGGTGCTGTGCCACCCTGGGAATTCAAGGTCAAGACTACCAAGCCATGGTAGAGCCCTTCGCGCTAGAAGATCATCCTCTAGTAAGAGCTGCAAGGAGCTTAGTGACTGTTTCCCAAGGTAAAGTGCCTGTCCGTCTCATAAACCTGAATGATCACAACGTTACCCTCACTAAACATTATCCTGTTGCTCAGTTATTGCAAATCTCTTTCCAGGATGTTATCAGCGTGCCTGCAATTAATGTAGAACAATCTGCGCAGGGCTCCAGTACTCCCGAACATGCTCTGCCTGCCTCATGGTGGGAAGAACTTAATGTGGGAGACAGCTCTATGCCCAAAAACCAAATTGAAGGAGTTTTGAACATCGTGAAGGAACATCATCAAGCCTTCAGTAAGCACTCTACTGATTATGGAAAAGTCTGTGGGATCAAACACCCTCCAATAAAAGAAAGGCACCGGCCTATACCACCAAAGATGTACCAATCTGTGAAACAAATGATCCGAGAGATGAAGGATTCCAATATTATCCAAGACAGCCATAGTCCATGGGCTGCACCCCTAGTTCTTGTCCGGAAAAAGGATGGCAATATCAGGTTCTGTGTGGATTATAGAAAAATTAATCAAATCACCCACAAGGATGCCTATCCCTTACCCAGAATTGAAGAATCCCTAAAAGCACTGGGGTCACCAGCCTATTTCTCTACTCTTGATCTGACCAGTGGATACTGGCAAGTACCCATGGACCCTGAGGACCAAGAGAAAAGAGCTTTTACCACCCCCATGGGCCTATTCGAGTTTAATTACATGCCCTTTGGACTTTGTAATGCACCAGGAACATTTGAACAACTAATGGAACGCTGTTTAGGCCATAGAAACTTTGAAACTGTCCTACTCTATCTGGACAATGTCATTATTTATTCCAAATCCTACGAAGACCACTTGAAACACCTTGCAGAAGTCTTCCAAGTCCTCATTAAACATGGACTTAAGATCAAACCATCTAAGTGCTACCTGCTGAAGCCAGAAGTCAAGTACCTGGGACATGTTGCCAGTGCAGAAGGTGTTAAGCCAGATCCGGAAAACTTAGCTGCAGTCCAGAATTGGCCTACTCCTACCACAGTAAAAGAGGTGGAAGACTTCTGCAAGGTGTTTCAAGTGGTCTTCGTAGGATTTGGAATAAATAATGAAGTTGCCTTAGTTTTGCAGGGTACTACAGACGCTTCATCCCTCACTTCGCCCAGATTGCTGAGCCAATTCAGGAACTCCTAAGAGGACACCCAAAGAAGTATCAGAAGACGCAGATACCTGTGGAGTGGAATGAAGACAGGGAAATTGCCTTCCAGCTCTTGAAAAAGAAGCTGACCGAACCACCTGTCTTGGGATATCCAGATTACCAACAGCCCTTCCATCTCTACACTGATGCCAGCCAGAAAAGCCTGGGAGCTGTCCTGTATCAAGTGCAAGAAGGTAAAGAGAGAGTAATTGCTTATGCTAGCAGATCCCTGAAAGGAGCTGAAAAGAATGACCGGAACAACAGCTCTTTCAAGTTAGAGTTCCTCACACTTGTGTGGGCTGTCACCGAAAAATTTAAGGACTACCTTGCAGCAACTCCCTTCATAGCTTTCACCGATAACAACCCACTGGCGCATCTCAATACAGCCAAGCTAGGTGCCTTAGAACAAAGATGGGCCTCACGGCTTGCTAACTACAACTTCACTGTAAAATACAGAATGGGCAAGTCCAACGAGAACTCAGATGCCTTATCTAGCCTGCCTACCAAGGAAGATCCTACTGCACACGTAGATGTCTGGGAAGAAGTGGAGATGCCTAATTTCTACAAAACCTTTGCCTAACAAAGCATCCTCTCCATCAAAAACAAAAAAGTCCTAAATCCCCATCTACAGAACAATCCAGAATCTCAAATTGAAAAGGAGAGATGGATCAAGCTTCAGTCAGAAAGTAGAATAATCGGAGAACTACATGACTTCCTCACCAGTGGAAGAACACCTGAGAGAATCAGCAGAAGAAATGTAGACCCAGAACTGTTGAAGCTGTGGAGACACTGGAAACAACTCTTCCTGCAGAAGGGCCTACTATTGAGAAGAAGCCTGGATCCAGTTACCTATTACAGGGTATACCAAATCCTAATACCCCGCCGGGATGCAAGCATCATTCTTCAGATATACCATGACAAATCAGGACACTTTGACGTGCAGAAGACAGAAGCTACCGTTCGTAGACGATTCTATTGGATTGGAATGCGAGGAGACATTGAGAAGTGGTGTCGAGAGTGTTCCTTCTGTGCTGTTGGACGAGGTGAAAAGCATGACCAAAAAAGCACCCTTACATCCTATTGTAAGCCAGACACCATTGGAAATCATTGCAATTGACCATGTGAAGCTGGAACCAAGTCGCTCAGGCTTCACATACTCTGTGACCATCATTGACCACTACACCAAATTGCTTTGTATGCTTTATATAACTTGTTTCATGCTGCAATGCATCTTTATGCATAATCCCTGCCTACAGGTGTATTATATTGCATTACACTGATCCTACCACTAGGGGGAGATAACACCTCCCATATATATATAGCCCAGCTCAGGCCTAGTCTGACAATTGTTTTAGTCTTGAGCTCTCAGCCAGTCTTCAGCCCAGAGTTGAAGTGCTCCACATACTCAGCAGTATATAAATTCGGAAAACACTAAAGAAGCAGAGACCCAAAGGGTTACAGCCATCGCTATAAGCGCCTTAGGACCTTTGGAGCCAAAAGTGAAGGATTTACCAGCCTCCGGCAGCCTCACTAACCTGCACTGGGATAGCGAGGACCAGCTTAGAAGTCCTCTACCAGTAAGCATAAAATCTATATCATTAATGAGAGACAGACATCACACCTGTCAGCAGTGGACCTGTTGCAGCTTTACCTCTGTCCATCTTAAAGAGACTGTTTAATACTTGGATGTTACTGTTACTAGGAGCAATGTTCAGTAAAAGTTATAAGTTGGATTGCACCATCCTTGCCTCAGTCTCCAGTTCCTCAGTTAACACTACAGTAAATGGTTGTACCACCATAAAAGGTCCTGGGATCACGACTTCAAGGGACCTTGCCATAGGCACATTAATACAGACCATCAAGGGCACCTCAAACCTCCATCTGGCCTGTGTCCCTTATACCAGAGGTACCTGTGGCGCACAGCTTCCTGGCATACGAGTGGCGGTAGCCATAGTTGGTTTCCATGGGTTCACCCCGATGGGGACAGTCGGCTCTTATGTGTCAAGGCTTGTGACACCGCCAGCAGACCACTGGGGCTGGGTCTGCAGAGGCTACGTCCCGGGCAGGTTTGGCTGTCACCAGCTGCCAGGTTTGGAGTGGAGATTTCCGGGGTTTGACTGGACCCCTCCCAAAAGAACCCCCCTGCAGATTAATGGTGGCCTCGTAGCGCTCCACCAGGTCGACCATCTCCAAGGCATTATCCGGAAACACCTGGCCGATCCAGTGTTGGAGAGGGTACGGCAAAGCCCTCCAAAACGCATCCGCCAACAGCCAATCCAACATAGCAGTGGGAGTCAATATGTCACGCTGCAGCCATTTTTGAAATCGGTGCAACAGATCATAATATTGTGGTCTGACGGGTTCAGCCGGGTTAAATTCCCACCGATGCATCCGCTGGTCCCGGACCAATGCATTCACCCCGAGTCTCGCCAGGATATCACCTTTTACTGTCGGGTAGTTGGCCGCTTGATCATCGGGGAGATCAAAAAATACTTGCTGGGGACCAGACCTCAGGAACGGAGCGACGACCTCAGCCCACTGGTCACGGGGTAACTTTTCCCTCACAGCTACCTTTTCGAAGACAGCCAGATAGGTCTTGGCGTCATCTGAGGGGTCATCTTAGGAATCGCCGCACGGACAGCTTTCCAGGCATCGTGGACGTTCTGGGACGCTCCTGCCTCTTGCAATGCGATTACATGTCGTAATAGCAGCTGGTTAGTTTCTTGTTGCTGCTTGTTAGCCTCCCGCTTCTGCAAGTTAGCCTCCACGAGGGCTTTCATGACCGCCTCTATTTTGTCAGGGGACACGGGTCATAACTTTGCCAGTTTGATGTAGGACATGCACTTGTGCCGGGGAAAAACTAATTTTTCGGCCTTCAGGCCTGCCTCACTGCGTTTGCCGCCATCCGACACCAATTGTGGGGATTTACTCTGATAGGCAGATTAGCGGACGCAGTACAGAGGCAAAAACAAAGTCTTTGACCTAAACAGTGCAGTGTTTATTCACACATAAACAAAAATTACAGTTCGTCGTCTTGGTGTTCATTCACACCATGGCAAGTCCACAGAACAAAAATCATTCACCTTGTCAGCGGTTTTGGCAGTAGCAGTCCCCAACAGGCTTCAGGGCCTGCTTCCCAGCAATGCGGCTCTCAGCCCTTTAGTACGGCACACATCATGCAGATCTCAAACCACAGAGACTCCACAGAATCACTGTGAAATGCTGGGTTTTATATCCTTAACCAAAACCCGGCCTGGAACGTGGGGAACAGCCACCCACCCTGCACTTTGGCTACTCCCAGTAAGAGCCAGCCTGGATCGGCTTTACAGCCACACTAAATAACCAATAGTGTCAGTCAGCACTAGCTGCCACTGACACTTAAAATTACCGGCTCTTACCTCACCAAGGCCAGGAACCTCGTTGACACATATCTTCCGTCAATGACGGCCTCTTGCGCTTTCCTACATGTGATATAACTATTATCTGCTTTAACTGCATTATCCTTTAGTTTTATCATAGAATTTGCTACCTTTTTTATGTGAATTCACTTCAGTAACCTGTAGTGTGGATATGTGGCTATGTTGAGTATTAATTTGCATACCTCCTAACTGCCCCGGATCTGGCGGGACAGTCCCGGATTTCAGTGGCTGTTCCGCGGTCCCGGTACGGGGGAGGTATTTCCCGCTCTCATGCAGCTGTCCCTGCTTCTATAGGACAGATACAGCTGCCTGTAATTATGAAGCAGAGAGCCGTCCGTCAGCTCCCTGCTCCATCATTCCTCCCCCCTGTTGGCGCTCCACACTGCAGGTCTGGACAGGGGACGAGGCTTGCCAGGAGCCCCGTGTATCCTACTGCTGCTGGCAACAAGGTGAGTATGTGGAGCTTATTATTATTATTTTTTACTACCTTTGAAGGGGCAACCCAAAGCAGCCATAAATAATGCTGTGTGGTAGCAATGCACACCCTACCAAAAATAGAAAACCACAAAATGTAAAATATTACAAAAGTTGCAGTTTGGACTTATACTGTGGACAGAATCCCACCTCCCAGAGTCCAAGTCTGATCAAACCCACCCAGCATAAAACAATTATGAGTGGTAAAAAGTAGGCAAACAATCAATAGTACAGAGCAAATTACATATGCTCGTACCAACTAATAATAATTCACAGGATAGTCATCCCTATATCACAGCCATACCAAAATCTTGCACCACCACAGTGTTTTCTGCTAGTTATAACAGTCTAAAGCCCCTTTTTACACGAGCGTGACGGATTAGGTCCGGATGCATTCAGGGTGCGTTCAGTGAAACTCGCACCATTTTGCAAGCTAGTTCAGTCAGTTTTGTCAGCGATTGCGTTCAGTTTTTTCCGTGCGGGTGCAATGCGTTTTGATGCGCGTTATAAAAAACTGAAGGTTTACAAACATCTCTTAGCAACCATCAGTGAAAAACGCATTGCATCCTCACTTACTTCCGGATGCAATGCGTTTTTCACTGAAGCCCCATTCACTTCTTTGGGGCCAGGGCTGCGTGAAAAAAGCAGAATATAGAACAGCTGGGCATATTACTGTGAGGGAGCACATATCTGTGCATATTACTGTGAGGGGGCACACCAGGGCATATTACTGTGGGGGGCACATATCTGCGCATATTGCTGTGAGGAGGCACGGCTGGGCATATTAGTGTGAGGGGGCACATATCTGGGCATATTACTGTGAGGGGCACAACTGGGCATAAAACTGTGAAGGGCACATATCTGAGCATAATACTGCAAGGGGGCACATATCTGGGTATATTACTGTGAGGGGGTACAACTGGGTATATTACTGTGAGGGGGCACATATCTGTGCATATTACTGTGAGGGGGGACACCACCAGAGCATATTACTGTGAGGGGCACATATCTGGGCATATTGCTGTGAGGAGGCACGGCTGGGCATATTAGTGTGAGGGGGCACATATCTGGGCATATTACTGTGAGGGGGCACAACTGGGCATAAAACTGTGATGGGCACATATCTAAGCATAATACTGCGAGGGGGCACATATCTGGGCATATTACTGTGAGGGGGTACAACTGGGCATATTACTATGAGGGGCCACAACTGGGCATATTACTGTGAGGGGGCACATATCTGGGCATATTACTGTAGCAGGCATATATTTGGGCATATTACAGTCAGAAGGCACATATCTGGGCATATTTCTGTGAGGGGGCACATATCTGGTTATAATCTGTAAAGGGGACACAACTGAGCATATTACTGTGAGGGGGCACAGCTCGACATATTACTGTGAGGGGGCACATATCTGGGCATAACTACTGTGGGGGGCACATATTTGGGCATAGCTACTGTTAGGGGACACATATCTGGACTTTGCTACTGTGAGGGGGCACATATCTGCGCATCGCTACTGTGAGGGGGCACATACCTGCGCATAACTACTATGAGGGGGCACATATCTGGGCATAATTACTGTGAGGGGCACATATCTGGGCATAACTACTATGAAGGGGAACATAACTGTTATAACTACTGTGTGGTGGCATAAAGGGGGAATAATTACTATGTGGGGGCATTTAGGGGACTGGGTGGGATTAGGTGTTTAGTTATGTTTCGGGTGAAGTTAGAGGCGTGGCCTAGTGCTGGAAAAAATTGCTGCGGCACGCTTCTGCACATAGTGTCCCTGTTCCTTCTTTTCAAAAGTTGGGAGGTATGCATTTGCTGTGGTCTTTAGCCACTAGTTGGACATGGATCCACAAAAAATATAGATGACATCTGTGTGACGTCCGTGTTGCATAATTTTTATTTGCCGATCACAATGCTGCACAGAGATTGTCGACACATATCAGTCCTTATAACACCTTAACCTATCTGTATGTTTTTGGAGTGTGGGTGGAAACCAGAGCAAAGTCATGTAAAATAATGCACTTAAAACAATAGATGCAAACATAATATATTCACTAAGCCCTCACTTCAATGATAAAATCTGAGACTCTTAGCCAATATATTTTGATCAAAACACATCTGTGACCACCTACCCAGCGCAAAGGTGGTCTCAGTTCAGGCAGGTCCTACTCTAAACCCTATCTATGCAGTTGTGCATCTATATTCAGGAAAGCAAACCCTGCACATATAGTGTGTTTAGGTTTAGAATCATTATTTGCCAACAGCAGATCATGCAGATTATGATTAGACAGCACGTTCTGCCTCCTTAAAAATCTGGATTGCCCAATGAACGAGCATTTCCTATGCATGCTTGTTAGAGATGATCTGGCAGACTACAGCCTTAACAGATGTCTGTGAAAGTTACTGCTTCTGTGGCAGGAAGCAAGGAGGGAAGGAAGGAAACTATGAAAGAAGAACTTAAAATCTGCATGGCTAAAGCATAGGTGTCAGCAAGGTAACCTGCAACTAAAGCTAAAAAGACTTTGCTGCTTGTGAAGGATTACAGTTAAGACATCCATCACACTTAACCACATCTTGCACTTTCTTCTCACTGTACCGGCCCTAAGGAGAAACAGCTTGAGGGACCCCCCTATGACACATTATATAGTCAGAGTCACTACTACTCCCATCCTCTGGTCTTTATGCATGTGTATAGAGAGGTCCAGAGGAATAACTAATAGCTATTGAACATCTATGGCCCCTTTTTGATGCTTCATTATATTCTCTGGAATGCCCATATCTATACCGGTTGCTTTATATTATACTATAAATAGGCTCCAGTTTATAAATCATGTGTAAATAAGTATAGAGTCATACAATAAATTCATATTGCTGACCTACAGTAAATTGACAGGATTCTGCATGGATTATTAGAAGCTCTGGTGTGGTCAGTCATCTGCTGTATATACACAGGATATCTCAGCAGACTCAACTCTAACCTAAAAGGATAATGTGATCAGTTCAGTCTGAAAAATCTAGATTGCAGTGAGTGCTTGCTGTGTAACGAAGTTCTGAACTGCCAGCTGAATGCCAGTAGCATGTGTTAATTTCAGAAAAAAGCTGACAGTCAGTGCGGCAGTATTTAGAAAGTGCTGAGTTAGCTGACACACAAGTCCAAATTGGCAGCTAAAGAGAATGGGAGGCGTTGGGATTGGCTTAAAACATGCAGAGCTATTATCTCCAAACTTGTTATATTGTTACACAGACAAGAGCTGAACCTTCCCTCCCTCACCCGCCCCTCACATCTATCAGTCCTTCCAGGGTGTCTATGGGACAAAAATGCCAGACAATCAGGGGAAAAAAAACTCCAAGCCCAAAGCATGCTGTGATTAAAAAAAAAAAATAACACACCCCAAAAAAGCCTGATTTCCCATGTGTAATATTACTCATAGACTTCCATGCAACATCTGGAGTTGCTGTTTTTTTGCCTTAACAGTACGGCAAAAAACACCAGCAAGAAAACATACCGAAAACTGCAAACTAACTCAAAAATGTCACAAAATAAATAAAAACACTATGTATGACACCATCCTTAAAGGAATACTGGGTGCAAAGTAATAACAAGAGTAATAACAAAGTATGTATAAACATGAATGTACATGTAAAACGCCATGAACTCCTAGATAGATTACATAGATGTTCATTAATGCTACAGTGCTCATCACAAGGTAATACCATATGCATATGTTAGAAAAGTGAAAAAGTCTTCAAGTGTAAGTTACGATTTACAAAATGACATAGTTACTTGGGTTAAAAAAAAAAACTATCTTTCCTTTTTTGTCAGTTGTGAATAGTTGCTTCCAATTTTAAAGGAACTGGACACTCTTTAAGGGCACCTGCACATGAGCCAGACTACGCACAAACTCCTCGCGGAGTCATTTCCGTTTTTTTGTGGACCCATTGAAGTGAATGGTTCCGCATACGGGACGCAAAAAAAAACAAAAACGGAACGGACATGGAAAAAAAATAATTTGTGTGCATGAGCCCTTATACCTTTTCTCTGTGGAGGCTCCAGTCCTGGTTTTGGCTCTCGATCACCGATAGAAATCACTGACGTGTGAATAAGGCATAATACAGTACCAACCAAGTGAATGAGATTCAACAAATCTCATGTACAATTTGCTTCTTTTATTCCCACACAGAAATTATCCTGCCATGCGGATTTAGAAATCCAATGCATATCCATTACGTTTGCCAATCTTTTTGTGTGGATTTCACACTTTTCAATGGAAGGGTGAAATCTGCGGGAAACCGATTCAATTCTGCATAAAACACAGCAGTAATGTATTGCGATTTTTGGCATGGTTTTGGTGTGGAAATGCACAGAAATCCACATGGAAATTTGAACAGATTTTCTGCACGTTAACCTGCACCCGTGTGCAGATACCCAATAATGTGTCCCTTCACTCACATTATTGTTCATGGAATCTTTGGGGTCATATTTCCCACAGTCTACCACAAACCATCTGGAGCTGGCATGTTTTGCCTAAAAATGCAGCAAAAAACACAACAAAAACACAACACACCAAAGATAGCAAAACGCATACAAATGCAAAAAAAAAAAACACTGTGTGAAACCACCTGTTGTGGAAATTTTATTAGGATGTGTGTTTAATATATTGTGTATTGTCATCATGTCTCTCAGTGTCAGAGTAAACCATTGGAGTAGATATCTTCCCATGTATGTCCTGTCACAGCTGCTGGGCGCAGAGGTCTCCGTCGGCGAATGGTCCATGTGCTAAGCACTGGGCTGTGGGCCGGGGGAGACTGATGTGTTCAGCAGAGCAGTGTTTTGTTGGCTGATGTATGGACACCGGCTAGGGCCCCCGCGCAAGACGCGGATTTATTGGCTTGGCGTGGATGCATTTGTTAAGAGAACAATATATGAAAGGAACGTGCGTTTGTTGTCTCCAGTGCGCCTGATCAGCCGCTGGAGATAATGACGTTGTCCTGTAAATAAACATGCATGAGGATCATAGTAACTTTATCTGGCATTGATCACTGAGCAAGGCTGGATAAAGTTACCTCCAGTGGTTATTGTATACATGTGTTTGTGAGCCGGCTATGTTCTCATCTTCCTATGTCATCACTTCCTGTATGTCATCACTTCCTGTATGTCATCACTTCCTGTATCCTTGTTATGGGCCAGCCCCTTTTTACACCTTTTGTGAGTAAATAAAAGAAACAGACTGGGCAGGGGGAAGGAGGAGTTGCTCCGAATTCAAGATGGTAACACCTGGGTCTGGCTCTGACGGCGGCTGAGGGAAAGGGGGGATTTACATTTCCTTACACAAAGATATTGGAGAGCAGATTACAACTATTAACCCCTTAGTGACCAAGCCTGTTTGGGCCTTTATGACCAAGCGTTTTTCTTCCTTTTTTTATGGTCTCGTTCCAAGAGCTATAACTTTTTTATTTTTTCATCTATATAGCTTTATGAGGGCTTGTTTTTTACGGGACAAGTTGTAGTTTTTAATGGCGCCATTTTGGGGTACACATAACTTTCTGATTAACTTTTATTAACTCTTTCTGGGAGGGAGATGGGGAAAAATAGCAATACTGCCACTGCGTTTTTACATTATACATTTTTTGGCGTTCATTTTTCGGTACAAATAACATAATATCTTTATTCTCTGGGTCAGTACGATTACAGTGATACTAAATACTTATAATTTTGTTTACGTTTTACTACTTTTTTTGCAATAAAACACCTTTTATTAACCCCAAAAATTATTTTGCATTGCCACTTCACAAGACCCATAACTTTTTTTTATTTTTTTATATGGAATTGTGTGAGGGCTTGATTTTTGAAAGACGACTTGTATTTTTCATGGGTATGATTTTGGAGTAAATGCCGCTTTTTGATCGCTTGTTATTACGTTTTTTTTTCGGTGGAAACTAAGAATAAATTTGAAATTCTGTCTTTTTTTATTTTTTATTTTTTACGGCGTTCACCATAGGGGATAATTTATGTAATATTTATGTAGTCCCGGTCGTTACGGACGCGGCAATACCAAACATATGGGGGATATTTTCTTTTTGCAATTTTTTTCATTGAAAAGCGTATTTTCAATGGAAAAAAAGGCATATTTTTTTATTTTATGGAATTTTTTTTATTTATTAAATGTGTATTTTTTTTCTATTTTTTTTACTACTTAATAGTCCCACAAGGGGACTATAATATACAGTATTTTGATTGCTTTTAAAATGTAATGCATTATCTCTATAATGCATTGCATTTCAATAGCAATGCTATTCGAACATTGACCAGCAGGCTGCGCCAGAGAGGCACAGCCTGCTGGAAGTAACTGAAGACAGGCTCGGGCCCTCATCGGAAGCAAAGTAAGCTTCCCAGCACATCAGCACCCCGCGATCGCATTTTCGGGGTGCTGATGGGAGACAGAGGGAGTCCGCTCCCTCTTTCACCACTTTACATGCAGCGGGCGCCATTGCGCCCGGCATGTAAAGGGTTAAACAGCCCGGATCGGCACTCCTGCCGTTCCGGGCTGTTAGAGCAGGGACCCGGCTCTCATGTGAGAGCCAGGTCCGCGCTCCCCGCTGCACGGGGGAGCCGCGCGGCGCTTAAACTGGGCCGCCGTAAAAACGCGGCGGCCCAGCCTAAGGCCCCTTAGTGACCGCCGTAAAAACACGTATGGGTGGTCACTAAAGGGTTAATAATTCTACAACACACCTGTAGAAGAAAGTTTGCAATATACTAAACATGAGTGGATCCTGTTCCTGGTAACCTGGTTACCGGATGCTCCTCTTCTAAAAATCCTGCTTCCACCATCACGTCTTTTGACAGGTTTTCAGGATGTCACTGCCGCTGTGGATGGGGCCAGAACTATTGCTGTCCCTGGTGCATGCTCAGATGAGGTGGTATAGGAATGTGCACTAGTTGGAGGGATAGTTCTGGCCCTGTCCACAGTGGAAGTGACGTTCTGATTATAGCCCGGGCCAGAACCTGATAAAGGACATGATGTCAGTGGAAGCTGGATTTTGAGAATAGGAGTGTCACGTGACCAGGTTCCTTTCTCCTACAGGCATGTTATGTATAATTACGGTGGGTTTGCGGGATGCAGCAGTTTTCGTCCAGCCGAATCTTGGCATATTTGCCAGGTAGCAGCCAGATCTCCACTTGACCCCACTATAGTCAATGGGGCCGGCGGGCATTCCAGTAACCTCTGGCAATGCTGGATCCGGAGAGCTCCATCAGACTGTTCTCTGCCGGAAGAGCCTGCTGGAACTATTGCCGGCAATATGAAACAGGCCTTACATATATATCCCTGGCTGTAAGACATCTCTGTCTCAACATGACTGTTTATAAAGGGTCTGGTCACCCAATCCATCCATCAGTAGCCTCCATCGAACTACACTGTGTATGGCACTGCACATTCGTTAGTCTTACTTGCAATGCACATCAATGCAGTTCAATGAAGGCTCGCAAGACCCTCTATCAGAGTCCATGTTGGGAGTGGAAAAATACACAGACAGTGATGCAGACCTGTATAAGCAATTGTGTTGCTGTTTTAGTCCGCATGCACACGATCGTGGTGTGTTTTGCGGTCCGCAAATCGCGGATCCACAAAACACGGAGGGTGTCCGTGCGCGTTCCGCAATCTGCGGAACGGCATGGACAGCTTTCAATATAAATGCCTATTCTTGTCCGCAAAGCACGGGAATGATTAGGACATGTTATATTTTTTTATCATGGCCACGGAACGGAGCAACGGCTTTTATGTCCTGCTGGTCTCCTGCCCTCCCCAGCAGCAGGGGGCACTATGAGGGCACTTTTTACTGGCACTATGGGGGCATCTGTGGGGGCACTTCTTACTGGTACATTATTGGGGGCACTATGGGGGAATCTACTGAGGCCACAAAGAAGGGGTATTTTATATGGAGGGCACTATGGGGGGAAGGGGGGAGAGGAACACTAAGGTGGCTTCTACTGAGGCCACAAAGAAGGGGTATTTTATATGTGGGGGCTCTGTATAGGGGCATTTTGTACTGGGACCCATTTTGGTGGGTACTATGGGGAAGGGGGAGAGGAGTACTATGGGGTCATCTACGGGGGGCACTAAGAAGGGGTATTTTATACTTGCAAATTATGGGGGACACTGAGGGCATCTACTGGGGCACTATATATGGAACATTTTATACTGCTACATTATGGGGGGGCACTAGGAGGAAGGCGGTAGAGGGGCACTATGGGGGCATTTACTGGGCGCACTATATAAGGGGATTTTATACTGCCACATAATAGGGGCACTATGGGAACATTAGCTCAACCGGGGGCATCAAAAGGAGGTATTTTTTGTACTGGCACACGTTATAAGGGGGCATTTTTGTACTGTTACATTATAAACATACATTATAAGGAGAATTATTACTACTGGGGGCATTATGGTGGGCTTTATTACTACTGGGGGTCTACGGGGAACATGATTACTGGTATGGTCACTATGGGAGCATTATTACTTCTGGGGCACAGTGGGGACATGTTGGGGGCACTGTAGGAGCACTATTACTACCTTGTGTGCTCTAGCAGAGAATTATTCCTATTGGTGGGACTTTTGGGAACACTATTACTGTGGGGGCACATTGGCACAGTATCAGCTTACCACAATGATTTTGAGGGACGTTATGTTTACACTATTAGTGTCAGGGGCACTATTTGCTGGGCGCAGTTATTTTAGGGCACTGTGTGCCAATAATTATTAAAGGGCACTATCTGCATGGTACTACTATTATCAGGGGACTTATCTGTTTCGGCAGTATAGTATTGGGGAACACAGCGACAAAGTATTGGGGGTGGTAGGATGATGGAAAAGTAGTAAACTAAGATTTTTTTTGTCAAACTGCAGAGACGAGAAATGGCAAAAAAGTGGTCTGGTCTGAAGGTCTGAAAGGGGAAGATGAGGAAAGAGAATATCTACATCAAAGGAGACATCACTGGATGTAAGAGGTATGGGGAGCTGTATTACCCTGTATGTTCTGTAGTGATGGGAGGGTGGATATAGAATTTGTCCCTCACTGTAGCAGCCCGACTTCAGGTCACACCGTGCGTGTTCTGAAATCTGGGGGCTCACACCCATCTACTACATTATCTGTACTCAGAGAGTTATGACTGTGTTATCTGTGGTGTTATGTATGACTGCAAGTGATATCTACTACATTATCTGTTAAAAAAAAGGGGCGTGGCCACAGGTTGGGGGTGGGAGGGGTCACAATACTTGGCTTGCCCCGGGTGCTAACAACCCACGCTATGCCACTGGGTGGGCATAACTGTGAGGGGGCACAAAGGTGGACATAACTACTGTGAAAGGGCCACAAGAAGGACATAACTACTGTGAGGCGCCACAAAGGTGGGCATAACTACTGTGAAGGGGCCACAAGGAGGACATAACTACTGTCCTGCTACTGTCGCTAATGGCTAACAAATAATGTCCTCTGTGTATTTGATTCCAGGTCCACAGAACTAGTAAGGCCACATCACTACTCGGCATTCCTACACACTGGGACCCGGATCGTACCCTGGGGGGTGGCATGTTGCAACTACTGTGAAGGGGTACCAAGCTGAATCCTTGCCCGAGGTGCTGGAAAGCCTAGCTACACTTCTGGGTTATCTCATCTTGATATGGCATAGCCACTTGGGCAACTGAGTTTAGAAAGGGCAGAAATCTTAATGATTTACTTACAAGCAGGGGCGTAGCTATAGGGGAAGCGGCTGCCTTGGGGCCCAACCTCAGAAGAGGTCCGTCTAGGAGAAGGACTGAAAGATTTTGTGTCAGGGCCCCCTCAACAGTATCATACAATGACATTATATACAGTGACAGTATATAGAGTGACATGACATACGTGATATACCTGTGGGGCCTGGTCTGAGAGGGCAATCTTGACTAGTTACATGAGTGGGGGTTGCACGGAAGTAGGGGGTGCAAAGAACTTGATGGGTGGGGGTTGACATTCAAAAGTTTGCTGTGAGGCTCAGTCATTTCTAATTACATCACTGCTTACAAGGAAGACCTAAAGGTACGTTTACACGAGTAGATGATTGGTACGATTGAGCAACTGAGTCTTTTTTGGTGTAGTGAACGTTTCAACAATGACCCTACAGACACAGACTATCGTTTACAAAAATGTAATGTGCGCTCCTGCTCGTACTCCGTTCTCTGCGGCCCCATTCATAAAGTGTACAGTCCGTGTGAAGAATAGTGAATTTAAAGCGCGGTTGAAATTAGGGCTTTAGGTAGAAATTTATTTAGTAAAAAGTCCAAATCATTTAATAAAGTATATTAGAAAAATAATTTCTAGGGCATTTGGGACATTATTTAGGGGTTCTTTCAGTCTCTGGTTGTCACATTTTTGAAAAAAGTTAAATAAAAGTTTAGTTACTCTTTAAAGGAGTTTGGCAAGTTTTAATCTTATCTCTTATCCACAGTATAGAAAATAAGTGTCTGACTAGTGGGACCCCCCCGAACTGGGGCCCTGTGCCTTCCTGTATGAATGAAGCATGCGTCATCAAGCATGTGTGCTGCCACTCCATCTTTATGGGACTGCTAGAGACTGCCGAGCGCTGTACTCAACTACTGTTTGACAGACCTATAGAGACGAATTGAACTGCAGCAAACATGTTCGTCTGCCGCTCCATTCAGACACCATTACTACTAATCAGCCTGAAACTTTGCTCTTGTCTCATGGTGGGATGAATAAACTAGCAATGGTTGCTCTTCACTTTGTCTGAGTGCTATCCCTATCCCAGGAATATTGTCATTAAATCACGGTGGCTTTTGTTCAGCCCAAGATTGCTCTGTAAATTCATCCATTATTCATTAGACAAAAACTTTTATAGGCTTGTGGGCTTTTTTCATTGCACACGTTTGGGTGTTTGGTAAAACAGACATACAAGAAGCTGCCCTGCAAGTTTTAGACAAGATGAGACGTGTATTAAATAATCATCTTTACTAGCTTCATAATTTATTACTAATTATGCTGAACATAATTAAGTGCACGTCAAAACATTACAGGGGTTTTGCAAACACATAAAATAGGGGCATATCGCTAGGATATGCCCCCATTGTCTAATAGGTGCGCTGTGCGCTCCCATTCACTTGTATGGGAGCAGCGGGGAGCAGCATTTGGTGGTGGACGGACCCCGGGAAACCCGGGGTCCTCCAGCCACACCTCTCCGTTCTCCTTGTAGGGCTGGGACCCGCACCTATCAGACAATGAGGGCATATCTGTAATGACCCAGAGTGCCATTAACACTCCGCACCCCGCTACTGTCTTCTATAGACTAACACAGTGTCAACTTATGCATTTATTTCTGCCCACTACAATGTGCATTGCTATTTCTATGCAACTGTTAATGTTCATGTGGTGTACCTGGTTCACCAGAGGGTGGCAGCAAGCATGGCAGTGCTACATTTGCTGAGAATGGAACCCTTATTTCCATTCTAATTCTCCCTCTTAGGAGGGGAGGAGACTAGTTAGTTAGAAGTCAGTGGAGAGTACCTCCTGCTTGGGCAAGTAAGCTGGACGTGTCCTGCCTAAGCCATCTAAATCACCTTCAGCCCTGCTGGATATTGAGGCCACAGCTTGGAGCCTCTGAAGCCAGGAGGAAAAGATCCCTGGTACTGATCTAGAGTCAGACTACAGAGAGAAGTTGCAGCATAAAGAAAGAAGCAAAGGTATACAGTAAGCTTGTCAGCACAGCAGAGCCATAGAGCAAATGATGTAGCATAGTTGAGTTTGTTTGCCTGCCATAGTTAATGCTAACGCCTGCTGGGAACCAAGACAAAGCCTGAAACTGTTGGAGAAACGTTTATTCAAGTAAAGCTGTTATTGAACTTCATCACAAGGTCTGGACTCAATTTATTTCTTTAAATCCCTCAATTATTCACCCTATTTGCTCTGCTTCGGACTTCAACGCCTGGGATCCAGCGTATCATGTAGGAGCACTGTGACATGTGCACAAAATATTAAGGGACATTTAGGCCACCCTACACCACTCTGGCATTCCTACACCTGGGTACCATCTTCTACATCACTAAAAAGGGGCCCTGTGTCCTTGTTGCTTCACTGAATCTGGCGGCACGAAAAACATTTGCTTTAAGGGACCCATGGCCGTTGCCGTGCGTCGCATATCCTAGCGATATGTGCCCATTGTATGTGATGGGAATACCCCTTTTATGCATAATAGTTTGGCTTTTTATCCATATAGACAAAATGAGAACCTGATCTATCAGCGCTGAATTCCCATAAAGCAAGCCTGTCACATGGAAAGTTAAGTCCCATCTGCCAGCAACATATTATAGCGGTATAAACTGATCAGATTTATATATAGTTTTATGGGAAGAGATTCAGTGAAAAGTATATTTTAGTCATTGAAACCTCTTTGATTTCTAAGCTTAAAACTTCAGTGGGTGGTCTGACTCCTATCAGTGATTGGCAACTATCTCTGAATGGTCACTCACATAGGGAAGGTGTCAATCACTGTGTAGGACCACCCACCAGACTCCTAACAATAGAAAGAACAGAGTTTTAAAGAGATTTTTCAAGAGTTTTATACTGATGACCATTCCTCTGGATAGGACAAGTATCTGATTGGTGGGGGACCCTTCGCCAATCAGCTGTTTAAAAAGGCTCTGGTGCTCACCAAGGAAAGTGTCGTACATTGTACAACGGATGTGCTTGGTATTGTGGCTCAGCCCCAGTCACTTCAATGAGGCTGAGCAGCACCTAGGCCATGTGACCGATGAATTTGACATCAAATGGTCTAAGGAAAGCTGCAAGAAGGCCGTGGCATTATTGAGAGCACTGGTGGCTTCTCATACTGCTGATTGGTGGTGGTCCCGGGTGTCAGACCCCCACCGATCCAGAGTATAGACCTATCCAAAAAAAAACATAAAATGTATAAATTACACGTTTTACTGAATCTTTTCTCATAAAACTATATACAGTATATTGTGGGGATTCGCTCTGGTAGACAGGATAAGCGGACGCAGTATAGAGGCACCAACCAGTTCCTAAATCCAACAGTTCAGTGTTTATTCACACTCTTGGCAAGTTCATAAACAAAAAGTCACCTTTTGGTTTTGGTGTTAGTTTATACCCAGCTGGCAGTTCTGCCTCAAAGAGTCCATAAACAGACTTTAGGAGGCCTGTTTCCCCTCACACTGGTCTCAGACCTCCAAGGCCAATCAGCAGCTGCCTCTTTGCACTGTTTTGCGCTGATTGGCCAGTGTGAAATACAACGCAGCCGAAGCCTGGCCGGATCACTCAGGTCAGCGGGGTGGGGGGGGGGGGGGGGGGGGGGGTGAGGGGGACTGGGGGTGGCTCTGAAGTGCCGCTGTGCCTGTGCCGCAAATTAACTACTTACTGTTTGTGCATTGTAAACAGAGAGGAGGTGGGGCCTTCCGTGCATTCCGGGTCCCCCTGTGCCGCGGGCCCCATAGCAATGGCGTGGTCTGCCTATATTGGCGGTACACCATTTCCTGGGGCACCTCTCCCACTGCGAACATGAGATAGGGCAGGAGGAGGTCTCAGTCCCTTCCATCTTTGGACACTACTCTTTTTAAAAAAAATTTAAGGTTTGGTTGAACCTCTCTACCAGCCCGTCCATTTGCGGATTGGAGACGGACGTGCGTAACTGTTTTATGTGCAGCAACTTGCACAATTCCCTCATGACCTTGGACATCAAAACCTCTTTGGGTAGTCCTACACGGGAAAACATCTCCATTAACTCTTTAGCTATGAGTTTGGCCGATGTATGCCGCAGTGGCACCGACTCCGGGTAGCGTAGTCTGGGATGACTAGAATGTGTTGGTGCCCTCTAGCGGACTTTGGTACTGGTCCTATGAGATCCATAGCGATTCTTTCAAATGGGACCTCGATGATCGGGAGAGGTACTAAGGGATTACGGAAATGGGGCTGGGGGCTAGCTATCTGGCAGGTCGGGCAAGACTTACAAAATCCTTCTACCTCTCTAAACACACTGGGCCAGTAAAACCGCTGTAGTATACGGTCCTGTGTTTTCTGCAATCCCAGATGACCCCCGAGAACATGTTGGTGCGCTAGATCTAGTACCAGTTTGCGATAAGCCTTGGGCACCACCAACTGTTCCACATTCTTCCCTCGTAGTTGGTTGACCTGATACAGTAAATCATGGAGAACCACAAAACCCGGAAATATCGACTCGGCCCCCGGTTGTTGGGGTTCTCCATCGATCATTAACACATTCTCCCAGGCTCGGGATAATGTCTGGTCCGGCGGCAAGTCCTCCACCTCCCCAACCATCACATTCAATGGGGTTGTTCCCCCCTCATCCACCGAAGTGGCGGTCACCCCTACCGCTGGCCCTTCGGCCTCGGGTTCCCAGGGTTTTGGCCTCCCACTTGAGCAAGGACAATCCCCTGGGGTTATCCCTGACTCTTGGGGAACGGTAAGTCTCATGCTGGCCACAGTTCCGGGAAGCCTCTTCCTGTTATTAGTTCATAGTGTAGATTTGTGGCGACGGCCACTTGCGGAATCCTCCTGCTGGCAACCGTGGTTAAAGACACCAGAGCTGTGGGAAAGTCTTTTAAATCACCATGTATGCACATTACCTTGACTTTCCGGCCAGTAAACTCAGCGGGTCGCACCAGGATCACTAGACTCCCCGAATCCAGCAGAGCCACAGCTGGAGTGTCTCCCACTTCCACCTGGCACAGGTGATTATTATCTATAAACTCCCTGGTACCTGTTGCACACAGCTTCCTGGCATATAGCGACCAACGGTAGCCAAAGTTAGTGTCCATGGGCTCAACCCTATGGGGACACTCGGCCCTTACGTGACCAGGCTCATGACACTGCCAACAGATCACTGGAGCCAGGTCTGCAGTGGGTACCTCCTAGGCGGGCTTTTTCGGCTCCAGTCTCCAATTCTGGGGTGGGGATTGTTGGGGTTTAAGTTTAGTTTCCTGGTAGCCTCATATTGTTCAACCAGGTCAACCATCTCAAGGGCATTAAGAGGAGACGCCTGGCCAATCCAATGCTGAGGAGGGTATGGCAACGCCCTCCAGAACATATCAGCTAAAATACGGTCCATTATAGCATTGGGACTCAGTACATCCGGTTGTAGCCATTTTTGCAAAAGGTGGAATAAAGCATAATACTGGGGTCTCGCAGGCTCAGCCGGGTTAAACTCCCACTGGTGCACCCTCTGAGCCCGGACCAACACATTCACCCCCAGCTTTGCCAGGATCTCACCCTTGACTTTCTGGTAATCGGCCGCCTGCTCGTCTGGCAAGTCGAAATACACCTGCTGGGACTCGGATGCCAGGACTGGAGCGACGCCCTCAGCCCACTGATCTCGGGGTAGACTCTCCCTCACGGCCACTTTCTCAAATTCCGCCAGGTAGGTTTGGACGTCATCCATGGGTGCCATCTTGGGGATCGCCGTACGAACCGCTTTCCAAACATCGAGAACTCTCGGGGATGCTCTTGCCGTCTGTAGAGCCATCACGTGTTGCAGCAGCAGCTAGTTTGTTTCTTGCTGCTGCTTATTAGCCTACCGCTGTTGCAGGTTAGCCTCCAAGAGGGCCTTCATTACAGCTTCCATTTTGCTGAGTAACATGGGTTGAAATTTAGCTGGTTTAATCCAGGACATATATCCATGCCCAGAGAAAAAATAAATAAATATTTTGGCTTTTACGCCAGCCTCACTGCAATTGCCCGCATCCTCCACCAACTGTGGGATTCGCTCTGGTAGACAGGATAAGCGGACGCAGTATAGAGGCACCAACCAGTTCTTAAATCAAAAAGTTCAGTGTTTATTCACACTCTTGGTTCATAAACAAAAAGTCACATTCAACACAAAAAGTCACCTATTGGTTTTGGTATTAGTTTACACCCAGCTGGCAGTTCTGCCTCAAAGAGTCCATGAACAGACTTTAGGCTGCCTGTTTCCCCTCACACTGGTCTCAGACCTCCAAGCCCAGCACAAGCCTCATATCCCAATACAGAGATCCTTTCTGCTGAACCCAGCCGGCGGAAGTAAACTGCCGCAAGATTGGGATGTACGGGCTGGCGCATACGCATTAAACGCTCTGCTGCCTCTGCCCATAGTGGGTAATGGAGTGCGCAGGCGTGAGGATTATGTTGAACGGCGCAGGCGCCAGATTTGTCAATGACGGGAGGATGGAATCTGAAGAACCTAGGGCGGGCCAGAGGGGTGAAAGGGGAAGGGCTGGATTTGAACAGCGCTGTGGGGCCTGGGCACCGGCCACATAAACGCCGCTCCTGGGCACCTTCAGAAGCTAATTAGCATATGGAATAAAAGCTTTTTTAAGAGAAAATAGGTGATGGACAGCAATAATAAAGGTAAGATTGATATTAATATATCAATTAATATGGGGAATGTAATGGATATCATGATGTTTGTGGTGTATAATGGTCATTTTAGGTGAAAGACTCCCTTTAACCCCTTCCCGACCAGCGCTGTACTAGTATAGTGCTGGCCAGGTCTTTAAACATGTTATAAGGGTCAGAAAATGGTGAGGACAAAATAAAACTGATTTTTCCAAGGTTTTTATTTTAATCAGCATTAAAACGTATAAAAAAAACTACACATATAAGGTATCCCTGGATTCGGACAATTTTATCATACATTGAACGATGTAAATAAAAAATCTGTGAAACGTGGTGGAATTGCTTTTGTTTCCAATTGCACCCCATTTGGAATTTTTTTCCTCCTTCCCACTACATTATATGCAATATTAAATGATTGCTTTGGAAAGTACAACTTGTCCCGCAAAAAAACAAGCCCTCATACGACTATGTGAATTGAAAAATAAAAAGTTATGGCTCTGGGAAGGCAGGGAGCACAAAATGAAAGCACAAAAACGAAAAAACATCTGGGGTAGAAAGGGTTAAAGGGACTGTTTCACCAACAATTTTGTTCTCCCAGTCAAAACCAGATATTGACACTTTGTTTTTATTTTCTGATTATATATTATTTTTTTTATTGTTTCCTAAACATAATTATGGGGGCTGATGGCAATATGCTTTACAGTTTTGTCCCTATTCATTGTCAATGGGGACAAAACTGAACTGAATGAAACAGAATGCACCAAAATCAGGGGCGTAGCTAAAGGCTCATGGGCCCTGGTGCAAGAGTTCAGCTTGCGCCCCCCTCCCCCCCCCCCAACTTCCCTCATTGCTTTATGGCAAGGGGCAGGCGTGCACCTAGCCTTTCTGCTGTCTGAGGCAAAAATTGAAACGTTTCTCCCCCCCATGCCAAATTCTCAACCTAACCCATTCCCTCCAGTCCTACTGTTAAAGGGGTCGTCCTCTTTTTACTACTGATGACCTAGCCTCAAGATAGGTCATCAATATCAGATTGGCAGGGGTCTCCCGACACCCCGGCTGATCAGCTGGTTTGAGGAGAGGGCAGCGCTCATATGAGAGCTGCTTTCTCTGCTCTGTTTACCTGCTCACTGCAGCAATTGCAATGATGAGCAGGTAAACAGAGCAGAGAAGGCAGAGCTCGTACGGAAAAAAAAAAAAGCGGATAACCCCTTTAAAGACATACTTGGAAAACATTACATACAGCGCTACAGAACATACAGGGTAATACAGCACCACATATGTACATCCAGTGGTGTCTCCTCTCTTTCCTCATCTTCTCCTTTCAGACCACCATGGAGACTTCTTTCAGCCACGTCTCGTCCCTGCAGAGTTTAATAAACAGACATCTTACTTTCCTACTTTTGCATCATCCTCCTCACCTTTTCAACACCACATCCTCCCCCCCCCCAATACTATACTGCAGAAAGAGTCCCCCTGAAAATTCTGGTACCATACAGATAGTGTGCCAGTACTAAAAAATACCCCCTTACCTTTCAGATCAAACCCCCATATCAAACCCCAGATGAGACCACCCATCTCAGACCAGCCCCTCTTTAGAGCTCTGTCAGACCCCATATCAGACTCGCCTTAGACCTCCATGTCAGACCCAGCCCCAATATCAGACCTCAGATAAGACCCCCATTAGACCTCAGACCAGACCTCCAGACCCCCATTAGACCTCCAAACCCCAATTTCTGACCCCCATTAAACCTCCAGACCCCCAATCATCTGATTAGACCTTCAGACCCCCAATCAGACCCCCATTAGACCTCCAGACCCCCATTAGACCTCTCCAGACCCCCATTATACCTATCTAGACCCCCAGTCAGACCCCAAATAAGACCCTTCAGACCCCCAACCACACATTTAAGGCCCCCATATCAGACCTCCAGTCCCCCCTATTAGATCCTTTTGGACCCCCATATCAGACCTCCAGTCCCCCCATTAGACCCTTCAGACCCCCATATCATACCTCCAGTCTCCCCATTAGACCCTTCAAATCCCCATATCAGACCTCCAGTCCCCCCATTAGACCCTTCAGACCCCCATATCATACCTCCAGTCTCCCTATTAGACCCTTCAGACCCCCATATCAGACCTCAGATCAGACTAAAATAATAAAATAACTTACCTCTCCTGCTGCCACTCTCTCTGTCCTGGCTCTCTTCTTAGGGCCCGCACTGCAGTCACCTGTTTGCCTGCAGCGTCGGGTCAGAGTGCGCTCTGTACATCCTGACACTGCAAGCAGCCAGGATAGAGCAGCGTGGGACCTGAGAAGAGTGAGCAGGAGGAGGGGGTAAGTACGGCGCTCACAGCTCTCTCCCTGCCTCCTGCATACTAGTGAGCGCTTCCATAATGGAAGCGCTCACTAGGATTCTCTTTAAAAGATGCAGTGCAACTTATAAAGGGAAAATACAGTGCCACTGGCAAGGGGGGCCCTCTGGACCCCCCTGGCTTGGGGGCCCGGTCGCAACTGTGACCGCTGCAACCTCCTTTAATGTTGCTGTAGGCCTCTTGGTAGCCTCCCAGACCAGTTTTCTTCTCGTCTTTTCATCAATTTTGGAGGGACGTCCAGTTCTTGGTAATGTCACTGTTTTGCCATATTTTCTCTACTTGATGATGACTGTCTTCACTGTGTTCCATGGTATATCTAATGCCTTGGAAATTCTTTTGTACCCGTCTCCTGACTGATTCCTTTTAACAATGAGATCCCTCTGATGCTTTGGAAGCTCTCTGTGGACCATGGCTTTTGCTGTGGGATGTGACTAAGAAAATTTCAGGAAAGACCAACTAGAGCAGCTGGACTTTTATTTAGGGTTAATCAGAGGCACTTTAAATTATGGCAGGTGTATGCTGACTCCTATTTAACATGATTTTAAATGTGATTGCCTAATTCTGACAACAGCTACATCCGCAGTTATAAGAGGGTGTGCACACTTATGCAACCACATTATTTGAGTTTTTTTGTTTTCTTCCCTCCACCTAAAAGATTTCAGTTTGTTTTTCAATTGAGTGGTACAGTTTATAGGTCACATTAAAGGTGGAAAAAGTTCTGAAATGATTTATCTTTGTCTCATTTTTTTTCATCACAGAAACCTTACATTTTAACAGGGGTGTGTAGACTTTTTATATCTACTGTATGTCTAGTAAGTGCCAATGCAGGGTAATATATATACAATTTACCCACATCTTGACCAGATGCTAACCAAAGATCACAAATAACCAGATAGGGGCAAATAAAGATACTAATGTATCGTAAGGTAATATTCAATATCTCCACATCAAAGGTCTGCATATGGTCAAAGAGTTGAAAATAGACATAAGAATATCATAATACCCATACCAGACAACATAAAATACCCTTCATACTGATAGTAACATATGTAACATACGCATAAAAATGGGAAACCCACCTCACGAGGACCGCACACCCCGACACGCGTTTCAGCGACACCTTCCTCTGGGAGTATGGCTCTCCTTGAAAGTGTGCTCGACTTAAATCCACAAAGAGCCAATCAAAAAACATCAATTTGATTGGCATAATTAAAAACCCATGTGTGTGCTCATAATAAATTCCACACTGCACCTGTATATAATAGCGCCACCCACGTTCATCTTAGTATGCGCGCCGAGCACCCGATGTCCAGTCAGGTGGTTGGCCGCATAACCTAATTTCAGTGACGTATGACGGGCACGTGATGGCCAGTCACGTGACCGCGCACCCCACAAGAAAAGGATAGAACCTATGAATAAATACATAATGTGTGGTGATCATGTGACCAGTATAGCGATCACATGACCAGCTGTAGTGTGAGTAATTAAATCACGTCACCACATAATTAGATCACGTGACCGACATAGAGATCACTTGACCTCTCGCATAGCACAATCGCCAACAACTAACATGGAAGGCACATGTCTCATAATGTCAAAACAGGTGCAATGATAGAATAGATGGTACAAGGTATGGATGCAGAAATATGGATGGAAATATAAACCACAAGACAAGAATAAAAATCTAAATGATGACCCATAATTCAAAGTGATTGACACATAACATTAAAATATCAAATAAATAAATAAATAATCAAAATGTGTATATATACAGTTGTGTTCAAAATTATTCAACCCCCAATGCTGTAAAGGGTTTTAGGGAATCTAGTGTACCTTTGTAATTGTGTTCAGAATGAAATCTTACAAGGACCTTTTAAAGAACCAAATGCAACTAAAATGACATCAATTGTTTTTGTAATACAGTATTAAATGTTTTTTTTGTGATTTCTTCATTGACACAATTATTCAACCCCTTAAAGACTACCACTCTTAAGAACAGAGGTTCATTCAAGTGTTTTCAGCAATCAAGCATAATAAGCACCAATTAGGCAGATTTAAAAGGACTGTGATACTCAGCTCCTTCTAGACATTTACTGGTGTGTTTACAAACATGGTGGAGTCAAGAGAATGGTCCAGGAAGACAAGAGAAGAGGTGATTTCTCTTCACAGGAAGAGCAATGGCTATAAGAAGATTGCAAAGATGTTAAACATACCAAGAGACACCATAGGAAGCATCATTTGCAAATTCAAGGCAAAGGGCACTGTTGAAACGCTACCTGGTCGTGGCAGAAAGAAGATGCTGACTTCGACTGCTGTGCGCTACCTGAAGCGCAAAGTGGAGAAAAGTCCCCGTGTGACTGCTGAGGAACTGAAAAAAGATTTGTCAGATGTGGGTACTGAAGTTTCAGCTCAGACAATAAGGCGCACACTGCGTAATGAAGGCCTCCATGCCAGAACTCCCAGGCGCACCCCCTTGCTGTTTCCAAAGAATAAGAAGAGTCGACTGCAGTATGCCAAAAGTCATGTGGACAAACCACAAAAGTTTTGGGATAGTGTTCTGTGGACTGATGAAACAAAATTAGAACTGTTTGGGCCCATGGATCAACGCTATGTTTGGAGGAGGAAGAACAAGGCCTATGAAGAAAAGAACACCTTGTCTACTGTGAAGCATGGTGGGGGGTCAATCATGCTTTGGGGCTGTTTTGCTTCTACAGGTACAGGGAAGCTTCAGCGTGTGCAAGGTACCATGAATTCTCTTCAGTACCAGGAGATATTGGATGAAAATGTGATGCAGTCCGTCACAAACCTGAGGCTTGGGAGACGTTGGACCTTTCAACAGGACAATGATCCCAAGCATACCTCCAAGTCCACTAGAGCATGGTTGCAGATTAAAGGCTCGAACATTTTGAAGTGGCCATCGCAGTCACCAGACTTAAATCCGATTGAGAACCTCTGGTGGGACTTAAAGAAAGCAGTTGCAGCGCGCAAGCCTAAGAATGTGACTGAACTGGAGGCTTTTGCCCATGAAGAATGGGCGAAGATACCCGTAGATCGCTGCAAGACACTTGTGTCAAGCTATGCTTCACGTTTAAAAGCTGTTAAGTACTAAGATTGAATGTCACTTGGGGGTTGAATAAAACTGATAATGATGTGAGCACAGAAAAGACATTGTCACGAGGGTGTCAAGAACCACGCCTGACTCCGTTATACCCGGGGTCAGGAAGTCGCAGCGGTTGGCTGCGCGCTCTATGTAAGATAGGGCTGTTTCCTTATGGTAGCTTTCTGGGTTTGCTTTGCAACCCTTTTGGCTCACTCAGGGATCCGTAGCTCTTTCTCCTCAGCTGTTCCTTGTCCAGCACTCTCAACCTCCTTATATTCCCCTCTCACACTTCTCTGGTTGCCAGATATAGAGCTTCCTGCCTGGACATCTATTCTGACCCTCTGGAGCTGTGTTGCTGCGTTCTCTGGTTGTTGGTCCAGAACGCTACCCTCCGGATCCCTGTTGAACCTTTGTGGTCTGCTGTGGTCGCCCACCTGGGTGTATGTGTTTGTCTGTATTGTCTGTCCTCTCCCTGGTGTTTCCCTCTTAGTGTCAGTGGTGCGGACTAGCGATCCCACCGGCCCGTTCACTATCTAGGGCTCATTTTAGGGAAAGCCAGGGTTTAGGCACGTGAGCGCCGCACGGGTGAGGAACCCGTCTAGGAACGTCAGGGCAGTCAGGTGCCAGCCGCAAGGTGAGTCAGGGGTCACCACCTTTCCCTCTCCCTTGGGCAGGGCTTTCCCTTTTCCCTCCCTGTGCGTGTCGCCGGTCATTACATCTGGCCCTTATTTTGTGTGGGTAAAAAAAAAAATTTTTTTTACCTACTTAGGCCCCTTTCACACGAGCGAGTATTCCGCGCGGATGCAATGCGGGAGGTGAACGCATTGCATCCGCACTGAATACCGACCCATTCATTTCTATGGGGCTGTGCACACGAGCGGTGATTTTCACGCATCACTTTTGCATTGCGTGAAAATCGCAGCATGCTGCTCTTTGTGCGTTTTTCACGTAACGCAGGCCCCATAGAAATGAATGGGGTTGCGTGAAAATCGCAAGCATCCGCAAGCAAGTGCGGATGCGGTGCGATTTTCACACACGGTTGCTAGGAGACGATCGGGATGGAGACCCGATCATTATTATTTTCCCTTATAACATGGTTATAAGGGAAAATAATAGCATTCTGAATACAGAATGCAAAGTAAAATAGCACTGGAGGGGTTAAAAAAAAATATAAAAAAATTTAACTCACCTTAATCCACTTGCTCGCGTAGCCCGGCATCTCCTTGTGTTTCCTTTGTTGAAAGACCTGTGGTGAGCATTAACTATAGTTCAAGGACCTGGGGTGATTCACCATGGTAAAAGATCATGTGACGTACCATGTGATGACCGGAGTGACGTCATCCCAGGTCCTTGAACTATAGTTAATGCTCACCACAGGTCTTTCAACAAAGGAGACACAAGGAGATGCCGGGCTACGCGAGCAAGTGGATTAAGGTGAGTTAAAAAATGTTTTATTTTTTTTTAACCCCTCCAGTGCTATTTTACTTCGCATTCTGTATTCAGAATGCTATTATTTTCCCTTATAACCATGTTATAAGGGAAAATAATACTATTTACAGAACACCGATCCCAAGCCTGAACTTCTGTGAAGAAGTTCGGGTTTGGGTACCAAACACGCACGATTTTTCTCACGCGAGTGCAAAACGCATTACAATGTTTTGCACTCGCGCGGAAAAATCGCGGGTGTTCCCGCAACGCACCCGCACATTTTTCCGCAACGCCCGTGTGAAAGAGGCCTTAGAATCCAGTATGGATCAAATTGCTGCTCTGTCCAAACACTTTCATGGCCTGTCTTTGGAGGTGGCAGGATTGAAGGCGTCGGTCCTCCAGCAACAGCAGCAATTACAACTGACCGCAAGCCCAGTAGTTGCTACTGGTAACCAGGTTGTTGCGGAACCCAAGGTCTCTCTCCCTGACAGATTTTCTTGGGGAAGGGACAAGTTTTTGACATTCCGTGAGGCCTTTAAATTATATTTTAAACTGCGCCCTTACTCCTCTGGTAATGAAGAACAGTGGGTGGGGGTTGTTATTTCCCTGCTGCAGGGGGACCCGCAGTCCTGGGCGTTCTCTTTACCTACTGATTCCCAGGCTCTTCGGTCAGTGGATGAGTTTTTCGGGGCCTTGGGTCTCATATATGACGACCCTGACCGAGTCGCACTGGCTTAATCAAGATTACGGAGACTCCTACAAGGAGAGCGGCCGGTAGAGGAGTATTGCTCTGACTTCCGTAGGTGGGCTACGGATACCCAATGGAACGACCCGGCTCTCAGGAGTCAGTTCTGCGCTGGGTTATCCGAAAGGGTTAAGGATGCACTTGCATTATACACTCACCTAAAGAATTATTAGGAACACCATACTAATACGGTGTTGGACCCCCTTTTGCCTTCAGAACTGCCTTAATTCTACGTGGCATTGATTCAACAAGGTGCTGATAGCATTCTTTAGAAATGTTGGCCCATATTGATAGGATAGCATCTTGCAGTTGATGGAGATTTGAGGGATGCACATCCAGGGCACGAAGCTCCCGTTCCACCACATCCCAAAAAGGCTCTATTGGGTTGAGATCTGGTGACTGTGGGGGCCATTTTAGTACAGTGAACTCATTGTCATGTTCAAGAAACCAATTTAAAATGATTCAAGCTTTGTGACATGGTGCATTATCCTGCTGGAAGTAGCCCTCAGAGGATGGATACATGTTCTCATTCTGTTTACGCCAAATTCGGACTCTACCATTTGAATGTCTCAACAGAAATCGAGACTCATCAGACCAGGCAATATTTTTCCAGTCTTCAACAGTCCAATTTTGGTGAGCTTGTGCAAATTGTAGCCTCTTTTTCCTATTTGTAGTGGAGATGAGTGGTACCCGGTGGGGTCTTCTGCTGTTGTAGCCCATCCGCCTCAAGGTTGTGCGTGTTGTGGCTTCACAAATGCTTTGCTGCATACCTCGGTTGTAACGAGTGGTTATTTCAGTCAACGTTGCTCTTCTATCAGCTTGAATCAGTCGGCCCATTCTCCTCTGACCTCTAGCATCCACAAGGCATTTTTGCCCACAGGACTGCCGCATACTGGATGTTTTTCCCTTTTCACACCATTCTTTGTAAACCCTAGAAATGGTTGTGCGTGAAAATCCCAGTAACTGAGCAGATTGTGAAATACTCAGACCGGCCCGTCTGGCACCAACAACCATGCCACGCTCAAAATGGCTTAAATCACCTTTCTTTCCCATTCTGACATTTAGTTTGGAGTTCAGGAGATTGTCTTGACCAGGACCACCCCCCTAAATGCATTGAAGCAACTGCCATGTGATTGGTTGACTAGATAATTGCATTAATGAGAAATAGAACAGGTTTTCCTAATAATTCTTTAGGTGAGTGTATCAGACCCCCTTTTCCCTTGATGCGGTTATGTCCCTTTCTATCCGAATAGATAGACGCCTTAGGGACGGGTTGAAAAAACCGGAGCCATTGGTAACCCCTCCCAAGCAGCAGTTAGTCTGTACGGACTTAGACGAGCCTATGCAGATAGGAGGAACTACTCGTCAGGTCCGTCCTCCTGAGGCTTGCCGTAGGCGTGTTTTGTTTTTTTTTTGTGGGGAGAGGGGTCATTTCATTAATGTCTGTCCTTCTTTTCTCAGAAACAAAAGACCGTCAGAAAACTACTAACCCCAGGCTGTGTGGAGGATGTCAGCCGGGGGGTATATGTTTCCTCCATACGTACATCGCAATTTGTGTTACCAGCGGTTATTGTTTTTGGTGATAAGACGGAGACTATTTCTTTCTTTCTAGACAGTGGAGCAGGGGTAAATTTGATAGATGCCCATTTTGCCCGCACTATGGGTTTGTCTCTCTGTACGCTACAGAGACCTATTCCCATATTCGCTATTGATTCTGCTCCTCTGTCTCAGAGAAACCTCACCCACATTGTTCATAATTTACACCTTCGGGTAGGGGACCACCATAACGAGATGCTTTCATGTTATGTTTTGGAGGGGCTTCCCACTCCGGTAGTGCTGGGTCTTCCCTGGTTGGTAGCGCACAATCCAGTGGTGGATTGGCAGGCCAGGGAGATATTGGAGTGGAGTGAGCAGTGCAGAGAAAATTGCTTAAATAGCAATTGCTTAGTCGCCTCCATAACTACCCTACCTACATTTATTTTGGATTTTGAGGACGTTTTTTCTGAAAAGGGTTGTCAGAAGTTACCACCTCATCGTCCTTATGATTGCCCGGTTAACCTTATTCCCGGCGCAAAATTACCCAAGACCAGGTTATATAATCTTTCAGGTCCAGAGAGACAAGCCATGAAAGATTATATCTCCGAGAGCTTGGCTAAGGGACACATCAGACCCTCTTCTTCACCCGTGGCTGCAGGGTTTTTCTTCATTAAAAAGAAAGATGGGGGCCTGCGTCCTTGCCTAGATTTTCGCGAATTAAATCGGATAACCATCCGAGA
Organism: Bufo bufo; assembly: GCF_905171765.1. Taxonomy (NCBI): domain Eukaryota; kingdom Metazoa; phylum Chordata; class Amphibia; order Anura; family Bufonidae; genus Bufo; species Bufo bufo. The sequence goes on along the minus strand of NC_053390.1, from coordinate 530,745,794 downwards.
CCCATACCCTCTTCCTCTCATTCCTGACCTGTTTAACCAGATTGCGGGTGCTAGGTGGTTCTCCAAACTTGATCTTAGGGGGGCTTACAATCTGATTCGTATTAAGGAGGGGGATGAGTGGAAGACAGCTTTTAACACCCCTGAGGGGCATTATGAAAATCTAGTCATGCCTTTCGGTCTGACCAATGCTCCTGCCGTCTTTCAACATTTCGTTAATGACATTTTTAGTCATCTAATCGGCAGGTTTGTGGTAATATATCTAGATGATATTTTAATTTATTCGTCGGATCTGAAAACACATGAGGTGCATGTCAGACAGGTACTGCATGTCCTACGGACGAATAAATTATATGCTAAAATTTAAAAATGTGTCTTCGCCATTCAGGAGATACAATTCCTAGGTTATTTTTTATCTGCTTCAGGTTTCCGTATGGATCCCAGGAAGGTCCAAGCAATTTTAGATTGGGATCTTCCTGAGAACCTCAAAGCACTGCAACGGTTCTTGGGCTTTGCGAATTTCTATAGAAAATTCATTAAAAATTATTCACTTATTGTAAAACCCCTTACTGACATGACTAGGAAGGGGATTGATTTTTCTAAATGGTCTGACGCCGCTAAAGTTGCTTTTTCCTCTCTAAAAGAGAGGTTTACCTCAGCACCTGTACTAGTCCAACCTGATGTCTCTCAGCCTTTTATTGTTGAGGTCGATGCGTCAGAGGTGGGAGTGGGGGCGGTGCTGTCTCAGGGTCCGTCTCCTGGCAAATGGCGTCCTTGTTTTTTTTTCTAAAAAACTATCTGCAGCAGAAAAGAACTACGATATTGGCAATAGGGAACTATTAGCTATTAAACTAGCGTTTGAAGAATGGCGTCACTTTTTGGAGGGGGCAGTCCACCCCGTCACTGTGATTACGGACCACAAAAATCTTCTGTACCTCGAATCAGCTAAGCGTCTCACCCCTAGACAAGCTAGGTGGTCGCTATTTTTTATCAGGTTTAACTTTGTGATTACGTATCGTCCTGGGGCAAAGAATACCAAGGCTGATGCATCTCGTTGTTTCCCTGGAGGGGGTAATGTGAGTGATCCGGTGCCCATTCTTCAAAGAGGAGTGGTTGTTTCTGCGGTACACTCTGTTCTGGAGGGGAGGGTGTTAGAGGCCCAGGGGGACGCCCCGGTCTCTTGCCCCTCAGAGAAATTGTTTGTACCGCTGAACCTGTGTTTCGAGTTATTAAAGGAACATCATAATTCGGCACTTGCTGGGCACCCGGGTAGTAAAGCAACCTTGGAGCTATTGTCTCGTCGTTTTTGGTGGCCAAGGTAGCGTCAGGATGTATTGGATTTTGTGTCTTCTTGTTCTACCTGTGCGCGCGCAAAAGTTTCACATACACGTCCTGCAGGGTCTCTATTACCACTCGTCATTCCCAATAGACCATGGACACATCTGTCTATGGATTTTATCACTGACTTACCTTTGTCTGCGGGTAAAACAGTTATTTTGGTAGTAGTGGACAGGTTTAGCAAAATGGTACACTTCATTGCGTTACCCGCACTACCTAATGCTAAGACTCTTGCTCAGGTATTCGTCAGTGAAATCGTGAAGCTTCACGGGGTCCCCTCCGATGTTGTTTCGGATCGGGGAACCCAGTTTATTTCTAAATTTTGGAAAGCTTTTTGTTCCCGTTTGGGGGTACACTTGTCCTTTTCCTCAGCTTTCCATCCTCAGTCGAATGGACAGACTGAGCGTACCAACCAAAACCTGGAGACATATCTAAGATGTTTTGTGTCTGAAAACCAAGAGTTGTGGTCATCATATTTACCGTTAGCTGAGTTTGCCATAAATAATCGTCGTCAGGAGTCCACTGGCAAGTCACCATTTCTTGGTGCATATGGTTTTCATCCCCAATTCTGTACTTTCAAAGAGGGGGGGTCTTCTGGGGTTCCCGAAGAGGAACGGTTTTCGTCATCTCTTTCATCGGTATGGCAGAAGGTGCAAGCTAAGGGGCTCACGAGCGGCCCTGAACGCAGCCGTCCGGCCCTAATGCATTCTGAGTGGAGGCGGATCCACTGAGAATGCATCCGCCTGCCAGCGCTCAGCCTCCGCTCCGCTCAGTTGAGCGGACACCTGAACGCTGCTTGCAGCGTTCGGGTGTCCGCCTGGCCGTGCGGAGGCGAGCAGATCCGTCCAGACTTATAATGGAAGTCAATGGGGACGGATCCGCTTGAAGATGACACCATATGGCTCAATCTTCAAGCGGATCCGTCCCCCATTGACTTTCAATGTAAAGTCTGAACGGATCCGCTCAGGCTACTTTCACACTTAGAAATTTTTCTAAGTTATAATGCAGACGGATCCGTTCTGAACGGATGCAAACATCTGCATTATAGGAGCGGATCCGTCTGATGAAACATCAGACGGATCCGCTCCGAACGCTAGTGTGAAAGTAGCCTAACTTGAAAAATATGGGAGGTAAATACAAATGCATGGCTGATAAGAGACGGTCGCCAGGTCCGGACCTAGGAGTGGATGACTATGTGTGGTTGTCTACTAGGAATATTAAATTGAAGGTTCCCTCTTGGAAACTGGGTCCTAGGTTTATTGGTCCTTACAAAATTGTAGCCATCATCAACCCCGTGGCTTTTCGCCTGGAGTTACCTCAGACTTTTAAAATCCATAATGTTTTTCATAAGTCGTTACTCAAAAAATATGTTCCACCTCTAGAACCGTCACCGCTGCCACCCCCTCCTGTTGTTGTGGATGGTAATCTAGAATTTCAGATATCCAAAATTGCTAATTCTCGTCGGGTCCGCCGCTCTCTTCAATATCTGGTGTATTAGAGAGGTTACGGTCCCGAGGAAAGAATGTGGGTTCCTGCGTCTGAGGTAAACGCCGACAGGCTAGTTCGGGTTTTTCATGCCTCTCAGAGAGGGGGGTACTGTCACGAGGGTGTCACGAGGGTGTCAAGAACGCCTGACTCCGTTATACCCGGGGTCAGGAAGTCGCAGCGGTTGGCTGCGCGCTCTATGTAAGATAGGGCTGTTTCCTTATGGTAGCTTTCTGGGTTTGCTTTGCAACCCTTTTGGCTCACTCAGGGGTCCGTAGCTCTTTCTCCTCAGCTGTTCCTTGTCCAGCACTCCCAACCTCCTTTTATTCCCCTCTCACACTTCTCTGGTTGCCAGATATAGAGCTTCCTGCCTGGACATCTATTCTGACCCTCTGGAGCTGTGTTGCTGCGTTCTCTGGTTGTTGGTCCAGAACGCTACCCTCCGGATCCCTGTTGAACCTTTGTGGTCTGCTGTGGTCGCCCACCTGGGTGTATGTGTTTGTCTGTATTGTCTGTCTTCTCCCTGGTGTTTCCCTCTTAGTGTCAGTGGTGCGGACTAGCGATCCCACCGGCCCGTTCACTATCTAGGGCTCATTTTAGGGAAAGCCAGGGTTTAGGCACGTGAGCGCCGCACGGGTGAGGAACCCGTCTAGGGACGTCAGGGCAGGTGCCAGCCGCAAGGTGAGTCAGGGGTCACCACCTTTCCCTCTCCCTTGGGCAGGGCTTTCCCTTTTCCCTCCCTGTGCGTGTCGCCGGTCATTACAGACATTTGTGGTTATTTCATTATAAATGTTATGTTATATTTGTCTGACTTACAAGTGCCTCTTTGATTTAATTGTAAACAAGATGACTGAAATGATCAAAATCAATGTCAAACTGGCCAAAACACTCAATTTCAGTGGGGGTTGAATAATTTTGAACACAACTGTATATATATATATATATATATATATATATACACTGCTCAAAAAAATAAAGGGAACACAAAAATAACACATCCTAGATCTGAATTAATTAAATATTCTTCTGAAATACTTTGTTCTTTACATAGTTGAATGTGCTGACAACAAAATCACACGAAAATTTTAAAATGGAAATCAAATTTTTCAACCCATGGAGGTCTGGATTTGGAGTCACACTCAAAATTTAAGTGGAAAAACACACTACAGGCTGATCCAACTTTGATGTAATGTCCTTAAAACAAGTCAAAATGAGGCTCAGTAGTGTGTGTGGCCTCCACGTGCCTGTATGACCTCCCTACAACGCCTGTGCATGCTCCTGATGAGGTGGCGGACGGTCTCCTGAGGGATCTCCTCCCAGACCTGGACTAAAGCATCTGCCAACTCCTGGACAGTCTGTGGTGCAACGTGACGTTGGTGGATAGAGCGAGACATGATGTCCCAGATGTGCTCAATTGGATTCAGGTCTGGGGAACGGGCGGGCCAGTCCATAGCATCAATGCCTTCATCTTGCAGGAACTGCTGACACACTCCAGCCACATGAGGTCTAGCATTGTCTTGCATTAGGAGGAACCCAGGGCCAACCGCACCAGCATATGGTCTCACAAGGGGTCTGAGGATCTCATCTCAGTACCTAATGGCAGTCAGGCTACCTCTGGCAAGCACATGGAGGGCTGTGCGGCCCTCCAAAGAAATGCCACCCCACACCATTACTGACCCAATGCCAAACCGGTCATGCTGGAGGATGTTGCAGGCAGCAGAACGTTCTCCACGGCGTCTCCAGACTCTGTCAAGTCTGTCACATGTGCTCAGTGTGAACCTGCTTTCATCTGTGAAGAGCACAGGGCGCCAGTGGCGAATTTGCCAATCTTGGTGTTCTCTGGCAAATGCCAAACGTCCTGCACGGTGTTGGGCTGTAAGCACAACCCCCACCTGTGGACGTCGGGCCCTCATGGAGTCTGTTTCTGACCGTTTGAGCAGACACATGCACATTTGTGGCCTGCTGGAGGTCATTTTGCAGGGCTCTGGCAGTGCTCCTCCTGTTCCTCCTTGCACAAAGGCGGAGGTAGAGGACCTGCTGCTGGGTTGTTTCCCTCCTACGGCCTCCTCCACGTCTCCAGATGTACTGGCCTGTCTCCTGGTAGCGCCTCCATGCTCTGGACACTACGCTGACAGACACACCAAACCTTCTTGCCACAGCTCGCATTGATATGCCATCCTGGATAAGCTGCACTACCTGAGCCACTTGTGTGGGTTGTAGACTCCGTCTCATGCTACCACTAGAGTGAAAGCACCACCAGCATTCAAAAGTGACCAAAACATCAGCCAGGAAGCATAGGAACTGAGAAGCGGTCTGTGGTCACCACCTGCAGAACCACTCCTTTATTGGGGGTGTCTTGCTAATTGCCTATAATTTCCACCTGTTGTCTATCCCATTTGCACAACAGCATGTGAAATTGATTGTCACTCAGTGTTGCTTCCTAAGTGGACAGTTTTATTTCACAGAAGTGTGATTGACTTGGAGTTACATTGTGTTGTTTAAGTGTTCCCTTTATTTTTTTGAGCAGTGTATATATATATATATATATATATAGAAGGCGAAAAAGTGGGACTGCACTCCTCGATAGTAGGGAAATAAAAAAACTTTTATTCACCCATGATCTGGCAAACTTGCGACGTTTTGGCTCACAAGAGCCTTCCTCAAGCGCTTGAGGAAGGCTCTTGTGAGCCGAAACGTCGCAAGTTTGCCAGATCATGGGTGAATAAAAGTTTTTTGATTTCACTGCTATCGAGGAGTGCAGTCCCACTTTTTCACCTTCTATAATATTGCGTATTGCCGCTACCCTTCGTTGAACTTTGCACCCACACCTGGATGGTGCTCCCGCTAGACTTTTTCTTTCATATAAATATATATATATATATATATAAATAATCAATGAACTAATATATAATCAATGAATCAATAAATATCAAATAAACACATACTAACCTGAATAATATAAATAAACACATAATTATATAAATTACAAAAATAAAAATAACCATGATTCAAGATATAATAAAAACTTCTAGCACCATGATTAACACATATTACTAAAATATCAAGTAAATAAATGGACAATCCTGTGTATATTGCATAGACTGTGAATATTACAAAAACTCATAATTTTGTGAAATATAGACATATAAATTTGTACATAAAAAAAATAAACAAATAGATGCACAGCAACAATATGTGTGTACAAATAAATCATGTTATATAGTGATGTGAATGAATTAATAATGTATATCCCACAAAGAACAAATCAATAAAGTGAACAAAGGAAATAACAGCACAGAGTATAAACTAAAAAAAATAATAATAATCAGGGTAGCCAATTACATAAATTTGACAATTTCTTTTCCCAAAGGTTCCATCAGAAGGTGGAGTCGGTATCCATAATCAAAAGAAGTGAAAGCACACAACATGCATGCAGAGATGAAAAACTGAAAAATACAAATTCAGTGTAAGTATAACCAAAAACCAAAACATGAACTTCACAAAAAAAGGATAAAAATTTAATAGTAAAACAACAAATTTAAAAATAATAATATATGCATTCAGAGGAATGGTGCGAAACTCAAAACATCATTTAGGCCTTTGGGTTGCATTGTATCCAGCGTCCAAATCCACTTTGTTTGCCTAGATCTACTGTACGTGGTCAATCCAATGAACACTTAAAAGGGAAGAATTCCCTTCATGACAAGTCCTAAAGTGTTTGGGGATTGGTTTTAAATAAACCAGGTCATCATTTTCCATAGATTTCACTATATCCCGGATATGCTCCCTGGTAGTTAGGCCAATGTAGATCTTTGGGCATTGGCAGGTCGCATAATAGATCACCTGTTTAGTTGCACATGAGATATTATGGGTGATCCGATATTTCCTAGTTTGGGAGGAGTTAGTAAATTCAGTGGTCTTCTTAATATTTGGACATGCAACACACCTCCCACATGGGGAACATCCCCACTTCGATCTTTTAATCCCAAAGGGTAATTCCGGTCTCTATAGGGAATAGTAGGATTTGACAAGACAATCCCTCAAATTTCTTGACCTCCTATCCACCAATGCTGGGTGGGGGGTTAGAAATTTTGCCAATGTGAGATCAGTTTTTAAAATGGGCCAAAATCTCTCCATCAGATTGCGCATACTTTCCCATTGTGAATGGTAATTGGTAATATAGCTTACCACATCCCCTGAATCCTTTTTGGGTTTAGGGTGGATCAGGCTTTCTTCTGCATAACGGAAACGGGACGGATCCATTATGCAGCCCATAGACTTATTTTATGACGGAATGAATCTAAAAGCATTCCGTTATGCATTCCATCATAAAATTGCGTTATGGTCCGTGGTAACGAAATCCATAACACAATTCTGCTTTTACCACCAAACAAAGCATGAACGAATTTCATAACATGTGGCATTAATCACTCATGCACTCCCTGGGCCTGCAGTGAATGGAGGGCGCACCCTTGTTCTCTCGGGGCACACTCTAGTTTGGGCATTTCTTCTGCCTGGTGGTAGTTCAGGCTGCGCTTGATGTTTGTTGGTTTGTTGGGGGTGCTACAGAGACCTGCAGGGGGAGAGCCAAAAGAAGAATGGGCATAGATATGAGTAGTAGTGGCTGTACTCACTCCAACACTTCCTGGGGCCATGCAGGGAATGGAGGGCAAACCCTTTCTTCCCTTGGGGCACACCATGAACTTTTTGGGGCTGATGTCTGGTGTTAGGTGGGGTGTCCTTGATGTTAGGTAGATGGGTGCAGGCAGCTGCTGCCAAGGCCAATAAGATAATGGGTTGCATCAAAAAGGGGCATAGATGCCCATGATAAGAACATAGTCCTACCACTTTACAAATCACTAGTCAGACCACACATGGAGTACTGTGTACAGTTCTGGGCTCCTGTGAACAAGGCAGACATAGAGCTGGAGAGGGTTCAGACAAGGGCAATTAAAGTAATAACTGGAATGGGGGGACTACAGTACCCTGAAAGATTATCAAAATTAGGGTTATTCACTTTAGAAAAAAAGATGACTGAGCGGAGATCTAATTACTATGTATAAATACAGTATATCAGGGGTCAGTACAAAGATCTCTCCCATCATCTATTTATCCCAGGACTGTGACTGTGATGAGGGGACATCTTCTGCGTCTGGAGGAAAGAAGGTTTGTACACAAACATAGAAAAGGATTCTTTACGGTAAGAGCAGTGAGACTATGGAACTCTCTGCCTGAGGAGGTGGTGATGGTGAGTTCACTAAAAGAGTTCAAGATGGGACCGGATGTATTTCTGGAGTGTAATAATATTACAGGCTAAAGTTACTAGAGATGGGTCGTTGATCCAGGGAGTTATTCTGATTGCCCGATTGGAGTCGGGAAGGAATTTTTTCCCCTAAAGTGAGGAAAATTGTCTTCTACATCACAGTTTTTTTTTTTTTTTGCTTTCCTCTGGATCAACTTGCAGGACAACAGGCCGAACTGGATGGACAAATGTCTTTTTTCAGCCTTATAAACTATGTTACTATGTAGGACTCCCTGGTGGTGCAGGCAATGCAGTGGTGACAGCAGTGCAGGTGTTGAGTGCAAGGCAATAAGGAGGCCAATGTAAGATAACAAGTCCAACAAGCTTTATTTGGCAAATAACACTCATAAAGGACAAGGTCAGTCTCTCCAAATACTGTACACGCACAATCTTTTCAAGGCTGAATATGGGATACCAGACTGTATAGTTTCTCGCTATTAAATCCAGACAACTTTCCAAATTGATTAAAGGGGTGCACATTCACAACAGTGAACCATACTACAGTTCCCATAGCGGGTGTAGCTTCTCCAATAGGTAGCTAATCCATTGTAAAAGGGTGGTGGGTGTTGGAGGCCATTAACCCTTTCCACAAGCAAGTCCAAAACCATAGATGGGTGTTAGTACACACAGCCTTATGGTCCTAAACAGTCTATAGATGCTTCCAGAGGTCTGGCACTTGTCCTCAGCATGTCGGGATGTAGAACCCCTTGCAGTAGACCTCACACTGCACAGACCCATGCAGCTCCTCACACTTTGGCTGCTTAAACCACCATTAGTGGTGAGGGGGCAGATTCAGCCTTCCTCCTCCTGACTAGGGCACAATAACTACGGTAAGCTGTTTTTCCATGTCAGCACTTGGAATCACATTCAAGGCATGGAAAGTACATTAACCCTTTTAGCAGTAACAACTCTAAGCAGTGATCTATTGGGTCATTGCAGTGCAAGGTAGTGTCCCTGGGAAAGGTGATGGAAAAGAATGGAGCCATGGCAATGCAGGCGTTGGTGCATGCAATGATGAGAATGGTTTCAGGGGAAACAGATAAACAGTTTTATAAAAGGAGAGCAATGGAAGATATGGCACTCATATATCTGGAGGACTGCTCAAACATTCGACTTTATTAAGTACAATTATTACAGTGTTCAATAAATCATATTGATTAAAAAAAGTCATATATTTAAAAAAGCGTACAAGATACGTAAATTGTGCAAGAATTAAAACACAAAAACAATTAAAACATCACTACAATGACGATTCAGAATAGAGATTCAATGAAAATCACTGAGGCATAAGATGACTAATTGATCGCATAAGCCTGGCAGTACTTCATATGTCCACCACAATATAATCTGGTTATCGAATATAATAATCGTCAGAACCGGATTTTTCGATTGAGGTAATCATCGGATATTCGACTACTATAATCGCTAAATATTTATATTGCAGGATACTTGTATAATTTTCATAAGAAAAGCTGATTTCTGTTCGATTATTGGCTATGGGTCACTGATGTTATGTGGGTCCATGACCAAATATTCGAGCGATTCTCACAGTCAATATTTCGTAGTAGAAACTCTGAGTATAAGTTCACAAGTTAATCGCAATATAGATTATTCGGGATTCCAGCTCTTCGGTGGTGTCCCACCTATTTATGAGCTGTACTGCTCCCTTACCTCCAAAGTCGAAGTGCGGCTTTTTCCTCTGGTCCCCGCTACTTCGGTGTCCCTCATGCTCGAGTCCTGGCTTGTTCCGGTCAAGGTAGGAATGGAACAATATCACTCCAGGAAGTTCTTTTAGCGAGCACAGATTTAGATACGGGATGAGTCTGTTTGTCAGACGGCTAGTAACAAGGAGGTGCAAATGTAGGTAATATCCAGCGTACGCGAAGGTGGTGGTATTGTAAGGTCCAGATTCCTACCAGACGCGTTTCGAAGTCCGATAAGTCTCTGACGTCTTCCTCAGTGAGGAAAATTATACAAGTATCCTGCAATATAAATATTTAGCGATTATAGTAGTCGAATATCCGATGATCCGAATCTGACGATTATTATATTCGATAACCAGATTATATTGTGGTGGACATATCAAGTACTGCCAGGCTTATGCGATCAATTAGTCATCTTATGCCTCAGTGATTTTCATTGAATCTCTATTCTGAATCGTCATTGTAGTGATGCTTTAATTGTTTTTGTGTTTTAATTCTTGCACAATTTACGTATCTTGTCCGCTTTTTTAAATATATGACTTTTTTTAATCAATATGATTTATTGAACACTGTAATCATTGTACTTAATAAAGTCGAATGTTTGAGCAGTCCTCCAGATATATGAGTGCCATATCTTCCATTGCTCTCCTTTTATAAATCTCTTGGTGTGTTGGAGTTAACACTCAGATATTGAGCACCACTCCATCCCTATTGACTAGTAGAGACACCCCATTCTGCATACAGATAAACAGTTTTGCTGGCTACTTCAGCAGTTCATAAGTACACATTTTGGTAGTGTTAGGTACAGTTCTTATTCTTCATGTTGCATAGGCAGCTTTCCCAAGGCAGTTTATAAGGAGTTTAAACAACACAAAGCTTCCCACTGAGTTCCTTTACAGATAACTTGTGCAATCTTCCCAAGTTGGCCAAGGGGTGCAATTTCTCTCTCTCAATCTCTCTGTCTGTATTTCCACAGTATTCTCAATGGGGTACAGTTCTCCAGCAGATGGCCAGTCTGTCGCTTTAATATGGTGAGGGACCTCAGGTTTATTGCCCTAACCAAGATGCAGGAAAATCTATAGCCAAAGTACATGGCTTACGTTCTCTGGCAAATACTCAGCACTCTCCTTGTATGGCCGCTAAACTTTCTGTCATTTCCAGCAGTTCTTTCAGGGGCTGGTACATATATTGTTGCTTTCCAGGCTGCTCAAGGCTCACAGTACAAGAGACTCAACTGCTTCCAACTACTGGAAGTGAGGAGCTAGCCCAAACCCAGCAACTGTAACTAGGGCTGTGTAATTAACCCCTCTCTCCCCATACATATCCTTTGGGAGGAAATACATGAAGCAAGCACATTAACCCCTTATGCAGTGGTCCGCAGGCTCACTGCATAATTTGTCACAAATGTTTGTCAAATTTATAAAACAGCCTTCTTTGAGGTTATAAGAACTTAATATGTTTTTGTGTAGCATTTTTTGTGAAATTGATGTACAACAAGAAAAAAACTTCAAGTAGTAACTGATAGGTAGTGGACCTCTTCATATAGGTGAATATTTAAAACACAAAGTATCAGGACCAAACTCATTGTGGCAAATGCTAGATGGACAGACATTAGCAGGGGGCTGCTCATAGTCACTCAGCACCAGTCTACTCTACAGCAGGTATTTGCTGTGCCTGGTGGATTGTAAAGGTTTTTGTGTATTTTTGGGAGGGTATAGAAAACAGGTGTTAAGGGGTGTTTGGTCAAGAAAGTCACAGTGTCATAATCTATGATATCGAATTTACGATAGTATTGAAGAGTGGTCCTGATCTTATTAGCAATGCTTATTGAGGAATCTGAAGTGAGGAGTTCATAGGTGACCTGATCACTTAAGTCCCTTTCACACGGGTGAGATTTCCGCGCGGGTGCAATGCGTGCGGTGAACGCATTGCACCCCCACTGAATCCGGACCCATTCATTTATATGGAGCTGTGCACATGAGCGGTGATTTTCACGCATCACTTGTGCGTTGCGTGAAAATCGCAGCATGCTACTCTTTGTGCGTTTTTCACGTAACGCAGGCCCCATAGAAATGAATGGGGTTGCGTGAAAATCGCAAGCATCCGCAAGCAAGTGCGGATGCGGTGCGATTTTCACGCACGGTTGCTAGGTGATGATCGGGCTGCATAGTAAAATAGGGCTGGATGGGTTAAAAAAAAAATATAATAATTTAACTCACCTTAATCCACTTGTTCGCGCAGCCGGCATCTCTTCTGTCTTGTTCTGTGAGGAATAGGACCTTTGATGACGTCACTACGTTCATCACATGGTCCGTCACATGATCCATCACCATGGACCCAAACCTGAACTTCTGTGAAGAAGTTCGGGTCTGGGTACCACAGTCAGTTTTTTATCACGCGCGTGCAAAACACATTGCACACGCGCGATAAAAACTGAACAACGGAACGCAATTGCAGTCAAAACTGACTGCAATTGCGCACCTACTCGCGCGGGTTTGCCGCAATGCGCCGGGACGCATCCGGACCTAATCCGGACACGCTCATGTGAAAGAGGCTTTAGTTCAATGGTTATTCCACTAATGTACATAGACTTGTCGATGACCACTAATGCTCCCCCTTTGTCTGCTGGTTTGATTATAATGTCTTTATGGGTTTGTAATTCGGAGATGGACCTTTGTTTTTCTATTGTCAAATTTTGGGAGTGTTTAAATTCGCCCTTGGTGTGAGATCTCAGAATGCGTTGTATGGACTGCTGTGTGAAGGATATATAGGTTTCAGCAGGGTGGTAAGTTCTAGGGGGCATAAAGGAACTCTTGTTCCACAGACCTAAGGTCTGTAATGTTAATACATCGCCCACTTGTGTATCTCTTGTTTATTTTGATTATCGGCCTGACCAAAGTGAGTTTTTAGTGTAATGGTTCGATAGAACCGGTGAAATTCCTGTTCAAGTAATATTTTATTTATCTTTACATTTACTCTACATCTTTATGATCATTTTTGTAAACCAATATATCCTATAGAAATTGTTTTATATTCTTCCTAGATCCCTTGATAAAGGTCGTTATCCGACCGAACCGTTGGGACTACTTTTATGGCCTGTTACATTGGTATACACTCTGGATGAAACTAAACACAAAATGATGTAAAACTGCACATTATGTATTAAACCATCACTTGAAAAGAATCTTTAGTGTGCCATTTCTTTCTCAATTGGAATTGAATAACGCTTGTCCTCTATGAGCACCCACCACTGAAGGGTGTGCAGGTCTCATCCTCTTCCAGTGCCTACAGAGATGTCAGCCAAAATCCTTTCTCAGCGGTCTCAAACAGCTTGAAATCTGTCTTCCTGCACAGCCTGACTTGTGATCACTCATCAGCCCATAGATAGATGAGCTTTGCTGTTCTCCGCTGTTCCTGGGTTGTAGTGTGTTAGTGCTTAGGGTACTGTCACGGCTGTATGTGAGCAACAAGAGCATGCACAGAAAATAGAGCTACTGACCAGACCCAAACTAGGGAGGATAAAGGGTTACCCCTGTCAGACCCTCGAAAGCTCTCCCTATGCTGCTAAGCCCATGCCCGGATCCAAATGGTGGAAGGAGGCATGCCCGCGTACCTAAGACTGATGACCACTGTAACCCCTACAATAGTGGAAGGGGCACGGCCACCGGTGCCCTGCTCAGTATATGGAGGGAACCGTGGTCGCCTCGGATCCAGTCATAAAACACACAGATACACAACAATGTCTGCACACTTAGCTGAAGGGGCTGCAGCCGCAGTGAAGACGGATCCAAAGACAGGCTGGCAATATCCGGAGTACTTGCTGCAGCAGAACACAGGTCCAGTGAAAGGATAGCATGCAAGGGAAGATACTCAAGCAAGAGCTACAACCCAAATGAGAAATATAATCCACACCTACAATAGGAGGAGGGGGAATATAAAGGCAGGGAAATCAAACGCAGCTGGGAGGAAGGAAACAGAAAACTCCTCCCAGCTCTAGTAGTGACATCATCACAGGGGTGGAGAAACAGAGCTGTGAGAACGTCCCAAAGCTCTGGTAGTGACAGTACCCCCCCCCCCCCCCCGCTACGGGTGGACTCCTGACACCCAGGACCCACCTTCTCAGGATGAGCCCTATGAAATGCACTGATGAGGCGAGTGGCTTTAATGTCCGACACCGGAACCCACATCCTCTCCTCAGGACCATAACCCTTCCAATGAACGAGGTACTGGAGAGAACTGCGGACAATGCGAGAGTCCACAATTCTGGAAACCTCAAACTCCAGATTGCCGTCAACCAAAATCGGAGGAGGAGGCAAAGAGGAGGCTACCGTGGGCTGGACATATGGTTTTAAGAGAGATCTGTGAAATACATTATGTATCTTCCAAACCCGTGGAAGATCAAGACGGAAGGCAACAGGAATGATGACTGACAAGATTTTATAAGGCCCAATAAACTTGGGACCCAATTTCCAGGAGGGCACCTTCAGTTTAATATTTCTTGTAGACAACCACACCAGATCACCCACACTCAGGTCCGGACCAGGCACACGTCTCTTATCAGCCACACGATTATACTTCTCACTCATCTTTTTAAGATTACTCTGAATATTTTGCCAAATGGTAGACAAAGACGAGGAAAATCTCTCCTCCTCAGGTAAACCAGAAAGAGCCCCTCCCGAGAATGTCCCAAACTGCGGATGGAACCCATATGCACCAAAGAATGGCGACTTATCAGAAGATTCCTGACGACGTTTGTTCAGAGCAAACTCAGCAAGAGGGAGAAATGAACACCAATCCTCCTGGTTCTCTGCCACGAAACAGCGCAAATATGTCTCCAGATTCTGATTGAGGCGCTCAGTCTGACCATTCGACTGCGGGTAAAAAGCAGAAGAGAAGGACAGCCGAACCCCCAGGCGAGAACAGAAAGCCTTCCAGAACCTGGACACAAACTGCGTGCCTCTATCGGAAACAATATCAGAGGGAATGCCATGCAATTTAACAATATGGTCGACAAAAGCTTGCGCCAACGTTTTAGCATTGGGTAAACCAGGGAAAGGTACGAAATGAGCCATCTTGCTAAAACGGTTCACCACCACCAGGATCACCGACTTCCCTGAGGAACGAGGAAGATCCGTGATAAAGTCCATGGACAGGTGTGTCCAAGGACGGGAAGGTATGGGTAACGGGAGAAGGGAACCTAAAGGCCGTGAACGAGGGACCTTAGCGCGAGCGCACGTCTCACAAGCAGCCACAAAACCCTCCACCGACTTACGAAGAGCCGGCCACCAAAATCTCCGAGCAATGAGATCTACCGTGGCTCTACTCCCGGGGTGACCAGCAAGAACAGTATCATGATGCTCCTTGAAGAGTTTGTGACGTAGCTCAGGAGGCACAAACAACTTCCCAGAAGGACAACGGGCAGGTGCCTCAGTCTGGGCAGCCTGGACCTCGGCCTCCAAATCCGAATATAGAGCAGAAACAACTACCCCCTCCGCCAAAATGGGACCCGGGTCCTCGGAGTTTCCTCCTCCCGGAAAACAGCGAGAGAGAGCATCAGCCTTCACATTTTTGATCCCAGGGCGGAATGTGACGACAAAATTGAATCTGAAGAAGAACAGAGACCATCTGGCCTGTCTCGGATTCATACGCCTGGCCGACTCCAAGTATGCCAGATTCTTATGGTCGGTAAAAACGGTGATAGGGTGCCTGGCCCCCTCCAACCAATGGCGCCATTCCTCGAAAGCCAACTTGATGGCCAACAACTCCCTATCTCCCACATCATAGTTTTTCTCTGCCGGGGAGAGTTTTTTAGAGAAAAAGGCACAGGGTCGGCATTTGGCAGGAGAAGGGCCCTGGGACAAAACCGCACCCACACCCACCTCGGAAGCATCCACCTCAACAATAAAAGGTAAGGAAACATCGGGATGCACCAAAACGGGAGCAGATGCAAAACTCTCTTTAATCTTAGAAAAAGCTGCAAGCGCCTCCTCCGACCAAGAGGAAAAATCCGCCCCCTTTTTTGTCATGTCAGTGAGGGGTTTGACAACAGAGGAATAATTCAAAATGAACTTTCTGTAATAGTTCGCAAAACCCAGAAAGCGCATCAATGCCTTCTGATTCTCAGGAAGCTCCCACTCAAGTACAGCACGGACCTTCTCCGGATCCATGCGAAAACCAGAAGCAGAGAGGAGAAAACCCAGAAATTGAATCTCCGATACCATAAAAACACATTTCTCCAGCTTGGCGTACAATTTATTTTCCCGCAGAATCTGCAGAACCTGAAAAAGATGATCCTGATGGGTCTGAACATCAGGGGAAAAAATCAAAATATCATCAAGATACACCAATACAAATTTCCCCATTAAATGGTAGAAAATACTGTTAACAAAATGCTGAAAGACAGCCGGAGCATTCATCAGGCCGAAAGGCATAACGAGATTCTCGAAATGCCCGTTAGGGGTATTAAAGGCCGTTTAACATTCATCCCCCTCTCTGACCCTGACCAGGTTGTACGCGCCTCTCAAATCCAATTTGGAAATAACCTTGGCCCCAACAATTTGGTTGAATAGGTCCGGGATCAGAGGAAGGGGATAGGGATCGCGAATCGTGATACGGTTCAGCTCCCTAAAATCTAGGCAAGGTCTCAGAGAGCCATCTTTTTTTTTAACAAAAAAAAAAACAGCGGCAACAGGTGATTTTGAGGGACGAATATGCCCCTTATCTCGGAGATATAGGTTTGCATTGCGATTCTTTCCGGTTGTGAGAGATTGTAGAGGCGAGCTTTTGGCAGCTTGGCGCCGGGAATGAGGTTAATGGGACAGTCAAACTCCCGGTGAGGAGGAAGCTCCTGAACACCGCTCTCGGAAAACACGTCCGAGAAATCAGACAGAAATGATGGCACAGTTTTAGTAGACACCTCTGCAAAAGTCGCTGTAAGACAATTCTCTCTACAAAAGTCACTCCACTCATTTATTTGCCTTCCTGGCCAATCAATAGTGGGGTTATGTCTAGTGAGCCAGGGTAACCCCAAAACTAGAGGAGAAGGCAATCCGTTAAGGACAAAACAAGATATATCCTCCACATGAGTGTCACCTACAGCTAACCGGATATTGTGAACAATGCCCTTCAGAGATCTCTGTGAGAGTGGAGCAGAGTCAATAGCAAAAACAGGTATATCCTTTTCTAATGTGCAAACCTGAAAACCATGCATGGCTACAAATTGAGTGTCAATAAGATTGACGGCCGCTCCACTATCAACAAAAATCTCACAAGAAATGACTTTGCTCTCTAGCGCCACCCTGGCAGACAGGAGAAAACGGGAACTGCAGGTCAGAGGAAAAGCATCAATTCCTACATCAACTTTGCCCAAAGTAGCAGATGAAGCAGAGTTTGATGATTTACCTTTTGAGGTTTTTCTCTTATTATCGCTCTTAGTACAGTTCAAGAATCTCCTAGACGGACAAACATTTGCCAAATGACCTATGCCCCCACAACAAAAACACACCATACTCTGAGGACTAAATCCTCTTTTATCAGGGGCAAGTCGACCTAGCTGCATGGGCTCCTCCTCAGAGGGGAGCGAGACAGTATGAGGCCCCTGCACACTGAATGAGTCCGCACCACTGCCCCTAGACTGACAATGGCTTGGACAGAGAGGTCTCGTTTCTTTCTCTTAGACGCCTGTCAAGGCGTACCGCCAATGACATGGCAGACTCTAAGGACGTTGGTCTCTCATGGAAAGCAAACGCATCTTTCAATCTCTCTGAGAGACCATGACAGAACTGACTCCTGAGTGCAGCATCATTCCAACCTGAATCAGCTGCAAATCTCCGAAATTCAGAACAATAAAGCTCCGCAGACAGTTTGCTCTGGCATAAAAAACGTAAGTTAGATTCGGCCAGAGCAACACGATCCGGGTCATCATATATCTGCCCCAGGGCCACAAAAAATCCTTCCACGGATCGAAGGGAGGGATCCCCTGATGGCAGCGAAAAAGCCCAAGTCTGAGCATTACCCCTGAGCAGGGAGATGACAATCCTCACCCTCTGCTCCTGATTACCAGAGGAATGTGGACACAAGCAAAAATGGAGTTTGCATGCCTCTCTGAAGCGAACAAAACTCTCACTGCCCCCGGAGAACGTTTCCGGAAGTGAGACCTTTGGCTCGCTACAAACTCCATGGGCCGGAGCAGAGCCCAATGCTTGAAGCTGAGTCATAGATTGACGGAGATCCGCTACCTCCAAAGAAAGACCCTGCATGCGGTCAACCAGGCCAGAAAGCGGATCCATGTCAAAAAAGACGGTTTTGGTGGATTATAATGTCACGGCTGTATGTGAGCAACAAGAGCATGCACAGAAAATAGAGCTACTGACCGGACCCAAACTAGGGAGGATAAAGGGTTACCCCTGTCAGACCCTCGAAAGCTCTCCCTATGCTGCTAAGCCCATGCCCGGATCCAAATGGTGGAAGGAGGCATGCCCGCGTACCTAAGACTGATGACCACTGTAACCCCTACAATAGTGGAAGGGGCACGGCCACCGATGCCCTGCTCAGTATATGGAGGGAACCGTGGTCGCCTCGGATCCAGTCAGAAAACACACAGATACACAACAATGTCTGCACACTTAGCTGAAGGGGCTGCAGCCGCAGTGAAGACTGATCCAAAGACAGGCTGGCAATATCCGGAGTACTTGCTGCAGCAGAACACAGGTCCAGTGAAAGGATAGCATGCAAGGGAAGATACTCAAGCAAGAGCTACAACCCAAATGAGAAATATAATCCACACCTACAATAGGAGGAGGGGGAATATAAAGGCAGGGAAATCAAACGCAGCTGGGAGGAAGGAAACAGAAAACTCCTCCCAGCTCTAGTAGTGACATCATCACAGGGGTGGAGAAACAGAGCTGTGAGAACGTCCCAAAGCTCTGGTAGTGACAGGTACTTTCACACTAGCGGCAGGATGGATCCGACAGGCTGTTCACCCTGTCGGATCCGTCCTGCCGCTATTTCACCATGCCGCCGGACTGCCGCTCCGTCCCCATTGACTATAATGGAGACGGGGTCGGAGCTCCGGTGCAGCACGGCGAAAGGCCACCGGACTAAAACTACTGCATGTCCGACTTTTTAGTCCGGCGACCTCTCACCATTCACTGCCATGCTGCGCCGGAGCTCCGACCCCGTCCCCATTATAGTCAACAGGGACGGAGTGGCAGTTCGGCCGCACGCCGAAATAGTGGCAGGACGGATCCGACAGTGTGAACAGCCTGTCGGATCCGTCCTGCCGCTAGTGTGAAAGTAGCCTTAATAGTGAACTTATTCATGGTGGGGTTGTGCTCAGACCTTTAGTACCTCAGTGTTCAAGGGTGCAATTATTCATTTATAGGTAATGTTAGGATGTTTAGTACCTTGGTCTTCCAGTGTGTGATTATTCTTTTATATGTAATGTTAGGATGTTTAGTACATTGGTCTTCCAGTGTGTGATTATTCTTTTCTAGGCTTATTTTATTTGAACAATTGGACAGATGATGTCACTAGCTGTACCTTTACTCAAATCACAAGTGGCAACACAGCATAGAAAGCGTGTCTGACTACCACTTCCACCATGCATGTTGCCACTGCAGTATTAGTTACCAGGACTGCCACCATATTTTGAGTCAACAAAGGTGGCAACCCTACCTTCAGCCCACGTCCGGTGCGAATGGCTGTATTAAGGACTGTCCTGGACTGGATTCTGCAGTCTTTGCCATCTTTGACAATTCTGGGGCTGTGATAAACTGCTCTGCCGGCTCACCCTTCCCTTCCCTGCAGCGAGATTCTGACAGCTTTGTTTAGGGAGGAAAGAGAGAAGAAAAGAGGGGGAGCTGGTTCCAGGGGACTGTGCACTATTAAGAAATACAGGGCACACCATTCTGGACCAGAATATGGAATCTGTATACATACCTACCTACGGTGACTAAATAATTCTGCCATATTGTGACTGGATAACACCACAATACAATGGCTGAATAACAATGCCATGCAGTGACAGCATGGCAGCACCATACCACGACTGCATAACACCACCATATACTGTAGTGACTAAATATCACCATGCTCCAACTGGATAACACCCCTCTACTGTTACCAAATAAAAAACAGGGTGAATTCCAGCTGACAATAAAAAGGAATTGTGGAAGATATAGTCCCATGTATGACCATATACACTCACCTAAAGAATTATTAGGAACACCTTTTCTATTTCTCATTAATGCAATTATCTAGTCAACCAATCACATGGCAGTTGCTTCAATGCATTTAGGGGGGTGGTCCTGGTCAAGACAATCTCCTGAACTCCAAACTGAATGTCAGAATGGGAAAGAAAGGTGATTTAAGCAATTTTGAGCGTGGCATGGTTGTTGGTGCCAGATGGGCCGGTCTGAGTATTTCACAATCTGCTCAGTTACTGGGATTTTCACGCATAACCATTTCTAGGGTTTACAAAGAATGGTGTGAAAAGGGAAAAACATCCAGTATGCGGCAGTCCTGTGGGCAAAAATGCCTTGTGGATGCTAGAGGTCAGAGGAGAATGGGCCGACTGATTCAAGCTGATAGAAGAGCAAAGTTGACTGAAATAACCACTCGTTACAACCGAGGTATGCAGCAAAGCATTTGTGAAGCCACAACACGCACAACCTTGAGGCGGATGGGCTACAACAGCAGAAGACCCCACCGGGTACCACTCATTTCCACTACAAATAGGAAAAAGAGGCTACAATTTGCACGAGCTCACCAAAATTGGACTGTTGAAGACTGGAAAAAGGTTGCCTGGTCTGATGAGTCTCGATTTCTGTTGAGACATTCAAATGGTAGAGTCCGAATTTGGCGTAAGCAGAATGAGAACATGTATCCATCCTCTGATGGCTACTTCCAGCAGGATAATGCACCATGTCACAAAGCTCGAATCATTTCAAATTGGTTTCTTTAACATGACAATGAGTTCACTGTACTAAAATGGCCCCCACAGTCACCAGATCTCAACCCAATAGAGAATCTTTGGGATGTGGTGGAATGGGAGCTTTGTGCCCTGGATGTGCATCCCTCAAATCTCCATCAACTGCAAGATGCTATCCTATCAATATGGGCCAACATTTCTAAAGAATGCTATCAGCACCTTGTTGAATCAAAGCCACGTAGAATTAAGTTCTGAAGGCAAAAGGGGGTCCAACACCGTATTAGTATGGTGTTCCTCATAATTCTTTAGGTGAGTGTATGTCTCATGTATGAGTTTTCAGAAAGCTTTTGATATGCTATAGCGACATATCAAGAATTTGATCAGTGGAGGTCTGAGTTCTGAGATCTAGAACAAGCACAACCATAGCACAACCTCTTTCCTTGCTGCAGGAGAGGAAGCAAGATGGGTCCATAGACTTTCTACTGAGCCCGCTGGTGCAGTGAGAAGACAGAGCACGCTATGTGAGTGATTCTCATCCTCATTCTAGAGATCAGTAGGGGTCTCAAAACTCAACACATGACATATCAAAAGTCTTCTGAAAACTCAGTGACCCTTTAATAACTAGTGTCCCTATACTGACTAATGTCAGATTTCAATTTCTTCAGAATAAAACTGCTCTTTGCTAGAAGCTGATTATTCCAGAATTGTACACATTGTGCAATGACTCTGCTGCATTGTTTACAGATAGGCATATATCTCGGCGTCCTCTTTCGATGTACAGGGAGTGCAGAATTATTAGGCAAGTTGTATTTTTGAGGATTAATTTTATTATTGAACAACAACCATGTTCTCAATGAACCCAAAAAACTCATTAATATCAAAGCTGAATATTTTTGGAAGTAGATTTTAGTTTGTTTTTAGTTTTAGCTATTTTAGGGGGATATCTGTGTGTGCAGGTGACTATTACTGTGCATAATTATTAGGCAACTTAACAAAAAACAAATATATACCCATTTCAATTATTTATTTTTACCAGTGAAACCAATATAACATCTCAACATTCACAAATATACATTTCTGACATTCAAAAACAAAACAAAAACAAATCAGTGGCCAATATAGCCACCTTTCTTTGCAAGGACACTCAAAAGCCTGCCATCCATGGATTCTGTCAGTGTTTTGATCTGTTCACCATCAACATTGCATGCAGCAGCAACCACAGCCTCCCAGACACTGTTCAGAGAGGTGTACTGTTTTCCCTCCTTGTAAATCTCACATTTGATGATGGACCACAGGTTCTCAATGGGGTTCAGATCAGGTGAACAAGGAGGCCATGTCATTAGATTTTCTTCTTTTATACCCTTTCTTGCCAGCCACGCTGTGGAGTACTTGGATGCGTGTGATGGAGCATTGTCCTGCATGAAAATCATGTTTTTCTTGAAGGATGCAGACTTCTTCCTGTACCACTGCTTGAAGAAGGTGTCTTCCAGAAACTGGCAGTAGGACTGGGAGTTGAGCTTGACTCCATCCTCAACCCGAAAAGGCCCCACAAGCTCATCTTTAATGATACCAGCCCAAACCAGTACTCCACCTCCACCTTGCTGGCGTCTGAGTCGGACTGGAGCTCTCTGCCCTTTACCAATCCAGCCACAGGCCCATCCATCTGGCCCATCAAGACTCACTCTCATTTCATCAGTCCATAAAACCTTAGAAAAATCAGTCTTGAGATATTTCTTGGCCCAGTCTTGACGTTTCAGCTTGTGTGTCTTGTTCAGTGGTGGTCGTCTTTCAGCCTTTCCCGCCTTGGCCATGTCTCTGAGTATTGCACACCTTGTGCTTTTGGGCACTCCAGTGATGTTGCAGCTCTGAAATATGGCCAAACTGGTGGCAAGTGGCATCTTGGCAGCTGCACGCTTGACTTTTCTCAGTTCATGGGCAGTTATTTTGCGCCTTGGTTTTTCCACACGCTTCTTGCGACCCTGTTGACTATTTTGAATGAAACGCTTGATTGTTCGATGATCACGCTTCAGAAGCTTTGCAATTTTAAGAGTGCTGCATCCCTCTGCAAGATATCTCACTATTTTTGACTTTTCTGATCCTGTCAAGTCCTTCTTTTGACCCATTTTGCCAAAGGAAAGGAAGTTGCCTAATAATTATGCACACCTAATATAGGGTGTTGATGTCATTAGACCATACCCCTTCTCATTACAGAGATGCACATCACCTAATATGCTTAATTGGTAGTAGGCTTTCGAGCCTATACAGCTTGGAGTAAGACAACATGCATAAAGAGGATGATGTGGTCAAAATACTAATTTGCTTAATAATTCTGCACGCAGTGTATATCTCTAAGGCTGCATTCACATCTGCATTGTGGACTCCGGCAGTCTATTCTGGCGGTGTAATAGACTGCCGGAGTTCACTGTATCCAGCATAGCTGGATTCCCCCATACAGCGCCGGATCCCTATGCTGTGTGTAGTATTTTTTTTTCTAGCCGAAAGCCGGCATATATGCTGGATACAGTGACTAATACAAGACATATCCTATGAATAGGTGTACAGTGGCTGCCTGCCATTGTATAAAATTCGTAGGGTCAAAACATGATGTGAACACAGCAATATATGTTCGGCCAGTTCCCAGAAACTGTGAAACTAGGCTATGTGCTTTTTATTATATCAGTATCAAAATTTTTCAATTCAAAATTTACTAATAATTTTTTATCTTTATGTGCCTAGTACTCTTCCGTCAAACACAAATAGCATTGGACCCATGGAAATGAAGAGTATATGGCCCCACTGACAACAGGGATGAGCAGAGAGAGGAGGAGGAATCGGGGTATAAGAATGGTGAACACAGACTGCACAGGTCCAATGTGAAGAGAAGAAGTCTTAACGTGTGTGCTGGTGTGGAGCTGATAGTGGCCCCCATAATAGTGCCACCTTACAGTACAGACCCCAAAACTCTGGTTGTCCCATCACATCCGGCTTGTTATACTGCATAGTCCCATCTGAAAATCTAAGCACAGAATTTTCTAAGTAATCTGTAACCTTATGTACTTAGCAGCCACCAGCTTGTGTATGAGTAATTAATTTCTACAGGACAGAGCGTCATTCGCTTCCTGCACAGATCTGACCAGAAAGGTTTGGGTCAATGATTAAGCCTTGGATTCAGGGAAGAGTGTAAAACTCCCAGGAGGCCAACAGCAATATTCAGTGCTACAGGAACGGACGACACAGTACACCACACAAATCCATAACTTTCTGACCCTCCTAAAAGTCCCCAGCCATGCCCCCATAACAGAAGCCTGCAACAGGGACCTCATTACTGTGCCAGCCTGAAACAATGCCCCACATAACTGAAAATCTGCCTGCAACAGTGCCTCCAACAGAATCAATGCCCCACATAATAGACTCAGCCTGCAACAGAGCCCCCATCACATAGTAAGCTTGGAAAAGTGAGCTTATAACATAGCCAACTTGTGACAGTGGACCCCATAACTGTGCCTGCCTGAAATAGTGCCCCCATAATGGAATCAGTTACAGATGAAGCTTGCAAGAGTGGCCATTTAACAGCCAACAACAGTGGCATTTACCCAATAAAGGTACTAGCCTGTAACAGTGCCCCCATCACAGGGATCTCAAGTCTCCCGGACCTTCAGGGAGTCTCCCGCTATTAGATAGCGGCTCCCTGACACCCATGTGAGACAATATATCCCAGAAAGGTTTATCTCAGTCAGATAGCAGAGCAGAGAGATAAGAGAAGTGACAGGACAGAGTTTAGATTTCAGGTTGAATTAACCCTTTAGGGTCAAATTGGCTTCTCAAGGAGATATATATGTTAAAGGCATCCCTTCTTCTGTCTCATTCAGTAGCTATAGAACTATTGAGAGAGATGTATTTTTTTTTAAATACATTTACACATTTAACCCTCCATTTTAATTATATTATTTACCCCAGTGTTAAATTCACCCCCCTGGATGCTTTAATCATATACATAAATATGATAATTGGGGCAGGGTAATGAGCCCAGTCCTCCACACCATAGAGCAAAGTGTGCAGATACTGCATATGTTTGGAAAATGCAATAAAAAGTTTGTGAAAAAATAAATAAAAAATCTCCCTGAAATGAGAAGTGCACCTCCCTGAAATGAGGTTTTGCAGGGTGGGATGTCTGCCATCACAGAGCCACTACAGTGGCCTCTTAACAGAATCAGCCTGTGACAGGGCCCACATAACAAAGCAGGCCTGCAACAGTATCCAGGTGTCACTGGAGAGTGTAGGTGCGACTGAACTGATTGGTGGAGCAGCAGTTCCTGAGCACTACTGCTCCACCATCAGCTTACCACTTAGCACCACATTGTAGCGGAGAGGGAGAAGAATCACTCTTCTCCTCCTCCTCTGCCTTGTTAATATGCGGATGGGCAGCAGTGACTGGACACTGCAGTGCAGTTTGAGACTTCCTGCTGCTGACCCCACGCACCATTTCCTAACCCCGCTCCATGCAACCTGGTTACCCAGCAGGGGGGGGGGGGAGTGATTAAAAATTTTTTTATCTTACCTCTCTGTTGCCGTCCCTTTCTGGGTGGCGTCCTAGGCACTAGACCTCCAGTGCCTAGTTGAAAATTTGGCCCTGCCTGCTGCATCATTCACTTATGGAAATGAAAAGGCAAGTATACTAAATTAAGTTCAGGGGATTGCTGGGAGCTATGCTATGGAGGTCAATTTCTGTGGGGGCATATATGAAAGGCGACTATCATCTCACTCTGTGTGGATGGTAGTAATTTTTTGGTGTAGCTCCTAACTGCTGTGCTCCTTCTGCATTATTCAGAAACACACAGCATTTTGCACCCTAGGATTTATGTATACATTGCCAGTTGTTGTCAGTAGTGGCCTAATTTTTGTGACCTTTACTATTTGATGACACAATTCACATGTATACTGTGTATTCATTACTGGTCACGAGTGTACCAGCATTTCCAATTTTTGGGTTGTTAAGTTTGTATTGCTTTATTCTAGCATGGCTTGTATTTTGAATTGTTTTTAGTATATCTTGCTGTAATGTAAAGTGAATTCAAAAGATTTGAGAATGAATAAGCTTACGCAAGCTAAGTGAATGAACACATTTACTAAGTGTGATTAAATATACTCCCTCAGTGCGCCTGCGCCGATGACGTCTTCTCTTTCTGTGATGTCATCGGCGCAGGCGCACTGAGGGAGTGCTGAGGAGGCGAGCCTCCTTCTCTCAGAGCGCCTGCGCCGAATGAAGACAGGGGCGGGATTTGAAATGATGACAGGGCCAGCCGGAGGAGGAGAGCACTCGCTGGCCCTGTCAATCAACAGGAGGAGGGGGCGGTTTTTTGCGGCGGCTACCAGCAAGTAGACGCCCTACTTGCTGGTAGTGAAGTGATTTGCATATTTTAAAAGATTGTTTTTTAAGGAAAAGAAGCCACAAACACTTACAAAGGTAAGATCCCTATATAGGGAATAGTAGTTAAATAAGGATTTTAAGCCCAAAAAAAAACCAATGTGTTTTGGGGGTGACAGAAGCCCTTTAAAGAGGCTTCTGTTTGGGGGCACTATATATAAAGGCCACAACTGTGGGGCACTATATGTAAAGAGCCCACCACTGGGGGAGGGGCATTATATGTAAAAAGGACACTACTGGGTGCATTATATGTAAAGAGGACACTACTGGGTGCATTATATGTGAAGAGGGCACTACTGGGGGGGGGGGGCATTATATGTAAAGAGGCCACTACTGGGGGCATTATATATACATTTGGCACTACCGGAGAGGCATTATATATACTGGGGCCTAAACAGGGAAGATTAATAAGTAGGGGCATATAGGGTGCATTAATACTAAATAGGTGTGTTCAATGCAAAAAGAAGTTGTGGTCAGGAGATGTCATCAAAGTGATCTATGGAAAACTGAAAAACAAAAAACAAAAAAAAAAGGAAAGAGAAGAGAATTAAAGTAGTGACATTTATAGTCGCAGGCAGACAGAGGCAACAACATCATTGGGCTGTTAAAAAATAGCCACTATCAGCAATGGCATCGCCATTCATGGCCTTAGAAAATCCTTATGGATCCATGCCTGGTTAATTTTCACAAATGCTTTTCACACTTGTGGAAGACAATTTTGTCTGCTTCAATGTGACAACACCACCTCCTGCGCTAAATACCCTCTTGAAATTACACTGGAAGCTGGATAAGGCAGTACACCGATGGCAAACTGGACCAGTTTCGGCCACTGATCCAATCTGCTGAACCAAAGGTCCATGGCGTCAGGGTAATTGACAGAGAAAGGGCACAGTCCAAGTACAACTGAACCTGATTGTTCAGGCAATGTATATCCATTTGCTGATGTGCGTCAGGTTGTTGCAGCAGTTGGAAAAACCTGCTCCATCATGTTCTGCAAACTGTATTGACTGCTGCTTCTGTTATTTGTTGTAGCAGTAGTGTTGGTAGAAGCAGTGGAGTCATGAGCAGAGAGGGGTGTCCAGCCCTAAAATGAGGTGATGGTGTCTTAATGTGATTCCCATCACCTTGCAGCGGAGTCTTGATATTTTGATTTCTTGATCATTCTGCTGACACAAATATGCTGTAATTTACTCATCTGTAGCCTAGGACCCTGCAGTCTCTCTGGGGCAATGATGTCCTCCTGGATGAGCTGTATCTGTGGTACACATAGCCTGGATGAGAAGGAGATGGATTTTATCTTTTCATTCTAATTTTTCTCTCTAACTGACTCTAACTCGTTCAGCACTTCCCTTGGCAGCAAGTCAGACCAGCCCACTCCTACCAAAATGGTAATCCCAATCCTCTTGCCAACCGTACCTCATCCACTGGTGAACAAGGTGTATAGCATGACATTACATTAACATTACAAACCACTGAAGTACAACAGTACTTGGCAATAACCAAAGACAATTACCTCTCCCAACTGGTTCAGGACCCGACTAGAGGGACGGCCATACTGGACTTAGTATTAACCAATAGGCCTGACAGAACAACAGACGTGCAGGTTGGTGGACACCTGGGAAATAGTGACCATAAAGTAATAACCTTCCAATTATCATTCAAAAGAGCGTTTCTACAGGGAGGAACAAAAATACCAAACTTCAAAAAAGCTAAATTTAGCCAACTAAGAGAGGCTATAGGCCTAACTAATTGGGACAAAGTCCTCAAAAATAAAAATACAGCCACAAAATGGGATATCTTTGAAAACATCCTAAAATCTCATTGTGAGAGGTACATACCATATGGGAATAAAAGGTTGAGGAACAAAAAGAAACCAATGTGGATAAATAGAACTGTAAAGAAAGCAATAAATGACAAAAAGAAAGCATATAAATCACTAAAACAGGAGGGTAGCACGGAAGCACTGAAAAACTATAAGGAAAAAAATAGAACATGTAAAAAACAAATAAAAGCGGCCAAACTAGAGACCGGGAGATTAATTGCCAAAGAGAGTAAAACTAACCCTAAAATGTTCTTCAATTATATAAATGTTAAAAAGTATAAATCTGAAGGTGTCGGAAGGTGTCGAGGAGAAAGCAAAACTGTTAAATATTTTTTTCTCCAATATATTCACTGAGGAAAATAAACTGTCAGTTGACATGCAGAATGTAAAAATAAATTCCCCATTAAAAGTGTCCTGTCTGACCCAGGAAGAAGTACATCAGCGACTTAAAAAGATTAAAATAGACAAATCGCCAGGACCGGATGGCATACACCCCCGTATCCTAAGGGAATTAAGTAATGTCATAGCCAGACCCTTTTCTCTGATATTTGCGGACTCTATACTGACAGGGAATGTTCCACAGGATTGGCGCATGGCAAATGTGGTGCCAATATTCAAAAAGGGTCCAAAAACAGAGCCTGGAAACTATAGCCCGGTAAGTTTAACATCTGTTCTGGGTAAACTGTTTGAAGGTTTTCTGAGAGATGCTATCTTAGACCATCTCAACGGAAATAAGCAAATAACGCCATATCAGCATGGCTTCGTGAGGGATCGGTCATGTCAAACTAATTTAATCAGTTTCTATGAGGAGGTAAGTTCTAGACTTGACAGTGGCGAATCAATGGATGTCGTATATCTGGACTTCTCCAAAGCATTTGACACTGTACCGCATAAAAGGTTAGTATATAAAATGAGAATGCTCGGACTGGGAGAAAACGTCTGTATGTGGGTAAGTAACTGGCTCAATGATAGAAAACAGAGGGTGGTTATTAATGGTACATACTCAGATTGGGTCACTGTCACTAGTGGAGTACCTCAGGGGTCAGTATTGGGCCCTATTATATTCAATATATTTATTAATGATATTGTAGAAGGCTTGCATAGTAAAGTATCAATTTTCGCAGATGACACTAAACTGTGTAAAGTAATTTACACTGAAGAGGACAGTATACTACTACAGAGGGATCTGGATAGATTGGATGCTTGGGCAGATAAGTGGCAGATGAGGTTTAACACTGACAAATGTAAACTTATGCACATGGGAAGGAATAATGCAAGTCACCCGTACATACTAAATGATAAAACACTCGGTAACACTGACATGGAAAAGGATCTAGGAATTTTAATAAACAGCAAACTAAGCTGCAAAAACCAGTGGCCAATAAGATAATGGGTTGCATCAGAAGGGGCATAGATGCCATAGTCCTACCACTTTACAAATCGCTAGTCAGACCACACATGGAGTACTGTGTACAGTTCTGGGCTCCTGTAAACAAGGCAGACATAGCAGAGCTGGAGAGGGTCCAGAGGAGGGCAACTAAAGTAATTACTGGAATGGGGCAACTACAGTACCCTGAAAGATTATCAAAATTAGGGTTATTCACTTTAGAAAAAAGACGACTGAGGGGAGATCTAATTAATATGTATAAATATATCAGGGGTCAGTACAGAGATCTATCCCATCATCTATTTATCCCCAGGACTGTGACTGTGACGAGGGGACATCCTCTGCGTCTGGAGGAAAGAAGGTTTGTACACAAACATAGAAGAGGATTCTTTACGGTAAGAGCAGTGAGACTATGGAACTCTCTGCCTGAGGAGGTGGTGATGGTGAGTACAATAAAGGAATTCAAGAGGGGCCTGGATGTATTTCTGGAGCATAATAATATTACAGGCTATGGCTACTAGAGAGGGGTCGTTGATCCAGGGAGTTATTCTGATTGCCTGATTGGAGTCGGGAAGGAATTTTTTATTGCCCTAAAGTGGGGAAAATTGGCTTCTACCTCACAGTTTTTTTTTTTGCCTTTCTCTGGATCAACTTGCAGGATAACAAGCCGAACTGGATGGACAAATGTCTTTTTTCGGCCTTATATACTATGTTACTATGTTACTAGTAGTATCCCAGGTCAGGAGTACTACAATTGCAACTAATATGCCCTTATCACTGTCCAAGCAAGATTAGTAACCAGCTTTCCCTGACTGCAGAATGCCAAATGAGCCTATTTATGAATTGATAAATCCCCATTCCCCAATACTGTAGAATACCTAGTTGGATTTGCTAGCCAGGAAAAGCTAAGTAACTAACTAACTAACTAACTAATCAAATTCATTAAAAATCATTCTGGAGCACCTAAGGTCTGGCTCCTCTGCTCAGGGTACCACCCCCATGATTGACTGGCCAAAAATCTCACCTGTACCCTGTCGATCAAGGAGGGAGGTGTCTCTTGAGCACAGGGGCCAGCCTCTGCTCCTAGTCACCTCTATCTGCATCCAGCAACCGATGAGAAGAAGAGCACGCACAGCTACATGTACTACCCAATCAAGGTTGTAAATAGGGAAGAGGAAGAAAGCCTGATATGACCAAATACTTAAAAAGAGTTAGTACACGTATGCAATGTGGATGTAAAATGGAAAAAATAATTTTTAATTTTAATAGGGGATACAATTAAGGCCTGGAGGTAGATGTGTAAAAGGATGAGAACACCAAGCAACTTCACTTAGTTTCTAGAGTTTAAGAATGTCCCCAAACTAAGACTTTCCATTATGGATCTTGAAGTTTTGGGAACAAATGGGTTTAAGTGAAGAGTGGAAGATCTATAATTTTGAAAATGGGAAAATCCCCCCCCCCCCCCCTTTGACAATATAATTAAAAAAAATAACTGACTAAATCTCAGTTTCCATATTGCACAAGTGGCAGGGATAATTAGTAGAAGTATAGATTGCGAAACGCTCAGAAACTATAAAGAAAATCATAGAGATTTGGAGAAGTTGCTGAATGGGGAAAAAACTCACGAGATAGCTTTCTATATAGTATAATAGGACAGTAAAGGGGTTGTCCAAGTAATTTTTATTGATGACCTATCCTCAGGATAAGTCATCAATATTAGATCGGCGGGGGTCCGACACCCGACACCCCTTCCGATCAGCTGGTTGAAGAGAAGGAACACGCCATGCCAGTGCTGCCTTCTCTGCTCTGTTTACCTGCTCAAAGTAGCAACAGCAGTGGTGAGCAGGTGTAATTACTTGTAAGCCATCCCATTCACTTCAAAGGGATGGCTTGTTCCTATATATTTGAATAGTAAGGAGCCATCCCATAGAAGTGAATGGGACAGCTTAGGTGTAATTATATTGCTAGGATATGCCCCCATTGTATGATGGGTGCGGGTCCCGAGAATGGAGCAGGGAGAGTGGTTGCTGGAGGACTCTGGGTTTCCCGGGTTCCAGTCACCGCCAAGCGCTCTTCCCATACAAGTGAATGGGAGCACACCGTGCTTGCGCGGCCACTACTCCCATTTATTTCTGTGGGGCCAATGTAAATAGCTCGGCTATTTTTGGCGGCCCCATAGAAATGAATGGAGGGCGGCTGCACATGCGCAGTGCCCCCTCCACAACCTTTTCCTACTCAGTTCTCGGTGTAGGTGTGGGTCCCAGAGATGGGACCCGCACATATCAGAAAATGGGGGCATATCCTAGCGATATGCCCCCATTGTCTATGATAGGCCAACCCCTTTGATGATATTAGGATATTTGGAGAACGACCATAAAAGATAAGGAGGCAGGACATGGGGTTAACTTTAGCTGCAGATAAAAAATGTAAGGAGGCCACATGCTCAGAGAAATGGATTTGTATGGAGATACAATTAAAAGCAATCCACAGAGCATATCTACTAAATATATCTCAGAGGAGGTGGATAAGAATAACAAACGTCCTAAATGTAAGGACGCCCAGAATTGTTGCTGATATGGACATGTTCCTATCTAAGAAGCTATTGTGAGGACATGAGGAGAATAACACAAGGAAAACAGGAAAAAATATTAGAAAGGTTGGCTACTATATTTTTTAAAAAATAGAATTGTTACTAGTGGAAGGGATAGAATAGAAGACAGGAATTAGGGATTTGCCACCGCAACTGCGGGTGAGAAAGGGCCAGTAAAAATTGTGAAAAGAAAATTGCATGTATTTAGCGTGCCCTTCTAACTGCATAAAAAACTGTGATAAAAAATGCTAACCAGGGCTCATGCACACGGTGTTGCTCTTTTTGCGATGCTTAAATTGTGGATCTGCAAAACAGAGATACTGGCCGTGTGCATTCTGCATTTTGTGTAACGGTACGTCCGCCCTCTGTATAACTGTCCTATCCTTGTTCGCAAAACGGACAAGAAAATCTTTATTTTTTTTTGCAGCGCCACAGAATGGACATACGGATGCAGACAGCACACGGTGTGCTGTCCACATCTTTTGAAGTGAATGGGTCTGCATCTGATTTGTAAAAAATGTGGATCGGTTGCGGACAAAAACCATGGTTGTGTGCCCTGACGTGGCAGAATGCCTCTTTTTTCATTTTTGCTAACACAATTTATATAACAAAACAATAAATGACATGTACTCCAAAATGGCACCATTAAAAAATTAAAACAATCTTGCAGAAATCAAGCTCGCATATGGCTTTGCTGATGGAAAAGTATAAATGGCAGTATCACATAACCTAGATTTAAAGTCAACTTATTTTTATTGCACAGTAAACAGTGAAAAAGTAACAAAACAATGGTAGAATTCTTCACCTCATAGAACCAACACTGCAACGGCACCACTCCTCAGCAACAGCATTAACCCTTAATAGCAATCCACAATTGTCTGGACAGCCACACAGCCTTTCCGTGGTGCTCACCTCCAAAATCAATTGCAAACATTCATCTTCCATAGTAAACACAAACATAAAGTGGCATTCACTGATCCTGTGAGTGCTGCTTTATGTATTCTATGGAAAAACAATATGGTAGAATTGCTGTTTAGTTGCACCCTCCCTAAAAAATTAATAAAAGAAAATAATAAAAGCTTATCAGTAAATTATTTGTACCCCAAAATGATGTCATAAAAAAATACTCATTATGCAAAACAAGCCTTCATACAGCTAGTTCGGTGGAAAATGAAAAATATTATGGCTTTCAGAATGCAACAATAAAAAAGGTTAAGTCCTTGCATGGGTTTCCAGACCCAAAACTATCCTTGGAGTTTGGATGGCCTGGACAGACCACCAGTAGAAGGGATCTTTAGATCAGTGGACAAACTTGAGCAGCTCCCACGGTTTCTTTGTCCGACATCCAGACTCAAATGGCGCCTTCATTACACACTCCTCTCTGCCTGGACCATTTCCAGGCGCTCGGCAAAAGGAAACTTGGGGTCATAGTGCCCATTACGTGTTCTGCCATTAACAGCCAGCCACCATCTCTTTCGTTTGTAATGGTATCATGAACAAGAAACCTGGACTTCTACAGACTGATGCTGCGTAACCTTTAGGGACAAATCCGGGTTCTGTTTGGGATCTGATGACAGTCAGTATGAAGGCCTTGTGGTGAACGCTTCAGTCCTGGCTTGGCTGTGAAGTGACACACTGCCCCAACTGCTGGTGTGATGATCTGGGGAGCCATTGCATATGACAGTCAGTCACCCTTAGTAGTGATATGAGGGACACTGACAGCTCAGAGATATGTGCAGGACATCCTGTGACCACATGTTGCCTCTCATGGCAGGTCTTTCAACTGGCATTTTTCAGTAGGATAATGCTTGCCTACAGACAGCAATGGTTTCCCAGAAATGTCTCCACCAGATTGCAAACCTTCCCTGACCTGACTGGTTGCCAGATTTATAGGCAATTGAGTATTTATAGGACTATCTGGGACACCAGCTTCTGCAACCTATGAGCGTGCAGGACCTACAGGCCCATCTGCAACATCTGTGGGTAAATGTGCTGCAGGATACCATACGGAACCTGTATGCCTCCATGCTCGACTGTATCTCATCTTGTACACAGGCTAGAGGTGGTCCAGTAGAGTACTAGAGCCTCCTTTCAATTGCACAGTTTCCCCAATAAACGTATCCTTTCGCTCTAATATTGTAATCACTTACACATATTATTACATTCACACACAACGTTTAATTTGATTCCAACAACTTCTTTTATACTGTTGTAAGTAGGAGATTCCTTCCAGAACAATGGTCATGTTCGCTGTGTAGACAAAAATTATGCAGTGTAAACCAACCCCCAATCTCCTAAGCCTCCTGGCTTATGTACACTACCATCAGAGGGAAGAGAGGCAAGGGGGAAGAGAAACTTCTTTTTTCTATTTCATTTGTCATGGTCTGCAACTGTGATATCAGCCAAAACCAGAGCAAGAAAAATGAGAAGAATTCCATGCGGACGCTTGTTCAAGCACTGCGGTTCCAACGAGAGTTGGACTACCATTGATCTGATATTGATGACCTATCCTGAGGACAGGTCATCAATTTCGTAAAACCAGAACACTCGAATAACTCAATCATGTTCCTTTTTTAAAAAGTGACAAACTGTTATTGACTGACAGCTACGTTATATGGACAAAAGTACTCGGATATACCCCTTAATCATTCAAAACAAGTAGAGGCGTCAAGCTTCCCATAAAAAAAAGTGATAGCCTTTATTCTTTAAAGTGATAAAATATCCAATGAAACAGTACAGACACACAGAGTTAAAGTCTATGCGTTTCGGATCTTAAAAAGTTACCCTTACTCATGAGAATGCTGTGGTAAACATTGCATTCATATATATGCCCCCAGCAATCACAACACATATGAAGATATGGAGACATTTGGAAATATACAAAATACGGAATTCAAAATCCAGAACAACATGAGAATTAACCATATAGCAGAATAAGGTACTTATTTATTTAGACCAGTTGGAAAGTCCAAAAGGATTCCAGACTGAGTAGTTTTTTTAAGGTGGTATTCCCCTCTAATGGGGGGACTGACCCGTTCTACACCCTGGGCTACAAACGAGGTAGTGTCCCCTTTATGGATGGTGGAAAAGTGTAAGATAGCTGTGGATACATTCCTGGTACTATAGTGAGGGATGTCAGATAAATGTTTCCTTATACGCATCTTTATGTCATTTGTAGTGCACCCAACATATTGCAAGGAACATGCACCTTATTCTCTGAGAGGTTCTCAAAGGGGGTCTATAGCCTGCTACAACCACTTGTTCACACCATTTCAGGTTATTTACAGGACACCAGAGCAGTGCTCCAATCCCTTGACAATACAACATGGTTGGCAGATTCAGTCTGGATAACGGCGGACGTGGTATCTCTTTATGACACAATACCACATGACTTAACTATATCAGCAATAAAATGGTTTCTAGATACTTATAGTAATTTTACATTAGAACTTCAAGACTAATCTGCCAGGGGGTTTGGTTCATACTGAAGCACAACTTTTTTATATTCAATAATCAGTATTGTTTAGAATTATCGGGTGTTTCAATGGGGCCATGCCTTCAATGGCATGGTGGGAAATTAGGTTCTTTTTGCTAAAGATAACCCCTTCAAAGATGGTCTCAGGTAGTATGGTCGCCACATCGATGACCTGTGACTGATCTGATTGGGCGATGTGGCGGCCATATCACTTCTGGGTGAATACTTCAATAATAACCCATGCAATTTAAAATTCACCATCCATTGTAATTCCCACCAAGTTGTCTTACTTGACTTGAATTTAATGGTTGACAGTAATTGAGCCACTATTCACACCAGTACGCATCGCAAAGATACGTCTAGGAATACCACTTTACTGGCCACTTCGTGCCATCCTTAACACGTGACTAAAAATATCTCACTGGGAGAAAAATGATTAGAGCGCGATGGAATTGCTCAGAATGAAGCTGAGAATATTAATATTAGTGTGACGGTAACGTACACTACACACAGGGGGAGGATAGTGACCACTGCGCTCCACCCTCACCCCTGGCCCTGCCTACTTGCCTCGCAAGTCCTAATGACAGGGGACAACTAGACGGCAGTCCCTAACTTAGGATATGTGCTGGGAAGACAGACAAGACGAATAACGGAACGTGAACTGACCGGGTCAATACCTAGAGAGCTACGCAGTACTAAGGAATGAGCAGAGAATAGTCAGGAAAAGCCGAGGTCAAATACCAGGAGAGAAACGAAGTACAACAGGAGTCCGCAAAGAATCGTCAGGTGGAAGCCGGGGTCAGGATACCAGGAGAGATGCGCAGTACAGGAGGAGCAGGCAGAGAATCGTCAGGGAACACAGGATCAGGTAAGTATGCAGGAACAAAACAATCACCAGATACCTAAAATTAACAGGCAACCTGTGACCAGCAGACTACCTGTATTTATAGTGGGGAGTGAGGGTCATGTGACGTGGCCAGACAGACAGACAAATCGAGCACCGAGTGATCAGCTCGGCGCTCAAGGCAGACCTAGGAGCAGGGAGCCTCACAGCTAGCAAAGCCGCCCTGGGAACGAGGCCAAACACAGATCCTCGCTCCCGAAGCTAAGCAGCAGGTCTGCGGCTGATGGGAGACCGAGTGCGCCTTTGGCGCCCCGTGACAATTAGATTGCGTGCACGTTAATACAATCACTCTTCTCTCAAAAAGGCTAAAAAAAATGGCCTTGGAGAAGCCCAGATCTCAACTTCTTTATCCGAAAAATAATAAAAAAAATCTACTCAGCTGACCTCTAATGCAATCACCTTTACCACCACCAATAGAAATATGCAGCATCCCTCACTATCGTACCAGAAATGTATCCTCCGCACCATTACACTTTTCCATGGTCCTTGAAGGAGACACTACATCGTTTATAGCCCAAGGTGTAGAACGGGTCAGTCCTCTCATTAGATAGGAAGACCACCATGAAAAACTACTCAGCCGGGAATCCTTTTGGATTTTCCAGCTGGGTAGTTGTATTCCAACTGGTCTAAATAAAAAATGTAACCTGACTCTGCAATATAATTAATTTGCATGTTATTCTTGATTTTTAATTCCGTATTTTGTATATTTCCATATGTCTCTCTATCTTCACATGTGTTGTGATTGCTGGGGGGGGAGGGGTATATAAGAATATAATGTCTACCATAGTATTGTCATGTGTAAGGTCACATTTTAAGATCCGAAACGCGTAGACACTAATGCTGTGTGTTTGTACTGTGTCATTGGATATTTTATCGCTTTAAAGAATAAAGGCTATCACTTTTTTATGGGAAGCTGGACGCCTCTACTTGTTTTGGATTATACTCAGTGCCTGGTTCCAGGCTGATCCGTGCCTCCCCAAGTGTGGCAGGCGCAGCACTATGAAGTGCCTTTTGCGCTGTGGCATTAGAAGAATTCTGATATCTCTGACTTTTTAATCTAACCAGACTGTCTATTACTCTGTAATTCCTCTAGCGCCGTTCTATGGAAACAGTAGTTTTAAAGAGCACACCAAATGCTTGAAATAACTTCTTTATTAACTTCAACTTTTCTTCATATAACACTGCCACCTCCGCAGCAAATAGTCCATGTAGATAACACGTGTTGAATAAAGTATCATAAAATGGCGGTATGCATAAGATGGTGGTTCAACTGTTCAATCTTGTCATTCAACATAAATAGATGTTTCATTCAGTCCCATTGCCAGACTTGTATAAAATCAAGCACTTAGCCATGCGGTCTGCCTTTAAAACAACCCATTCTTTTACAAATGTTTGTAAAGTGTGAATTTTAGTGTGGTACTGCAATAGTATGCAGTTTTTTCTTCCCTCCTAGATATTTCCCATGGTATTATTGCAAAGTAAAACCACAGACACTCGGCCACAAAGTGGTAGGCCATGTAAAGATACAGAGTAGGTTTGCAAAGTGCTGAGGTGTTTAGTGCACAAAAGTCAGCAATGCTCTGATGATTCAATAACTGCAGAGTTTCAAACTTCTTCTGCCATTAACATAAGCATAAATACTGGTGCACCAGGAGCTTCATGGCATGGGTTTCCATGGCTGAGCAGCTGCACGAAAGCATTACATCACAAGGCACAATGCCAAGTGTCGGATGGAGTGGTGTTAAGTATGCTGCCATTGAGCTCTGGAGCAGTAGAAACATGTTCTGTGGAGTCTATATCTGACAGCCTGATGGACAAGTCTGGGTGTGGTGAACGCCAAGAGAATGTTACCTGCTTGACTGCACTGTGCCAACTGCAAAGTTTGGTGGAGAAAGGATCATGCCTGTATTTGCCATTAGGCACCTGAGGACCAGGGCCACCATCTGCTAGTGCAGCGAGACCCTTAAGAGACAGTGCAGAGGATGGAAGTAGCAGTGGCCCTCATGTAATGGTGTACTCCCTCAGACCATTGCTCCCTAGGGATCCGTGCAGGGGAAAAGTGGTTTGAAGAATTAGGCTTTAAAGTAAATGTATAAAAGTCTCTCCAGATGAGGAGGCATGGTGACTGGTTGGAAGTTAATTTTTATAGTGATAGCAGGCGGCTCTAGACTTTGTGAGGCCTTAGGCGAAACTCGAACATGAGGCCCCCACGAAGATCATTTGGATGCTCGTGATCTCCTGTACGGCGCCCCGACTCAGTCCTCAAGAAATAAGCTGTGTCAACCACCGCACGGAGCGGTGGTGTGGTCAACACTCCCCCTCCATGTAGCTCTATGGAAGACTTGGAGATACACAAAGTGCTGTATCTGCGGCTCTCCCATAGATACATAGAGGGGGAGTGTTGACCACCGCTCCGGGCACAAGGAGATCCGGCGTACCATACAGGAGATCGTGGGGGATCCCAATGGCCAGACCCCCCCGATCAGACACTTATCTCCTATCCTTTGGAGTACCCCTTTAATATGCAGTGACATCACAGTAAAGGGTAATATGCACAGTGACAACACAGTACTGGGCTTATATTCACAGTGCATATTAACACTTTGCATTAACCCTGGCCCAGTTCTCTAAATCGACCCTCCCCCCACACACCACATTTTGCTGTATTTGCCATACATCAGCACATACCTGTCACATACAGGGCCTCCAGGTGACGTCTCCTCCGATGTAGATCTTCTCTGTCATCATCTTCTCCATTCGATCCGGACACTTCTCTCAGCCACGCCTCGTCTTTGCAGAGTGTGACACACAGACATCTTAGTGTCCTCACTTTTCTATCATCATCCCCCAACCTGGAGTCCCCACAGTGTTATCTTGCTGCTCGCTGTGCCCCCCAATACCCCTAAATGCTATCCTGAAGAAATAATAGTGCCCCCATAGTAATAGTGCTCCTCATAGTCCCACCAATAGTAATTCCCTTCTAGAATGCTCTCATTAGTAATACTGCCCCCCACACTGCCCATTATGTGATTTGCCCCCATTAAGTAATTTGTCCGCCACACTGCCCCCCATGAAGTAATTTGCCCCCCACACTGCCCCATTAAGTAATTTGTCCGCCACACTGCCCCCATTAAGTAATTTGTCTGCCACACTGCCCCATTAAGTAATTTGCCCCCACACTGCCCCCATTAAGTAATTTGCCCCCACACTGCCCCCATTAAGTAATTTGTCCGCCATACTGCCCCCCATTAAGTATTTTGCCCCCCACATTGCCCCCATTAACTAATTTGTCCGCCACACTGCCCCCATTAAGTAATTTGCTCCCCCACTGCCCCTATTAAGTAATTTGTCCGCCACACTGCCCCCATTAAGTATTTTGCCCCCCACACTGCCCCCATTAAGTAATTTGTCTGCTACACTGCCCCCCATTAAGTCATTTCCCCCCCCTCACTGCCCCCATTAAGTAATTTGTCCCCCACATTGCGTCCATTAAGTAATTTGTCCGCCACACTGCCCCCCATTAAGTAATGTGCCCCCGCACACTGCCCCTATTAAGTAATTTGTCCGCCACACTGCCCCCATTAAGTAATTTGCCCCCCACACTGCCCCCATTAAGTAATTTGCTACACTGCCCCATTAAGTAATTTGCCCCCCACACTGCCCCCATTAAGTAATTTGTCTGCCACACTGCCCCCCATTAAGTAATTTTCCCCCCACACTGCCCCATTAAGTAATTTGCCCCCCACACTGCCTCACAAATTTGACCACACACTGCTTCATATTATGAAATTTGCCCCCCACCTTGTACTTGTCCGCTAATCTGCTAGGCTGCTTCGCGGGCATGAGTTCAGTCACTTCAGAGCGCAACCCCATCCTGCGGCGCGGAATCCCGTGAGACCCGTGACCTCCCGCGGCGGGTCTCGCGGGATTACTCACCGCACGACTGGATTGCGCTCTGAAGTGACTGAACTCATGACTGCGCGGCGCAGCAGCCTAGCAGATTAGTGGACAAGTACAAGGGGGGTGGGGAATAGCATTCGGGGCACTGGCTCAAGCCTGGAATGTTTTGACCTAAGGACGCGCCTACCCGACATCGCTGCAAGTACATTTGTACTTGCGGCAGTGACAGGTGGGAGCCAGAGCGAGGCCCCCACCAGCGCGAGGCCTTAGGCCGCGGCCTAAGTGGCCAAATGGAAGAGCCGCCTCTGAGCAGGCACTTGTGTATATAGCTGTCCACTGTGATACAAGCTTGATCTTTGTGTCTGAGTCATAGTCCCTCACTTCCAGCAGTGTTTGTAAAGCTGAAATTTCGCTGATCATGCTGCTGTCTTTTCGTACTGATGCTTTCTGGTAGCAATGTTCTGGATTCTGAAGATCTCTCTGAAGTTATAGTCTCACAAGAGAATTAGATATGGTTCATATGTTCTTCTATTTGCTGTCTGAACTGGAACTACCTCTCATGTTAGTATGTGCACTCATTAGATCTTCTGTAATGTTCATAATTGTAATTCCTATAATTGTAATTGTACAGTAAGTCTTTGGGAGGAAGAAGGGATCATGAGGGTCTTCTGTCTGTACTCAACCGTGATTACTAGCATACATAAAGGCCTTTGCAGACACTGAGCAATGAAAGCCTCCACTAACTGCTGTTTTATGTCAGGTCAAATATCGGATTTGTGATATATCGGATTTGTGATTTAACGGATACATCCTGAAGTTATTTTTGGTCAATAGAAAACCTGATGAAAAAAAACAGAAATGTTATTCTCCGGTAGGGATCAAACGATTACTCGATTGAATCGAGAAATTCGACACAAAAAAATCCTTGATGCAAATTTTTTGCCTCGAGTATTCGTTAGTGTCATGTGACCACAGAGCGGGAGTGAAGCGCTTGCTATTACTTACCACTCCGTGTTACCCACCGGCCCGTGCCGCACTGCACTGTGTCCTGACACATCGTCAGGACATAGTGCACGTATGCATGCACTATGACCCGACGCTGTGTGATGTCAGGACGGCAGTGCAGCGCGCGGAGAAGAAAATGGAGGAGCTGTGGAGCGGAGCCTCTACAGGAAAGGTAAGTACTGGCCACTCCATGTCCACAACCTCACTGCAAGAAACAGCAAAGTAGGAGTGAGGACGCTGCCATGAGCACACTACAGAGCGGGATTGCGAACGAGCGGCACTAACACTCCGCAGTCAATGGGACGATTATCAAGAAGCTGAAGAGTCTGGAGAAGGGCACAGTCAGCATGGAGGGGGCATATGTAATGAGCACGGGGGTATGAGCTGCAGGCTCAGCAATAATAGGAATGGAAACTACTATAGGGAGCCCCCATGAATGCTCAGGGGTGAAGTCCTCATCACAGGCGGATTGTGACTAAACCTGAGAGAGAGTGCCTTTATGAACAGAATGCCGGAACTACAGTAAAGACTGACACATGTCGGGGGGGGGGGGTCACCGCTTCTTCTCTGTAATATAGACCGCCGCCTGGTTCATCACTCAGACTGGCTCTTAGGTCGCATCTTGGACTCCCAGGTCGCTGCTGGGAACGATGTTGTCCGAGTAGTACGCCACTTTTACAGACTGACAATAATACGCACAAAACTGAAGATAAAATCGATTTTAGAGGAAAAAATTTTAGGAAACATTCTTTCCTGTATATTTACTTGTATATAAAGTGCAAGTGCTGCCAAAAATTACAAGGAAGAGGCATTCCGATACAACCTGTATATCACATAAAGGAGGGCCTCATTCACATTGTGGTACAATAGTTCAGGTAGTCGGACTCCTACACTGATAAAGCCTATGCTCTAAGTGAAAGGGCTGCCAAAAATTACTGGGAACTCCAATACACCCTTTATTACACATAAAGGAGGGCATCATACACACCCTTGATAAATTATGATTGTCTGGTAAGTGGGCCTGCTGGTGACCCTTAAAATTATTTGGAGCAAGGGCCTGCTGATCTGACCATCTAAAACATTATGGGCAAGGGCCTGCTGCCGCTTTGGTGACTCTACATAACCATTCGGATGATGTCATATGCCCCATTAATCAGCCAATATGTAAATAAGTCATTACACGTTGTAGAATTAAAAAAAATCTTTATTTATTAGTTGGGTATTTAAAGGCCGCGATGCTTATTACTTAACCATCAATTAAATTATATACTGATTAATTAATCAAACTTTTAATAACAAATATATTTATAGAAATATTTTCAACCAATAACCATAAACCACAAAGTCCACTCGTGAGAGGGACTTAACCCCCACATCGCCAAATCGCACGCGAAGTGGCCCAATAAACATCGCCAGCCTGTAATTAATACCATTATCTATCATGTTCTGCAAATCCAAAATAAATATATTGCATCCAATATCAGATAGTTGATCATATTTATCCTGGTAAAGTCCTCTAACAAATTCTTCGAGTTCAACATGTCTGTAAGAACTTTGTCCTATTTCTTTCAAATAAATCTCCATTTTTTTATTAATTATTTTTCTGATTGCTTCTAAAAAGGATAATTCAGCTTTGGACCAAGAAAACTTGGGGATGATATCTGAAAATACAAGGACAGCATCATCAAGTAAGTGGCAAATTTTACATAACAACTCTTTTAATTCGTAAATTAATAAGTGCGTTTTGATTTTACCCAAGTCATAAGTACCAATGTGTAATATAATTAAATCAGGTTTCGACATTTTTGAATACATGTAATTGACTTTCTCGTAAATATTAGAAATTTTAAGGCCTGGGAATGAACTCCAAATTATGGAATAGTCTTTGGGGAAACCTAAATTAACCATAGAATGTCTATAGGTAGATCTTCTCTCAGCCAATTCAATCAATTCGTCCCCAATAATCCATATAACTTTCGAAGATCCTGGATTTCGAAGATCCTGGATTTTGAAGATCCTGAATTTTCCAGCTGGGTAGTTGTATTCCAACTGGTCTAAATAAAAAATGTAACCTGACTCTGCAATATAATTAATTTGCATGTTATTCTTGATTTTTAATTCTGTATTTTGTATATTTCCATATGTCTCTCTATCTTCACATGTGTTGTGATTGCTGGGGGGGGAGGGGTATATAAGAATATAATGTCTACCATAGTATTGTCATGTGTAAGGTCACATTTTAAGATCCGAAACGCGTAGACACTAAGGCTGTGTGTTTGTACTGTGTCATTGGATATTTTATCGCTTTAAAGAATAAAGGCTATCACTTTTTTATGGGTAGCTAGACACCTCTACTTGTTTTGGATTATACTCAGTGCCTGGTTCCAGGCTGATCCGTGCCTCCCCAAGTGTGGCAGGCGCAGCACTATGAAGTGCCTTTTGCGCTGTGGCATTAGAAGAATTCTGATATCTCTGACTTTTTAATCTAACCAAACTGTCTATTACTCTGTAATTCCCCTAGCGCCGTTCTATGGAAGCAGTAGGTTTAAAGAGCACACCAAATGCTTGAAATAACTTCTTTATTAACTTCAACTTTTCTTCATATAACACTGCCGCCTCCGCAGCAAATAGTCCATGTAGATAACACGTGTTGAATAAAGTATCATAAAATGGCGGTATGCATAAGATGGTGGTTCAACTGTTCAATCTTGTCATTCAACATAAATAGATGTTTCCTTCAGTCCCATTGCCAGACTTGTATAAAATCAAGCACTTAGCCATGCGGTCTGCCTTTAAAACAACCCATTCTTTTACAAATGTTTGTAAAGTGTGAATTTTAGTGTGGTACTGCAATAGTATGCAGTTTTTTCTTCCCTCCTAGATATTTCCCATGGTATTATTGCAAAGTAAAACCACAGACACTCGGCCACAAAGTGGTAGGCCATGTAAAGATACAGAGTAGGGTTGCAAAGTGCTG
The DNA here is from genome assembly GCF_905171765.1 of Bufo bufo. Lineage (NCBI taxonomy): Eukaryota > Metazoa > Chordata > Amphibia > Anura > Bufonidae > Bufo > Bufo bufo. Next base: position 530,701,554 of record NC_053390.1, on the reverse strand, counting down.
AGGTGTATAGTGCACAAAAGTCACCAATGCTCTGCTGATTCAATAACTGCAGAGTTTCAAACTTCTTCTGCCATTAACATAAGCATAAATACTGGTGCACCAGGAGCTTCATGGCATGGGTTTCCATGGCTGAGCAGCTGCACAAAAGCATTACATCACAAGGCACAATGCCAAGCGTCGGATGGAGTGGTGTTAAGTATGCTGCCATTGAACTCTGGAGCAGTAGAAACATGTTCTGGGTGTGGTGAACGCCAAGAGAATGTTACCTGCTTGACTGCACTGTGCCAACTGCAAAGTTTGGTGGAGGAAGGATCATGCCTGTATTTGCCATTAGGCACCTGAGGACCAGGGCCACCATCTGCTAGTGCAGCGACACCCTTAAGAGCCAGTGCAGAGGATGGAAGTAGCAGTGGCCCTCATGTAATGGTGTACTCCCTCAGACCATTGATCCCTAGGGATCCGTGCAGGGAGAAAGTGGTTTGAAGAATTAGGCTTTAAAGTAAATGTATAAAAGTCTCTCCAGATGAGGAGGTATGGTGACTGGTTGGAAGTTAATTTTTATAGCGATAGCAGGCGGCTCTAGACTTTGTGAGGCCTTAGGCGAAACTCGAACATGAGGCCCCCACGAAGATCATTGGGATGCTCGTGATCTCCTGTACGGCGCCCCGACTCAGTCTTCAAGAAATAAGCTGTGTCAACCACCGCACGGAGCGGTGGTGTGGTCAACACTCCCCCTCCATGTATCTCTATGGAAGACTCGGAGATACACAAGTGCTGTATCTGCGGCTCTCCCATAGATACATGGAGGGGGAGTGTTGACCACCGCTCTGGGCACAAGGAGATCCGGAGTACCATACAGGAGATCGTGGGGGATCCCAACGGCCAGACCCCCCCGATCAGACACTTATCTCCTATCCTTTGGAGTACCCCTTTAATATGCAGTGACATCACAGTAAAGGGTTAATATGCACAGTGACAACACAGTACTGGGCTTATATTCACAGTGCATATTAACACTTTGCATTAACCCTGGCCCAGTTCTCTAAATCGACCCTCCCCCCACACACCGCATTTTGCTGTATTTGCCATACAGCAGCACATACCTGTCACATATAGGGCCTCCAGGTGACGTCTCCTCCGATGTAGATCTTCTCTGTCATCATCTTCTCCATTCGATCCGGACACTTCTCTCAGCCGCCTCATCTTTGCAGAGTGTGACACACAGACATCTTAGTGTCCTCACTTTTCTATCATCATCCCCCAACCTAGAGTCCCCACAGTGTTATCTTGCTGCTCGCTGTGCCCCCCAATACCCCCAAATGCTATCCTGAAGAAATAATAGTGCCCCCATAGTAATAGTGCTCCTCATAGTCCCACCAATAGTAATTCTCTTCTAGAATGCTCTCATTAGTAATACTGCCCCCCACACTGCCCCATTATGTGATTTGCCCCCACACTGCCCCCATTAAGTAATTTGTCCGCCACACTGCCCCCCATTAAGTAATTTCCCCCCCACACTGCCCCATTAAGTAATTTGTCCGACACACTGCCCCCATTAAGTAATTTGTCTGCCACACTGCCCCCATTAAGTAATTTGCCCCCACACTGCCCCCATTAAGTAATTTGCCCCCACACTGCCCCATTAAGTAATTTGTCCACCATACTGCCCCCATTAAGTATTTTGCCCCCCCACATTGCCCCCATTAACTAATTTTCCCGCCACACTGCCCCCATTAAGTAATTTGCTCCCACCACTGCCCCCATTAAGTAATTTGTCCGCCACACTGCCCCCATTAAGTATTTTGCCCCCCACACTGCCCCCATTAAGTAATTTGTCTGCTACACTGCCCCCATTAAGTCATTCCCCCCCTCACTGCCCCCATTAAGTAATTTGTCCCCCACATTGCGTCTATTAAGTAATTTGCCCCCCACACTGCCCCCATTAAGTAATTTGCCCCCCACACTGCCCCCATTAAGTAATTTGTCTGCTACACTGCCCCCATTAAGTAATTTGCCCCCCACACTGCCCCCATTAAGTAATTTGTCTGCCACACTGCCCCCCATTAAGTAATTTTCCCCCACACTGCCCCATTAAGTAATTTGCCCCCCACACTGCCTCACAAATTTGGCCACACACTGCTTCATATTATGAAATTTGCCCCCCACCTTGTACTTGTCCGCTAATCTGCTAGGCTGCTGCGCGGGCATGAGTTCAGTCACTTCAGAGCGCAACCCCATCCTGCGGCGCGGAATCTCCCGCGGCGGGTCTCGCGGGATTACTCACCGCACGACTGGATTGCTCTCTGAAGTGACTGAATTCATGACTGCGCGGCGCAGCAGCCTAGCAGATTAGTGGACAAGTACAAGGGGGGTGGGGAATAGCATTCGGGGCACTGGCTCAAGCCTGGAACGTTTTGACCTAAGGACGCTCCTACCCGACACCGCTGCAAGTACATTTGTACTTGCGGCGGTGACAGGTGGGAGCCAGAGCGAGGCCCCCACCAGCGCGAGGCCTTAGGCGGCGGCCTAAGTGGCCAAATGGAAGAGCCGCCTCTGAGCAGGCACTTGTGTATATAGCTGTCCACTGTGATACAAGCTTGATCTTTGTGTCTGAGTCATAGTCCCTCACTTCCAGCAGTGTTTGTAAAGCTGAAATTTCGCTGATCATGCTGCTGTCTTTTCGTACTGATGCTTTCTGGTAGCAATGTTCTGGATTCTGAAGATCTCTCTGAAGTTATAGTCTCACAAGAGAATTAGATATGGTTCATATGTTCTTCTATTTGCTGTCTGAACTGGAACTACCTCTCATGTTAGTATGTGCACTCATTAGATCTTCTGTAATGTTCATAATTGTAATTCCTATAATTGTAATTGTACAGTAAGTCTTTGGGAGGAAGAAGGGATCATGAGGGTCTTCTGTCTGTACTCAACCGTGATTACTAGCATACATAAAGGCCTTTGCAGACACTGAGCAATGAAAGCCTCTACTAACTGCTGTTTTATGTCAGGTCAAATATCGGATTTGTGATATATCGGATTTGTGATTTAACGGATACATCCTGAAGTTATTTTTGGTCAATAGAAAACCTGATGAAAAAAACAGAAATGTTATTCTCCGGTAGGGATCAAACGATTACTCGATTGAATCGAGAAATTCGACACAAAAAAATCCTTGATGCAAATTTTTTGCCTCGAGTATTTGTTAGTGTCATGTGACCACAGAGCGGGAGTGAAGCGCTTGCTATTACTTACCACTCCGTGTTACCCACCGGCCCGTGCCACGCTGCACTTTTAGCTCTGACACATCGTCAGGACATAGTGCACGTATGCATGCACTATGACCCGACGATGTGTGATGTCAGGACGGCAGTGCAGCGCGCGAAGAAGAAAATGGAGGAGCTGTGGAGCGGAGCCCCTACAGGAAAGGTAAGTACTGGCCACTCCATGTCCACAACCTCACTGCAAGAAACAGCAAAGTAGGAGTGAGGACGCTGCCATGAGCACACTACAGAGCTCTGGGGCAAGGAAGATCCGGGCGGCCGGGGACTGCAGGCAATGCGCACTTGCGAGCTTTATTACTGCTGAGCTCAGGGCTTCCAGAGCCCGGACAGAACATCTATGAAAAGCATCCAGACTGGGCGGCGGGATTGCGAACGAGCGGCACTAACACTCCGCAGTCAATGGGACGATTATCAAGAAGCTGAAGAGTCTGGAGAAGGGCACAGTCAGCATGGAGGGGGCGTATGTAATGAGCACGGGGGTATGAGCTGCAGGCTCAGCAATAATAGGAATGGAAACTACTATAGGGAGCCCCCATGAATGCTCAGGGGTGAAGTCCTCATCACAGGCGGATTGTGACTGAACCTGAGAGAGAGTGCCTTTATGAACAGAATGCCGGAACTACAGTAAAGACTGACACATGTCGGGGGTGTCACCGCTTCTTCTCTGTAATATAGACCGCCGCCTAGTTCATCACTCAGACTGGCTCTTAGGTCACATCTTGGACTCCCAGGTCGCTGCTGGGAACGATGTTGTCCGAGTAGTACGCCACTTTTACAGACTGACAATAATACGCACAAAACTGAAGATAAAATCGATTTTAGAGGAAAAATTTTTAGGAAACATTCTTTCCTGTATATTTACTTGTATATAAAGTGCAAGTGCTGCCAAAAATTACAAGGAAGAGGCATTCCGATACAACCTGTATATCACATAAAGGAGGGCCTCATTCACATTGTGGTACAATAGTTCAGGTAGTCGGACTCCTACACTGATAAAGCCTATGCTCTAAGTGAAAGGGCTGCCAAAAATTACAAGGAACTCTAATACACCATTTATTACACATAAAGGAGGGCATCATACACACCCTTGATAAATTATGATTGTCTGGTGAGTGGGCCTGCTGGTGACCCTTAAAATTATTTGGAGCAAGGGCCTGCTGATCTGACCATCTAAAACATTATGGGCAAGGGCCTGCTGCCGCTTTGGTGACTCTACATAACCATTCGGATGATGTCATATGCCCCATTAATCAGCCAATATGTAAATAAGTCATTACACGTTGTAGAATTAAACAAATATCTTTATTTATTAGTTGGGTATTTAAAGGCCGCGATGCTTATTACTTAACCATCAATTAAATTATATACTGATTAATTAATCAAACTTTTAATAACAAATATAATTATAGAAATATTTTCAACCAATAACCATAAACCACAAAGTCCACTCGTGAGAGTGACTTAACCCCCACATCGCCAAATCGCACGCGAAGTGGCCCAATAAACATCGCCAGCCTTTAATTAATACTGTTATCTATCATGTTCTGCAAATCCAAAATAAATATATCGCATCCAATATCAGATAGTTGATTATATTTATCCTGGTAAAGTCCTCTAACGAATCCTTCGAGTTCGACATGTCTGTAAGAACTATGTCCTATTTCTTTCAAATAAATCTCCATTTTTTTATTAATTCTTTTTCTGATTGCTTCTAAAAAGGATAATTCAGCTTTGGACCAAGAAAACCTGGGGATGATATCCGAAAATACAAGGACAGCATCATCAAGTAAGTGTCATATTTTACATAACAACTCTTTTAATTCGTAAATTAATAAGTGCGTTTTGATTTTACCCAAGTCATAAGTACCAATGTGTAATATAATTAAATCAGGTTTCGACATTTTTGAATACATGTAATTGACTTTCTCGTAAATATTAGAAATTTTAAGGCCTGGGAATGAACTCCAAATTATGGAATAGTCTTTGGGGAAACCTAAATTAACCGTAGAATGTCTATAGGTAGATCTTCTCTCAGCCAATTCAATCAATTCGTCCCCAATAATCCATACAACTTTCGAAGATCCTAAAATTAATGAATAATAAGGTTGGGCCGAATGTAATGTTATAACAATTGGACCTCCATCTACCTATACGTTTAATAATAGAGCTATCTAAACCTATTTGAGCAGCAAAAGTTGCTGCACCTATTCTAAATGTGCGGAAAGTTTAAAATTTGCATAACCTAAATCATTGAGACATTTATGAAAAATATAATTAAATTGGTATTTTGACAAATGGGAGCCATCGAGGTGGTTAAATAAAGCATTTGGATCAGGTTTTCTTACCTGCAACCATTTAATAATATTTTTAACCGGACAAATTGTTTTAATTGGTTAACTTTTCATACACAGCCAAGCTCCCTTGCTAAATTGATCAGTCTTGGATTTTTTAATATGTAGCTTCAAAAATGTGCTCCCTATTATTATGTCCGCATTCAAAATTGGAGGATTTGAATGTTTATTGTCAGCAGCAATCTCACTTAGGCTACTTTCACACTTGCGGCAGAGAGATCCGGCAAGCAGTTCCGTCGCCGGAACTGCCTGCCGGATCAGGCAAAATGTATGCTAACTGATGGCATTAGTAAGACTGATCAGGATCCTGATCAGTCTTAAAAATGCCTGATCAGTCGAAAAAATGCATTGAAATGCCGGATCCGTCTTTCCGGTGTCATCCGGCAAAAACGGATCCGGCATTTATTTTTTCACCTTTTTTTTTAGTCTGCGCATGCGCATACCGGAAGGACGGATCCGTCATTCCGGTATTCTGAATGCCGGATCCGGCACTAATACATTCCTATGGGGAAAAATGCCTGATCCGGCATTCAGGCAAGTCTTCAGTTTTTTTAGCCGGAGATAAAACCGTAGCATGCTACGGTTTTCTCTTTTGCCTGATCAGTCAAAACTACTGAACTGAAGACATCCTGATGCAAACTGAACGGATTACTCTCCATTCAGAATGCATGGGGACATACCTGATCAGTTCTTTTCCGGTATAGAGCCCCTGTGACGGAACTCTATGCCGGAAAAGAACAACGCAAGTGTGAAAGTAGCCTTATCCTTAAAGCAGCAAAGAAAGCTACTGAAAATGCTGCTGAAAATAATTGTACTTCGTATTCAGAAGAACATACCGACACTAACATACTTACAACCTTTTGTAATAAATCAACTGATAAAGGTCTTGTTCTTTCATTAGGAACTGACTTTCTTTTAATTCCTTTAATAATTTGTTTAATACTAAAATTATTTAAAATGGAATTGTAACCTTTCAGTTTAAAGAAAAAAGAAATGCCAGATAATGTTTTACATACATATTCGGCCTGTAAACCTTTTCTATAAAGATTGAGAGTAAATTTGATGAAATTTTCAAAATTGAATTCAAAAGAGGAAATATTTTGAGCTATACAGTAAAGCTTCCATTCAAGCCATGCGGCAGAATAAGCTACCCATGTATTCTTGGCTAATGAACTTGAAATAAGTTCATTAGTTAGTCGTCTGTTATCTCCCAAAGCTGAGTAGGACATGGAATTCCCTTTCGGGAAGCTCGAGGTGCCATTGAGAAGAGCTCCTTGAAGTGCTGTCGGGACAAATAATCGGCGAGATAATTAGCTTTCCCTGAAATAAATTTAGCGTTTATCCAAATATTAAATTTAAGGCATTGAAATACTAACTTGCGTAATAGAGAAGAAACCAATGGAGATTTGGAAGATAAACAATTTATAGAAAAAACTACTCCCATATTGTCCGATCTTAAAAGTATTCTCTTATTCTGAAATTCCTTAGACCAGATTGTCAAAGAAACCAGAACTGGGAATAATTCTAGAAAAACTAAATTTTTTGAATACTTGAAATTATTGATCCATAATAAGGGCCATCGTTCTGCAGACCAAAAGTTATTAAAATAAGCTCCATATCCTATAGCACCAGATGCGTCAGTATAAAGTGACAAAGTATCTGAACCTACAAACTCTTCCTGCCAAATGGTGTGACCGTTAAAATCGCATAAAAATTGCGACCAAACAGAGATGTCATCCTTTAGTTGTTTTGTGATAAGAATATGAGAGTTAGGTGTGGACTTACCTGATGTGGCAGCATATAATCTTTTAGAAAAGACCCTTCCCATGGGAATCACACGGGAGATGAAATTTAAGGAACCCAAAAGTGACTGGAGTTGTTTAAGAGTAATTTTCTCTTTTTTGGATATGCAAATTAATTGCTGAATTGTTTGTTGAATTTTATCCATTGGTATGCTAAATTCCATCGTTACTGTGTTTATAAATATGCCCAGAAACTTTAGACTTGTAGTTGGGTAAACAGTCTTATCTAAGGCTAACGGAATGCTGAAATAATTAGCAATACCAATGAATTTATTCAAAAGATTCAAACAATCATCAGAATCTTTACTACCTATAAATAAAAAGTTGTCCAGATAGTGTAAAATAAATCCACTACCTGAATGAATATCTACAACCCAGTGCAGAAAAGTCGAAAAATGCCTCAAAATAAAAGCATGATAAAGTGAATCCCATGGGAAGGGCCATATCATAAAAGAATCTGTCAAGAAATTTAAAACCTAATGAATTATAACCTATGGGGTTTATAGGTAATAATCTAAATGCTGATTTAATGTCAGCTTTGGCAAGAAGAGAATTTCGGCCCGCTTTTTGTAGAAATGACAAAGCTTGGTCAAATGACGAATATTTCACACTCGCTTTATTTTTATCTATCTCATCGTTTAAAGAACTGTATTTAGGGTAAGATAAATTGTGAATGAGGCAAAAAGAATTTGGTTCTTTCTTTGGTACTAGCGCTAAAGGAGATGTACGAAAATTCAAAAAAGGAGGGGAAATAAAGGGACCAGCTATTCTACCTGCTGAAATTTCTGATAAAATTATTATTTAACAATATCAATATTTCGTTTTACAGATAACGCATTTTCAACAATAATACAACCTGGACCAACAAACTCCGGTATGAAAAAAACATTTGAAAAACTATCAATTAACAATTTAGCCATCAGAGTGTTTGGATAGTGACCTAGCCACTGAATTAGTCTTGGTAAATTCAGAGGTGTCACCTTGCTTAAATGATTGAAATTCTTTACTGGAATTTTGGAAATGAATTCCCTGTTTCTTAAAACATTTAGTGGCTGAATGTGAACCGGCACAGAAAGAACATTCATGTCGGTATTTGCAATTGTGTTGCCATTTACATATTGATTCGTTGAACGCGAAACAGATACCTTTTTTGACATTATGGAAATTGGATTGACGAAAAAGATGATTTTTGTTAGGAAGCATAAGATTTAACCAAAGCCCAACGTCTTTGCTACCCCAATTGAGATTTGGATAAACTGCAAGTTTCTGACGAAATGATTCATCATATAAGCACCATCCTATTCCGCCAAAATTTTTGTATGCTTCTAAAATACAATCAACGTGGTAAAATAAACCAGTACAAAGGTTAGGATATTTTTCCCCTAAAACTGCTGCATATATGCCAAAGGCCTGCAGCCAGTTTAAAAAAGATTTTTGATGTGATTTTCTTTTATCTTCCGTATCAGATTTTTTTATCTTTTATTGTTTCACTTTTTAAATTTTCACTTGAAGAAGGCAGTAAAGAAAAAATTTCGATGTATTCTTTCCTCCATATTTTTTCTTTTACACTTAAGGGTAAATGGAACCCTAATGGGGAAATTTGACATGCAAGCACTTCCTTAACAGATGTTTCTTTTATTCCTGAACTAAATTCAAGCTCAGGAATAACTGTCGGATCAGTGTTAATATTATATACATTAAACATATTAGGAGGAGATTGAATATTTGGATTAGCATCAGTCAGACTATTAAGTGAATTGACTTGACTGACATTAACTAAATCAGACCATCGCAGGTGTTTCTTCCTGTTTAGATAAGTATAGTAAAAATTCATTAAACAAGCGAATCTTCAAATGAGAAGGATCGATGTTATATGAATTAATATCTTGTTTAATAGTGCCCTGCGGATTGCAGTCACTTAAATTTTTCAATAAGTTAGGCTCACCAGTAGAAGATCGTGCAGGAGGATGATCGGCAGTTGGAGCAGGAGATGGCTCCTGGACGACCGTTGGTTGAAGATGGCGTCGTTGGAAATTTCTGCTCCTGCGATTAGATGCTGGGTGAATTTTCTTATTTCTTGATGGAGGCGCATATTGAGAGGGAGAATATGCCCTCTTGTCTTTCCTCTGGCGTTTTCGGATCGGAGAAACTGACACAGGGTTACTGCGCATGCGCGCGCCAGTAACAGAGGCGGAATCGATTTGCTCAGAGCTCGCGCCGGGTCCTACGTAGCAGTCAGGATCAATCGATATAAGAAGATCTTCTTGCTGGTCCGGTTCAACCTGTAAGCATTTTCTCAGCCAGTCTTCACCCCCTTGACTCTCCGCTTTGAAAATGAGTTGTTTTAGAAGGTCTTCCATAGCGATGATGAATGCAGGTCTGTATCTTGTGAGGGTACTTACGTGAATGCACTAAAATCGTTATTTTCTGTTCTTTTATAGGTTCAGAAAGTCTGTTAATGAGATCTCCAATCAAATTCATCCAAAACTACACGAGCACCCACAGCATCTGGGTTAACCCATTCCTAAAGCAGGTAAGTAATAAATATTTAACAAACTGTCAATTATCAATGTTAGGTGCCATGACATCATGGTTCCCCACATTAAATATACAATATGGTTCGCTCCATGTCTGCCCTATCAACTTTCGATGTTATTTTTCAGCACCAACGACAGTGACCACGGGTAACGGGGAATCATGGTTTGATTTCTGGAGAGGGAGCCTGAGAAACAGCATGCGCGCAAATTACCTATTAGGTATAATTAGGTGAGGGCCTGCAGGTGAGCTGACCCCATAAAAGATTGTAGACGAGGGCGTGCTGCTGAGCTGACCCTCTAAAAAATTATGGATGAGGGCCTGCTGCTGAGCTGACCATTTAAAAAACTATTGGAGAGTTTTACAGTGTTCGAAGCAGGCCGGGTCGCCTGAATACTTCAGCTAGGTATCACGACCGGCGTGCCGAACACATACGTGACGCAAAGGGAGGGAAAAGGGAAGGCCCTGTCCAAGGGAGAGGGAAAGATGGTGACCCCTAACTCACCTTGAGGCTGGCACCTGACTGCCCTGACGTCCCTAGACGGGTTTTTCACCCGTACGCCGATCACGTGCCTAAACCCTGGCCTTCCTTAAGATGAGCCCTAAGTAGTGAATAGGGTGGTGGGAACACTAGTCCGCACCACTAACACTAAAGGAAAACACCAGGGAGAAGACAGACAATACTGACGAAACATATAATCCCAGGTGGGCGACAACAGCGGACAACAAAAGACCAACAGGGATCCGGAGGGTAATGCTCTGGTACGACAACCAGGAACAACAGCTACACAGCTCCAGTGGGTCAGTATAGAAGTCCAGGCAGGAAGCTCTATATCTGGCAACCAGAGAAGTGGGCGAGGGGAATATAAGGAGGTTGGGAGTGCCGGACAATAAACAGCTGAGGAGAAGAAGCTACGGATCCCTGAGTGAGACAAAAAGGATTGCAAGGCAAACACAGAAAGCTCCCATTAAGTAACAGCGCGATCTTTAGACATAGAGCGCGCAGCCACCCGCTGCGACTTCCTGACCCCGGGTATAACGGAGTCAGACATGGCTCTTGACACCCTCGTGACACTAGGAATAATGGAATAGGACTCCGGTTCTATTTTGTAGGTTTTCGGACCATGATTAAGAGGGAGGGGCGGGGGCATCCCTATTGCACCGCTAGAGGTGAAATTCTTGGACCGGCACAAGACGAAACTAAAGCGAAAGAATTTTCCAAGAATATTTTCATTAATCAAAAACAAAAGTCGGAGGTTTGAAGACAATCAGATACCGTTGTAGTTCCGACCAAAAATGATGACGACCGGTGATCCGGCGGCGTTATTCCCATGACCCGCCAAGCTGCTTCGGGAAACCAAAGTCTTTGTGTTCCGGGGGGAGTATGGTTGCAAAGCTGACACGTTACACTGCAGAAGTGGCCCTGTCAGAAGCGGACACCGTCTATGGAAAAATGTAATTGTATGTCACAGAAAAATGTTTGAAGTGCACACGTTACACTGCAGATGTGGCCATGGTAAGGGCACTGTCAGAAGCGGACACCGTCTACGGAAAAATTTAATTGTATGTCACAGAAAAATGTTTGAAGCGCACACGTTACACTGCAGATGTGCCCTGGTAAGGTCACTCAGAAGAAGATACCGTCTACGGAAAATTTTTATTGTATATTGCTGCTGTCACTCACAATAGTCCTTAAAAGGACTTTTGGGTCTCTGAAAAGTTTTTTTGTAAAAAAATCTTCCTATTACACTCCCTACACTGTCTGTCCCTTCTTATGCACAGCTTTCCCTAACACTGAGCAATTTAGCACAGGTTGCGCTACAAACATATATTGCTTCTGTCACATACAATAGTCCTTACAAGGACTTTTGGGTCTATGAAACATTTTTGTACAAAAAAAATACGCCATGTGCCGAGCATCGAGATGCTCAATCATCACTAGTCATGATCCAATGTGTCATTCTCTGAGATATTCCATCAGCCTCTTTAGAAAAAACTGCAACGCATCAGATTATGGCTCATGCATGTTTTTCGCATTTCTTCCAGCCGTCACTTTTGTGGTATGTTCACATATCAAAGGATAGTTTGTCCCAATCTGACCTGCAGTCAGTATAGGGGCATTGGTCATTAAAGGGGTATTGTCATCTCACACATTGATGGCACATCTCTTGGATAAGCCATCAATGTCAGATAGGTTCTGGTCCCACCTCTGGAACTAGACTCCTAAAGTGAAGGATAGCACACCACACATGCATGGGTGCTCTTCATCCACTGCTATATGAGTGCGCTCAGCTATGTTCGTAACTCCAATAGCAGTGAAAGTAAGGAGGCTGTGCTTGCACAGTGCACTCGCCTTAACTTCAGGGTCCCGTTCTGGAGATATGTGTAGCTGGCCAGCTAAGACCTGTCCTAGGTTGCTAATATAGCTTGTGTGTTTATACAGCTAGACCTGCCAATAACCTTAATACAGTTCCTATGTTTGTGTGTTAAAGACAAAAGCAGAGTTATTTACAGTGACTTCATGTTTGGATGTAATATAATTGTTATATTTTGTGTTCACAGAAGCAGAAAAGATAGTATGCCTTTAAGATTCATCATATAATGTAAGGTAAGCTCAATGACACAATTCACAGTATTAATTTGAAATAAGTATGTTGAAGGAACAATTAAACTGTTTCACTGATTAGTTATCCTACTAAAACTTAACTTTTATCTTGATTATTTAAAAAATAATTCCCACATTTTTAGTTATAGATGACTGCATATGAAATATCTGGCATATGACAAACCATGCACAAATGAACAGTACAGTGCACTGAGTAAGGATGAGAATACAGTCAGACCAATTATTATAGTCACCACTCACGGTTTGTTGCATGAGGAATTCGTAATACTTTTCGGTATCCAGGCAGATAGGTGGTCCTGTTGGATCCGCAGTAGTAGCTTGTCTGCTAAAAAGGTGGTTCAATAGTGTTATAGTTACTGATTCTCTTTGTGATGGATCAGATAGATAGGAGAGTATCCCTAGCGGACTAGTTTTACCCGGCCTAAAAGCGGAGAGGTCTCCCGCCTAAATGCGGGAGAATCACCCTCTAGGGAGCGACCCCACTTATCGGTGGCTGGCCCTGTTATTCTCACCCTACAAATAGTCTCCAAGTGCCAGCATAGTCAGATAATTTCATATAGTTTCTCCCGACGCATTTCCTCTGACAGGTGGTACTGTCAGATTCATCAGGGGATGTAAAAATGATGAAGATACGGCTTAATAACCGTTGGCTCAATCGCTCTCTGTTGGTATCCCAGCTGAATAGATGCAGTCCAGAACGATGTCTGAGACTGTCCCCTTAAAATACCCAGTAAATTGTCTTAATTGGCCAGGGGTGAATCACTTACAACATGTCCCGGCGTGCGTTCCACTTCGTCAGTCCTGGATCCGGAAATGTGTCATTCTGCACATGCGCAGAAGACACCGATGTCCGCTGTGGAACGCATGAGGTCAAAATCGTGCATCCAGCAGATAGAGCGGCGCAGATATCGGACCTGACGGAGTGAGTATGTGGAACGCATGGACGTCATATTAGTGCGTCTCAAGCAGCCTCATAGACGTAATCATCATGTGACATGTTCAGATGCGCTTGCGCTTAAGCAATTCAGTCCATGATGTTGAATCGTTATTTAAGGACAGATGTGTTTAATAAAATGTGAGCAAAATGCATACATTTATACTCAGTTATTCATGTATATATTCTAAATGTCATTTATGATACAGGTGCTCACATTTTGGACATGTTATAAGAGACTGGATATATCACGTGATTCCCATACATTGCGGGTCCAGAGATTATGCTGGTTTATTAATATATGACCTGGGTATATAATATTTCGGGCTACAGTGGTTAATGTGGTAGGGACCAAGTGAAAAGAAGGGTCACCTAGGGTCAATGCATTATATAAGAAAATTCATGATATACCCTATCCGAATATACTTTCCACTTCTTGATATAAACAAATATGACCTATCGCGGTAGATATATTATTTTTCCTGTCTGGTCCGTTTTTTTTACATACTTGTCAGTTAGTTTTGAGTACTTCTATACATCCGAGTTATATAAAACATCCAAAAGACAATATTTCATTGAGGCCTAGTGGGCTCACTGTTTTTAATCTGTGAGTCCACTCTGCCTCTTTTTGCAGTATTTTTCTGTTGAGGTCACCACCCCTGGGAGATGGACGTATCACTTCAATTACACAGAACTTTAATGACCTGGCATTTCCATCATGGAAGTTCTGTATATGTCTCGCGATAGTGGTGTCTCGTTTGTGTCTGATGTCACCCAGATGGTCCCCAATCCTTCTCCTAAGCTCTCTTTTGGTCTTGCCCACATATTGAAGGTTACATGTACACGTACATAGATATACTACCCCTGTAGTTTTACAGTTTGCGAAATCTCTGATGGTGTATGTTTTCTTGGTAGTATTACTAGTGAAGGTTTTGGTTTGAGTGATATGTGGGCAAGCTATGCAGGAACCGCACTTGAAGGTGCAAAGGGGTTTTCTGTCCAGCCACGTTCCAGGTTTTTTGATAGGTGTGTAGTGGCTGTGAACAAATCTATCCCTCAGAGACCTTCCCCTGCAGTATGTAATTGCCGTATAGAGGGGGAGGATATCCTGAATGTCAGGGTCCATCAACAACATGTCCCAGTATTTCTGGAGAATGTCCCTGACTTCTCTATTACAATTGTCGAATGTTCCTATAATACGGAAAATAGAGTCTGTTTTTGATTTGATCACTTGTTTTGGAGACAATAATTCTGCTCTTTCTGCATTTAGTGCCGATCTAAAGGCTTTTTGCAGCGGACGGTCTGGATATCCCCTTTGGTTGAACCTGGTCTTCAGATCTCTAGCTTGATTGTAAAAATCTGTTTTGATAAGCTGGGCAGGAGTCTTGACCAATCACAGCCAGCCTCACCCACAACAGGAGTTTTGACCAATCACAGCCAGCCTCACACACAGCCTGTGTGGGAAATCCCCCTAGCTGTCACGGCCATGGCTATGACCGTGACTCCTGAACCGCATGCGGTTGTCAGCGGTTTTCTTTGGTGTTCAATCACAGGTGAGGGCTGTGGTATTTGCCTCACCTGTGGTTGCCGCTGGCAACAGTATGTATGTGGCAGCGTAGCAGTCTGAGCTGTGCCATTGCAGCTTGCTATGTTGTGCATGCGGTTTTGTGTGATGTGTGTATGTGTGCACTTGCTTTTTATGTTATTGTGTGCACGTCTCCTATTAGTGGTGTTTTCCCTTCCCTGGTGTTGGAAGGGTTAATCTCCTTCCTAGTGTGTGTGCACTGGGTGTGTCCGTTTGTGGGTGTGGCTGCCTGGGCTATAAAGCCTCAGTTTAGACAGACTTCTGAGGGGTACTCCAGCCTTGTAAGCTGGAGGAACTCTCCTGGTCTTTTCCATCTGCCAGTGTGGGCCACCCTTGTGATCATAAATTGTGATACACTATGTTATGTTATGATCAGTTGATTTGTTTCTGTTGTATATTTGTGCAGCTATGGATCTGGGTTCCTGTGTGTGGTTGTGTGTTTGCTGAGTTCATTGAATCTTGTCTGGACTTCAGCCTGCCTGCACAGGGATCCAGTCAGCAAGGCTGTGGCAGGTAAGTGGAACTAGTTCACATTACCTGCCATGTCCATAGGACTGTTTGTGTTCCCCCATTTTCCCAACAGCTTGGCCGTTGAGACTCGTGCTCCTCCGTGCCTAGGAGGAGTGGGGCGTCTTACTCTGACTCCTAGCGCAGGGACCGGACGGAGGATGAGTTAGGGATCCGAGGTTCCTGCGCATGGGTCCTCCTACCTTTAAGGTCGGCCCATGCAGTTAGGAGTTAGGGTCAGGGTAGGGACGCTGTTAGGAGGTGACCTGCTCCCTATCCTGTTCTCCTGGCCGAGTAGGCCATAACATGACCAGGCTTTACACGGCTGAGGATTTCCCCCATCCTCAGTCGTGACACTAGCAGGAGCTGCTAGAATAATTACACCAGAGGAGAGGAGCTGAACAGACATTCACTCCACTAAGAGCTGTGTTTTATGGAAGCAGAGAGGCCAAAATAGGTATTTAGAACAGTTATATAATGTTCCTATTGTTAATGTAGTGATTATAACTGTATACTGAACCAGTTATATGTGTGTTTACTTACAGTTCCACCAAATTCAAATTCCATATTGAGTTCAAATTGCATACAACCATACCAGATCATACTCAACCAATCTGCAAATAGTTACTGCCAATCCAAACCACAAATTGCATACAAACTGTAAACTGCTCATACCAGATCATAAGCAATTGTATAGAGCAAACTGCAAACCAAGTTGAGCAAGTACCTCAGATATACCTCTCAGAGAGATCTTAAAGTGAAAGTACAGATACTGAAGAGAGAAATATATCCACCATTTTATGTTGAATGACAAGATTGAACAGTTGAACCACCATCTTATACATACCACGATTTTATGAAACTTTATGCAACACGTGTTTTGTACATGGACTATCTGCTGCGGAGGCGGCAGTGTTATATGAAAAAAAGTCAGAGATATCAGAATTCTTCTAATGCCACAGCACAAAAAGGCACTTCATAGTGCTGTGCTTGCTACAATATGAGAGGGTCCCAGAGGTGAGACTCTCCTCTGTCATTGATGGCATATCCTAGCAATATGCCATCAGTGCCTGAGATGAGAATACCCCTTTAGTAATACATGGTTAAATACCTAGCACAGTGCCCTTATATTGTCACCTGGAATTATAATATCCAGTCACAGTATGGTGTTGTTATCCAGGCAGGATATGGCGATATTATCCTGTCACGGCATGGTGGTGTTATCCAGGCATGGTATGGTGGTGTTATCCAGTCACAGTATGGTGGTGTTATCCTGGCATTACATGACAATGTTAGCCTCTCACCGTATGGTAGCATTTTGGTGTTATCCAGGCATGATATGGTAGTGTTATCCCGTCACAGTATGGTGGTGTTATCCTGGCATGACATGACGATGTTAGCCTCTCACGGTATGGTAGCATGTTGGTGTTACTCAGACATGGCATGGTGGTTTTATCCCCTTTATCATTCGTGTCTCCTATAATTATTTTTATGCTATAAAAATTGATGGTAATGATACATTTTATCATTGACCTTCTCTTTTGTTAATACACCAGTAAGAACTACATTACCTAATTCTATTAGGATACAGAGGTGTATGTCCACTGGGTAAGACAGGCCACATTTAATGGGGAGTTTACTTTGACACTCTGCATTTTATCTTACTATTCCGTTTCTTTGTGAATACAGTGGAGAAAAAAAACATTTAATACATTTGCCTTCTCTTCATCATCTTCTACAACTCCCCCTTCTTCACTCTTTAAAGGATCAACATTTTCAGGGTTAACCACTTTTATATTTGTAGAACATTTTCGGGTTAGTTTTACTTCTTCAGTACCTTCCTGCTTTAGTAATTTAAATGCTCTCTTTTAGTCATTTATTGCCCCATTTACATTTTTAATTATCCACACTATTTTTCCCTGTTTCTGAACCTTTTATTCCCATAATGTACCTCTCCCAATAAAAAAAATAAGGATGCTTGAAAATATATCTCATTTTTTGTTTGCATTCTTATTTTTGAGGACACAGCTAGTGAGGCTAATGGATAAGCCATTGAGGCTAAAAGATGATCAAATTTAGTCTTTTCAGTGGTTTGGTGCCTCCCCGACAAAACACCCTTTTCAATGACAATTGGAAGTTTATTATATTATGGTCACTACTTCTGAGATGTCCCCCAATCTGCGTAGGAATGTACGTTCCCGATAATCAGATCAAACATCAGAGGTGTGTATCTTCAGCATAAAAGTATAGTGATATTACTCAGTAGTGGTAATGATAGTGGTTATGATGCAGTGGTAGTATTTGTGCACTGTATAGTGGTATCGCTGGTAATATTGACCTTTGAACAGTGTTTTGTTCATGTTTAGTGGTAAGGTTGGACTAGTTAAACATGAATGTTTTCTTCAATCTTGTCAACTACACAACTATGTCATTATTTCATATTTAATCTTTGTATGGACATAATATTTGTTTCAGATATATTGGCATTATTGTGAAAACTACTCTATATACATATATGAATTATTAGAAACCTAAACCCCTCCCTTCCTATTCCAGTGCTTGAGCCACCTTTTTACCTCCCTAATCTCCCGCTGCCTTTCTGATGTGGCTCGGGGTACAGGTAGTTTTTCTGAAAATACTACCTTTGAGGTCCTTGCCCTGAGCTTGCCACCTAAGTAACTGGAATAATTTTTAAGGACCAAGCACAGCATCAGCATACCTAAGTACCTGGAATAATTTTTAAGGACAAAACACAGCATCATGTCAAGCGCACTATGTCCTGCTGCTATACGTAGTTAGGACACAGTGCAGCACAGGGCCTAGAAGAAGACCAGGGAGTGGTGAGTACAACCAACGCTAGCCTCCTGCATACTAATAATTGCTTCCATAATAAAAATACTCATTAGTAATCACTTTATAAGATGCACTGCCATTTTCTCCCACTTTTCGGGAGTAAAATAGTGTGTCTTATAAAGCGAAAAATATGGTAGTTAAGAAAAAAGACCGATGACGGGAGAGATAATAACCATGTATACATATCAAAGCTAAATACAGAGATCTCTCCCATGATTTATTTATACCAATGACTTGGACAGTAACAAGGGGACATCCTCTACATAGAAGATGTTTCTTTACTGTAAGAGCAGTGAGACTATGGAACTCTCTGCCTGAGGAGGCGGTGATGGTGAGTTCACTAAAAGAGGGACCTGGATGTATTTCTGGAGTGTAATAATATTACAGGTAATAGTTACTAGAGATGGGTCGTTGATCCAGGGAGTTATCTGATTGCCTGATTGGAGTAAGGAAGGAATTTTTTCTAAAATGAGGAAAATTGGTGTCACGAGGGTGTCAAGAGCCACGTCTGACTCCGTTATACCCGGGGTCAGGAAGTCGCAGCGGGTGGCTGCGCGTTCGATGTACAAAGACAGTGCTGTTTCGTAATGGTAGCTTTCTGGGTTTGCCTTGCAATCCTTTTTGTCTCACTCAGGGATCCGTAGCTTCTCCTCCTCAGCTGTTTCTTGTCCAGCAATCCCAACCTCCTTATATTCCCATCTCCCACTTCTCTGGTTGCCAGATATAGAGCTTCCTGCCTGGACTTCTATACTGACCCACTGGAGCTGTGTAACTGTGTTCCCTGGTTGTTGTTCCAGAACGTTA
Source organism: Bufo bufo (assembly GCF_905171765.1). Classification (NCBI taxonomy): domain Eukaryota; kingdom Metazoa; phylum Chordata; class Amphibia; order Anura; family Bufonidae; genus Bufo; species Bufo bufo. The sequence continues at coordinate 530,682,276 of NC_053390.1, read as the reverse complement.
CCCTCCGGATCCCTGTTGGGCCTTGGTGGTCTGCTGTTGTCGCCCACCTGGGATTATATGCTTGTCTGTATTGTCTGTCCTCTCCTTGGTGTTTTCCTCTTAGTGTCAGTGGTGCGGACTAGTGATCCCACCGCCCCGTTCACTACACAGGGCTCATCTTAGGGAAAGCCAGGGTTTAGGCACGTGATCGGTGTACGGGTGAGGAACCCGTCTAGGGACGTCAGGGCAGTCAGGTGCCAGCCGCAAGGTGAGTCAGGGGTCACAACCTTTCCCTCCCCCTTGGACAGGGCCTTCCCATTTCCCTCCCTTTGCGTGACGCCGGTCATTACATTATATCTGGCCCTTATTTTGTGTAGGTATAAAAAAAAATAAAAACATTTTTTTTCTTTCTACCTACTTAGAATCCAGTATGGATCCAATTGCTGCTTTGTCAAAGCAACTTCAAGGCCTGTCTTTGGAGGTGGCAGGATTGAAGGCGTCGGTCCTCCAGCAACAGCAGCAATTGCAACAGACCGCAAGCCCAGCGGTTGCTACAGGTAACCAGGTTGTTGCGGAACCCAAGGTTGCTCTTCCTGACAGATTTTCTGGGGGAAGAGACAAATTTGTGATGTTCCGTGAGGCCTGTAAATTATATTTTAAACTGCGCCCTTACTCCTCTGGTAATGAAGAACAGCGGGTGGGGGTTGTTATTTCCCTGCTGCAGGGGGACCCGCAATCCTGGGCGTTCTCTTTACCCACTGATTCCCAGGCTTTCCGGTCAGTGGATGAATTTTTTGGGGCCTTGGGTCTCTTATATGACGACCCTGACCGAGTTGCACTGGCTGAATCAAAATTACGGAGACTCCTACAGGGAGAGCGACCAGTAGAGGAGTATTGCGCAGAGTTCCGTAGGTGGGCTACGGATACCCAGTGGAACGACCTGGCTCTCAGGAGTCAGTTCTGCTCTGGGTTATCCGAAAGGATTAAGGATGCGCTTGCGCTGTATGAGACCCCCTTTTTCCTTGATGCGGTGATGTCCCTTTCTATCAGAATAGATAGACGTCTTAGGGACAGATTGAAAAATCCTGAGCAATTGGTAACCCCTCCCAAGCAGCAGTTAGTCTGTACGGACTTAGACGAGCCTATGCAGCTAGGAGGAACTACTCGTCAGGTCCATCCTCCTGAGGCTCGCCGTAGGCGTGGGGTTTGTTTTTTCTGTGGGGAGAGGGGTCATTTTATTAATGTCTGTCCTTCCTTCCTCAAAAACAAAAGACCGTCGGAAAACTACTAACCCCAGGCTGTGTGGAGGATGTCAGCCGGGGGGTATACGTTTCCTCCATACGAACATCGCAATTTGTGTTGCCAGCGGTTGTTGTTTTTGGCGTTAAGACGGAGACTATTTTTTTTTTTCTAGACAGTGGAGCAGGAGTAAATTTGATAGATGCCCATTTTGCCCACACTATGGGTTTGTCTCTCTGTACGCTACAGAGACCTATTCCCATATTCGCTATTGATTCTGCTCCTCTGTCTCAGAGAAACCTCACTCACATTGTCCATAACTTACACCTTCGGGTAGGGGACCACCATAACGAGTTGCTTTCATGTTATGTTCTGGAGGGGCTTCCCACTCCGGTGGTGTTGGGTCTTCCCTGGTTGGTAGCGCACAATCCAGTGGTGGATTGGCAGGCCAGGGAGATATTGGAGTGGAGTGAGCAGTGCCGAGAAAATTGCTTAAATAGCAATTGCTTAGTCGCCTCCATAGCTACCCTACCCACATTTGTTTCGGACTTTGAGGATGTTTTTTCTGAAAAAGGTTGTCAGAAGTTACCACCTCACCGTCCTTATGATTGCCCGGTTAACCTGATTCCCGGTGCAAAATTACCCAAGACCAGGTTATATAATCTTTCGGGTCCAGAGAGACAAGCCATGAAAGATTATATCTCCGAGAGCTTGGCTAAGGGACACATCAGACCCTCTTCTTCACCCGTGGCTGCAGGGTTTTTCTTCATTAAAAAGAAAGATGGGGGCCTGCGTCCTTGCCTAGATTTTCGCGAATTAAACCGGATAACCATCCGAGACCCATACCCTCTTCCTCTCGTTCCTGACCTGTTTACCATCTTGCGGGTGCTAGGTGGTTCTCCAAACTTGATCTTAGGGGGGCCTACAATCTGATTCGTATCAAGGAAGGGGATGAGTGGAAGACAGCTTTTAACACCCCTGAGGGGCATTATGAAAATCTAGTCATGCCTTTCGGTCTGACCAATGCTCCTGCTGTCTTCCAACATTTCGTTAATGACATTTTTAGTCATCTTATCGGCAGGTTTGTGGTGATATACCTAGATGATATTTTAATTTATTCGTCGGATCTGAAAACACATGAGGTGCATGTCAGACAGGTACTGCAGGTTCTACGGACGAATAAATTATATGCTAAAATTGAAAAGTGTGTTTTTCGCCGTTCAGGAAATACAGTTCCTAGGGTATTTATTATCTGCTTCAGGTTTCCGTATGGATCCTAGGAAGGTCCAGGCAATTTTAGATTGGGATCTTCCTGAGAACCTCAAAGCACTGCAACGGTTCTTGGGCTTCGCAAATTTGTATAGAAAATTCATTAAAAATTATTCGGTGATTGTAAAACCCCTTACTGACATGACTAGGAAGGGGACAGATTTTTCTAAATGGTCTGACGCCGCTAAAATTGCTTTTTCCTCTCTGAAAGAGAGGTTTACCTCGGCACCTGTACTAATCCAACCTGATGTCTCCCAGCCTTTTATTGTTGAAGTAGATGCGTCAGAGGTGGGAGTGGGGGCTGTGCTGTCTCAGGGTCCGTCTCCTGGCAAATGGCGTCCTTGTGCTTTCTTTTCTAAAAAACTATCTGCAGCAAAGAAGAACTATGATATTGGCAATAGGGAACTATTAGCTATTAAACTAGCTTTTGAAGAATGGCGTCACTTTTTAGAGAGGGCAATCCACCCCGTCACTGTGATTACGGACCACAAAAACCTTCTGTACCTCGAATCAGCTAAGCGTCTCACCCCTAGACAAGCTAGGTGGTCGCTATTTTTTACCAGGTTTAACTTTGTTATTACCTATCGTCCTGGGGCAAAAAATACCAAGGCAGATGCATTATCGCGTTGTTTACCTGGAGGGGGTAATGTGAGTGATCCGGTACCCATTCTACAAAGAGGAGTGGTTGTCTCTGCGGTACACTCTGTTCTGGAGGGGAAGGTGTTAGAGGCCCAGGGGGACGCCACGGTCTCTTGCCCCTCAGAGAAATTGTTTGTACAGTTGAACCTGCGTCTCGAATTATTAAAGGAACATCATAATTCGGCACTTGCTGGGCACCCGGGTAGTAAAGCAACCTTGGAGCTATTGTCTCGTCGTTTTTGGTGGCCAAGGTAGCGTCAGGATGTAATGGATTTTGTGTCTTCTTGTTCTACTTGTGCGCGCGCGAAAGTCTCTCATACATGTCCTGCAGGGTCTTTATTGCCACTTGTCATTCCCAATAGGCCATGGACACATCTGTCAATGGATTTTATCACTGACTTACCTTTGTCTGCGGGTAAAACAGTTATCTTGGTAGTAGTGGACAGGTTTAGCAAAATGGTACACTTCATTGCGTTACCCGCACTACCTAATGCTAAGACTCTTGCTCAGGTATTCATCAGTGAAATCGTGAAGCTTCACGGGGTCCCTTCCGATGTTGTTTCGGATCGGGGAACCCAGTTTATTTCAAAATTTTGGAAAGCTTTTTGTTCCCGTTTAGGGGTACACTTGTCCTTTTCCTCAGCTTTCCATCCTCAGTCAAATGGACAGACTGAGCGTACCAACCAAAACCTTGAGACATATCTAAGATGTTTTGTGTCTGAAAACCAAGAGGTGTGGTCATCATATTTACCGTTAGCCGAGTTTGCCATAAATAATCGCCGTCAGGAATCTACTGGCAAGTCACCATTTCTCGGTGCATATGGTTTTCATCCCCAATTCTGTACTTTCAAAGAGGGGGGGTTCTTCGGGGGTTCCCGAAGAGGAACGGTTTTCGTCGTCTCTTTCATCTGTATGGCAGAAGGTGCAAGCTAATTTGAAAAATATGGGAGGTAAATATAAATGCATGGCTGATAAAAAACGGTCGCCAGGTTCGGACCTAGGAGTGAATGACTATGTGTGGTTATCTACTAGGAATATTAAATTGAAGGTTCCCTCTTGGAAACTGGGTCCTAGGTTTATTGGTCCTTGCAAAATAATAGCCATCATTAACCCCGTGGCTTTTCGCCTGGAGCTACCTCAGACTTTTAAAATTCATAACGTCTTCCATAAATCATTACTCAAAAAGTATGTTCCACCTCTAGAACCATCACCGCTGCCAGCCCCTCCTGTTATTGTGGATGGTAATCTAGAGTTTCAAATATCCAAAATTGTTGATTCTCGTCGGGTCCGCCGTTCTCTTCAATATCTGGTGCATTGGAGGGGTTACGGTCCCGAGGAAAGAATGTGGGTTCCAGCGTCTGAGGTAAACGCCGACAGGTTAGTTCGGGTTTTTCATGCCTCTCATCCTGAGAGACCTAGTCCTGAGTGTCCGGAGGCCCCTCGTGGAAGGGGGGGTACTGTCACGAGGGTGTCAAGAGCCACGTCTGACTCCGTTATACCCGGGGTCAGGAAGTCGCAGCGGGTGGCTGCGCGTTCGATGTACAAAGACAGTGCTGTTTCGTAATAGTAGCTTTCTGGGTTTGCCTTGCAATCCTTTTTGGCTCACTCAGGGATCCGTAGCTTCTCCTCCTCAGCTGTTTCTTGTCCAGCAATCCCAACCTCCTTATATTCCCATCTCCCACTTCTCTGGTTGCCAGATATAGAGCTTCCTGCCTGGACTTCTATACTGACCCATTGGAGCTGTGTAACTGTGTTCCCTGGTTGTTGTTCCAGAACGTTACCCTCCGGATCCCTGTTGGGCCTTGGTGGTCTGCTGTTGTCGCCCACCTGGGATTATATGTTTGTCTGTATTGTCTGTCCTCTCCTTGGTGTTTTCCTCTTAGTGTCAGTGGTGCGGACTAGTGATCCCACTGCCCCGTTCACTACACAGGGCTCATCTTAGGGAAAGCCAGGGTTTAGGCACGTGATCGGCGTACGGGTGAGGAACCCGTCTAGGGACGTCAGGGCAGTCAGGTGCCAGCCGCAAGGTGAGTCAGGGGTCACCACCTTTCCCTCTCCCTTGGACAGGGCCTTCCCATTTCCCTCCCTTTGCGTGACGCCGGTCATTACAATTGGCTTCTACCTCATGGAGTTTTGTTTTCATCTGGATCAAATTTGCAGGATAACAGGCTGAGGCTACTTTTACACTAGCGTTTTTGCTGGATCCGGCAGGGTTCAGCAAAAATGCTTCCGTTAGTGATAATACAACCATGTTCATCCGGTTGTATTATCTTTTTTTTTTATAGTATTTATTTTTTCACATTTTAGTTTACAGTGCATCAGCATCCCAACCGGGATGAAAGAAAACAAAAAAAAAGAACATTAGACATTATTGAAGGCAGCAAGCCCAGGTATCGCAGTAATCGGTCACAGAAAAAATCCGATAACAAAGAGAGTACCCAAAAAAAACGAAATTACATGCGTTTGTCTTTTTAGGGCAGTATCCCCCTGGAAATATTGAGCGATCACTAGACTTCATTCACACCGCACACACATAGACACCTGAGCACCCCGTTCCCCCACCCGAATCAATACTTAAACAGTGTTTTGCGCATGTAGCCAAACGCCCCAGATCTTTTCAAAATGATCCGGAGTTCCTCTAGCAGCGTAAGTTAATTTATACATGTGAAGATCAGCATTTATGAGTTGTATCCACTGTTCAAGAGTAGGGGTCTTAGGTGGTTTCCAGTTTAGGAGAATAGTCTTTCTCCTATAAAACATTAGTAGACGGAGCAGTCTTTTGCCATATTTAGTGGGGATTAAGTCTACCACAAGGCTCAGCAAGGATACCATAGGGGAACAGATCAACAGGAGCCCCAGCCTCATATTAATAAAAGTGCATATCTGACCCCAGTACAGCTACATAGTGGGACACACCCATATCATATGGTACAAGGACCCTCTCGACTGCCCGCATCTCGAACATGAAGGATCCGGTAGTCTACACATGTGGAACAGGCGCACTGAGGTCAGATACACCCCGTGTACTCACTTGATCTGAATGAGCTGGTCTCGAGCACTAATTATCGTAGATCTCCATACAAAGCTCAACTCATCCAGATGAAACAACTCCAGGTCAGGAATATCCACGGACCAACGCTGAAACGATCGCCGGAGTGGTGAATCTTGCATTTTCATTATCTGACTATCATAGTCAGCAAGATGGAGGAGCACTTTAAGATGCTGGTTTCGCAACAGAGGGATATATGGGGACCAGGTCTCGCCATCCGCACTCACATGTACCTCTACAAACGTCTTCCATGCTGCCACCACATTTCCCATAGCCTCCGTATAGTGTTTCACCTTGTGCGTCCCTCCCCGATATACCAGGTTTGCCAGTGCCTCGTATGAGCCCACTAGCGCCGTCTCAAGGACCACTTCTGGGTTATTCGCATCTGCCCTGATCCACCATGATGCATATACCAGTTGCGAGGCGATATAATAAATGAACATATCTGTCAATTTCAGTCCCCCCTGCGAGTATAAAGCCGTTAGGGATTTCCTAGTAAACCTAGGAGCCTGGTCTCTCCAAAAGAATGATGACAGCACTTTATCTAAGGACTCAAAGTGAGATTTGGGAATTTTCATTGGAGTTGCTCTGTAGACATATAGCAGTTTAGATAATAATACCATTTTGACAAGGTTTATTTGGCCCACCAGTGGCAGTGGTGGGTTTTCCCAGGCCTTCATTTTACGGGTAATATACTCCATCGTATGTACCACATTCAGTTGATAAAACTGACTAGGGTCTCTGTATATCCGAATCCCCAAATACAGTATACGAAGCAATCAACCACCTCTAATCGAGAAAGTGGAGACACCTCATCAACAAGGCACAGGCCTAACTTCGCCGAATTGACCCGAAGTCCAGAGTAAGTTCCAAAACTGTCTACTGTAACCAGGAGTGCCTCTAGAGAGGGACCAGGATCTGCCAAATATACTAACATATCGTCTGCATATAACGATAACTTCTCTTGTATACCTGCTATTGTCCAAACCTCTATCAGCATACTGTTGTTGATCAATTGGGCAAGAGGTTCCATGCCGAGGGCAAACAACATAGTTGACAAGGGGCACTCTTGTCTGGTACCTCTATGTAACCTAAAGGGCTGTGACAGGTAGCCATTTCCCCTTACTCTTGCCTTTGGGGCCTGATATAGTAACTGCACCCACCGTACAAAAGACAGGGGGAACTTTAATCCGTTCAGTGTCTCCCACATGAACTGCCATTCAACAGAATCAAAAGCTTTCTCATTGTTGAGGGAGGCGATCGCCCGGGTTCCCGCATTCTCGTGTCTAACCTGCAGATTTGTGAATAACCTCCTGAGATTTATATCTGTGGTCTTACCTGGCATAAAGCCGTATTGATCGGGGTCTATCACCGAGAGTATAACATCACTAAGACGTCTAGCCAGAACTTTCGCTAAGATTTTAGTATCAATGTTCAAAAGGGAAATTGGGTTATATGAACTGCACTGGTCCGGGGGCTTCCCAGGTTTGTGGATTACTACAACAGTCGCCTCCATGAAAGATAGGGGCAGCCTTTTGTGTTCAAAAGCATATTCAAACTGTTTAATGAGCCGCGCACATTTGTAACACCCTAGAGTTGTGTTACTACATGCCTCTACCCCGCTACTATCTTCTAAGAGCTTTATACTGTTTTCTGATATGATTTTGCTCATGTATTCCACAAACGTGCACATAAACCATGTTAAAAGCAATTGTTCATGTAATTTGCCTGGTTACCAGTAGGTGGCAGAAACACATTGGCAAGTACAGCTTAGTGTTTAGTGAATCTAGGCTGGAATGGATTATTCCAGCTTAGCTCCCCCTCTGTGGAGAGTGGGCTGTTCCCATATCCTGCAGCATGGGTGGAGAAGGAAGTTAGAGTCAGTGTAGCCTCCCCCCTGAAGGCTGTGTGATAGTGTCCAGTAGACCCCCTGCATAGGGAAGACAGCAAGGACCTAGTCTCAGCTGAGACTTGGTCCTATACCCAGCCTGAGCACCTTCAACCTCAGCTGGATGAAGAAGCAGAAACTACAGACAATCTCCAGAGTTCCAGGAAGAAAGCATCCCCTGAGAAATCATCTGAGAGATAAGTCCAAAGTCCTAGGAAATGCCAATTCCACCTCAGCTAGTCTGTCCCCATACAGCAGAAGTTATAGAAAAGTGAAGAAGATTAATTCCTGTTACAATTACAGAGCTACCAAGCAGACGACTTATCCTGCAAGTGTCACGGATGGTGTACAGGGAAACAAGACAATACAATATAATCTATGAGTCACTGGATCCACAACTAAGGAACAAAAGGGAGACCCCTGCATGAGACCTGCCACTCTCCCTGACTGCTCAGCCTATGCGAACACCCCAAAGGTGGATGGGCGCATATCCACGTACCTCGACTATCTTACAGCTGAAGACCCTACAATAGTGAGGGGACAAGACCACCGGCCCCCTACACAGACACGGAGGGAGCCAGGGTCACCTGGATCCAGCAAACAGAAAATCACAAATACATAAACAGTACTTATCTTGCAGACGACTGGGAACTAGGAAAGGCATGCACACACACTCCAGGAAGTTGTATAAGCCGCAACCTAATGCATCATGGGGAGGAACTTAAAGGGAAGCAATCAGTCCAACTGCATGACAGCTGAGATAGGCTAACGAGATGAGGAACTGAAATCAAAACAAAGAAACTCAAGGAGGAGGTTCTGGACAGCTCCTGACAGAGCTTCTCAGCTGTCTGGTTGTGACAGCAAGCTCCAAATTTAAAGCAGAAGTATTTATTCCTGCCAACCATTGCCAAAACCTGCTGGGACCAAGAGACCAAAGCTGTATACTGCTTGCATGAAAGTTATGTCAAGTAAAGTAACGTTTGAACTTTATCTAAAGGTCTGGACATCATTTCTTCTGCAAAATTCCTCTATTACTCCTACTATCACTACACTCAAATTTATTGCAAGTGAGCCAGGAGCCAGGAGTCCGGCCGTACCCATGTAGGAAACACCGTGACACAACTACCACCAAACTATAGAGACATTATCGGCCATTACACCACTCTACCTAATCTGGGATGTGCATTATAACACCTTGGAAGGGTCCTGGGATAGTACCCTGCGCACTCTGCAATTGGTGTCATGAACAAATACAGGCTATTATCCACCTGACCCGGCCACTGCATTAAAGTGGCGTCAGCGTACCCGTTTCTGGTCACTGCACATTGCATGTCCACATCTAGCTTGTACCACTCCAGAGGGAAGCCGTCCGGACCAGGGGATTTCCCCGACTGCAATGCTCTATATTGCCGTCTTGATTTCGCCCACGGTTACTGGGGAGGCCAAGCAGGGCCGGTGCTACCATAAGGCAGACCAAGCGGCTGCCTTAGGGCGCACCCTGGGGGAGGGGGCGGAAAAATGTGACATGGAGGGGGAGAAATGTGACATGGAGGGCTGATGTGACATAGGGGGGTGATTTGACATGGAGGGGGAGAAATGTGACATGGGGGCTGATGGCTGACATGGGGGCTGATGGCTGACATGGGGGCTGATGGCTGACATGGGGGCATGATGGCTTACATGGGGGCATGATGGCTTGCATGGGGGGCTGATGTCTGACATGGGGGTCTGATCTGAGGTCTGATTAACATTAGGGGTCTGATTGCGGCTGTGAGCTGAGGTCTGATTAACATTGGTGGTCTGATTGCTGGTCTGACCTGAGGTGTAATGGAAAATATTTTTTTCTTATTATCCTCCTCTAAAACCTAGGTGTGTCTTAGAGGGTGAAAACTACGGTCCTCAAACCAGCGATTGTCTGAAGCAGAGAGAACATACAAGGACCACACAGAGGAGAAGCCAGCTGCTGCAGATGGGGCCGGGGTCAGGGCCAGGTGAGCTGCGAGGAGGGGGGCGCCAAAATGGAGCTTCACTTGTGTTGGCAAAAATCCTTGCACCGGCCCTGAGGCCAAGTAACTCCTGTCAAACTGGGATAACGATCTGAGCGAATGGCCCTCAGGAAATTCTGCAAGTCACTAATCGTAGAGGGTGTTTTGGATTCATATAGATCAGAGTAGTATCAGGCAAACTGTTCACATATTTCCCCAGGCTCATTTATCTGAATTCCTTCTACACTAGTAATATATAAAACCATTGTTTGCGGCAATTCAGTTTTTGCTAAATATGTTAGTGCTCTCCCATTCTTGTCACCCTCTGAGAAAACCACCTGTTTTTGGAATAATAGCTTTTTCTGAGTATATGCCACTAAATGGAGGTTGAGGCGTCTTTGTGCTTCACCCAATCCCTGCGTGTATCATCACTCAGGTTCTGAATGTATACTTCTTCCCTAAGCACTAGTTTTGCTTCCAATCTAGCTCTAGTAATCCCAAGTTCTTTCCTATGTGACGCTATAGCGTGTATAAGCATGCCCCGTAAAACCACCTTGACAGCCTCCCATTCTACAATAGGGTCTGAGGATCCCTCATTACAAGCCCAGTAATCAGTCACACCCTGTTGTGCTGCACTAGCCACAGGCAAAATCTCCAACCACTTACAGTTAAGGCGCCACTATCTATATAGGGGTGCAATCGGTTGTGTCAGAATCACAAGCAAGGGGGCATGGTCTGAGATACCTGTAGTGTCCCACTAGGTAGGCGTGGGCACTACACAAGGGTCAATTGGTTCACATGTTACTTCTGCTCACAAGGGACAGTGACATTATATTTAACTGTGCATTTTAATGTATTTTCTATGTGTTTTTATATGGAATGTTTCCCCTGTGTCATGCATAGCAGGCCTATTAGGGTGTAGTTAGGCATCCTAGACACTAGAGGGAGATAGGGAGCCCCTAGTATAAATGTTCAGGCCCAGACAGGGAGGAGTTAGGTCATAGTCAGGAGTCTGTGGAGACAGAAGTGAGAAGGCACCAGCCAGAGATATGCTGAGGGCCTCCTCCCGACATGCAGCTAGATAGTCCTGGTTTCTAGTTGCACTAGGAGGCTAGGAAGAACTCTAGCCTGCCTGGAGACCAGTAATCCAACCAACACAGATGAGACACCCCAGTACTAGGAGATGCACCTCCTGGGAGCAACCTGCAGTATCCCTCACAGCAAGGACAATACCACAAGTACAGATAAGTAACCTGAGGGGCAGAAGTGTTTAATATAAAGCAAGTGCCAATACTGGAGGAAGAATTATATATACCAAGGATTCAAGCCAGCAATTAGGCATCCGGGCCTTGGGATCCAGCCAGCTAGAATAGCTGAGGGGATAGAGCAGCATTGTACTGCAAAGCATTAACTGTATACCCTCCAAGTATCTTGCAAGATTATACCTGCCATATTGTGAGGTAAACCTGCTGTGCATTTGTACTGTCAAGGACTGCATTATCATCTACTGCAATTACTTGTATAAAGTTGGACTGTTTCCTCAAGTAAAGCAACGTTTGGTTTACCAAGTGTGTACTAATCCTCCTACAAATCGGTGTGCCACCGTTACAGGCACTGGCGTCACGAATTTTAAAGGGACCTTGCCTCAGGCACTCAAAACACCGGCAACATCCAGGGCACCTCACCCAACATCAGGCCAGGTCTCTCTATACAGAGTGTGCCCCAGAGGAACTTGTGTCTACCTCTCATTCACTGCCGCATGCCTGCCCAGGGTTCTCGTCCAAAAAGTGAGTAACCCTCGATTGCCCATAACCGTGACCTCACTGTCGCTATACCCTGCAGGTCTGGCGTGCTGCATAAATTGGCGTCACGAACAGGATACGATCATTCCTGCGCCATTGCTGATACAAAAACGGTGTGCCGTTATTTGCCTTAAAGTGACCAAGCCCTATTGCTTTATTGAAAAATTGCTGGGCCAAAGAAAACTTTAATAATTTGCGGTGTGAAGCTGTGCTTTTTGTGGACTGTTTTGCTGTTGTAAAGCCACCGCTTGCTGTCAGTGAATAGACAGCATTTTGCTTAAGATGGCCGCTTAGCTTGCTTGGATTTAACTGCTGCGTCATCTTCATACTTTGTTTGGCGGGAAAAATTGGCGCCTTCTGCTGAAAAGTGCGGGAAAGGCTATATGTCCGCGCCGCCACCCTGTCTGGACATTTGCATGTCTGCAATGATGGACTCCGCCTCCCCCATACTGGAGTACCTGGGGGGCGGCCTCCCAGAGCAATGGGAGGACCTGACTTTAATTATGGGTGCCGCCCTGTCGCTCTCCAGAGAAGGATCGAGCATGTTGAAAAGTGAGGACTGCTCTAATATTATGTCGGCACCCACTGGATTACAAATGGACTGTACTGGTGTAGAGCAAGAGGACGCTCCACCGGCCTACTCTCCGGGACCGGAGAGACCTACCTGCCCGCCACCGAGGACGCAACCGGAAAACTATTATGCCTCCTGGAGAGACTTTTTCCAGCCCTCGTTTAAATGGTCGGCGCTGATGGCAAGGATACGGGAGGCCGCCATAAAGAAAACTACCAAGACCTACTATGAGGAACTGGCAAAGACCGTTCATGAGCGCCACACTGACACCCAACCCCGCCTGGAAAGGAGAATGGGGTTGGTTGTGGCATTTGACAAGGACCGTGGCTACAGTTTTATTCAGGAATATACCACCGGCAGAGACTTGTACGTGAATCGGAGGTCCGTCAAGCGGAGTTACCTCTCGGAGCACATGCATAACCTCCGTGAGGGAGAGGAAGTGGAGTTCACCCCTGCCGAGGGCCTGCGGGGCCCATATGCCACTGCTGTGACCCGTCCCAGAAAAGAACCGGAGGACTGGGAAACTGATGAGGACTACACTGGCTGCGAGCGTGAATCAGCGCGCTCTCCAGAACCGGCCCATCATGCCTTGCAAGAGCGGGGCTCTTTAATTGGCCCGAACGTATTTTGGCAACCAACGGTAGTGGAGAAGTGGGTGAGCCCATATCCGTCCCCTGAGCTGCCTCGCCGGGAGAAAACTATAAAGGAGCTAGAGAATCTGGAGCGATTCCATGCGACCCTGGACAATATCCGAAAGGGTAAAAGACCGGACGCGCCACCGGAACCTGCAGCGGCTGCGCAGGATGCAACTTCCCTACCTGTACCAGTGGAAGCTCCGAAAGACAGCGATCCCGAATCCGAGAGTCTGGATGACCAAATCGTCCGCCTGGAGGAACAGCTGCGAGGCCTGCGCCAGCTTGCCACCTCCAGAATCCGGACTCCGCCTAAGAAGGAGGAAAGTCGACTCCAATACACGGACATCGCTGGGTCTGAGGTAAGGGTACCTGTCCCTGCCGTTCGGCCACCCTTAATACCTGCAGCTGCATTGAGGCCCCCAAGGAGGCCCTCTTATACTGTGCACCGTCGTGCAGAGCCAGTTGTCCAGGAACCCACTGAACCGCTCGCAGCAGCGGTACCTAGGCCAATGCAGCCCACGATTATTATGCCTGGACCGATGCGGTCCCCAACTGTGATCACCCCTAGGCCTATGGGGCCAATACCAATTCGGGGTCCCTTCATGCTGCAGCTGCCCCCCAACACTGTTTTGTGGGCCCATCCATCTGTGGAATCTCAATACAGGCCCAGTTTGAGAATGGAGCCAGGGAGCACCACTGCTATGCCAAGTGGATTTGACATGCCCCTGTGAATTGGCCTGCTAGGCCATTGATTTGATTTCTGTCATCAAAGGACCTTACTAAAAAAGGATTTAACCCTTCCAGGACAGGAGTCCTTTGTTTTGGTCCTTTGTTGCTGCTGCCAGTTACCCACGGCTCAGTGGTAGTGGTCGTCCACTGAAATACCAAATGCACCAAGGCCATATTTGTTTACAGGACCTGAAAGCCAAGTTGTGCCTATTTTTGGTTTGCACCTTTAACCCTTTTTAACCCCCTTTTCAGGTTGATTAAGGGATCTTGCAGCACTCATTTTTATATTCCATTGTGAATAATGTGGATTATTTTTATTGTGCTGTGACTTTTATTGTGCAACATAAATTCCAAGGAAATGCGCCCAGGGATAGACTCTAATGCACATGAGCCTCTGAGATTTTTGCTACTTTAAAGAAATGTGCCCAGAGATGGACTCCACTGTACGTGAGCCTCTGAGATCTTGTACCTTGGCTGGATTGGGATACTTTCAATGAATAATTAAGGAAAAAACCTGGGTACGGACTCATGTTTGTTCTTTGAGCCTCCAAGAACTTTTAATTGTTTTGCATTTTACTACTGTTCTATTATGGACAATTTGCACTTAAAATATTATTATGGACTATCCTGGTATTATTGATACGCTGCACCAGGTCAGCGCCCCTGTTCCTTTACATTATCCTGAGAGAAGAGAACCGACGCCCCTTTTCACCGTACTTGCTCCTAAGCCAGCAGAACTGCCTGATTAATATATATGTATTTGCAAATGTAGATGTATTTTCCTGCTTTGCATTATTTTTATCTTTCAGGTGCAGTATCCAGCTGGGCAGGGCCCCTTCATGTTGCGCCAAGGACGGGCAACGTTGTAGCATGGGGGTATATAGTGTCCCACTAGGTAGGCGTGGGCACTACACAAGGGTCAATTGGTTCACGTGTTACTTCTGCTCACAAGGGACAGTGACATTATATTTAACTGTGCATTTTAATGTATTTTCTAGGTGTTTTTATATGCAACGTTTCCCTTGTGTCATGCATAGCAGGCCTATTAGGGTGTAGTTAGGCATCCTAGACACTAGAGGGATATAGGGAGCCCCTAGTATAAATGTTCAGGCCCAGACAGGGAGGAGTTAGGTCATAGTCAGAAGTCTGTGTAGACAGAAGTGAGAAGGCACCAGCCAGAGATATGCTGAGGGCCTCCTCCTGACATGCAGCTAGATAGTCCTGGTTTCTAGTTGCACTAGGAGGCGAGGAAGAGTACAGCCTGCCTGGAGACCAGTAATCCAACCAACACAGATGAGACACCCTAGTAGTAGGAGATGCACCTCCTGGGAGCAACCTGCAGTATCCCTCACAGCAAGGACAATACCACAAGTACAGATAAGTAACCTGAGGGGCAGAAGTGTTTAATATAAAGCAAGTGCCAATGCTGGAGGAAAAATTATATATACCAAGGATTCAAGCCAGCAATTAGGCATCCGGGCCTTGGGATCCAGCCAGCTAGAATAGCTGAGGGGATAGAGCAGCATTGTACTGCAAAGCATTAACTGTATACCCTCCAAGTATCTTGCAAGATTATACCTTCCATATTGTGAGGTAAACCTGCTGTGCATTTGTACTGTCAAGGACTGCATTATCATCTACTGCAATTACTTGTATAAAGTTGGATTGTTTCCTCAAGTAAAGCAACGTTTGGTTTACCAACTGTGTACTGTATTAATCCTCCTACAAATCGGTGTGCCACCGTTACAGGCACTGGCGTCACGAATCTTAAAGGGACCTTGCCTCAGGCACTCAAAACACCTGCAACATCCAGGTCACCTCACCCAACATCAGGCCAGGTCTCTCTATACAGAGTGTGCCCCAGAGGAACTTGTGTCTACCTCTCATTCACTGCCACATGCCTGCCCAGGGTTCTCCTCCAAAAAGTGAGTAACCCTCGATTGCCCATAACCGTGACCTCACTGTCGCTATACCCTGCAGGTCTGGCGTGCTGCATACCCTTTGGCAGGTATTCCACCTTAGTCATCAATGGCAACAGATCTCAACTAACAAACACAATGTCTATACGAGAAAGCGTAGCAAATGATGCTAAGTAACATGAATACTGGTGATCCCTAGGATGTAGGTGTCTCCATCCCTCTGTTAGACCATGGGCCTCTGCCCAGTTATTGAGCGATCTATTATGGGTAACCTGGGGGCGGAGTCTATCCGCAATGGGACCTAAGACAGCGTTATAATCACCCAACATAATTAGGGGGGGGGGGGGGCGATCGGTAAGATCGCCACTTTTCCCATTATGTCATCTAATACGCCTCGCTGAAATGGGGGAGGAATATATAGACCAACTATTACATAATCTATTCCCCGCACAGCAGCAGAAACAATGATGTATCAGCCAGAGATATCTAACTGCACTGAGTGTAACTGAAAAGGGAGCACTTTAGCTATAATCACTGAGACTCCTGTAGCATAATTGCTATATACTGCGTGATAGGCAGACCCCACCCACGGTCGTTTTAGAGCTAATATTTTCTGCCCTATCAGGTGAGTCTCCTGCAAGATTACCACATCTGGGTTGTATCCCTTCAGGTAGTTGAAGACAAGGGATCGTTTCACTTTGTCATTAAGCCCCTGGACATTCCAGGAGACAAACCTACAGGTAGCCATTCCAAAAGAGGAACCCTATGAAGCGACATGAGAGGAACCTAGAGTGCCCAGGCCAATCATACCCACATGCACACCACAAGACACAGGACATAGACGAACATAACAGATTAACCCTATATCAGTATTAGGAATAACTCTCCTCCCTGCCCAGACCCCCCCAACTTATCTGAGCCTAGTATCCCAAACCGTTGATACGCTAACCTTCCCTTAGAAACACAGGGAGACACATAGAAAATGGACAGTCACCAAGTCCTCTGTATTGTCGAACGAATTCAAGGAACGTGTCCAGTCCATCTGAAGTTCCTCACTAGTGTTGATCGAGCACCAAAGTGCTCGTGTGCTCGGGCCGAACACCTCGGGATGCTCGGGTGCTCTACCGAGCACCCAGGCACAATGGAAGTCAATGGGAGAACCCGAGCATTAAACCAGGCACCCCCTGCTCTGAAGAGGGGAGGGTGTCTGGTTACATGAAAAGATCAGAAATTGATGGAAACACCACTGAAATGGTTCGGGGACAGCATAGGGAGGATGTCTGGATGCATCTTGGACTCCCAGGTCGCTGATGAGAACGGTGTTGTCCGAGTAGTACGCCAATTTTACGCCTACACTCATAAAGCATATGCACTAAGTGAAAGGGCTGCCAAAAATTACAAGGAACCGGCACTACAATACACTCTTTATTACACATAAAGGAGGGCATCATACACACCCTTGAAAAGTTATGATTGATGGCCTGCCAGTGAGCTGACCCTCTAATAAAATTATATGCGAGGGCCTGCAGGTGAGCTGACCCTGTAAAACATTATATGCAAAGGCCTGCAGGTGAGCTGACCCTGTAAAAGATTGTAGGTGAGCTGACCCTGTAAAACATTATATGCGAGGGCCTGCAGGTGAGCTGAATCTGTAAAACATTATATGCGAGGGCCTGCAGGTGAGCTGACCCTGTAAAACATATGCGAGGGCCTGCAGGTGAGCTGACCCTGTAAAAGATTGTAGGTGAGGGCCTGCAGGTGAACTGACCCTGTAAAACATTATATGCAAGGCCCTGCAGGTGAGCTGACCCTGTAAAAGATTGTAGGTGAGGGCCTGCAGGTGAACTGACCCTGTAAAACATTATATGCGAGGCCCTGCAGGTGAGCTGACCCTGTAAAAAATTGTAGGTGAGGGCCTGCAGGTGAGCTGACCCTGTAAAATATTGTAGGTGAGGGCCTGCAGGTGAGCTGACCCTCTAAAATATTGTAGGTGAGGGCCTGCAGGTGAGCTGACCCTTTAAAAAATTATATGCGAGGGCCTGCAGGTGAGCTGACCCTGTAAAACATTATATGCGAGGGCCTGTAGGTGAGATGACCCTGTAAAAGATTGTAGGTGCGGGCCTGCAGGTGAGCTGACCCTGTAAAACATATGCGAGGGTCTGCAGGTGAGCTGACCCTGTAAAAGATTGTAGGTGCGGTGTCACGGATGGTGTACAGGAAACAAGACAATACAATATAAACAATGACTCACTGGATCCACAACTAAGGAACAAAAGGGAGACCCCTGCATGAGACCTGCCGCTCTCCCTTATTGCTCAGCCTATGCGACCATCCCAAAGGTGGATGGGCGCATATCCACGTACCTCGACTATCTTACACCTGAAGACCCTACAATAGTGAGGGGATACAACCACCGGCTCCCTACACAGACACGGAGGGAGTCAGGGTCACCTGGATCCAGAAAACAGAAAATCATAAATACATAAACAGCACTTATCTTGCAGACGACTGGGAACTGGGAACTGGGAACTGAGAACTAGGAACAGCATGCACACACACTCCAGGAAGTTGTATAAGCCGCACACTACTGCATTCTGGGGAGGAACTTAAAGGGCAGCAATCAGTCCAACTGCAAGACAGCTGAGATAGACTAACGAGATGAGGAACTCAACCAAAACAAAGAAATTCAAGGAGGAGGATCTGAAAGGCTCCTGTCAGAGCTTCTCAACTGTCTGGTTGTGACAGTACCCCTCCCTCTACGAGTGGACTCCGGACACTCAGGGCCCACCTTCTCAGGATGGGACCTATGGAAAGCCCTGATGAGACGAGTGGCCTTAATGTCAGTCACTGGGACCCACATCCTCTCCTCAGGACCATAACCCTCCCAATGAACGAGGTACTGGAGGGAACCGCGGACAAGACGAGAATCCACAATCCTAGAGACCTGAAATTCAAGATTTCCATCAACCATAATCGGAGGAGGAGGCAAAGGCGAGGGTACAATAGGTTGAACATAAGGTTTCAATAAGGACTTATGAAAAACATTATGGATCTTCCAAGTCTGAGGAAGATCAAGACGGTAGGCAACAGGATTGATGACAGACAGGATCTTGTAAGGCCCAATAAACCTAGGACCCAACTTCCAGGAGGGAACCTTCAATTTGATATTCTTGGTAGACAACCACACCAGATCACCAACATTCAGGTCCGGACCAGGCACACGTCTCTTATCTGCCACACGCTTATATCTCTCACTCACGCTCTTTAGATTATTCTGAATCTTTTGCCAAATAGATGACAAAGACGAGGAGAATCTGTCCTCATCAGGTAAACCAGAAGACCCCTCTCCCGAGAAAGTCCCAAACTGCGGATGAAACCCATATGCACCAAAAAATGGTGACTTATCAGAGGACTCCTGACGACGGGTATTTAAAGCAAACTCAGCAAGGGACAAAAAAGAACACCAATCCTCCTGATTCTCCGCCACAAAACAGCGCAGATATGTCTCCAGATTCTGATTGACGCGCTCTGTCTGGCCATTCAACTGCGGGTGGAAAGCAGAAGAGAATGACAACCGAACCCCCAAGCGAGAACAGAAAGCCTTCCAGAATCTGGAAACAAACTGCGTGCCCCTATCAGAGACTATGTCTGAATGAATACCATGCAATTTGACAATGTGGTCAATAAATGCCTGCGCCAGCGTCTTAGCATTGGGCAAACCAGGAAAAGGGATGAAATGCACCATTTTGCTAAAACGGTCCACCACCACCAGAATCACAGTCTTCCCCGAGGAACGAGGCAAGTCCGTTATGAAGTCCATGGACAGATGTGTCCAAGGACGGGAAGGAATGGGTAAGGGAAGGAGAGGACCTGATGGCCGTGAATGAGGGACTTTGGCACGAGCGCAAGTCTCGCAAGCTGCCACAAAACCCTCAACCGACTTACGAAGCGCAGGCCACCAGAATCTCCGAGCGATGAGATCCAGTGTGGCTCTTGCCCCCGGGTGCCCAGCAAGGACCGTATCGTGGTGTTCCTTAAAAATCTTGTGTCTCAAAGCGAGAGGCACAAACAACCTCTCAGGAGGACAAAGATCAGGAGCCTCTGACTGGGCTGCCTGCACCTCTGCCTCCAATTCAGGAAAAAGAGCAGAGACCACCACACCTTCAGCCAAAATGGGACCCGGGTCTTCAAAATTCCCACCTCCCGGAAAACAACGTGACAGGGCATCTGCCTTCACATTCTTAACCCCAGGGCGGAACGTGACAACAAAATTAAACCTTGAAAAGAACAAAGACCATCTGGCCTGTCTCGGGTTCAGATGCTTGGCTGACTCCAAGTAGGCCAGATTTTTATGGTCAGTAAACACGGTAATAGGGTGTCTGGCTCCCTCTAGCCAATGGCGCCATTCCTCAAAAGCCAACTTGATGGCCAACAATTCCCTATCTCCCACATCAAAATTTCTCTCTGCGGAGGAGAGTTTCTTTGAGAAAAAGGCACACGGTTGCCATTTGGCAGGAGAGGAACCCTGAGACAAGACCGCACCCACCCCTACCTCAGAAGCATCAACCTCAACTATGAAGGGTAACGAAATATCAGGTTGTACCAGGATGGGAGCGGAAGCAAAACTCTCCTTGATATTAGAAAAGGCCTTACGCGCCTCTACCGACCAGGAAGAAAAATCTACCCCCTTTCTGGTCATATCAGTGAGTGGTTTAACAACAGAGGAATAATTCAAAATAAATTTCCTGTAATAATTGGCAAAGCCCAAAAAACGCATCAGCGCCTTCTGATTCTCAGGAAGCTCCCACTAAAGCACAGCGCGGACCTTCTCGGGGTCCATGCGAAAACCAGAAGCGGAGAGAAGAAACCCCAGAAATTGAATTTCTGGAACCGCAAACACACATTTTTCCAGTTTCGCGTATAATTTATTCTCCCGCAGGATGAGCAAGACCTGACGTAAGTGTTCCTTATGAGTCTTGAAATCAGGAGAAAAAATCAAAATGTCATCCAAATACACTAATACAAATTTTCCCATTAAATGATAAAAAATGCTGTTCACGAAATGCTGAAAAACGGCTGGGGCATTCATCAAACCAAAAGGCATAACCAAATTCTCAAAATGGCCCTCAGGGGTATTGAAAGCCGTCTTCCATTCGTCTCCTTCTCTGACCCTGACCAGGTTGTATGCCCCTCTTAGGTCTAATTTGGAAAAGATTTTAGCCCCAACAACCTGGTTAAACAGGTCCGGGATCAGAGGAAGCGGATAAGGGTCACGAATAGTGATACTGTTCAGCTCCCTGAAATCCAGACAAGGTCTTAAAGAACCATCTTTTTTCTTAACAAAGAAAAAACCAGCAGCAACAGGTGACTTCGAGGGTCGTATGTGTACTTTTCTCAGACTCTCAGAGATATAAGCACGCATAGCGACCCTTTCAGGTTGGGAAAGATTGTATAAACGAGATTTAGGCAGTTTGGCGCCTGGGATGAGATTAATAGGGCAATCGTACTCCCTGTGCGGGGGCAAATCCTGAACTCCACTCTCAGAGAAGACATCTGAAAATTCAGAGAGGAAAGGTGGTACAGTCTTAGTAGAAACCTCAGAAACAGATGTCATGAGGCAATTCTCTCTGCAAAAGTCACTCCAACCATTTATTTGCCTCGCTTGCCAATCAATGGTGGGGTTATGTTTAGTGAGCCAGGGTAGCCCCAACACTAGAGGAGTTGGCAAACCGCTAAGGACGAAACATGACACATCCTCAACATGAGCATCACTCACAATTAAATGAATATTGTGAACTATGCCCTTTAATGATTTCTGAGAAAGTGGAGCGGAATCAATAGCAAAAACAGGAATATCCTTTCCCAAAGTGCATACCTGGAAACCATGAGTTATTGCAAATTGATTATCAATGAGATTGACAGCTGCTCCACTATCTACAAAAATCTCACAAAAAATGCTCTTGCTCTCTAGCGCCACCCTAGCAGGCAGGACAAAACGGGAACTACAAGCAAACGGAAAACCTTCAATTTCCGCCTCAACCCTGCCAATAGTAACAGACGGAACATTTTTAAAAGATTTTTTCCTTTTTGTTTCTTTATTACTCCCAGAAGACTGCCTGAATCTCATAGAGGGACAAACATTTGCCAAATGATTTATACCTCCACAACAAAAACAAACCCTCCCATGCGGGCTGAATCTTCTATTGTCAGAGGCAATCAACCCCTGCAGGTGAGCTGACCCTGTAAAAGATTGTAGGTGAGGGCCTGCAGGTGAACTGACCCTGTAAAACATTATATGCAAGGCCCTGCAGGTGAGCTGACCCTGTAAAAGATTGTAGGTGAGGGCCTGCAGGTGAACTGACCCTGTAAAATATTGTAGGTGAGGGCCTGCAGGTGAGCTGACCCTCTAAAATATTGTAGGTGAGGGCCTGCAGGTGAGCTGACCCTTTAAAAAATTATATGCGAGGGCCTGCAGGTGAGCTGACCCTGTAAAACATTATATGCGAGGGCCTGTAGGTGAGATGACCCTGTAAAAGATTGTAGGTGCGGGCCTGCAGGTGAGCTGACCCTGTAAAACATATGCGAGGGTCTGCAGGTGAGCTGACCCTGTAAAAGATTGTAGGTGCGGTGTCACGGATGGTGTACAGGAAACAAGACAATACAATATAAACAATGACTCACTGGATCCACAACTAAGGAACAAAAGGGAGACCCCTGCATGAGACCTGCCGCTCTCCCTTATTGCTCAGCCTATGCGACCATCCCAAAGGTGGATGGGCGCATATCCACGTACCTCGACTATCTTACACCTGAAGACCCTACAATAGTGAGGGGATACGACCACCGGCTCCCTACACAGACACGGAGGGAGTCAGGGTCACCTGGATCCAGAAAACAGAAAATCATAAATACATAAACAGCACTTATCTTGCAGACGACTGGGAACTGAGAACTGAGAACTAGGAACAGCATGCACACACACTCCAGGAAGTTGTATAAGCCGCACACTACTGCATTCTGGGGAGGAACTTAAAGGGCAGCAATCAGTCCAACTGCAAGACAGCTGAGATAGACTAACGAGATGAGGAACTCAACCAAAACAAAGAAATTCAAGGAGGAGGATCTGAAAGGCTCCTGTCAGAGCTTCTCAACTGTCTGGTTGTGACAGTACCCCTCCCTCTACGAGTGGACTCCGGACACTCAGGGCCCACCTTCTCAGGATGGGACCTATGGAAAGCCCTGATGAGACGAGTGGCCTTAATGTCAGTCACTGGGACCCACATCCTCTCCTCAGGACCATAACCCTCCCAATGAACGAGGTACTGGAGGGAACCGCGGACAAGACGAGAATCCACAATCCTAGAGACCTGAAATTCAAGATTTCCATCAACCATAATCGGAGGAGGAGGCAAAGGCGAGGGTACAATAGGTTGAACATAAGGTTTCAATAAGGACTTATGGATCTTCCAAGTCTGAGGAAGATCAAGACGGTAGGCAACAGGATTGATGACAGACAGGATCTTGTAAGGCCCAATAAACCTAGGACCCAACTTCCAGGAGGGAACCTTCAATTTGATATTCTTGGTAGACAACCACACCAGATCACCAACATTCAGGTCCGGACCAGGCACACGTCTCTTATCTGCCACACGCTTATATCTCTCACTCACGCTCTTTAGATTATCCTGAATCTTTTGCCAAATAGATGACAAAGACGAGGAGAATCTGTCCTCATCAGGTAAACCAGAAGACCCCTCTCCCGAGAAAGTCCCAAACTGCGGATGAAACCCATATGCACCAAAAAATGGTGACTTATCAGAGGACTCCTGACGACGGGTATTTAAAGCAAACTCAGCAAGGGACAAAAAAGAACACCAATCCTCCTGATTCTCCGCCACAAAACAGCGCAGATATGTCTCCAGATTCTGATTGACGCGCTCTGTCTGACCATTCAACTGCGGGTGGAAAGCAGAAGAGAATGACAACCGAACCCCCAAGCGAGAACAGAAAGCCTTCCAGAATCTGGAAACAAACTGCGTGCCCCTATCAGAGACTATGTCTGAATGAATACCATGCAATTTGACAATGTGGTCAATAAATGCCTGCACCAGCGTCTTAGCATTGGGCAAACCAGGAAAAGGGATGAAATGCACCATTTTGCTAAAACGGTCCACCACCACCAGAATCACAGTCTTCCCCGAGGAACGAGGCAAGTCCGTTATGAAGTCCATGGACAGATGTGTCCAAGGACGGGAAGGAATGGGTAAGGGAAGGAGAGGACCTGATGGCCGTGAATGAGGGACTTTGGCACGAGCGCAAGTCTCGCAAGCTGCCACAAAACCCTCAACCGACTTACGAAGCGCAGGCCACCAGAATCTCCGAGCGATGAGATCCAGTGTGGCTCTTGCCCCCGGGTGCCCAGCAAGGACCGTATCGTGGTGTTCCTTAAAAATCTTGTGTCTCAAAGCAAGAGGCACAAACAACCTCTCAGGAGGACAAAGATCAGGAGCCTCTGACTGGGCTGCCTGCACCTCTGCCTCCAATTCAGGAAAAAGAGCAGAGACCACCACACCTTCAGCCAAAATGGGACCCGGGTCTTCAAAATTCCCACCTCCCGGAAAACAACGTGACAGGGCATCTGCCTTCACATTCTTAACCCCAGGGCGGAACGTGACAACAAAATTAAACCTTGAAAAGAACAAAGACCATCTGGCCTGTCTCGGGTTCAGATGCTTGGCTGACTCCAAGTAGGCCAGATTTTTATGGTCAGTAAACACGGTAATAGGGTGTCTGGCTCCCTCTAGCCAATGGCGCCATTCCTCAAAAGCCAACTTGATGGCCAACAATTCCCTATCTCCCACATCAAAATTTCTCTCTGCGGAGGAGAGTTTCTTTGAGAAAAAGGCACACGGTTGCCATTTGGCAGGAGAGGAACCCTGAGACAAGACCGCACCCACCCCTACCTCAGAAGCATCAACCTCAACTATGAAGGGTAACGAAATATCAGGTTGTACCAGGATGGGAGCGGAAGCAAAACTCTCCTTGATATTAGAAAAGGCCTTACGCGCCTCTACCGACCAGGAAGAAAAATCTACCCCCTTTCTGGTCATATCAGTGAGTGGTTTAACAACAGAGGAATAATTCAAAATAAATTTCCTGTAATAATTGGCAAAGCCCAAAAAACGCATCAGCGCCTTCTGATTCTCAGGAAGCTCCCACTAAAGCACAGCGCGCACCTTCTCGGGGTCCATGCGAAAACCAGAAGCGGAGAGAAGAAACCCCAGAAATTGAATTTCTGGAACCGCAAACACACATTTTTCCAGTTTCGCGTATAATTTATTCTCCCGCAGGATGAGCAAGACCTGACGTAAGTGTTCCTTATGAGTCTTGAAATCAGGAGAAAAAATCAAAATGTCATCCAAATACACTAATACAAATTTTCCCATTAAATGATAAAAAATGCTGTTCACGAAATGCTGAAAAACGGCTGGGGCATTCATCAAACCAAAAGGCATAACCAAATTCTCAAAATGGCCCTCAGGGGTATTGAAAGCCGTCTTCCATTCGTCTCCTTCTCTGACCCTGACCAGGTTTATGCCCCTCTTAGGTCTAATTTGGAAAAGATTTTAGCCCCAACAACCTGGTTAAACAGGTCCGGGATCAGAGGAAGCGGATAAGGGTCACGAATAGTGATACTGTTCAGCTCCCTAAAATCCAGACAAGGTCTTAAAGAACCATCTTTTTTCTTAACAAAGAAAAAACCAGCGGCAACAGGTGACTTCGAGGGTCGTATGTGTACTTTTCTCAGACTCTCAGAGATATAAGCACGCATAGCGACCCTTTCAGGTTGGGAAAGATTGTATAAACGAGATTTAGGCAGTTTGGCGCCTGGGATGAGATTAATAGGGCAATCGTACTCCCTGTGCGGGGGCAAATCCTGAACTCCACTCTCAGAGAAGACATCTGAAAATTCAGAGAGGAAAGGTGGTACAGTCTTAGTAGAAACCTCAGAAACAGATGTCATGAGGCAATTCTCTCTGCAAAAGTCACTCCAACCATTTATTTGCCTCGCTTGCCAATCAATGGTGGGGTTATGTTTAGTGAGCCAGGGTAGCCCCAACACTAGAGGAGTTGGCAAACCGCTAAGGACGAAACATGACACATCCTCAACATGAGCATCACTCACAATTAAATGAATATTGTGAACTATGCCCTTTAATGATTTCTGAGAAAGTGGAGCGGAATCAATAGCAAAAACAGGAATATCCTTTCCCAAAGTGCATACCTGGAAACCATGAGTTATTGCAAATTGATTATCAATGAGATTGACAGCTGCTCCACTATCTACAAAAATCTCACAAAAAATGCTCTTGCTCTCTAGCGCCACCCTAGCAGGCAGGACAAAACGGGAACTACAAGCAAACGGAAAACCTTCAATTTCCGCCTCAACCCTGCCAATAGTAACAGACGGAACATTTTTAAAAGATTTTTTCCTTTTTGTTTCTTTATTACTCCCAGAAGACTGCCTGAATCTCCTAGAGGGACAAACATTTGCCAAATGATTTATACCTCCACAACAAAAACAAACCCTCCCATGCGGGCTGAATCTTCTATTGTCAGAGGCAATCAACCCCAGCTGCATGGGCTCCTGCTCAGAAGGGGCTGACAGCGACTGAGACCCCTGCGCACAGAAAGAGACCGCTGCACTGTCCCGGGACTGAGTATGACAGGAAGGAGAGATCTCTCCTCTCTCTCTAAGACGCCTGTCAATACGAACAGCCTGAGACATAGCAGAATCCAAGGAGGTAGGTCTCTCATGAAAGGCAAATGCATCTTTCAATCCCTCTGAAAGACCATGGCAAAATTGACTTCGGAGTGCAGCATCATTCCAACCAGTATCAGCTGGCCATCTCCGAAATTCTGAGCAGTATATCTCTGCGGATTGTTTACCCTGGCATAACAGACGTAGTCTAGACTCAGCCAGAGCAATACGATCCGGATCATCATATATCTGACCCAGGGCTAAAAAGAATTCATCCACTGAACGGAGGGGCCGTGCCCCCTCCGGCAGCGAAAAGGCCCAGGATTGAGCGTTACCCCTGAGCAGCGATATAATGATCCCCACCCTCCGTTCTTCATCACCAGAGGAATGGGGAAGAAGGCGAAAATGGAGTTTGCAAGCCTCTCTAAAACGCACAAAATACTCACTACCCCCTGAGAACGTATCCGGGAGCGAAATCCTAGGCTCAGAACAAACTCCATGAACGCAAGCTGAACCGGTCACTTGAAACTGAGAAAAAGTCTTACGGAGATCAGCTACCTCCAATAAAAGACCCTGGAAGCGCTCAGCCAAAAGTGAAACCGGATCCATGCTTGAGACGGTTTTGGCGGCTTATAATGTCACGGATGGTGTACAGGAAACAAGACAATACAATATAAACAATGACTCACTGGATCCACAACTAAGGAACAAAAGGGAGACCCCTGCATGAGACCTGCCGCTCTCCCTTATTGCTCAGCCTATGCGACCATCCCAAAGGTGGATGGGCGCATATCCACGTACCTCGACTATCTTACACCTGAAGACCCTACAATAGTGAGGGGATACGACCACCGGCTCCCTACACAGACACGGAGGGAGTCAGGGTCACCTGGATCCAGAAAACAGAAAATCATAAATACATAAACAGCACTTATCTTGCAGACGACTGGGAACTGGGAACTGAGAACTAGGAACAGCATGCACACACACTCCAGGAAGTTGTATAAGCCGCACACTACTGCATTCTGGGGAGGAACTTAAAGGGCAGCAATCAGTCCAACTGCAAGACAGCTGAGATAGACTAACGAGATGAGGAACTCAACCAAAACAAAGAAATTCAAGGAGGAGGATCTGAAAGGCTCCTGTCAGAGCTTCTCAACTGTCTGGTTGTGACATGCGGGCCTGCAGGTGAAATGACCCTGTAAAACATTATATGCAAGGCCCTGCAGGTGAGCTGACCCTGTAAAATATTGTAGGTGAGGGCCTGTAGGTGAGCTGACCCTGTAAAATATTGTAGGTGAGGGCCTGCAGGTGAGCTGACCCTTTAAAAAATTATATGCGAGGACCTGCAGGTGAGCTGACCCTCTAAAAAATTATATGTTAGGGCCTGCAGGTGAGCTGACCCTGTAAAACATTATATGCGAGGGCATATATGTGAGGGCATTATATGGGACGAATAAGCATGTTGATATGATGGGGTGCATGGGAATACAGTGTATTCAGTGCATTATAAACAATTTAAAGTGCCTTTATGTTCATCAGCTTTCCTCTGGTGGAGTCGAGAAGTCATGGTCAATCCAGGCCTTGTTCATTTTTATAAGAGTCATCCTTTCAGCTATTTCAGTTGACAGGCGGATACGCTTATCTGTTATAATGCCACAAGCAGCACTAAATTCCCGCTCAGTCAAAACGCTGGTGGCAGGGCAGGCCAGCACCTCCAAGGCATAGAGCGCCAGTTCGTGCCACGTGTCCAGCTTGGACACCCAGTAGTTGTAAGGCACTGAGGGATCATTGAGGACGCTGACACGGTCTGCTATGTACTCCTTCACCATCTTCCAAAATTTTTCCCTCATTGTAACAGTAGGCCGCGCCATCAGGGTGAGGGTGCTGGCGGGGTGTCATGAAACTCTCCCAGGCTTTGGAGAGTGTTGCCCTGCCTCTGTTGGAAATGCTGTGTGTTCCCCTTGGACTCTGCCGCCAGCTTTGTCAGATGGAAATGTTTGAATTTTTTTTTTTCAACAAAGACCTTCTGGTATTAGACCGTTTTGCTCATCCTCTCCACCAGAGGAATGAGAGATGAGAAGTTCTCTTTGTACCGGGGGTCGAGAAGGGTGAACAAACAGTAATCCGTGTTGTCTAAAATGCATATAACGCGCGGGTCGCTGGAAAGGCAGCCTAACTTGAAGTCAGTCATGTGTGCCAGAGTACCAAAAGGTAAGACTTCGCTGTCGTCATCAGGAGGATATCTCTCAAACTCCTCATCCTCTTCTGCCCACCCACACAGAACAGATGGAATTGAACTTCCATGGGCACTACCCTCTGTAGCAGAGGCAACCGTCTCCTGCTCCTCCTTCTCTTCCAATTCGCGCTGGGAAGACGAACTGAGGGTAGTCTGTCTATCACCATGTATAAGGTCTTCCCCCATTTCCACCTCTTCCACATGCAAAGCGTCGTCCTTAATTGTGAGCAGCGAGCATTTGAGTAGACACAGAAGTGGGATGGTTACGCTGATAATAGCGTTATCGCTGCTCACTATCTGTGTTGATTTCTCAAAGTTTCATAAAACCTCACAGAGGTCAGACATCCATGCCCACTCCTCACTTGTGAATAGCGGAAGCTGACTGGAAAGGCGACGACCATGTTGCAGCTATATTCCACTACTGCCCTCTGCTGCTCACAAAGCCTGGCCAACATGTGGAACGTCGAGTTCCAGTGCGTGCTCACGTCACACAACAGCCGGTGAGCTGGCAATTTCCAGCGCTGCTGCCGCTTTGACAGACCAGCTGAAGCTGTCGATGACTTGCGGAAATGTGCACACACGCGGCGCACCTTCACCAATAGCTCAGGCAAATTGGGGTAGGTTTTGAGAAACCGATGAACCACTAAGTTTAATACGTGGGGTAAACATAGGATGTGTGTGAGCTTGCCGAACTCCAAAGCCGCCACCAAGTTACGGCCATTATCAGACACAGCCATGCCTGGTTCTAGGTTGAGTAGCGAGAGCCACAGCTTAGTCTGGTCTCTTATCCCCTGCCACAGCTCTGCGGCAGTGTGCTGTTTGTCCCCTAAGCATATCAGCAGCTGATATGCTTAGGGGACAAACAGCACACTGCCGCAGAGCTGTGGCAAGGGATAAGAGACCAGACTAAGCTGCGGCATGTTGCCGCTTCCCCACTGCAGTACTACACTGCTTCCAGCTACCGACTCATGGCTGACTGGTGGTGGAAGTGGAGGAGGAGGCGGAGGAGGAGAAGTGGGGGTTGGAGCCACTAACGTAGGTGCTGGCGGAAACCCTGATCGATGTACAGTCGTGGCCAAAAGTTTTGAGAATGACACAAATATTAGTTTTCACAAAGTTTGTTGCTAAACTGCTTTTAGATCTTTGTTTCAGTTGTTTCTGTGATGTAGTGAAATATAATTACACGCACTTCATACGTTTCAAAGGCTTTTATCGACAATTACATGACATTTATTGCAAAGAGTCAGTATTTGCAGTGTTGGCCCTTCTTTTTCAGGACCTCTGCTATTCGACTGGGCATGCTCTCAATCAACTTCTGGGCCAATTCCTGACTGATAGCAACCCATTCTTTCATAATCACTTCTTGGAGTTTGTCAGAATTAGTGGGTTTTTGTTTGTCCACCCGCCTCTTGAGGATTGACCACAAGTTCTCAATGGGATTAAGATCTGGGGAGTTTCCAGGCCATGGACCCAAAATGTCAACGTTTTGGTCCCCAAGACACTTAGTTATCACTTTTTCCTTATGGCATGGTGCTCCATCGTGCTGGAAAATGCATTGTTCTTCAGCAAACTGTTGTTGGATTGTTGGAAGAAGTTGCTGTTGGAGGGTGTTTTGGTATCATTCTTTATTCATGGCTGTGTTTTTGGGCAAAATTGTGAGTGAGCCCACTCCCTTGGATGAGAAGCAACCCCACACATGAATGGTCTCAGGATGCTTTACTGTTGGCATGACACAGGACTGATGGTAGCGCTCACCTTTTCTTCTCCGGACAAGCCTTTTTCCAGATGCCCAAAATAATCAGAAAGAGGCTTCATCGGAGAATATGACTTTGCCCCAGTCCTCAGCAGTCCATTCACCATACTTTCTGCAGAAGATCAATCTGTCCCTGATTTTTTTTTGGAGAGAAGTGGCTTCTTTGCTGGCCTTCTTGACACCAGGCCATCTTCCACAAGTCTTCGCCTCACTATGCGTGCAGATGCGCTCACACCTACCTGCTGCCATTCCTGAGCAAGCTCTGCACTGGTGGCACTCCGATCCCGCAGCTGAATCCTCTTTAGGAGACGATCCTGACGCTTGCTGGACTTTCTTGGACGCCCTGAAGCCTTCTTAACAAGAATTGAACCTCTTTCCTTGAAGTTCTTGATGATCCTATAAATTGTTGATTGAGGTGCAATCTTAGTAGCCACAATATCCTTGCCTGTGAAGCCATTTTTATGCAACGCAATGATGGCTGCACGCGTTTCT
Source organism: Bufo bufo (assembly GCF_905171765.1). NCBI lineage: Eukaryota > Metazoa > Chordata > Amphibia > Anura > Bufonidae > Bufo > Bufo bufo. The sequence continues at coordinate 530,651,326 of NC_053390.1, read as the reverse complement.
TTGCAGGTCACCATGGTTAACAATGGAAGAACAATTATTTCAAGCATCACCCTCCTTTTAACATGTCAAGTCTGCCATTTTAACCCAATCAGCCTGACATAATGATCTCCAGCCTTGTGCTTGTCAACATTCTCACCTGAGTTAACAAGACGATTACTGAAATGATCTCAACAGGTCTTTTAATGACAGCAATGTTTTTTTTGGGATTAAGTTAATTTTCATGGCAAAGAAGGACTATGCAATTCATCTGATCACTCTTCATAACATTCTGGAGTATATGCAAATTGCTATTCTAAAAACTTAAGCAGCAACTTTTCCAATTTCCAATATTTATCTAATTCTCAAAACTTTTGGCCACGACTGTAGGGCCCGCAATCCTTGGCATCGGTAGCACCTGTGCCATCCGAGAGTACGACTCGCTCCCGGCCTCCACAACGTTCACCCAGTGTGCCGTCAGAGAAATGTAGCGTCCCTGGCCGAATGCACTTGTCCATGTGTCCGTGGTAAAGTGGACCTTCCCAGTAACTGCGTTGGTCAGGGCTCGTGTGATGTTCTGGGACACATGTTGGTGTAAGGCGGGCACGGCACACCTTGAAAAATTGTGGCGGCTGGGGACTGTGTAATGCGGGACGGCCACCAGCATCAGGCTGCGGAAGGCCTCAGTGTCCACAAGCCTAAATGGCAACATTTCCAGGGCAAGTAATTTGGAAAGTTGCGCATTTAGTGTTATGGCCTGTGGGTGGGTGGCTGGGTATTTGCGCTTGCATTCAAATGCCTGGGGTAAGGACATTTGCACGCTGCACTGGGACACGGAAGTGGATGTGGTCGCTGATGGTGCTTGCGAAGGTCCAGGTGCAGGGAGGGAGGCATCCGGGCCTGCACCTTCGACAGGGAATTGGCCAGCACGTAACACAGGGGAAGAGGAGACAGTGGTGTAACTCGCAGACACAGATTGTGGACCCAGGCATTTGGCCCACTTATTGCGGTGCTTGGATGCCATGTGGCGGATCATGCTGGTGGTGGTGAGGTTGCTAGTGTTCACGCCCTGGCTCATTTTGGTATGGCACAGGTTGCAAACTACTATTCTTTCGTTGTCCGCACTTTCCTCAATAAAGCGCCATTCTGCGGAACACCTACCCCTTGGCAAGGGAGATTTCCGCAAGGGGTTCTCTGTGGAACAGTTGCGGGCCTGTTTGGTGTGGCCTGCCTTCTCTCTTTTGCCACCCCACTGCCTCTTCCAGCCTGTTGCGGTGCAGCAGATCCCTCCCCCTCTGTACTGCTGTCCTCGCTTGGCTTTCCACCTTCCCATGTTGGGTCAGTGACTTCTTCGTCCACCATCTCCTCTTTCTCACTCTGCTCATCCTCCTGACTTGTTGACCTAACCACAACCTCAGTGATTGACAACTGTGTCTTATCCTCTTCATAAACCTCTTGAGACAGTAATTGCCGTTGACTTATTGGCAATTGTGTCTCATCATCATCAACCTCATTAAACAGTAATTGCCGTTCCCCACCGTCATCTTCTTGTGAATGTGAATGCCCAAGAGTTTGGGAATCAGGGAACAAGATCTGTCCCTCTTCAAGCGTTCTTGGCGAGAGGGCCAAATCAAGGAATGGCGCTGATAAGAGGTCCTCGAAATATCCGACTGTGGGATCACTTGTTTGCCCAGACTCTTCATGGTGGGAGGAAGGAGGATCAGGGTGAGGATTGTGTTGAGCAGACTCTTGGCTACTGAGACCATTGGCGGATCCGGGAGGGGGGGGGGGCAACGGGGCAATTGTGAGTATAGTGAGAGCCAGGGGCGGACTGACAATTCCGGCGGTGGTGGCAGCGGTAGGGAGAGATTAGCGCTTTCATTGTGGAATCGCTCATCTCTATATTCATCTGATGAACGGTGTGGGGCAGGGGAGAGGCGTCTCCCTTGCCCATTCCTCTGATAGGCTACAGGCTACAGCCGTACAGAGCGGGACACAGGCCAGAAGAGGCCTGTATCGCATCACAGTGTCATGGAGGTAAGTATAAGTGTTTATTGTTTTAATTATTTTTAGTACAGTATGACAAGAAGGCGGGTGGGGCCCTATATACTGGCACATTATGGGGGGGAGAACTATGGAGAAGGGGGGGAAAGAGCACTATGGGGGCATCAAATGGGGACCCTATATACTGGCACCCATTTTGGTGCCACTATGGGGTAGGGGGGAGAGAAGCATTATGGGGGCATCTATGTGGGGCAGTCTATAGGAGCATAACTGGGGGACTATAAGAGCATTAATTACTGGCATTATTACTACTAAGTGCACTCTGGCACAGAATTATTACTATTGTTGGGATTTTGGGGAGCACTATTACTATGGGGGCGCCCTGGCACAGTATCAGCTTAGCACAGTTATTTTTGGGGGACATTATGGTTACACTATTAGTGTCAGGGGCACTATTTGCTGGGTGCAATTATTTTTTTAGAGCATTGTGTTCCAATAATTATTTAAGGGGTGCTATCTGTGTGTAACTAGTATTTTCAGGGGATTTATCTGTTTCTACAGTATAGTTTTGGGGGAACAGCGTCTCAGTATTGGGGGTGCATGATGGGATGTTGAGAAGGTGGGAGGACCACTGTCTACTTCATTCTTACAACTGGTTGTACCACCATTAACAATACTGGCGTCACGACAAATAACACCAAGGGATCCAGCCGCCACAAGCACCCTAAACACCACTGCCATCAAGGGCACCTCAACCTCCATCTAGGCTGGTGCTTCCCTACCACAGAGTGTGCCCCAGAGGATTTTGTGCTGTCCACCTCAACACTGTGCTGCCAGCCCAGGGAGGCTTTCTGCTAACCGTGAGTAAACTGATGAACTGTGTGTTATACTATTTGGCCACTCATCGGTCCACCGTGCACCTCACGTGTTGCCCCTGCGACTGGCTGGCTGCATAACTTTTTATTGGTGTCACGAACAGGATCTTAACCCCTGTGCCATATTTGAGAGACTGTTGCATGTGAATAAGCCCCTTTATTTGCTTGAGATACTTTTTGCTTATTGTGCGCTGTTTTGGGGTCCAGAACTGTTCAAACTGATTGCAAAGTATATGGAGGTGCTATACTAGTCCCCAGCATCAAAACCGCAGTGTCAAAAGTGGGAAAATTCAACATTTGTGTGTCACTATAACTGCTTGCTGTCAGTGAATAGAGTGTTACTGCTCAATTAATATGGCCGCCGGAGCTCCGATTTGAAAAATAATACTGCACCATCACTGTGTGCAAGTTGGCGACACCCCCTGCAGAGCGGGAAAACAAGTGTGCCGCCCCTTTATGCAAAACTGTCCGGTTAAAGCCCATCCTACCTGTACTGTGTGGGTTCCGAGAGGCGGGCCCTGTATGCAAGCGCAGCGCCGCCTCCTCTGCTTGTGGCCACATCAAAGGGAGACGCCTCGCACGGGAGGACAGTGTGACGTGCGTGTAATCAACCTATTGTCAGCATGTCTGTGCAAGTGGATAACGTGCAGGCTGAGCTCCGCGGACCCCCTGCAGAGCGGGAAAACCAGCGTGCCGCCCCTTTATGCAAAACTGTCCGGTTAAAACCCATCCTACCTGTACTGTGTGGGTTCTGAAAGGCGGACCCTGTATGCAACGCGGCACCGCCCTCTTTGCCCTAGGAAGAGTCCAACCATCGAAACAAAATGGGTGGAACTATGTGTGGCCTAACGATGTGCCTACCTATTAACAGTTGGGACGAAAGTACAGACGCAGATACAGTCCCCTATGAACATATCTATGCACAAAAGACTGCCCCCGCATTGTGTGTTACTAAACAACCAAACCTAATTGGGGTCTTGACCGATACTGTGCCGAAGATCCAACTTGCTGAGACCGCCCCCCGTGTGGTGGATAATGGTTGCGCCGCTCTTGTCATTCAAACAGACCTGGGAGGCGGGCCTGGAACTTTGGAAGAGCGTGATGTGCGTGCGCACGTAAGGAGCAGACGTGCCGATCGCTGCAGAGAGAGAGAAGTAAAGTGCAGGAGCAGCATGGCTGAGAAACAAGAGCGCTCTGCACCTGAAAGTGATTCTGGACGAAAACCGGTCACCGCTCCGACTTGGACCCCCACAGAAATGACTCCGGAGCTGCAGGTTCGTGTGCAGGAGTTCTGGGACCGTCATTGGAGGGAGCGTAGTGGAGACCGCGGCCCTGAGTCTGCAAAAGATAGTGCAGGTCAGAATGCATCCGCGACGCCGCGACCCCAGTCTCTGAACTTAACCGAAAGGTCCGGACACTCTGAGAATGTACCCACTATAGCGTGGCCCACCATGGAACATACCGCGCTCTGGGCAAAGTTGTCTGCAGAAATAAAGTCTGCCCGGCTGCCGCGCAATCATGCCTGCAAACACTATAATAAAGGATTTACCCGCAAACTGTTGGAGGCACTGGTAAAGGATTTCCCGGTACCAGTACGCAAACTGGGCCGAGTACTGGATTTCTGTAAACAGAGAGGATTTGGGTTCATCCGTGATTTGTCAACAGATCGTGAGTACTATGTGAACCGCCGGTCTGTAAAAAGAAAAGAACTTCCCCCTTTGGCTACATAGCCTATATATTGGAGAGGTGGTTGAGTTCACCCCTGCAGAGGGTACACGTGGGCCCTATGCCACTGCAGTCTGTAGGCCAGGACAACCTACAGAGCCCCAGGAGCCTACTTATGATTCTGAATCTGAGGAAGAGTCAGAAAAGAAACTTCCTACTGCCCCATACCACCCAGTACAACCCAAAATCAATATGCTACTGGGTTTGCAGGAACCAACATCCTTTGGCAACCCGCAATTGTCACCAAAGATCCTGACACCAAACCCAAACCCCAAAGGGAAAGGGTTAGAAGAAAAAGGCCTGAGCCTCAAAACCTCAATACTGCTACAGAGGACTGTGCTATTCTACTTCAACAATTGGCTGTACAGTAATGCCAGGGGTTTGCTATTCCCCACTATGGAGAGGAGCCTGCTGGTTCTTCAGTACAGAGAGCAACTGAGAGTTCAAATCCTGTGACCAGGAGTGACCCTGCTGTTGGGCTGGCTTGTAGAGAAAGGCGAGAGCTGCCTCCAATCTTTGAAAAGGTGAAGCGGGAACTTGGTCTGCCATCCACACCTAGACTGAGAGTGATGGAGGAACGTCCAGAAGGATAATCCCCTGATTCCTGGGATTCTGGGAGCCCTATTCCGAAGGACGTGTCTTCCTGTTCGGATCCCTACAACTAAGTAGGCCGTTTAATCATCGTAATATGGAGAAGGAGCTGCCATTGTTTGAGAGGATTTCTCTTCTTGTTTTGTATTGAGCCCCTCTCTAAGTTCTTTTGCAAGGACTCCATCAAGAACTCCACCTACCTCAAGAATGTTGCACTATAATTGTGTGTTTTACCATGTTTAACCCCTTTCTACCCCATTTTCAGGTTATCAAGGTACTTTGTTAATGCAACGTTTAAAGCAAAATACCCAGAAAGACTTTTCTGTGCTCAACTGTTTTACAACTAAATTTTTGCACTTTAAAAATGTTTTTATACATGTTTTATACCCCATTTTAGGTATGGACTTTATCTTCTAAACCCATATCATGGACTTTACTGCCCTTATGTGAGATCATTCTCTTATAACCATTTTGGCCGTAACACATCTACCATAAAGAGAAAAATGTATGTGATATATGTTATATATTTGCCTAGAATGTATTTTTGTGCGTAACCCTTTATTTACAGGAGGTTATTGAAGAGTCATGATAATGCATTGCAATGTCTATATTCACATGTGCATATTTGGAGGTGTGTATTTGGTGTATTTCAGGACACGGCTTAGAGATCCACAGCTTCAGACAATACCAACGTCGAGGGCGACTTACATTTTACCATGGGGGTATGCAGCGTCCCACTACGTGTGTGTGGGCACTGCTTAAAAGCACTTTTTACTTTATTAAAAGCACTAGGCTGTAATGTATAATTTTGCATGTATGTATCTGCAAAATCCCTGTTAACAGGCCTATTAGGTGTAATTTATACATCCCACCACTAGATGGGGATAAAGTTCAGGTCCTATATATATCTAGGTCAGGCCTAGTGAGGGAGTTCTGAGTCCAGATCCTTGGAGTAAAGATGTAGTTCAGAAGAGAGCAGATCTGAGGAGGTCAGATCAGATTAGTGGGAGGAAAGGTAGAGTGAAGACTTCATAACACAGATTAGTGAGTGGAGCCAACTTCGCTAGTAGGTGATACTCAGATGTTAGGCGCAGAAGAGCGTTTTCCTTCTGTAGCTGGACTATAGACTTGCATCCCTGACCAGTAGGAGAAGAGTTTGCCTCCCTGGAAAAGAAACAAGCATTCGTAATAATCATCGGTGATAAGAGCCATTATTGAGGGCCACAGACACCTTTGCATGGTGGAGGTTTATAGCTTCAGGCAGCCACACCAAACTGCTGAGAGACAGTCGAGTTTTCCTGTCAAAAATATTCAGCTTGTAGGGAAAGACAAGGAATAGGATCCACACATCTAAAGGCACCAGGTACACCTAACCCACTGCTCCAAAGCCACGAAACCTAAACAGCCTAAAACAGTGGATTTGCAGAATTAACTCTGTACCATCTAAAGACTGCATATTTGTACTGCTGCAACCAAAAGACATCCAAAGTAAAAGTTGTGAGTTGCATCTTACCACTGTCTACCTCATTATTACTACCTATGGTTGTACCACCATTAACGGTACTGGCGTCACAACAAAAACCATCAAGGAACTCAGCCGCAACAAGCACCCTAAGCACCCCTAACATCAAGGGCACCTCAACCACCATCTTGGCTGATGCTTCCTACCACAGAGCGTGCCCCGGAGGATTTTGTGCTGTCCACCTCAACACTGTGCTCCCAGCCCAGGGAGGCTTTCTGCTAACTGTGAGTAAACTGATGAACTGTGTGTTATACTATTTGGCCCCTCATTGGTCCACTGTGCACCTCACGTGTTGCCCCTGCGACTGGCTGGCTGCACTCTGGCAGCAGGCACAGTTTCACAGCGCCCAGGGCCACGGCCTCTGCGTGCACCATCAGCATCACGGCCACTGCCCCATCCCTTACTGCTCGCCTTCTTCATATTAAATGTTATATATGCTTGAAAGTCTGTCACACGTACAGTAGCGTAGGATTTGGAAGTGTATGCGCAAACAAATTTAAAAAGGTATTTGGGATGTGGAAATGTCACACAGGAGATATCCCACAGATAATGTCAATGCTGTCACCAGCGGCTAATAAAGAATTACAGGGAATGTCACAGGTATTCGGGATGAGGAAACGTTATACAGGAGAGGTACCACCGGTAATGTCACTGTCCGCAGCATATACATGAAAAAAGTACACTGTATGTCACAGATATTTTTTGGATGCGCACACTTTACACTGGAGATTTGGCGCAGCTAATGTGACTGTCCGCGGCAGACACAATCTATTGAAAAAGTACACTCTATGTCACAGATACATTTTTTCAGCGCACACGTTACACTGCAGATGTGGCACTGTTAATGTCACTGTCAGAAGCGGACACCGTCTATTGAAAAAGTACACTGTATGTCACAGATATTTTTTGGATGCGCACACTTTACACAGGAGATGTGGCACTGGTAATGTCACTGTCCGCAGCGGACAGCGTCTACGGAAAAAGTACACTGGATGTCACAGATATTTTTTGGATGCGCACACTTTATACTGGTGATGTGGCGCAGCTAATGTCACTGTCCACAGCGGACACCGTCTACGGAAAAAGTACACGGGATGTCACAGATATATTTTTTTCACACGTTACACAGGAGATGCAGCGCAGATAATGTCGCTGTCTTCAGTGGTCTAACTATTGCACGCTATTTAGCGCAGGATGCGCTAAAAATAGATATTGCTGTTGCCACACACAACAATAGTCCTTAAAAGGACTTTTGGGTCTCTGAACAGTTTTTCTAATAAAATTATTCCTATATCACTCCCTACACTGTCTGTCCCTTCCTCAGCACAGCTCTCTCTGACTAAGACTGAGCCGAACACACGTCATCGGGTGCTATATAGCACCCGATAATGCGTTCTGGTCAGCCAATCACTGTAATGCCAGTAGCCAACATGGCTACGGCATTACAGTGAGGGCAGTACTTACCTGTACGTTTATTGGCTGCGTAGCAGCCAAGAAACGCGCGGGAAGGAGACTCGAGCATTGCGCTCGAGCACATGCGGTATTCGGCCGAGCATGCTCACTCCTCATAATACAGCCATCCGCAGGCTGTGCAGTGTCGCGGATACTTGGGAACCCACGGATGATCAGCCTCTCCTGTCCAGCCAGTCAGATGGCTCTTCAGAGGTAGAAAATAATTTTGCAGATTCCCCATCTTGAACTCTGAGACGCGAAGGATATAGCATACTTGAGGCCCTTCTTTCGTAGTTGTCATCCCACCGCCGTAAACTGTCGCCTCTGCCTCTGGACCTCTGATGAGAAATCTGGGTAGAATGAGATTCTAGTGTCTTCAAACTTTATCTTTCAGCTGGCGAGCTGCTGCTAGTATAGTGTTTTGATCATGATAGTTTAGAACTTTCAGAATAAAAGGGCGTGCAGGAGCCCCTGGTGGTAAGGGTCTGGTGGGTATTTTGTGTGCCAGCTCCACAACGAAATTGGAGGACAGATTGATAGGGGCCAGACTTTGTTTAATGAGGTGTCCGCAAAGTCCTCAGGTGATTGTCGCCTCGTGGGCCACGTGGCTGTCACAGTCACTCTGAGAGGCAGCTAGCGCTAGAGAGCCTCCTCAATATCGGTGCAGCACGGGAGCCGGTAGATTCAGGCAGCAGGGGAAGCGCCATGTGTCACAGCAAAGCCAAGGCAGGGGGCTGCACCCGACCAGCGGAGCCGGAGCGGAGGGCAGAACAAAGCCCAAACAGGTCTACCCCAAGGCTATCACTCCTTGGGATCCAGCACGGCGGTCCTGGTAAAGATTGATCGCCGGATGGCCAGGATATAAGCAGGGTGTCAGAGGATCTGAAGTGCCAAGCGTCCACACTCCATGATGGTTAGGCCACGCCCCCCTGGTTGGATTATCTTTAACATAGCCAAGACGGATTCGTCATGAACATCAGTTTTTTTTTTTATTGTGTCAGATTGCTGCGGTTTGCTCTCCGGTATGAGAGATTCCGATTTGTCCCCATTGACAATAAATGGGGACAAAACGGAAGCGTTTTTTCCGGTATTGAGACCCTATGACGGATCTCAATACTGAAATATACAAACCGGATTCCAAAAAAGTTGGGACACTAAACATATTGTGAATAAAAACTGAATGCAATGATGTGGAGATGGCAAGTGTCAATATTTTATTTGTAATAGAACATAGATGACAGATCAAACGTTTAATCCGAGTAAATGTATCATTTTAAAGGAAAAATACGTTGATTCCAATTTTCACGGTGTCAACAAATCCCCAAAAAGTTGGGACAAGTAGCAATAAGAGGTTGGAAAAAGTAAGTTTGAGCATAACGAAGAGCTGGAAGACCAATTAACACTAATTAGGTCAATTGGCAACATGATTGGGTATAAAAAGAGCTTCTCAGAGTGGCAGTGTCTCTCAGAAGCCAAGATGGGTAGAGGATCACCAATTCCCACAATATTGCGCAGAAAGATAGTGGAGCAATATCAGAAAGGTGTTACCCAGCGAAAAATTGCAAAGACTTTGCATCTATCATCATCAACTGTGCATAACATCATCCGAAGATTCAGAGAATCTGGAACAATCTCTGTGCATAAGGGTCAAGGCCGCAAAACCATACTGGATGCCCGTGATCTCCGGGCCCTTAAACGACACTGCACCACAAACAGGAATGCTACTGTAAAGGAAATCACAGAATGGGCTCAGGAATACTTCCAGAAACCATTGTCAGTGAACACAATCCACCGTGCCATCCGCCGTTGCCAGCTGAAACTCTACAGTGCAAAGAAGAAGCCATTTCTAAGCAAGATCCACAAGCTCAGGCGTTTTCACTGGGCCAGGGATCATTTAAAATGGAGTGTGGCAAAATGGAAGACTGTTCTGTGGTCAGACGAGTCACGATTCAAAGTTCTTTTTGGAAATCTGGGACGCCATGTCATCCGGACCAAAGAGGACAAGGACAACCCAAGTTGTTATCAACGCTCAGTTCAGAAGCCTGCATCTCTGATGGTATGAGGTTGCATGAGTGCGTGTGGCATGGGCAGCTTGCATGTCTGGAAAGGCACCATCAATGCAGAAAAAATATATTCAGGTTCTAGAACAACATATGCTCCCATCCAGACGTCATCTCTTTCAGGGAAGACCCTGCATTTTTCAACAAGATAATGCCAGACCACATTCTGCATCAATCACAACATCATGGCTGCGTAGGAGAAGGATCCGGGTACTGAAATGGCCAGTCTGCAGTCCAGATCTTTCACCTATAGAGAACATTTGGCGCATCATAAAGAGGAAGGTGCAACAAAGAAGGCCCAAGACGAATGAACAGTTAGAGGCCTGTGTTAGACAAGAATGGGAGAGCATTCCTATTTCTAAACTTGAGAAACTGGTCTCCTCGGTCCCCAGACGTCTGTTGAGTGTTGTAAGAAGAAGGGGAGATGCCACACAGTGGTGAAAATGGCCTTGTCCCAACTTTTTGGGGATTTGTTGACACCATGAAATTCTGATTCAACATATTTTTCCCTTAAAAGGCTTCTGTCAGCCCACTAAACCGTTTTTTTTTTTTTTTGCTTAATAATAACCCCTACACTGCGATTTATCCATACATAAGTAAAATAAGAATTTTGGTTCAGTAGAATTTGCTAAAACCCTATTTTTATAATATGTAAATTACCTTGCTACCAGCAAGTAGGGCGGCTACTTGCTGGTAGCAGCCGCATCCTCCGATGGTAATGACGCCCCCTCTGCTTGTTGATTGACAGGGCCAGCGGACGGGATCTTTCTCCGCTGGCCCTGCCTGTTTTCATTCAATATCTGGCGCCTGCGCCGCGGCCGTACCTATCTTCAATCGGCGCAGGCGCACTGAGAGGCGGCCACTCACTCGGCCGCTTCATCCTCAATGCGCCTGCGCCGATGATGTCACATCTACACCCGGCGCAGGCGCATTGAGGATGAAGCGGCCAAGTGAGTGGCCGCCTCTCAGTGCGCCTGCGCCGATTGAAGATAGGTACGGCTGTGGCGCAGGCGCCAGATATTGAATGAAAACAGGCAGGGCCAGCGGAGAAAGATCCCGTCCGCTGGCCCTGTCAATCAACAAGCAGAGGGGGCGTCATTACCATCGGAGGATGCGGCTGCTACCAGCAAGTAGCCGCCCTACTTGCTGGTAGCAAGGTAATTTACATATTATAAAAATAGGGTTTTAGCAAATTCTACTGAACCAAAATTCTTATTTTACTTATGTATGGATAAATCGCAGTGTAGGGGTTATTATTAAGCAAAAAAAAAAAAAACGGTTTAGTGGGCTGACAGAAGCCCTTTAAAATGGTACATTTTCTCAGTTTAAACTTTTGTTCCGTGATTTATGTTCTATTCTGAATAAAATATTAGAAGTTGGCACCTCCACATCATTGCATTCAGTTTTTATTCACGATTTGTATAGTGTCCCAACTTTTTTGGAATCCGGTTTGTAGAAACGCTAGTGTGAAAGTAAAAATAGAAGAAAAGCTCCAGCACCACGATTGACATTGTGGAAATCCCGATCTTTATTGTCACCAAAATTCAGGTAAATACAGCAATCAAAACACTGGTGCCCACCGGTTCCCAAGATCTACGCGTTTCGAACAGTCGTGTTCTTAGTCATGATCCTAAGTGTCTGACATGTTCCAAGCTAAAATACGGCTCACCTCCAAAATCTCCGCCCCCCTGGGAGGGGTGTAGAGAGGTAGGGCGAGCAGCAAAATCAGCCGGGTTCATGTGAGACACCTGTGCTAACCTTATCGCATGTTATATAACTACATTCCCAATAGTGCTATAAACAAACATTAAAAAATACCAAAATTATTATTATTTTTTTATTTTTATTTTTTTATATATATATATAACTGACATAAAATCCCATATAGTCTTTCTCCCTGGGAGATATCATCATGATGCCCTTACTTAATACAGATTACATTGTATGTATAACAAATAATAATAAATAAAGATAGAAAAAACTGTGATTTCATAATAGTATATTCCTCCACTTGTTGACTGCATCGTATTTCTTGTGGTTCGGTATATCTATATATATTAACTTCATCGTCCACCTGGTGGGTCAGTGTGGGATAGTTGTTTTATCACCGCCAGATTTGAGAAACCGCATGGTGTGAATTAGGGTTGTGGTATATACTGATAAAACCATCAAACAAGATGCATTCAAGGAGCACCAATAATAAATGACTCACAGAAGTGAGTACCCGTGCAGAGCCAGCACGTATGGTAGTACGCCAAAGGGAGAAAAATAGGGCTCGCACTCAATAGTATTATAAATGTATAAATTTTATTAGCGTCTCCATATGAGACAAATCACAATAAAAACATATAGAAACAATAGATGGTGGTAAAACGAGCACACAAGATGACACGGAGCACAACTAACACCTAGAATGACAAATGGATACAGACAGTGGGTATATAAGTATAGCACATACGTGCATGTGGGCCAAGCAGGATATCAAAAATACATATAGTCAGGCAAAACTATAGAAGCTAAGTAAAGGTATCATATATGGTAACCAAGATATACATATAAAGTGCAAGGTGCAAATATAACAGAGTACATGGATAACTAAAGCTAAATAGTTCACTGTAAAGCCATAGACAAAATACCTGTGTAGTGCTCCAGCAACCCCAACGTACGTTTCATGCAAGGCTTCTTCAGGGGGAGGTGTGTGTGTGACACACACCTCCCCCTGAAGAAGCCTTGCGTGAAACGTACGTTGGGGTTCATCTGTGCTACAGTTTCTTCTTGCTCTTATAAATTCACCAACTGGGATACTTTTTATTGTGTGTGATGGATGATGACTGTTTGCCTTTAAGATGGTATTGCCTGATATATCCTTGCGGTAGGTTTCTGTCAGTACTGTCTGATCTGGTCTCCCAGTCAATTTCAAATCCAAAAAATTAATATTTTCAGAATGACAAACACAAGTGAATCTCAGATTGTTCAGATTGTGGTTCAAATAATCGGTAAAGTCTGGTATGGCAGACACATCACCACTCCAAATAAGCAGCAAGTCATCGATGTATTTGCCATACCAGACAAGACACTCAGAAAAGGGGTTGTCAACCGAGTATATAAATTTTTCCTCCCAAAACGCCATAGATAAATTAGCCAAAGATGGAGAAAATTTGGCCCCCATCGAAACTCCCGAGACCTGAACGTAAAAAGTTTCATCAAATATAAAATAATTCTGTGTTAGGAGATAAGAGGTAATCTCCAACACATAATCAATGAACATTTCAGAAAAACTACTATATTTGTGCAAATTATATTCGAGTGCCAAAAGGGCAAAAGAGTGGGGGATGGAAGGGTACAGTGCTACAACGTCCAGTGTAATCCATGTGTATTGATTTGACCACTTACAATTATGCATATATCTCAAAACATCCTTGATGTACCCTGGTAATCTTTTCACTAGAGGCTGCAGCACTGAATCCAGCCACTCACTTAGTCTCTCATTCAGAGATCCAATGCCTGAGACTATGGGCCGCAATGGAGGGGGATTAACCCCTTTGTGTATCTTTGGGAGGGCGTGGATTATAGGAGTTATAGGATATTGTACATTTAAAAATTCTAACTGTTTTTGTGTTATATGACCTTTCTCCAGGCCCCTATTTAAGATGAGGGACAATTTTTGTTTGTAAATTGCAAGAGGATTACATTTGAGAATATTATAAGTGGTGGTATCGGACAACACCTCCAACATCTGGGAGTGATAACATTTTTTGTCAAGTACCACCACGGAACCTCCTTTGTCCGCCATCTTGAATATGAGGTCTTTTTTATCCTCCAATTGTTTTAATGCAGTTTTCTGTAAAATACTCAAATTGCTTTCTCTAGCAGAAAAAAACATATCCTGTACCTTAAGTAATTCCTTCTCGACTGCTTCTTGGAATATGTCCATACTATTTGTACGGAATTTAATAGGATAATAATTCTTATTAGAGGTCACAAAGTTGTGTTGTATGTTTTGTTCACATGATTCCTCATTTGCCATGTGGAGATCCGTAAGACATAAAAGAGACTGTTGTTCTTTGAACGACAGATTATTATAGAAATTGTCATATATTGGTCTGTCTTTATTCATAACCGGATCTCCCTGTGGCAAAGGGGAATCATGAAAGCATCTTCTCAATGTAAGGTTCCTGACAAATCTGTTGACCTGCATAATGGTTGAAAAAGGGTCAAAATTAGTACTGGGTACAAAGTTTAAACCTAGAGAAAGCACATTCCTCTGATCAGAGGTTAATTCCTGACTGGAGAGGTTAACAACATCCAAAATTTGTACATTTTTACCATACCCTGCATTTATTTGTTCTGCAAACGGGTGGACATCTGATGGGGTCTTTTTATGTTTGCGCCCCCCCCCCCCCTTCTGTGTCGTTTTTTGACTGTCCGGGTTTGTCCCTATTATTTCTGTTCCTTTGGTAATAAGACGGTTTCACCTGATGCGGGTCTTGGGTTCGTAAGTCACTATTGTCCTCCTCTCCCAATGATTCACAGGATTCTGAGGTCTCCAGTTCTGAATTGCTGAAACTCACTCTGCGTGGTAAGTCCTGTTTGTTCACTTTCTTATTCTTTACGTATTTTTTGTTGGTATACTTCTTTTCGAGGATGGATTTGGGTGTACTATGCGGGTTATCTCTCCTCCCCCATTCATAAACTTGATTATTTTTATAGTCGTAAAGATCCCTTTGGAATTTTCGATGTTTCATGTCCATTATATTATCTTCCATTGTTTTAATGGACGTCATAATTTCTTCTTCTCTTTTGGAAGAATCTTCAGATGGTTTATATTTTCCCAGGGCATCTTTACACATATCAATCTCGGTATGTATGTTGGCAAGTCTTTCGCCTTCATGCTCAATAATCAAAGACATCAACGAGCAGGTGCTTAATATTTTATTCCAGCTGGAAACAAATGAATCGGAGAATACCGTGGTTGGAACCTTTTTTAGTCTCGGACCTCGTGGTATCATTTCCTTTTCCACATATTTCATCAGGGTCGTATGGTCCCACCAGATTTTAATCTCGTGTGTTAAAAGTCTTTCCAATTCCTGCAGCTGAAAATTGACACCACTCTCATCAGTTGATATAAATTCATGTGCTGAAAAGACTTTATCCGCCTTGAATTTACGGTCAGAGCATGCAGCAAAAGCCATGTTAGGCTAGGGACACCGTGGGCCAGTGTTCACGCTGAGATGTATAATAAAGGGATATATAATATATAGTCCATATACAATATGAAGAGTTGATTATGCAGGACTCGGTGAGCACGAGCACTTGAGCAATGCAGTATAAGAAAGGTTACAGCCAGCTCACCTTCGCGTCCTGCACAGCGGTGCACGGGGCGGACTCAAGCCAGTCCTCAGTAGTGATAGCAAAAATAGAAGAAAAGCTCCAGCACCACGATGGACATTGTGGAAATCCCGATCTTTATTGTCACCAAAATTCAGGTAAATACAGCAATCAAAACACTGGTGCCCGCCGGTTCCCAAGATCTACGCGTTTCGAACAGTCGTGTTCTTAGTCATGATCCTAAGTGTCTGACATGTTCCAAGCTAAAATACGGCTCACCTCCAAAATCTTCGCCCCCCTGGGAGGGGTGTAGAGAGGTAGGGCGAGCAGCAAAATCAGCCGGGTTCATGTGAGACACCTGTGCTAACCTTATCGCATGTTATATAACTACATTCCCAATAGTGCTATAAACAAACATTAAAAAAAACACATACATTTTTTTTATATATATATATATATATATATATAACATAAAATCCCATATAGTCTTTCTCCCTGGGAGATATCATCATGATGCCCTTACTTAATACAGATTACATTGTATGTATAACAAATAATAATAAATAAAGATCGAAAAAACTGTGATTTCATAATAGTATATTCCTCCACTTGTTGACTGCATCGTATTTCTTGTGGTTCGGTATATCTATATATATTAACTTCATCGTCCACCTGGTGGGTCAGTGTGGGATAGTTGTTTTATCACCGCCAGATTTGAGAAACCGCATGGTGTGAATTAGGGTTGTGGTATATACTGATAAAACCATCAAACAAGATGCATTCAAGGATTAATCAAACAATATAAACTGTGATGCACCGTAATATCAGATACAGTTTATATAACAGGTACAATACAATCGACAGTTGTTAATTGTTATTCACAATGATTTTCCTAATATGGCTATAATCAAACACATAATATGTGGGAATATGCAAACATAGCTAAAGTTGAAACATGCATGTCCTCTGCACCTTTCCTTCCTGCTTTAAATTGAATCTTCATAGTGTGACAATAAAGATAAACCAAAGTATGTCTATGATTGTGGAATATTAAATAATGCTACTCTTGCACGTGCGGTTTCTAAATTATTATATGTCTATATAAATACTATTCACATATACCAGGAATCCATATGTAGGATATAATATATCCCACATTCCTCGCCTTCATGTTCCATTGTTGAAGGATGGGCAGGACTTTTGCATAACGCAACGTATAACCTGTGAATGTGAATACCATGAAGCGAATATGCGTTATTTCCCCCGACCTTGATATCACCTGGATGGTTGGGGTATATTAAGCCAAATGTCCTCAGAGGGCATATATATATTCCAGTAAATCACTTTAATAGTATATATAATCCAATCCTAAAGCAAAAGAGAAATACGTTTTTTAAAAGGAAAGAGAAGCTACAGGGAATTAAAAAATAACTCTGTGTGAATTCAAATCACACATAGATATAGTAAAAACTGTATGGAGATTTTAATATAAATACATTAGTTCTTTTTTGAGATTGAGCTGCTGTGGACATCTGGTATTAAGTCTCCAGATCCAAAAGGCTTCTCTGAGGAGTATTTTCTGAGGAGTATTTACCTGAATTTTGGTGACAATAAAGATCGGGATTTCCACAATGTCCATCGTGGTGCTGGAGCTTTTCTTCTATTTTTGCTATCACTACTGAGGACTGGCTTGAGTCCGCCCCGTGCACCGCTGTGCAGGACGCGAAGGTGAGCTGTCTGTAACCTTTCTTATAGTGTGAAAGTAGCCTGAACTGGATCAATGCATATGTTTTTCTTCAGCCTCACAAACTATGTAAAAAACAACAACTTTCTTTCCTATTCCAGATAGATTGGATAGAATCCTCAATACTTAAAGAGTGGTGCACACATTGCATCAGTATCAGGCTGGCTAAGGCACAATACATAGGGTACCATACATCACATGCATGTTGCATGTCACATCTTTTTGAAGAGAGATAATCTACCACAGTAATTAGTCACATAACAGTCCAACAGTCTGAGCATTTTCAGCCCTCTTACAAATGTGTTCTGTTCTCAGCATTACTAATCCTAAGGCTGGGTTCACACCTGAGCGTATTCAATAAGCGCTTTTCACAGGCGTTTTTATCGGGCGTTTTTGAGGCGTATTTTGGGGCGTTTTTGTATTTTGGAAACGCGCGTAGTACGCGCGTTTGTGTGATTAATCCAATGAAAAACTGCCACAATACGCGCAACAATACGACCCAAAGAAGCTCCTGTACTTCTTGGGGCGTAGGGCGTTTTACAGCACGTTTGTACGCGCTGTAAAGCGCTCAGGTGAGAACCATGCCCATAGGGAAACATTGGTTTTTGCCTGTTAGGAACATGCTGTAAAACGCTCAGGTGTGAACCCAGCCTAATGCTCACTGATTGATCCTTGTACCTTACACATTGGATCTTCAGATTCTCTCTTAGATTTGTCTGCCAACTAACTAGAAGAACTAGATTTTCAACTCCACCCCTCAAATGAAATTCACACGGCACAATCTGCAATGACAGTTGTAAGGTGGAGGGGGATTTGCTTGAAACTTGAGCACCTATAGCAGCTGTACTTCCCTTCTATATTACAGCAAAGGAGACTTCAAAGCTCTGGAAGGAATAACCCAGAGTAATGCATGCACACAATGTTTGATTTTTAACAGTGATTAAGGGTCCATTCAGACGGCCGTAAGTGTTTTGCAGTCGAGAAATTGCGGATCTGCAAAACACGGATACCGGCCGTGTTAGTTTTGCATTTTACGGACTGCACATGGCTGGCCCTATGATAGAAATGCCTATTCTTGTCTACAATTGCGGACAATAGGACATGCTCTATCTTTTTTTGCAGCCCCATTGTAATGAATGGGTCCACACCCGTTCCGCAAATTTTCATAATGGAAGTATAGCCAGAAATATGGACGTGTGAATGAACCCTTAATGCAACGCCTACAATCTGTGCTTATAAGTAGGCTTTAATCAGTATAGCAACCCTTAAAGGCTATGTAAACATTTGGAGGCAATTTTTTTATGATTAAATTTTACTCATTTTTGGCTAAAAAGAATTTTTTCAATTGGCCTTTATTAAAAATATTGAGCGTGCCGCGTGCTGTGGTTTTTGACCGGCTGCCTCTCGGCATGTTTGCAGTGCTGCACCCGCATCTCCAGCCGGTCCCCGTTATAGTGAATGGGGCCGGAGCGGACTTCCAGCAGCACACGTATGCTAGCGTTAGTACAGTTCCAGCAGGCATTTCTTCCTAATGCTTATGTGAAATAAGTGTTAATAGGGCTGATCCTGGTGACAGAGCCTCTTTAAAGTTATTGTTCAGGATGTTTTTTAAATTTCCACCCCTAGCCAGCAGAACCTGTGAAGCGAAACATACTTACCTGCTCTCCCCCACTTGGTTCCGGCTCCAGTCCCCATCTGTCAACATTGAGGGTGTCAGCTGGGAGAGGGGACACCCGGTTACCCTTAAACGTGGGATCCCCAAGGGACAATTTCTAAGAGCCCGGAGAAACTGCTCTGAATTAGGTTATTTCGGAGCAGCAGCCCGGGACCTTAGAATCCGTTTTATTGCAAGGGGATACCCTCAAAGTGTCATCAGGGATGCCTATCACCATTCGCTGAGTTGCAGCCGTGCTGGATTACTTTGTCTTAGAACGGCCCAAAAGAATGAGAGTGGGACTAGGATTATTGGCATGTTTGACAAAGCACATGCCGAGATACGGAAAATTCTGCAATCTGAATCGGGCATCCTCCGCTCTGACCCAGACATAGGGGATCTTATTCCCAAGTACCCCCAAATCACATATCGGCGCACCTGGAATTTGCGGGATAGACTGGTCCACAGCCTGTATGTTCATCCTAAACAGGAGACATGGATTCGTAGTAATCTAGTGGGCACCTTTGCATGTGGATCCTGCGTGGCATGCCAATATGTCAAGAAAGGAAAAGTGTTTAAGAGCACTACGACTGATAAGGAATACCACATCAGGTCCTTTATTAACTGTCGTACTGTGGGGGTCGTCTACCTACTTACATGTGTATGTGCTACACAGTACGTAGGAGAGACAAAAAGGGAATTTAAGAAAATAATTTGTGAAAACATGTCTGACATAAGAAACAACAAAGATACACCAATTGCACGCCATGTGAATGAGCACCATGGCGGCAACTGTCGTGTCATTAAATTTCAGGGCATGGAAAGCGTAAGGAGGTCACAGCGGCGTGGAGATGTTTATACGACACTCTTACGCAAGGAAGTTCAATAGATCTTCAACTTGGGGTTTGGACGTTGTGTAACATGTAGCATGCCTTTTCCTAACTTGGTTGTCTCACCCTGTTGATGACTAGCATAGATCTATCAGGCCTGATGTGCTATGGTGTAGGGATCTTGCTTGTCTGGTCCCGATTCATACATAGGATTGTCCGATTTGACATTTGGACATATCTGATATCTATTGTCCTCTGCGTCAGTAGGTGCCAGTATTATGGGCACTAATGGGATTATCAAGGATAATTTCCACTGCTTCATGCTGGCCTGTCACAATATTTTATCAGCTAGGAATAAACTCCTCTGCATTGTGCGGACCCAACATAATATGATATCAGCAACTGTATATGGATACGGATGCGGTTCGTGCCTGATATGGCTTTCTTGTCATGTGGGGCATGATCGCGCTTCCAAACACGTTATGGATGCCGATCGTGCCTGATATGACTGTTATGTCAGTCTTGGCATGATCGCGCTCCCATATATGATACCATCTACGGAAAGGACCTTAGGGTGTACTGAGTTAGTCAGCCACCCGACACACACACTGTCAACCACTGCACTTTTTTCTCCCTTTGTTTGGTTGTTCTTATTTTTCACTGCCGAAATCGATTCCCCTTACCTATAGCGCAGATGCGCTTCCCTCCTCCTGGCCTAGAAGCATGTATCAGGGCCGTCTGGCATCGGAGGGCGTGTATTGCTGTACACGCCTACACTTCTGATTGGCAGAACGGCCATGGAGCACGCCCGAGGGGGACAGGGCTTAGGATATACAGTCAGGTCCATAAATATTGGGACATCTACATAATTCTAACATTTTTGCCTCTATACATGTCACGGATGGTGTACAGGAAACAAGACAATGCAATACAATTAATGACTCACTGGATCCACAACTAAGGAACAAAAGGGAGACCCCTACATGAGACCTGCCACTCTCCCTAATTGCTCAGCCTATGCGAACACCCCAAAGGTGGATGGGCGCATATCCACGTACCTCGGCTATCTAATACCTGAAGACCCTACAATAGTGAGGGGACACGACCACCGGCTCCCTACACTAGACACGGAGGGAGTCAGGGTCACCTGAAAATCCAGCAGACAGAAAATCACAAATAAAGGAACAGCACTTATCTTGCAGAGGACTGAGAAATAGAAACAGCATGCACACACACTCCAGGAAGTTGTATAAGCCGCACACTACTGCATTATGGGGAGGAACTTAAAGGGAAGCAATCAGTCCAACTGCATGACAGCTGAGATAGACTAACGAGATGAGGAACTAAACCAAAACAAAGAAACTCAAGGAGGAGGATCTGGAAAGCTCCTGTCAGGGCCTCTCAGCTGTCTGGTTGTGACAGTACCCCTCTACGAGTGGATTCCGGACACTCAGGGCCCACCTTCTCAGGATGGGACCTATGGAAAGCCCTGATGAGACGAGTGGCCTTAATGTCCGTCACTGGGACCCACATCCTCTCCTCAGGACCATAACCCTCCCAATGAACGAGGTACTGGAGGGAACCGCGGACAAGACGAGAATCCACAATCCTAGAGACCTGAAATTCAAGATTTCCATCAACCATAATCGGAGGAGGAGGCAAAGGCGAGGGTACAATAGGTTGAACATAAGGTTTCAATAAGGACTTATGAAAAACATTATGGATCTTCCAAGTCTGAGGAAGATCAAGACGGTAGGCAACAGGATTGATGACAGACAGGATCTTGTAAGGCCCAATAAACCTAGGACCCAACTTCCAGGAGGGAACCTTCAATTTGATATTCTTGGTAGACAACCACACCAGATCACCAACATTCAGGTCCGGACCAGGCACACGTCTCTTATCTGCCACACGCTTATATCTCTCACTCATGCTCTTTAGATTATCCTGAATCTTTTGCCAAATAGATGACAAAGACGAGGAGAATCTGTCCTCATCAGGTAAACCAGAAGACCCCTCTCCCGAGAAAGTCCCAAACTGCGGATGAAACCCATATGCACCAAAAAATGGTGACTTATCAGAGGACTCCTGACGACGGTTATTTAAAGCAAACTCAGCAAGGGACAAAAAAGAACACCAATCCTCCTGATTCTCCGCCACAAAACAGCGCAGATATGTCTCCAGATTCTGATTGACGCGCTCTGTCTGGCCATTCGACTGCGGGTGGAAAGCAGAAGAGAATGACAACCGAACCCCCAAGCGAGAACAGAAAGCCTTCCAGAATCTGGAAACAAACTGCGTGCCCCTATCAGAAACTATGTCTGAAGGAATACCATGCAATTTGACAATGTGGTCAATAAATGCCTGCGCCAGCGTCTTAGCATTGGGCAAACCAGGAAAAGGGACGAAATGCACCATTTTGCTAAAACGGTCCACCACCACCAGAATCACAGTCTTCCCCGAGGAACGAGGCAAGTCCGTTATGAAGTCCATGGACAGATGTGTCCAAGGACGGGAAGGAATGGGTAAGGGAAGGAGAGGACCTGATGGCCGTGAATGAGGGACTTTGGCACGAGCGCAAGTCTCGCAAGCTGCCACAAAACCCTCAACCGACTTACGAAGCGCAGGCGACCAGAATCTCCGAGCGATGAGATCCAGTGTGGCTCTTGGCCCCGGGTGCCCAGCAAGGACCGTATCGTGCTCTTCCTTAAAAATCTTGTGTCACAAAGCGAGAGGCACAAACAACCTCCCAGGAGGACAAAGATCAGGAGCCTCTGACTGGGCTGCCTGCACCTCTGCCTCCAATTCAGGAAAAAGAGCAGAGACCACCACACCTTCAGCCAAAATGGGACCCGGGTCTTCAAAATTCCCACCTCCCGGAAAACAACGTGACAGGGCATCTGCCTTCACATTCTTAACCCCAGGGCGGAACGTGACAACAAAATTAAACCTTGAAAAGAACAAAGACCATCTGGCCTGTCTCGAGTTCAGACGCTTGGCTGACTCCAAGTAGGCCAGATTTTTATGGTCAGTAAACACGGTAATAGGGTGTCTGGCTCCCTCTAGCCAATGGCGCCATTCCTCAAAAGCCAACTTGATGGCCAACAATTCCCTATCTCCCACATCATAATTTCTCTCCGCGGAGGAGAGTTTCTTTGAGAAAAAGGAACATGGTTGCCATTTGGCAGGAGAGGAACCCTGAGACAAGACCGCACCCACCCCTACCTCAGAAGCATCAACCTCAACTATGAAGGGTAACGAAATATCAGGTTGTACCAGGATGGGAGCGGAAGCAAAACTCTCCTTGATATTAGAAAAGGCCTTACGCGCCTCTACCGACCAGGAAGAAAAATCTACCCCCTTTCTGGTCATATCAGTGAGTGGTTTAACAACAGAGGAATAATTCAAAATAAATTTCCTGTAATAATTGGCAAAGCCCAAAAAACGCATCAGCGCCTTCTGATTCTCAGGAAGCTCCCACTCAAGCACAGCGCGGACCTTCTCGGGGTCCATGCGAAAACCAGAAGCGGACAGAAGAAACCACACAAATTGAATTTCTGGAACCGCAAACACACATTTTTCCAGTTTCGCGTATAATTTATTCTCCCGCAGGATGAGCAAGACCTGACGTAAGTGTTCCTTATGAGTCTTGAAATCAGGAGAAAAAATCAAAATGTCATCCAAATACACTAATGCAAATTTTCCCATTAAATGATAAAAAATGCTGTTCACGAAATGCTGAAAAACGGCTGGGGCATTCATCAAACCAAAAGGCATAACCAAATTCTCAAAATGGCCTTCAGGGGTATTGAAAGCCGTCTTCCATTCGTCTCCTTCTCTGACCCTGACCAGGTTGTATGCCCCTCTTAGGTCTAATTTGGAAAAGACTTTAGCCCCAACAACCTGGTTAAACAGGTCCGGGATCAGAGGAAGCGGATAAGGGTCACGAATAGTGATACTGTTCAGCTCCCTAAAATCCAGACAAGGTCTTAAAGAACCATCTTTTTTCTTAACAAAGAAAAAACCAGCGGCAACAGGTGACTTCGAGGGTCGTATGTGTCCTTTTCTCAGACTCTCAGAGATATAAGCACGCATAGCGACCCTCTCAGGTTGGGAAAGATTGTATAAACGAGATTTAGGCAGCTTGGCGCATGTGCCGCATACAAGATGCAACTTTTTACTCATTTGTTGGTTGATCAACAGCACATTTATACAGGGGAATTTTTGGGAACGAGTATTTCTATGGTAATTGTCCTGATCCTTGGCCCTTGTAAGAAAAAGGTTTTTTAGCTGGATGTCCCCATACCATCCATTTTCCTTGGCTTTTTGGTCATTCTCGATAAGCCCCACTGCTTGTCAATGATGTGAGTGGTTATGAAACCTTTATACCAACTAATATCAGGCTAATTATCAGGGATATGGGTTTGTATGCTCATTCTCATTAACTTGCCCATGTAAAAGTGCCAGCAATCACCCAACGAACAAGCAAACACGGCCAAAACCAAAAATCATAGCTTCTATATAGCACATCCTTTGAATCCAGAGGAAAAAAAAGCAGTCTGGTTTGAGAGCTGCACTTATACAAGCAGACAAACAACGTGAGTTTGTGAGCGTTCGCGTGTTTGATTTTAAGTGTGTGTTTGTATTAAGTGTGTGACTTTAGATTATGTGACTTCAGATTCAGCGACTTTAGGAGGGGACTACAGTAAGTTAGATTCTTATCACTGCACCATATTGTATTTTTTCTCTTTTCTTGCGTAATCCCCATTCACTATGTGTTTCATTATTGACAGTGCAGATCTTGTCTAATGTATGCAGTCCTGGAACAGCCGTTTGAGGGTGCATATCTTTGTTCAAAATGTGAGCAAATTGCCCGTTTGGAATCGCACATCGAGTATCTAACCGGGCGATTCTCAACACTGAGAAGCATTGACAATTTGGAAAAGAGATTGCTGCTCACTGAGCAAGCACTCTATGGGGTAGATGTGGGGGAGGGTGGTAGTGAGGAGGCTCAGGAAAGTGAGGTAGCTAGCTGTATAACAGTTAGAAAGCGGGGTAGAGGGAAAAGTGCCAGGGAGGCTAGCCCTGATCTGACACACCCCAACAAGTTTGCAAGGTTGGCAGATGAGGGCGATGTCAGTTCAGGGAGAGCACTGCTGCAGCTGGACCCTTCCTCTGCCAGTCAGGGGAATGTAAGCTTCAGTAATCAGGGGACCAGGAGAGCTGGGCAGGCCAGACAGGTGCTGGTAATGGGAAACTCAATTATTAGGGGTACAGATACGGCGATCTGTCACAAAGACCGGGATCGTTGAACGGTGTGTTGTCTTCCTTGCGCTCGAGTTTGACACATCGCGGCTCGGGTTGACAGATTACTGTGAGGGGCTGGAGAAGATCCAGCGGTCACGGTCCATATCGGAACCAATGACAAAGAGGTAGGTGGAGCGTCCTTAAAAATGATTTTAGGGATTTAGGTCACAAGCTTAGGGCAAGAAGCTCAAAGGTAGTGTTTTCCAAAATACTACCTGTACCACAAGCCACACAAGAAAGCCAGCGGGAGATTAGGGAGGTTAACAAGTGGCTCAAGAACTGGTGTAGGAAGGAGGGGTTTGGGTTCCTGAAGAACTGGGCCGACTTCTCTGTCGGCTACAGGCTCTATCGTAGGGATGGGCTGCCACTCAATGGAGAAGGGGCAGCTGTGTTGGGGGAGAAGATGGCTAGAAGGTTGGAGGAGTGTTTAAAATAGGGACTGGGGGAGGGTAATTACGTTATAGGATGGGAAGATAGTGCAGATAGAGACCGGGGGCAAGGTAATGGGACTGGGGGAGGAATGGAAGAAGGGACTAGAACAGTTAAGAAGGAAAGTTGTAGGGTAAAAAATATACATAAACATCTTAATTGTATGTATACTAATACCAGAAGCTTGACTAATAAAACTGGTGAACTGGAGTTGGTGATATGTGAGGAGGACTACAGGGTGTACAGGGTTTAAATCTGTTTAGAAAGAATCACAAAAACCGGAGAGGGGGAGGGGTCTTCCTTTATGTAAATTCCTGTCTAAAACCCACAGTCCGAGAAGATATAAGTGAGGGACATGAACATGTGGAGTCACTGTGGGTACAAATACATGGAGGTCAAAACAATAATAAAATACTAATAGAAGTTTATTATAAACCACCTAATATACCAGAGTCCACAGAAAATGGGGGACTTCAACTACCCAGATATTGACTGGGAAACTGAAACCTGTATATCTCATAAAGGAAACAGGTTCTTGGCAATAACCAAAGACAATTACCTTTCCCAACTGGTTCAGGATCCGACTAGAGGGACAGCCATACTGAACTTAGTATTAACCAATAAACCTGACAACAACAGATGTGCAGGTTGGGGGACACCTGGGAAATAGTGACCATAAAGTAATAACAACAATACCAAACTTAAATACCAAACTTAAAAAAAAGCTAATTTAGCCAACGAAGAGATGCCATAGGCCTAACTAACTGGGACAAAGTCCTCAAAAATAAAAATACAGCCACAAAATGGGATATTTTTAAAAGCATCCTAAAATCTAATTGTGAGAGGTACATACCTTATGGGAATAAAGGTTTAAGGAACAAGAAAAAAACTATGTGGATAAATAGAACTGTAAAGAAAGCAATAAATGACAAAAGGGAAGCATTTAAATCACTAAAACAGGAGGGTAGCAAGGAAGCACTGAAAAACTATAAGGAAAAAAATTGAATATGTAAAAAACAAATAAAAGCAGCCAAACTAGAGACCGAGAGATTAATTGCCATAGAGAGCAAAACTAACCCTAAAATGTTCTTCTTTGATTAAAAAGTATAAATCTGAAGGTGTCGGTCCTCTACAAGGTAATGAGGGGGGAGTTGCAGAGAGTGTATTCACTGCAGAATGTAAAAGTAAATTCCCCATTAAAAGTGCCCTGTCTGACACAGGAAGAAGTACAGCGGCATCTTAAAAAGATTAAAATCGACAAATCGCCAGGACCAGATGGCATACACCCCCGTATCCTAAGAGAATTAAGTAGTGTCATAGCCAGACCCTTATTTCTGATATTTTAGGGCACTATACTGACAGGGAGTGTTCAACAGGATTGGCGCATAGCAAATGTGGTGGCAATATTCAAAAAGGGTCCAAAAACAGAGCCTGGAAACTATAGGCCGGTAAGTTTAACATCTGTTGTGGGTAAACTGTTTGAAGGTTTTCTAAGAGATACTATCTTGAAGTAACTCAATGAAAATTAGCAAATAACGCCATATCAGCATGGCTTCATGAGACATTGGTCATGTCAAACTAATTTAATCAGTTTCTATGCGGAGGTAAGTTCTAGACTTGACAGCGGCGAATCAATGGATGTCGTATATCTGGACTTCTCCAAAGCATTTGACCTTGTACCGCATGAAAGGTTAGTATATAAAATGAGAATGCTTGGACTGGGAGAAAATGTCTGTATGTGGGTAAGTAACTGGATCAGTGATAGAAAACACAGGGTGATTATTAATGGTACACACTCAGATTGGGTCACTGTCATTAGTGGAGTACCTTAGGGGTCAGTATTGGACCCTATTCTCTTCAATATATTTATTAATAATCTTGTAGAAGGCTTGCACAGTAAAATATGAATTTTTGCAGATGACACTAAACCGTGTAAAGTAATTAACAGGAGGAGGAGATTGACAATAAAATAATTTAAAAAAAAATATTTTAAAAAATGTGCAAAATTTTGGTGCAACAATATTCTGAAAGCCTTGTTTTTTAATTTTACTGTTGAACAGTATGGGGGTTGTTTTCTTGTTGAGACGAGTTGAAGTTTTCATTGCTATAACTTTGGATACATACTAGTTTTTGGTAATTTTTATTGATTTTTTTAGGAGCCAGCTTAAACAAAAAAAATTCTGCCATTATTTTTAGTAGTTCTATGACTTCATTAACTGTCAGCATCACATTAATCCCCACCTACAGAAGCACATCTTCTCTTACTCCTAAATCAGCACATTCTCCTCTTTGAAACATATGACCTCCTCCCCAGAGCAGCCTATTCTTCTAATGCATAGGACTCAATCCTTCTGCTCACAGTTTTTCATTTACTGACCCCACCCCCCCAGAGAGAAACCCCACGGAAGCAACAGCATGAGGCCATCACACTGATAAGTAGAGTTGAGCGAACCCGAACTGTAAAGTTTGGGTTCGTATCGAACTTTAGGTTTTTTCGGCACCCGGACCCGAACATTTACGTAAAAGTTCGGGTTCAGTGATTTCTATGGCACTTTTTGAAAGGCTGCAAAGCAGCCAATCAACAAGCGTCATACTACTTGCCCCAAGAGGCCATCACAGCCATGCCTACTATTGGCATGGCTGTGATTAGCCAACTGCAGCAAGTGACCCAGCCTCTATTTAAGCTGGAGTCACGTAGCGCCGCCCGTCACTCTGCTCGGATTAGTGTAGGGATAGGCTGCAGCTGCTGTCAGGGAGAGATCAGGGAGGAATCTTATGAAGAACTGCTTCTTTACTCAGCGATCTACAGCAAATGTGTTTTGTGGGTGCAGTGCACAATTGTTTTAAGCCTGCCCTGAGCCAACTACTACTGAAAACGAACTTTTTTTCCTTCAATTAGTCAATACATAATCGGCAGCCATTTTATGCAACGATAGTGCACCAGCACAGGATATCTGCATGTCTACAAGTCCAGAAATACTGCTTTGAGACACTGGGGTTAAAAAAAACCCTCTGTTTCATATAGTGCACATCTAGGATTATCGCTGCATAAGTGACTGTTCAATTTAGGCCAGAAATACGGCATTCTCATACTGGGGTGAAAAAAAAACCTCTGTTTCATATAGTGCACATCTAGGTTTATCGCTGCATAAGTGACTGTTCAATTTAGGCCAGTAATACGGCTTTCTCATACTGGGGCATACTGGGGTGAAAAAAACCTCTGTTTCATATAGTGCACATCTGTGATTATAGGTGCATAAGTGAGTGTCACATTTAGGCCAGAAATACGGCTTTGGCATACTGGGGCATACTGGGTGAAAAAAAAACTCTGTTTCATATAGTGCACATCTGTGATTATAGGTGCATAAGTGAGTGTCACATTTAGGCCAGAAATACGGCTTTGGCATACTGGGTAAAAAAAACAACTCTGTTTCATTTAGTGCACATCTAGGATTATAGGTGCATAAGTGAGTGTTACATTTAGGCCAGAAATATGGCTTTGGCATACTGGGGCATACTGGGTGAAAAAAAAAAACTCTGTTTCATATAGTGCACATCTGTGATTATAAGTGCATAAGTGGGTGTTACATTTAGGCCAGAAATACGGCTTTTGCATACCGGGGTGGAAAAAACACTGGCCCAGATTCAAGAAGCACTTGCGCGGGAACAAGTGTGATTTGCGCCGCGCAAGTACTGATTTGCTCCTATGCAAATTTGCGGCTGATTCTGTAAACCAGTTAAGCCTGAAATGCGGCCATTTTCCCGCGCACGCAGCCTAGCTGTTCCTGCGCAATTTTCGTGCAATTTTGCGCGGGGTGTAAGTTGCGCCTTCATGGAATTCCCTCAGCTAATATGCAAATTAGGTACTGCCGATGATTCAGAAACATGCGCGTGTGATGCGCATCTTGCGCTGGAAGCGTGCAAGCTTTTTTCCCTGGGCAAACTTGCTCCTGTTAAAAGCAGGGGCAAGTTAGCAAAAGATGGCCAAATGTGATCTGAAGGAGCGCGCAACTTCAGCAGCACCTAGACAGACGATCTGAACAAGCAGAGCACCCACATTTTCGGGACCTCACATCTGTGCACCAACATGCCAGGGGCAGCTATGGTTCTTGATATTCTATTGACTGAGCCGACTCGTAGGAGGGCACGGGAGAGGATTTACAGAGGGCGCTACAACCTTTTTCAGATGACTGATACTGAGGTGTATCGCATGTTTCGCTTTAGCCCTGAAGTCATCCTTGAGTTGGTAACAATCCTGCAGGATGACATCAGCAGCCCGACCCATCGGGGACAGGCAGTGCAGCCACTGGTGAAGGTAGTGGCAACCCTTCATTTTTTGGCAACTGGCTCATTTCAGCGCACAGGTGGAGTGGTGGCGGGGATGTCCCAATCCAGCATGAGCAGGTGTGTGCACCAAGTGATCCCTGCAATACTCAGACGAATGGGCACACAATTTATCAAACCAACCACGGCTGACGTGCGGCAGAAGGCAATCAGTGATTTTTATTTATTAGCCAGATTTCCACGCACTGTGGGTGCAATAGATTGTACCCATGTGGCACTAGGCCCCCCTCCCCCCCCGGCACCTCGAGCATATCTACTGCAACAGGAAACATTGGCATTCGATAAATGTGCAGATGATTGTGGATGCACATGGCCTCATATGGCATGTCCGTGCCAAACACCCAGGGTCAAGCCATGACAGTTTTATTTACCGACACAGCCCCATCCCAACCGAGTTTGACCAGAACATGTATGGAGACAGCTGGCTGATTGGTGAGTGACATGGGTGTCAGGTATGACTGCCCCCCCCCATGATGCACACATCACAAGGGGCACATGCACGACTAACATCCTCCTGTCTTTTCCCTTCCAGGTGACTCTGCCTATGCCCTGGGACCTCACATGATGACCCCATTTCGTAACCCTCAAACACCAGGAGAGGAAAGATATAACGAAGCCCATGCACGTACCCGTGCGGTGGTGGAGCGCACATTTGGCATCCTTAAATCTCGATTCAGATGTCTGGATAAATCAGGGGGGACCCTATTGTATTCACCCAACTTTGTATGCCAAATCGTAGGGGCATGTAGTATTCTCCACAATTTAGCTCAAAGAAGGGGCATGCACATTGAGCTACGCAATGACCTTACCCCCGAACCACGCAACCCCCCCCCCCCCAAGAAACACTACCGGATCTTCTGAGGGAAGAGCAATCCGGAATGGTCTTGTGGAACGTCTCTTTGCACATTAAACACACCCTGATCTTGTCACAAGTATAATGCATGTATGTACACCACTGTAGTCCCTAGCACACACCCGACACATGCACCCCCAATTGGATTAGACCCAACAATACCCCATGGTATTAGGGAGCAGCAACGCCGCGTCAAGGCTCCAATTATGTTGCTGTCCATTCATACACCTTTCACATGGCAGAGGGTGACACCCCTTTTCCAGCAGGAGTGCCACCCCCCCCCCTATTCACACACCAGTCACACTGTAGTATACACTCCTCACCGTGTGTAGGGACTACAAATAAATATAAAAACTCATATCCTGAGCATATAAAAAAAATAGAAACTCATATCCTGAGCATATAAAAAAAAAATAATCTCATACCCTGAGCATATAGAAAAATAATAAAAAAATCATATTGTGTTGAGCAAAAAAATGTAGACATAAAATTATTTTTTTGTTTTTTTCTTTGGGCCAAGGGTGCCCCGGCTCTGGCTCCTCAATCTCCGTGGTGCGGAGGAGGCATGGGGTGGGGATGGAGGGGTGGGGGGAGGAGGGGGGGGAGGAGCATCAACCCCTACTTCCACACTCCTTGCAGGTGGTGGCTGCATGCCCTCCATGGCGTTGGCCAGGCGGGCAAGGATGGTGTTGGTCTGGGCCAACATCCGCATTTGGCGGGTGGTGGTATCCCGCTGATGCCGGCGGGTAACTCTCGCCTCCTCCTGCACTGCAGCGGTGTTGGCCTGCACAGCAGCGGTATTGGCCTCCACCGCAGCTGTCATCCTGCTTAACAAAGCTGGTGTGGTCTCCAGAGCCACCAAGCAGGTGACTATGGCCTTAGAGTTGCCACTAATTTCCCCCAGGCTCTGTGCCACATGTTTGTCCCGGTCCTCATGCAGGGTGAGGGCATGCTGCATAGAGGTGGAGGTGGATGCCATGCTGTCCGCCAGACGACGCACCTCTCCCACCATGGCCCCTATATGGCGGGTCTGCAGGGCCTGCTCCTCCAGCAGACCGTCACGGAGGCTGGAGGATATATGCCTCGTTTTGGACAGAGCCTTCCTGGGAGGAGAGGCTCGGCCACGGACAGAGGGAGAAGGGGAGGGGTCCACAAGGGAGGGGCTTGCCCTGGAGGGGCTTGCCCTGGAGGGGGATAACGTGCTGGGCGGGGGGGTGGTGGGTTGCACAGGGATGGTGGTATCCTCCTGGAGGGAGCCAGAGTCCTCCTGGATGAGGAAAAAGGAATCCTCCTCCAATACCACTTGCTCCTCCATACTTGGCCCCGGTATGATCTCCTCCTGGACCAGCATAGCCAGAATGTCCATGGGGCCTGACTGGACCCCTGGCTCTGGTCTGGATGGGCTGGGTCGAGCCGCAGCCGAAGACGGCCCAGCTTCTTCTTCCTCATCACCACCTGTGGATGACACCAAAACGACATATTTTGCTGGTGCAACACACTTCTCATATGTTAACTTGTACCCCTCCCATGATGCACAGCAGATATGAAAGAAAAATAATACTTACATCCAGTGGCGTATCCAAGCTATGGCAGCCATGGCTAGTGCCATAGGCGCCAAGCGGGGGGGGCGACCAGGGCCGATCCTACACGGGGTGCAGTGGGTGCCCGGGCCCCGCACCCCAGCGCTGCGGCCCTGGTGACAAGTGGGGGCGGCCGCGGCCGGCGGCAGGGCAGAGCAGGAGATGAGCGCCTCCATTGCGGAAGCGCTCATCTCCATAGTCATCTGTATTGCCGTCCTCAGGACGGCAATACAGATGCCTGTCTGTGCTGCGGCAGAGGAGGGAGAGGTGTGTCCCCTCCTGTTCCTCTGATAGGCTGCCGGCTTAGTGCTGGCAGCCTATCAGAGGCCGGTGATGGCGCGATGACGTCATCGCGTCGTCGCCTGAGCCGTATAGCGAGGGACACAGACGGAAGAGGTGGCCTGCATCGCATCGCATTGCTGGAGGTAAGTATAAGTGTATTATTTTTTTTTATTTTTTTATATAGGTACAATACTGGGCTGGCACATGATAAGGGGGGCTACTGGGCTGGCACATAAGGGGGGCTACTGGGCTGGCACATAAGGGGGGACTACTGGGCTGGGCTGGCACATGATAAGGGGGGCTACTGGGCTGGCACATGATAAGGGGGGACTACTGGGCTGGCACATGATAAGGGGGGACTACTGGGCTGGCACATGATAAGGGGGGCTACTGGCACATGATATGGGGGGCTACTGGCACATGATATGGGGGGCTACTGGCACATGATAAGGGGGCTACTGGCACATGATAAGGGGGGCTACTGGGCTGGCACATGATAAGGGGGGACTACTGGGCTGGCACATGATAAGGGGGGACTACTGGGCTGGCACATGATATGGGGGGCTACTGGCACATGATATGGGGGGCTACTGGCACATGATAAGGGGGGCTACTGGGCTGGCACATGATAAGGGGGGCTACTGGGCTGGCACATGATAAGGGGGGACTACTGGGCTGGCACATGATAAGGGGGGCTACTGGCACATGATATGGGGGGCTACTGGCACATGATATGGGGGGGCTCTGGCTACTGGCATATGATATGGGGGGCTCTGGCTACTGGCACATGATGGTGGGGGGGCTCTTATTTCTGGCACATGATTGGGGGCACTCTGGCTACTGGCACATGATATGGGGGGCTCTGGCTACTGACACATGATATGGGGGGGCTCTGGCTACTGACATGATATGGGGGGGCTCTGGCTACTGGCACATGATGGTGGGGGGGCTCTTATTACTGGCACATGATTGGGGGCATCTATGGGGGCACATCTTACTGCAGATTATTGGGGGGCACTATAGGGGCATCTACTAAGGCTAAAAAAGAAGATATTTTATATGGGGGCTCTGTATAGGGGCATTTTATACTGGGACACATTATGGTGGGTACTATGGGGAAGGGGGGGGCACTATGGGGGTCATCTACGGGGGCACTGAGAAGGGGTATTTTATATTGGCACATTATGGGAACATTAGCTCAACTGGGGGCATTACAAATGTTTTGCATATTATAAGGAGAATTATTACTACTGGGGGGGCATTATGGTGGGCTTTATTACTCCCCCATGGTATGACCCCCTAGTAGCAGCACCAGCCTCTCCCTGCTCTGCTATCCCTCTGCCCTTTCTCCAAATCCTTATTATGAAATCTTTCTCATTAGGTTAAAGCACAACATCAGCTCCGCCGAGCCCCCGGCCATAGTGTTGAAGTGGCGTCCGAGATCCCCAAGGGCCAAGTCAAGTAACTGTAAGTTTTTATGGGGGTTCTACAAAAGAGCTATCGTGTTTTTTTTTTTGTTAAGGTTATCTGAAAGATGGGTTTAAAATATTTTGACAGGGGCGCAGTTTCAGTGCTTGCCATAGGCGCCATTTTCACTAGATACGCCTCTGCTTACATCTTCACTTCTACCCACAAATATGTTCACTTGTACCCCCTCCCATGATGCACAGCAGATATGAAAGAAAAATAACTTACCAGTCCCCAAGTTCCCAACAGTGGAGTCGTACCCTTCAAGTCCCTCCACCTGCTCCTGCACGAACGTTTGTGCAATAAGCTGCTCCTCCTGATTGAGCCGGATCATACATCGCGGACCACCTCCCGTGCCACCGGTATGCTTCCTGATAAGAGCCAGTTTTTCACGGACCCTGCGCCTCATATCATTTAATTTCTTCTGGATGTCATCCCAGGTACGCACTTCATTACCCAGGGCATTGATGTCCAGGGCAATGGCTTCATATATAGCCCTCCTTTGGGCAATGGTGGTGTTTGCCCGCTGGGCACCATATAGGACTTCCTTATGCTGCTGGAGTGCAGCAATCAGGATGTCCATCTCTGCAGCCACAAAGTTGGGCTTCCTTTTTTTGGTCCCTTTGGGAGGTGCCATGTCTTGCAAAAGGGCTGAATTTCCTTGCTCAGGGGGGGTAGGAAAAAGCAGGATGAAATTCAGCAAAGAACCTGCGCAAGTCTGCTCCTATTTATTTGCTCAGTGCAAGCAGCTGAGCAGGATTTGCCCTGAAATTATGCTAGCAAACCTCTGCTGAGCCGAAAATTCCTCATTTACATAGGGGCACACCCACTTTGACTTGCACGGCCTTGCGCCCTCAGCTTTGCCTTAAACAGGAGCAAATTAAATGAACAAACAATTCCTGAATCAGGTGGCAATTTGGCAAAATTGCTCCAGCGCAGAGAAATTCAGCTGAGCGGCTCAGGTGTAAGTAATGGGCAAATCTACCTGAATCTGGGCCACTGTGTTTTATATACTGCACATCTGTGATTATAGGTGCATAAGTTACTGTGAAATTTAGGCTACAAATACGGCTTTTGTTTACTGGGGTTAAAAAAAAACTCTCTAATATACTGCACATCTGGAATTAGAGGTGCATAAGTTACTGTGAAATTTAGGTCACAAATACCGCTGTCATATAGAGTTTTAAAAAAAAATTTGGAGTGCAATACCCTACATCAGGGTTTTTATTGGCGGATGATTATTTTTAACAGACTCAACCACTTTTTACTTTGCTTGGTGAATGCTAACTATGAGGCAAACATCTAATAAGGGACGCGGTGATGGTGTTGGTGGAGGGAGAGGACGTGGCCGTTCTGCCACAGCTACACGTCCTGCTGAACCTACTACCTCAGGTCCCAGTAGCCGCCAGAATCTACAGCGATATTTGGTCGGGCCTAATGCCGTTCTAAGGATGGTAAGGCCTGAGCCAGTACAGGCGCTAGTCGATTGGGTGGCCGACAGTGGATCCAGCAGGTTCACATTATCTCCCACCCAGTCTTCTGCAGAAAGCGCACAGGTGGCGCCTGAAACCCATGCCCATCAGTCTGTCACATCACCCCCGTGCATATCGGGGAACCTGTTTGAACCTCAAGTCATGCAGCAGTCTCTTATGCTGTTTGAAGACTCTGCTGGCAGGGTTTCCCAAGGGCATCCACCTAGCCCTTCCCCAGGGGTGGAAGACATAGAATGTACTGACGCACAACCACTTATGTTTCCTGATGAGGATATGGGAATACCACCTCAGCACGTCTCTGATGATGACAAAACACAGGTGCCAACTGCTGCGTCTTTCTGCAGTGTGCAGATCGAAAAGGAGGTCAGGGAGGAAGACTGGGTGGAAGACGATGCAGGGGACAATGAGGTCCTAGACCTCACATGGAATGAAGGTCGTGCCACTGACTTTCAGAGTTCGGAGGAAGAGGCAGTGGTGAGACCGAGCCAACAGCGTAGCAAAAGAGTGAGCAGGGTGCAAAAGCAGAGCAGCCGTCGCCAAAACAGTTCACCTGCTACTGGCCACCGCCACCAGGGACCCAGCACACCAAAGGCAGCTTCAAGGAGTTCCCTGGCATGGCACTTCTTCACACAATGTGTTGAGGACAAGACCCTTGTGGTTTGCACGCTGTGCAATCAGAGCCTGAAGCGAGGCATTAACGTTCTGAACCTTAGCACAACCTGCATGACCAGGCATCTACATGCAAGACTCTGGCTGCAGTGGAATAAGCACCTTCAAAACCAAGAAAGGGTTCAGGCCCCTCCTGCTCCCTCTTCTGCTGCTGCCTCGGCCTCTTCCTCCGCCTCTGGAGGAACGTTGGCACCTGCCGCCCAGCAAACAGAGGATGTGCCACCAACACCACCACCTCCGTCACCAAGCATCTCCACCATGTCACACGGAAGCATTCAGCTCTCCATCTCACAAACCTTGGAGAGAAAGCGTAAATTCCCACCTAGCCACCCTCGATCCCTGGCCCTGAATCCCAGCATTTCTAAACTACTGGCCTTTGAAATGCTGTCATTCAGGCTGGTGTAGACAGACAGCTTCAAACAGCTCATGTCGCTTGCTGTCCCACAGTACGTCGTTCCCAGCCGCCACTACTTCTCCAGGAGAGCCGTGCCCTCCTTGCACAACCAAGTATCGGATAAAATTAAGTGTGCACTGCGCAACGCCATCTGTGGCAAGGTCCACCTAACCACAGATACGTGGACCAGTAAGCACGGCCAGGGACGCTATATCTCCCTAACTGCACACTGGGTAAATGTAGTGGCGGCTGGGCCCCAGGCGGAGAGCTGTTTGGCGCATGTCCTTCCGTCGCCAAGGATCGCAGGGCATCATTCTTTGCCTCCTGTTGCCTCCTCTTCCTACTCGGCTTCCTCCTCCTCTTCCTACTCGGCTTCCTCCTCCTCGTCTACCACCTCCTCATCCGGTCAGCGACAGACCTTCACCACCAACTTCAGCACAGCCAGGGGTAAACGTCAGCAGGCCGTTCTGAAACTGATGTGTTTGGGGGACAAGCCCCACACCGCGCAGGAGTTGTGGCGGGGTATAGAACAACAGACCGACGAGTGGTTGCTGCCAGTGAGCCTCAAGCCCGACCTGGTGGTGTGCGATAATGGGCGAAATCTCGTTGCAGCTCTGGGACTTGCCTGGCGCATGTGCTAAATTTGGTGGTGCAGAAATTCATTCACAACTACCCCGACATGTCAGAGCTGCTGCATAAAGTGCGGGCCGTCTGTGCGCGCTTCCGGCGTTCACATCCTGCCGCCGCTCGGCTGTCTGCTCTACAGCGTAACTTCGGCCTAACCACTCACCGCCTCATATGCGACGTGCCCACCAGGTGGAACTCCACCTTGCACATGCTGGAGAGACTGTGCGAGCAGCAGCAGGCCATAGTGGAGTTTCAGCTGCAGCACGCACGGGTGAGTCGCACTGCGGAACAGCACCACTTCACCACCAATGACTGGGCCTCCATGCGAGACCTGTGTGCCCTGTTGCGCTGTTTCGAGTACTCCACCAACATGGCCAGTGGCGATGACGCCGTTATCAGCGTTACAATACCACTTCTATGTCTCCTTGAGAAAACACTTAGGGCGATGATGGAAGAGGATGTGGCCCAGGACGAGGAGGAGGAGGAAGAGGGGTCATTTCTAACACTTTCAGGCCAATCTTTTAGAAGTGGCTCAGAGGGAGGTTTTTTGCAACAGCAGAGGCCAGGTACAAATTTGGCCAGCCAGGGCCCACTACTGGAGGACGAGGAGGAGGAGAAGGAAGAAGAGGATGAGGATGAAGCATGTTCACAGCGGGGTGGCTCCCAATGCATCTCGGGCCCATCACTGGTGCGTGGCTGGGGGGATATGGAGGACGCAGACGATACGCCTCCCACAGAGGACAGCTTGTCCTTACCTCTGGGCAGCCTGGCACACATGAGCGACTACATGCTGAAGTGCCTGCGCAATGACAGCAGAGTTGCCCACATTTTAACGTGTGCTGACTACTGGGTGACCACCCTGCTTGATCCCCATTACAAACACAATGTGACGTCCTTAATTCTCTCACTGGAGCGTGATCGGAAGATGCGCGACTACAGGCGCATGCTGGTAGACGCGCTTCTGAGAGCATTCCCGACTGACGCCGGTGGACAAGTGGAAGCACAAGGTGAAGGCAGGGGAGGAGGAAGAGGTCGCCAACGCAGCTGTGTCAGCGCCAGCACCTCAGAAGGCAGGGTTAGCATGGCCGACATGTGGAAAAGCTTTGTCACCTCGCCGCAACAACCGGCCCTAACTGCTGATATGGAGCGTGTTAGCAGGAGGCAGCATTTGAACAACATGGTGGAACAGTACCTGTGCACACGCCTACACGTACTGACTGATGGTTCTGCCCCATTCAACTTCTGGGTCTCCAAATTGTCCACATGACCAGAGCTTGCCCTGTATGCCTTGGAGGTGCTGGCCTGCCCTGCAGCCAGTGTACTCTCTGAACGTGTATTTAGCACGGCAGGAGGCGTCATTACAGACAGACGCAGCCGCCACAGCCAACTTGGACAGGCTCACGTTCATTAAAATGAACCAGGCCTGGATCCCACAAGACTTGTCTGTACCTTGTGCAGAATAGACAGTTCTAACAGCCTCAACCATTCATCCTTGTACTCAAGTGCACTTATTCCTTTATTTATTTTTTATATGTCCCAATATTTTGGGGGATAGCCCTATGTAAAATTGCAAAATAACACACATCTGTGTTGGCTACCTATTCCTCCTTCGCTGCCGCTTCCACCTAGACCGCCACATCCACCTATTCACCGCCTCCTCAACCTCTTCCTCCTACATCATTCCTAATTTTTTTTTTTTTAAGGTCTTTTATGTTATTTAAAGTCATTTGCCTATCTACATTTGTTTGTGCTCTTAAGCACATTTTGCTGCCTTTTGCAGCCCTCTAGCTCTTTCCAGGGCTATTTTAGATCCATTTTAGTGGCCAAAAGTTCGGGTCCCCATTGACTTCAAGTTCGGGTCCCGAACCCGAACCTTTTTTTCAAGTTCGGCCGAACCTGCCGAACCCGAACTTCCTGGTGTCCGCTCAACTCTACTGATAAGTGCAGTGCTCTTCTGTGAGCATCTTTAGGTTACATTCACACGACCATAAGTGTTTTGCGGACCGCACATGGCTGGCGCTATATAGAGAATTGAAAAATCAAAAAAGGCAGCACTACGTCAGGTTCCCCGGATGGGTGCTCTCAGCCTACAGATTCACCCAATCTATAAAACTAAATAAATATATCAAGAAAAGGCTGGGCACTCACTATATTTGGAGTAAGTGGTACTTTATTAATCCAACCATAAAATCTTAAATATATATGTGTGACAAGTCTGGCCAAACTAAAAAGTAATATAAAATAAATATACAATGTACAATACAATAGTGAAGTTTTGTGAAGATTTTTTGTGTCTTCGCTCTCGACATCCTGCCAATATGGTCTCCTCCTCTCCAAAAATAAAAGTACATAAGGATTGGAGAGGAGGAGACCATATTGGCAGGATGTCGAGAGCAGAGACCCGAAAATCTTTGAATTTAATACACTCCTGCCAATGGGTTTGAACTCTGAATTTGAGCTTTTTGGTTCTTGTAGGATGGAGGTGAGGTGGGTGCCACCGGCCGACGTGGGACCGTACCATAATTAAATGTGGCCGGTCCTCCCTTTGCCGATGGCACTCACCTTATTAAACGACATTTTCCCCGAAGGGCATCAGATAGTAAAATTAATATCACAACAGATGTGGTGTTATTTGGGGAGAATAAGAGTCGGTCTCCAAGCCAACAAAGAATGCCTTACATTTTGTAGATTTTTTATGTTTTTATATCAGCTTTTAGTTTTTAAACACTCCATCATATAACAAGGGTTTTCCAACAGTGATAATATTCTCACTGTTGTATAATATAAGCCCTTGTCCATATACATTTTTTCGTTGACATGAAGGACTCAAGTTTTATAGATTATTACGTATTTTTATATTGTATTTTAACATATTTTATATATGTAGAGATTTATATATGTTATTTATGTTCTTGGTTATGTTGTAGGAGATGTTTTTATGGAAAACGCAATGAAAACGCATTAATATCGCAAATGCGTTTTTTGGGATATTTCGCGTTTTTTGGTGCAATACAATTTAGGGTACTTGTTCAATATGCCTGATGAAAATTTATGAGGAAAAGTGTAATTATGGAAATAATATGAAAGAGATCAGTAATGCTTAATCCAGGTCAAATCCATCACATTGTTTGATGGGAGCTGGATCCATTGTATGTTTTGTATGTTACAAATCCCCTATATAATGATTTGGATTAGGAGGACAGTTTAACCACTGAGGAAGGGGCCACTTAGAGCCCCGAAACGCGTTTGGTTTGGATCCTCCTGCTTAACATAAAGACCACCGGCATTTACAGTTACGAACATTCTGAGAGAGAAAAAAACGCAATCAGATCGTACAAGCCTGTGCCATTCGGAGAACGAAATACGCAAAGAAGCCACTGGCGCCAGTGAGACAAAGCTATATTCGCCAAAAGCGGACAATTAAGAACACTATAGTCGAGACGCCCTCGATATCCAGTAGAAACTATAAAGAATCATATACTACTAACCTGGTGAAGTCGATACTCACGTGAGTAAGCAGTAGTGGGGGATCTGGTTTAACCACCACGCGGGACGGTCGCGGACTGTCCACCGGATTCCTCCCATATCGATCTGGCTTGTGAGTAGACACACTGCATAGAGGTAAACTAAGTATTTGTGATGGGGGCATAATCGATTTATTAGTTTGAATCAGATAACACCATTCAACTCCACAATTGAAAGACCCAGTCTCGATTTGTTGATGGATGTTGCACAAACCGCATAGACGAATTCGAAATTATTTACGAACATTTATTGTCGCGGCAATTATATGCGATTATTTCCACGAATTTTACAAAATATTTATGGGAAATTTTAGCATATTGGATCGAGAACTATATTCATCCTCAAAGATCGTGTTTTACTGGAGCACCTACACTTTTAACTTCACTATTGTATTGTACATTGTATATTTATTTATTATTTATCACTTTTTAGTCTGGCCAGACTTGTCACACATATATATTTAAGATTTTATGGTTGGATTAATAAGGTACCACTTACTCCAGATATAGTGAGTGCCCAGCCTTTTCTTGATATAACTATATAGAGAATGCCTATTAGAATAGGACATGCTCTATATCTTTTGCGGGGCCGCGGAATGGAACTATGGATTCGGACAGCACAGAGTTTGCTGTCCGCATCTTGTGTGGCCCCATTGAAATACATGGGTCCACACCCATTCCACAAAATTGTGGAACGGATGCGGATTCATTTATACAGTCATGTGAATGCACTCTTATCAAGAGAACAATAGAGTTGTCATGTTAATATCCCTATTCTACAATCTACTATTATACTAACAGATAACATCTTCCCATTATCTATATAGGAGATTTATCTCCTGTGCTGACTGCTGCAAAAGAACAAAATGTGGTATTTAATTTTCAGTGATATAGTATTGCTGAAATTAAAGTGAAAAAAAAACAAAAATTCTTTAAAAATCGTTTTATATGAATACCGATTTAAAAAATACCCCTTACTAATAGAAATGTCCCTTTTAAATAGGATCTGTCACCACAAGATTTAATGCAATCTGAAAGCACCATGTTATATAGCAGGAGAAGCTGAGCAGATTGATACAGTCGTGATCAAATGTTTAAGACCACTTGAAAAATGGCAAAAAATCATATTTAGCATGGCTGGATCTAAAC
The DNA here is from genome assembly GCF_905171765.1 of Bufo bufo. Classification (NCBI taxonomy): domain Eukaryota; kingdom Metazoa; phylum Chordata; class Amphibia; order Anura; family Bufonidae; genus Bufo; species Bufo bufo. The sequence goes on along the minus strand of NC_053390.1, from coordinate 530,609,447 downwards.
AAGGTTCCAAGTAGAGCTTCAACATGCAACAAGAAGAAATGGGAGTGAGACAAAACATTTTTTGAGCATTCAACTTAATGAAAACAACGAATAAACTGAAACAGGCTGTTTTTCAGCTGATCAAAAGTTTAGGACCACATGCCTTTAAAAGGGCAAATCTGTGCAAAGATGTGGATTCATTGTCATTTTCTGTCAGGTAGTCACACGTTGTGATGGCAAAGGCAAAAAAACTCTCCCTTTTTGAAAGTGGTCGGGTTGTTGAACTGCATAAGCAGGGTCTCTCACAGCGCGCCATCGCTGCTGAGGTGGGACGTAGTAAGACAGTCATATGGAATTTCTTAAATGATCCTGAGGGTCATGGAACAAAAAAGTCAAGTGGAAGACCCAAAAAAATTTCATCAGCACTGAGCCGGAGGATCCAATTGGCTGTCCGTCAAGACACTGGACGATCCTTGAGCCAAATTAAGGCCCTTACTGGTGCTGACTGCATCCCCATAACCATCAGACGGCATCTGAGACTGAAGGGCTTCAAAAACAAAAAACGTCTTCAAAGACCTCGTCTCCTTGAACGCCACAGAATTTCTCGCTTGCACTTTGCAAGAGAGCACCAAACATGGGACATTCAAAGGTGGAAGAAAGTTTTATTCTCTGATGAGAATTTTTTTTACCTTGATGGTCCTGATGGTTTCCAACATTACTGGCATGACAAGCAGATCCCACCTGAGATGTTTTCTACGTGCCACAGTGGAAGGGGCGCCATAATGGTCTGGGGTGCTTTTTCCTTCAGTGGAACAATGGAGCTTCAGGAAGTGCAGGGGCGTCAAACGGCCGCTGGCTATGTCCAGATGTTGCAGAGAGCATTCCTCATGACTGAGGGCGCTCGTCTGTGTGGTAACGACTGGGTTTTTCAACAGGACAACGCTACGGTACACAATGCCCGCAGGACAAGGGACTTATTCCAGGAGAATAACATCACTCTTTTGGCCCATCCTGCGTGTTCCCCTGATCTAAATCAAATTGAGAACCTTTGGGGATGGATGGCAAGGGAAGTTTACAAAAATGGACAACAGTTCCAGACAGTAGATGGCCTTCGTGCGGCCGTCTTCACCACTTGGATAAATGTTCCCACTCACCTCATGGAAACGCTTGCATCAAGCATGCCGAAGCACATTTTTGAAGTGATAAACAATAACGGCGGAGCTACTCATTGCTGAGTTCATGTTTGGAAGTTGGATTTCTGTTTTGGGGAGGTTTAGTTTTTTTTGGGAGGTGTGGTCCTAAACTTTTGATCAGCTGAAAAAACAGCCTGTTTCAGTTTATTCGTTGTTTTCAATAAATTGAATGCTCAAAAAATGTTTTGTCTCACTCCCATTTCTTCTTGTTGCATGTTGAAGCTCTACTTGGAACCTTGTTAAGATCCAGCCATGCTAAATATGATTTTTTGCCATTTTTCAAGTGGTCTTAAACTTTTGATCAGGACTGTATATCTTTTTGTGGGGAAAATTCTGTAAAAACTGTAATTTATACATTTATATATTTGCCTTGTCCACCTCCTGTGAACAGCTACGGGTACAGACAGGAGGTGTTATCAGTGATAGCATTATGTGTATAAGTGTGCATAAGAGATAGCTGTCAGTCAGGCTCCCTATACCGATAGGTATCCCAGGAGGCGGAAAAGATATAAATGAATAAATTACAAGTTTTACTGAATCTTTTCTCACAAAACTATAAATCAATCTGCTCAGCTTCTCCTGCTCTAAAACATGGTACTTTCGGACTGCATTGCATTTTGTGGTGGCAGGTCCTCTTTAATATAAACAATACGGAAACAGAAGCCCAACCTGATTTCCTTTTTCGGGGCAGCACCTTCTAGGTCTAAATGCTATTAGACATAATGCTGTTAACAGTGCTCTATTCTCCATAGAAGAGGTCAGCTCTGAAACTAGTTTTATGTTAGTATTGCTTGAACATTGCTATTTTCAACTGTTATTTAAAACTAAAGTGGTAAGGAAGTTAGTTAAGCCTACTGTAATGTTGTGTTATAAAATACCACCTCTCACATGTTTTTGGTTTACACAACTTTTTTTGTACTGAAAGTGAAAAAAAATTGAGTTTCTAATAAGTCTGATTCTACATTATATTAAGTGTTGAAACCTCTAAGATAACACTACATGATAACATGTAATTTAATACTGTAACATGGAGAGCTGCAGGGTAATCTAAACTATTCGATGTGCACGCCAACTGCCACTCCCAAGAAGCTCTTGCACACCACTTGGCTTCCTTCCAGTCTTGTTAGCACCAGGTTATATTATATACTGTAAACTAAATAATAAACACAATAAATCATGTTATTTATAAAAAAGAGGGACTGCCTTAAAAACGAAACCCAAAAAACTAAATCCCAGAAGTTGAGGACCTACATCATCTGCACTCCAAAATGGTGCCATGAATATGTACCAAGCAAAAAAAAAAAAAAAAAAAACTTCTTAACAGGTACATTGCTTAAAAAAATGAATACTTATGGCTCTTGGAAGGCTTGGAAGGAGGGTATGAAAATACAAAAAAAAAAAAAAATAAATAGACAAACAAACTGGGGTTTATACAGTTTATTACTATATTCTGCAAGACTTTTAGAGTTAAAAGTACTTGATCTGTACGTCCAGACATCTGACTAGACATATCTTTTTGTGTGTACCCTCTTCACAATAAATGCTGTAAATAAAACATTAAAGGGGATGTCTGCTCTTTTTATTATTGATGACCCATCCTCATGTGTAATTACAACTAAGCCATCCCATATACTTCAAAGGGATGACTCCTTCCTATTAACTTTCTTCCTATTCGCTTCCTCTTCAAACAACTGATCAGTGGTGGTGCCAGGTATCAGACCCCCGCCAATCTGATATTGATGACTAGGGATGAGCGAATCGACTTCGGATGAAACAACCAAAGTCAATTTGCATAAAACTTTGTTCTAATACTGTACAGAGCAGGAGCTCCATACAGTATTAGAATGTATTGGCTCTGATGAGCCGAAGTTATTACCATTTGGAACCGAACCCGAGTTCGGGAAATGTTTTTTTACAGTACAAATTTATTTATGAAGTTATTACGCGAGGTCGAAGCAATAACTTCGGCTCATCGAAACCAATACATTCTAATACTGTACGGAGCTCCTGCTCCGTACAGTATTAGAATGAAGTTTTATGCGAATCGACTTCGGTTGTTTCATCCGAAGTCGATTCGCTCATCCCTATTGATGACCTATCCTGAGGATAGGTTAATATAAAAGAAAAGCGGACAACACTTTTCCGGGATTTTCCATGACTTATCTACTGTATTAGTGACCTATCTTTATTATTATCTAATCGGCTGAGGTGGGTGCTGTCACCTGGCACCACCACCGATCAGATGTATTCCTTAACTGTGGTGCCACTTTTTTTTTTTACTTTCCCGTCAATGTAGCTGCATGAGGGTTAGATTATTTGCAGAATTTGTTATTACTTTCATAATTTTTGGGAACATATAATTTATTGATTAATTATTTTTTTTGGGAGGGAGGAGGAAGAGGAGGCTGGAAAAAAATAATTCAGCTTTTTTTTTTCTTTAAGCTACTTACAGTGCATTATAAATATCATGTTAACCCCTGAACACATAATCATGTACATGTACATCATAAGTGTTAAGGGGTTGTATGAAGCGGGCTCCCATGCTGAGCTTGCTCTGTATATTGCAGGTGCTGGTTGTATAGTACCGCAGACACCTGCTGGCAGTGACCGGGAATGGAGATGACTTTGATCCTGTTCATTTAACCCCAAAGATGTTGCTGCCAATAGCTACCACATAATCTGTGGGATTAGACAAAGGGAGGGGGCTCCCACTGTCCTCTGATTGGAGCTCCTGCAGTGAAATCACGGGGCTGTGCTTGCTTGCTATGACAGCCTGGGGCCTTGTGAAAGCCTGTGATAGTGAGCTGCCTCAGAAGCCATGCTTGACACAGCCTTTAAAAATCTCATAGGCTGCAACAGTATTCTATTGCAGTCTATGGGACAAGTGATAAGAAGATTGCATGTATAAGTCCCCCATGGGGACTAAAAAGTACAGTAAAAAATGTGAAATGTTTTTAAAAATATATAAATAAATAAAAACACACAAGTATTAAAGGGGTTATCCAAGAGTAAGATAGACTTCCCAGAGTGGCCAACCTGTGGTGGAGATCATACTTACCTGGTTCCCACTGCTGGGTTCGGTCTTTGCCACTTCCAGGCCGCTTCCTCCTCTCCCTACCATGCTGAAATCAACATCCATCGACAAGTGACTGCTGCAGCCAATCACCGGCCACACAAGTGACTTGCTCCCCTAACGTCACATGACACAAGGGGAGCATGTCATCGCTGTGGTCTGTATTTGGCTGAGGCGGTCACATGCCCCCAAATCCACACCCCCCATTGACAAATATTGTTTTCAGAGCGCACAGGGGGTAAGAGATGGCTCAGGAGCATCAGACACCAAACCCAGAAGCAAGTAAACCCAGATAAGTATGGATCAGCTACTCTGGGAGGTCTGTCTTACTCTTATATTTAAAAATCCATCTCTCTGTTTCCTAATAATGCACATAAAAATAAACAATAAAAAATAAACATCACTGCAGCTTAAAATGCCTGAAGTATTAAAATATAACAATATTTATCATGTTCACTGAATATTGTTTAAAAAACTGTACAAAAAAATACCAATTTGCAGTTTTTTTGTGACGTTGCCCCCTAAAATAATTGAATAAAAAGTGATCAAAAACCCTTATGTACCTCAAAATGCTATCAATAAATAAAAACTCTGCAAAAAATGAGACCTCATAGTTTTGTAGACAGTAAAATAAAAAAGATACAGTTGTCAGAATATAGCGCTACAAAGAAAAAAACTTTTTTTTTAAAATAGTAAAACATAATAGAATCTATATAAATTTGGTATTGCCGTAATCATAACGACTGCACAATAAAAGGGTGTCATATCATTTTATGGTTCAATTTGTTTTTATTGAAAAACCATATACATTTGAAAACATACAGTATGAGCTAGTTACATTTGAGTATATGTATTATGTGGGCATTACAATAGTACATCTCAAGTCAGTACATAGAAAAAAGAGTTATCAAACATCAATATTAGATGGATGAAGTAGAACAGGGGAAGACAAGACAAGGGATCCAGGGGGAAGGGTAAGGAGGGAGGGGGGGGGGGGGGAATGAGATTGAACTGGCAGTCCATACAAGATATGACTGCAGTCAGACTGGACAGTGTCATATCATTTTAAACACACAGTGAATGCTGTAAACACTAAACTAAACTGAAAAAGCATGGAAGAACTGTGTTTTTTTTTCCATTTCCCCCCACAACTAATTTTTTTCCCATTTTTGATAAATGCTATGGTAAATTAAAATGGTGCTATAAAAATACAACTTGTCCAACCAAAGATAAGTCGTTTTATATGGCTATGTGAATGGAAAAATAAAAAAGTTATGGCTCAAAAATTGGCTGCAACCTTGGGGTTTAGTTTATCCTACGCATTGTTAGAATTATGGCAATGCCAAATAAATATAGTTTTAGTAATTTTGCACAGTAATAGTATGTAATTTTTTTTTTTACCATAATTTTGGAGTAAATACAATTTGTTGATAACCTTTTCATTTTCTTTTGTGGGGGATAAAATGGCATTTTTTTTATATTATATGGTATAAATGTTTTCTTCATTCTACAGTTCTACAGACTGTTATGATTGCAGCAATACCATAACACTTAGTTTTACTTTTAAAACATATTTCACCATAATAATTTTAAGAGTCATTTCACATGGAGTTTTTTGGTGCATTTCTGCCTCAAAATAAGCTACAAATAACTTCTTAAAAACAGTCCCCCATTCATTACAATGGGATGCACCACATGGAAAAAAGAAGCGTGTAAAAAAAGAAGCAGAATACCATATCCTAGGGCGGAATCCATGCTGAACCTACCGTGTCCGCAACAAAAAGCTGAAAATGCAGTTTTGTATTGAATTAAACACTCTTTTTTTTTTTTACGAGTTGATTGCTCTGAATGATATGTGGCAGTCAGGTGGCCCGATCGTGCTATATCCGTGCAAAGTTCTCATCATTTAATGAAGAGTAGTTGTTGCTACTATGCCCCAAAATGAATATACTTTTACTAAAAGAAACATTGCAACTGTCACTTATCATCCAGACCAAGGGGTCATCTCTAAAATTCTGTAAAACTCTAAGGTCCTTCTTATAGTGTTATCCTTGTGTCTAAATAACATGGTCAAATCATAATGTTGTACATTCACTTAAATCTTGATGTATCCATACTATAGATGAGTGAATCAGTTTGTAACAAACCAGGTTTGTTACAAACTTCCCAAAACTTCGGCCGGCAGACGAAACTAAAGCTTTTCAGGTTTGTTTTGGGAAAATTCAGTAAAAAGGCATGCAGCGCCATTTTACTGCACATGTCAGTGGGAAAAAAACACAAGGGAGAAGGAAGACAGATGCTCACAGGACCCCAAGAGGAAGTAGAGGGGGGAGGCCTGCCCTGATTGGCTCACAGGCCAACAGACAGCCTGGATGAGCCAATCAGTGCTGCAGTAAGCAAGAAGGTGCCCTTGCTGAACGAGATGAATGACTTTCTGTGTTGGGTGGGCTGTGATTGAGGGTGGATGGGTCTCTGCAGTGTCTGACAGAAAACAATCTTAGGGACCATGTACAGCCACAACCAAGCTTCTATTCTAGTCTAGTGGGAGGGACAGTGAAAGGAAAGGCTAGAAAGAAAAAGAATTGTGTAGAATAGGGAAAGGCAGAGAAAACTGTCAGCCAGGGAGTGAGAATTGAGGAGCTGAGGCTGGGTGTGCCTGGCAGTGCCTTCTAGCTGTGATTACTGTCTAATAACACAGCTGCAGCTTCTGCAGAACCTCAGAAGCAGCTATCTGCAAGGACGTTTCTTTTCTTTTGCCATTTTAACAGAAATAGAGTTTTTTGTTGTTGTAGGGGAATAAGCTCAAAACTGTTCAACATATGTTTTAACATTCAGAGGATCGATAGCATTTGAAATCTCAGTGAAAACACCTGAAATACTAGTCTGAAATCTGCATCAGGGCATCGCCAGACAGTTCTTTTATTAATTTTATTTATTCATGTTTTTGAGGTTTGGGAATATAGCAATATACATGTGTCTTACAGTACAGAGTTTAGCGTTTTTTTAAATCTCTGTGTTACCACAGTAGGCAAGAACAGACGAACAGTGAGCTCTAACTGGAACCCTGCCCGCTTTTCCTGCCTACTTGCAGTGCAAGCCCTAGGTGGCTACTCTGTAGTAGTGATGAGCGGCAAGGGTAATATTTAAATTTGTGATATTTCACGAATATTTTGTAGAATATTCGTCATATATTTGCGAATTCATATATTCTACATTCTTTTTTTTTTTACGCGAAAATCAGCAAGGTAATGATCGCGGAATATGTGAATATTGCGCGCTCAATACAGGCGTGGGTCAAAAATAAATATATAGCACCATAGAATATAGTGCTATATATTCGTTATTTTTTTCCATCTGAAGTCATGATTCCTTCCTGCTTAAGTTGCTTGTGGGCCAATGAGTCATTGGCCCACAAGCAAGAAGCAGGGAGGAATCGTGTGTTCAGATGGAAAAAAATGCTGAATATTCAATATAACGAATATATAGCACTATATTCGAAATATTTGCAAATTCTCGAAGTGGCGATATTCGCGATAAAAATTCACTTTTCGAATATTCGTGCTCAACACTACTCTGTAGCAGAGTAAGGTCACAACTAGTTCTCTACTCTGCTACAGTGCAAGACAGAACAACAAAGAGATGGCGTCGTACGGGAATAAGTCAGAACCGGAAGGAAAAAAGAAAACTGTACAAAATCACAAGACAGAGGGTAGTCACAAAGCCAAGTTAAAGTCAGAACCAGATGGAAAGCATAGCATCAAAACATGAGACAGAGTGGTCAAAGGCAAGTCGAGATCAATAACAATAATAGCAATCCATACGCACACAGAACCAGGAGCACAGCTAGGGAGTCTGACAGATCTGGCGTGACCCACAATGCAAGTCAATGGGGACGGATCCGTTTTCTCTGACACAACAGAAAACGGATCCGTCCTCCATTGACTTTCAATGGAGTTCATGATGGAGCCGTCTTGGCTATGTTAAAGATAATAAAACCGGATCCGTTCATAACGGATACAGATGGTTGCATTATCAGTAACGGAAGCGTTTTTGCTGAACCCTGCTGGATCCAGTAATAACGCTAGTGTGAAAGTATCCTAACATGTTTTCCTAAAAATTCTGAGTCCTAGGAGACTAGAGGGTGTTATATAACAATTTCCAGGGCAATTGAAGCCAATCTGGTTTGGCCCAAACCAATTCGGGTCTGAAGGGAACTTTTTAAAAATTTTGGAGAACCTGGACCGAACCTCAACAAGTTTGCTCATCTCTAAGGCCTCTTGCACACGACCTATGCCCTCAGAGACATACGGTCCGTGAGCGGGCCATATTTCCCGGAGCGGCATTGATCATGCACACGGGAGTACACAGCATCATAGATTACAATGATGCTGTGCACGTCGGGCCGCCCGCGGGACTATTGTCCTGCACTCAAATAATCTTATAAGTGCAGGACAATAGCCCCGTGGGCGGCCCGACGTGCACATCATCATTGTAATTTATGATGCTGTGTACTCCCATGAGCACGATGTATGCCACTCCGGGACATATGGCCCGATCACGGACCGTATGTCTCTGAGGGCATAAGGTCGTGTGCAAGAGGCGTAATCCATATATATATATATATAATTATATCATAATCTACCGTGATACGATTATAAACCAAATCCAGCTGAGGAGTCTCCAGAGTGGACTGTGCCCACTACACTATGAAAAATGTTTAACACCTAATTTGTATTTTTTAAAACAAGCCTTGTTTTTTGTTGTTGAAAAAAACTATTATTTTAGATTCTAATAAATGAAATGAACAAGGTTACTGGAATATTATATGTGTTCCAAACAGCTTAGATATTTTAACCTGCTGTCACTCCTGTACCTGTGGCCGGGACTGGTGCCCTTTTTACCTACTAATGTTTGCTCTTTTGGAATGTAGCTTATATCTATTATTTAAGTCTGAGCAAGAGGGGGGGGGGGGTTATTTAGCCTAAAACGTGTTAAAAGATTATCAACTATCTCAACATGTTGACCATCACAGAAAATCCTTTTTTGGGTGTTAGCGGAACCTTGGAAGCATTCATCCACTGGAGGTGTTCCCAGCCAACCTGGGACTGCAGCGCACCCACCATATATCTGTCACAACCAGACAGTTGAGAAGCTCTGACAGGAGCTTTCCAGATCCTCCTCCTTGAGTTTCTTTGTTTTTGTTAAGTTCCTCATCTCGTTAGTCTATCTCAGCTGTCATGCAGTTGGACTGATTGCTTCCCTTTAAGTTCCTCCCCATGATGCATTAGGTTGCGGCTTATACAACTTCCTGGAGTGTGTGTGCATGCATGCTGTTTCTATTCCTCAGTCCTCTGCAAGATAAGTGCTGTTCCTTTATTTGTGATTTTCTGTCTGCTGGATTTTCAGGTGACCCTGACTCCCTCCGTGTCTTGTAGGGAGCCGGTGGTCGTGTCCCCTCACTATTGTAGGGTCTTCAGGTATTAGATAGCCGAGGTACGTGGATATGCGCCCATCCACCTTTGGGGTGTTCGCATAGGCTGAGCAATTAGGGAGAGTGGCAGGACTCATGTAGGGGTCTCCCTTTTGTTCCTTAGTTGTGGATCCAGTGTGTCATTAATTGTATTGCATTGTCTTGTTTCCTGTACACCATCCGTGACAATATCCTGATGCCTTTCAGCACAGGTGAGCACCCAAGCTACATTTTTTTGTTTTAGTGCACACAACTCTCCATATGAGGCATCTCTGGGCTTGTATGCTGCTATAGCCTATGACACAAAGCTTTTTATAGTTGCATCAAAGGTAGTTATAAGGAAAGGAGTGGTGCTGTGACCTGCAGCTTTACTTCCCCTTCTGATCGTGGAGGTACTGTATATAAAGCCTACATGATCACCAGGATGAAAATGGATGAATACTTTTGAAGAATGAGTGGCCCAGCAATCCTACCCATCACGTCTTTTGCAGCTGTACAATGTTCATACACACTTCGAGTGACAAAAAATAAAATGAAGACTGGATTGTCAGTGTGAGCTGCACGTGCTACAGTTTTGTGCGAATGCAACTGTGAAAAATACTGGAGACTAATAGCTAGTTTACAGATAAATGGTGCTGTGAGGAAAATTGTATGATTTAATCACTTTATGAACCTCTCATCTTGCTTCTGCGTCATGCTGTTTTGTAAAAAGTAAAAAATAAAAATAAAATACAGTACAATCTAAGCTACACTAAAAAAGTCAAGTATGTATGGAGATGGAGGCCTGTAGTCTGCCCTGGTTGGTTCAGGCCGGTCATGTAGAGTGGACGGAGCAGGAGTGGTCACATCTCCTGACTAGAAGGCTATTACAAATAGATGTCTTCAGCAACCAGAAAACACACTGCCAGTAGAATGGGATCGAAGTCATAAAATACATCAATAGGGAGTCGCACTCGCCAGATCTTACGGTTGTCCGGAATGCAGCAGCCCACCTGGAGCCCTAGATCCACAGAGCTTGATAAAGGCTATGCTATAGCCGAAACGTAGCAACTTTTGTAACCACGTTTTGCATGTAAGCAGTTCCCAATAAAGGGATATTCACCGGATATGCTGCCTCCGTCATCGTTTATTGGATAGTAGAATGGGATCGACACTGGAGATCTTCCTTTAGACCCATGCTAATCGCTGGGCACTTTAACCACCTACCAAAATTACTTTATTCACTCCAGTGCGAGTTTCAGTTAATAGAGTGAAGGATTGTCCCATGTTGTGCTCATCAGGCTGTGGCTGACATTAGAGTTGCTAGGTCCAATGTGGAAATCCAGCCAAAGGGAATTTGAAAAACAGCCTGAAGGTAACCCAATGTTTACAACCAGTGTGCCTCTAAATACACATGGGAGGGTGGGGACACAATACTGGACTTCTAACACGTAGGAGAGGGGCACAATATAGGACCTCCGACACATGGGAGGGTGGTGACACAATACTGGACCTCTGACAAATCGAAGGGGGCAGAATATGGGAATGAAAATGAGAGTGGGCTAGTGTTCCTCTATGCTGGCGACCAGCATAGAGTAACACTGGGATTAGGCGACTCATTAACCCTAATGTCGCCATTATGTTAGATAAATGATGGGGGTCACTTATTATTAACATGAGGCACGTGGGATTATTACTGTAATATCTCCATGTGCCTCACATTAATAGTAAGAGTGACCCCATCATGTACCTTCTCACATAATGGAAAATCGATACTCGGCAACAAAGGGTTAATGCATGGGTATTTTTTGTGGTAGCATGATGCTGCTACCACCATGTTTCATAGGGAAGATGGTGTGTTCATGGTGATATGCAGTGTTAGTTTTCCACCACACATAGGGGGCCATTTACTAACCAGAAATACGTCTATATTAGGTGTATTGCTGGCACAGATTGTGGCACAAAGGTCTGTCTCATTTACCATTTTCTACTTCTGGTTTAGGCATAGAAAATGGTCCATATGTAAGACAGTTAGGAAGCCTTCTTACATTTTGAAGTGTCGGTGGATAAGCCAAAGTTATGTAGAGGCCAGCTCCTGTACATAACTCTGGCGGATCCACCACCAGCTATAAGGGATTTTAAGACCCCCATAGTGTTTTGCATTTAGGCCAAAAGGTTCAACTTTGGTCTCATCTGACCAGAGCACCTTCTTCCATGTTTGCTGTGTCCCCTACATGGCTTGTGGCCAACTGCAAACGGGACTTCTTATGGCTTGCTTTCAAAAATGACTTTCTTCTTGCCACTCATATTTGTGGAGTACACGACTAATAGTTGTCCTGGGCCTCTTGACTGCTTCTCGAATGAGTGCTCTCGTTGCTTGGGCTGTCAGTTTAGGTGGACAAACATGTCTTGGGAGGTTTGCAGATGTGCCATACTTCTTCTATTTTCAGATGATGGATTGAACAGTGCTCCGTGAGATGTTCGGAGCTTGGGATATTTTTTTATAACCTAACCCTGCTTTACACTTCTCCACAACTTTATTCCTGTTTGGTGTGGTCCCTGGTTTTCATGACACCGTTTGATCACTAATGTTCACTAAGGGCTGTATTACACCAACATATTATCTGAACAATTTCTGTCCAATCAGACCAATAGTTGGTGTGAATAACAAAATATCTGTGTGTGTAATTGGCCATCTGACCAATAATTGGTCAGAAAATCTGTCAGATAATCTGTTGGTTTAATACAGCCCTATCAAACCTCTGAGGCCTTAACAGAACAGCAGTAGTTATTCTGAGAATATATTACAAAAAGGTGGACTTTATTTACTAATTAGGTGACTTCTGAAGGCAATTGGTCACACTGGATTTTATTTAGGGGTATTAGAGTAGAGGGGGCTGAATACAAAAAATGAATACAAAATGAAACATTTTCAAAACCATGTATCATTTCCCTTTTACTTCACACACACTTGCTACTTTGTGTTGGTCTATCATATAAAATCCCAATAAAATACATTTAAGTTTGTGGGTGTAACATGAAAAAAAGTGGAAAGGTTCAAGGGGTATGAATACATTTTAAAGGCAGTGTACCTATAGTTAAGAGGTTTTTGTATATTTCTTACCCTACACCTTTCCTTCTGAACTGTTCTAGTCCCTCCTTCTATTCCTCCCCCAGTTCTATTACCTCGTCCCAGGTCTCTATCTGCAATATCTTCCCCTCCTATAACGTAATTACCCTCCCCCAGTCCCTAGTTTAAACACTCCTCCAACCTTCTAGCCATCTTTCCCCCCAACACAGCTGCCCCTTCCCCATTGAGGTGCAGCCCATCCCTACGATAGAGCCTGTAGCCAACAGAGAAGTCGGCCCAGTTCTCCAGGAACCCAAACCCCTCCTTCTTACACCAGTTCCTGAGCCACTTGTTAACCTCCCTTATCTCCTGCTGCCTTTCTTGTGTGGCTCGTGGTAGGAGTGGGCGATATAGACGATATATAATATAAATTTGGCCGATAGAGATTTTGTCTATATCATCCTCTCATCTACTCCCCCTCTTCTCAGTATTATATTAATTGCGGTCCCCTCCCCCCGCAGTGCGCCCCCCCCACAGTAATAAATCATTGCTAGCAGTGGCCCCAGGGTCCCCCCCTCCTCTCCCATTGGTGGCAGTGGCAGCTTCTGATCGGAGCCCCAGCAGTGTAATCCTGGGGCTCCGATCAGTTACCATGGCAACCAGGACGCTACTGAAGCCCTGGCTGCCATGGTAAGCTCCCTGCTGCTGTGTGCACAAATCACAGGGCAGCAGGGAGAGTGTGAAGTCCTATTCACCCTAACAGATCTCTATTAGGGTGAATAGGACAAGGGAATAAAAGATCCCAGGGTCTAGCCCCTAAGGAGGCTAGTAGTAAATAAAAAGTAAAAAAAAAAAAAAGTTTACCCCCCCCCAAAAAAATATAGAAAATAATATATTGCGATATATATAGTTATCGCACATGCTTTAAATTATATTGTGATATAGATTTTAGGCCATATCGCCCAGCCCATGGTTCATGTTACAGGTAGTATTTTGGAAAAGACTACCTTTTAAGTCCTTGCCTTGAGTATGCAACCAATGTCCCTGAAATCACTTTTAAGGACTCTTCACCTTCCTCTAACTTTGACACTGGTTCCAATGTGGACCATGACTGCTGGGTCTTCACCAGCCCCTCCCAGTAATCTGTCAACCCGATTCGTGATTTGTTGAACTCGAGCGCCAGGAATACAACACACTGTTCAATGATCCCGGTCTTTGTGACAGATCGCTCTATCTGTACCCCTAATAATTGAGTCTCCCACCTGTGTGGCCTGCCCTGCTCTCCTGGTCCCCTGCTTACTGGAGCTGACATTCCCCCGACTGGCAAAGGAAGTGTCCGGCTGCAGCAGTGCTCTCCCTGAACTGATATCCCCCTCATCTCCCAACCTTGCAAACTTGTTGGGGTGTGTCAGATCAGGGCTAGCCTCCCTGGCACTTTTCCCTCTACCCCGCTTTCTGTTATTCAGCTACCTACCTTACTTTCCTGAGCCTCCATGCTACCCCCCACACACACACACACACCTATCCCATAGAGTGTCTGCTCAGTGCGCAGCAAACTCTTTTCCATATTGCCAACGCTTCTCAGTGTCGAAACTTGCTAGTTTGGAATCGTACATCATGTATCTAAATGAGCTAGTTTCGACACTTGAACAAAGATATGCACCCTCAGACCACTGTTCCAGGACTGCATACATTATTTTTTTTTTAATTAAATATAATTTTTATTGAAATAAAGTTTTTTTTTCCATATACAAAAGATAAAGAATGGACATATCTTCGTGTCGATAAATGATAAAGCAAGATAAGAGTACAAATGTCCTGTTTCATAAACAGTTGTACATTGATGTCTACAAAAATAACAAAGTACATAAGCCCCCCCAACAATAACCAAGCAGAGAGACGACTACACCATCCCCTATGTGGACGAGTTAAATAAAGCGTATCATGATAGGCACGTTGTGAGAATTGTTGTGTGTCTATGGAAAAGAGAATGTCAGATGCAGCCATGGTCTGTGACCGTAGTATCAAGCCACCGTCTCGGCAGATGCCCCAAGGACTCAGGTCACGTGTCCTACTATAGACAGTTGCCCCGTCAAACAATCCACTGTCAGCGCCAAAGACGCCAGACCAGAAACTGCAAACCATCCTTGCCATATTGACATAAATTTAGCTGGGCATCTCCTTTTCAGGTATACCCCTCTTTCGAATCGTAGAACAGTATTTGGTTGGTTTACATATGCCTGGTAGATGGATTCCTCTGTATTCAATGTTTAGCAATTAATACCCTAGCCTGGAAGAGCATTCTTTGAATGCACAAGGATATTTTATCATCTATTCCCGGCGAGTTTAAAAGACCTAATACACAGGCTTAGGGGTCTTCTAATGAAGAAATAAAATACATTCTTTCTCCCAGGGGGAAAAGCCTTCCAGTCTGAACAATTCTGGTAGTTGAGGATTACGCTATAGGGGCGTGCTGTCACTAAACCCTACAAGACATATCAGTTCCTTGAACTTCGACCAGACCTTTGTTATTAGAGAAATTGTAGGGTAACTTCCAGTGCAAGACTGTGGTTTCCCTAGCTCTGCCATAGTGATAGGTGCCTTCTGCTTCATAATAAAGGAGGCCACCCTAGGGACCCACTTCTACATATCGTCCCATCCCCTAATGTGTTGTAATTGTGCGGCAATGAAATAAAGCCATGGGTTTGGAAGAGAGAGACCTCCCTCTTCTTTGGCTTTTTGGAGAGTTTCCATGCGGATTCTGGATTGTGTTTTTTCCACACCAAGGAACCAAAAATACCCTGAATCCTATATAATATTTGCTGGGGAATCCATATAGCGGAGTTATGTAGTACATGAAACAGTTAGGGCATGAATATAATTTTAATTCGATTACAGCGTCCAATAACCGAAAGAGGCAATTTACACCAAGCGTTAGTCCTCTCAGTAAATTTTGTGATTAGGCGGTCAATATTGACTTGAGTCAAATCCAGCTGTGGTGGAGGGGGATCAAGGGGGAGAATTACAGATTTATCCCAATTAATTGTTAACCCTGAGTATTTCCCAAACTCAGTAATATCGCTCATAATAGGTTGGATAGAACACCGTATAGGAGCATGTCGTCAGCATACAGAGAGACCCTCTCCTCCAGAGGGCCCAGTGGAAACCCCCACCACACCATAGAAGAGCGCAGAAGGCAGGCCAAGGGTTCAATAGTGACAGCAAACAATAGGGGGGATAATGGACAGCCTTGTCTTGTTCCCCTATGCAATGTAAATGGTGTAGAGAGTACCCCATTTGCCCTAATTCTTGCTACCGGCGAGCTGTAGAGCAGTTTGACCCAGGATATGAGCCCCCTGGCCAAACCCCATGGCTTCCATAACCACCCACGGGTATTCCCACTCCATGCTGTCAAAAGCTTTGACAGCATCTAAAGATATTATGGCGCGGCAGCCCCCAGTGTCCACAGACCTCTGAAGATTAAAAAAAAAGTCTCCGAAGGTTAATAGGAGTACTCTTGTCAGGTATGAAATCCGATTGGTCCTCATGTATAAGGAAAGTAATAACCTTGTTAAGCCAATTGGCCAGTACTTTAGCCAGTAACTTCACATCAGTTGACAGAAGGGAGATGGGCCTATAGGATTCAGGCAGAGTTGGGTCCTTACCGGGTTTTGAAAGCACCACCACCACCGCCGCCTCCCTCATAGATGCCGGCAGCTTCCCTGATCGCAAAGCATCATTAAAGGGAATCTGTCACTAGCATATTAGCAAAACATTTTTTTAATGAATCCATGTGTAATAAAGTACCTTATATCCATATGTCTTGTTCTTTTTATTGTGAGTCTTGTCATTTCTTCAAAAAAACGCTTCTTATGATATGCAAATGAAGCTGTAAGGAGCCCAGAGGGGCGTTATTCTTTCTCCACGGTGCCCAGGAACGCCCCTCTGAAGTGCCGTGCCCGCCTAAATTTGAAAACTAATAACTCCTCCAAGTTCAGCTAAATCGCCTCCCAGAGACGAGGCTAAGTGCTCCCCCCCAGCGCCGCGCTCAGCGGCAAACACCCCCGATCCTCCTCTCGCCTGCAACCGAAATCCCGCGCAGGCGCAGTGCCGGCGATTTAGCTGGCTGAGGAAACAGCGAACACGTCACTGGGATTGGCGCATGCCCAGTGACGCTGTTGAAGCTGTTGCGCTCAGTCGTCTTATCATAGCGCAGGCACAGGAAATCGCCGGCACTGCGCCTGCGCGGGATTTCGGTTGCAGGCGAGAGGAGGATCGGGGGTGTTTGCCGCTGAGCGCGGCGCTGGGGGGGGGGGGAGCACTTAGCCTCGCCTCTGGGAGGCGATTTAGCTGAACTTGGAGGAGTTATTAGTTTTCAAATTTAGGCGGGCACGGCACTTCAGAGGGGCGTTCCTGGGCACCGTGGAGAAAGAATAACGCCCCTCTGGGCTCCTTACAGCTTCATTTGCATATCATAAGAAGCGTTTTTTTGAAGAAATGACAAGACTCACAATAAAAAGAACAATGGAGATGAGTCGGCCAGCACACGCTGAGATGCACGCCGCGCAGGATAGGACCGGTTCCACGTGTAGTTGAATGGAAAATCCCAGCAGTCGTGACTTGATGTTCATAGAATTTTATTATCATAAATCAATATGTCCCATCATCTAGGACGCGTTTCGGCTAGACTGCCTTTTTCAACAAGTGTTGAAAAAGGCAGTCTAGCCGAAACGCGTCCTAGATGATGGGACATATTGATTTATGATAATAAAATTCTATGAACATCAAGTCACGACTGCTGGGATTTTCCATTCAACAATAAAAAGAACAAGACATATGGATATAAGGTACTTTATTACACATGGATTCATTAAAAAAAATTTTTGCTAATATGCTAGTGACAGATTCCCTTTAAAGGTATCTAAGAGGTGAGGAAGAAGAGACTCTTGGTATCTTTTAAAAAACTCTGACAACAGGCCGTCTGAACCCGGGGCCTTCTCATTAGGGAAAGAGCCATCTTAAGTTCCTGCAGCTCCAGGGGCTCATCCAGATAACTGGCCAACTCCAGGGACAGCATAGGCACAGACATATTGGCAAGATAAGATTTTATAGCAACTACATCTGTTAGCAATTTGGAGGAGTACAGTTCCTTATAGTAGTTATAGAATTCATTGAGGATGACCGAGTCTTCCGCGGAGAGGCCCCCCTCTCTAGTCCTAATAGCCGCTATCCTAGATGGGCCCTCCTGCGAGCGAATCACTTTGGCCAATAAACTAACTGTGATCTCAGCTGCCTCAAAATATTTCTGTTGTAGGAAGAAACACTTATTGTCGGCTATCTGTAGCAGATGGTCATTAAGTTTAACTTGAGCCTCCCTCCACGCAGGTTCATTCATTCTGCGCGGAAGGGGCGCCCGCGTAGGCAGCCTCACAGCCTCACCTCCTGTTGTATAGCCTTGGTGAGTTCCCTAGTCTTTGTTTTACACCGTTTAATTTTCTGTATATACAGACCCCTTACATAGGCTTTCATAGTATCCCAGACTGTCCCCATAGCAGCCGATCCTAAATTAGAACAGAAGAATTCCAGAATCTGCTCTGTAAGAGGCTCCCCTTCATCCAGTAACTGTATCCAGAACGGGCTGAGTTTTCTAAGGTAAAGGTCTGTCTTGATCGCTGCCCCTCTCAAGTTGTAACTCTATGCTGATGGGATAGTGGTCTGATAGGCTACGTGGTAGGTATTCTATAGAAGCGATATAAGATGAAGCCTCCAATGACCCAATAGGCAAGTTTATTCTGGACAGAGAATTATGAGAAAAGCAGGAGTATTGGCGCTCCTGAGGATACCGGATTCTCCACAGATCATGAAGATCCAGTTCACGTAATAGCCTTGCCAATGAGGTTTACAAGGTATTTGTTAGGACAGGACCTTGGTGAAATTTATCTAGAGTTGGGTTTAGATATTTATTGAAGTCACCTAGCATAAGTATCGGCACCTGTGGGTCTTGAGTTACGAACGCCATCACTTTCTTTATCACATCACATGAATAGGGTGGCAGAATATATATGGTGATCAGAAAAAAGTGTACCTTATATATAGAGCAATGTAGGCAGACATACAGTATCTGCCATCAGGAGCAATGTCATTGGAGTAACATTCAAAAGAAATAGCTCTGTTCACTAAGACGCTAACCCCCCTGGCATGTGTAGAGAAGGTGGAGTGGTAGGCATGTGAGATCCACGGTTTATGCAGCAGTCTCTGGGACTGCTGGGACAGATGCGTCTCTATGAGACACAGTATGGCTGGTTGATATTTCTGTGCAGCCATATAGACTGCCTGACATTTTGTGGCATATCCCAGGCCCCTGACATTCCACACTATGACCTGAACCCTACCCGCCATCGCTTAGAGAGATACATAAATGTGAAAAATGGAGATCCACATAGGTGAAACAAAAAGAGATGTGTGCAAGCTGTCTCCCTGCAAATTCCCACTCAGGGGAAACACATAATAAAAAAAATCCCAGCAAAAAGAACTCCCACGAAGGGAACATGAGGCACAAGAGATTCCTGAAGCCAACAAAGATGCAAACAGCAAAGTTTCTCTATCCTGGAGGAGGGTTTCTATGTACAAAAGATAACCCTCTAGATAGAGTCCTGAGTAGCAGAAGCAGATCATATATAACAATCGGCATCCTAGTCATATAGCTAATATATACAAACAACTAGTCTAGAAGCAGTGGAATTACGACAGCCCCCTATCCAAAACTACAGTGTATAAAGAACAGTAAAACAAAAGGGAGAGGGGAAGCGGCGATGTTAGGCTAGTTTCACACTAGCGGCAAGGAACTCCGGCAGGCTGAACGGGTAAACAGCCTATCGGATCCGTACTGCCGCTAGTGCACGCGTGCCCCTGGACTACCGCTCCGGCCCCATTGACCACAATAGGGGCGGGCCGGAGTTCCGGCAGCAGCACGGCAAACATGCCAAGAGGAGGCTGTAATAAAATTACGAAATATCACCTTGCCGCTAGTGTGAAAGTACCCTTAGATAGATTAGAATACAAAGGAGGTGGAATACTCATCGCCATGCCCCGGAAAGCAATGTAGCTCCCTCCTCTAGAGTCCACTTTATAGCGGATAAGTTCTCCTGATTATCCAGTCCCAGCAGATTCACGTTGGGAACTTTCGTTCAGATCGAATCCGGCGAGACAAACAAATGGACCGTTTTTCCAAAAACTGTGGTTTTGGTCTGCATCCGAACAGCATTTTTCGCGGATCGGATGTAGACCTATTCACTTCATTTTTTTCAGCAATGTGGGCATATATGAACATGGGACCAACACAGATGTCTTCAGCTGCCAAGCGCACATGTAACAGGTCATAGGTACAAACCTGCTGACAGCTGCCCTTTAAGACAAAACATACTTTAGATCACAACACACTTGCAAACTCGCTCTTGTAGTCTGCTCATAAGACTGCTATTTGAATCAGCTCCAAACCTGCAGATTTCTTTCCCCGCTCTGAATTTAAAGGGAAATGAATGGGGACATCTGCTTTAGAAAAGCTGCGACACATCATTACTTACACAGCAGAACGTGGGGCAGGGACTGACATTCCACCCATAGGATAACAGAAAACAACTTCAGACGGCGCTCCAAATTTTACGTTTTATCTGCTTTTCTTTATTCCATTATGGTTCAGCCATATGAGGTGCCATGAAGCATTAACCCCTTCACTACCAGCACCATGTACGGCGCTGGAGCGTTGGGCAAAATGTAAACTTCAAAATCATAAAAAAAATAATATATATATATAAAAAAAGAAAAAAATATAAAAGTTTGAATCACCCCCCTTTCCGTAGAATAAAAAAATAAATACATAAATAACAAAAATATAAACATCATGGGTATTATCGTGACCGAAAACGCCGGTACTGTTAAAATATAAAAAATTCCAATGATGTAACGGAAAAAAGGGTCAAAATGGCCAATTTTCCATTTTTTTATCGCTTCTCTTACCCAAATTTTTTTTTATTAAAATGTGATCAAAAAGTCAAACACAAAAGTCAATAAAAACTACAGATTGTCTGGAAAAAAATTAGCCCCCACACAGCTCTGTAGATATAACTATAAAAAGCTAAGTTTAAATGTATTTTTTGCACTATTTAGAAATAAAAAACCTATACATATGTGGTATTGTTGTAATCCTACTGATCCAGAGAATGAAGGGCACAGGTCAGTTTTGCCGCAAAGGGAACACCGTAGGAACAAAACCTGTAAAACGGTGGAGGAATTGTGTTTTTTCCCCCAATTCTACCCCATTTGGAATTTTTTTGCCTGCTTCCCACTACATTGTATGCCATATTAAACGGTGGCATTCAAAAGTAAAACTTGCCCCACAAAAAAATAAGCCCTCATATGGATATGTGAACGGAAATATAAAAAAGTTATGGCTCAAGGAAGATAGGGAAGAAAAATTAAAACGCAAAAATGAAAAACCGTGTGGTATCCTAAGGCCTCTTTCACACGGGCGTTGCGGGAAAAGGTGTGGGAAAAGGTGCGGGAACATGCGCGATTTTTCCGCGCGAGTGCAAAACATTGTAATGCGTTTTGCACTCGCGTGAGAAAAATCTGCATGTTTGGTACCCAGACCCGAACTTCTTCACAGAAGTTCGGGTTTGGGTTAGGTGCTGGGTAGATTGTATTATTTTCCCTTATAACATGGTTATAAGGGAAAATAATAGCATTCATAATACAGAATGCATAGTAAAATAGGGCTGGAGGGGTTAAAAAATAAATAAATAATAATTTAACTCACCTTAATCCACTTGATCGCGCAGCCCGGCTTCTCTTCTGTCTTCTTTTTTGCTGTGTGCAGGAAAAGGACCTGTGGTGACGTCACTCCGGTCATCACATGGTCCATCACATGATCCATCACCATGGTAAAAGATCATGTGACGGACCAAGTGATGACCGGAGTGACGTCACTACAGGTCCTTTTCCTGCACACAGCAAAGAAGAAGACAGAAGAGAAGTCGGGCTGCGCGATCAAGTGGATTAAGGTGAGTTAAATTTTTTTATTTTTTTTAACCCCTCCAGCGCTATTGTACTATGCATTCTGTATTAAGAATGCTATTATTTTCCCTTATAACCATGTTAGAAGGGAAAATAATAATGATCGGGTCTCCATCCCGATCGTCTCCTAGCAACCGTGCGTGAAAATCGCACCGCATTCGCACTTGCTTGCGATTTTCACGCAGCCCCATTCACTTCTATGGGGCCTGCGTTGCGTGGAAAACGCACAATATAGAGCATGCTGCGATTTTCACGCAACGCACAAGTGATGCGTGAAAATCACCGCTCGTGTGCACAGCCCCATAGAAATGAATGGGTCAGGATTCAGTGTGGGTGCAATGCGTTCACATCACGCGCGGAATACTCGCCTGTGTGAAAGGGGCCTAAGGGTTAACATGCGGTGCATTCAAAACATTGGTAACGTTTCGGGTCTGTATTCGGGTGACCCTTTATCAAGCTACAATAGAGCATATAACATATTCAATGAAGTAGTAATGGTATATTCCCATTAATTACATTCACTACACATAGAAAATTACATTATCAAGTAATGCAGGTAAGTACCACTGGATAAGGCTATACAGTCGAACTGACAACATGGTTCCAATCACAAAAATCTTGGAAGAACATGATATATTGTTCATTTTTAACTGATAAAATGTTGTTGAAGAACCCCTTTAAAAATACATATCATATACAGTTGTTGATGTTTATAACATTATTTAATTAGAAGGGGGAGGGGCTTAAGTGACCACAGTAGAAACTAGAGTGGTCCTGAATACAGTGGTATATATCTTGCAATTAAAGAGTGTTGTCTATATAAGGCTGAGTTGTATAGTGGGGAGCAGTGGATATAGGGGATAGTATAGCTGCGAGGGCAATATCAGATACACCGGAGTGGTCCACTATATTGTGTTGGTCCTATAGTGGTGCTAAATGTAGGCATGGTCAGGTTGTCCTAACTTCAGTACCTCAAGTTGTGAGTTATATGTTAGTAAAGATACTGAGGTATATAGTGTTATGATATGTTCTTCAAGAACACATCATGCTCTACTGGATTATTAAAGGGGTTCTCAGGGAATTAAGAAAATGAAAATACTTAAATATTACTTTATTCTAAATATATTCCCAAATACCTTTCATTAGTTATAATGATTTGTTTTGTCTGGGGAGCAATCACCAGGGAAAATAAAATGGCTGCCGTCCTATTAGTACACACAAAACCTGTCCTGATCACACATGAGGACAAGTTACTTTACAAAACTGAGATAAAGAGCTGCCTCATCCTCCTCTTCTATTTGTCAGGGATTATGATCCTGAATACAATTGATAAGAATTTACAGCTAGAGTAAAAAAGGAGACATGAAGTATGGAGAGGACAGACTGCAAACAAGTGCTGCTGCTCATTAGCCCACCCTCCTCTCTGTACTTCATGTCTGCTCAAGAACTCCATATCTACAGAGATTCAGCTGAAAATCATATTAAATTATATTCAAGATCATAATCCCTGACAAGCAGAGCAGAGAGGAGGATGAGGCAGCTCTTTGGCCTCCTGCACACGACCGTATGGCTTTTTCAGTGTTTTGCGGTCCGTTTTTCACGGATCCGTTGTTCTGTTTACGTTTCTGTTCCGTTTTTCCGTATGGCATATACAGTATACAGTAATTACATAGATAAAATTGGGCTGGGCATAACATTTTCAATAGATGGTTCCGCAAAAAACGGAACGGAAACGGAAGACATACAGATGCATTTTCGTATGTGTTCCGTTTTTTTGCGGACCCACTGACTTGAATGGAGCCACGGAACGTGATTTGCGGGCAATAATAGGACATGTTCTATCTTTAAACGGAACGGAAATACGGAAACGGAATGCATACGGAGTACATTCAGGTTTTTTTGCGGAACCATTAATGAAATGAATGGTTCCGTATACGGAACACAAAAAAAGGCCAGTAAACGGGGGGGAAAAAACGGTCGTGTGCAGGAGGCCTTTAGCTCAGTGTCCTGAAATAACTTGTCCTGCTGTGTGATTAGGACAAGTTCTGTGTGTACTAATAGGACAGCGGCCATTTTATTTCTCCTAATGATTTCTTCCTAGACAAAACAAGGCATTATAACTAATGAAAGGTATTTAGGAATATATTTATTATTGATACTAATAAAAGCCCTGTGTGCGTGTTGGTGTCTGTGCGTGTGTGCCGATTAATGAAGAGCACGCTGTCCTATCACAGCCGCGCCACATCCCGCCCACACCTGCACCGGCCAATCAACACATGGCGCACCACACGCCACCCGGTGCAAATGTGCAGGCTGCGGCAACTCAGGAGCTCTCACTAATGGCTCCTGAGCTACCATGAAACTGTGGGCTGTTCTATTCGTAACATTCATTATTGTTGGGCGGGCGGGCTGGCAGCTTCTCTGTATGCGCTGTACTGCCGCCAACCCGCACGTCCTTCACTTACAGCAGCAGGAGGATCCCCTTCTCTGTGCTGCCTTGGTGCCTGCTCCCCCCCGCCTCCACCGCGCGTCCTGCTCCCCCCCCCCCGCCTCCACCAATCAGCTCCCTACATTTCTCCCGGTACCATAATGAAAAATGTATGCCAAATATGACTATAACCCCCCCTCATCCATAGGAATCCACCCATGTACTGCAGTATTTGGGTGGATTCCTATGGATGAGGGGGGTTATAGTCATATTTAATATAGACACATGACAATTACAGAACAGTCCCTGGACAGTGTTTATTTTAATTATGACTATAACCCCCCTCATCCATAGGAATCCGCCCATATACTGCAATATGGGTGGATTCCTATGGATGAGGAGGATTACACGGTAGTAGTCATATCATGGGTATCACCACGACCGAAAATACCCATACTTTTAAAATAATTTTTCCAATACAGCAAATGGTGTAATGGAAAAAAGGGTCAAAATGGCCAATTTGCCATTTTTTCAACGCTTCTCTTACCCAAAAAAGTTATAAAATGTCATCAAAAAGACACACACACACCAAAATGGTATCAATAAAAACTTTAGATTGTCAGCAGTGTCAGCGCAACAGACAGCGCTACACACACCCCCTGCACCGTCCACACCAGCACGCAGCCCTATCACCGCCGCCCCACACGCAACCGTGCCACCCACACCAGTGTGCACTGCGCGCCGACCAATCGTCACACGGCGCTCCACACGCCGCCTGCACCGTCCACACCTGCGCGCCGGCCAATCACTGCAGCGGCTCGCCTCGCAGGTTACGGTGAGCTTTCCACGTCGGACCACCGCCGTTACTGTCCCTGCATCACACAGCCTCACAGTCCCAGCACTCTCAGCCGCTGACAGCAGTCTCAGCCACCAGTCGCTGCCAGCAGTCTTAGCGCCACCAGTCAGTGACAGCCGTCTCAGCCATCAGTCAGTGACACTAGCCACAGCCACAGTGCCAGCAGTCTGTGCTAGCCGTCTCAGCCATCAGTCAGTGCCACCAGTCACAGTGCCAGCAGTCTCAGCCACCAGTCAGTGCCAGCAGTCTCAGCCAGAGCCACCAGTCAGTGCTAGCAGTCTCAGCCACAAGCCAACAGTCTCGGCCACCAGCCACAGCCTCCAGTCACAGTGCCAGCAGTCTCAGCCATCACTCAGTGCCACCAGTCACAGTGCCAGCAGTCTCAGCCATACAATGTGGTCAAGATCCTTTGCCATTTAATATAAACTGTTCCTACTAATGTTTATGCACTACTGTTCTAGCGCCCGTTATTGTAACAGGCTTAATGTCTGGTAAAGTAATATTTAAGTATTTTCCCTTTCTTAATTCTTGGAGAACCCGTTTAAGTTATCAGCTAAAAATAAACAATATATCATGTTCTTCCAAGATTTTTGTGATTGTACCCATGTTGTCAGTTCAACTGTATAGCCTTATCCAATGGTACATACCTGCATTACTTGATAATGTAATTTTCTATGTACTATGTACTGTGTAGTGAATGTAATTACTGTATTTTTTGCTCCATAAGATGCATTTTTCCCCCAAAGTGGAGGGAAAATGTCAGTGTGTCTTACAGGGCAAATACTAAGGAGAGCTTCCATTATGGAAGCGCTCATTAGTACCGGAGGACCGGGAAGCAGAGAAAGCTCTGTACTCACCGCTTACTGGTCCTCTGCTGTTGGCTGTGCTATGGCTGCACACAGCGTGAGGGAGGGCGCTCTGTGACAGCACGCCGTGCACACCGGTTCACAGCACTGCGCGCAGCAGGAAGAAGAGACAGATCTGGATCCTGGGAGCCCGCGGCATCCGGAGCAGGAGAGGTAAGTGGATTTTTATTTTATTTTATTTGCTCTGAGGCATGGGGCCTTATCTTAGGCATGGGGTCTGATCTGAGGCATGGGGTCTGAATTGGGGGTCTTATTTATATTGGGGCTCTTATCTTAGATCTGATTGGGGGTCATGCACATTGGGTCTGATTAACATTGGGGGTCTAATGAAATTATTTTTTTCTTATTGTCCTCCTCAATACCATCACTATTTCATTGACTATATGTTATATGCTCTATTGTAGCTTGATAAAGGGTCACCTGAATACAGGCCCGAAACATTGCCTATGTTTTGAATGCACCGCATGTTAATGCTTTACTGCACCTCATATGGCTGAACCATAATGGAATAGAGAAAAGCAGATAAAACGTAAAAGCCGGCGTGCCACCTGAAGTTGTTTTCTGACAACATTGTGTCCCAAGGGTGGAGAGGGACTTCAAAAGGGACGAGCACCTAACAAAAGCATGTCTTGGATGAGTGCTGTGGCCAGGAATGAATCCAACCCAACGGGCGTCGCGTGTGAGGGCCGGATAGGATGTGGGTGCGTTGTAGGAAAATGCGCAATTTTTCTGCGTGAGTGCAAAGCGTTTTAATGCGTTTTGCAAGCGCGTGAGAAAAATCGCCATGTTTGGTACCCAGACCCGAACCCGGACTTCTTCACAGAAGTTCGGGCTTGGGATCGGTGTTGTGTAGATTTTATTTTGTTCCCTTATAACATGGTTATAAGGGAAAATAATAGCATTCTGAATACAGAATGGTTAGTACAATAGTGATGGAGGTTACAATTTTTTTTTAAATAATTAAACTCACCTCATCCACTTGTTCGCGCAGCCCAGCTTCTCTTCTTTCTTCTTCTTTGATGACCTGGGAGGAAAAGGACCTTTGGCGACGTCACTGCGCTCATCACATGGTCCATCGCCCGTGTGAAAGAGGCCATAGGATAACATCAGGGGAAGTTTTTATGTGGCGGATTTTCGGGCACTTTTTCCATCACATGTGAAGGCATCCTAAGGGCTCATGCACAGTCATGAACATTTGGGGCCTGTGCCGCGGCATGCAAAGAGAATGGATCCGCAATCCACAAGGTACAGAGCGGTACGGAGGCACGGAGCGGAAGCACTACAGATTTCTGTCTGTGCCTCCGTACCGCAAAAAAATAGAATGCATTCTATTTTTTTGCGGTGTGGACTGAATGTTGCGGATCGCAGACCCATTCAAGTGAATGGGTTTATATCTGAAAACAGCAGCCACACAGCTGGTGCCTGTGCATTGCCGACCGCTATGTGTGGTCCGCAGCATGGGGCGCACATGTGAATGAGCCCTAAGGCCTCGTTCACATTTTCGTTTTTCACTGACGTGGGCTGTCTTCATTTTCTGCGGACAGCACACGTACCCATTGATTTAAATGTCTGTTCACATTTCAGTATTTTTTTTATACAGTTCCGTTCCGCAAAATACCGAATGCTCATCCTTATTTTTTGCGGACCGCAAAATACATACGGTGGTTTGCATGAGCCCTAAATCTGTTGCTTCTTTGTACCGTCTGTGCTCCACAAACTGACATCTGATTTACTGCACACGAACGTGTGCGCACCGTGGCCGTGCTGCGGCCTGCAATGCACGAACACCGACCGTGGCGCAGCCGATCGCGGACCCATTCACTTTAATGGGTCCGCGATCCGGCCGTTCTGCAAAAAGATAGGACATGTTTCATCTTTTTGCGGAACGGAAGTACGGGACGAAACCTTCCGTTCCGTATCTCCGGATTTGCGGACCCATTGAAGTGAATGGGTCCGCATTCGTGATGCGGAATGAACACGGAACGGTGCCCGTCCATTGCGGATCCGCAATACGGCAACGGGACACCCCCGGTCGTGTGCAGGAGGCCTTACGTTATCATTTTTGGGCATAAATGCTCATAAATGTCTTGTGTCCCCGCGCCCTTCCACTTAGCCTAAGCTCCGTCCATTTTTTTGTTTTTAACATTGGAAAACTACACAAAATTATACATTTTTACACAAAATAATGTTTGCTTAAAAAAAAGCATCTTTTGTACGTCAGAAAACTGGTGTACGGGTTTTGCAAATGGACCCCAGTGTTTTGTTTTTTTCGTGAAAAGCTATTTATTTATTCTTAGCCAAAGTAAAAACAGGACTGAAAAGGAGAGGAAATATCAAGGACTTTTAACTGCACCTAAAAAGAGCAGTGGCGCTGTGTGTGCCCCTGTACAAGGCTGTTCGCTCACAGGGCGCACTTGGCAGAGCTATCTGCCCTTGAGGCAATGTCTGCCTGCTCGTGATAACAGTGCCCCTAGGTGTGTAATCTGCAGAGCTCTGTACCATTGCCAGGAGGAGTAATGTGGGCGCCTGGCAACCACCGCAATTACTGACTATTCCCCAACGTCCCGAGCTCGGCCCTCGCCAGCTGGGAGCCAAGCGCCTCCGCCATTGGTCACATTCGCGCTTACCACCGCCCCTTATCATCCATCTTGTCCAATCACCTCGCGACTCCATTGACAACTCTCCACCATACGGTACGGGAGAACCGAAACGACTTTTTGCGCTCCCAATTAAGAAACCACCGTTTACGTCTTATTTATTCTCCCCCTTCTAATCGACCCCCCCCCTGAACGAAACAAGTGGTTTACCCCCAGACGGGGCGGGAATCCAATCCCTAGTTTTAGAAAAACAACACACGCCCCCTCGCGGGTGGGCGTGGCCTAGAGCGTTTGGTGGGCGGGGCTCGGTGGGGACGAGCGCTGCTGCAGGGAGAGACTTGCGAGTACTCGGTGGCTGGGCTAGCGCTGGACTCCCACAGCTAGCAGAATGTGACCGGAGGAGCGCTGCGAGCGGGCACGCGTCGTTACAGCCGGAGCCGGGGAGGGACATAGGCGACACCTCATGGACACCGGACGCCTGGTGTGAGAAACTTCGCTATGGCTGCCCAGTCCAGGTAGGGACCAATGTTGTTTGCAGCGGCAACCTGTCTACGTCACGACCAGCCTGTAATGAGGGGTGTCATTAACCCTTCCCGGCTCCATTCATTATAGGGAGCGGGCAGAGGTGGCTGTCTGTAGCTTCTATGTGGGGGGAGGGGGGGAGCTTCTGTTAACTCTTAGGTGTCCTGCTTGTCATAACCTGAAGCCTGACATATGACAAGCAGGTGGGTGACTGCGAATTAACCTCTGAGCTCCTGGCCAGTTGCTTGTAGAAAAACGTCCTCAGCTTTTAGTGTGAACAGGGCCATTGCTGGTGTCCTGCTCAGTCATCCCCGTTATGTCCATGCAGGCTTGCTGGAAACACTTATTACTTGTTTTGGGCAAAATTTTACCTTTTTTGTTGCACTTTTTACAACTTGAAAACTAATGTTTGAAAACTTCCTCCTTACTTCTCCCATCTGCCCCCTGTGCCCCATTGATCCAGAAAACAGGCAGGGGCTTACAGTGCTTGGCACGTTCTTAAAGGGATTAGTTCTAGGGGCTCGGTAACCATTTGGCGGTATTATTCCATAGAGTTTATGGATGAAATGTCCTAAACCATCTGCAGTAGAGGCCCCCTGATGCTGGGCACTCCTTCGCTGTGCGCTCCGTATTTCCAGGCTGTGGCCAGCGAGAGGTTTGCTGACCCAGCAGTTACCTATTTGCTGCCTTTTATAGAGCTAGCAGCTCTCGGCCTTTTCTAATGTCCCTGGTGACCTCCCCTCCCCCCCCCCCATCCAATGACCAGTTGAGGTTACCAGAAAAGTTGGCCAGATGGCACAGTACTCTGGTCAGTCGTGCAGCTTGGGCCTATCCGTCAGTGCCAAAAGCCGCCTGAAAGAATTTCTGGCTTAAAAAGCTCTTCCAGGAAGCCTGGGACCTGGGTGGACTGCACTTCTGGTCAGAGCAGGGGTCCGCAACCTGTGGCGGTCCAGCTGTTGTGAAACTACAATTCCCAGCCTGCGCCATTCATTTCTATGGGAGTTCTGAGAAGATCAGAGGAAGCATGCATGCTGGGAGTTGTAGTTCCACAACAGCTGGAGTGTCGGAAGGGTAAGCGTTAGGATCTGAGTGACATGGCCACATTCGGATGGCTAGTGAACTGAGTCACAACAGCTTCATAATGGCAGGTGCTCCCGGTGGGTAGTACCTGCCAAAAGGACAACACAAACGCATTTTTTACCGTGTCCGTTTTTAACCCGTATGCAGAACTATTCACCTCAATGGGGCAGAGAAAAAACAGAAATGACTAAAGCGCTGATGGGTACCCAAGGCAAATTGCTAAAATAAAAATGGCGCTGGGTGTGCTAGAAAGGCGTCACAACGCACAGTGCTTCACTGCGTAGCCGAAGACTGGTCAGAGTGGCCCTGCACAATGTGCTCAGCTCGGGTCACCAGTAGACGAGAGTGTGAGTGGGCGTATGGATACTTACCGTCTTGATTACTGCAGCGACTACACATCCTGCCCACTTAGGACCACCATATGACCGAACGGCGTGTTCTGCTGATATGGGGAGCTCCCGACTCTCCCTGACAGAAGATGGAGAGAAGGATCAGGTGAAGTGACACTGCTGCAATTGTCTGCCAGCGGCTTTTGGGCCCCCCTCCAAATTGTATGCATACATATGCTGAGCCAAACTGGAACGGTGGGGAGGCAGGCTGGGGGCGATTCCAAATAAATAAATAAAAAATCGTTATTCCCAGAGATCCCCCTTTAAGGGTACATGCAGATGGAAGTTTTTGCGGATTTTCCATGCATTTACTTGTGGATTTTGTAAAAGATTTTGATTCTGATCGGCGCCAGGTCTCAGCGTTTGCTGCACAAGCAATTGACCTGCTGCCAATTTCTGCACCACAGGGAAAATGTCCGCACCATGAGAGTTTAAAAATGTTATCTACTTGGCTCATACTGGATCAGGCTGCACGGTTTCCCCAGGCAAAAATCTGCATGGAAAATCCATTTCTATTATGCACCATGTGCACATGGCCTAAAGATGCCCCAGATGGCTGGTAGACACTTGTGTAACCTTACAGCATCTATGGAGTGGCTTACTTTGTGTCACAATTATAGCACAATTGTGACGCCTGTGGTCAACGGAGGAGGAAGAAACACCTCAAGCACTTAAAGGGGTTGTCCCACGATTGATGTACATGACAGCCATGTACCTCACATGGATCCAGAGATCTCCCCATTCAATGCTCTGCTAGATTGATATCAAGCTGGCAGCTCAAGGGGAGTGTCTTTTCTGCTGCAGCTAAGGGGGCGTGTCCATGCTCTCCCTATCACAGCTCAGGAGGCAGTTGAAGGATGAAACTGAGCATGTGCGGCCATCTCAGTGAGCAGGTCAAAGAAATAGGAAAAAAAGCAAACAGCAGGTGGCGCTACACAGATGCATTTTATTGAATAACTCTGTGGCTTTGCTAACTTTTTAATTGCATATAAATCCAAAAGTATTCAGACCCAGGTGCTGGTTTGAAAACTGTAGAATATAAGGCATGTGCTCCAGAATAGTGGCACGTGTTAATTTGGAAATCTGCAGCAGGGTGATCAGACGCAGGGGTTCCTGGAATAGACGCAGCGATCACTGTCTGTCTGATTTAGGTGAAGCAGCACAAAAGGGCACGTCAGAGAACCGATTTTTGAGAAGTCAGATTTCAGTCACTTGCTGTAGACCTCTGCTGCATATTGTTCTAAACCTCCAAGAAACAGACTGTCTCTGTGTTGTTTTTTTTTTTTTTTCCCCTGCATATTCAGTGGGTACATGAGTACCAGTCTGGTATTGTAGTTCAGCTGACCTGGGCACTACAGCCTTCAGGAATGCAGAGATCTACTGACAGTGCCCAGAAACCTCCACCATGTGCTTTCACGGTCATAGGGAGACCTCCAGAGCGAGAGCTTCTGGCTAATAGAGGGAGGTCCATAGCCGGCGACCGCCCTCCGTAATGTCCATATGTCCTAATATGGCATATTGACAGGGGTTGCCCAAATGGGACAAATTTCCTATGAAATTGCAATCTTTTCTTTGCGAACGAATTAAAAAAAAAAAAAAAAACAGACTTAAAAGTTGGTTACAGTATAGATGTCAATATTTTTATATATTATTTATATATATATATATATATATATATTTTTTTTTTTCTCTCATACATTCTGCAAGAAGCATATCTTTAGGGGTATGTTCACACTGCTAAAAATCCACAGCTGAAAACGGGTCAACGTTTTTGGTTTGGGTTTTTCTGCTTCCTTATCGACTTTTGTGGAATCCACCATCAAATCCGCTTCTAAGCGGTAACGTGTCACTTTTCAACAGTTTTCAGGTTGGCTACTGATAAAGCTCTGCTACCATTTGAATGTGGATTCAGGAGCGGAAAATCAGAAACCACCCATTTTCTGTGGCAGATTTTAGCCGTGTGAACTCGGGTATAGACAAATATAAATGCCCTAAACAGAATAATTACTGTCTGTTATGCAGTTGTGATTGTCCTCAGTGAGTAATCAGTTTTCGCCTCTGATCCTGTGACTACCATGGAGCAGGATATAGCTTCTGCTATATATAGGAAGCAGTCGGCCTATACCATCTACCTTGTGTGCTTCTTGAGGCAAGGGGATATTAGCAGGGGGACATGTCCATGGCCGGGATGTCACACTTCTGCTCCACGGGGAACCGGAAGCAGCGGGGACGGAGCACTGGTGATCAGGTGAGTGGCCTTCATGTAAACACTCTCAGGACCATAGCTAAAAGTAGTTTGGTGGTGAGACGACCTCTTTAAACTTTGATATTTTGTACGTCCGGCTGATTGTTCAGATCCTTAGATAATATAATAACCATGAGACCCTCACCTGATATTAACAATAATGTAGAAATTTAGTGCATGACCACGTGGTGCGATCATGTGGTGCTTCTGATGTGGCCATGCTGCGATCAAGAACCTGCAATACCGCACGGCCATTAACGATGCAGACTGGCTTAAACAGTGTGGTCTTATTAGTTTAATTAGGACCCAGTGCAACCCGTTTAGCTGCGTGGTTCTTGATCGCAGCACATCCGTGTTCCGAGTGCCACATGACCGCGCCGTGGGGCCACACCCTCAGGTGTTTGATTCCAAAGTTTCCCTTCAAAATAAGTAAAGCATATGGCACAAGAACCTTCTCTTTTCCCACTTTTTCGGGCTGTTGAAATTCCTCTGAATCATATGCAAATGAGTGATTCATCAGCATGACTTCATCTGTGACGGGCCTGCCCCTAGATCGACAGGGACGGACATTTAGTCTGGCCCTGATAATTCCCTGCCTGTGCCCCAATTAGCAGAGCTAGGGCTTTGACTTCAAAGCAGCGACTGCGCAGGTGCCTCTTCCAGGGAGTGTAGTGGCGTCTGCGCAGTGACTGCTCAGAGGCAGAGCTTCTGGTCTTGACAGGCTAATTGTGGACACTGGATAGGTCAGTGGTGGTGAACCTATGGCACGGGTGCCGGAGGCAGAACTCAGAGCCCTCTCTGTGGGCGCACGCACCCTGGATAAAGTCTATGGTGTACCAATATGCCTTAGACTTTTCCTGTCATCCATCAGCGCAGAGCGCACTATGAACAGCGCAGGCAGTGCACTGAATGTAGGCAGGCTATTACAGCTACATGATAAAGTACATGGAAGATATACTATATTGGTATTCAGGGTAAATTGCCATGTTGGCACTTTGTGATAAATAAGTGGGTTTTAGGTTGCAGTTTGGGCACTCTGACTCTAAACTGTTCGCCATCACTGGGATAGGTGGTACACATGATGGGGACACTCATGTGGCAGCATGATAGAATAGAAGAATGTTTTCTTATTATCTGCTAATAAATGCCTAGCAAGTATGGAAAGAGAAGTTATTGACTGTTAATTCGCTTCAAATGTTATCCAAAAAGTGGCGTATCCGGGAGAAGCCCACACAGACACCCACATGTGCTCTGCAGCTGTGTTCCTTGGTTGGATTCAGACCCCTTAGAGGTACAGTAATTATCCTCCTTTGGCTATAACATGCTTTAGAGCCAGGGTTAACTTGCGTATCTTATCTTCATTCACAGCTTTAATATATATATATATATATTACACACAGACGAAAAGCATAAAACCAGACACAGACATGGATTTTTAAGAGGAGCCTTTCTATTTTTTACTTCTGCCTGTGGTCAGAAATATGGCCACCAAATCCGGCAATTTTGTACCCAAACTGCAAACCACATGGACTTCCTGCTGCAAGACCTTGGCAGACGTCCTTGTGTTTACCACCGTGGTGTAACGTTTGTGGCTTTAGCTTATTAAAGGGTCCAATGTTTATCATTTGGTCGTCTCAATCTTGGATCCTAAGAAGACTCCTTCATCCAGCTAGCCATGTAGGAAAGACGCATGCTTTTATATATGGAGACTTTTTGTAGTGTAGCAGTCATATATGGAGTGACAGATACATGCAGATTGTGCTGCGGATTCACTGTCTGAACATACCAGTCCGATCCGCCAGATGAAGACACTGAGTCAGTATGTAGAGCTGATGTAGCTGAAGTCTGCATTTTGTGGGGGCTGCTCTCACATGCATGGATCTTGATATTCTGTGCACCGTATCTGAATTTGCGCACTGTTATGATTACACTACACATAATGATAAGGACACACTTTTTGTGTTCAAGAAATTTAACAACTAGCAGTTTTAGGCTACTTTCATAATGGCTTTTTTTTTTTTTATAAGAAGCTTCCGTATAATTTAATACAGAGATGCCCAACCTGCGGCCCTCCAGCTGTTGCAAAACTACAACTCCCAGCATGCCTGGACAGCCTACGACAGGACATGGTGGGAGTTGTAGTTTTACAACAAGTGGAGGGCCGCAGGTTGAGCATCCCTGATTTAATACATCCGGATGCATCCGTTTTGTCCGGATCCAGTTGTATTCGCAAACTGGACACAAAACCGCAACTTGCAGCAGTTTTGTGTCCAGTCAAAAAACTAAACAAACTGGAACAGAATGCGCCCCGATCTGGTTTGTTCTGCTTGTCAATGGGGATAATACGAAAGCATTTTGCGATGATGATGAAAGTAACTTTGCCAAACGGATGATGGATGTTATCATCTGAAAAGCAGTTTTAACATTTTTGTGCAAGTGGCGGGGGAAAAAAGTCACAAACACTGGTGTGAGGGGAATGATGAATTCCCTCCCAATGAATCTGTATGAGGAAGAGCATCCCTATACAGCGGACATGGTTGTTGCATGTAAATGCGGCTCTCACCTCCTCTGACGAGCAATTGTCGTGAACAAACTTCCTGATAATTGTCTGCTCCGTTGTCCCATGTAAATGGGCCTTAAGATGCATCTACTGAATTCTAGATGAGCCTGGAACACAGCTAAAAGTAGCCAAGCAGAAGATGCTGATGAAAATACGTAGCAGATATACATGAAAGGGCATTCACTTTAGACAAGTGTGGCAGCTATTGAAGACGGGTAGGTTGGTGCGTTGGGTGCAAGTCTAGTGTTCCGATGGGAAAAAAATGGTTACAACGCGATGATAAACGTACGATTGCTGGGGATCTGACCCCCACTGATCATCAGAACTGGGGGCCCATGTCATCCTGATGGATGGAGTGGTGGTGTGCATGCGAATGGGGTACCTCTAGTCAGACCCCCACTGATCCAACCGTTCTCTCCTATCCAGTGGACAATACCCCTTTAAACAGACTGTAGAAATGGGGCTGGAGGTTTGGTCACTCCCCACCGTTAATCACCCTGTACATTTTAGTCTTGGACATACAAACATGACTTCATATACTTATCTCAGCAATAACTGAAGCTGCCAAAGACTCAGGCCGTGGCATGGAAAATTCCTATTCTCTCCAAGTAGAAAACTGCTGAAGTAGGCTGTCCAAGCTAACGTAAAATACAGGGCACACAAAAAGTAAATGTATTGGACCTTGCTTACTTGGTAGCATGACATGATTACGGGGCAGACCCTAGGACGTCATCCGTGGCTGTACATCATCTACCACCATGGTCCTGCAGGCATTGACGCCAAGCCTGGGTTATGTTAGTTGAGCGACTGCCAAAATATTGCAGGGTGTTTGTTCAGCAGATACCTCTCCATTGGAATAAATAAGCAAACCAATAGCCCTCCATAATAGCCCATTGTGTACTGTAGGCTAAGTGCTTCTGTAGGAGAAATCAAGCCTACGGGTCATTGCCTCCTATAGATATTTAGTAGGCCGTATGTAACAAAACTTTGTCAAAGGGTTTGACCGATGATCCGCAGTGACATAGCAGGAGCGGCCAGTGGTAGCTGCTATTTCCCTGGAGAACAAAAGGAATGGGCATTATGCCTGACCCTTTTTTGCCCTGTCATCTCCTGTTGGTGAGAGTGGAGACATCACCATACGCATGAGATGGTAAACCAGTGGTTTCAGATGACATTCATCTAATGTAATGGATGAAGTGAACAGCCCTCACAGTATATGTAGACAGAAGGCCGTATAGCAGTTGGTGTGCACCTGGCACCTTGCAGGCAGCATGCTTTACAGCAGAGAGCTGAGCAGACTGATTTATAGTTTCAGGCCCCATTCAGACAACCGTGTGGCCGCTGTGCCTGTGTTGAGGACAGCAAACAGGGGGTTCGCAAAACACGAGCATCAGCGTGAGCAATCCGGGAGAAAACCGGCATCGGGAACCAGGTAAGTGTGCTCAGTGTGGATAGATAACCCCTTTAAACAGCGCATGCTCCATTCACTGTTAAAATGGCCCCATGTACTACTGAACTCAGAAAAAGCAGAGATACAATTGTATGACTTACAAGTTATACTGAATCGTTTCCCATAAGACTATAGATCAGTCTGCTCAGCTCCTCCTGCTCTAGAACATGCTGCCTGCAGATTTCATGCTGACAGGTTTCCTTTAAGTCCATATCGCCCATTAAAATGATACAAGGTTAAAGAAGGGAAGACCGCACATGTATCCAGTGAAATCAAATGGAGTGAGGTTAATCCAGTAGATGAGGCATTTTGTCACACGTAGCTTTTGTCAAGCATGCAAACAACTGCACATATGCACATAATGCTATGTGGTCTATAAGGGCAAATTGTGGCGACAGACTCCCTTTAAAGGGGTTGTGTTACAAAACATTCTACATTTTTCAAGCCAATTATTCAATAAAATGTATCTGTAGCGCCACCTGCTGTTTGGGTTTTTTCTTATTTCTTTGACCTGTTCACTTAGATGGCCGCACATGCTCAGTTTTATCCTTCAACTGGCTCCTGAGCTAGGATAGGGAGAGAGCTGCAGTAGAAAGGACACACCCCTGAGCTGCAACAAAAGACACTCCCCTTGAGCCACCAGTTTGATATAAATCTAGCAGAGCAATTAAAGAGAATCTGATCCACATGAGGTACATAGCTGGTTCTAGGTTTGTTATAGATTGTCATGTACATTTTTTTTTCACACTAATCATGGTATAACCCCCTTTAGGGTATTCCAGGATTTTAATGCCTGTCCTCAGTATCAGATGAGGTGTTTCAGAGTACCCCTGCCGGACTACAGCTCTGTGCAGTAGATGCAGCTTCTTACTGCAATCACCATTTTCAATTCTATGACAAGTCTAAAATATCCTAAAAGCCTAAATTAGGAGAAAATAATTTATTTTATGTTAAATTGGTATATCGGATTCAAAAGATTATGAAGTATGTGCTGGATTTCCAGTCCTGTCAGGTGTTTTAAGATTTCTTTTGTGTTCGCATTGTGTTGGTACTACAGAATTTCTAGTTGCATTATAGGTTTTTAATTGCAGATTTTTTTCCTCTTGGGAACGTGTTTTGCAACATCTGTTGCTTACATTGCAGAACTACTATATTAAGACCTGTCCTTGAGCCGAAGGGAAGCATATCCTTGAAAATGGGGCTTGTTTTCCATGAAAACATGCAGAAGCTGCCTCACTGAGCTCATGTTTTGCATGTTTAACCAGTAGATATAGGGATTATAATGTGATCACTAGCATGGCACCTGTGCTGGTTGACTTTTGTTTGCATGATAGAGGTATCTGGCCCCATTCACATCATTTTTTTTTTCCTTAAATTTCATTTTGGTTTGTGCCCTAAACGTGTCCATAGGGCTCCATTAGTTATATCGAGTCCTTTTTGCTCTCGTATTGCTGGCAGATATCCATATACCATCCCTATTAGTCTAGTAGAGAAATGTATATCTTTAACGGAGGCCATTACAGCGTGTTGGTGATAGAAGCCACTCTTTGGCGTCTGTCACAGGCCTCCGTTAAACTTTGGTTCATGTGACCAGTCACTTCCATCATTGGAGTTCATTTACTTCAAATGCAGGCAGGGGAACAGGCGCATGCACAGTCCATCCGCAGTGTAAGTGAAGGGAGTGCTGATTGATAATTGTTCACATGACCCTCCATCAGTGGCCATTTGGAGACCGCAGTGCTGGCCACCAAGTAAGCGGACCTGCCAATAAACATGAATTATGCATATTGAGCCATAAGACACCGACGCTGATGATTTAATGATGCCTTTTTATTAGCTACGTAAACAGGGGGATTCACTAGAAAGAGGCCCCAAATATTCTGTAATATCTCTCGCTAGGATGAAGCAATGTGCTCCTCAGCTTTGATGCCCGCACGTCGGAGTGATGAGGTAGGCGGCGGAGAGCTGTCGCAATCTCCATTTACAACTTCCAGGTGCATACCCCCGTACCTCTTCATTCAGTCACTCGACTTCTCATCAGGATGGTGTTGTACAGTATGGAGCAGCCCGTCTTCATGGTGCGAACTTATAGGGTCACCAGTTAGTTTAAGCAATGTCAGAGTCGATGAAGAAAGAAATATGGTGTATGTGACCTACCCTCAACGACAGGATCGTTGATCCCTTCTCATGGCTGAAAATGTCACAGGACACAATCGATGGCGTGAAACATCATCTGGAGCGGTTGCCTACGAAACCTCTGAAACACCTAGCACAGGAGACTGGGAGATCTTATTCAACATGTCAAAGAGCTGCAAAAAAGGCAAATTCGCATGCGTATCATGTCGTTCAGGAGCTCAAAGCAAGTGACATGGAGAACAGAGTCAGATACGGTCATTGTATCCAGGCGTTTGTGAGGGAAAATGAAGGAATATTGGACATCACATGGTTCTCGGATAAGGCATGGTTCCATTTGTAGGTTTATGTTAACTTGCAATACATTCGTTTATGGGCCACTGAAAATCCATTGGCTCTCGCCAAAAACCACTCTATGATCAAAAAGTCGGTGCACAGTGTGCGATGTCTCAGTTGTGCATCATCTTCGACAACACTGTGAACACCGATTTGTGAACATTTTTGAACAGTTTATGGATCAACTGGATGATCGCGAATTAACGGAAGGTTACCTCCAGCAAGACGAAGCAACGTGTTACACGTCGGCGAGTAACATGGCAGAAATTGAGTCCGTTTTCGGCAACAGGATCATTTGAAAGGTGCTTTGGCCACCACGGTCGCCGCATCTGACAACACCTTTGGGGTATGCTCAAAGGAAAAATCTATCAGAACAAGTCTCTCCCCCTTCCCTCCCAAAATGCTTCAGGATACGTTCAGGAACATGTCAAAATGTGTCTGGCAGAAAATGGAGATCACTTTCAGCATCGCTGTCACTGATTTGGACAGTAACGTGCAGTCGACATCTGACCACTGCATTCTGAGTACAGAGCCGAATACACTGGCGTACATACGAGCTGTTCTCCTCAATCTCCTCAAGTATACCTCTGATGGAAGGATCGCAAAGTGATGTGAAGAGGCTGTAACTGTAAGTGCCCACTCGCTTGTCAAATTTAATAAGGATTTCTCCACAACCCCATTTACATCCAACGAAATATTTCTGTGAAAATAAACCTGATACGGAAGTAAGTAGCATGTGACTTATCCCAGGCACAGAAAAGGGAAGGATTAGCCCCATCGATAATCGGACTAATCCTTGTGTGCTTCTGCAGCACATCCGTGGCAGAACGATTGTAAGCCTTGGATTTCTTCTGCAGATTGTGTAGTAAAATATGTGCTGAATATGCAATATGTAAAGCTGACGTGCAAATATGTCCTAATAATTGTATAGTTCGTAATGGCAAATTTGTGTTGCAGTCAAACTTCTATGGAATGATAAGCAGGCAGGCACTGGAGTATTTCATAAACTGAAGGTCCCTTAAGACAGGACAAGTCGTCAGGCGATTGTCAGGAAGGAAGCGTTCCTTCCCGGCAATCGTCTGCTCGTCGATGGAGGAGACCCCTGCATTTACATGCATCAATCTTTTCCACGGTATAGGGAAGACTGACCACTAATGCCATCTCTCGTCCCCATACAGACTTGTAGTTTGCCAGCAGCAGAGTGTGATTACACAGCACGATCTGCTGCCGCCAAACGACTATTTAGGTGACCTCATGAATAATGGGATTATCTGATGATTGAGTTTATCAGGTAAGTGGTGGCCCCTTTACACTGCCAGATAATCACTTACCAGCGTTCCTCGTCCATCTTTTCCTTGACATCTGTTATCTGGGACATCCTTGTACATGTGAGAAAGCTGATCCTGTCAATAGCTGTGGGTTTGGTGATTTATGTTATGTGAATAAGCGTACAGGAAGCTATTAGTAATGGTCCTGCTACCTAAGGGTAGGGTCACATTTGTGTTTTACCGATCCGGCAGGCTGATCCTATTGTCAATGTCTGTAAATGACCCGATCCGGTGAACTCTGGTGGCTGTTCTCTGCCAGAACAGCCTGCCGGATCAGTTAAACGCAAATGTGAACCTACCCTAATCCATTGTGAACTTCAGAGTACATAAAATGCTAGATGTGCCAGTAATAACTCACTCGTTCATCCCTGCCATAGGCCATCAGCCCTGTTGGACTTACCTTTTACTAGATTAAAGATGTAAGGAGAATTTAGCTGTGTGTGCTGGCTCTTAAAGGGGTTGATGACCTATCCAAAGGTATAAACGGGGGTCTGATACCTGGCACCCCCTCCTATCAGATGTTTGAAGAGGAGGTGGCGCTCCATACGAGTGCTACTTCTTTATTACAATGCCTGTGGTCTCAGAAGTGGTCTGTAATCACAAGTACTTGCTCCATTCTCTTGGATGCCACCACTGCAAGGGAGACGACTGGCAGTGTAATGAAGAGGAAGGAGCACAGTCTCCTTTTCAAACATCTGATCAGAGGGGGTGCTCGGTGTCGAATCCCCACAGATCAGATATTGATGACCTGTCCTGGGGATAGGTCATCAATATATACTGCCTACACAAACCATTTGAAAACCCATGAATGCCATCTGAGGGCCCTTTTGGCAAGAAGCTTTCAGATTATTTTGCTTGGAAAAGTTGATAGTTCAGTGAAAAAAGTTTTCAGTCAGGCCTACCACGCACCTTGTCAAGCATGGCAACAAACAAAACAAAACTGTAAAGCATGAGATGCAAGTTTTGTGCCAAAATTGTAAGCAAAAGCCAACTTCATAGTGAATCTGAGCCAATCTTTGAAGAGATACCAGACTTTTCCGCAGTTGACTTAGCTATGCATTACCTATTCACTTGTAATCTTCTGCTGGCGCTCTTGATTTACAAGAATCCTGAGAAGATGCACTTAGCTTCTGAGAGCTTGAATATGTCCATGTTGGAAATTGACACGCTGATCTCTCTGATAGGTTTTCCTTTTACAAGCGCCTGTAATGTTTTTTAGCGGTCCATGTGATTAATGGCGAGTCAGCTGTAGTCCATGTAAGCCCCTTCAAGTGGTTGCCATGGCAGTATCAAGCTGCATGACTAATCGGAGACTGCTGCTTCCATGCACGTAAGCAAGCTCGTGTCTGACGGAGAAGAGTAAGAATGCTTGGTGAGAAGTTACTGGGCAATAGGAGAATGCCAGATATTATGCAGGGAGCTGACATTTCATATTGCTTGTAGCATCTGACTGGTAAACCATGTATGAGAATATCACTTAAAGGGGTTATCCCATAACTAAAGTGAAAAACTCCAATCAGACATCATATAGTACATGACAACCTCTTTCTAACAAAGCTAGAACCAGCCCTGTACCTCACATGGATCCAGAGATCTCCCCATTCAATGCTCTGCTAGATTGATATCAAGCTGGCCGCTCAAAGGGAGTGTCTTTTCTGCTGCAGATAAGGGGGCGTGTCCATGCTCTCCCTATCACAGCTCAGTGGGAGTGTCTTTTCTGCTGCAGATAAGGGGGCGTGTCCATGCTCTCCCTATCACAGCTCAGGAGCCAGTTGAAGCATGAAACTGAGCATGTGCGGCCATCTCAGTGAGCAGGTCAAAGAAATAAGAAAAAAAGCAAACGGCAGGTGGCGCTACAGACACATTTTATTGAATAACTCACTGGCTATGCTAAATTTTTAATTACATGCAATTGCAAAAAATAGAATCTAGAATATTTTTTTCCATAGGACAAACCCTTCAAAGCGACCCTCCAGTTCAAGAAAAAAAGTAAATTAACTCATGAACAGTTACAGTGGGGGAAATAATTATTTGACCCCTCACTGATTTTGTAAGTTTGTCCAATGACAAAGAAATGAAAAGTCTCAGAACAGTATCATTTCAATGGTAGGTTTATTGTAACAGTGGCAGATAGCACATCAAAAGGAAAATCGAAAAAATAACTTTAAATAAAAGATAGCAACTGATTTGCATTTCATTGAGTGAAAT
Organism: Bufo bufo; assembly: GCF_905171765.1. Classification (NCBI taxonomy): domain Eukaryota; kingdom Metazoa; phylum Chordata; class Amphibia; order Anura; family Bufonidae; genus Bufo; species Bufo bufo. Next base: position 530,566,613 of record NC_053390.1, on the reverse strand, counting down.
AAGTATTTGAACCCCTACCAACCATTAAGAGTTCTGGCTCCCACAGAGTGGTTAGACACTTCTACTCAATTAGTCACCCTCATTAAGGACACCTGTCTTAACTAGTCACCTGTATAAAAGACACCTGTCCACAGAATCAATCAATCAAGCAGACTCCAAACTCTCCAACATGGGAAAGACCAAAGAGCTGTCCAAGGATGTCAGAGACAAAATTGTAGACCTGCACAAGGCTGGAATGGGCTACAAAACCATTAGCAAGAAGCTGGGAGAGAAGGTGACAACTGTTGGTGCGATTGTTCGAAAATGGAAGGAGCACAAAATGACCATCAATCGACCTCGCTCTGGGGCTCCACGCAAGATCTCACCTCGTGGGGTGTCAATGGTTCTGAGAAAGGTGAAAAAGCATCCTAGAACTACACGGGAGGAGTTAGTTAATGACCTCAAATTAGCAGGGACCACAGTCACCAAGAAAACCATTGGAAACACATTACACCGCAATGGATTAAAATCCTGCAGGGCTCGCAAGGTCCCCCTGCTCAGGAAGGCACATGTGCAGGCCCGTCTGAAGTTTGCCAATGAACACCTGAATGATTCAGAGAGTGACTGGGAGAAGGTGCTGTGGTCTGATGAGACCAAAATAGAGCTCTTTGGCATTAACTCAACTCGCTGTGTTTGGAGGAAGAAAAATGCTGCCTATGACCCCCAAAACACCGTCCCCACCGTCAAGCATGGGGGTGGAAACATTTTGCTTTGGGGGTGTTTTTCTGCTAAGGGCACAGGACAACTTATTCGCATAAACGGGAAAATGGACGGAGCCATGTATCGTGAAATCCTGAGCGACAACCTCCTTCCCTCTGCCAGGAAACTGAAAATGGGTCGTGGATGGGTGTTCCAGCACGACAATGACCCAAAACATACAGCAAAGGCAACAAAGGAGTGGCTCAAGAAGAAGCACATTAAGGTCATGGAGTGGCCTAGTCAGTCTCTGGACCTTAATCCAATCGAAAACCTATGGAGGGAGCTCAAGCTCAGAGTTGCACAGAGACAGCCTCGAAACCTTAGGGATTTAGAGATGATCTGCAAAGAGGAGTGGACCAACATTCCTCCTAAAATGTGCGCAAACTTGGTCATCAATTACAAGAAACGTTTGACCTCTGTGCTTGCAAACAAGGGTTTTTCCACCAAGTATTAAGTCTTTTTTTGTTAGAGGGTTCAAATACTTATTTCACTCAATGAAATGCAAATCAGTTGCTATCTTTTATTTAAAGTTATTTTTTCGATTTTCCTTTTGATGTGCTATCTGCCACTGTTACAATAAACCTACCATTGAAATGATACTGTTCTGAGACTTTTCATTTCTTTGTCATTGGACAAACTTACAAAATCAGTGAGGGGTCAAATAATTATTTCCCCCACTGTACCTGGTGCCTTCCTATTCACCTCTTTAGCTGCAGAGTAGATCTGTCAGTTCCAGGGCTCCTCTTCTGCCATCCAAGATGGCTGAGACACCTCTCAGACTACCTGATGCATACTGTGCATTCGTAAATCCAAGACACTTCCTTGAAGACTCACTTCGAAAAATAGACAAAATCAAGCTGACCGTTTGAAAAGCAATATAAAAGTAAAGACCGGCCCACAACATCACAAACTGGTGATGAAAACAAATACAATTTCATAACTCGCTATAATTCTGCACACCACAAAATTAGGGAAATACTAAACCGCCACTGGTTCACCCTCTTAGGTGGAACTGTGGCCAGCCAACCACACCTCGCCTTCTGTAGAGCAAGGTCACTAAAGGAGATGGTGGCACCATCATGCCCTAAACTTGGTTTATCCACCAATACCACCACTAAAAGTAGGGGTTCCTTCAAACGCTGTAAATGCTGCTTAATAATCAGTGACGGGCTGCAAGAAGTTGAGATTACCACCTCAGGGGAAAAAAAATCACACTTCGCAGCCACATAGACTGCGGTACATCTAATGTAGTGCCCCTGCAGACTACAGTACGTGGGCTGTACCACCCAGAATCTGAGGGAACGGATAAATTCCCATCGCTCTAACACAAAGAAGTATATAAAACCTAGTGTATCCAGACACTTCGCAGAAATCCACTCAGGTGATGCATCCCTTTTGAGGTTGACTCCTGTAGAATGGGTCCCCCAACTCCTTCCCACAATAATGCCGAAAAGAAATGTATTGGATTTTCAGTTTTAATTCCCTCACTCCTTTTGGTCTTAATGAATGCCTAGAACACAACAACTATTAAAGGGGTTGTCCGGGCTCAGAGCTGAACCAGGACATACCCTTATTTTCACCCAGGCAGCCTCCCTGAGGCTAGCGTCGGAGCATCTCATGCTCTGATGCGCTCCCTTGCCCTGCACTAAATCGCGCACGGCAAGGTCTCTTTAACTTTCAATAACACACTGCTGGGCGGAAACTTCCACCCGGCAGTGTGTTCGGTGACATAACCGGCTCTGATGGGCGGGCTTTAACGCTGCCCTAGCCGTTTTACTAAATCCTGCCCATCAGTGACGGTGACGTCACCGGGCTTTCTGGCAGCCCCATGGAGAGCCCTGGTACGTCACCGGATCTCTAAAAAATCCCTTTGCCCTGCGCGATTTAGCACAGGGCAAAGGAGAGCATCGTAGCATGAACTGCTCCGATGCTCAAGTCAGGGCGGCTGCCTGGGTGAAAATGAAGGTATGTCCGGGTTCAGCTCTGAACCCCGACAACCCCTTTAATGAGCGCTCGGCTCCAGTCCCGTCACCATTCATCAGGAGCGCTCCCTTTTTATCACTTTTTTATATACACGTCCACTACATAATTGTGTCTTCAGATTAGTTCTACTACCCATGGGGTGTATCACCCAATGACGGAAAAAGTTGGTCGCTCATATGAATTGGTGATTGCTTATGTTCTGTCTAGTGTATACACATTAGTCAGAATGGATTGGTCCACCTGTTTTTATTTATCAACCAGTGATACTGTACTTAGTGTTTATATAATGGCAATATCTGATCTTTTTATCTATTTATTTTTTAGCCAATGATATTGCGCCCATCATATTTATATAATTGTCATATTTATTTATCTTTTTTTTTTTTAACCAGTGACATCGTGCCCATTGTACTTATAATTGCCATTTGTGATCTATCCATTTATTCACCTACCAACCAGTAATATTTTATATTGTGCCCTTTTTATCCATACATTTTTATGTATTTTTTTTTTTTTTTTTTGACTATACATGACGATGATCAAATGATCTTATGTACATTTACCCACTATACCCACAGTGTACATTCATTTTCCCTCCCTCCCCCTAAACTTCGCATCCCCTATCGAGGTCCACCTGGTGTCCTTGCATTCCACCTTGGAGTGCACTGGATTCCGCCCCCATCCGCCCCATGATGCGTTCCACGGTGGACCGCAATGCGGCACTGCCTTCGGCTCCTCAAGCCTCCCGAACATGCGTTCCACTGTGGATCGCATCAGGAGCCATCTGAGACACACGGAGCTGCCCTGACCGGCGCTCTCTGCCCATTCACACAGCATCATACCTGGGCAGACCTACCTATAGATATTTGTAAATATATTTTATATATTCTGGGCAATAGAAAGAGTCCGGAGGACCGGAAGTGACCCTCCGCCCACTTCTGGTCCCCGCCAGAACTCGCGGCAAATTGATGCCTAATTGGTAAATTAAGACACCTATATGTACCTGGCACAAGTGCATCCTATGTTATGTGTTTTTATTTTACACTGCTCTTGAGAAAGGGGGAGATACCCGAAACGCGTTAAGCTTTTACTAAATAAATAACTCTCCATTTGGAACCATGACTACCTTTCTTTTGGGACGTGGAGGAAAGTTTATAACCTCTGACGAGCGATCTCGGCGGGGGAGGAGAGGGTATAGGTGTTTTATGCTTATCCTATACCTCCCTCCCTGGTGAAGTAAGTCCCCCTTCGTTTAAAAATTTTTTAAGAACCCCCACAGGAATATATGTTCCACCATATATCCACACTGTTAAATAGTATAGGCACTGCTCCCAATTGATTCACCTACACCTTAACTCCTCCTATCAATCTCATCATTACCTTGTCGTCCCTGTGCCCCCAGGGAAAGCTCCAGCACTTTTTTTAAAATTTTCTTGTTTTCATTCCTGTACATACCTTGCAGTGTACACGCGTGCACTGCTATAGGGCGCAGCCTCGGTATCGATCCACCACCTACCTCACCCCAACATCCCTGTCCACACTAATAGTCCTCCTGGCGCTCCTCAATCTATTTCTTTCATCATTTTGTACTACCCTAATTTTTTCTTTTCCCTCATCAATATTGCAAAAAAAAGGAACAGGTTCTATTTTATTATTTATTTTTTTGTGTTGGGGAGGCACAGACCGAAAACCCACTCTATAGCGCTTCTGTGGGGTTTTCCATTCCTTCCCTGCACTTTCCGGATTGCGGACCCATTCAAGTGAATGGGTCTGCATCCATAAAGCGGTGTGCACGCGGCCGGGGCCCATATATTGCGGACCCTCTGTTTGCAGGCCTCAATATTGGCCTATATATATATATATATCTGTCGAAGCACTGAGGCAGGGGCTGGCCACAGAAATGAGTGGAGCTTGGGTGCTGCAAGAGCAATGGTGAAGCCCTGCTTGCACCAATTGCTTATTTTTCATATTCAGAAAAAGCATCATAACTCGGGAATGGAGCCGCAGATCAACAAAAGAAAAACTGTTTTAATCTGGTGAACCACAGCTCTGATTTTATTTGGGGAACACTGCAAAACATTTTTAAGTCTTTTTCCTTTTTCTTTACATATGTCTTTACATAAGTCTTTTTCCTTATTCTTTACATATGTCAAATGACATCAAAGTAAATTTGAGATGAGTTCCCTATTTTTTGTTTGATTGATTTGATATATACGGTATTTTTCGCCCTATAAAACACATCTGCCCATAAGATGCACCTAATTTTTAGAGGATGAAAATAAGAAACCATATAGTATTTCAGACCTCAGCTTAGACCTCCAACGTTAATAAGTGCCCCAATCGGACCTCCATGTAAATGACCCCTCTTCATAGGGTAATGTATAGTTTCACTTGAATGGGATGAAAATGCTGACTGTTTTGCTTGGCGTGGGTGGATTTATTTTCCTTTTTGTATTTTCTTTTATAATTTATTTTTTTACTTATTTTTTAAAAATATATTTTGCGCAACATATGTCCCTTACGAGGTCCTTGAAAGACCCTTGGGTGACTGACATTTTTTTTTTTTTTTTTGTATTTTGCGCTATTTGCACTGTGCACCCCAGACTTATAGGCGAGCTACCTTGCATCTGGTGGCATTAAATGCTGGGTGTCTTTTTGGTTCTGACGGTGTAAAAGCTTTCGGAGACCACTGCGGCCTGTGACTTTGCTCCATGGGTTGTAGACATTGAGCAGTTCCTGCTCTTTCATATTCTTATCTGACCTGTGCAGATTAACTGTACCCGCTGCTGGTTTCCAGATACATGTAACAAGCAGCAGGTTGTGATAAGTACCATTAGCTGATGATGCAGTATTTCAGGAGCTTCATGAGCATGGTTAGGCTTGTTCTTGTCTGCTGTTTCACATGAAGTTTGACATTTTCACTTCTACCATGCAATACCTGAAGGCTTGCCATGTCTCCCTTATGTCGAGTGATGTGGTATGCCAAGTCACTAGCAGGTGAATTAGTGCAGCATATTTTACATAGATGCTTTATATGGTTGAGCATCCGTCGTGCTTGTTATATTGTAAATCTTTTACCCTTTTCTTTGTACAATTAGGAAGTAGACTGTTTTGCTGGGATCTCTTTAAGTGTGGAATCTACATGGCAATTATCAGGATCAACCAGTTCCCAATAGTTACCTGATTGCTCACCGCAGGGTAGAGCTGCATTCGTATTTGTAGCAATCATCTCCACTGTATGTGGACAAGCGTCCACTACAAGATGATGTGCGGCCAGCAGATGATTTAAATTGGACCGGTCACCTCTCCTGATATGATTTTATTTTTTGTAGTAACTACTTGCCATCCCCATGTAATAACAATGAAGTTTATGAATAAAGGTACAGCTGGTTTTTACCAGTTGGGTTTGTGTCTTTGCACAGTCTGACACTGCTGGATCCTCTCCGATTGTTCAGAGACACACCCTGAACTAGTAACGCTCTTTTGTACATTTATCCATAAATTTCTAGCAGGAATAATAGAGGAATGGCAAAGCATAAAGTCATGAGCACAAAAGCTTCAGAATTGTCATTTCATGTTGACTACAAATATTTACTAAAGCAGACATGTCAGGGGTGGTGACGGGTAGTATTGAATGTGCCACAGAAAGGATCCAATCACCCAATGAATGGTGGCACTTTTACACAGGGCAAGTATCAGGAACAAGCATTCTTAGGGACGCTGGTTCTTCATAGTTGCCCCTGTCATTGGCTTGTGTAAAGGGGCCTTAACCCCTTAAGGACACAGCCTTTTTACACCTTAGGACCAGGCCATTTTTTGAAAATCTGACCAGAGTCCCTTTAAGTGCTGATAACTTTAAAACGCTTTGACTTATCCAGGCCGTTCTGAGATTGTTTTTTCGTCACATATTGTACTTCATGACACTGGTAAAATGAAGTCAAAAAAATTATTTTTTTTGCACCAAAAAATACCTAATTTAACAAAAAAATAGGAAAAATTTGCAAATTTCAAAGTTTCAGTTTCTCTACTTCTGTAATACATAGTAATACCCCCAAAAATTGTGATGACTTTACATTCCCCATATGTCTACTTCATGTTAGAATTGATTTGGGAATGATATTTTATTTTTTGGGGATGTTATAAGGCTTAGAAGTTTAGAAGCAAATCTTGAAATTTTTCAGAAATTTACAAAAACTCAATTTTTAGGGACCCGTTCAGGTCTCAAGTCACTTTGCGAGGCTTACATTATAGAAACCACCCAAAAATGACCCCATCTAAGAAACTACACCCCTCAAGGTATTCAAAACTGATTTTGCATACGTTGTTAACCCTTTAGGTGTTGCACAAGAGTTATTGGCAGATGGGGAGGAAATTTGAGAATTTCATTTTTTTGTCTAATTTTTCATTTTAACCCATTTTTTCCACTAACAAATCAAGGGTTAACAGCCAAACAAGACTGTATCTTTATTGCCCTGACTCTGCCGTTTACAGAAACACCCAATATGTGGCCGTAAACTACTGTACGGCCACACAGCGGGGCGTAGAGTGAAAGGTGCGCCGTATGGTTTTTGGAGGGCTGATTTTTATGGACTGGTTTATTTACACCATGTCCCATTTGAAGCCCCCTGATGCACCCCTAGAGGAGAAACTCCATAAAAGTGACCCCATCTAAGAAACTACACCCCTCAAGGTATTCAAAACTGATTTTACAAACTTTGTTAACCCTTTAGGTGTTGCACAAGATTTAATGGAAAATAGAGATACAATTTCAAAATTTCACTTTTTTGGCAGATTTTCCATTTTAATATTTTTTTTCCAGTTACAAAGCAAGGGTTAACAGCCAAACAAAACTCATTATTTATGGCCCTGATTCTGTAGTTTACAGAAACACCCCATATGTGGTCGTAAACTGCTGTACGGGCACACGGCAGGGCGCAGAAGGAAAGGAACGCCATACGGTTTTTGGAAGGCAGATTTTGCTGGACTGTTTTTTTGACACCATGTCCCATTTGAAGCCGCCCTGATGCACCCCTAGAGTAGAAACTCCAAAAAAGTGACCCCATTTTAGAAACTACGGGATAGGGTGGCAGTTTTGTTGGTACTAGTTTAGGGTACATATGATTTTTGGTTGCTCTATATTACACTTTTTGTGCAGCAAGGTAACAAGAAATAGATTTTTTGGCACGTTTTTATTTTTTGTTATTGACAACATTCATCTGACAGGTTAGATCATGTGGTAATTTTATAGAGCAGGTTGTCACGGACGTGGCGATACCCAATATGTATACTATTTTTTTTATTTATGTAAGTTTTACACAATGATTTCATTTTTAAAACAAAAAAAATGTTTTAGTGTCTCCATAGTCTAAGAGCCATAGTTTTTTCAGTTTTTGGGCGATTATCTTAAGTAGGGTCTCATTTTTTGCGGGATGAAATGACGGTTTGATTGGCATCTATTTTGGGGTGCATATGACTTTTTGATTGCTTGCTATTACACTTTTTGTGACGTAAGATGACAAAAAATGGCTTTTTTTACACCGTTTTTATTTTAATTTTTTTACGGTGGTCATCTGAGGGGTTAGATCATGTGATATTTTTATAGAGCCGGTCGATACGGACGCGGCGATACCTAATATGTATACTTTTTTTTTTATTTATGTAAGTTTTACACAATGATTTCATTTTTGAAACAAAAAAAATCATGTTTTAGTGTTTCCATAGTCTAAGAGCCATAGTTTTTTCAGTTTTTGGGCGATTATCTTGGGTAGGGTATGATTTTTGCGGGATGAGATGACGGTTTGATTGGTACTATTTTGGCGTACATGCGACTTTTTTGATCACTTTTATTACCTTTTTTGGGAAGTAAGGTGGGCAAAATTTCAATTTCATCATAGTTTTTTATTTTTTATTTTTATGGCGTTCACCGTTCGGGTAAAGTAACATAACCGTTTTATAGATCAGGTCGTTACGGACGCGGCGATACCAAACATGTGTAGGGAATTTTAATTTTTTCATTTTTAATAAGTGATAAATGTGTTTTTTGATTTTTACTTTTTTTTCACTTTTTTTAACTTTTTTTTTGACCCAGACCCACTTGGTTCTTGAAGATCCAGTGGGTCTGATGTCTGTATAATACAGTACAGTACAATATATATTGTTCTGTACTGTATTTTACTTACACTGAACAGATCTATGCTTTCAGCACAGATCTGTTCAGCACCATGGACAGCAGGACGCCTGAGAGGCGTCCTGTTGCCATGGGAACCTTCCCCGTCTGCTCAGAACTGCGCAGACGGGGAAGGGTAAGCACAGGGCTGAGGGGGGCTCTCTGGGGGCTCTCTCCCTCTCCCATCGGGGGGCTGCAAAGGCACAGCAGCCCCCCGATGGGAGAGGGAGGGAGCTCCCTGCGCTGTTAACCTTTTCCATACAGCGGTCCGTACGGACCGCTGTATGGAAAGGGTTAACGGCTGACATCGCATCGCAGATGTCAGCCGTTTATACCAGGGTGCCAGCAATGTGCTGGCACCCTGGTATACCCACTAGAAACCAACGATTATACAAGGGGAGGCGGGCGGGGGATCGCGATCCCGCCTGCCGCACCGCCCGCCTCCCGCACCGCCCGCACTGCCCGCAACCCTCCCCCTGCACCTCCCACCGGGCTAAAATCACTCGGGGGGTGCAGGGGGATCGATACAGATCTATTTTAGGAATACTAAAGTTTCTGATCCCCGCGGTCAGGGACCGCAGGGATCAGAAACGGCAGAAATCGCAGCAAACCGCAGGTCTGAATTGACCTGCGGTTTGCCGCGATCGCCGACATGGGGGGGTCACGGGACCCCCCCGCGCATTTAGCCTAGGTGCCTGCTCGATGATTTGAGCAGGCACCGGGTTCCGATCACTGCCGGCCGGGCGGCAGTGATCGGAACAACACATGACGTACCGGTACGTCATGTGTCCTTAAGTACCAGGACATCATGACGTACCGGTACGTCATGTGTCCTTAAGAGGTTAAAGGGGTTGTCTCATCATGGACAATGGGGGAATATCGCTAGGGTATGCCCCCATTGTCTTATAGGTGCGGGTCCCACCCCTGGGACCCGCACCTATATCAAGAACGGAGCTCCAAAAGTGAAGGAGTGCGCACTAGCCCTCCATTCATTTTCTATGGGGCCGGCAAAAAAAGCAGAGCGCTGGCTCGGCTATTTCCGTTGGCCTCATAGAAATGAATGGGAGCGGGGGCCGCGCATGCGCGGTACGCTCCCATTCATTTCTATGGGGAGCCGGCTTGGTGCTGGCAGGACTGGAGTCCTCCAGGGCACCACCTTGCCGGGCTCTGTTCTCGATATAGGTGTGGGTCCCAGTAATGGGACCCGCACCTATAAGACAATGGGGGCATATCCTAGTGAGATGCCCCCATTGTCCATGATGAGACAACCCCTTTAAAGGGGTGGTTTGATTTCCATATTGATGACCTATCCTCAGGATCAGATCAGCTGTTTGAAGAGAATGCAGCGCTTTTACGAGCGCTGCATTCTCTTCTGTTTACCTGCTCGCCATCGGCGAGCAGTGTAATTACAGCTCAAGTGAATGGGACGGAGGAGCTGTAATTACACTGCTTGCTCCTCTTATGCTGACCTCATACAGGTAAACAATGACGAGAACGTAGCGCTTGTATAGGCACTGCACTCTCTTCAAACAGCTTATCACCAGGGGTGTCTGGTGAGGGCCCGACTCCCATCTGATATTGACCTGTTCTGAGGATAGGTCATCAATATAGGAAACCCAACAACCCTTTTTAGAGTTTGGTGGTTTTACATTTCCATGTACTTTTAGCAAGTTGTGGCTTTTCTTACAATTCAATACAAGAATGTTAGAGGTGAGCCTGTATTCAGGAAGGAATTCCCAGCTTCTCACACCTCCTCGTTGCCTGGAAAGCTGGGAGACGTGCCTTTTCATGTACTAACAGATGCAGAGTATAATGTCATGACAGACACTTCGGGATGATGATAGAAACTGAGCACCTATGACAGGTTTATGTAGGTTGTATTAATAAATGAATAGGTTGGACTGTACAGTTACAATGGTTATCGTATATGTAGACTTTAAAGGAAATGTGTGACCTCTAATTTCTTTCTGCCAGATAAAACCTGATGGTAACACATCTCCTTTTTTTCTAATCTGGTTTTATTTTCTGATTGTAGATAGTAGAAATTCTGTTTCCTGAACATGATTATGGAGGTGGCTATCTTGCCTGAGCTGCTGTTAACAGCATTTAGATAGCGACTTGACAGAAGCTGACTTCTATGGGAGAGATTTTTAGGCATGCTCTGTGTCCTGTGCAGAAGTCATTGTACAAGGGAGGAGCAGATAAATGTGACCATTACCCATTGTGAATGGTTGATTCTGTCTTATCGATATACAGGTGATATCTCTCATTGTAATCCTGCCTGTGATGATGATGAGATGACTGCCGTAAAGTGATTTGTACAGAACAGGCAGTGGTGCCTATTATTGTTACACTTAGGCCTCATGCACACAACTGTAATTTTGGTCTGTGTCTGATATGCATTTTTTTGCAAATTGCACTCAGACCCATTCATTTTTATGGGATTGCAAAAAAAATGTGGAGCTTTCTGCATCCGTGTGGCCGTTCTGCAAATGGTAGAACATGTTCCAGTCTTGTCTGTTTTGCTCACAAGGATAGCCATTTCTACTCATGGATGTGAGAACATTGCAGAATGCACATGGCCATTAACCATATTTTGCAGTTCAGCAGCTTGTGGACTGAAAAATGGATGTGATTGTGTGCATGAGGCCTAAAAGCCAGTGCGAGAACTGCAGAATTTTTGGATTTTTTAAAACTTTTTATTTTTTATTTTTTTACAGCTTTGTAGTCAAAAGGAAATTCAGAAGTGACATCACCACAAAAAAAAAAGGGGGGTCATTTATTAACTCCTTAGTGACCCATGACGTATCGGTACGGCATGGTTCCCGAGTCCTTAAGGACCCATGATGTACCGGTACGTCATGGGTTTAAACCGCGATTGTGGCGGGGGTTAATTGGGACAGGATGCCCGCTGAAATCATTCAGCGGGCATCCTGTCACAACGCTGGGGGCGTATCCCCCGTATCGGCGATCGCCGCAAACCGCAGGTCAATTCAGACCTGCGGTTTGCGACTTTACCTGCGGTTGCGGTCGGGCGGTGCCATCGGGTCCCCATGCGGCTGTAGGGGGGACCCGATGGCATGGAAGGCAGCGCGATGTCTAAGGAAGGCAGCGCGATGTCTAAGGAAGGCATCGCGCTTCCTTCCGGTGAAGAGCCTGTGAGATCCAGCCCCCTGGATCTCACAGGCCGGAAGCTGTATGAGTAATACACACAGTATTACTCATAGAGCCAATGCATTCCAATACAGAAGTATTGGAATGCATTGTAAAGGAATTATACCCCCCAAAGTTCAAGTCCCAAAGTGGTACAAAAAATAAAGTAAAAAAAAAAAGGTGAAAAAATAAAGTTTTCCTCCCCAAAAAATTAAAGTTTTAAGTAAAAAATAAACAAAAACGTCATTTTCCCCAAATAAAGTAAAAAAAAATTTGTAAAAAATAGGGGAAAAAAAAAAGTATTCATATTAGATATCGCCGCGTCCGTATCGACCGGCTCTATAAACATATCACATGACCTAACCCCTCAGATGAACACCGTAAAAAATAAAAACTGTGCTAAATAAACCTTTTTTTTGTCACCTTACATCACAAAAAGTACAAAAGCAAGCGATCAAAAAGGCGTCTAACCGTCAACTCATCCCGCAAAAAATTAGCTCCTACCTGAGACAATCGCCCAAAAAAAAACAAAAAACTATGGCTCAGAATATGGAGACACTAAAACATCATTTTCTTTGTTTGAAAAAAACTGTTATTGTGTAAAACTTACATAAAAAAAAGTATACATGTTTGATATCGCCGCGTTCGTATCGACCGGCTCTATAAAAATATCACATGACATAACCCCTCAGATGAACACCGTAAAAAATGTAAAATAAAAACTGTGCTAAATAAACCATTTTTTGTCACCTTACATCACAAAAAGTGTAATAGCAAGCGATCAAAAATTCACAAGCACCCCAAAATAGTGCCAATAAAACCGTCATCTCATCCCGCAAAAGTCATACCCTACCCAAGGTAATCGCCCAAAAACTGAAAAAATTATGGCTCTCGGACTATGGAAACACTAAAACATGATTTTTTTTTTGCTTCAAAAATGAAATCCTTGTGTAAAACGTACATAAATACCTAATATGTATACCGTACTTTTTATTTATCGCCGCGTCCGTGACAACCTGGTCTATAAAAATACCACATGATCTAACCTGTCAGATGAATGTTGTAAATAACAAAAAAAAAAAAAAACTGTGCCAAAACAGCTATTTGTTATCTTGCCTCACAAAAAGTGTAATATAGAGCAACCAAAAATCATATGTACCCTAAACTAGTACCAACAAAACTTCCACCCTATCCCCTAGTTTCTAAAATGGGGTCACTTTTTTGGAGTTCCTACTCTAGGGGTGCATCAGGGGGGTTCAAATGGGACATGTCAGAAAAAAAAACAGTCCAGCAAAACCTGCCTTCCAAAAACCGTATGGCATTCCTTTCCTTCTGCGCCCTGCGGGTGCCCGTACAGCGGTTTACGACCACATATGGGGTGTTTCTGTAAACTACAGAATCAGGGCCATAAATATTGAGTTTGGATTGGCTGTTAACCCTTGCTTTGTAACTGAAAAAAAAATATTAAAATGGAAAATCTGCCAAAAAAGTGACATTTTGAAATTGTATCTCTATTTCCATTAATTCTTGTGGAACACCTAGAGGGTTAACAAAGTTAGTAAAATCAGTTTTGAATACCTTGAGGGGGTAGTTTATAGAATGGGGTCATTTTTGGGTGGTTTCTATTATGTAAGCTTCGCAAAGTGACTTCAGACCTGAACTGGTCCCTAAAAATTGGGTTTTTGAAAATTTCAGAAAAATTTCAAGATTTGCTTCTAAACTTCTAAGCCTTGTAACATCCCCAAAAAATAAACTATCATTCCCAAAATGATTCAAACATGAAGTAGACATATGGGGAATGTAAAGTAATAACTATTTTTGGAGGTATTACTATGTATTATAGAAGTAGAGAAATTGAAACTTGGAAATGTCCTTCTTTTTTTTTTTTTTTTTTTTTTTTTTTTTTTTCAAATTTTTGGTAAATTTGGTATTTTATTTATAAATTTTACCAGTGTCATGAAGTACAATATGTGACGAAAAAACAATCTCAGAATGGCCTGGATAAGTCAAAGCGTTTTAAAGTTATCAGCACTTAAAGTGACACTGGTCAGATTTGCAAAAAATGGCCAAGTCCTTAAGGTGAAATAGGGCTGAGTCCTTAAGGGGTTAAACAGAAATACGCCTACATTAGGTGTATTTCTGGCGCAGATTGTGGCGCAAAGGTCCTTTGCTCCACAATCTGTGACTTTTCCCTGCTTGGTCTAAAAAAGTGAGTGTGGAAGGGGACGGGCCGGCAGGTAGGGCTGTCTCATTTACCATTATCTACGCCTGGTTTAGGCCTAGAAAATGGTCTCAATGTTAGACAGTAAGGAAGCTCCACTACATATCTTCGGTGGATTCACCGGCATATACCAGTCTTAATAAATGTGCCCTTAAATGTTTAAACAATACGGCATTCCGATGACTCATTCCTTTAAAAAAAAAAATATATAAATTCTGTAAAATAACTATACTACAAGAAAATTTAGACTAGTACATTCATATTCATAGTCACCTGTGGCTGAGGACATGGGTTTCTAGATGGCCGCTAGCAGATCCGCAATACCCAGTCCCCATAGCTCTGTGTGCTTTTATTGTGCAAAAAAAAAAAGATTCGATACATATGCAAATTAACCTGAGAAGTGCTGTCCCTGACTCATCTCAGGTTAATTTGCATATGTATCGAATCTATACACCGAGCTATGGGGACTGGGTATTGCGGATGTGCTTAGAGGCCATCTAGCAGCCCATGTCCTCAGCTCTATACCCAAAATCCAGGTGACAGGTTCCCTTTAAAGTGGTATTATACCTACTATAAATGAAAGCTCTTTACGCACAAAAATGTGCGCTAAGAGCTTCTATTTTTCCATTTATAGTAGGTATAATACCACTTTAATCTAGAATGATCCCCATTTCTCAATTCTATTGTTTGCATGTAAAATAAGTATATCATTTTAATTTTTTTATTTTTTTTATTTTTTTTAGCAGCTTATACAATGAAGAGAGAAATTTACTCCGCATCAGAGAACGGGAGAGACGAAATCAAGAAATTCTTCAAGAAAGAGACCCTTATGTTGACAATGCTCCACTTTTTCCAGAACCTTACAAGGTACATTTACATGCAGCACAATGGGTTAACTTCATCCAAGTAATGGTGGTTTGACTGTCTAGAGATGCATTTTGGGTGCATTCTTGAAATGTATCAGACTTACCCCATAGTTGCTTAGCAGAGCAGCTGCAGTTTAGTTTGCCGACATGTGAAATAGACCGGTTTCTTAGTTCCCTCGGGAAATTAGAAGTCTCCAGAGCGCTTGCAAATTAGGGGAACTGGTATTGGTAAGATCACACCAAGTCTTGAAGGCACTTGACTGCTTCTCTCCAGTGTCTTCCTTTCTGGAGAGTTATTTACATGCCATAGTTTTCTACCTTTTGTTCTATGGATGACGTCTGCTGTTTACCAAGCAGATACTGCCACTTTGCAGTGACCTGTTAGTCTACTTTCACACTGGCGTTTTGGCTTTCCGTTTCTGAGATCCGTTCAGGGCTCTCACAAGCGGTCCAAAACGGATCAGTTTTTGCCCTAATGCATTCTGAATGGAAAAGGATCCGCTCAGAATGCATCAGTTCCGTCTCCATTCCGCTTTGGAGACGGACGCTTGCAGCGTTTTGGTGTCCGTCTGATGAAACTGAGCCAAACTGATCCGTCCTGGCACACAATATAAGTCACTGACACAATATGGCACAATAGAAAACGGATCAGTCTTGACTATGTTGAAGAGAATACAAACAGATCCGTTTTGAACGGATGCAGACTGTTCTATTTTCTGAACGGATCCGTCCATGACAGATCCGCACAAAACCCAAGTGTGAAAGTAGCCTATGATGAATTGAGAATAACGATTGTGTTGGTGACACAAGTGCAGGGTACTTTTATGCTACTATTGTTTTACTGCAATATAAGAAAGACTAGTCTGTTATAAAACATTATCTTTTGACAGAATATGCTTAATTCAGCAACATTTATCATATCTTTTATTATCTTAGACAAGCAAAGGAGACGAACTATCTAGTCGTATACAGAGTATGCTTGGTAATTACGAAGAAGTAAAGGAGCTCATTAGTGCAAAATCGCATCAAGACCTTATTGGCATCCCAGTTAAATCTCAGGGACGATCTGTTAAGCAGCCTCCAACTAACAGTTCTATGGGCCCTCCGAAATCAAGTATGCCTTTGGGGCATAGGAATAGACCTCATACTGCTCCGGAGCTGTCCTCTGGTGCTAATGTAAAAAATCACATCCAAAATCATAGTCTTCAGAATACCCGAACACAGGAGCAACAATCTGGAACCGTGTCTGTGGAAAGAAGCGGGAAACAAGGTCAAGATCAACGCTCTGCAGAACAGCCCTCCTCACCAGCATCAGTCTTGGCCCTTTCCCCTCTGCTGTCACCCTTGTCCCCCCCGATTGAGCCCTTGTCCCCTTTACATTCCAGCCAGCAAACTGATTCCAAGTCGCGCAGCAATCAAAGCCATGCCTCCAAATCCCCAATTGTAACAGACCTAGCTAACAGGGACGGCGCTACCACTGTTGCCAACCTAGTACCTTCATCACAAACCTTCCCAACCTATTTGACTTCAAAAACGCATACGTTGCCTCCAAAGCCCACGGCTTACGTGCGTCCTATGGATGGTCAAGATCAGGCTCCTACTCTTTCTCCAGATCTGAAGCCTCTACAAGAGGACGATCATGAGGAGTCTTACGAAAGTCATGTAGATCTAAAACCCAATGCCAAGGACAAGCTTTCCAGAATGGAAATTACTTCTGACCATTTTGAGGTAGGTTGTAATAAGTGTAAAAGAATCAAATTCTGATGCCTCATAAACTATTCTCATTGACTGTATTGCCAAGCAAATGTGACATTTAGGAACAAGATGCATATTTGGCTTTGCAAGTAATAATTGTATCTCTTGGGACTAGATGATGGGAGTGTGGCTAGATGATGAATCAAAAAGAATGGTGCAAAATTATAGCCCAGGTATTCATAACTGAAAGAACATAACACAAATGTATTAGCATGAAAAAAAAAAACACTTATCCACGTTTTAGCTATACACCTATGGCTGGGGGGCAGATATACTGACTTTTTGCCCCATTCTTGCAAATTCAACGCACAAAAAGCTTTTTCTTGTTGTAATGTATCTTAAACCTTCCTCTTTTGTATACTGGTGTAAGCTCACCAGTACAAACAGCGGCGGATTCACGAAAACTGACTTTTATTACCCATAGCCAGTCACGGCCCAGCTTTCATAGCAGCCAGTCACGGCCCAGCTTTCATAGCAGCCAGTCACGGCCCAGCTTTCATAGCAGCCAGTCACGGCCCAGCTTTCATAGCAGCCAGTCACGGCCCAGCTTTCATAGCAGCCAGTCACGGCCCAGCTTTCATAGCAGCCAGTCACGGCCCAGCTTTCATAGCAGCCAGTCACGGCCCAGCTTTCATAGCAGCCAGTCACGGCCCAGCTTTCATAGCAGCCAGTCACGGCCCAGCTTTCATAGCAGCCAGTCACGGCCCAGCTTTCATAGCAGCCAGTCACGGCCCAGCTTTCATTTCTCAAGAGCAGAATTTTATTTTAATACAGGCCATTACTTTTGAACCATCATTTTGACTCGTCCTGTATATGTCTAAAAATGTATGTATGTGATGGACTGAAATTTAAATAATTCAAGCAAAATTGTCAAACTGCCACAAATTCCATTAAAACCTCTGTATAATAAAACAAACGATTCGGTGATGTTACTTAAATTACCTATTTTGCTTAACCTCCAAAGCTAATACTGATTAAACGCATTGGAAATCCCTTGTAATTAATAAGCTACATTCAAATAGCCGTAATACAGCTGCTTTTTAGTGTCTGTATTACCGCTGCAAGACTTGGATCCCCATGTCATAGTGGGCATCAAAGCATTATGGGGGGGATTTATCAAATCTTTGAAATCTCCTGCGATGCTGGACGACGTGCCTAATTTGTGAGGCGGTGTGCACCAGAATGAAATCTACGGCAGCTCGGAGCTGCCGTAGATTTCGGTCTTCATTTCTGCCTGAAAACAGGAGCAAATGAAGATAAATGTGTCAGGCCTACTCCACGTCCCCTTTTTAGAAAGTGGCTAGGGTGGCGCAAAAAAAAGTCAAAAAGTTAAAAATGTCATAAAACAGTGTTTGCAACTTTTTTTATGCCACCAAAAGTGGGTCAGGGAAATAATAAAACTCCCCCCTATATGTTCCTGTGATCACAGTGTACCTATGGAACAAATCCTTTGGCCAATTAATTAAAGGGGGTGTCCAAGATAATTAAACATCTTGGATGAGCCCTGCAGTAGCCTAAAATACAAAATTATCTTTCCTAATTATACTCTCCTCCTTTCTCAAGTACAATTTTTTTTGCGGCACTTGTCTGGTGTACAAACAGCAGCAGTGACATGCTGGTATACAGCACGTGACTACTGCAGCCAGTCACTGTCTAAGGGCCCTCGCACATGACCGTATGCCCTCCGAGATATACTGTCCGTGAGCGGGCCATATGTCCCGGGGCGTCATCGACTGTGCGCATGGGAGTATACAGTATCATAGATTGCAATGATGCTGTGCACGTCGGGCCGCCTGCGGGTTATTGTCCTGCACTCATATGATTTTATGATGCTGTGTACACCCGGGCGCACAATCAATGCCGCCCTGGGACATTGAAGTGCATACGGTCGTGTGCAAGGGCCCTAACACTGAGGACAGTGGTCAGCTAGCAAAGTCACGCGGCAGCCTGTCGCTGTCCTAAGAATTGGACTGCTGAGGACAGTAATTGGCTGCTGCAGTCATGTTCTGTGTACCGACATGTTACTGCTATAAATAAGATTTTTTTTATTTTAGTATTTTCCGAGATTTTGAATTATCTCAGACATCCCCTTTAAATGGTGTCAGTGCTTAGTGCATTGCCCAAGTGTCCATTGCGCCTGAAAATTGTGTAGTTTAATCAGTAGAAAAGTACACCATAGTAATTAGGATATATTTAAAGGGTACACTAATATTATCAAGTAAACACATTAGTCACATTAGTGTGATGGGAAGAATACTACAGGTGAACATTTTCCCAGTGCATGCTAACTTGGATTTTGCTACCATAGGTCACAACTGTAACATGCTCTTAGGTCTTTATGTAAAGTCTATAACAGGGCCCCCAATTTTACCTGCAATTTATGCCTACTGGTATTCCCACTCACGTTGGGCCACATCAGACATCAATTCCCAGGTTCATCTGCAACACCAACACCTCATACTTATGCCCCTAAAAAAATACACTGAAGAGTAATGTCACTGCGTGGCAATTACACTTAGGCCCCTTGCACACGACCATGTCCGCAATATACAGATGCGGACTGTGTGACTTGCAGATCCATTGACTTTAATGGGTCCAGGTTCCTCAGTTTGCAGACATATTCTTTCTTTTTGCAGAACAGACACATGGATGCAGAAAGCACATGGATTATCAGTGTGCTTTTCACATCCATATGTCCGTTCCGCAAATAAATACAACATGTCCTATGCATGTCCACAAAGTTGTGGATGCAACATGGACGGTATGTGTATTTTGCACATCTGCAATTTGCGGATTGCAGAATACATGTGGTGGAGTGCATGAGGCCTTGCAGTTATGTCACAGATCCTAGATTATGCATATAGCACAGGGATAATAAGCACAGTGGTGTCGGTCTCAGTACTGGGGTAATGACCACAGTGATGTCGGTTTCAGTACAGGGGTAAGAACCACAGTGATGTCGGTTTCAGTACAGGGGTAAGAACCACAGTGATGTCGGTCTCGGTACAGGGGTAAGAACCGCAGTGATGTCGGTCACGGTACAGGGGTAATAACCGCAGTGATGTCGGTCACGGTACAGGGGTAAGAACCGCAGTGATGTCGGTCACGGTAAAGGGGTAATAACCGCAGTGATGTCGGTCACGGTACAGGGGTAAGAACCGCAGTGATGTCGGTCACGGTAAAGGGGTAAGAACCGCAGTGATGTCGGTCACGGTACAGGGGTAAGAACCGCAGTGATGTCGGTCACGGTACAGGGGTAAGAACCGCAGTGATGTCGGTCACGGTACAGGGGTAAGAACCGCAGTGATGTCGGTCACGGTACAGGGGTAAGAACCGCAGTGATGTCGGTCACGGTACAGGGGTAAGAACCGCAGTGATGTCGGTCACGGTACAGGGGTAAGAACCGCAGTGATGTCGGTCACGGTACAGGGGTAAGAACCGCAGTGATGTCGGTCACGGTACAGGGGTAAGAACCGCAGTGATGTCGGTCACGGTACAGGGGTAAGAACCGCAGTGATGTCGGTCACGGTACAGGGGTAAGAACCGCAGTGATGTCGGTCACGGTACAGGGGTAAGAACCGCAGTGATGTCGGTCACGGTACAGGGGTAAGAACCGCAGTGATGTCGGTCACGGTACAGGGGTAAGAACCGCAGTGATGTCACAGCACCTGCACAGTGCAATGGCCAAAATGAAGTAATGGTTGCAATGATGTCATAGTGCAGGGGTGATACAAACAGTGCTATTACCGTCAAGTTCTATGGGAAAGGGTTATTGCACACAGTGATGTCACAGAACAACTATGGTAAACATAGTGATGTCGCAGTACAAGGATAATTAATACAGTAATGTC
Organism: Bufo bufo; assembly: GCF_905171765.1. NCBI lineage: Eukaryota > Metazoa > Chordata > Amphibia > Anura > Bufonidae > Bufo > Bufo bufo. Next base: position 530,545,880 of record NC_053390.1, on the reverse strand, counting down.
ACAGTTCCGGGTTATAAACATGGTGATTAGACTAAACAATAATTCACATAGTTATGTGGTAATACAAGATTAAAGGGTTATTCCTGTCTCAGCCTCAGTTGGCATCTGGGTAGGCGGAGTTACAGAAATGGGTGAGCGCTCGATACTTTGCTGTTTTCATAACCCCCATAGCAGTGAATGGGAAACTCTGTAGTCACGGAAGCACCACTGCTTGCTGTGCTATGTGATTTGTGTAGCTCCCGTTCACTGCTGTAGGAGTTAGGGAAGCTGCACAGCGCTGGCCGCTGGACCATTTCCATAACTTCTCCTACCTCCAACTGGTGATTCCTGTCTTAGCCATGAAAGCCTGAGATGGGAGTACCCTTTTAACAAGTAATATCAAGTGCATAGAATGAATGTTAGTATTCCATTATGTTGAAGAGTTGCTGTTGGCCCCTGCCACCATTGTGCCCTCTCTAGTATGTCATGGTTTCAGTAAAATGGGTAGTCTCCCGCTCCCGTGCTCTGTTCTTACTGTCAGAGTGGCATAGTCTGCACGATTTTTCTACTTTGGATGAGTCACAGGTTTCATTTGGCAGCACATAATACGTCTAATAATTCCCAGGAACTTCTTCTTTTCTCCAAGTGTGCTTCACTTGATTTCCTTTACCTAAGACACCACTGATGCATGTGAGTAGTACTGAAGAGGAAAACGGAAGGAACCTATGAACTGGTTATTGCGCCCTTGTGGTTCTTGGGTTTCCTTGTGCTGTCTAGCTTTTAGCTCCATGGCTGGCGGAATTTGTGTGTAGGTAGAGGATGTTCTTGTAGGGTTTTATTGAGCTCATGAAGTCAGTGATTTCATTATTGCATAGCTTACTAATCACATGAAAGCAGTTTGTAGAGAGTGAGAGAATACTAGCAGTAGACATGATCAGACCATAGGTGCCAAGGTCCGATGGTGTAATATGCCTGCTTTATGCTTACTTGCAGGTCTGCTCATCTGCATCCTGGTGCTGCACTCCAAAAATGGCCGCTGATGGATGGTCCTGTCCCTCCTTGGCCTCTATTCACTGACACTGGTGACAGACAAGGATACCAGCGCATGCGCAGTCTGACACCAGTGTAAGGGAATGCAGGTCACTGATGGATGGGAGCCTCCATCAACGGCTATTTTTGGAGTGCTGTGCTGGGAAGCAGGTGAGCAAACCCGCTAGTAAATATAAATTAGCTATATTAAAGGACATGTGTCACCGGATTATCGGCATTAATCCAGCTGACATTTGACACGTGCATGTCCTCTGAATTTGGGGAATACAAAATCTCCTGAGGAGACTTCTAGGTCAGGCAACCCCTCTTGTTAGCTGAAGTAATGCTTTTAGTCCTAATTCTTTGTGTGGCCTCAGTGTGTCCAAAATTGATCTTTCTTTTTTAATTTATGTAAATGAGCCTCTGGGTGCAACGAGGGTGCTGCTGTTGCACCTAGATGCCCTGGTCTTTGCCTGCTTTGCCACACCCCCACTGCGAAGACTGACAGGCCAGGTGGAGAAAACATATTGACACCTCTCCCTGATGTCTCACAGAAGCATGGTGGGGGGCGCACTGCTGTCTTTATCGGGGGCAGCGGTGACTCGGGGATTCCAGTTATGCATCCCGGAGTCTCCTGGTCCAACAATGACTTCCAGTTAGGACAAAATACTAACTTTTATTTTAGCAAAACGGCTTTATGGTTAGTTTTAAGAAAACCGTGTAATGTGCTGAGCAGCGACGTGCCATTTGCTTCATCTGATGACACTTTTTTCTTAAAGGGAACCTATGATAACTCAGGAATGGAGCCTTGGTTTAACAAAAGAAAAACAGAATTTTAATCATGTGAACCACAGCTCTGTGCCCATGTAAACAGTTTGGTCGCTGGCGACAGATTCCCTTTTTAAAAGGGCATCCGTCAGCAGATTTATACCTATGAGACTGGTTGACCTGTTACATGTGCACTTGGCGGCTGAACACATCTGTGTTGGTCTCATGGTCATATGTGTCCGAATTACTGAGAAAAATGAAGTTTTATTATATGCAAATGATCCTCTAGGAGCAACGGGGGTGTTGCCTTTACTCTGTTCTCTCTGCAAGTACTGTTGACAGGGCCAGGCAGTAAAAAAGCCATCATACCTGGTCCTGTCAAAGTGCAGAGGGCACAGAGTTGCAGAGAGAGCAGAGCCTCTAAGTGTAACGGCAATGCCCCTGTTGCTCCTAGAGGCTCATTTGCATATATTAACACCTTTATTTTTGTCAGCAATGTGGCACATGGGACCAACACAGATGCCTTCAGCTGCCAAGTGCACATATAACAGGGCAGCCAGGTTCACAGGTACAAATCTGCTGACAGCTGCCCTTTTAAAATGAGCATACTGATCTACAGGAAAGCTCAATTTAGTTGTGTTTTATGCACATTTTTATTACTGTAGCATCCCAGTTATCATGAGTGGGGGCTCGCCTTAGAAGCTGTACCCTAAGGCTCATGGTGTGCGGCATCACAATTACTTCTAACCTTAGTGATGCCGTGCTGGATTAGGTCATGTCTCCCAACAACTGGTTGGAACAGCATTTTGCAGCCTCTGTTAGAAGTGACAATCCAAAGGGTATAATTGACCTGACATTTCTAAACCCGGCTGGATTTCCTGGATAAAATAGGCCGGATTATTCGCTGAAGCCTTCAAATCTGTTGTCCCTCTGTCCTGCAAACTGAAAGCTGATCCAACAGCCAGCAACAGGCTGAATTGTGTGCAGATGTAGCAGAGCTCAGTTTGTGGTATCGGTAGAAATTTTGCTGTCATTGCCATTCGGGAGATGAAAATAAGTCAAAAGGAAAAGTGGAGCGGTTGCTGTGAAATATGAGCTGGAATTTTATTTGTTGCTATTGACCCGTAGTTCTCAACCTGCGTTAGGTGTACCCCAAGGGTACGCAGGACTTCCTAACATCCAGTAATGTTTGATTGCTGTTTGCTTGACATTTAACTGTACCACCATCCTGAGGCGTTTTACTCTCGTAGGCACAGACAACACAATGACGTAATCATCTTCTCGACCACCTGAGCTAGGCTGCAAAGAACTCAGGACGAGGGCCCGAAGAAGCATCTTGGGGCAGCACTATTGGGACAATATGCAGGGGGTCATTATTAATGCTGATGGGCACTATGGGGGCACTAGTACTACTGGCAACACTAAAAGGGGCATTTCATTCTACTGGGAAACATTATGAGGGTTTTATTACTACTGGGGGCACTATAAAGGGTCATTAGTACTACTAAATGCACTACAGGTGGGTGTCATTACTTTTGGGGCATACTAATAGGTGCTTTTTTACTACAGGGGGCACTATGATGGTTTTTATTACTAAGGGCACATTAGGGGGCATTAGTACTACTGGGGGCACTATGGGTAGGCATCTTTACTTCTGTGGCATACTGTGTCCTTTCTGGCTAGTTCTGAAATGCACTAGTAGAGAACATTGTCTACCAGAACATTACTTGATATGGCAGCATGCAGACAATCTAGCAGTCTACACTGGGGAAGATCCTCTCCTGTGTATTGCAGGGGGTATCTAAAGGGCTAAGGACTTTAGACACCACCTCTACACAGGATCCAGTGGTGTAATACAACCTTGGTGCTGCCTGTTTCTAGTAGATCCTGCTAGGCACTTGGCTGTTCCTACTCTGTGAGCTTGTGTGATATTTTTCCCTCAAGGTGGAAACATAGTTGATGGATGCAGTACTTGTAGGGTAGACATTCGGTGGACTGCTGCTGAGCAGGTGGCATCCCATGACACGGTCGCAATAAATCCCTTCTGTTTGCCTATGGAGATGGCTTGGCTCCAAGCTTGCATTTTTCCATCTGCTTGTAATCAGTTTGGCTGACCCTAGGGTGTTCACATACTTATAGGGAAGCAGAGCAGTGTATGTGCCCGACAGAGGCCTTGAATATTGTGTTTAAAGGGAACCTGTCACCAGGATTTTGGGTATAGAGCTGAGGACATGGGTTGCTAGATGGCCACTAGCAAATCTGCAGTCCCCAGTCCCCATAGCTCTGTGTGCTTTTATTGTGTATAAAAACCGATTTGATACATATGCAAATTAACCTGAGATGAGTCAGAGCTTGAAAATAGGACTCTTCTCTGGTTACACAAGTAAGATATGACTCTCATGTTAATTTGCATATGTATCAAATGTTTTTTTATACACAATAAAAGCACACAGAGCTATGGGGACTGGGTATTGCGGATCTGCTAGTGGCCATCTAGCAACCCATGTCCTCAGCTCTATACCCAAAATCCCGGTGACAGGTTCCCTTTAAAGAGCCTAACTGATTCTAGGAAGATCTAGACCTTCATCTATCTGATACCAAAGATGATATTTCTAACTTTTACTGTGGAGCAATTAACATGAATGCAACCTCTGGCCATGTTGATGTCATGGAGGCTCCCTTGTTTGGTTGTAGCCTCCCTGCAGTTTTCTCCCTGCTATTGAAATGTATCTGACATTGCCGATACTTGTAACGTAAGCTTCAGGTGAAGAACTAGAGAGAGATCCAGCATCCAATAAAAAAAAAAAAACTTTATTGAAGCCAAAAACACCACAGATCTATTCATACTGACCCTTACTGATCCAATATGTATAGATCCGAAACGCGTAAACACTCTGCTGCACTTTTTTTTTTCTTTCTAGTTTTAAGATGCTTCAGTGAAGATCTCAATTTTATTGGTTGGTGGATTTTTCTCTTGGCCAGTTTTTTTTTGAATTCCCCCCCATGCTTCTGTGCATCTTGGCTGACTGCCTTTTTTATAAGCTTTTATTTATTTTTTTTGTTTTGTTCTAAATGGGAAAATGGTACATTCAATTTATAATGCTTGGGTAATATTTGGGTAAACTTTGTCATAATCTAAGTGCAGAAATTGTTGGTTAGAGGGCATGGCTATGGAAGTTGTCACTGTGCACCATGTGCTGAAAGCCTATTAGGCAGAGAAAAATGTCCAATAATGGGACAAATTCACGTGTTCATGCATAATTTTTGTATGTTTATTTTATTTTTATTTTTTATGTTATTTTATAAATGTTCCCCAGTGGGTTTGAACATCCAGCATGGAATAGTTTTGAATTGCTTTTCAAAGTCCTGACGTATTTTCCCATGTCACAGTCGTCATACTGTAGTGGACTCTGTCCCATTGCACTCTGTGCAATCATCTCAGACAAAGTCTAATCCGCGGCAAGTATTGACAGGACAAAAAGTTGCATTCAGATCTCAGACAAGAGGGTTTCCTACATTGTAGAGGAGCTCATGGGGCATTAAACTGCTTGTTTTCTGGCAGAATTCGAATAGACTCGGTTCTATAGCTCCATGATGTGTGGTGGGTGGCCTTGGTGTCCTGATGAACCTGCCAGTTTCATGGAGTATATTCTAGGTCATTTACCCAGGTCATTCCTCTTGCTGGAGAACACAAGATGTTCAAGTTTCTACTGATGTCCTGGCAGGTCAGTATCAGGTCACTGTTAAACCAATGAATTGTGTCCTGTGGAGGCAAAACCAGTATGGAAGGTCCTGAACAGGCAATTCTAGAACATCCTGCAGTACTTTTGAGATTGGGTATGTTTTGTGTGTTGTAGTTTTTATTGTATGACTCCTTAGAGCAACCACTAATTAAGATATGCCTTTCGGGTTATGTACACATTTGTTATACTTTTTTATTGTTTTTGCGTTGGTATCACACTTCATTTTCTCTGTGTGAGCAATATGCTAAAGAACAACTAAAGTAGAAAAAAAATCCAGACTACTGGAAACCATTTTAGAAGTCGGAGAAGATATCTTCCTGGGTTGCTGTTATTTCCAGGAGTCCAGTGCAAGCCATTGGCTGTCGTTACTTGAAAAGATATATAACTCTGTAATGCAGGACAGGTCTGCCAGAGCAAGAGATGGATTTTCTGGCCAAGAGTAGAGGACCTAATACCCTCTTTCATTAACTTAAAGGAGTTAAAGGGGTTGTCCCTCAGGATGGGTCATCAACCTAGCACCCCTGCCAATCAGCTGGTTGAAGAGAAGGCGTGCATCGTGCCAGTGCAGCCTTCTCTTCATTGTTTACCTGCTCACCGTCGTGTCCAAAGCAGGTGTAATTACACCTAAGCCATCCCATTCATTTCTATGGGACAGCTCTGTAGTATACACTTGTATAGGAACGAGCCGTCCCATTGAAGTGAATGGGACAGCTTAGGTGTAATTACACCTGCTCACCACTGCTGTTGCAATCGCAAGCAGATAAACAATGACGTGAAGGCTGCACTGGCACAGCACCTTCTCTTTAATGACGTATTCAGTGGGGGTGCCAGGTGTCAGACCCCCACCAATCTGATATTGATGACTTATCCGAAGGATAGGTCATCAATAAAAAAATAACTTTAATAACCCCTTTAAATAAAAATTCAGGCAACCCCTATAAATGGCCTAAATTAGCAAAGAAATTATACTCGCCCCTTATCTCTCATGCTCCTTCCTACGCTGTACTGCATTACTCCCCTCTGCTGGCGTAGTCTTCCCTGCTGCAGCAGTGACCCTGTTGAGGCCAGCGATTGGCTGCAGTGGTGACCTGAGTGAGTGGAACTTTGCTCCTGCAGCCATAAAAACAAAGAGCAGGGAGGACAGGAGCACAGCACAGGAAAAGGCTAGTTACATACACACTGCTCCAGTTCCTGATTTGACACACCCATGGGCATAACATCACCGAAGATAAAGAGCTGCATGTTCATGTGACCACAGCCCATAACAGAAGATAGGAGCAATATAGTTTAAACAAATGCATTACAAACTTCAGAGTGCATTCAAATGGCAGTAAAGAAAGAAAAAGGGGCATTAAAAAATGATGATCTATACCTAAACCCCTGCAGTGCCCTGAGTGTATATTCTGCTTCCCCACATTGCACTCAGTATATATTATACCCGCAGTGCCTTCGGTATACACTAATGTCCCCCATAGTGCCCCCAGTATAAATATGGGCCCCATTAAAGTGGTTATCCCATGACTAATGTAAAAAATTCAAATCCTACATCACATGACAATTTCTTTCAAACAAAGCTAGAACCAGCCCTGTACCTCACATGGATCCAGAGATCTCCCCATTCAATGCTCTGCTAGATTGATATCAAGCTGGCAGCTCAAAGTGAGTGTCTTTTCTGCTGCAGCTAAGGGGGCGTGTCCATGCTCTCCCTATCCCAGCTCAGTGGGAGTGTCTTTTCTGCTGCAGCTAAGGGGGCGTGTCCATGCTCTCCCTATCACAGCTCAGTGGGAGTGTCTTTTATGCTGCAGCTAAGGGGGTGTGTCCATGCTCTCCCTATCCCAGCTCAGGAGCCAGTTGAAGTATGAAACTAAGCATGTGCGGCCATCTCAGTGAGCAGGTCAAAGTAATAAGAAAAAAAAAAAAAAAAACAGCTGGTGGCGCTATACAGATACATTTCATTTAATAACTCAGTGGCTATGCTAAATTTTTTATTACATATAAATACAAAAGTATTCAGTTCCAGGAGCTGGCTTAAAACCTGTAGAATATTTTTCATGGGACAACCCATAACAACATGAACAATCAGTCTGCTTAAACTAATAACACACACATAATTAAATGTTACCATGTTTTTATTGAACACACCATGTAAACATTCACAGTGCAGGTGGGAAAAGTATGTGAACCCCTAGACTAATGACCTCTCCAAGAGCTAATTGGAGTGAGGTGTCAGCCAACTGGAGTCCAATCAATGAGATGAGATTGGAGGTGTTGGTTACAGCTGCCCTGCCCTATAAAAAACACACACCAGTTCTGGGTTTGCTTTTCACAAGAAGCATTGCCTGATGTGAATGATGCCTTGCACAAAAGAGCTCTCAGAAGACCTACAATTAAGAATTGTTGACTTGCATAAAGCTGGAAAGGGTTATAAAAGTATCTCCAACAGCCTTGCTGTTCATCAGTCCACGGTAAGACAAATTGTCTATAAATGGAGAAAGTTCAGCACTGCTGCTACTCTCCCTAGGAGTGGCCGTCCTGTAAGGGTGACTGCAAGATCACAGCGCAGACTGCTCAATGAGGTGAAGAAGAATCCTAGAGTGTCAGCTAAAGACTTACAAAAGTCTCTGGCATTTGCTAACATCCCTGTTAGCGAATCTACGATACGTAAAACACTAAACAAGAATGGATTTCATGAGGATACCACAGAGGAAGCCACTGCTGTCCAAAAAAACATTGCTACACGTTTACAGTTTGCACAAGAGCACCTGGATGTTCCACAGCAGTACTGGCAAAATATTCTGTGGACAGATGAAACCAAAGTTGAGTTGTTTGGAAGAAACACACAACACTATGTGTGGGGGAAAAAAAGAGGCACAGCACACCAACATCAAAACATCATCCCAACTGTGAAGTATGGTGGTGGGGGATCATGGTTTGGGGCTGCTTTGCTGCGTCAGGGCCTGGACAGATTGCTATCATCGAAGGAAAAATGAATTCCCAAGTTTATCAAGACATTTTGCAGGAGATCTTAAAGGGTTTCTATCACTTCGTATGACATAATTAGCTGTCAGACACTAGCGATCTGCTAGTGTCTGCTCTGGCCAACCATCCTACTATAATCACTTGTGGGGCAGCGGTTTTGCTAAAAAACTAACTTTTATAAATATGCTAATGAGCCTCTAGGTGCTATGTGGGCGTCAGCACCTAGAGGCTCCGTCTACCTTCATACACAGCCGCCGCCCAGCGCGTCCCTCCAGCCCGCCCATGTCCTCCTCCGTGTGACGCAGCGGACGAGTTCTCGCGCATGCGCCGTGCGCGGCTGTATTCGGCGCATTTGAGATCTCAGCTCGGAGCGGTCAGACATTCAATGCGCATGCTCCGAATACAGCCGCGCATGCGCATTGAATGTCTGACCGCTCCGAGCTGAGATCTCAAATGCGCCGAATACAGCCGCGCACGGCGCATGCGCGAGAACTTGTCCGCTGCGTCACACGGAGGAGGACATGGGCGGGCTGGAGGGACGCGCTGGGCGGCGGCTGTGTATGAAGGTAGACGGAGCCTCTAGGTGCTAATGACGCCCACATAGCACCTAGAGGCTCATTAGCATATTTATAAAAGTTAGTTTTTTAGCAAAACCGCTGTCCCACAAGTGATTATAGTAGGATGGTTGGCCAGAGCAGACACTAGCAGATCGCTAGTGTCTGACAGCTAATTATGTCATACGAAGTGATAGAAACCCTTTAAGGCCATCTGTCCACCAGCTGAAGCTCAACAGAAGATGGGTGTTGCAACAGGACAACGACCCAAAGCATAGAAGTAAATCAACAACAGAATGGCTTAAACAGAAGAAAAAACGCCTTCTGGAGTGGCCTAGTCAAAGTCCTGACCTCAACCCGATTTGAGATGCTGTGGCATGACCTCAAGAAAGCGATTCACACCAGACATCTCAAGAATATTGCTGAACTGAAACAGTTCTGTAAAGAGGAATGGTCAAGAATTACTCCTGACCGTTGTGTACGTCTGATCTGCAACTACAGGAAATGTTTGGTTGAAGTTATTGCTGCCAACGGAGGTTCAACCAGTTATTAAATCCGAATTGGATTGAATTGGGCGTCACTCAATATCAAGCAACCATATAGACAAGTTGGATTGTATCCGAATGATTTTTATAATGTATCACACTCAAAATTATTTACAACATGTTGCATAAATCAATGTACTTAAAAATAACACATATATATTAAAACCTTGTAAAATGGCTAAAATTCGATAGCACTGAGTCCCTGAGAGGGGTTGTTTGGCTGTGACTATTATCAATGTCCCCAAACTCTGTAGTCCTAAGACAAATGTAACCATAAACCACACTATTATGGAAGAGTCATTGGTAAATCCGCAAATTTGTAGCAGTGTCTAAATTTGTACTAAATACAGAGTACTTTACCGCTCCTGTGATCGGTCCGCTTGTACACCAAGATTTTCCAGTGTAGTGCTCTGTTGTGAGCTGCAAGGACCTGTGGATAGAGACTATGTATAAAGTTCCCCACACTCCTGGATATTCGTTGTAGCGGTGCAGCTTGGTTTCACCGCTCTGACCTGCCAGGACCTGTGTGGCATCCCACGTGGTTTGCTGGGCGGTCAGGTGACTTGCAATTCCAGGTGGGGTTTTCAAATTTCTTTAGTGCAGATGGTTTATGCCATAGTTGCTTTAAGTCCAAATGCGGACATGCAATTGTAGATGCTTCTTTCTTAGTAGTCCCTCACTGTCATTACCATACGCGTTTCGGGGTAAAAGGACCCCTTCCTCAGTGGTGTAGACAGTGATGGCTGAATGTTCTTTTTTATATCGTCCTTAATTGGTGCATTGCATGTTGGGACAGTGAGGGATTCGGAAGACATGGATGTGGATTTCAGTTTTGGGATGTGTAGTTTAAATTCTCAGTTATTAAATCCAAGGGTTCACATACTTTTTCTACCTGCACTGTGAATGTTTACATGGTGTGTTCAATAAAAACATGGTAACATTTAATTCTTTGTGTGTTATTAGTTTAACCTCTTAAGGACACATGACGTACCGGTACGTCATGTATAGTTCCGATCACTGCCGCCCGGCGGGCGGTGATCGGAACCCGGTGCCTGCTCAAATCATTGAGCAGGCACCTTGGCTAAATGCGCCGGGGGGTCCTGTGACCCCCCCCCCCCACCATGTCGGCGATCGCAGCAAGCCGCAGGTCAATTCAGACCTGCGGTTTCGGAAGTTTATGATCCCCGCGGTCTGTGAACGCGGGGATCAGAAACTTCAAATAAGCTTTATTTTAATGTTAACACCCCCCGCTGCGCCCGCTGGCAGATAACAAAGAGGGCAGCAGGGGGGAGTGTTAAACATTAAAATAAAGCCTGCCGCGGGCGGTGCTTGGGGGGCCGTGCAGGCATGCGATCATCCGCCCGCCCCCTCTCTCAGGATAGCCAAGCGGTTTGCAGAGTGTCAACACATTGCTGACACTCTGCTTGAAACGATTTTTCACGCATGGTTGCTAGGAGACTATCGGGATGGAGACCCGATCATTATTATTTTCCCTTATAACATGGTTATAAGGGAAAATAATAGCATTCTGAATACAGAATGCAAAGTAAAACAGCGCTGGAGGGGTTAAAAATAATCATTTACCTCACCTTAATCCACTTGATCGCAATGTCGGCATCTCCTTCTGTCCTCTTTACTGAATAGGACCTGTGGTGAGCATTAATTTTAGTTCAAGGACCTTTGATGACGTCACTCCGGTCATCACATGGTACGTCGCATGATCTTTTACCATGGTGAATCACCATGGTAAAAGATCATGTGACGTACCATGTGATGACCGGAATGACGTCACCACTGGTCCTGTTGCTGCACAGAGATCAGATGAAGTCAGAAGGAGATGCCGGGCCGCGAACAAGTCGACTAAGGTGAGTTAAATTTTTTTTTATTTTTTTTTTAACCCCTCCAGCGATGTTTTACTATGCATTCTGTATTCAGAATGCTATTATTTTCCCTTATAACCATGTTATAAGGGAAAATAATACTATTTACAGAACACCGATTCCAAGCCCGAACTTCTGTGAAGAAGTTCGGGTTTGGGTACCAAACACGCGCAATTTTTCTCACGCGAGTGCAAAACGCATTACAATGTTTTGCACGTGCGCGAAAAAATCGCGGGTGTTCCCGTAACGCACCCGCACATTTTCCCGCAACGCCCGTGTGAAAGAGGCCTAAAACATTATTTTTTTTTTTTGCTTCAAAAATGAAATCATTGTGTAAAACTTACCTAATATGTATACTTTTTTTTAATGTATCACTGTGTCCGCGACAACCTGCTCTATAAAAATATTACATGATCTAACCTGTCAGATGAATGTTGTAAATAACAAAAATAAAAACGGTGCCAAAACAGCTATTTCTTGTTATCTTGCCTCACAAAGTGTAATATAGAGCAACCAAAAATCATATGTACCCTAAACTAGTACCAACAAAACTTCCACCCTATCCCGTAGTTTCTAAAATGGGGTCACTTTTTTGGAGTTTCTACTCTAGGGGTGCATCAGGGGGGCTTCAAATGGGACATGGTGTAAAAAAAAAACAAAACAGTCCAGCAAAATCTGCCTTCCAAAAACCGTATGGCATTCCTTTCCTTCTGCGCCCTGCCGTGTGCCCGTACAGTAGTTTACAACCACATATGGGGTGTTTCTGTAAACTACAGAATCAGAGCCATAAATATTGAGTTTGGTTTGGCTATTAACCCTTGCTTTGTAACTGAAAAAAAATTATTAAAATGGAAAATCTGCCGAAAAAGTGAGATTTTGAAATTGTATCTCTATTTTCCATTAATTCTTGTGGAACACCTAAAGGGTTAACAAAGTTTGTAAAATCAGTTTTGAATACCTTGAGGGGTGTAGTTTCTAGAATGGGGTCATTTTTGGGTGGTTTCTATTATGTAAGCCTCGCAAAGTGACTTCAGACCTGAACTGGTCCCTATAAATTGGGTTTTAGAAGATTTCTGAAAAATTTCAAGATTTGCTTCTAAACTTCTAAGCCTTGTAACATCCCCAAAAAATTCAATTACATTCCCCATTTGTCTACTTCATGTTTGGATCATTTTGGGAATGATGAGTAATAACGATTTTTGGAGGTATTACTATGTATTATAGAAGTAGAGAAATTGAAACTTGGAAATTTGCTATTTTTTTCAATTTTTTGCTAAATTTGGTATTTTTTTTTATAAATAAAAATGAATTTTTTTTACTTCATTTTACCAGTGTCATGAAGTACAATATGTGACGAAAAAACAGTCTCAGAATGGCCTGGATAAGTCAAAGCGTTTTAAAGTTATCAGCACTTAAAGTGACACTGGTCAGATTTGCAAAAAATGGCCTGGTCCTTAAGGTGAAATAAGGCTGTGTCCTTAAGGGGTTAAGTATGGTGCTGAACACGTGCCATAGCAGTCTGGTTTCTGCTGTTTTACACAGCAGACACCTGGAAGTAAAATCCATGATCATTGATGATTGCACTGCATCTGGGCGGTCTTTTCCCCGACACTGAGATCAGGGGAACCACTCATTTGGACTCGGACCGTCTTAAAGACTTGAGGCCTGCCACAGCAATGTTCCTATGGAGCCCTGCCTTTGTTTTTTCATATCCTCGCCCTCACCGCTGAAAAATTGAATAAAAAAGAGATGGAAAAATCATACACCCATAAATAAAATTTGGGGGGGGGGTTCAGAATATAGGGAGGCAAAAAAAAAAAAAAATGTTTCCAATTTTTTTAAATATATTTTTAATTTATATATATATATATATATATATATATATATATATATATATATATATATTTAATTTAAATATTAAAACACAAGTCAAATTTTTAAAAGAATAGAATGAAGGCAGTAGTTCAGTTTTACCATCTGTAAAAATGAAACCCATAAAACTGTTGTGGAATTGCATTTTTTCCCCGGTTACACCCAATTTGGAATTTCCAGCTTCCCACTACATCTTATGCAATATTAAATGGTGCCATTAGAAAGTACAGCTTTTAAAGCAAAAAAAAAAAGTGCTCCTTCAGGAAGGGGTTACAGGACCTCTTTAAAGGGGTATTCCCATCACAGACAATGGGGACATATCGCTAAGATGTGCCCCCATTGTCTAATAGGTGCGGTCCCACCTCTGAGACCCGCACCTACAATGAGAACGGAGCGGGGAGAGCTGTGGCCCGTATTGCGGACTGTAAACGTCTGGTCTTCAATATACGGGGACTGGTCCTGTGCACTCCGTATCACAGTTGCGGACCCGTTGACTGGAATGCGTCCACATCTGCCAAATATGACTGTAGATGGGACTTAACCTATCTTTTTGGGCTGCGGCGGCACGTATTGGAAGTCCTAAGAAGTGCTTCCGTCGGATTTCGGTCCGTGCCGCTGCACCGCAAAAAAAATGGTGTTCAATTTTTTTGTGGTGCAGAACGTATCTTGCGCATTGTGCACCTATTCAAGTGAATTGGTCTGCTTCTGCAAACAATGCCTGTACCCGTGCATTGTGGAGCACTATTTGCGGTCTGCAGCACTCGGCACACACGCTAATGTGCATGAGCCCTTATGGTACGCGATCCTGTCAGAGGAGCAGTTGTGAACATGAACTCATACTGCCACACACAGCCAGCTTCTCACACTGAACTAGTCTGTGTCTGCCTAAATGGCTGCAATTAAAGGTGGATTTAGATGGGCAATAATCGGGCCGATGAGCCGGAATCAACATTCTTGTGAATGCTCGTTCCCGATAATTTGCCCAAAAGGTGCAGTCGATCACCCGATGAGTAAGTGATACGGTCGTTCATGCAGGCACATCAATTATTATTTTTGGGTAGCAGAATGCAGCTGTATGAGGACAAGCAATAGCCACCGCTCATACTGTGGAGGAGATCGCTGCATGTAAATACAGTGCTTCACCTCCACTGAACGAGCAGCTGTTTGCCGGGAAAGAATGGTTCCTTTTCAACAATCTGCTTTTTACTCGGCAGGTCAATCCATGTTTTGCTGCCATAGTGGTTTTTGTGCATATTGATTTACCCCCCTCCCCTTCCCCCAGGCACTTGTAAGTTCACCCTTATATACTGTAAGAGATTGTGAAATGCTTCCTATCGCACAGAATGTAGATGTGAAGGCACTTTAAGATGGAAGTGACTCTGACTTGACCATTGACCGCACTGTATTTGCACAGTGGGACTATAGTCTTGATCATACACTAGCGTGCCTGTTTGGTTTTCTGCTTAGTTTCCAAGTGGCAGCGAGTGTGTAGCCTGCACCTTCAGCAAACAGACTGTATTACTACAGCAGCTGATATATAGCGCCCTATCTGTACAGCGGCATCAGGACTGCGTCCGAGCCTTCATTGGTAGCAAACTGATAACAGTGTTCGATGGTAATAACTGCGTAAGCGTCGAGGGAAGGGTAATCTGGGTACATGAAAGAATAGCATGACTACTTGCTGCTATGCTACAGACACTTTGCAGGAAACTATACAATTTAGATCTATGCTGCAGCCCCCTTGTGTTAGTGAGCCACAGACCTCCGTTGATGACCTCTTCTGACTGGTCCAGCGTCTTTGATCTGCTTAGGCTATGTTTCTGATGGCAAGAATAGCACGGTCTAAAACCTAATTCTTCGGTCAAATACCAAAGCTCCAGCAGACGCCCTATTAAAGCCAATTTGATCAGCCAATGGCCATTTAGATCCATTTAAAAAAGAATGAATTTGCAGCATCATGGCTTCCAGTGTGAACAGAGCCTCACTGGACAAGATGTGGTATTTTACTGGCTGACACGTTGCTATTGGAAATATCTGTCTTGTGTTGCGTAACGTTTTTTGTAATTAAGTCGCACTGCGACATACTGTGACGTCGCAGTCGCACAAAAATAAAACTTGGATGGATTTTTTACGACTGTTGCGTGGCAGTGTGACACCATAAACTACAAAAACCGCTGCGCGATTTTTCTTGCGACAAGAAGTCTCTTATCCCTAGCCTAAGAAGCAGCTTTGGTTCCTGCCAGCATTTCGGCAGGGAAGCCATTGTCTAATCTGTCCCCTTTCTGTGATCTCTTAGTTTACAAGACATTATCTTTTTTTTTATTTTTTTCGTAAAAATTCATTTTTGTTTTGGGTCCTAGGGAAATGTATGTTTAGTTGCACCATGATCTGACCAGTAATTGGGGTCCAGATTCACCACAGGGTTCACCCTAAGGCACGCGATGCGGATTACTTGCAGAATATCCGCAGCTTAATACAGTGCCAGCAAAGTGTATGAGATTACTCAAATCTCATGTACACGTTTTTTTCCTTTTCCATGCGGAAATGGACCTGACGTGCTGATATAGAAATCCACAGCAGGTCAATTGTTCACCTTCTCAAAAGAAGGGTGAGATCTGCAGCAAAACCCACAAGTAGCACATGCGTTTTTTGGAGCAGATCTGGTGAGGAAACGTACAACAATATGCCCAAAAAAGCACGGATTTTCCATTTTGAAATTTGCACTCGTGTACAGGTACCCTAAGCATCTTCAGTCGAGATCCACATCATGTCTAATTACGCTAAGAATCTGCATGGATGTTTTACACGGGTGTAGCTGGCATGTGCGCGCCACATGGACGTTTCCTAAGAGGGAGGAAGTAAATCTGCTGGTACTCTGCTTCCTATGGTTCCTCTATGTGCACTGCAGATATTTAGCCAATTAACATGACACAAACGTCACATTATTGTCCATTAAGCCACACTACGTGTGCTGGCCATGCCCATTGCGGTCCCCAATTCATGGGTACCGTCCATGTGCCCCAAAGTCCGCACTGCAAGAAAAATGGTGCATGCACTACTTTTTTGCGGTGCAGAGGCACATACAAAAAAAAAAAACGGAATCCGTGCCTCCTTTCCACACCGCAACGTGTCTTCCAGATTGGCGACCTATTCACGTGTTTGCATGCTGCAGTACTGTCAAGGCCGGTGTCAATGAACCCTAATTCTCAGTGCTGTGTTAAGGCCCCTTTCACACGAGCGAGATTTCCGCGCGGATACGATGCGTGAGTTGAACGCATTGCACCCGCACTGAATACGACCCATTCATTTCTATGGGGCTGTTCACATGAGCAGTAATTTTCACGCATCACATGTGCGTTGCGTGAAAATCGCAGCATGCTCTATATTCTACGTTTTTCACGCAACGCATGCCACATAGAAGTGAATGGGGTTGCGTGAAAATCGCAAGCATCCGCAAGCAAGTGCGGATGCGGTGCGATTTTCACGCACGGTTGCTAGGAGACTATCGGGATGGAGACCCGATCATTATTATTTTCCCTTTATAACATGGTTATAAGGGAAAATAATAGCATTCTGAATACAGAATGCATAGTAAAAAAGCGCTGGAGGGGTTAAAAAATAAATAAAAAATAATTTAACTCACCTTAATCCACTTGCTCGCGCTGCCGGCATCTCGTCTGTCTCCTTCTTTGCTGAACAGGACCTGTGGTGACGTCACTTCGGTCATCACATGATCCATCACATGATCTTTTACCATGGTGATGGGTCATGTGATGGATCATGTGATGACCGGAGTGACGTCACCACAGGTCCTGTTCAGCAAAGAAGGAGACAGACGAGATGCTGGCAGCGTGAGCAAGTGGATTAAGGTGAGTTAAATTATTATTTATTTATTTTTTAACCCCTCCAGCGCTATTTTTCTATGCATTCTGTATTCAGAATGCTATTATTTTCCCTTATAACATGGTTATAAGGGAAAATAATAGCAATCTACAGAACACCGATCCCAAGCCCGAACTTCTGTGAAGAAGTTCGAGTTTGGGTACCAAACATGCGCGATTTTACTCACGCGAGTGCAAAACGCATTACAATGTTTTGCACTCACGTGGAAAAATCGCGGGTGTTCCCGCAACGCACCCGCACATTTTCCCGCAACGCCCGTGTGAAAGAGGCCTAAGTGATTACGGAGTCTCAAAAATCCATGGCTAGGACTTTGTCTGACACAGTGTTGGATGGCTAGGAAATATCCAGAAGGAAAAATGCTTTCAAAAATGTAAAGTTGGCATTCCTCCCAAGTGTCCCTCTTTGACCTGTCCCTCTGTCCTTTCTTGATCCTTAAATGGCCCTCTTTTTGACCCGGGGAATTAATGCATAAATGTGTATTAATAAATTAAATTGCTCCTTCCTATAGTGTCTATATGTTGTTTTTTTTTACCTGTATATTAGAGCAAAATCTCATTATTTGGTGCAGTTTGGGCCCTAAAATATCTATAATCCCATAAATTATGTGGCAATATTTAAATGGATATTGAAGCGCAAGAAAAAAAATTGTCTGAGGCTCCACGTGCTGTAAAAAACTAAAGGAATTTATAGCAACCTAACCGATCCCAAGCTGCTGCAGTTGTGATGGAGTCAGTAATAATGCTTTGGGCGGAGTTAGAGGTGTGGCCTAGTAAGAAAAATACTGCCGTGATGTGCGCTGCACATATTATCCCCTTTGCGATTTTTAATTTTTTAATTTTTTATTGATTTCTTTTTTTAAAGTTGGGAGGTATGAGTTGTCAACTTTTTAGAATCCATCTACACAAGAAGGGGAAAAAAGTCTGTTGCAGATTTTGCTGAAAATCTGCCGAAATTTTCCATTTTATATACAAATTGTGTCCCAGGTGTGCCATGGATGTCGCCTGGTGCGTTGCAAAGTATGAACTCCGCAGAAAGATTTGTCCTGCTGCAGATTTTCAATTTTTTTTCGATTTAGACACTGAAAATCCCTTGTGGATTTTCAGCCTGAAAATTAGGACTGAAAATCTACAGCATTTCCTGTGTGTTTAGACGTTTAGCGTTAGGGCTCATGCACACGAACGTATGTATTTTGCGGTCCACAAAAACGGATCCGCAAAAAATACTGATGACATCTGTGTACATTCCATATTTTGTGGAACGGAACATCTGGCCCCTAATAGAACAGTACTATCCTTGTCCGTAATGTGAACAATAATAGGACATGTTCTATTCTACGGAAATGGAATGCACACGGAGTAACTTCCGTTCACTTCAATGAACGGTTCCGCATACGGTCCGCAAAAAACCCGGAACGGACACGAAAAGAAAATACGCGTGCATGAGGCCTATAGTAGCACGAAGGGGCCAAGTAAGTTTGACGCCATGTATTGTCACATAGTTGCGGGTTTACTTGGGACACAGCAGCTTTGCCTACCTGTGTGTTGTTTTTTTACTGTATTGTTTGGCTCCCGGCTGGAAGCGGGCAGGTGTTTTCTCACTGCGCCATGCAGTTACTAAGGAGGTCCCCTGGGCACTGCAGCTTTCATCACCTCCTGCCCCTCCCCGGCTGAGTGATACCTCACGTAATGAAATTTGAAGAAGCTCGCTCCCGTGCTGACCTAGGGGGCATTTGAGAGTAATGGGTGTGTTTTAGGTGTGCCTTCTGCACGCTCACCATGTCGTCTTCAGTTTAGTCAGCGAGCTGCCAGAGGGACAGATGTTGCCAATTTCAAATATACAGAGGGGAAGGCAAATATTGCTAAGCAACCATTGACTTGAGAGAGCATTTTTAGGAGCGCAGCCAAGGGAGTTATGCCTGGGAGCTCAGCGAGCCTTCTCATGGCCCTGCCTGTGCGAGGGAAGAGATTAAAAGTTCTTTCTTGTGAAAGCCACCGTGGAGCCGCCAGGAGAAAGGCTAACCTGTTGACACTGATTAGGACTGACAAGTGGGCCACTGAGGAGCCACAGAAAGCTTTTGGCCATGTAGGAGGGAAGTGAGACATGTTCACGGAGGTAAGGTCTGATCAGCTGTCAGCGTGTGCTCCGCAAGCCGCACGCGTTTCAGCACCAGGATCTCTCTCGTTCCCGGCTCGACCGCTCTATTAATAGAGCCACCGTTTGCTTTTGCTCCTGTGGGTGAAACATATGGTAATGAAGAGGCCCAAAAGGCAGATTTAAAAGCAAACAGTGTGACTTGGATACTTGAGCTGTCACTCCTCCCATGCACAGGGATTACTGATCGGAAAACTCTTTGGGTGCTTTATTACGTTTGGTGGGTGAGCATGAACAAAGGGGCATGAGCAAGCTTACACCTGGGGACGTGGACTTGGCTGCATAGATACTCGGGTTTCTTGTGCACGGATGGCGTTGTCTGCAATTCTGTGTATTTATATCTTGTATGACATATCATCTGCATTTTGTGAGAGAAGTCCACAGGGAATACACCAAGTCCCTCTTATAGTAATCTCCTGAGTAGTACTGGGAGCAATTAGCAGCATGTGCTCCACAATCGCTTGCTAGTACCGCACGCTCCTGAATTGTAGTGTCTGCCAGCATAAATGCAGTATACGGTATATCTGCGCACGATAACATGGCCGTCGCAGTTTTCTGCTGACTTGTGTATTCACTTTAGTTACCTGTGTATGTCTGACATTGGTATCTTTAGCTTTCATTATTGCTTTGCCAATCATGTACATTGTGGATGCCATGCTGAGAGTCGGAATACTGAAACTCTATAGATTGCATAATATCAAGTTAGACGTTTCTACATAACATTTTGCTGCTCTCGTGTTTGCCTCTGTCGTGATGGTAGTTGCTAGCTTTTTTTTATTTATTTTTAACGGTTAAGTGATGTTTTCTTATGTGGCGTTCCGCATGCACAATATCCAGGGGCTTACAAGTCTCACCCCCACACTGCCAAAAAGTTCTTCAACAAACTTTGCGCATCACTTGACCTGCAGTGCAGATTTTAAGTCAGCAGCATGTCAATTTGTTGCAGATTTCCGCCACAGATTTTACCCTTTGCAACGCAGAGGGCAGAACCTGCGCCAAAGCCGCAGCATTTCCGTAATGCTTTTGAACCATTTAGCGTGGATTTTGCTGCTGCAGAATTGTGGCAGATATGTTGTGATAGGCACGTGGCTGTTCCCATCATGTTTGATATATATTCAGTGAAACCTCTCCAAAAGACCATTTCAGAAAACCACCCCTTTAGCCCTCATTCACAGGAACCTTGACGGCCGTTTTCAGAAGCAATTAAAGTCATAAGAGCTATTTACATGGCCGTTTTATTTTTTTTGTTTGACGAGTGAATGGTAGCCATAAAAAAAAATAGGACAGCCTATTTTTGTCCAACCACATTGAAATCAGTGGGGCAGTTTTTAATGGCCGTTTAATACAGAAGTGCACCCATCTAACGGCTGTTTAAAAAGGGGTTAAAGTAAAATAAAATGATACAGCAAACAGTTGCGCGTGGGGACACTGGCTTCTCACTGGCAGCAGCAGGACCTGTCCCTCTCAGCGTGGTGATGTCACATGATGCTGAAAGCATCAGGTCTTGCTGCCTGCAGGGTGGAGTCACTCTTCCTGCACGTGCAAGTAGATGAGGGGAGTATTATTAATTTATTTTATGGGCACAAGCAGAATGGGGCCATTATTCCTTTTGATGAGCACAAAGGGGCATTAAACGATTTTTCTAAGATTTTTTTTTTTTAACTGATGACCTATCCTCTGGAGACGTCATCTGTATCTGATCGTGTGGGTCCAACACCCGGGACCCCCACCGATCAGCTGTTTAAGAAGGCAGCAGCGCCCGCAGTAGCACCGCAGGCTTTTCCAGCTTTGCCTAGGCCGTGTAATGTCACGTTCATCGGTTACATGGCCTAGGCGCCGTTCAGCCCCATTGAAGTGAATGCAATGCCAAACACAGCCACTATGGACAGTGTTGTGCTTGGTGAGCTGAGAGAAGGCCCTGGCGCTACTGCCCTCTCAAACAGGAGGAGCTGGGCAGACTGATATATATATAGATTTGTGTTAAAAGATTCAGCTAAACTTATAATTTATACGTTTAAATTTGTGCTCTTTCTGAGCTTAGTTGTACATGGGGCTTACTTATCAGTGATTGATAGAATTCCCTGCTTTAGGCCTCTTTCACACGAACGTGTGCGCTCTGTGGCCGTATTGTGGACCGCATTTGCGGATACGCAATACACGGGCGCTGTTCCGTGTGCATTCTGCATCACAGTTGCGGACCCATTCACTTGAATGGGTCCGCAAATCCGGAGATGCGGAATGGTGTGGAACAGAAGCACGGAACCGAACCACTACGGAGTGCTTCTGTGGGGTTTCGTCCCGTACTTCCGTTCTGCAAAAAGATAGAACATGTCCGAACGGGCGGATCGTGGACCCATTAAAGTGAAAGGGTCCGCGATCTGCTGCGGCTGCCCCACGGTTGGTGTTCGTGCATTGCGGCCCGTTCGTTTGAAAGAGGCCTTAGTGTGTATGCACAGATACTGTGCAGGGGGATAGTCTTAAAGTGATCCACAGGTTGGAGAAAACAAAATACACATTAACTGGGGAGCAAACAGAACACTTACTTTGTGACTTCCTTTTCCTCTTTTTATCTGCAGATCTGCCAATTCCTGTGCTCCACTTATGAACTCCAAGACTGCCGCACCACTGCTCAGATTGCCTTTGGTAGCCCAAGACACTTCCTGCTTTTCTTGGATTGGCCAACACTGCTCATGTGAACAGTATTGGCCAATCCAAAAGCAGGGCTGGACAAGCAAGAAAGGGTCTTGGAATACCGAAGCACAGTGTTCACCAGTCTGAGAAGTGGTCTTCTTGAATGACATCAGAGGAGCCCAAGAATTAGCGGATCTGAGAATAAAAAGTTGAAAAGGAGGTCAACATGCAATTGTTCTGTACGTTTGCCAATTATTGTAAATTTTATTTTTCTTGAACCAAAGGGTCGCTTTAAAGGAGTTGTTCACCTTTTATGATGTTTTACAGACCTCACAGAGTGGACAGACCTGCGGTGGTGATCATACTTGCCTGATCCCCACTGCTGGATTCAGGCTCTAATCACTGCCGCCTCTGCAAGTCCTAGGTCTCCCCACGTCAACATCCAGTTTGATGTGGGGCACATGTCCTCAGCCAACAACTGGCTGCAGTGGTGATGTGGGGCACATGTAACATGTGACCCAGTGACATGCCTTGCTGTGGGATATATAAAACAAACATCATAAAGGTGAACACCCCTTTAAGTTCAGAAAAAGCAGAGCTATAAATGTATAAATCTATAAATATTTACATAATGTATAATCTATATAACAATCTGCTCAGCTCCTCCTGCTCTATAACATGCTGCCTGTAGCTCAGACACCATGGTCAACGTGATGGGTTCCTTTTAAACCATTAGTGTTAAATACAGTTAGCAAAGTCCTAATGCCTCAGAAGGCCCCATAGTTTTGCCTCCCCAAATAAAATGTTATATGAAGGGAAAAAAAAGTGGTTGGTTCTCGAAGACTAAAAAAGACTTAAGTCATTCCTCTGTGGCCTACATATTATGTGCCACAATGTGGAAGGACCAATGAAGCAGCCATAGCCTGAAACGCATCTCTAGACCTCCATTTAACACACATTTTAACAGAGGTATAACATACATTTGTTTCCATGGGAGAGAGTGCTACCCAAGTGACTTCCCAGTAGCCCTGTGGGACTGCTGCAGCAGCTATGTGGAAGAGGGCATGTACTGCCGAGTGCGATGTACAACTGCTCTATAGAATGAAGAGCTTGTTATCATAGGTTTTACAATTTGGCAGTGGGAGGACTTGCCTTTCAGTGATCTGTGTGGATCTTACCAGTAATAGGATTTAGTCCTCCCGCTCACATCGCATCCAATCCGCAAAATATGTGGACCGATTTCATTTCAGTGGGGGCCACAAAAAATGGGGACAAAAAAAAAGGACCTGTACTGTTCTTGTCCGTTTTGCTGATGTTCTTTCCTCCGGATGGGCCACTAGGGCTCGCTATTGACTTTTCAGTAGCGAGCAGTGTAATCACCGCTCCTCTGTCCCATTCACTTCAATGGGATGGCTCCATCCTATCCACTTGAATAAAACTGATCTGCGGGGCCAACTGCCGGCACCCCACTGAACCGATATCAATGACCTTTCTGAGGATAGGTCACCAGTAGAGCAAACGGGGAGAACCCCTTTTAAGGAGGAACATTTTAGCTTCTTGGGCAGCTCATACATTCCTGACCCTTGTGATTTGCATTGGCATCTGATGAGCAGTAGCTTTGTTTTTGTCGTGGCCTCAACAAGTAGGAAACAATCTGTGTAATAGTTGTGTGAGCTGCACATTTTTGTAATGTCAGCATAATCCTATATGCAGATGGACAAGGATTTGGAAAGCATAGTAAAGTTTAGTGGCAGTTGCACAACTCAGAGCAGTTTTCCTTTTTGTGATGGTTTAGCAATAAATACCATACATTCATAGACCTTAGTCAATCACTACTTAGAAGTTAAAGGGAATACAGTGTGTGTGTGTGTGTATATATAATATATTGCAAAAAAAGGGCAGCACTCCAGAAAGTAAAAAATGAAAAAATCTTTATTTACCCATATGGGACAAGCGACGTTTCGGCTCTGTATGTGAGCCTTTCTCAAGCTATATATATATATATATATATATATATATATATATATATATATATATATATATATATATATATATATATATATATATATATATATAATGATCTGAAACATTTTCTACATACACAAAAGGCCCATTACTCTCAAATATTGTTCACAAATCTGTCTAAATCTGTGTTAGTGAGCACTTCTCCATTGCCGAGATAATCCATCCCACCTCACAGGTGTGGCATATCAAGGTGCTGATTAGACAGCATGAATATTGCCACTCTGAAATGTGCACAGTTTTTCCCTATTGTGGGGGGGAGGTCAAAAAACCAGTCACTATCTGGTGTGGCCACCATTTGCCTCACGCAGTGCAACACTTCTCCGTCACATAGAGTTGATCAGGTTGTTGATTTGATTGTGGCCTGTGGAATGTTGGTCCACTCCTCTTCAATAGCTGTGCGAAGTTGCAGAATATTGGCAGGAACTGGAACACGCTGTCGTATACGCCGATCCAGAGCATCCCAAACATGCTCAATGGGTGACATGTCCGGTGTGCATACTGCTGGCCGTGCAAGAACTGGGATGTTTTCAGCTTCCAGGAATTGTGTACAGATCCTTGCAATATGGGGCTGTGTATTATCATGCTGCAACATGAGGTGATGGTCGTGGATGAATGGCACAACAATGGGCCTCAGGATCTTGTCACGGTATCTCTGTGCATTCAAAATGTATGCCATCAATAAAATACACCTGTGTTCGTTGTCCATAGCATACGCCTTCCCATACCATAACCCCACTGCCACCATGTGCCACAACGTTTACGTCAGCAAACCGCTCACCCACACGACGCCACACACGTCTGCCATCTGCCCTGAACAGTGAAAACCGGGACTCATCCGTGAACAGAACGCCTCTCCAACATGCCAGACGCCATCGAAGTGAGCATTTGCCCACTCAAGTCGGTTACGACGACGAACTGCAATCAGGTCCAGACCCCGATAAGGACGACGAGCATGCAGATGAGCTTCCTTGAGACTGTTTCTGACAGTTTGTGCAGAAATTCTTTGGTTATGTAAACCGATTGTTGCTGTAGCTGTCTGGGTGGCTGGTCTCAGACGATCATGGAGGTGAACATGCTGGCTGTGGAGGTCCTGGGCTGGTGTGGTTACACGTAGTCTGTGGTTGTGAGGCCGGTTGGATGTACTGCCGAATTCTCTGAAACTCCTTTGGAGAATGCTTATGGTAGAGAAATGAGCACTCATTGCATGGGCAACAGCACTGGTAGATATTCCTGCAGTCAGCATGCCAATTGCACGCTTCCTCAAATGTTGCAAAATCTGTGGCATTGTGCTGTGTGATCAAACTGCACATTTCAGAGTGGCCTTTTATTGTGGGCAGTCTAAGGCACACATGTGCAATATTCATGCTGTCTAATCAGCACCTTGATATGCCACACCTGTGAGGTGGGATGGATTATCTCGGCAATGGAGAAGTGCTCACTAACACAGATTTTGACAGATTTGTGAACAATATTTGAGAGTAATGGGCCTTTTGTGTATGAGTTCAGCTCATGCAAAATGGGGGCAAAATCGAAAGTGTTGAGTTTATATTTTTGCTCAGTGTAATATATATATATATATATATATATATATATATATATAATATATATGAAAAAAAGTGGCAGCACCGTCTATTGAAAAGACAAAGGGGTGCAGCTGGCCCAGTTGGAATTAAGCAAACCCAATATATAAAAGTCGGAAAACGGGCAGCACTCCATAAAATAAAAAATAGAAAACTTTATTCACCCAGACAGGACATGCAACGTTTCAGCTCTATGCTGGAGCCTTCCTCTTTTATATATATCATATATTTATTATTAATTAAAGCATGACATAATCCATACACAGAAATGAATACAGACTACTCCTCCAACATACACAGTCAAAGGTATATCCTGCCACTCAGGATAACAGTAAGGGACCCAAAGCATGGGAAGGCAAAAAAGAAAAATACCCTCTATTTTTTTGTATTCTACATAGTAATCCTAGGCTGAAAAAAAGGCCTGTACCACACAAAAGTTAAGTCCCCAATTATTGTTGACTCTATTTTTTGGTGTGGCATTATGATGTTTGTTGTATGGGCATCTGTATTTTTTATTAATTAAATCCAGATAGTGAAGTATGTTGCTTTTTCTAATTAAATTTTTTAGTTTTTAATTCTATTTCCTGTACATGATTATGGGGGCAGACATCTTGCCTGAGCTGATGTGAAAAACATTTAAAGATGCGCTTTACAGCTGCCACATGGACCATAGACACAAAAAAAGAAGGAAGCTATTCATTGACTTCTATAGGAGAGCCCTCTAGGCATGCTGTTTGACCTGTGAAGAGGTCACTGTGCAGTGAAGGGGAGTGTATAAGCTGCAGCATTACCTATTGTGAATTGCATGATCCTGTTATCTATGTACAAAGTTGTTGTCTTTCATTGTAATCCTGTCTGTGCTGATGAGTTGACTGCTGAAAAGTAATCTCTACAGAACAGGAATTGTCAGCCTATTGGGCTCAGTGGCCAATGCAAAAACTGCAGAATGCTGAGATACAAAAGAGAATGCATTCATTTTTATTTCTGATAAAATATCTTTAAAAGGAACCTGTCACTTTGAAAATGCAATGTAAGCTGCAGGCAGCATGTTAGAGCACAAGGAGCTGAGCAGATTGGTATATAGTTCTGTTGAAAAAAATTAAGTAAAACTTGTATTTTATACATATATATTCCTACACATTCTGGGCTTTTCAGTCAAGGAGACGGTCCTATCAGTGACTGACAGCCTTCCCTCTATGACTGTGTATACAGAGATAGCTGTCAGTTACTGACTGAAGACAAGGAGACGATCCTATCAGTGACTGACAGCCTTCCCTCTATTACTGTGTATACAGAGATAGCTGTCAGTCACTGACTGAAGACAAGGAGACGGTCCTATCAGTGATTGACAGCCTTCCCTCTATGACTGTGTATACAGAGATAGATGTCACTCACTGACTGAAGACAAGGAGACGGTCCTATCAGTGATTGACAGCCTTCCCTCTATGACTGTGTATACAGAGATAGCTGTCAGTCACTGACTGAAGACAAGGAGACGGTCCTATCAGTGACTGACAGCCTTCCCTCTATGACTGTGTATACAGAGATAGCTGTCAATCACTGACTGAAGACAAGGAGGAGG
This sequence comes from Bufo bufo, assembly GCF_905171765.1. Classification (NCBI taxonomy): domain Eukaryota; kingdom Metazoa; phylum Chordata; class Amphibia; order Anura; family Bufonidae; genus Bufo; species Bufo bufo. The sequence continues at coordinate 530,518,659 of NC_053390.1, read as the reverse complement.
TCCTATCAGTGACTGACAGCCTTCCCTCTATGTGTATACAGAGATAGCTGTCAATCACTGACTGAAGACAAGGAGACGATCCTATCAGTGACTGACAGCCTTCCCTCTATGACTGTGTATACAGAGATAGCTGTCAGTCACTGACTGAAGACAAGGAGACTGTCCTATCAGTGATTGACAGCCTTCCCTCTATGACTGTGTATACAGAGATAGCTGTCACTCCCTGACTGAAGACAAGGAGACGGTCCTATCAGTGACTGACAGCCTTCCCTCTATGACTGTGTATACAGAGATAGCTGTCACTCACTGACTGAAGACAAGGAGGCGGTCCTATCAGTGACTGACAGCCTTCCCTCTATGACTGTGTATACGGAGATAGCTGTCAGTCACTGACTGAAGACAAGGAGACGGTCCTATCAGTGACTGACAGCCTTCCCTCTATGACTGTGTATACAGAGATAGCTGTCACTCACTGACTGAAGACAAGGAGGCGGTCCTATCAGTGACTGACAGCCTTCCCTCTATGACTGTGTATACGGAGATAGCTGTCACTCACTGACTGAAGACAAGGAGGCGGTCCTATCAGTGACTGACAGCCTTCCCTCTATGACTGTGTATACAGAGATAGCTGTCAGTCACTGACTGAAGACAAGGAGGAGGTCCTATCAGTGACTGACAGCTATCTCTGTATTCACAGTCATAGAGAGATAGCTGTCAGTCACTGACTGAAGACAAGGAGACGGTCCTATCAGTGACTGACAGCTTTCCCTCTATGACTGTGTATACAGAGATAGCTGTCAGTCACTGACTGAAGACAAGGAGGAGGTCCTATCAGTGACTGACAGCTATCTCTGTATACACAGTCATAGAGAGAAGGCTGTCAGTCACTGATAGGACCGTCTCCTTGTCTTCAAAGCCCAGAATGAGCAGGAATTTAAATGTATAAAATATAGGTTTTACTGAATCTTTCCCCACAGAACTACACATCAATCTGCTCTATAACATGCTACCTGTAGCTCGAACATCATATTCAACCTGACAGGTTCCCTTTTAATGAGTGTGTCTGACATCTGAGTGTTAGCAACATACAGGTTCTTCTAAAAAAATTAGCATATTGTGATAAAGTTCATTATTTTCTGTAATGTACCGATAAACATTAGACTTTCATATATTTTAGATTCATTACATTTTCTTGTTTTAATATTGTTGATTTTGGCATACAGCTCATGAAAACCCAAAATTCCTATCTCAAAAAATTAGCATATTTCATCCGATCAATAAAAGAAAAGTGTTTTTAATACAAAAAAAGTCAACCTTAAAATAATTAAGTTCAGTTATGCACTCCATACTTGGTTGGGAATCCTTTTGCAGAAATTACTGCTTCAATGCGGCGTGGCATGGAGGCAATCAGCCTGTGGCACTGCTGAGGTGTTATGGAGGCCCAGGATGCTTCGATAGCGGGCTTAAGCTCATCCAGAGTGTTGGGTCTTGCGTCTCTCAACTTTCTCTTCCCAATATCCCACAGATTCTCTATAGGGTTCAGGTCAGGAGAGTTGGCAGGCCAATTGTGCACAGTAATACCATGGTCAGTAAACCATTTACCAGTGGTTTTGGCACTGTGAGCAGGTGCCAGGTCGTGCTGAAAAATGAAATCTTCATCTCCATAAAGCTTTTCAGCAGATGGAAGCATGAAGTGCTCCAAAATCTCCTGATAGCTAGCTGCATTGACCCTGCCCTTGATAAAACACAGTGGACCAACACCAGCAGCGGACATGGCACCCCGGACCATCACTGACTGTGGATACTTGACACTGGACTTCAGGCATTTTGGCATTTCCCTATCCCCAGTCTTCCTCCAGACTCTGGCACCTTGATTTCCGAATGACATGCAAAATTTGCTTTCATCCAAAAAAAGAACTTTGGACCACTGAGCAACAGTCCAGTGCTGCTTCTCTGTAGCCCAGGTCAGGCGCTTCTGCCGCTGTTTCTGGTTCAAAAGTGGCTTGACCTGGGGAATGCGGCACCTGTAGCCCATTTCCTGCACACGCCTGTACACGGTGGCTCTGGATGTTTCTACTCCAGACTCAGTCCACTACTTCCGCAGGTCCCCCAAAGTCTGGAATCTGTCCTTCTCCACAATCTTCCTCAGGGTCCGGTCACCTCTTCTCGTTGTGCAGCGTTTTCTGCCACACTTTTTCCTTCCCACAGACTTCCCACTGAGGTGCCTTGATACAGCACTCTGGGAACAGCCTATTCGTTCAGAAATTTCTTTCTGTGTCTTACCCTCTTGCTTGAGGGTGTCAATGATGGCCTTCTGGACAGCAGTCAGGTCGGCAGTCTTACCCATGATTGCGGTTTTGAGTAATGGACCAGGCTGGGAGTTTTTAAAAGCCTCAGGAATCTTTTGCAGGTGTTTAGAGTTAATTAGTTGATTCAGATGATTAGGTTAATAGCTCGTTTAGAGAACCTTTTCATGATATGCTAATTTTTTGAGATAGGAATTTTGGGTTTTCATGAGCTGTATGCCAAAATCATCAATATTAAAACAAGAAAAAGCTTGAACTACTTCAGTTGTGTGTAATGAATCTAAAATATAAAAGTCTAATGTTTATCAGTACATTACAGAAAATAATGAACTTTATCACAATATGCACATTTTTTGAGAAGAACCTGTACCTTCTGTATGACCCATGTCTAAAAATGTATAAATTTAATGCATTTAAAAATTGACTATAAAGCATGCTGTAAAGACACTGGACACCTGCAAAGAGAAGGGCTTCCGTGTGCTTCTGGGTCCTTGCAGCTGCGCCTCAAAAGAACGGACATGTAATATCTTTCGCCGCAACATATGGGTCCGCACCACCATTTGGGGTGCACGCGGCCGGTGTCTGTGTTTTGTGGATCTGTGGTTTGTGGTCTGCAAAACGGACGTGGTCGTGTGAATGCACCCTTATTGCTTGTTAGAACGGTTTTATATGTATACTTCGAAAAAGATCTGGGGTTGGCACTGCCACCTCTTTATGGGGTTCTCATGGTATTGCGTTCACGTGTAATCTCCTGGTGGTGCTCTGCATCACAGACTAAACTCCACTTGTCTTGTGAGAAAATAATGATAAACGCGGCACTCACCGGATCCTTTTGCAGTTGCTTTATTTTTCTTTAAAACATAGTCGCTGGTGCGGGCACTTAGTCAGTGACAGGCGACGGCTGTTTCGCGCTCAGTCTCTATTCGTCTGGCCTCCCACTTGATGACTTCGGAGCACGCATCCTCATCACGTTATACTTGACATTATTATGCCATCTTGTACCTGATACTTTCCTAATCTGTTCTTCTGCACGTGGTTTATCTCTTGCTCTGTATTGGACTTGTAATATCTGAACCTTAGTAACAACTTCTGAAACTAGTGAGCACAGAGAATCTCTTTAGCAGAAGGAAGCAGGGGCTGGACGGTCACATTCCTCACTCTTGTGTACGCTATGTATGCTGGTGGGGGTTATCCAGCTGCGCTTGATATTATAATTTACCACAGCTTCATCCTATTCGAGTAAATGCGCCTGAGCCGCAATACCATGTCTAGCCACTACTAAAAGTACGGCGCCGTGCCTGACGAAGGCCAAGGACCCTCCAAACAGCTATCTAGCATGGCTGCCAGGAGGTGGACCCCCTGCTGCTTCCATTCTGAAATTACCTGGCTCCCCTGCTTCTCCCTCCCTCCTTACTCTCTCGACACAAGGGAAATGACTGCTCAGCCAATCACTAGTCACAGCAGTGATCCGCCTCAGCCGGTTATTGGCTGGGTACCATTTCCTGAGCCTCGAAGGGACTGTAACGTTGAGCAATGTGTATTTATTAATTTTCGTAAAGTTTTTTTTTTTTTTTTGTGAGCTGATTTAAGTAATTTTTTCTTTGACTATAAATTTTATTTAGTATGTTTTACGGTATATAATGACTTTTATTTACTTTTTTATGTCTATGCTGGGGAATTTGTATTTATTTTTTATAAAGATTCGAATAGCATAAGCTAATAGTCCCTAATAGACCGAATAACATTTGGGCCAATTATTGGGAATAAACATTTATAGGCACACTCCTTCCAACAAGATGAAAGATGCTTGATTATCGGCAGCACATCTCCCTGTGTAACCGAGCCTGTGCTGCCGACAAGCAGTGGAATTGAATGAGGGAGGAATGACTGTGATAGCGTTCCATCCACCCACATTTACTTTGCATAGGTCTGTGTAATCGGCTTGTGCGAAAGAGCACCATTGGATGTGTTTATCATCCGTCGGCGCTCATCCTACCCGAATATCGGACAGTGCAGTAGAGCCTTTTCAATACATACTGCCTAGAGGTTCCCAACTCTGTCTTAAGATCCTCTCCCAAGAAAAAAAGGATCAGGCCGTTGAAATTCAGATTAATGTTTCCATCACATTATACACGGCTCGTTTCCATGGTTCCGACCAACCTGCAATCCAGCAGCAGTGGCCGTGCTTTCACACTATAGAAAAAAGTGCTGGACTATGCGCACTCCCCTCAGTCCAGATCACCAGAGAGACCGGTGCTTTTTCCTATGTTGTGCAAGCACGGCCACCACTGCTGGTTTACAGGGAGGTCACAACCATGGATGCGAGCAGTGTATAATGTGATGGAAAAATGAATCCAGCCAGCAAAGGAGACAATATGGATAATAACAATACATTAGTAAGTGCCTTGTATTAACTTCCTCTACATGATAAATGCCATTTCCTGAAGTGAGACAACCCCTTTAAGAGGAGTTAGTTGCTCACATTAGATAGTTGTTGGGGTTGGCCAACATTATATCTAATGTTTATGGCCATATCTAAGGGCTCATTTACACAACCGTATGGTAGCTGTGCCCGTGAACTCTGTGTAGAATTGAATGGGTCCACGATCCGCAAGATACAGCAAAAGATAGGACCTATGTCCTATGGTGGAGCAGAGGCACGGATCGGAAACGCACAGAAGCCCTTCCTTTCGGGTCTGTGCCTCTGCACCGCAAAAGATAGGACGTGTGATTTGTGAACCCAATGCTTTCAATGGGTCCGTGGTCCACATTTTGCGGGCAACATCTATCTTTTTGCGTAACGCACACGGATGATCCATGTGCTTTTCCGTGTCTGTATGTCCATTCTGCAAACAGAACATGTCCTTTACCTGACTGCAAAATAAGGGATACGGACCCATTGAAGTCAGAGGGTCCGCAAAAAATGCAGATGCAACACGGACCACAGCCGTATTTTGTGGACCGTAAAACAGATACAGTTGTGTCCATGGGGCCCAATTAAGACAGCCCTCATGCTAGGAGCTAGATCAGTTCTAGATCCTTTTTCACTGTAGTCCTTGGAGGAAAGAGAAAACATGCCCACTGTTACACCGCGTCCAGTGTACGGAGCGTGTGCGCCTGCACTTTATGGAGCAGAATATGCCAGGCACACGTTTTCAAGGGCAGATCTGTGTACTGATAACACTCTATAGAGATAGGAACTTTCTAGTACATAAAAATTCAAGAGCACTAAAAAGCTATTTCTTTTGGCAGATCCTGTCCCTTTCCATTTGCAGAACTGGCAGTCACTCTTTAACACTTAGCAGGGCGGCCCACTGATATGCAAAAGACCAAAAAATAAAATCCTGCACCCCGTGAAGGTCTCCATTTTTTCACGATGGAAATGTAAATACAACCTTGTGTATAATGGAAACAGCCCAAAAAAGATCGTTTTACACTTTGCCCTGAAGGTGAATCAACAAGAACTTGGAAGAAAAACAAACCAGTTTCTCACCTCTGCTGCAATGCATAACGTCTTAAAGGGCCAGACACTTGAAACATTAGATAGGCCCCATGGATAACTCTGTTAAAGGGAATGTGTGACTGTAATTTTTCTGTCAGTTAATTCCAGATAGTGAGACACAACATTTTTTTTTTCTAATGTTTTTTCAAATTTATTTAATTATTTTTTTCATTTTATTTTTTTATTCTATTTTCTAAACATGATTACAGGGCGACCATCTTGCCTGAGCTGCTGTTAATAGCATTTAGAAAGATGCTTTTCAGCAGCCACTATGGACAGGAGGGCTGAGGTTGCACATTTTTTCCAGCAGAGTAAAATACTTCTCTTGGGCTACTTTCACACTAGCGTTAATATTTTTGCTAGTATTGAGATCCGTCATAGGGTCTCAATACCGGAAAAAAAACACTTCTGTTTTCTCCCCATTCATTGTCAATAGGGACAAAACATAACTGAACAGAACGGAATGCTCCAAAATGCATTCCATTCCGTTCTCATACCGGAGAGCAAACCACATGCTGCGGTTTGCTTTTCGTCCTGGGATGCGGAGCAAAAATGATCCGTCATGACCCTCGATGCAAGTCGATGGGGAAGGATCCGTTTTCTCTGACACGACAGAAAACTGATCCGTCCCCCATTGACTTTCAGTGGTGTTCATGACTGATCCGTCTTGGCTATGTTACAGATAAGGCTACTTTCACACCTGCGTTTGGTGCGGATCCGTCTTGTATCTGCACAGACTGATCCGCACCGATAATGCAAACGCTTGTATCCGTTCAGAACGGATCCGTTTGCATTATTCAGTCAAAAAAAAACTCTAAGTCAAAACTGATCAGTCTTGACTTACATTGAAAGTCAATAGGGGACGAATCCGTTTTAAATTGCACCATATTGTGTCAGTGAAAACGGATCCGTCCCCATTGACTTACATTGTAAGTCAGGATGGATCCGTTTGGCTCTGCATCGTCAGGCGGACATCAAAACTCTGCAAGCTGCGTTTTAGTGTCCGCCTCAAAAGCAGAACGGAGACCAAATGCAGCCAAACTGATGCATTCTGAATGGATCCTTTTCCATTCAGAATGCATTGGGGCTGAACTGATCCGTTTTGGACCGCTTGTGAGAGCCCTGAAACGGCTTTCACAAGCGGACCCAGAAACGCCAGTGTGAAAGTAGCCTAATACAACCGGATCCATTCATAACGGATGCAGTTGTATTATCAGTAACGGAAGCGTTTTTGCTGAACCCTGCCGGATCCAGGAAAAACGTTAGTGTGAAAGTAGCCTTAGCATTTTTGAGGCGTATTTTTAGACAAAGAGTACAAAATAATAAGCTGGGTGACGTTTCTTTTTTCTGGCCATACCTTTGATATGTTTCAATGTAGCCATATGAGGGCTTGTTTTTTGTGGGTTAAATTGTATTTTTAGTGACTCTATTTTTTGGGTACATATAAGAAACTGCACATTACATTATCCTGAGGGTCAGTGCAATTAGTGATACCAAATATGAAGAGTTATTTTTTTTTAACTTTTTTTGCCTCATGCAATAATAATAGTTCTTTATATTGCTCCATTCGAAGAGCCATACTTGATCATTTTGCAGCTGATGTAGTTGTATGTTATTTATTATTTTTTTGGATGAGACGTAGCTTTCATTAGTACAATTTAGATTAACATTTATTTATCATATCTTTTGGACTATAAGGTGCACCTAGGATTTGGAGGAGGAAAATAAGAAAAAAAAAATTTCCATCAAGACTCCCCAAATCAGACCCCCTATTGTTCATCAGACCTCAGATCAGACCCCAAAATCAGACCACCAAGCTCCATTAGCCAGTTAGACCCCTCAATCTCCATCACCCTCAGATCAGACCCCACAACTCCAATCTGTCCCCATCAGACCCTATAGGCCTCAGATCGTACCCCTCCCAGCCCCACTCTACCTCAGATCGAACCCGCCCCCCCAGCCTTTCTGAGCCTCAGATCGGACCCCCAAGTCCCAGGACTCACTGCACCGCTTCTTCCTGTCTACTGTGACCTGACGCACATAGCATCAAAACACAGTGTGCAACGTCATCATTATCAGATTGGCAGGGGGTCCGAGTCCCAGCTCCCCCATTGATCAGCTGTTACAGGGAGCTGCCACAGCTCAGCCAGCAGCTCTCCACGCACAGCACCATACGTAGTACAGCGGCTGTGCTTAGTATTGCAGTTCAGCCCCATTTACTTCTATGCGGCTGAGCTCCAAATAGGCCTAGGAAGAGGCCGCAGCCTCTTCTAACAGCTTGATCAGTTAAGCAGAGCCTGTGGCACAGTCTAGTATGCATACTGTTTACACAGGCCTAAGGCCCTTTGTTAGGGCCCTGGCTGCCATGTCAATGCAAAAAATATATAGTCTTGTGCATAGAAATATGCATGAGACTTTTTTGTGCAAAACATATCGGCTCTTGTACAGGTGTCTACTACCTCTGAGGGAGGGGACTCATTGACTTGTATGGGATCGGTGCAGATCTCATTATGTGGGGAAAGCTGTAGATAAGCTTTGATAATTGCCTATTGTGAATGGTGACTCCTGTGTTATTTATTTAAGGTTATCCTTCATTGTAATCCTACCTGTCATAATAATGAGTTGGCTGCTGAAAAGTGATCTGTACAAAACAGCTTCTTAAGCTTAAGGCCCCTTTCAGACGGGCGAGTATTCCGCGTGGGTGCAATGCGTGAGGTGAACGCATTGCACCTGCACTGAATCCGGACCCATTCATTTCTATGGGGCTGTGCACATGAGCTGTGATTTTCACGCATCACTTGTGCGTTGCGTGAAAATCGCAGCATGCTCTATATTCTGCGTTTTTTCACCGCGTGAAAATCGCAAGCATCCGCAAGCAAGTGCGGATGCGGTGCAATTTTCACGCATGGTTGCTAGGTGACGATCGGGCTGGGGACCCGATCTGTATTATTTTTCCCTTATAACATGGTTATAAGGGAAAATAATAGCATTCTGAATACAGAATGCATAGTAAAATAGGGCTGGAGGGGTTAAAAAAATACTAATAATTAACTCACCGAGTCCACTTGATCGCGTAGTTGCGGATCTCTGTTTTTTTCTGTAATGTTGAGCTGCCGGCTAAGGACTTGTGGTGACGTCACATCACATGGTCCCTCACCATGGTGATGAACCATGTGATTGGACCATGTGATGAGCACAGTGACGTCATCAAAGGTCCTATTCCTGTGCACAGCAAAGAAGACAGAAGAGAAGCCGGGCTGCGCGATCAAGTGGATTAAGGTGAGTTAAATTATTATTTTATTTTTTTAACCCCTCCGGCGCTATTGTACTATGCATTCTGTATTCAGAATGCTATTATTTTCCCTTATAACCATGTTATAAGGGAAAATAATACAATCTACATGACACCTAACCCAAACCTGAACTTCTGTGAAGAAGTTCGGGTTTGGGTACCAAACATGCAGATTTTTCTCACGCGCGTGCAAAACGCATTACAATGTTTTGCACTCGCGCGGAAAAATCGTGTATTTTCCCGCAACGCACCCGCATCTTATCCGGGCAAAAAACATGACGCCCGTGTGAAAGAGGCCTAAGGTGGATTTACACGTGCAGATGAGCAGCCAATTATTGGGAAGGAAACGCTCCTTCCCGATGCTGGTTCAGTGACGGCGAGGCGCTGAATTTACACGTAGCGATCACTTCCACAGTATGAGGATGAGTGGTCATTATTGCCATCGCTCGTCCTCATACAAAATCCTTGTTCCTTGGCAGCAGTCCTGTTTAGGACTCATGCACACAAATGTATTTTCTTTCCGTGTCCATTCTGTTTTATTTATTTATTATTTTTTGTCGACCGTATGCAAAACCATTCATTTCAATGGGTCCACAAAAAAAAAGTTACTCCGTGTGCATTCCGTTTCTATATGTCCGATCTGTAAAAAAATAGAAAATGTCCTATTATTGTCCACATTATGGAGAAGGATAGGACTGCCCCAGCTGTTCTGTTCCGCAACATACGTAATGCACAAGGACGTCATCCACTTTTTTTGCGGATCTGTGTTTTGCGGACTCTAAAATGCATAAGGGCATGTGCCCTTAGACTACACAATCTGCTGCCCAGAAACAATAATTTACTTGCCAGCACTAATAACAGTTTCTCCCACTGAATGAGAATTTCGCTCGTTCATCGGGTGATCTTTAGACGGGCAAATTGTTGGGGACGAGCGTTCGTAGGAATGTTTGTCCCAGATAGTCTTCCCGAATATCTGCATGCGTAAATCCACTGTTAGTGGCCAGGATTTTCCTTAGATATATAGTGGTGTGTATAGTGATGTGGAAAATGAAAAATATCACCATAAATTCTTTAAAAATATGTTTAACGTAAAAACTTGATTTAGACTGTAGGTCATTTTCCTTTTAAATGATCTTCTCCCAAGCAAGTTTGTAATGATTTATTTCGAATAATTTCCTTTGTGAGACCAGTCCATTTGGATCAGCCTGGTGGCTCAGTGGTTAGCACTGGTGCCTTACAGCACTGGGGTGAAATCTGGCCAAGGACAACATCTGCATGCAGTTTGTATGTTCTCCCCATGTTTGCGTGGGTTTCCTCCCACACTCCAAAGACATACTGATGGAAATTTAGATTGTGAGCTCCACTGGGGACAGCAAGTGATGATGACGCCTATAAATCGCTGCGGAATACGTTGGTGCTATAAAAAAAATAGTGAGTCAACATAGTTTACATTTATAAGGCTACATGCACACGACCGTGTGCCCCCGTGGCGTATTGTGGCCCGCATACAGCGGGTCCGCAATACACTGGCACCGGCCGTGTGCATTCCGCATCACTGACCCATTTACTTGAATGGGTCCGTGATCATGGAGATGCGGAACGGAGGTACGGAGCGGAACCCCACGCGAAGCACTACGGAGTGCTTCCGTGGTGTTTCTGCCCGTGCCTCCGCACCGCAAAAACTACTTTTTCGCGGTGCGGTTCGTCGAATGCAGATCGCGGACCCCATTCAAGTGAATGGGTCCGCAATCCTTATGCGGGTGCCCCACGGTCTGTGCCCGTGCATTGCGGAGCCCTAATGTTCGTATGCATGTAGCCTAAAGCTGACAACACTTTCTTAATACAGGTGTATTAATACTAGCAATATGCCTGCTTTATCTATACCCTGAAAACCTGGGCATGGCATAACTTTTCTTGTATTTACTTTTACACAGGCCGATAAGTGGGTGACGGGTATTCATAAGCATGCTCGTTTCCGGAAACTGACCAGTGTAAGCAGGGCAGCAATCATCCATTTGTTGTCTGGTCCCATCTTTTGTGCAGGCCTCACTGTTATCAGTACTTCTCTCTGTGTAAAGGGTCTAAGGGGACAGGACTTGACAAAGGGCAGGAACTTAGGGTGACATTTATCAAGACCAGGCTTGACTTCCCCCCGTGGATCCTGAGGATGTGCCTAGTTTATGCCGTGGTACAGGCCTCGTCTAGATTTGGTGCATTCTCCAGCAGGACATGCTCCAGACTCAAATCTGTGGCAGCCTAATAGTTGTCGTAGATTTTGGCAAACATTTCTTCCACCCCCCAACTAGTAACACCCAGTTAAACTTTTATTTCAGTCTGCTGGCAATTCATTTATAAACTTCAAGTAGAAATAACTGATGAACGGCACAACATATTCTTAATAGATGCTCCAGAATTATTACATAAGGAATGCAAGTACAGACATATCAGGAGAGGTGACAGGACCTCTTTAAACATGGGACAACCTCCTTTAAAAAGGGCAGCATATTGATATCATAGATCATGGACGTGCTGATCTTGAGCCTTGATCCCAGCTGTGGTCAGCGGTGTAGATGGGGAATACAAAGTAAGGAAGGATGCAGAGAAGGCAGCATAGGGATGAAAGGCCTTTCCCAGTCCAGTACCTGTAGTGAACCAGTCTTGTACCTTGTTGTTACACTCCGACATCTGCTTTTGCTTCCTTCATCCATTCACATCTGTTAAACTGGATTGGAGGAGAAAATGGAGTCAACCATCAGTAATTATATGCAATTATCTGCAGATGTTCACTATATCCCCATGGAGTTCCTTTCAGGTTGAAAACATTGACACGTAGCAATATGTGTGCCTCCCGACCATATCAGAATAATGGTGAGATAATTGTGCTACTTATCCAGCGAGAGATTGTGCAGAGACCTCTAGCCAACATATCACTTGACAAGAAGGGACCTTTGTAAATCTGGGCAACACAAGAATGAATGCATTGTGGACCAGTAGTGGGGGATCCTGGTGGGGGTGATCAATCTTTCATGAAGTTGTTCTGATAACTACAGTATTTGACAAAATAACGCTTAAACTATGAGGGCTTGTGTAATTGTTGGATGTGCCAAGCATATAAAGAGAAATGGAGGCACTTCTGGAAAGGCTCTGACTTGGGTCTGTTTTCCGGAAAGGGATCGTGTAAAGGCGCACCTCTCGTGGAACATGCTCATGGACTGTACAAATTGATTTGTTCATTAGTAGACTGGATGGAAGCATTTAATAGATGTCTAATGCTGCCTCATATACCTCGCCGTGTCACCTATTGGATGGCTACCCTATGCGTCAACGTCTGGCCCTTTAAACAAGCCATAGAATATTGACTTTGGATATAAACCATAACCTTTTCCATAAGAAAAAGACTTCCATTGACAGACAGCTGTTCCAAGATCATCGGAGCAGAGCACTTATTTCTCCCAGACCCATGTCAAAGGCCTCTCAACCAGCCAGACCAGTACCCTAGTCTGCTTAAATGAGGTGCAAAAACCCAGAAACTGCTGTCTGCAGACAGGTGCCTTTTTCTATGGAAAACATTCTGGATTTGGTTTATATCCCTAGTCATTGTTTAAAGAGCCAGACATTTGGCTTAAATGGGCACTGACATTTCAAACCACTTCTTCTCAAAGGTCACTTTTGGTGAACTTGAACAAATCTGTAAATCACATTGATTAAAACTTTTCATGTTATCCATCCTAAAAGCATATCTGAAATCTCTGCCGCTATCTAGCAATTTTGCTGTCCACTCACTTTTACTAGGTAACTCCTATCCCAAACAGCATAGAGGAACTGAAGGAAGTGGGTGTATCTTTATCACTGGCTGCCTCCAGAGCTCAGTGTGCTTTTGAGCTCAATGCAGAGGGCCCTTCCCCATCCAGAGTTCAATGCTTGAACACTGGAGAATTTGCTGTATCTGACAGCCACATCTTCCCTTCAGTACATAGTAAGTGTATTTCTTACTCCAGTCATACTTGACTGCCTCTGCATGTGTTGGTTTTAGCTTGTTTATTAGGAAGTTAAAGGAAGTCTAGACCAATATAGTACTGGCAGACCATCTGTATTGGGAGATGTCCTCCGGCTTGAGGAGAACTGCTGGATGCAGGAACAACAAACTGGGGCACATGGAAGTCACTATATATGGGCTCATTCAGACGGCTGCATGTGTTTTGTGGTCCGCAAATCATGGATACCCGCCCGTGTTCGTTCTGCAACTTGTGGACCGCACATGGCTGTCACTCTCATGAAAATGCCTATTCTTGTCCGCCATTGCGGACAGGTATAGGACATGCTGTATATTTTTTGCGGGGCCGCGGAACGGAACAATGGATGCGCACAGCATGCATTGTGCTGTCTGCATCTTTTGCGGCCCTATTGAAATGAATGGGTCCGCACCTGGAGATTATTATGTCAGTGTAATTCAGTCGATTTCAGGTCTCTCGGGGTCACAGAGCATTATAAATTAGTATAATGTTGTGCGATCCTGTCAGAAGAGCGGATGTCAGAACGGGACCTCGCACTGACACGCTGGGAGTTCCTCACATTCAACTTGCTCGTATGTGTCTCGACTAAAACTCCGTTACCCTGTAAGTTCCTTTTACGTGGACTGATGTGTTTGGTAATTTTTAGGACAAATCAGATGTACCCGATAATTGTCTGGTTGTCAACAATGATGTATGAGGACAAGAGATTACTACAGCAGTCGCCTGTTCCCTTAGCAAATCATTGTTTCTGGGCCACAGATCACAGTTTAGACCAGGCATCCTCAACCTGTGGCCCTCCAGCTGTTGCAAAACTACAATTCCCAGCATGCCTGAACAGCCTACAGGTATCAGCCTACAGCAGGGCATTGTGGGAGTTGTAGTTTTACAACAGCTGGAGGGCCGCAGTTTGAGGATGCCTGGTTTAGACCATGCAATCTGCTGCACAGAAATGATGATCTTTGGTACCAACAGAATGACACGATCACCTACACGTTACTCCAGCTGCACAGGTTGCATATTGTATATCTGCCCCATATGTTTTATAACATGACAGTTTACAGCAGCTGCACAGGTTGCATATGGTATATCTGCCCCATATGTTTTATGACCTGACAGGTTACAGCAGCTGCACAGGTTGCATATGGTATATCTGCCCCATATGTTTTATAACATGACAGGTTACAGCAGCTGCACAGGTTGCATATGGTATATCTGCCCCATATGTTTTATGACCTGACAGGTTACAGCAGCTGCACAGGTTGCATATGGTATATCTGCCCCATATGTTTTATGACCTGACAGGTTACAGCAGCTGCACAGGTTGCATATGGTATATCTGCCCCATATGTTTTATGACCTGACAGGTTACAGCAGCTGCACAGGTTGCATATGGTATATCTGCCCCATATGTTTTATGACATGACAGGTTACAGCAGCTGCACAGGTTGCATATGGTATATCTGCCCCATATGTTTTATGACATGACAGGTTACAGCAGCTGCACAGGTTGCATATGGTATATCTGCCCCATATGTTTTATGACCTGACAGGTTACAGCAGCTGCACAGGTTGCATATGGTATATCTGCCCCATATGTTTTATGACCTGACAGGTTACAGCAGCTGCACAGGTTGCATATGGTATATCTGCCCATATGTTTTATGACCTGACAGGTTACAGCAGCTGCACAGGTTTCATATGGTATATCTGCCCATATGTTTTATGACCTGACAGGTTACAGCAGCTGCACAGGTTTCATATGGTATATCTGCCCATATGTTTTATGACCTGACAGGTTACAGCAGCTGCACAGGTTGCATATGGTATATCTGCCCCATATGTTTTATGACCTGACAGTTTACAGCAGCTGCACAGGTTGCATATGGTATATCTGCCCATATGTTTTATGACCTGACAGGTTACAGCAGCTGCACAGGTTGCATATGGTATATCTGCCCCATATGTTTTATGACATGACAAGTTACAGCAGCTGCACAGGTTGCATATGGTATATCTGCCCCATATGTTTTATGACCTGACAGGTTACAGCAGCTGCACAGGTTGCATATGGTATATCTGCCCCATATGTTTTATGACCTGACAGGTTACAGCAGCTGCACAGGTTGCATATGGTATATCTGCCCCATATGTTTTATGACCTGACAGGTTACAGCAGCTGCACAGGTTGCATATGGTATATCTGCCCCATATGTTTTATGACCTGACAGGTTACAGCAGCTGCACAGGTTGCATATGGTATATCTGCCCATATGTTTTATGACCTGACAGGTTACAGCAGCTGCACAGGTTTCATATGGTATATCTGCCCATATGTTTTATGACCTGACAGGTTACAGCAGCTGCACAGGTTTCATATGGTATATCTGCCCATATGTTTTATGACCTGACAGGTTACAGCAGCTGCACAGGTTGCATATGGTATATCTGCCCCATATGTTTTATGACCTGACAGTTTACAGCAGCTGCACAGGTTGCATATGGTATATCTGCCCATATGTTTTATGACCTGACAGGTTACAGCAGCTGCACAGGTTGCATATGGTATATCTGCCCCATATGTTTTATGACCTGACAGGTTACAGCAGCTGCACAGGTTGCATATGGTATATCTGCCCATATGTTTTATGACCTGACAGGTTACAGCAGCTGCACAGGTTGCATATGGTATATCTGCCCCATATGTTTTATGACCTGACAGTTTACAGCAGCTGCACAGGTTGCATATGGTATATCTGCCCATATGTTTTATAACATTATACTTTACTCCATCCTCAGCTGCATCTTGTAGTTTATTGGTTGTCTAGATACTTGTTCTCATATTAAAGAATACCTTAACCCCATCCTACCTACATAGGCACATCTCATTTCCCCTGGATTCATTAATGTGTCATTACATTAATTTACAGGCTGTAAATATAACCTTTCCCATGTATTTATATTTCATGATTTATTTTGCTTTGGAGTTTTGCACATTGTCATAAAAAAAATTAAAAAAAATGAAAAACTCATTATTACATCTGAACGTGCATGCATCTCCTGTGGAAGATCCAGAGGTCCAGATGCCTATTAGGCCTCAGGTCCATTGCCAAATATGGAGGCCATAGGCACTCTACTTGTTGGCATGTGGAGGTCTGTTTAGCATCATATTAGCTGGTTATTTTGTGCGAGAAGCAATACGTCAAGGATAGAATAACTTTGTTGTAAAGCATCCCTTGGATGCCATGATTGGAGGTATATGGAGATACAGTAGAGCTCCATAGACGTCTGGGTGCCATCTGTACAACTAACAAAGCCTTAGATTGCTCATAATAACTCCTTTAAAGAGGACCTTTCACTAGTTTAAAAACTAACTATATCAGTGGGCAGAGCGGCGCCCAGGGGTCACCCTACACTTACTAGTATGTCTGGGCGCCGCTCCGTTCGCCTGGTATAGGCTCCGGTGTTTGCAGCTCCCTCTGTTGTACTGGGCGGAGCTGGGAGTACCAGGCTATGAGCTGTGCGCTACGATTGGCCAGCGCTGCATCAAGGGACAACCCTAATACAAAAACTCCGCCCAGTACAACAGAGGGAGCTGCAGACACCGGAGCCTATACCGGTCGAACGGAGCGGCGCCCAGACATACTAGTAAGTGCAGGGTGACCCCTGGGCGCCGCTCTGCCCACTGATATAGTTAGTTTTTTGTTTTTAAACTAGTGAAAGGTCCTCTTTAAGAATTCTCTCAAGCTATCCATCCATCTGTGAAGATGTCTAACCAACACCTTTGGTCCATGAGACTCTGACCTTGGACCACTACAATGCTGGCTCCCAGATTGCTCTCTTTTCTTTATATGTAGGGAAAGGGAATATTTTTAACTGAATTATGTATTTTTCTCCTCAGTGGTGGATATCTTGAGGTGACCCTTCAGTCAAAACCTAAAATTTGACTATACATGACACATACATAGTCATCATGTCTGTTCCTCCCTTGCTACTTCCTTTCTGGTGCCCTGTTGAATCCCTTTCAAGATGGCCACCACCATCTCAGACTTCCTCATGCAGTGTAGGAGTGTCTTAGCCATGGCCCCCTACCACTACTGCCCATTGATGGACTGTTATGGCCGATGATGTAGGTGATTTGTCCATCCAGGGCCAGATTTTAGACTTGGATCTTGGAAGTTTCTGTGACACATGAGTCTCTTTCCCATGTGACCTCTGTGTGTTGGGGTACTTTCACACTAGCGTTATTCTTTTCCAGTATTGAAATCCGGTCTCAATACCGGAAAAAAACACATCAATTTTCCCCCAATGCATTCTGAATGGAAAGCAATCCGCTTAGTATGCATCAGGATGTCTTCCATTCCGTCCCTTGTACAGTATTTGACAAAATCCCGGAACAATACCGCACTTCATTTCCATAGAGATGTATTAATGCCGGATCCGGTACCAAGTGTTCCGGAAATTGCCGCATCTCCGGATCCGGTTTTCCAGTGTGCGCATGCGCCGGGCTTTTAATCTTTGAAAAATTTAAATACCGGATCCGTTATTCCAGATGATACCGGATGAGACTGATCCGGTATTTTACCGGATCAGTCTAATGGATCTGAAAAAAAAAAAAAAAGCTTTCCCTTTGTACATGGCTTGCTGGATTCGGCAGGCAGTTCCGTTGTTGAAACTGCCTGCCGGAATAAAAAAAATGCTAGTGTGAAAGTACAAACTGCAGTAATATCATTCCCATATCCCTACAGAGTGACGGTGAGTGGTGTTTGTTTGCTGTCCACATCTTTGCTGGCTATTTTTCCGCCAGTGTCTTTCACCTTTGGAACGTTAAGTAGTTTTATGCTTTTGTTTGATCCGGTGTAGAAAATGTTGCGTTACGTAAATGGCTTTGACATCACTGAGTTGTGCGACACTGCTTCCTTTGTTTACACTGCCTCTACAAGCTACTTGGTAGATTACCAGAGGACATAAAAGCCACACTGCAGATGCCACAAAAGCTGTTAAAGCAGATGGCACCTTTCACATCACCAGCCTCTGTACACTGCCGGGAACATATTGCTGCTTACTACCTCACACTTCTTCCCAGGGTTATTTTTGAAAGAAAGTAAATTCCTGTTTAATAACCAAATGTAGGTCTAGTGAGAATATAAAAACACAGCGCTCTCTAGAGCAGTAATGTAAAACGGAAGTGAGGATTCCTAAAAATTTCAATTTGGGTGCTCAGCTCATCTTACAGTATGTCACATGCAACAGCTATTATGGTTTCACAGGCTTGCACGGGGTTGGTCTTGGGGTGCTGCAGCCACTGGATATACCGCGTGTGGGGTTCCAACAAACGTAAAGTAGTGAGAAAAAATGCCCAAACAATCCACGAATGGCACGCTCACCCTAATTCAGATACTGGAATGAGGATAATGGATCCAGAATGGAGTGGGGGGGAAAAAGTGATGGCAAAATACGTGTTTCGGGGTTCAATACCCCCTTCTCTGGTCTTGTTTTTAAACCTGAGGAAGGGGTGTTAATCCCAGAACGTGTTGTCTTTTGGCATCTTTTGTGGATTTTATCATAAAGGTATCCCTTTTTTTTTTTTCTTCCACTTTGTTCTGGATCCGTTATCCTCATCTCAGTATCTGAATAAGGGATAACTTGCCAAGGGATAAAACAGTTTAAGCATACCTCGGTAGGTGTTCATGTGGTCTCCTGGTTGGGTAGACTTCAGTGAAGAGAGTAAAGAGAGGACCTTGCATGTGAAGGGATTGAATCCATGGTACTTGCATTAAAATTTCTATTTGGTCATGCAAAAAGCATGAGCACCCACCGAGGTATATATAAAGTATATAAAGAACTTTGCCTCTCACCGAATCTATAACAGTGAGCAGTTATGAGTCGTCAAACCTGCTGACAGACTCCCTTTAAGTTTCCCTTTAATGTAGTTGTTATAGTCTATGATTATCCAAATCTTTTTCCTAATGTATTTTTGTTCTATTTCAGACCTTCACTAATGAAGCCCATTGTGTTGAAGACATTTTGAAGGTTTGTACAATACAAGTACTTGATTTTCATGCAGATGTGATGGTTGTGCTGTCATTCAGCAGTATTGTGAGACTGGATATGGTAGAGCGAAAACGGTAAATGCTAGATAGAAATAGAAGAATCGCATACAGTGAATGTAAAATAGGCAACTAGCAGGATTTTAGATACTGACAAGGGCCAAATTGTGATTACTGGGCCAGAGCATCTCCGAAGTGCCACTTCTAGGTGGGGTTTTCCCAGTACGTACTGGTACATATCTATCGAAAGTGGTCCAAGGAAGGACAATTGGTGAACCGACCACAGCGTCATGGATACTCAAAGGCTCATTGCTACATGCGGGGAGTGAAGTCTAGCCTTTCTTGTCTGCTTCCAAAGTGCAATTAAAACACAAATAGCTGATGAAAATTAATGCTGACTATGATATAAAGTTGTCAGAACGCGCTTCTCTGCTTGTTTCAGAGTGCACCATGGTTAGCTCTGTCCACTGCCGAAAGTGCCTATCATGGCTATGTGAGCAAAAGGACAGGGATATGGAGCAATGGAGCAAGATGGCCTGGTCTGATATATGCCACTTACCTGGGGAATAAATTGCACTAGGATGCACTATGGGAAGAATTCAAGATGTTAGAGGAAGTGTAATGCCATGGATAGTGTATTACTTTGGAAAGGGCATTCACGTGGATGTTATTTTGACTCGTACCCCCTACTTCAACACTGTACAGACCTAGCATACTCTTCCAGACCATGTTCTTTCCTAATTGAAATGGTCTCTTATAGCAGGATATTATGCCCTGCCACAGTTCAAAAAACCTTTGAGGAATGGGCTGAGGAATATGACAAAGTTCAAGATGTTCTAGGTGTTGACTTGGTTTCCAAACTCCCCAGATCTAACCTTGACCAAGCTTTTGTGAGATGTGCTGGAGAAACAACTCCGGCTCAGAAGGCCCCATCTTGCTACTAACACCTTGGTGTTTGATACCACAGGACACCTTCAGAGGTCTTGTGGAGTCTATGCCTCAATGGGTCAGAGCTGTCTTGGTGGCATGAGGGCCGTTTTTTTTTTTTTTTTTAATGTTATGTATAATTTTATATCTGAAGCGCGTGTTTTCCTATGTGTGGAACATCCTTTTATCTGGGAAGTGTGGCGCTTAAAAAGATGCTATTGTTGCCCTTGCTCTGCTAATTGGGGCATTGGCGCAGGCTTGAAATTATCAGGGCCAGGCTAAATGTCCGGCCCTGTCAATCTAGCGGCGGGTGGTCACTTCTTCACCTGCTGGACAGCCCCTCACAGATGAAGAAGTCCTGCTGATGAGACCATCAAATCTCTAGTCCCTACATTAGTTGCATACGTTCACACATGATCTTCCACATATCACTGGTACTAATTCAGTTTTCAATATTTGGGATTCCCTACATCCTGAATCCTTTTCGGTGGATATTCTATACAGTTTGTATACCATGTTTCTGAGGAGAGGTAGGTACTGTGTGATGGGTAAACCGCAAAAGGTCTATTCAGAATTTAGGATGCGTTAGCACAGTTTTCATATGGGATTAATGATAAACCCTATATCACAAAATCACGTACATGTACGCCATTTTCCTTATGGGAATGTATGGAGAGGGTGCCTGTTGTATAATACAGCAGACAGTCACTGGCAGTGTCCAGGATCATAGATGAATCCGATCCTGGTCATTTAACCCCTAGAAACTGCGCCATCTGAGGGGTTAGACAGAAGAAGGGGGCTCCCTCTGTCCTCTTATTGGAGCTCCTGCATAGAAATCTAGTGCTCTGATCAGTTGCTATGGCAGCCTAGGGCCTTCTGAAGCCTCCCAGGCATGTCATATTGAGCTGCTCATTAAAGTTTGCTCTGAAGCACAGCTTAACAGGCAGTCAGAAAAATTCCCATAGACTGCAATAACATTCTGTGTTGCAGTCTGGGGTACAAGTTTAAAGGGGTTATCCCATGATTAATGTAAATTATTGAAAAACCGATAAATAGTACGACAGCCTCCTTTCTAAGATAGAACCAGCCCTGTACCTCACATGGAGCCAGAGATCTCCACATTCAATGCTCCAATTGCTCTACTACATTTATTTCAACCTGGCAGCCTATGGGGTGTGTCCTTTCTTCTGCAGCTGGTGGAAATTGAAGGATGGAACTAAGCATATGTTGCCATCTCAGTGAGCAGGAGAGAGAAATTACATGCAATTACAAAAGTATCCAGGTGCTATCCAGAACATCAGATCCAAAATATTTTTTGTCCCCTAAAAATGACAAAAATGTTTTTAAAAAGCACAAAAATATAAAATATCTAAATCACTCCCTTTATTAAAATGTCAAAATATTTATCATGTGCTGTGAACACCACAATAGAAAAAAATAAAATGGCCGACTTAGGGCTCTTTCACACTTGCGTTCTTGTCTTCCGGCATAGAGTTCCGTCGTTGGGGCTCTATGCCGGAAGAATCCTGATCAGGATTATCCTAATGCATTCTGAATGGAGAGAAATCCGTTCAGGATGCATCAGGATGTCTTCAGTTCCGGAACGGAACGTTTTTTGGCCGGAGAAAATACCGCAGCATGCTGCGCTTTTTGCTCCGGCCAAAAATCCGGAACACTTGCCGCAAGGCCGGATCCGGAATTAATGCCCATTGAAAGGCATTGATCCGGATCCGGCCTTAAGCTAAACGTCGTTTCGGCGCATTGCCGGAGCCGACATTTAGCTTTTTCAGAGTGGTTACCATGGCTGCCGGGACGCTAAAGTCCTGGCAGCCATGGTAAAGTGTAGTGGGGAGCAGGGGAGCAGTATACTTACCGTCTGTGCGGCTCCCGGGGCGCTTCAGAGTGACGCCAGGGCGCCCCAAGCGCATGGATCATGTGATCACATGGATCACGTCATCCATGCGCATGGGGCGCTCTGACGTCACTCTGGAGCGCCCCGGGAGCCGCACGGACTGTAAGTATACTGCTCCCCCGCTCCCCGCTCCTACTATGGCAACCAGGACTTTAATAGCGTCCTGGGTGCCATAGTAACACTGAACGCATTTGGAAGACGGTTCCGTCTTCAAATGCTTTCAGTACACTTGCGTTTTTCCGGATCCGGCGTGTAATTCCGGCAAGTGGAGTACACGCCGGATCCGGACAACGCAAGTGTGAAAGAGGCCTTACTATTATTCGGTCACATTGCTCCACAAAAAAGTTAAAGTAGAACTCCCACAATTTCTTTTTTATTCTCTAACCTGTTAAAAAGGAACGTGATGTAATCTGGAGTGAATGTAATCTTCTCACCACTGACCATATTTGTGAGTTAACCTCTCTTCTGATCCTCAGCTGTGTCATGTGACCAACACTCTGCCTCGCCAACTGACACAGGACAGGAAGTTACTTCTCTATTCATTCCTATGAAACTGACATTGAGGCTCCCATAGGAATACATAGAGAAACTGACTTCCTGTCCACACATAAGATGCTGTGTTATTTGGAAAGTCTGATCGCTGGTCACATGACAGCTGAGAAGCAGAAGGGAGGTTAGAACTCACAATTACAGCCATTGGTAAGATGATTGCGTACACTACAGTTTACATCCGATACCTTTCTAACAGGTCAGAGAACAAACATTTTTTTATTGATTGAAGAGTCTTCTGGAGTGCAGTCCGATTTTTTTTGTTCCATACAAGTGGGTAAGCACCTATTGCCATACTTGGACCTTGCACCCTCCTACTTTCCTTTTTTCTTTTTGGATGGTGCTGCCGGTGGTTGTTTCTAAATAATAAATATATATTATTATTATTATTATTATTATTATTATTATTATTATTATTATTTTAATTTTTTTATTTTTTTTTCTAAAGGCTTTTATTTTTCCAAAAGTAGTAAAACATACGGACCATGTATAAGGTCGTCATGTCATTGTATTTGTTGTTGTGCACAGTTGAACGTCCTAAAAACAAAACCTAAGAAACCATGGCAGAATTGTTTTTATTTTTCCAATTTCTCCCCACACGGATTTACCCCCCCACCCCTTCACCCCCATTTTCCCATACAAGCTATGCTAAATTTAATGGTGCCATTAAAAATACTGATACTATTTGCTCCACAAAAAATAAGCCCTTATATGGCTATGTGAGTGGAAAATATAAAAAGCCGTGGCTATTGGAATGCAGAAGAGAAAAAACTAAAGCGCAAAATAACTTGTCAGGGAGCCACAATCACTCTTATGTGTATACATTTTGTGTATTTTTGACTATTTATGGATCTCAACATTTATTTTATGTTCTTTAGGAAATGACACATTCATGGCCTCCACCATTAACAGGTATCCATACGCCAAGCACCGCTGAGCCCTCAAAATATGCATTTCCAAATAAGGTGCGTCTACTTCTCATTTTGTAACATTTTATATATTTATTTTTTTCTTCAGGGTTCAAGAAATGGTATTTTAAAGGGTTTTTCCAAGATTATTTAACTGATGGCCTATCCTCAGCTGATCTGTGGAGGTCCCGGGTGTCGGTCCTCCACCCATCAGATACTAATGACCTATTCAGAAGATAAGGGATCACTTAAAAAAATCTGGGAAAACCCCTTTAAAGTGGGTCTATCATCTTCAAAATCAGTTTGTGTAAAAACATAACCATACCCTTCTTGTGAAAATGCTGTGTTCTACTCCTGGGAAATGCCCTCCTTTTTTCTTTTTTTTTTTTTATGCAATACATTTTTTGGTGCTACATGGGCAGGACCGCTCCATTATTTGCACCTGGCTTCTCTTGTGTCTGACTCTGCAGACAAAGGCACAATCAAGCAATAGGGGGGAAACTGGGCAACGATACTGGCGGAGCAATGGCACATCAATCAGAGTGGCTCCAGATTTAGTACAGTGGAATATTCGGAAAAAAACTGTAAAAAGATGCATTTCTCAGGAATACAGGACCGAATGTTTACGAGAATGGTATGGTTAGGTTTCGGGGCATGTACCGGTAAGCTTATTTTGATGCCATGCAGACATGGTACAGTTGATATGCACAAAGTAACTCCGACACTATCCAGTAAAGCCACAAAATGACAGTCCACACTATCACAATCATCATGTCTAGATGTAAACCGCAGGGTAGATGCCAGTTTCCTGTAAACCGCAGGGTAGATGCCAGTTTCCACACGAACGTGGTCCAGCCGCATGCGGATCGCGACCACATTCACATGAATGGGGTTCACGATCCGCCCGTTCCGCAAAAAGATAGGACAAGTTCTATCTTTTTGTGGCACGGAACAGAACCCCATGAAAGCACACCGTAGTGCTACCGTTCCGTTCCGCACCACATCTCTGGATTTACGTACCCATTCAAGTGTATTGTGGACCCGCCGTATGTGGCTGTGTGCAAGGGGCTTTACTTTTCTAAAGGAACTCTGAAAATTGGAATCTGATTAGTTGCTATGGGCAAGTAAGCCATCTTTCCTTTCTACCAGTTTTACTACACCTATACACACTGGGCTCAATACCACAATGTGGCATCGTATATATATGCCACAAAGAACACCAAGAATAGCGACACCACAAAATGTATTCAAAGACGGTCTGCGCTAGCTGGAGATCTGCCAAAGTTATGAAGAGGCGTTGGCCTCTACATAACTTTGGCGCATCCATCGCTGGTCTAAATGTAAGATCGCTTCCTTGCTGGGTTAAATTTAGACAGGCGTCGAAAATGATAAATGAGACAGGCGTGCCGGCCTGTCCCCTTCCAGGGGCAAGGACTGGCGTATATCTGATTTTTTAAATGGCCCCCGTAATCTTTTTATGGTAACAAATCCAGAATAAAAATATTCCATGATTAAAACAGAAGTTACCTCCATACCCACACAGAACCAGCAGCTCCAATGTGGCGCACAATTGATCAGGGCAAAGCATCAGCATAAGGACTGGTAAACATAACCCAAAAAGGGGGAATATGAGTCAACATGCAAAAAGTCCACTGATACCACAGCAACACCTGATACCCCAACGCCGTTTCGCAGTCTTTCTCCAGGGGTCCCCTTAGGGTCCATAGGGAAAGGTCCCCTTAGGGTCCATAAGGAAAGGTTATCCTATGAGGGGAGCAATCCTAGTTTTAGCACTAAATATGAGTCTGACATTTATAGCTGTATTCTGTCTATGTATGTGAGCCCTTAGTTCTTATGGGTTGTGCTGTAATTAATCCTTATTTATTTTTTTGTTTTGCTACACATCAGGAAAATCAGCACGTTCCACCGGTCAAAGTAAATCAAAGTGAGTGATTATAGTTAGATGTGTATGACTATAGGGAATGTTCCTATCTATAGGACACATTTTTCAGGCGATATGCCTTAAGTTTAGGGTGCTGGCACACAGTGCAGTTCTTGCATGCATTTAGGATGCCGTTTTTTATTGTAGCAAGCTGAAAATACTTAAATCATTCCCATTATGCAGAACACCAGGGGTTAACGAGACTGGTAACCTGGCTAAATTGAAAACTGCATCCTGAATGCATCTCAGAACTGCACTGTGTGCCCGCACCCTTAGCATTATTAAATGGCTCGAGTGCTAGTTAGTGATTGGGCCTAGAATTTGGCCACTGGATTTTGTCATGCTGTAGTCTATAGACAATTTTTTTTTCCTAGCCATTAAAAAAGTCTTGTTTGCCGATTGCCAGTTTTCCGCATAATTGGTCAAGTGGAGATCGTTTGGGTACTGTATTTCAAGAATTTGTAGTATAAATTTACTGATTCTGGAGACCTCAATGCAATCTGCAGGCAGCACGTTATAGAGGGCTACATTCTAGACCAGTGGTGGTGAACCGTTTAGAGGCAGAGTGCCCAAATTGCAACCCAAAACCCACTTATTTATCGCAAAGTGCCCACACAGCAATTTACCCTGAATACTACAGTCCAATGTAGTATATACTCCAAGTACTTTATCATTTGGCTATAATAGCCTGCCTTCATTCAGTGTGCTGCCTGTGGGGGGCATAGTGCGCTGAGGAATGGCAGGAAACGTCTAAGGCTACTTTCACACTAGCGTTAATACCGGAAAAAAACGCTTCTGTTTTGTCCCCATTCATTTTCAATGGGTGCAAAACGTAACTGAACAGAACAAATGCTCCAAAATGCATTCTGTTCCGTTCTCATACCACATGCTGCGGTTTGCTTTCCGTCCTGGGATGCGGAGCAAGACTATCTGACACAATAGAAAACGGATCCGTCCCCCATTGACTTTCAGTGGAGTTCATGACAGATCCGTCTTGGCTTAAAGATAATACAACCGGATCTGTTCATAATGGATGCAGATGGTTGTATTATCAGTAACGGAAGCGTTTTTGCTGAACCCTGCCGGATCCAGCAAAAACGCTAGTGTGAAAGTAGCCTAAGGCCTATTGGCACACCATAGACTTTTTCCAGGGTGCGGGTGCCCACAGAGAGGGCTCTGAGTGCCACCACTGTTCTAGGGCTTACAATCTTTGAGTAGTTGGCATGTGCTTTTTTTTTATTACAAGAGTCGATTTATGTTGGCATTTTGTTGGCCATTATAGCTAGCTTTCAGTGTTTTTGTTAAACTTTTTTAGGATAATCCTCTTTGTTTGTATTGACTGACAACATTTTGGACTTTTTCAATTTTTTTTGCAATATGTAACTATTTTCATAGCAGGAGTTGAATGATTGATTTTTTTAAAGTCTTTTTTTTCCCATCTGGTCTGTTCAGTGTCTCACAGAAAAAAGTACTCCATTATATATTTTCTTTACAGGACACCATGACAATGTTTCAAAAGTTTTTCCAAGCCCGCACAAAGGATCATCGTAAGTCAATGTGAATAATGGCTTCCCAGTGTGTAGGTTCTGTAAAAAACAAGAAACTGTATCAGATCTGTGCTGCTTACATCCCTAAGGCCTCTTTCACATGGGCATCGCGCGTGCGGGACGGATAGGATGCGGCATGTTTGGTACCCAGACCCGAACCCTGACTTCTTCCCAGAAGTTCGGGTTTGGGTTAGGTGTTGTGTAGATTTGATTATTTTCCCTTATGACATGGTTATAAGGGAAAATAATAGCATTCTTAATACAGAATGCTTAGTAAAACAGGGATGAAGGGGTTAAAAAAATATTAACTCGCCTCATCCACTTGTTCATGCAGCCCGGCTTCTCTTCTTTCATCTTTGAGGACCTGGGAGGAAAAGGACCTTTGGTCACTGTGCTCATCACATGATCCATCACCATGGTGATGGATCATGTGATGGATCATGTGACGTCACCAAAGGTCCTTTTCCTGCCAGGTCATCAAAGAAGAAGAAGAAGAAAGAAGAGAAGCCGGGCTGCGCGAACAAGTGGATGATTTTTTTATTTTTTATTTTTTTTTACCCCTCCATCCCTATTTTACTAAGCATTCAGTATTAAGAATGCTAATATTTTCCCTTATGGAAATGAATGGGTCTGGATTCAGTGCGGGTGCAATGCGTTCACCTCACGCATTGCACCCGTGCGGAAAACTCGCCCATGTGAAAGAGGCATAAGGCTAGTTTCACACATGCACTAAAGCTGTCTGGCAGAGGAACAGCCTGCCCCAGAGTTCACCATATCCGCCAGGCCCCATTGACTATAGTGGGATCCAGCCGGTTTCCAGCATGAGCATCGGGTTTCAGCTGGAAAAAAATTAGTACACGCACCGGTATTTGTCTGGCCGAAACCTGGTATTTATGCCAGAAGCCTAACGAATTCCCGTTGGATCCCATTATGGTCAATGGGCTCCAATGGTGTCACATCCCTATCCAGCTAGACCGGATACGGTGAACTCAGTTTTTTTTTTGTCAGATAGCTTTAGCGCATGTATGAAAGGAAGATTAAACGATGGGTATACCGTACATGTACAGGATATGCAATTGTTTGTGGATTTCTGTATTAGTAAGCTGCTTCTGCTGAGTTGCAATTTCTTTTTATCACAGTTTTACTAAATAGATACCTACCAAAATTCAACATCTAAAACTAGCTAGAAAACAGACTGTCGTGAAGGTTTTATGAACTCTAAAATATTAAGGGCTCTTTCACACTTGCGTTCTTTTCTTCCGGCATAGAGTTCCGTCGTCGGGGCTCTATGCCGGAAGAATCCTGATCAGTTTTATCCTAATGCATTCTGAATAGAGAGAAATCCGTTCAGGATGCATCAGGATGTCTTCAGTTCCGGAACGGAACGTTTTTTGGCCGGAGAAAATACTGCAGCATGCTGCGCTTTTTGCTCCGGCCAAAAATCCTGAACACTTGCCGCAAGGCCGGATCTGGAATTAATGCCCATTGAAAGGCATTAATCCGGATCCGGCCTTAAGCTAAACGTCGTTTCGGCGTTTAGCTTTTTCTGAATGCTTACCATGGCTGCCAGGACTTTAGCGTCTTGGCAGCCATGGTAACCAAAGTCCTGGCAGCCATGGTAAAGTGTAGTGGGGAGCGGGGGAGCAGTATACTTACCGTCCGTGCGGCTCCCGGGGTGCTCCAGAGTGACGTCAGGGCGCCCCATGCTCATGGATGATGTGTCGCATGGATCACGTCATCCATGCGCATGGGGCGCTCTGACGTCATTCTGGAGCGCCCCGGGAGCCGCACGGACAGTAAGTATACTGCTCCCCCGCTCCCCACTACTACTATGGCAACCAGGACTTTAATAGCGTCCTGGGTGCCATAGTAACACTGAACGCATTTTGAAGACGGATCCGTCTTCAAATGCTTTCAGTTCACTTGC
Organism: Bufo bufo; assembly: GCF_905171765.1. Classification (NCBI taxonomy): domain Eukaryota; kingdom Metazoa; phylum Chordata; class Amphibia; order Anura; family Bufonidae; genus Bufo; species Bufo bufo. Next base: position 530,489,787 of record NC_053390.1, on the reverse strand, counting down.
GTTTTTCCTGATCCGGCGTGTAATTCCGGCAAATGGAGTACACGCCGGATCCGGACAACGCAAGTGTGAAAGGGCCCTGAACCGAATACTTGGGGAGGGTAGTTTAGTAACATCACTTGAGAAGATTTTGTACTTTTGACTCCTTAATGAGACAAGTTATGTAAACTGGGGATCACTCAGCAGTGGCATTACTGAGAACGAAGAGCCCCAGATTCCCATTCTTGGCCGGACAGTGGGATAAGACATGAATGTGAGGGTGGAAATGTGTATAGCAGAGTACGATGCTTGTAGAAAGATGCCACATGGTCATCTCCAGTCTGAGGAAACAGATTTGGGCCTCTTATTCTTGCCAAAGTTCAGACCCTCACCTAACTACAGTAACTGAGCGGTCATCAAATTTTATAACTTAAAATAGGCTGAAGTTGTACCTTTTCCCTATCTATGGCTATGTGGTCAGCAAATTTAAAATGTAGCATTTCTGTAAAAAAATTCCTAATTCCCTTTTGTGTTGTTCTGCTTATTTTGCAGTTGATATTTTGTGCTTATAAAAAAAAAGTGCATGGAAACTGTCAGCAAGCAGGATAGCTGTTGCTTACAGAAGAAAGATAAAATGAAACCATCTTTGAAAATAAACTACACTTAAAAATACAACAGATTACTTGATGAAAAAACCAACCAAAAATGTGAGAGCAGCAAAAGCTGTAGATGGATAGGGTAGGATTGATGGAGGGACGGGGTAGGATTGATGGAGGCAAGATGTTAAGTAATTGCTAGGAAACCCAAAGTAACATATCCCGCAGAATATACTGACATGAAGTATGCATCTCTTGCTTTGAGGGTAGGCTTTATCGCATTCAAAACAATGGCACTAAAACAGTAGGAGAACATATGCAGATTTACTTTTAATGTAATAGATGCTTATTAGAGGGACTTGCTAATCTACATCAAAGTTTGTTTTTCTTGGATTTAGCATGTTGGAAGATGACCTTCAGATCAGCGACAGTGAGGACAGTGATGATAATGAAGAGGAGGAGGAGGTAAGTCACCAAGAGCAAATTTTTAAGAGTTTCCATTAAAATTTATTTTTTGAAAAAACGAACACATCAACCTGAGATGGCGAATGGCATCACTGCTGAGAGAGGAGTATGTTCTGTTACCAGGCATGGTTGCTTATCTCATATAAGAAGTAAAGATTAAATGGTCAGACGGTCCTGTTGAAATTGGCAGCTTTATCTGAACTATGGCTACCCTAAGGTTACAATGTATGGCAGCCAAGGTTGTCAAACAGCATTTCCCTAGTAGCCAGTTTGAGGGACCAGTAAACTTTCATGTAGGCATGTCATGGGTAGGATCTCCTTCCTACACATACATGGGCATGATGATGATCACATGTGATCTTCTGCTGAAGGACGGCTGTGACTGACAGCCATTCTCCATCACTTACGGCCAGGATTGTTGAAAACTCAGTTGCCGCTTGATGAAACTTTTCTATACCACAATCTATGCAGATATAGAGTTTTGTGGCAAAAGGTTCAGTAAAACTTGTGTATTATACATTTAAATTCCTTCTCGTTCTGGGCTTTGAAGACAAGGAGGAGGTCCTATCAGTGACTGACAGCCTTCCCTCTATGACTGTGTATACAGAGATAGTTGTCAGTCACTGACTGAAGACAAGGAGGAGGTCCTATCAGTGACTGACAGCCTTCCCTCTATGACTGTGTATACAGAGATAGCTGTCAGTCACTGACTGAAGACAAGGAGACGGTCCTATCAGTGACTGACAGCCTTCCCTCTATGACTGTGTATACAGAGATAGCTGTCAATCACTGACTGAAGACAAGGAGACGGTCCTATCAGTGACTGACAGCCTTCCCTCTATGACTGTGTATACAGAGATAGATGTCAGTCACTGACTGAAGACAAGGAGACGGTCCTATCAGTGACTGACAGCCTTCCCTCTATGACTGTGTATACAGAGATAGCTGTCAGTCACTGACTGAAGACAAGGAGACGGTCCTATCAGTGACTGACAGCCTTCCCTCTATGACTGTGTATACAGAGATAGATGTCAGTCACTGACTGAAGACAAGGAGGAGGTCCTATCAGTGACTGACAGCCTTCCCTCTATGACTGTGTATACAGAGATAGCTGTCAGTCACTGACTGAAGACAAGGAGGAGACGGTCCTATCAGTGACTGACAGCCTTCCCTCTATGACTGTGTATACAGAGATAGCTGTCAGTCACTGACTGAAGACAAGGAGACGGTCCTATCAGTGACTGACAGCCTTCCCTCTATGACTGTGTATACAGAGATAGATGTCAGTCACTGACTGAAGACAAGGAGGAGGTCCTATCAGTGACTGACAGCCTTCCCTCTATGACTGTGTATACAGAGATAGCTGTCAGTCACTGACTAATGACAAGGAGGAGGTCCTATCAGTGACTGACAGCCTTCCCTTTATGACTGTGTATACAGAGATAGCTGTCAGTCACTGACTAATGACAAGGAGACGGTCCTATCAGTGACTGACAGCCTTTCCTCTATGACTGTGTATACAGAGATAGCTGTCAGTCACTGATAGGACCACCTCCTTGACTTCAAAGCCCAGAATGAGAACAGATATAAATGAATAAATTAAGTTTTTTACTGACTGACTTCCCATAAAACTACATACCAATCGGCTCAGCTAATGCTCTTTCATTATGGAGGTGCTCAATACTATGCAGTAGTTGTGGGGAGCGGTAAATACAGCACTCTTGGTATGGGCTGTACTCCCTGCTCCCTGTTCCTCTCTGGGTGCTGCGCTGCACGGTCCTGACTGCATGCAGTGTCAGGTCATAGTGCAGCATGGGCCCAGAGAAAAACTGAAAGCAGGAGGATGTTCTTTTAATTATTTTTGGTCTGATCTGAGGTCTGATGAGAGAATTTTTTTTTTCTAATTTTCATCCTCTACAACCTAGGTGCGTCTTATAATCCGGGGCATCTTATAAAGAATAAAAAATGGTAGTTTTGTGGGGGGGAAAAAATCTGCAAAATGTGAAATGTATTTATTTATCTCTTCTCAATCGATTCTTCTGCTCTAAAACTTGCTGCCTACAGATTAGACATGCATTTTCATGGTGACGGGTGATTACGTAATAAAATTTTATAAAGCATTTTTTCTTCCGCAGATCACTGAAAAACCACTTTCTTCTGCACCATCAAGGTACTTGTGTACATATTTTCTACCATATATGTGCACACTTATTTGTGCATAGAACAATTATTTCGCTTTTCTTGAAATGTGGTTACAATAAATAGGAGCAGAATTTTGAAACCTAATATTTTCTTGAAGCGTACGTAAATTTTTAAGAATAAGCTGCCATTTGTGTGAGGAACACCATATCTGACCATTACGTGACTTGTATCTGGCATTTTTGGCAGTTTTCTGCTTTGCAGGCTGCATGTGTAATTAGCTGTCCCAGAGGTGGTGGAGTGGAGACTAGCTGTATTCCGGAGACAGATTTTTATGCCAGAATTGGGCCAAAATATTGGTACAAGATGGTGCATCTTAGGCCCTGCCACTTTTAATTAAAGCTCCACCCTTTTTGAGCATGTTGGAAAAAAGAAACACTAGATCAGGGGTCGGAAATAGGGATGAGCGAATCAACTTCGGATGAAACATCCGAAGTTGATTCCCATAATACTTTGAATACTGTATGGAGCGAGTAGGGCGGTTGCCGGTATCGAAATATCGATACTCAATCGATACTTTTGTCCCGGTATCAATACGATACTGGGATTTGACATTTATCGATACTAGGCTGCACTACTGCGCAGCCTAGCATCAGAGAACATGGAGCGCACTGCTGTCAGCAACACAGGGGAGCAGGAGTCACTCTCTCTCCCTTCCCCCCTGTGCCGCTGCTGCCAATAAGAAGTGAGAGGGGCGGAGGAGGGGCGGGCGCACTGTGCCACCAATGATAGTTAACGTTTAATACAAATTTAGGTGCCGGCAGCAGAATCACACAGCCGGCACCCTGCCTCTGACCGGGAGCTGCGATCAGCGGCAGTTAACCCCTCAGATGCGGCAGATACAATCAATAGATACTCAATTAATACTTTTGTCCCAGTATCGATACGATACCGGGATTTTACATTCATCGATACTAGGCTGCGCTACTGCGCAGCATAGCATCAGAGAACATGGAGCGCCGCGCTGCTGTTAGCACGCGCCATGTTCCCTCAGCATCATCGGGGAGAAGGAGTCACTCTCTCCCTCCCCCCAGGCAGCTCCCTGTCAGATGCAGGGTGCAGCTATGTGATTCTGCTGCTGGCACCCGCCTCCTGTATTAAAGGTTAATTATCATTGGTGGTGCAAACCCCAGTATTAAAATCATTGGTGGCACAGTGCGCTCCCCCCCCCCCCCCCCCAAGTAATGAAATCATTGGTGGCAGTGGCCACAGGGTCCCCTCCTCCTCATTGGTGGCAGTGGCATCTTCTGTTCGGAGCCCAGCAGTGTAATCCTGGGGCTCTGATTGGTTACCATGGCAGCCAGGATGCTACTGAAGCCCTGGCTGCCATGGTAAGCTCCCTGCTGCTGTGTGCACAAAGCCCAGGGCAGCAGGGAGAGTGTGAAGTCCTATTCACCCTAACAGATCTCTATTAGGGTGAATAGGACAAGGGATGAAAAGATCCCAGGTTCTAGCCCCTAAGAGGGCTAATAGTTATTAAATAAAAAGTAAATAAATAAATAAAATTAAGTATAAATCACCCCCTTTCCCAATTTTACATATAATATATATATAAACAATAAATAAATAAACATATCACATATTGCCACGTCTGAAAATGCCAAACTATTATAATATAAAAAAAATCTCCTATGCGGTGAACGGCGCCATTTTTTAAAATAAGGAATGCACGTGGCGTCTTATTTTATTTCTTCTAATGGTATAGAGTATCGCAATACTTTTTTATGGTATCGAAATCGAATAAAAAATTTAAAATCGCAACAACCCTAGGAGCGAGTGCTCCGTACAGTATTAGAATGTATTGGCTCCTATGAGCCCGAAGTTATTTGTAGTTTTTGAACAGCTGGTGGAGTGCTGGAGGTTGCTGATTAGTATATACCGTAGTCTTTAGATGACTTCTGTTTGCTAGTTTGTGTAGTAGAAGAGTCATTGAAAGTCCCTGTGTGTTTTGCCCATAATGTCTGAAATGTTAAAAATATAGAGAAATGATTCGGTATTAGGTATTGGAAGTGTATTATCATTCTTATAACATATTTGAGCACTCATTTATCTTTTTTTGATGGGTGATTGTCTTCATATTGCTTGGATTCCTTGAAGCTTTTAACATTGCCTGGGTTACATTTGTTCTAAATTCCTAACTTATTGTATATGTTTCGATATTAGGACCGACGGTTGTTTGCACCATGTATGTTTTTATTTAATTTTTTCATTTTACTTTTAGTTTGATATTATTTCACATTACATGAAGTAGGGCAAATTAAATGATTTAGGCCTCATGCACATGACCGTTGTTTTGGTCCGCATCCGAGCCGCAGTATTTGCAGCTTGGATGCGGACCCATTCACTTCAATGGGGCCGCAAAAGATGCGGACAGCACTCCATGCGCTGTCCGCATCCGTTGCTCCGTTCCGTGGTCCACGGTCCGTTTTGCGGACAAGAATAGGCAGTTATATCAATGGCTGTCCGTGTCGTTCCGCAAATTTCAGAACGCACACGGACGCCATCCTTGTTTTGCGGACTGCAAAACACACAATGGTCGTGTGCATGAGGGCTTAGTCAGGGTTTCCATAAGGCAGCCATTGTATGGCTATGGGCTGCTGTTGTGCCCTGCACAAAGACCAATAGTCGCACGAGTTTGAATGAAGGTAATACCTCGGTTAACACAAATTCTTGGGTGGGGTTTTGGCTGCAAACTGTTGCCTCAAGGTAAGCCGGCCTGAGTATTATATGATTAATCTGAGATGCAGTATTGTCTGAGAACAGTGATGAAAACTTGTTATGTGTATTTTGTAACTTCTTCAGAAAAGAAAATGTATTCTTGTTAAGTTGCTTAGGTTTCACACTCTATTAGGTTTGAGGAAACTTAAAAAAAATAAAAAATAAATAAAAAAATTTAAATTGATCTATGAAGTAAACTGTTGGTTTAAATACAATGTCTTTATTTCATCTATATTAAAAATCTAAATTGCACATCCTGAAGAAATGTTACGCGTTTCGATCCTGTGCTGCATTGTTGGACCTGACATACGTTACTGGAGCGGTCATTCACATGCGTTGAGTGTGGGAACGCTGTCATGGACCTTGTCATGTTTCGTTTTGGCTCCCTGGCAGTATGGAAATTAGATACGTTTCAACACACTGTACCAGACAGTGACTCATGTGTCTGAGAGGGCGGTATTGCTGGGGGTAGTTGTTCCGATTTGGAATGTTTAGTTATAGCAGATGTTCACAGATTGGTTATTAGTCTGAATGAAGCAGTAGGATGATTATTATTATATTTTTTTTTAAGTCAAAGGGTGTTTTAAAATGTTGTATTTTGTGCTTATGACCCATGATTGAGGGGGAGAGAAAAAATAGATATTGATGCTAAGTGCTTTATTAGGGTGAAATGATGTCGGCCATGATGTTTTCCCATTTGTCCCATGGTGTTCTTGACTTCAAATCCACAGGATAGATGGCTGTCTTGTCAGTAAAGTTTTCCTTGTTTGTAACATAAGATCAATAGAATTTTAGACATAACCCTCTTGCCAGTACAGATCCTAATGGTTAGTATACATAAGATAATGTATTTGCAGGTCACCTCACAATCATTTTATAATTTTCATTACCAGTGTTGTGCAGTCTCATGTGGACAGCGTGGCCTCAGCACATTCCAGCGGCATGGAGATGGAAGGAAGCGAGAGCGACAGCTCTTCAGACTCAGAAAGTGACAGCGGTTCAAGTGACAGTGAGGTGCCACCACCACCACGGAGATCTCCTAGTCCAGTGGTAATACTTTAGGATTAGTAATCTGCCTTGATATCCCCTTAGGATGCTCTAACTTATGATAAGGCACAAGCCCTGTCATAAATTAGGCTGCTTTTTGACAGGGCTTGTGCCTCATCATAAGTTAGAGCATCCTAAGGTGGCGTCCTCCTGCAGTCTGTGAGGCTCAGAGCTGCCGTAGATTTCTGCCCCAGAAATAAATTTGTCAAGGTTGCTGGCTATACCCCCTCTCCCACACCCCTTTATGGAAGTTGGCGAGGGTGGTGTAAAATCCATGAGATACATATTTTTGGAAAAGTTTGGGACTTTTTAAGGCCACTTTTCAGGCACAAGGGAGATGATAAATATTCCCTTCCTCCCCCATACGGCTTTCTTATTATTTTTCATTGGATCAGATTTTTTATTTTTTTTTGAGTGGTTATTTAGGGGAAAATGGTCAGAGAAAACCCTTTTCTAATTGTTTCAATTTCTGTTTTATGGTAACTTGTTTGATCAATAATTTCTATCCCCATAATAATTCCTGATAGCAGGTGCCAAACCAGCATTCTGTCCTGGTAGCTTTTGCAGTTCGCCACTAGTCCTTTCTTGGCAATGGTAAACCCCTTTTAAGCCTCCTTATGAGCTTGGTTAATATAATATACTGTTACTAACTTGCTCTCGTTGTATTGCAGCATGACACTTCATCTACTGGCATTTGGCAGTTGGGGAACTTTTTGGTCAAACCTGCACCTCTAGCTGAGAACCATAGTACTACAGATAATGAACAAGAAAGCCATTGGGAGAGTAAAGAACATGACTGTCTTTCACCTCCGCCCCATGAATCTCCAAAGACTGAGCCTCAACACAATGTGGATCTATGGACTTCTCAGGAAGACATTGAGAACAAACCCACCTTTCCAGATTCCCCAATATCCAGTGAAACTGTTACTCCTAGGCAGACTGTTGGTATAAAACATCCCAGAAGGCCTGTGAAGGCCTCTTTTCAAGAGGAGCCAAAGGGTGGTCTTACTGTGGAAAGTGAACCTGCTCCATACAGATCGCGAGACCAGCCCTCCAAAGAAAAGCCAACTGTGAAAACGAAAATCAAAACCAAATCAAATGAATACAAGGAACCAAATGCAAGCAGTGCACATCCAAATGAAAAAAAGAAGCACAAGAGCTCTCACCACAGTAGTAGCACCAAAAAGTGTCCAAGTACTCAAACAGACAAACCGCAAAGTGCCCCTTCCCACTTACAATCCCACCCTGTTCCAAAGGTGCACATTGAAAGCAAAAGCAACCACAGGACTAACACGTCTCATCCTGCTGTTGTTGTGCGCGAGGACTGTCATAGGGACAAAGTGTTATTACCCATAGGGGAGAACAGATTACTGCCAGCAGTGAAGAGTGGCCACAAATCTCTAGCTCTAGTTGTCAAAATAGAATTGTCACTGCTATCTAGGATCCCAGGATCATCTAGTAAAAAGAGTCACTCAAAGAATAAGGTGGGCAGTCACAGTTCTCACCACAAGGAGAGGTCTGAGAAGACACACACTCACAGCAAAGAGCACACAAAGAGAAAGGTGAGGCTGTCACTTGGGCACACTGCCTGTTTAATCTGCATGTGACCGTTAGTGACCGTTAATGACCGTATGCAGTCTAGTTTTAGTCTACCTGAAATGGATGTACATTGTTTTGGGAATACGACAAGCGCTTGAATAAAATGGGTGAGCCCATTGGTTATTGTGGTCAGAATGGGCAATATGGTCTTCATTCTTGTCACGGATGATGGATCCATACCCTCTTGTCATTGTTTGGGTGTTTCGACATACAGTAGTTCTTAGTTCTACTAGATTGAAACATAGGAAGATTGTGAAGCCTTAGAGTTTAGGGAAGTTTCAGTTCTAGTAGAAGCTTCCCTAATTGATAAGCAGGAAACATTTAGTGTAATCTTCACTCACTGTAAGTTTATATACCATCTGGATGAAATATTTTCTTTGTCGTTTGAGTTGTGCCTTTATATTAAATAATGAAGGACACTGCACTGCTTTATCCAATAGATTAAATACCACCAGCTACGTCTGAATGCTTAAAAAGACCCTGTCACCATGAAATGCAGCGCAGTCTGCAGGAAGCATGTTATAGAGCAGGTGAAGCAGATAGATATAGTTTTGTCAGGAAAATTCAGTAAAACTTGTAGTTTGTACATTTAAATCTCTGCTCTTTCTGAGTTCAGTTGTACATGGGGGAGGTCTTATTAGTGATTGACAGCTAAATATACACACTTAGGCCACGTTCACATCTGCCTTGTGAACTCTGGCAGTGTGTTCTGGACCACTGCATCCGGCGAAGCCACCATGCACTGCCGGTTCCACATTCACTTTAATGAGTTCCAGCGGGGATCCAGACACTTTTTGGCATATATGCCAGCTTTCGGTTAGACAGAAAATGCTGTGTATTATATTTTGTCCAGCCAAAATCCGGATACAGTGACTGGAACAGAGTCCTGAAGTTCACAACGCTGATGTCAACCCGGCCTTACACATGGAATGCTGTCAGTCACTGATAGCTGTACACAGGGGAGGTGTTATCAGTGATGGCATTCTCTGTCTAAGTGTATATACAAAGATAGCAGTCAGTCACTGATAGTTGTACACAGGGTAGGTGTTATCAGTGATTGATAGCATTCTCTGTGTAAGTGTGTATACATAGCTGTCAGTCACTGATGGCTGTACACAGGGGAGGTGTTATCAGTGATTGATAGCATTCCCTGTGTGTGTATACATAGCTGTCAGTCACTGATAGTTGTACACAGGGGAGGTGTTATCAGTGATTGATGGCATTCTCTGTGTAAGTGTGTATAGATAGCTGTCAGTCACTGATAGCTGTACACAGGGGGAGCTGTTATCAGTGATTGATGGCATTCTCTGTGTAAGTGTGTATACATAGATGGCTGTCAATCAATGATAGCTGTACACTTGATGAAGTCCAGTACTGTACTGTTGGGTAGATTCATGCTAATCCAGCAGTGTGTATTTTGTTACTATACTAGCAAATTTTCTGTTATGTCCTATGTTAAAGTGATTGCTGTGGCCCCAGTGATCAGACACTTATCACCTATTCTGGTGATAGGCGATAAATGTCAAATTTGGAAAACCACTTTACGTTTGAGTTCAGTTTTCAGTGTCTGGCAGTAGCAAGCGGGTAAGAGCCGAAACCATGAGTCATGTGCATAGTGTACGAAATCAGTGGCTTTTACACAGGGCTGTGGAGTCGGTAGATAAATGCTCCAACTCAGACTCCTCCGTTTTTGGTACTTCTGACTCCCCGACTCCGACTCCTCTGTATTTAATATGCAACTGTATTTTATACATTCCTTGAAGGAAAGAAAGGCAACATACGGCTGTTCCACCAAGTTCTTCTAAGCTCTTATAGCAGAGAGAGGTAGTTGGGCAGAAGCTGCTGCCTTCTCTTTTGTGTGCTGATCTTCTGCTGAAGATAGGGCAATGGGAGGATCCAGGAAGGGCCAGGGGAAGGGGCATTTATTGTAAAGCATGATTTCCCTAGTAGAATCCCATAGTCATGTTTAAAGTTTAAAGGGTTTCTACCACCTCATTTTGACCTAATTAGCTCTCAGATACTAGCGATCTGCTAGTGTCTGATCTACCTAACAATGCTATTCTCAGACCTGTGTGTGGATCCGTTTCACTAAAAACGAACTTTTATTAATATGCTAATAAGCCTCTAGGTGCTATGGGGGCGTCTTTTCAGCACCTAGAGGCTCGGTCTACTCACATTATATGCCGCCCCGCTCGTCCGTTAAGCCCGCCCATCTCCTCTTGAATGCCATCCTCCATCTGAGCCAGTGGACGAATTCTCGCGCCTGCGCCGTGCGCGTCTGTATTCGGCGCAGGCGCAGTGAATGTCTGACCGCTGCCTGCACAGACATCTCGGTCATCGGCGCAGGCGCAGTGGAGATGTCTGTGCAGGGAGCGGTCAGACATCGCCTGCGCCGAATACAGACGCGCACGGCGCAGGCGCGAGAATTCGTCCGCTGGCTCAGATGGAGGATGGCATTCAAGAGGAGATGGGCGGGCTTAACGGACGAGCAGGGCGGCATACAATGTGAGTAGACCGAGCCTCTAGGTGCTGAAAAGACGCCCCCATAGCACCTAGAGGCTTATTAGCATATTAATAAAAGTTCTTTTTTTAGTGAAACGGATCCACACACAGGTCTGAGAATAGCATTGTTGGGTAGATCAGACACTAGCAGATCGCTAGTGTCTGAGAGCTAATTAGGTCAAAATGAGGTGGTAGAAACCCTTTAAGCTAACAATCTGAGTTTACAAGTTTTTATAGCCTTAGCTGAATGACAGCAGTTTTTCAAATGGTTTACAGCTTCAGTCTGGAGGAGCAATGTATGTATGATTGGTTACCGCTACATGCCATACCCCTGTTTCTGCTGCCCAGAAACGATGATTGAGGTGTCCGCGCCAAAGATCATTTCAGCCAATGAACAAGCATTTTCATATTCGCTGAGTGATCTGCAGCTCCTTTTCCATGGGTAGATTATCGGGAACAAGCATTCATATGAACGTTCATTCTAGTAAATCCACCATTAGTCTCCTAATATGTTTTAAGCTTCAGACCATCCACCAACCTGAACGATGACTGTCTCAGTATTTTGTGTCTACCTATTGCCTTCCTTTCTTCAGGAAACTTGCTGTCAGTTCTTCAAGGAAACACGCTAAAGATTCTTCTCTCTAATTCTTGTCTAAACTGTTGATGAAACTTTCAAGCATTTTTTTTTAAACTTATTGGATACTACTTTTGCCTAATATTATAGAATATGCTGGATTTACTTTGGATATGGGACAGGTTTCATAATTCGTATATTTCACATTATATTCCTTTCCAATATCATGTTCCCCCATGCTTGCAATGCATCTCCCTAAGCTGCACAGGGCAGGCAGACTGGAAAAGATGACAATCTAACTTTCGTCTGTGAAAATGTTTTTCAGTCTGGTCTAATGTGCCGACTCTTCAGGCTTCAGTATAAATGAATGCGGTGCCTGTGCACGGCCCATACATATGTCACTCCTAGGGGAAGTGCAGTCTGCATACAATCCTTTGTGAGTGTGTCTCATTTTGTTCTTCGATATGTCTACAGAAATCAAAAACAGATCCCCCCCCCCCCCCCTTTTTTTAAATATTTTTTGTCAAGTCTGGCAGTGAAATATTTCATTCTACTCTTCAGAACCAGTTAATTTTACTCTGATTGGGGCATCCTTAGACATACCTGGGTAGATTTTAATTTAGATCATATATACCTAGATCAGGCAGTCTAAAAATGCACCAGATTTATCACAGGGGCTCAGGCTGGATGATACATTTGGTGCAGGAACAGACACTTTTGTCTGCCTTTATACAATCTATTGGTTGGCTTACTTTGCAACTTCCTAGCCACAATCCTACTGTGAGCTTGGTGGCTCAGTCTAAAACTCTTGTCATATTTCGTGACCAGATTTAGGTGCAATCAGATTAGTAAATGTGGGCCACTGTTCTTGAGAACGGTATCAGAATGCCTGATCTTAAAGGGGGGGGGGGGGGTTCCAAATTTATAAATTTTTTTACACTTATCCCAGAACAAGAGGCTGTATTAAAGAAAGAAAAAACCCTATTCACCTGTTAATTACCTCACTGCTCCACCCTAACTTTTGGGCCATTCATCAATCATGTTGCCACTGTAGCCAATAACTGGCCTCAGCGGTCAGATGAGCAAGAATGGCACATGACCGCTTAGGCCAGCGGTTCTCAACCTAGGGGTCGCGACCCCTTTGGGGGTCGATCGGCCCTTTCCGGGGGGTCGCCTGAGGCTTCCTATTAGGGCTGCACGATTGTAGCGTTACATTACCCTACCTCGTGAGATTTCCCTACCTCCTGACTTCCCGTCGCACTGCTAATGACGTGAGGAGGCGTTCCTGAGTTTTGACGATTTGCGCATGCGCAAACCGACAGTTTATAGAAAATCTCAGCGGAGTTCAGCTTCACACCGGGACACTGCGCATGCGCCGGCCGGAGTTAGCCGCGCTTGCGCACTGGGCCGTAATATTTCCCTACTAAGGCTCTCCTGCGCATCCGCAGTGTCCCGGTGTAAAGCTGAACTCCGCTGAGATTTTCCATAAACTGTCGGTTTGCGCATGCCGCAGATCGTCAAAACTCAGGAACGCCTCCTCACGTCATTAGCAGTGCGACAGGAATCAGGAGGTAGGGAAATCTCACGAGGTAGGGTAGTATAACGCTACAAATAGGAGAGAGATTGTTTCACACAGGAGTAACATACTTTACACGCAAAGACAGTTATGTGCGCAGTTTAGGACACATGAGGGGACACATAGGGCCATGAGGGGGACCAGCATAAGATGCTATATGTCTTATGCTGCCCCCCCCCTCATGGCCCTATGTGTCATAGCACAGATCCACCCCATAACAGTGCCATCCACAGGTCCCCCATAACACTGTCCTCCACAGATCCCCCATAACAGCGTCCTCCACAGATCCCCCATAACAGCGTCCTCCACAGATCCCCCATAACAGCGTCCTCCACAGATCCCCCATATAACAGCGTCCTCCACAGATCCCCCATATAACAGCGTCCTCCACAGATCCCCCATATAACAGCGTCCTCCACAGATCCCCCATATAACAGCGTCCTCCACAGATCCCCCATATAACAGCGTCCTCCACAGATCCCCCATATAACAGCGTCCTCCACAGATCCCCCATATAACAGCGCCCTCCACAGATCCCCCACAACACAGCGCCCTCCACAGATCCCCCACAACACAGCGCCCTCCACAGATCCCCCACAACACAGCGCCCTCCACAGATCCCCCACAACACAGCGCCCTCCACAGATCCCCCACAACACAGCGCCATCCACAGATCCCCCACAACACAGCGCCATCCACAGATCCCCCACAACACAGCGCCATCCACAGATCCCCCACAACACAGCGCCATCCACAGATCCCCCACAACACAGCGCCATCCACAGATCCCCCACAACACGGCGCCATCCACAGATCCCCCACAACACGGCGCCATCCACAGATCCCCCACAACACGGCGCCATCCACAGATCCCCCACAACACGGCGCCATCCACAGACCCCCCACAACACGGCGCCATCCACAGATCCCCCACAACACGGCGCCATCCACAGATCCCCCACAACACGGCGCCATCCACAGATCCCCCACAACACGGCGCCATCCACAGATCCCCCACAACACGGCGCCATCCACAGATCCCCCACAACACGGCGCCATCCACAGATCCCCCACAACTCGGCGCCATCCACAGATCCCCCATAACTCGGCGTCATCCACAGATCCCCCATAACTCGGCGTCATCCACAGATCCCCCATAACTCGGCGTCATCCACAGATCCCCCATAACTGTCATACCCAGCCGCGTCAGCGGCTCATATGGGAAAATGTAATGGTTGGGGGTCACCACAACATGAGGAACTGTATTAAGGGGTCACGGCTTTAGAAAGGTTGAGAACCACTGGCTTAGGCCAACGATTAGCTGCAGTAGTCACATGAATGGCACATGACCACAGCAGGCCCAGAGGGGAACAGAGTGGGGAGATATTTAGTAGGTTTTATTTTTTAAAACTCTAAGAAAATCCTTTTAACCCCTTAGTGACCAAGCCTGTTTGGGCCTTTATGACCAAGCGTTTTTCTTCCTTTTTTCATCGCGTTCCAAGAGCTATAACTTTTGTATTTTTTCGTCTATATAGCTTTATGAGGGCTTGTTTTTTACGGGACAAGTTGTAGTTTTTAATGGCGCCATTTTGGGGTACACATAACTCTGATTAACTTTTATTAACTCTTTCTGGAAGGGAGATGGGGAAAAATAGCAATACTGCCACTGCGTTTTTACATTATAAATTTTATGGCGTTCATTTTTCGGTACAAATAACATAATATCCTAATTCTCTGGGTCAGGACAATTACAGTGATACTAAATACTTATAATTTTGTTTACGTTTTAATACTTTTTTTGCAGTAAAACCCCTTTTTATTACCCAAAAAATTATTTTGCATTGCCACTTCACAAGACCCATAACTTTTTTTTAAATTTTTTTTATATGGAATTGTGTCAGGGCTTGATTTTTGAAAGACGACTTGTATTTTTCATTGGTATGATTTTGGAGTAAATGACGCTTTTTGATCGCTTGTTATTACGTTTTTTTCGGTGGAAACTAAGAATAAATTCGGAATTCTGTCTTTTTTTTTTTTTTTACGGCGTTCACCATAGGGGATAATTTATGTAATATTTATGTAGTCCCGGTCGGTACGGATGCGGCAATACCAAACATATGGGGGATATTTTCTTTTTGCAATTTTTTTCATTGAAAAGCGTATTTTCAATGGGAAAAAAAAGCATATTTTTTTATTTTATGGATTTTTTTTTATTTAATAAATGTGTATTTTTTTTTCTATTTTTTTTACTACTTAATAGTCCCACAAGGGGACTATAATATACAGTATTTTGATTGCTTTTAAAATGTAATGCATTATCTCTATCTCAATAGCAATGCTATTCAAACATTGACCAGCAGGCTGCGCCAGAGAGGCACAGCCTGCCTGGAAGTAACGGAAGACAGGCTCGGGCCCTGATCGGGAAGCAAGGTAAGCTTCCTAACACATCAGCACCCCGCGATCGCATTTTCGGGGTGCTGATGGGAGACAGAGGGAGTCCGCTCCCTCTGTCACCACTTTACATGCAGCAGGCGCCATTGCGCCCGGCATGTAAAGGGTTAAGCAGCCCGGATCGGCACTCCTGCCAGTCCGTGCTGTTAGAGCAGGGACCCTGCTCTCATGTGAGAGCCAGGTCCGCGCTCCCCGCTGCACGGGGGAGCCGTGCAGCGCTTAGACTGGGCCGCCGTAAAAACGCGGCAGCCCAGCCTAAGGCCCCTTAGTGACCGCCGTAAAAACACGTATGGGTGGTCACTAAGGGGTTAAAATCACAAGATTGTGTCATATAATAAATGGAGCATATTTTATTCTTTTTTTCATCATAGTTTGGCAGTTAATTGCCCCGGGTCTACTATGTCCATCCTAATATCAGCTCCTTTTTGAAGAATAACCTCTCGGTGCATAAACTTTGGCTGTCTACGGCTAGCCATACATATAAGTTGCTTGTCGGGCAAATGCTCATTTTACCAACTGCGATCTCTACCGAATAAGGCTAGGGAATAAGCTGCTGCCATATATCTTTGGTGGTGGCTTATCTGCACAAGCATTGGGCATGTTGAAATCCAATAGCCTAGTCCTTAGGTCCTCCAGACATCTGCCATCGGAAGAGTCATTAGATAGTTTGCCAGACTTGCTGATATCTTCTGTGTATGGCCAGCTTAAAGGGGTAATCTAGTCTGATCATTTTAAATAAAAATGTGGTTGGAGAAGGCAAAATTAACAGTGAGTTTTCACCTTGCCAATTCCCTGCTGCTGCTGTTTGGACACTGCCTAGGTCTCCCCTCTTCCCGCCACTTCCTTTTCTCTGGTTCGACAAGCAGAAAACGACTTGCTCTCAACCAATCACTGGCCAAGTCGAGTCGCCATATATTGTGTTTTACAATTTTATTTTATTCCTAGGTGGACGAGAGTGAAAAAAATGGAACACACAAAAAGTTGAAGCTCAGTGATACCAAGCCTTCCACTGCCCACAAAGAATCATCCACAAAAAAGTGAGTTTGGTACTATACAGCCTCTTTCACGGCACCAAAATTTACCACACAGTTGGGGTCATTTATTGACTGGTGAAAAGTAGAACTGGCTTAGTTGCCCATAGGAACCAATCAGATTCCTCCTTTCATTTTCTGGAGGAGCTGTCAAAAATGAAGTTCTACGTTACGCCAGTTTGATAAATGACCCCAAGTATGTGTATTATTTTTGCAAATTATCTATAAATTAAGATTAATTGCAGCACATTTTACAAAGGCAGTTGGAATTATTGCAACAGTTTCTGTTAGAAGTTAGTTGAAAAAACCACCTCTAGAGATTGCCAGTTTTGATCATTGCCGTGTATTTTCTCAAATTTGAGAGACAAAAATGCCTTGTGTATTGAGAACTACATCTTCTCATACTGGTTCCTTTTTTTTTTTTTTTTACAAATAGTTTTAGATGAAGACAATCCTAAAAGAAGGGAAGACTTGGGCTGTGTTCACATCACATTTTCCTTATATTTTTGTAGACAAGACCGCTATAAAACCATATCTGTCAGTGGAGCCACCCATTGTTCTATAAAAAAAAAAAGTTGTTTAATTTTACATATGTTTTGACTGCTTTCCACCACTACCTTTTTTTTTTTTTTAGAGGACAGAATAGTGTAGTCTACCATTCTTCTTTAACGGATACAGTAAGGTGGTACTATGAACATGGTGTGAACACACATTTATCTTTAAACTTCTGTAAAGAAGTGCCCAAATTGCACACTAGGAAGTCTGTCTGGTCTACTGGCACTCTAGAAGCTGGACCTTGGGTTTGGTTTCTCTTTTGGTCCAGCAGATAGGGTTTTTTTTTTCCCGCAGCCACACTTGTGTTCTGCACTAACCAAAAAAATGACTTGGTGTATTTAGAAAGTCCCACATTGCCAGACTACAGCAATGCTAAATAGCAATCTAAAATAATTTTCTTCTGTTTTGGTGATTTCAGCAGATATTTGAGGAGAGAAAAGACACTCGTTGAATTATTAAAACTGGTGTAAAGTAGAACGAGCTTAGTTGCCCATAGCAACCAATCAGACTCCACCTTTCGTTTCCAAAGGAGCTCTGAATAATGAAAGGTGTAATCTGATTGGTTGCTATGGGCAATTAAGCCAGTTTTCCTCTAAACCAGTTTTGATAAATCTCCCCTATAGGGTTAGTACGTTAATGCAGTGACATTCACAACAGTGGTACACACTTTTGGTAAATGGTAACTGCAGGCAGTGCCCTTGATCTCCTTATTCTTGCTTGCCAGTCATATTGGAGTAGAAGTATAGTGGAGAATTAGCTGCTGGATGAGTCGTTCCACAGGGGGTCCTGACTGCACAACCCTCAACTAGAGAGCTTACCAGACTATTCGAAAGTCAGCCCCACAGCAGATTCAGCTAAGGCAATCATCAAGGCGAAATATACGTTTTCAAGACTACCTAGGTCCCCTTTCTAGCTGAGGGTTGTGCTGTCAAGGGTGGCAGTAGCAAGCACTCATCCAGATGCTAATTTCCTGCTGCTTTTGGTGAGTAACATTGAGAGAGCAAAATATAAGTTTGTCTAAAATCTGTTATTTCCTCAGGGTGCCTAAAACCTCCTCCGAGGACATCCGTAAGGAACATCAGCAGCAGAAAGCCTCATCTCCCATACATCACACACCTAAGAAACCTGAGAAAGTGGCACAGAAAAGGCGACCGAACGAGAGCAGCACTTGTAGCCAGCAGTCCACCACAAGCACCAGTAAAAGTAGTAAAAGACCTTCTATGCCCAAAGAAAGGAAAGTGGAGGAAAAAAATACAGAAAGTTCAAAAAGCAATAAGGTATGCTTCTGTATTCAGTCATCAGCGGCAAGTGCCATCTAGTGCTTTTTGCCGATACTGGAAAACCTAAATGTACATATGCAGGACAGCAATCTGCATTGCTCTGATGTCTCTATAAATATTCAGAATCTGTTGATCTGGATCAGTGAAGCCTGTGAGATCTGTTCAGTTCCTGATGCCCGAACCATTAATCCTGGGGTGGGCAGCAGTGAGACAGTGCATCAGATCATCGCAGGAGCCCAGCACTGACTGAAGCCGACTGTAACTGTCTACATTTGGACATAACTCAGATTTTGGCCACGTAAAGGGCCACTAAAGCCAGAATCCATACACAAAGAAAGAACAACCAACAAAACGTAACATGATCTTATTTCTTTATTTGTTCTTGTTTCGATAGATATCGCCATTGCAGAACATGAAATATACAATAGAAAAGCAGTGTATTGTTCTCGCAGGCTACAACCATGTCATCCTCCCTGGCTCACGTGAAGGGGAAGAGGGAGGAAGTGTAGGGGTGGTGGTGGTTGGGTTTAGTCTGGTAAATTTTGTCTACACAGTGAGAGTGGCAGTTTTGTTGGAATCTTAGTTACTAATAGTACAGAATAAACATAGGAGGGCTGACATGTTGGGCAAGCTGGTTTGACACTCAAGGAGTGGTGGTTACCCAATGGGTATCAAATTATCAAATATATGGTTGATGCCATGCCTGCCTCATCGTGGGGAGGGGGGGGGGGGTGGTGATGGGGGTTGTGGGTAGGGATCGACTGATTATTGGTTTTACCGATATCGGCCGATATTCAGGATTTTGACCGTTATCGGTATCTATTTTGCCGATATTCCGATAACGTATAGGGAACACAGATTGCGCTGCTGTCAGCGCTCTCCGTGTTCCCTCAGCAGCACAGGGGAGAAGGAAGCAGTGTCTCCCCCTACCCCTGTGCTGCTGCTGCCACCAATGAGAGGACAGGGGACAAGAGGAGGGGCGGGGCTGTGGCCACTGCGCCACCAATGATAAGTCTCTCATTTATTCATATACAGGAGGCGGGAGCTGGCTGCAGAATCACATAGCCGGCTCCCGACCTCCATGAGCAGTAGTTAACCCCTCAGGTGCCGCGGATCGCTCATAGAGGTCGGGAGCCGGCTATGTGATTCTGCAGCCAGCTCCCGCCTCCTGTATATGAATAAATGAGAGATTTATCTTCATTGGTGGCGCAGTGTGCCCCCCACCCCAGTATTAAAAACATTGGTGGTGCAGTGCGCCCCCCACCCCCACCCCAGTATTAAAAACATTGGTGGCGCAGTGTGCCCCCCCACCCAAGCCCCCCCCAGTATTAATCATTGGTGGCAGTGGCCACAGGATCCCCTCTCCCCTGCTCCTCCGATCGGAGCCCCAGCTGTGTAATCCTAGGGCTCCGATCGGTTAGCATGGTAGCCAGGACGCTACTGAAGCCCTGGCTGCCATAGTCAGCTACCTGCTGCTGTGTGCACAAAGCACAGAGCAGCAGGGACAGTGTGAGGTCCTATTCACCCTGATAGAGATCTATCAGGGTGAATAGGATAAGGGTTCTAGTCCCTAAGGGGGCTAAAAGTTAGTAAACCCCCCCCCCCCCCCCCCCCCCCAAAAAAAACCCCAAAAAACACCAAAATATTAAATATAAATGAAAAAGAAATATTTATAAAAAAAAAAAAAAAAAAAATACACGTTAACAATAAACATATTCATTTTCAGCCTATTTGTGTAGGAATTATTTTTATTTTTATTTAAATTCACAGAATATCGGTATAAATTATCGGCTATCGGCCTGAGAGTTCACTAATTATCGGTATCGGCCCTAAAAAATCTATATTGGTCGATCCCTAGTTGTGGGTCATGAGACTAAATTGGTTATGATAAGCATCATCCTTCATTGATATGTTATTAATATCTTGCACCGCTGTCAGATGATATGCATAACGTGATATTGAATTGACAATATGCATCCATTGATGGAGAGTATGTGCATCTCATATTGTAACATGTATGTGCAATAATGTTCATGTTCTATTTTTACCTCTGAAAAAAAGAATAAAAACTATCTGATAAAAAGAAAATAAAAAATAGTACAGAATAGATTTGTAACTGTCAGCCACAGTGCCAATTGTACCAGCTCCAGTATAGTATATACAGCTGAATAGCTAATCTGCCCAGTTATGCAGTGATAATGCCTCCCTTCACCGCACAGTTGTGCAGATTGGCTTTTTTTAGCAGCTTTGGAAAGCTGGGGAGCATGTGGAGGTATATAGTATATATTCACACTTCTGATATTATATTCTTGGATATAGTGTATACAGAAAGTGTAGCCTCCATCACATCTCCCCAGAGGTGGTTACCCAGCAGTCCCAAACTGCTGAATGACAAAATTGCCTAGTTTTGTGATGATCAATCCCTCCATATATCTAGACCAACTTGCCGGTCCAGGTTCTGGAATAGCTGGGTAACAGCGCTGTAGAGCTACATTAGTGACAACCGATTATGTTGCCCTGGTACCATATGATAAATGAACACAATATTAGGATGTCATTATATGTATTTTATATAAACCGTATGTCCCCATCACCTCCCCAGAGATGGTTACCCAGGTTTCCCAGACGGCAAAATGGTAGAATAGCCTATTTTTGAATGGTAAAAAAAATCACAGTGACAAATCCTCCATGCTGTAGCATAGCTAGACCAATTTGGTATTCAGGGTCCTGGGAAAGCTTGGTAACACATGTGGGACTGTAACATGTAACTTGTAATATACTCTTATATAGCGCTGACATATTCCACAACGCTTTACAGACATTAGCATCACGCTATCCCCCAACGGAGCTCACCGTCTAAGTTCCCTATCAGTTTTTGGAGTGTGGGAGGAAATAAGAGTACCTGGAGGAAACATGGGGAGAACATACAAACTCCATGCAGATGTTTTCATTGGTCAGACTCAAATCTAGGACCCTAAATAAATCCCCCTCCTCACTCCTCAATAGTTCCATAGCTAGGCAGATTTGCCTCTCAAGATGCTGGGTAAGCTGGGTTAAAATCTTGTGGAACTGTAACAAAACTTGAGAATACTAAATCTACCAAGATACATCCCCCTTTTCACTGAATAGTGCCATAGCTAGGCATACTTGCCACTCAGGGTCCTGAGATAGCCGGGTTACAAACTCGTGGAGCTGTAATAGAATGCAGAATACTAAATTTACCATGATAAATACACCTCTCCATTAAAACATACAAATGTACCTCTCCTAAACTGCTTATGGCAGCAGTTTGGAGATCAACATGTAGACATTGGCCATGGCAGCCATGGGCCTAACATGACTGTATGTCTATTAGACACATCCTAAGGCCTCTTTCACACGAGCGTGACGGATTAGGTCCGGATGTGTTCAGGGTGCGTTAAGGAAAACTCGCACCATTTTGCAAGCAAATTCAGTTTTGTCTGCGATTGCGTTCAGTATTTTTCGCGCGGGTGCAATGCACATTGATGCGTTTTTCACGCGCGTGAGAAAAAACTGAAGGTTTACAAACAACATCTCTTCACAACTATCAGTGAAAAACGCATTGCATCCACACTTGCTTCTGGATGCAATGCGTTTTTTACGCAGCCCCATTCACTTTTTCAACGTGAAAAACGCAGAATATAGAACATGCTGTAATTTTCACACAACGCACAAGTGATGCGTGAAAAAAAAACGCTCATGTACACAGACCCATTGAAATGAATGGGTCCGGATTCAGTGCGGGCGCAATGCATTCGCATCACGCATTGCGATCGTGCAGAAAACTTGCTCGTGTGAAAGGCGACTAATAGACTGCCTGTCATTGTTGCAGTAATAGTTAATGTTAATAAGTCCTATGTCCCCCCAAAAATTGTACCAATAAAAATGACATCTCGCACCGCATAAAACTAGCCACATACAGCTACGTTAACACGAAAATGAATGGGTTTTGGCTTTTGAAATGCGGCAACATAATGAGGCATGCTATTATTGTGCAAAGTAGTTAAACATAAAACTATACAATGACAGTAACATGCTGCATGTGGCAAATTTAAAGTGCATAAAACAATGGCAGACTGATATTTATTAATTTTTTCACCCCCCCCCCCCCCCCCCCCCAATTACCACCCCAAAAAAGGTAATATGGTGTCACTTAAAAATACAATTTGCCTTTTCAATAAACAAGCCCCTCATATGGCTGAATTTACTGGAAAAAAGTTATGGCCAGGAAAAAAAAACAACCTGTTCTCCTTGGCTGAAAATACTCCTCCTTTCCGGAAAATAAAGTGCGACCTCTGTATACATATAGATATATAAAGTATAAAGATAGAGGTACATTTCAGGTCAAGTATTTGTCATCTTATTGAGACATTTTTATACACATTATAGTGCAGTACCTTTTAATTTAATATAAATATAACAGTTATGGACTAATTTTTTTATAAAAATTTCCAGGGATCTACAGAAAATAACACAAATCCTTTCCCAGTGCCTTCTTTGCCAAATGGTAATGCCAAGCCAACAAGACCTCTGCTGAAGTTTGAAGAAAAGTACGTGTGTTGTATTCTTACTTGGTTAAACATGGCTGAGTATGGCTGATTCCTGAAAGCTGTATTGTGCATGGTGTCTAAACATGTCTTCTGTTCGCTGACCTTTCTACAGGCTACACTCACCAGAGCATTATATGAAGGAGGCCAAGAAACTGAAGCATAAAGCTGATGCCATGGTAAGTTTCTTGTTAGACTGATGCCATGGTTCTATATGTGCATGACAGAGTGTTGGGTTTGACAGCTTAGGACATTCTGGTTTTTCTGGCATCTGGTCTGATTTGAAAGACTGCAACATTTTAGATTTTAAGGAAATGTGTCGCCAAAAATGTTATCTGCCAGTTAAAACCAGATTGCAACGCACATCCATAGCGAAGAAAAGTACACAGTGCATGCGTGGCACTTGGTCCACTCACTTCTATGGGAGCTCCGAAAAGAGCCATGAATGGAGAGCCCACTGCGCAAGCATGGCCACCTCTCCATTCACCTATGGGAGTTCCGGAAATGGCAAAGCCGGTTCTCAGATATTTTTGAAACTCCCATAGGAGTGAATTGAGGGTGGCTGTGCTTGCATGGTTTACTCTTGTTAACTTTGAGCTCCCCATTCTAGATATAGGTGCAGGTCCCAGAGGTACAAATCACGAGAACGGACCTCCAGGATACCCTTTTAACAACTGAAATGTTAGGGTACTTTCACACTTGAGTTGTTGGATTCCGGCAGGCAGTTCCGTCGCCAGAACTGGCTGCCGGATCCAGCAATCTGTATGCAAACAGATACCATTTGTAGACGGATCCGGATGCGGAGCCGTCTCCTAAATGCATTGCAATACCGGATCTGTCTCTCCGGTTGTCATCCGGAAAAAAACTGATCTGGTATTTATCTTTTTCACATTTTTAAAGGTCTGCGCATGCGCAGACCGCAAAACCGGATCCATTTTTCCGGAACACTTGGGGCTGGATCCGGCATTAATGCATTTCAATGGAAAATAATGGCGAGGCGAAACGCGCGGCGAAAAGCGCATCAGGCTAGGAGCCATCATCTCCATTTCCTCTCCTGGTTAGTATGGGCTGCTCCACTGTCTCCTTGATTTGCTTGTTGCATGTGGGTCAGTATTTCATCACAGGTGTGTGCTTCGGCACACTGTGCTGACCTCCCTGCAACATTATCGCAACTTATGTGATTGTATTGTGACATGTGGTTTGTTACACAGTTGCTTATCCACTGTGTGGTTATTTATATGTATTGTTACTAGTATATCACATCAGTATAGATATGCAACCTTTCTATTTAGCCCAGCTTTACCATCTGTACTTACAGTTTGAGGATTGATGGTGGCTCTGTTGTACTTGTCACATTATCCTCCTGCATTTTTACCACTAAAGATTGAGTTACAATAGATGTGAGACTTTATTTGTTTTCTATTTAATCAACACACATATTATCCTATTTGCTAGCTAAAAATAATTTTGGTTGTCTTTTATAATACATAGCAATAACTCCAAAAATAATTATTACTTTACATTCCCCATATGTCTACTTCATGTTTGGATCATTTTGGAAATTCCATTTTATTTTTTGTGGACGTTAGAAGGCGTAGAAGTTTAGAAGCAAATCTTGAGATTTTTCAGAAAATTTCCAAAACCCACTTTTTATGGACCAGTTCACGTCTGAAGTCACTTTGTGAGGCTCACATAATAGAAACCACCCAAAATGAACCCATTTTAGAAACTACACCCCTCAAGGTATTCAAAACTGATTTTACAAACTTTGTTAACCCTTTAGGTGTTCCACAAGAATTTATGGAAAATGGAGATGAAATTTCACTTTTTCCATTTTAATCCATTTTTTCCAGTAACAAAGCATGGGTTAACAGCCAATCAAAACTCAATATTTATTGTCCTTATTCTGTAGTTTAGAGAAACACCCCATATTTGGTCGTAAACTGCTGTACGGGAACATGGCAGGGCGCATAAGGAGAGGAACGCTATATAGTTTTTGGAGGGCATATTTCACTGGGATAATTTGATGCACCCATAGAGTAGAAACTCTAAAAAAAAAAAAAAAATTACCCCATTTTGGAAACTACGGGATAAGGTGGCAGTTTTGTTGGTACTATTTTAGGGTACATATGACTTTTGGTTGCTCTATATTACACTTATTGTGAGGCAAGGTAACAAAAATAGCTGTTTTGGCACCATTTTTGTTTTTTGTTATTCACAGTGTTCATCTGACAGGTTAGATCATGTGGTATTTTTATAGAGCAGGTTGTTACGGACACGACAATACTAAATATGACTACTTTTTGTTTGTTTCAGTTATACATAATAAAGCATTTAAAATATATATATATTTTTAGTGTGTCCATATTCTGAAAGCCATATTTTTTTTTACATTTTGGGAGACTGTCTTGTATAGGGGCTCATTTTTTTTCAGTATGAGATGACTGTTTGATTGGTACTATTTTAGGGTGCATATGACTTTTGTGATGTAAGGTGACAAAGAATGGCTTTTTTTTACACAAGTTAAATTTTTTTTATGGTGTTCACCTGAGTGGTTAGGTCATGTGATATTTTTATAGAGCAGGTTGTTACGGACGTGGAAATTAATATGTAGACTTTGTTTTTTATTTATTTCACTTTAGCACAGTAGCAGTTTTGAAGCAAAAAAAAAATCATATTTTAGTGTCTCCATTGTCTGAGAGCCATAGCTTTTTTTTATTTTTTGACCAATCTTCTTAGGTAGAATCTCATTTTTTGCAGGATGAGGTGACTGGATCTCACAGGTTCTCTCGGAAGGCAGCCACGATGCCTAAGGAAGACATCGGGCTGCCTTCCCTGCCATGGGGTCCCAGTCACAGCAGCGCAGGGACCCCATAGACACCGACACCAGTGAGGATACCGCACATGCTGCGGTCAGCGCATACCAGGGTGGATAAAAATCGATGATAAAAAAAATAAAAAAAATCTGTTTTTTTTTAAATTTAAATTAGATTTTTTTTTTTATTTAAAATGCTTTTTGAGGAAAATATATTACCATCCAAAGGTTATTCAATCATGAAATAAAGATTAGTTTTGTAATCATGTAGAATAAGGCTGTATATGTTACCTTTTTTTAGTAAATAAATTCCATTAATGCATTCACAATCAGTGAACACATGCGGGCTGCCATCTTTTTTCACAAGTCCGGCGATGCACAGGTAAGCCCTTACCTGTGCCTGTGCGCGAGCCGGTCTGAAATCAAATGCGGTCACCGGGAGCAGGCAGTTCTGAGAACAGCCGTCGGGGGCCTTCATCGGGCTTTTCTCGGAACTGCCTGCTCCCGGTGACCGCATTTGATTTCAGACCGGCTCGCACACAGGCAAGGGCTTACCTGTGCATCGCCGGACTTGTGAAAAAAGATGGCAGCCCGCATGGGTTCATGGGCGAACAATGCGAACTGGCCATCACTGTTCACAATGTCCTGCTCTTCCAGAGGTTTTTGTAAGATTATTGGTCAGTTTCTCTGCCTACAAGATATTATCACAGATGCTTGGTTTACTTTTGCAGTTCTCAAAACTGAATTGGACTCAGCAGAGAACTGATGCGTGAAAAACGCTCATGTACAAAGCACCATAGAAATGGATTGGTCAGGATTCAGTGCGGGTGCTATGCGTTCACGTCACGCATTGCACCCGCGCGGAAAACTCGCTCGTGTGAAAGGGACCTAAGGGTTAAGACTGATTAATAGAGATATCCAGGGTAAAGGCAAAACCTGTGTGTGAAAGTGCTAATACATGACCTAATTCCTTTCAGGGACCCTTCGGACCTGGGATATAAGTAATTAAGGTTCAGATAGCCTTACGGCTAATGGGTTCCCGTTTAAGGTCTATTTTAAAATATAACATTTATTTAGTATTCTTTAAAATTAATGGGAAAAAGAAAAGAAAATTTTTTTAAAAGTTCAAATGCTATGGTGCTTGATAACAGTGAATTACTCTGTTAATTATATCCACTGCTTATATTTGCAGTCTCTGTCTTTAATGTATCTATAAATCTAACCTGAGGAATTGATATAACTCTCTTCAAATGGAAGAGCAACTTGATTTGTTTTTATTTGTGTGGCCATTTGTACGTCGGAAAAATGCACCGATTTTATGATTGGCCGAAAGGATTACAGTTTGCAGTGGCTTTTTCCCATTTGATAGGGGGATGGGGTGAGGTAGCAGTTGGAAGATCTAAATTTTAGCATACCCGAAGAACTTTTGTGATTGTGATTTTTAGTGGCTACTTACAGATATTTACACAGCAGTTGCAGAGAGAGCAGAGCCTCTAGGTGTAATGGTAACACCCCTGTTGCTCCTAGAGGCTCATTTGCATACATTAAAACATAATTTTTCTCGGCAATGTGGGCACATATGAACGTGGGACCATCACATGTCTTCAGCTGTTAAGTGCACATGTAACAGGTCAGCCAGTTACACAGGTACAAATCTGCTGACAGATGCCCTTTAATTTAAATGGTATGCATTATCAAATTGTAAAAAGGCATCTTTACACAGTTCAGCTAGATGTCAAACAGAGAGCTTGACTTGTATTATCCCAAAAATGTTCCCTTACATTGCCAGAAACCTTGGCAGGGTGACTTTTTCTAATAAACATTCTCTGAAACCCATATACATTCATCCATACAATAGGGGGCTTCATGCAGTCTGAAGCTGCTGGTTTCTTGCATGACTAATACAGTTAGAATGTCCCCTTCACGGGCTGTTTGTGTGATATAGGCACTGCTTGCCATATGTTCCCTGGCATCCTGCCTGGCTCACGGTTTACATTCCTGTGAGAAGGATCAGCCTATCCCCTCAGCTGTGCAGAGCCAGAATCCTATTAACTGCTTCATGGACCTGCCTGACTTGGGAACCATAACATGACCATACGACCCAAAGGGAGCCAACCTCTTCACCTATGTCCACAGAAGAATACCTTCACTGCAGATCAAGTTTTAGTGAAAATATTTTTGTTCCAATACACGTATAATGGGCACTACTGACCTATCAACGCATGCAGTGCCGCTGGGCTTCTGCCAAGATGTATTTGGCACTTACTTTTCGTATTGTCAATTAATTACTCGGTAGCGTCTTTGTCTCATGGGACTGAAAGTTCCTAATATCCTCATAAATTATCTCCACGAACATACCTTCATTAGTAGATGTCATTACAGCAGCAGGATTACCCAAGAAACCTGCCATGTGCAAAGCCGCCAGCCACATTTTGTTAGGCCCAGTTCGCGCAGAGTTTTTCTGGCGCTGATTTTGGAGCGTTCCCACCTCAAGTACAGCTTAAAAAAAAAGTCAAAACAGCCTCCAATTAATTTCAATGGGAAGCAGCACTTACGTTTTTTTTTTTGGAAAACAAAATTGGAAAACATTTTAAAAAAACAGCTCCGCATGTATGCATGCGGTTTTTGTACGTTTTCTTGTGTATATCCGCACCAAAAACCACGAACTGAAAATTCAGTTGAAGTAAACACCCATTGGTTAAAAAAAAAGGCACAGAATCTGCACTGAATTTTGTAGGTGGATCTGTTGTCTGAACATACCCTCAGTCACTGATAACATTGTTTCCCACTTCAGAATCCCAAATCTGCAATCTATTTCAGAGAGGATGGATTTAATTTTTTAAAATTTGGCTTGCTTTGTTTAATGGTTTTCTTTTGAATTTTCATTCTAGTTGGACAAGATTGGGAAATCCTTAAACTACCTGGATGCTGCTATGTTTTTCATTGAGTGTGGTATTGCAATGGAAGCTGATGTACAGGCGCCAAAGTCTGCCTACACTATGTTTGCCGAAACTGTTGATCTCATCAAGTAAGTGAATACGTTTCAAGTCTGCGTTGATGAACCATAGATACGTCCATTGTGTACTCGGGGTATTCTGCTACATTTCTGCAGTGCTTTGTTAAAGGGGTTTACTATTATTACTATGCAATAAATAAGTATTATTGCAATGTACATGCAATAAAAATTCTGTTCTCCTGCATTCAGTGGTGGACCAACACGCTCAGTAGATTCCCTGTTCTCTTCCCTCAGTTCTGGCGTAGTGATCTGCCCCAGACACCTTTTCATTCCATCATACCTACTTCTAAATTCTTAGAAATATATAGCTATATCGCTCTCTAGACAGTAGAGAAGGAAATTGTGGGGGCATCACATACCATATGTATTGTTGGGGCTATATGTGAGGAAATATTTTCTATGCATTGGAGGAATTAGTTAAAGGGGTTGTCCAGCCGTTAATATTAACCCCTTTAAGGCAGCTGACCAGAGTGTCTTTAAATAAGATGTTGTCAGGGCTGAATTGGATCTATTGCCATCCAGGAGCTGCAGTATGAGGTGAAGCAATAATCTAAGGACTGATTTACATAACTGTGATCAGCCCTGGAAACACCAGCTGTGTGTTGACTGTGGCTCTCCTGAACTGAACGGACTCTTAGCGCTCATGCACACGACCGTATGCCCTCCGAGACATACGGTCTGTGAGCGGGCTATATGTCCCGAAGCAGCATACATCGTGCACACCGCATCATAGGTTACTATGATGCTGTGTGCATCGGGCCGCCCGCGGGACTATTGTACCGCACTCATATGACATTATATGATATTATGAGTGCAGGACAATAATCCCACGGATCACAGGTGCTCATTGGCCGCACACTGGCCACCAATGATAATACAATAGAGGGAGGGAGAGGGGGGCCGGGGGGGCCGCACACTGTGCCACCAATGAAAATAATACAATAGAGGGAGGGAGGGGGGGGGGGCGCACACTGTGCCACCAATGAAAATAATACAATAGGGGGGGAGGGGGGGCGGGGCCGCACTGGCCACCAATGAAATTAAAACTGGGGAGGGAGGGGGGTCTGCCCCCTGCTGCCTGGCAGCCCCTGATCTCTGATAGGGGGCTATGATATGCACAATTAACCCCTTCAGGTGCAGCACCTGAGGGTTAAATTGTGCGGATCACAGCCCCCTGTAAGAGATCGGGTGCTGCCAGGCAGCAGGGGGCAGTCATGTACACAGTTCTCAGTATATTCTAACTAGAAGCGTCCCCATCACTATGGGAACGCCTCTGTGTTAGAATATACTGTCGGATTTGAGTTTTCACGAAGTGAAAACTCAGCTCTGAAAAAGCTTTCATACAGACGGATCTTCGGATCCGTCTGTATGAAAGTAACCTACGACCACGGATCAAGGACGCGGATGCCAATCTTGTGTGCATCCGTGTTCTTTCACGGACCCATTGACTTGAATGGGTCCGTGAACCGTTGTCAGTCAAAAAAATAGGACAGGTCATATTTTTTTTGACTGACAGGAAACACTGATCACGGATGCGGCTGCAAAACGGTGCATTTTCCGATTTTTCGGAAATGGAAAACGGCACAACGGCCACGGAAGCACACAACGGTCGTGTGCATGAGGCCTTAGAGACAGCAGGAGGTTTTACATGGCAGGTCAGAGGGTGGAGAGGGGAAGAAGATCCAAGGAAGGCAGGCTGTTCACACAGGCTGTAGTTGGAGAGGAATGCACACACAAGGCAGTTTTCTTCATCCTGGACACACATACAATGTATTACTGGGACACACACACACACACACACACACACACACACACACACAAGAAATATTTCAAACTAGGAGCAGGTTGCAGACTTAATATCCGAGGTCTGAAAATGAATGGAGACTACATCCTGAAACAAAGTACAATTTTATTTTAATCTAATTAACCTCTAACAACTCATTTTATGTTACAGGTCTCCATAGCTTTCAAAGGGAATGTGTCATCAGAAAGTGACCTATTGTTTCAATCACATTTTTGTTAAACATGTTTTTTAGAATTTTTTTTATTTTATTTTTTCATGTCACTATATTTCAAAAAATGTATATAATCCTGGAATTAGCCTAAAGTTTAAGACTGAAATTGTATAGTGGGCACTCAATATCTGCAGCTACACTCAGGGTACAACACTGCAGATATTGAGTGCCCACTATACAATTTCCTTCTATATACTATATTGTGGTTGGGGTGAACCACACCTTAGTGTGAGCACCTGTTCATGTTATCAGGAGGGGTGAGCTACTATATTTACAATTTTTCTAAAGTTTAAGACTTCCTGTCTTTTGAGAGCAGCAACATGGGCCTTAGACACAATGGACAGGAGCTGACCCTATTGAGAGTTTTCATGCTCTGCGACCTGTGCAGAGGTCAGGACCGAGCTGATAAGCTGTGATATCACTTTTTGTGAATGGTGGATCCTGTGTTATCTATATAGAGGTGTTACTTGTCATTGTAATTTTGCTGGTGGTGGTTAGAGATGTCGCGAACATAAAATTTTCCGTTCGCGAACGCAAATTTACGCAAATGTTCGCGAACGTGCGAACCGCCATAGACAGGCGAATTTTAAGACCCACAGGGACTCTTTCTGGCCACAATAGTGATGGAAAAGTTGTTTCAAGGGGACTAACACCTGGACTGTGGCATGCCGGAGGGGGATCCATGGCAAAACTCCAATGGAAAATTACGTAGTTGACGCAGAGTGTGTTAAGTTGAATTCGCAATGCGATTTAATATAACCTGCATTAACCGCATTGCGATTACAACTTAGATCTGAGTTCATAATGGTTGTATTGCTAGAATTGACGAATATAACGAATATAGCACTATATTCTCAATCTTCGTTATATTCTAGCAATACAACCATTAGGAACCCAGCTCGAAGTTGAATTCGCAATGTGATTAATATAGCCTGTATTAATCGCATTGCGATTACAAGTTAGTCAAATTTGTGACACTGCAGCTTCAGAATGAATCTAAGATGGATGCTGTCCAGGAGGTGGGAGGGAGGGTATGCTGATTGGCTGGAATGTGTCTGCTGACTGTGAGGTACAGGGTCAAAGTTTGCTCAATGATGATGTATAGGGTGCGGACCGAACATCGCATATGTTCGCCCGCCGCGGCGAACGCGAACATGCAATGTTCGCCGGGAACTGTTCGCCGGCGAATAGTTCGGGACATCTCTAGTGGTGGTGGTGATGATGGTAGCTACTTAAAGTTACCTATAGGAAATCATGATCTATTATTAGGGCCAGTGTGAAAATTGCAGGATTATATACATTTTATTAAATATACATAGTGACATGGAAAAACAAAAAAAACAAAGATTAAAAAAATATGTTCAACATAAAAACATGACTTAATAGATGATTTTCAGCTTAAAGGGGTTATGTCATGGTTGATGTAAAAAATTAAAATAAGACATCATAAAGTATAGAAGACAATATCTTTCTAACAAAACTTAGACCAGCTCTGTACCTTACATGGATCGAGAATTCTCCACGTGCATTGCTCCAATTGTCCTGCTGGTTTGTTTTCAGGCTGGCAGCTTAGTGGGGGTGTCCTTTCTCAGTGGGGATTTCCTTCCTGCTGTAGCTGTTTCCTTGTCTAACTGAAGATATGACTGGTGACAGTTAAAGGGAACCTGTCACCGGGATTTTGGGTATAGAGCTGAGGACATTGCTAGATGGCCGCTAACACATCCGTAATACCCAGTCCCCATAGCTGTGTGTACTTTTATTGTGTAAAAAAAAACGATTTGATACATATGCAAATTAACATAAGAGTCATATCTTGTGTGATCAAAGAAGAGTCATATTTTCAAGCTCTAATTCATCTCGGTAATTTGCATATGTATCAAATCGTTTTTTTTTACACAATAAAAGCACACAGAGCTATGGGGACTGGGTATTGCGGATGTGCTAGCGGCCATCTAGCAACCCATGTCCTCCAGCTCTATACACAAAATCCCGGTGACAGGTTCCCTTTAAAAATGTAAACGGAGCGAGTGAGGGGGACAAGAAATAAAAAAAAAGAACAAACAGCAGGTGGCGCTATACAGATACATTTTATTAAATAACTCAGTGGCTATATTACATTTTTAATTACATGCAATTGCAAAAGTATTCAGATCCAGGTGCTGGTTTGAAAAATGAATATGTTTCGTGGCTCATCCCCTTTAATTTTTCTGTCTTTTGCCTCTTATCCCATAGGTTCATTATGAAGCTGAAAAACTTCTCTGATAGTTTAGCACCTGCATATGAAAAATCATTTGCAGCTTTATGGTAAGTATGAATATACTATGTCGGGAATACCCATACTTCGTGTGAGCTCAGGTTGCCTGCATGATGCCAATATTTTTTTCTTACCTTGTAAAATTTAGCATGCGTTGCCAGTCCGTTCTCTACATGGCAATGTTTCGCTACAAAAAAGACACAGCATTAAAGTATTCCCGCACTCTTGGGGAACACTTCAAGGTAAAATACTTTAACTTCAAAGAACTATTACGGTATTTGATTTCTGTTTGCTTGGAAAAACAATACATGTATTTTTCATTTAATGAATTTCATATATTTTCTTTATCCTAGAGTTCATCCAGAGCTGCACAGGCACCTTCCCCATGTGTTGCTAGGTAAGCCTAACTTTATCGAACCAGTCTTTATCTAATCAACTCCTTTTGGTGGATAAATAAAACTTAGGCTGGCAATTGGGGCAGTTATTGAGAAGGTGCAAACCTCGGAGCGCTTGTGAACAGCGATCTGCTTCCGAGAAACAGTAAATCTGTGTGGGGACAAGTGATTGGTTGTCCCGATATAGTAGAGTTGATTGCTGCATGTAAGCACAGCTCCCACCTCTGTTTATGATCAGGCAATTATCAGTAACGAATAGTTTGTTCCCGATAATTGCCTACACAGTCGGCCCGTGTAAAGAGGCTTTAGGACTCAGGCAAACAACCTTATTGCTCTGATCTGTACTGTGTCACTTGTAGCACTTTTTGGGGCCCTGCTTTACCTCTGACATGTCTGTGACACAACCGCCGGTAATTTGTGGGGTGGGAGTAGATTGTTGCCTTTAACCCCACTGTGTATAACTCCCTGCCTGCCGCCGTTCTCTTAAAATAAAGACTTTTATAATATGCTAATGAGCCTCTAGGTGCTATGAGGGCGTAAAATCAGCACCTAGAGGCTCAGTCTACGCACCCTTTGGCACTCCCATGTCAAGTTGATTGACTTTCGAGTTCTCCTCGGTGTCCCATAAATCCTGTGCCTGCGCCGTCTCGTTTAGTATTCGGCACAGTGAGTGAAGGACGCGCTCCTGCGTCCTAAACAGGACGGCGTGGGATTTACGGGACACTGAGGAGAACTCGAAAGTAAATCAACTGGACCTGGGCGTGTAAGTCTTTATTTTAGGAGAACGGCGGCAGGCACGGAGTTATAAAGCATACTGTTATGTAGTGCTGACATTAGCACATCGATAATGTCAGGCAGCTACATAACGTTATTTCTCCTGACAGAAACCCTTTAAGCTCTGACAGTGGTAGGGTATAATAAGCTTACTCTCAGTGTAATATTGACTATTGGGGCTCATGCACACGAACTTATTTTCTTTCCGCTTCCGTTCCGTTTTTTTGTGTGGTCCGTATGAGGAACCATTCACTTCAATAGGTCTGCAAAACAACGGAAGGTACTCCGTGTGCATTCCATTTCCGTATTTCCGTTCCGCAAAAAAGTAGTGCCTGTCCTATTATTGTCCGCAAATCGCGGTCCGAGGCCACATTCAAGTCAATGGATCCGCAAAAAATATGGAACGCACACGGAACACATCCGTATGTCATCTGTATTTCAGCTGTATTTTGCGGATCCATACTGTAGAAATGCTATGCCTAGCCGATATTGCTCATGTGTTTGGTGATTAATAAGTTACTATTTCCGTTCTGCAAAAAACGGATAGCATATGGAAACCATACGGATATGTTTTGTGGAATAACCGAACGGAAGAGGACTTAAATCAGAGGGAAAAAAAACTCTGATACAGAACAACGGATCCGTGAAAAACAGACCGCAAAACAACAGTCATGTGCATGAGCCCTTACAGTGTATAATATCAGCGATCAGTGTGATGTACGTTCAACTGCCCTAGTGGGAGTAAAATAAAAAGTAGAAAAAAAAAATGTGAATATATATATATATATATATATATATATATATATATATATATATATATATATAAAAAAAAGTACAGCATTTTTATAGGGAAAGTGGCATTTTTAACTCTTCCTGACATATGACGTAATAGTACGTCATGACGGCAAGTGACTTGACGCAGTTTGACGTA
The DNA here is from genome assembly GCF_905171765.1 of Bufo bufo. Lineage (NCBI taxonomy): Eukaryota > Metazoa > Chordata > Amphibia > Anura > Bufonidae > Bufo > Bufo bufo. Next base: position 530,454,450 of record NC_053390.1, on the reverse strand, counting down.
CAATTACGTCATAGTGATTGGGCGGGCACTGGAGCGGTGCAGTGGCCCGGCAGTCCCTGATGGTAGGCATCGCTGTAAAAGCTGATGTCGGCGGATCAACCCCTTCTATGCCGCCATCAGCACTGACCGCAGCATAGAAGGGGTTTGCGGCGCGTGAGGGAGCCCACCAGGTCCCCGCGCTTTTGTGGCGGGGACCCGATGGGTGACGAGGCAGCCCGATGCCATACAAATGCTGCCCAATGCCTTGCATGGCATCGGGACCTGCCTTCTACGGGGCCGAGGAGATCCAGCCCCAGGCCTGAGCCCCAGTGATGGGCAAACTGCGGCTCTCCAGCTGTTGTAAAACTACAAATCCCATCATGCCCTGCTGTAGGCTGATAGCTGTAGGGAGACTGGGAATACTGGGAGTTGTAGTTTTACAACAGCTGGAGAGCCGCACTTTGCCCATCCCTGTCCTAGGCAACCTGTTTATTACTCCGTGTAATCCACTAACAGGCAATGCATTACAATACAGATGTATTGTAATGCATTGCAGAGGGGATGAGACCCTCAAAAGTTGAAGTCCCAGACTGGGACAGAAATAAAGTTTTAAAAAAAGCAAAACAAAGTGTTTTTAATAAAAAAAAAAAAGTTTCAAGTAAAAAAAAGAAAAAAACGCTCCTTTCCCCTGATTTTATAATAAAAGATAGAAATAAAAAAGGAAAAGACACATATTAGGTATCACTGAGTCTGTAACGACCGGCTCTATAAATATCACGTGATCTACCCGGTCAGATAAACACCATAAAAAAAAGCCATTTTTGTCACCTTACATCACAAAAAGTGCAACACCAAGCGTTCAAAAAGGCGTATGTCCCACAAAATGGTACCAATAAAAGTCACCTCATCCCGCAAAAAATTTGCCCCTACATAAGAAAATCGCTCAAAAAAAAATAAAAAACTATAGCTCTCAGAACATGGAGACATTAAAATATAATATTTTTTTTCAAATATGCTATCATTGTGTTAAAGTGAAATAAAAAAAAAAAAGTATACATATTGGGTATCTCCGCATCCGTAACAACCAGCTCTATAAAAATATCACATGACCCAACCTCAGCTGAACATCGTAAAAAAAAAAAACTTTGTCACCTTACATCATAAAAATTGCAACACCAAGCGATCAAAAAAGTGGAGGCCCCCCAAAATAGTACCAATCAAACCGTCACCTCATCCCGCAAAAAATGAAACCCTACCTAAGACAATCGGTCAAAAAAAAATAGGACTCTCAGACAATGGGGACACTAAAACATCTTTTTTTTTTTTTGTTTCAAAAATGCTATTATTGTGTAAAACTGAAATAAATAAAAAGTATACATATTAGGTATTTCAGTGTCCGTAACGATCTGCGCTATATAAATGGCACATGACCTAACCCCTCAGGTTAACACTGTAAAAATAAATAAAAACTATGCCAAAACAACCAATTTTTTTGTCATCTTGCCCCATAAAGTGTAATAATGAATGATCAAAAAATATGTACCCAAAAATGGTACCAATAAAACATCAACTTTTCCTGCAAAAAAACGAGCCCCTGCACAAGATAATCGGCAGAAAAAATAAGATATATGGCGTTCAGAAAATGGAGACACAAAAACGCTATTTTTTCAAAAATGCTTTATTATGTAAAACTGAAACAAAGAAAGTAGACATATTTGATATCATTGCATCCGTAACAACCTGCCCTATAAAAATAGCACATGATCTAACCTGTCAGATGAATATTGTAAAAAATAGAAACTGTGCCAAAACAGCCATTTTTTGGTTACCTTGCCTCACAAAAAGTAATATAGAGCAATTAAAAATCATATGTACCCCAAAATAGTACCAATAAAACTGGCACCTTATCCCCTAGTTTCCAAAATGTGGTCACTTTTTGGGAGTTTCTACTGTACGGGTGCATCGGGGGTCTTCAAATGGGACATGGCATCTAAAAAACAGTCCAGCAAAATCTGCCTTCCAAAAACCATATAGAGCTCCTTTTCTTCTGCACCCTGCCATGCGCCCATACAGCAGTTTACCACCACATGTGGGGTGTTTCTGTAAACTTCAGAATCGGGGTAATAAATATTGAGTTTTGTTTGGCTGTTAACCCTCGGTGTGTTAAAGAAAAAAATGTATTAAAATGGAAAATCTGCCAAAAAAGTGAAATTTAGAAATTTGATCTCCATATTCCTTTAATTCTTGTGGAACACCTAAAGGGTTAACAAAGTTTGTAAAATCCGTTTTGAGTAACTTGAGTGGTGTAGTTTCTACAATGGGGTCATTTATGGGGGGTTTCCACTATGTAAGCCCCACAAAGTGACTTCAGACCTGAACTGTTCCTTACAAAGTTAAGAATTGCTTCTAAAATTCTAAGCTTTCTAACGTCCTAAAAAAAATTAAAAGGACATCTACAAATTGCGAATTTTTCAAACTTTGGTAAGTTTGGGATTTCTTCATAAATAAAGGTGAAATATATTGACTCAAATTTATAACTATCATGAAGTACAATGTGTCACGAGAAAACAATCTCAGAATGGCTTGGATAAATAAGTGTTCCAAAGTTATTACCACATAAAGTGACGCAGGTCAGATTTGCAAAAAATGGCCGGGGCAGAAGGGCGAAAACTGGCCCTGGGTAGAAGGGGTTAAATGTCAAACAATACAAATAATAAAAAAAATAAATCACACAGCTGGTATTGCTGTGTCTGTAATGGCGCAAACTAAAAAATTACCTCTTATGTGGTGAATGCTGTAGAAATAAAACAAAACAAAGCCAGGATTGCTTTTTTTCAGCATGCCAGCGATAAAACAGAATGAAAAGCGATATAAAAGTCATGTGTACAACCAAAATGATACCAATGAAAACATTTACTGCCCCTGCAAAAAAATAAGTTGTCACATAGATCAGTGGACAGAAAAATAAAAAAGTTATGGCTCTCTGAATGGGGTGATGCAAATACAGATGTTTGGAAACAAGTATGATGTAAAAGTAAAGTAGTGGAACCTAAAAGCCTGTACAGATTTGGTGTTGCCATAATCCCACTTACCGGTAGAATAACGGTAAAATGTTAATTATGTTGAACTCTGTGAATGGTGCGAAAAGCAGTGGGTTTTTTCTTTCTGCTTCTGGCGCCAGCAGCTGCAGAAAACCGCTAATCAGTGTCTTGCCACACCCAATCTGATTCTGATGACATAGGTCATCAATATCTAGAAACCGGAGAATCCCTTTACTGTGAATTCCGTCATTGACCTTTTGCAATATACTGCATTCAATTCCTAACTGAAAAGATTGTTTCTGCAATAACATAAATCAATGGAGCTGTTCACGTCTACATTGGATCACCTCCTTTCTTGTAGAAGTACTGGTACTCCTTCCCCGATGTCTCCAACGCCTTCACCTGCTAGCTCAGGAGGATCTCAACCAGGGTCCATTGCCAGCAACAGTGGAGGGCAGAATCCTTCGGTTACCATCCCCCAGATGATTCACCAGATAGCATCATCTTACGTCAATATCACTTCCTACTTCCTCTATGCCTATGACATATGGGAACAAGCCGATATGCTTGCAAAGAAAAATAAAGGTATGATCTAGCTTTTAAAGTGTATGTGCCCTGTATAGCACTTGTTTACATGCATACATTTTGGTCACCCTGCTGGTGTTTCCTTATTTACTAGCTTTATATTGTTAAATTAGGCCAGTTTCAAAGGGATTATTTTATTCCATATAGAGCAGTACATATTCTTAATCTTCCATAGCTGTAGTGCTGCTAACATTTGCATCCATTTTTGAATGGTATTGGAAATCTATTCTTTGTAGCCATGTTTTAAAGAGTAACTGTTTCATAAATAATTAGGACAGGCGAATATTTTTCTCGCTTAGGGTACTTTCACACTTGAGGCAGAGGATTCCGGCAGGCAGTTCCGTTGCCGGAACTGCCTGCCGGATCCGGAAATCCGGACGCAAACTGATGCATTTGTGAGACGTACCCTTCTCACAAATGCATTGCAATACTGGATCCGTCTTTCCGGTTGCTCATTTTTAAAGGTCTGCGCATGCGCAGACCGCAAGTCCGGATCACTTTTGCCAGAACACTTGGGGCCGGATCTGGCATTAATACATTTCAATGGAAATTAATGCCGGATCGGGCATTCTGGCAAGTGTTCAGGATTTTTGGCCGGAGAGAAAACTGCAGCATGCTGCGGTATTTTCTCCGGCCAAAAAACGTAAGAGGGACTGAACTGATGCATCCTGAACGGAATGCTCTCCATTCAGAATGTATTAGGATAAAACTGATCTTTTTTTTCCCGGTTTTGAGCCCCTATGATGGAAATCAATACCGGAAAACAAAAACGCTGATGTGAAAGTACCCTTATGTAGCGCCGACATATTATGCACTTTACAGGCTTTGTCATCACTCCCTGTTCCCAGTGGAGCTCCTAATCTAGATTTCCTTTTAGTAAGTATGTCTTTGGTGTATGGGAGGGAGCTCATGCAAACACGAGGAGAACATACAAAATCTGCAGATGTCACCCTTGGGACCCTATTACAGCGGAGCCAAGATGCCGGTCCCCCCCAATATAAGAAACTTTGTATCTCATCAGGGAAAGGTTCTTCCTTCTCCTCTCATCAGACTGCTCCCCTCTCTTCACTAAGGCTACATTCACACAACAGTGAAGAACCAGTTGAAGTCAATGGGTCTATTCTCTGGGCATATTTTTTTTAACGGTTAGTAAATAGTGGGTGGCAAAAAATTAGGAGATGTTTTCAAGGCCATACGGACCCTATTGAAATCAATGGGGCTGTTTTTAACGACTGTTTAGACAGGAGTGCACCTAATGATCGTTAAAAACGAGTACACGATTAAATAAATGGGTTTAAAATTTAAAAAATGTGCACGCGTGGAGACAGTTGCTTTTCACTTTATGCAGAAGGATGTGTGACTACATCACGCTGGAAGCACAGGTCCTTTTGCATCAAGTGAGGAGTGACGGTCTCTGCATGTGCAAGTGAATGATTTTTTTTTTTTTCTTCTTTCTTACACAAGTGCATTATTGGGAGCATTATTAGTACTGGGAGCCAGTAATGAAGGCATTTGTTATACTGGAGTCTACTAATGATGGCATTAATAATTCTGGGGGGCACTAATGGGCCATTCTGTATACTGGAGGACACTGGGATGCAATGTTTACACTGGGGGGCACTATGGGAGCCATTATTCACACTAGGGGGGCGCTATGGGAGTCATATGATATCCAGGAGCACTATGGGGGACATTATGTATACTGTAATAAGAAATAGTTGTAAAGCAGCACAAAATGGACCTTCTGACCTGTCCGGAATGCATCAGCTGTGATGGAACCGCCAATCCAACGCCGTCCCATGTATATGAGTAGATAACAGAAGATTTCACAGCAGCATATCCAGTGTGACTTTTATTGGGGACCAAGAGTGCACACACAAATACGACGTTTCGGCTACGCAGTAGCTGATTCTCAAGTATGAGATACTTGCGAATACTTGAGAAATACTTGAGTAAGGCTACTGCGTAGCCGAAACGTCGTATTTGTGTGTGCACTCTTGGTCCCCAATAAAAGTCACACTAGGTATGCTGCTGTGAAATCTTCTGTTATCTACTCATTATGTATACTGTGACACTATGGGGGGACATTATACTGTCGTGGGAATGTAGCCTCTTAATTTGCTGCTCAAATACAACAGGCTGCCTGCTCACTGAAGGATCAGATCACATAGAAGTCTATGAAGTGAAGGTTAAGTGCAGAGTGACTGCTGGAGACAAGCAGAGAAACATCAGTACTCTGCAGCTTAGATGTAAATCCAGCATCAGTCTGTCAGAGTAATGAAATGACCCTCCATTACTACTGATGCTTCTGAGAGTGTGCTACAGAGTTACGCCTCTTGCATACGACCGTATGCCCTCTGAGACGCACGGTCTGTGAGCGGGCCATATGTCCTGGAGCGGCATTGATCCTGCGCACGGGAGCTCACAGCATCATAGATTACAATGATGCTGTGCACATATGGCCGCCCGCGGGACTATTGACCTGCACTCATAAGATCATATAATTGTGGGACAATAGCCCCGCGGGCGGCCCAACGTGCACCGCATCATTGTAATCTATGATGCTGTGTACTCCCGTGCGCATGGTCATGGACCGTATGTCTCGGAGGGCATACAGTCGTGTGCAAGAGGTCTTAGGAAGCAGTGTCTTCTGTTTCTCCATGTCCTGTCCATTCATGATTCCAGCTAGTCTCCACCCTAGCTCAGAAAGAAATTAGAATTATAGACAGATTACAGAGGGAAACTCTGCTAAAAATGACAGATACGTAATAAAATGTCCAGAAATAGTGTTCCTCATTTACCCCCACATGGCAGCTTATTCTGAAAAATCGCCAGAAACGACAACTACACTTTAACCAACTACACAACTTTTATTTGCTTGATGGTGGATAGACTTTCTGTTTGGGAGGATAACCTGGCTATCGAATAAGGCCAAGTTCACACGTCCGTTATTTCAATCAATCTTGGTTAAAACCTTGTCGCACTCTGTTGTAGCTTGGAGTAGGGTTCCCGCCCCAGATAAACAAAAATAGACAAACTCCAGCGTAATTTGAAAGCTTGTTGGCGCCAACTTCACTAGCGGTACTTCCGCAATATATTCTGACAGAGCGCCAGCCTACTTTTCTTCTCTTCATCACCAGCGGCATTAGTCTGAAGAAGGCCAATAGGCCGAAACGTTACATTGAAGCCGCAATATTTACTCAATAAAAAGCAAAACAAGCTTTCAAATTACGCTGGAGTTTGTCTATTTTAGTTATTTCAATCAGTTATTGTGATTGTGAGCCAAATACTCAGAGATCAAGTGTAATGATTTGTATTATTCTGTGTATTCGACCCACACCTGGTTTTGGCTCAAAATAACTGAAGTGTGAACTAAGCCTAAATCGCCCCACCTTCCTATAGTAAGTGACCCTCCTAGATGACAGAAATCTGTGGAAACACTCTCACACGCCCATAGAATAAAGCTCAGGTGGTGTATTCAGTTATATTCTCATATTTCACCAGCACAAGTTTCTCACAATGTCTTCTCTGTGCTTCAGATTTCTTTGCAGATCTCAGTGCGGTGGTCTGTCCCCTGGCCCTGAACAGCTCCATGACTGAACTGGTACGCTACACTAGACAGGGTTTACATTGGCTGAGGCTGGAATTAAGTATGACTTAAAATGTGCTGGAGGGCACTTACTCTCTGAACTTTTTTTGCACTTTGAAAAGCCTGGAGTTTGCGAATGGGTTCATGAATTCTAGGAATATAAAGATAATATATATCTATATATCTATATGGCTCCTGGGTTCTCTTATGACTGGAAGCCTGCTGAACATTGCCCAAAATGATGGCATCAGGTTATGTGTGATGCCGAAGAAAAGACAATGAGAGAATAATAAATTTTATATTTTTGATTACAACAAACTGCAAAGTGGTGTTGGAAAGGTCAGCCATGTTAGTGGTCTTTAAACATTTCTGTGGAAAACCAGCAGAAGAAGAGATGTCTTCTGGAAGATCTTCATCCTCCACATGTAAGTTGTGGTGTAACCCAGCAGGCCTATGCAGAACGCCTGAAAATTGCCAAATGAGCTGGCCTCCTTCCTGACTAGATGAAGAAGGAAGTGGTTGCACCCTTATCTGTACAGAGTATAATGCTATATGGCAGGGAATAAAATATGACAGTGCGTATCTTGCAAATCTAAACCCACAGCTTTGTGCCTTAATCCAACTTCCAAGTGTCCTTCTGGTCCTGTCATATCTTATTCTCAAGCTGGAAACTAAACTGCACATTCTTGCACATGCACATTCTTATTTTATCATTTATCTCTGGTGGGTCTAGCACTGCTCTTTCTCTAAGCTATTGGGACTATAAACGATTGAACTACATGTTGGTGTACATTTCAACGTTGCCATTGGTCTATAATTTCTGCCATGCTTTTACATCGAGGCTGAGTATTCTTCAGTCTTTTTATTGTAGTTTAATGAAACTGGTCACCAGGACAAGGTTCCCCACATTTGTGTGATGCGCCGTCAAAGCTGAAGGCCAATTGCAGGTCAAGGGAACACGAGTAATCTTACTCCAGCTAACTCCTCCTTAGAAATGAGACCATGTGGGAAAGCTGAGAGGGGTCGGGTCTACCTGCAGCTCTGACTCTTAGGCCTCTTGCACACGAACGTATGTATTTTGCGGTCCGCCAAAAATACGGATGACATACATGTGCATTCCGTATTATGTGGAACAAAACAGCTGGCCCCTAATAGAACAGTACTATCCTTGTCCGTAATGCGGACAATAATAGGACATGTTCTATTTTTTTGCGGAACAGAAATATGGAAACTGAATGCACACGGACTAACTTGTTTTTTTTTTTTTTTACGGATCCATTGAAGTGAATGGTTCCCCATATGGTCCGCAAAAAATGGAACAGAAATGGAAAGAAACTACGTTTGTGTGCACGAGCCCTGGTCTCTGGAGCCAGTCATTGGCACTAAATGTGTTTAGCTTTGACAGGACGGATCTTCTCGGGGCAATGTTGTGTCTAAGCCTATTGCTTCATGGTTATTAACAAAAGATTGTTCAGTCGACAACTATCATCCTTAGCTCATCCTTTAACATTGCACCTCTTGAATTCTTATGAGGAGAAGAACAGAATGTAATGCAAGGTATGCATGTGGCCACTTATCTTGGAGGGAAACAACATATCCAAGCACTGTCTATTCCTATAGTCAAGATGCCCCCCTGGCCAGTGACATCTTGTGCTTAAAGAGGACCTTTCACCGATTCTTACCCTATGAACTAACTATACAGATAGGTAGAGCGGCACCCGGGGATCTCACTGCACTTACTATTATCCCCGGGCGCCGCTCCGTTCTGCCGCTATGCCCTCCGGTATCTCCGCTCACTAAGTTATAGTAGGCGGAGATACCAGTCCCTAAGTTATGGTAGGCGGAGTCTGCCCTAGCGCTGGCCAATCGCAGCGCAGAGCTCACAGCCTGGGAGGTTATTTTCTCCCAGGCTGTGAGCTCTGCAGTGCGATTGGCCAGCGCTAGGGCAGACTCCGCCTACCATAACTTAGGGAACGGAGATACCGGAGGGCATAGCAGGAGAACGGAGCGGCGCCCGGGGATAATAGTAAGTGCAGAGAGATCCCCGGGTGCCGCTCTACCTATCTGTATAGTTAGTTCATAGGGTAAGAATCGGTGAAAGGTCCTCTTTAAGCCCAGTTTTATCCATGTACAATACTGTATTTAATATGTTGGTAAATGAATGATGCATCTGAATGGCAGCCTTTTCACTCCATCAATAATCAAGTTTTTACATGGAGTCCAGTGGGCTTCCCATTTTTGCACAGATCCTTGAAGAAATGGAGGCTGTTCCTGGCCTACACTAACATTCCCAAGTAAGCATGCCTATCTACTTTATTTTCCCCTCTTTAAAGGGCAGCTGTCAGCAGATTTATGCATATAAAACTGGCTGACCTGTTACATGTGCACCTGGCAACTGAAGGCATCTGTGTTGGGCCTCTTGCACATGACAGTATGCACGGTCCGTGAGCGGGCCATATGTCCCGGAGTGGCATTGATAGCCTGCACGGGAGTACACAGCATCATAAATCACAAAGATGCTGTGCACGTCGGGCCGCCAGCGGGACTCATAAGATCATATGTAATCTATGATGCTGTGTGCTCCCGTGCGCACGATCAATGCCGCTCCGGGACATATGGCCCGCTCACGCACCATATATCTCGGAGGGCATACAGCCGTGTGCAAGAGGCCTTGGTCCCATGTTCCTGCATTACTGAGAAAAATTATGTTTTACTATACACAAATGAGCTTCTTGGTGCACTAGGGGCGTTGCCGTTACTCCTACCATGCTGCACCTGTGCTGGATACTAAATTGCACAATGCAGTGTGAGACTTTAAGTCAGGGCCAGGCATGAACACATTTATACTGTCTGACCCTGTCAATCAAAGTGGAGAGGACGTGGCAGTTGTAGAGAAAGCAGAGCCTCTAGGTGTAACGGCAATACCCCCGATTGCTCCTAGAGGCTCACTTGCATATATTAAAACATCATTTTTCTCAGTACTGCAGGCACATATGAACATGGGACCAACACAGATGCCTTCAGCTGCCAAGTGCACATGCAACAGATCGGCCAGTTTCATAGGTACAAATCTGCTGACAGATGTCCTTAAACATTCAGGCATGTATGATATACCATACTTGGAGCACTTAACTAGCCGGCAATACACAACTACTTTTCTTCAGACTGGTGGCTGTTCTTTTTCCAAAATTCATGTCCTATACTGATCACTGCTGTATATTTCAGTTTAGTTCTTAAAGGAAATGATGTAATCATGAGACGTGTAATAAGATGTTAATGTGAGGATTAGTCTAGCAAAGGAACAGCTATCATGTTAGATTCCCATTGAAAAAATGGGATTTTGGGGATTTCAACACTGAATGCACACAGATATTCTTGTGAAAGTTCTGTTGTGTGATCATACTATTAGACTTGAATATACAAGGTACTGAAAGTGGTAATGGCTTGTAGGTGCTTAATTCCCATGGTGCTGTGATGGTCCCATGTGTGTAGACCAAACCTGATGTTAAGCTCCGCCATTGCAGGGTCTATTTGACAAACTTGCACTATATGAGTCAGGGGACATGGTCTCAGGTTTCATCTCTCTATATGTCTGAGCCAAAAGGTAATCTCCTATATAAATTCAGTTATAAGTAATACACTCCTTGAATTGCTCTCCTCTTATGAATATTTCTCAGAAAAGCCACACACTTACTAAAAATCCAAAGACCGATTTTTCTCAGAGAGAAATAATGATCCTGAAACTCTTCCAAGTTGCATTCTAGTTTATCAGGGAAAACACTAATTAAAGGCTGAATACGTAAAACTGCCCAAGTGCTCTCAAAGGGAACGCTCCAAAATGTATTAACCTTAATTTTCAGTCTGTAGCTCAATTGGACAGTATTTTGCAAGCATCTGCAGTGTACCATAGAACATTAGAGATGGTCGGGATTGAGGGGCAACCTTGTTTCATATTGCTGAAAAGGTTATACTTATATCAAACAACAGTTTCCTACAATCCCCAATAATGGTGGGGAAAAATAGGGAATTCAGACCCTATACCCTCATAGCAAACACAGCACCTATGATTCTACAGTGGAGTAAATGAGTTGTCCACTGCCCAGTGAGCTCAATATGGGGTCACTTTTAAATGGAACAGTTCTCAGAATACGAGTATATCAGGGAATTGCTTTTTCCTTTTTGGTTCTCCAGAGGCAACAAGGACTGTTAGTACGTTCATGTAGAAACATATCATATGACTGTGGTTACCTTTACTTTGTATATGAGGTGAAACCTAATAACCTATGTTGCTTAGTCATCATCTGAGCTGTATGGGACTAGTTTCAACCGGGATCTGTGAGCATATTGTTCATGGTAACGTCCCTTTACTCTCCTGGATTAATCATGGAAATATAATCTTTATCTTAATCTAAGTGCTATATGATCCGCACTTTAGTTCTTGGCAGAGAACCATCTCATTACACAGCCATGCTGCTCATGTTGCTGCTGCTGAACTCTCGTAGTTCTAATATTTCTGGTGCTAGAGATCTCATGGGTTCCTAGGCCCATCAGTGCTGAAACGATATATCTATGTCCTTTATGGTCTCCCCATATAACACACCTCAAACTAAAGAGACTGAACACGTGTGCATCCCGTATGAAATGTATAAACTCAACAATCTCATTATTCCTAATTGTTTTCCTAATGTAAGTAGGCTTTAAGGTTATGAACGTTCTGCCATTCCATGATGCATCATTCATTTGTTTCCCTAATTTGAGTAGGCTTCTATGTTGAGTAGCATTCTTTTTATTCTTCTCGCGCATAATATTTTGTTACCAGCAGGTGGCACTGTTGCCCTGATCTATGTGAAACAATAGGCTGTCGCACAGGATTGTCCCAACGTGGACACCTACAGGTGAAGAGTAAGTACTTCACACCAAAAATTATTCAAAAGTAGTACAAAAACATAGGATTTGCACGTCTTCCTTTACAAGTTTGGGACCACAGGCACATGGGTTCAGTTCCTTGCTACGAGTTGCCGTGTTTTATTCAGCTCATCGCTGAAAGCATGAATGGTCTGTCACGCCACAACTCATGAAATGTTCAAGCAGCAGCTGTAGTGACATTATGCAGACTGGGCATTCATGATGACATTGGCAGTGCCCAGTCTATATAAAATAGACTTGACGCCAACCGTAACATGATTTGTGTCAGGCAACTTTATTTATTTCCTAAGGAAATTATCACTTAAAAATCAAAAAGTTTAGAAAAGCTGCCACAACAAAGTCCTATAAAATGACATGTAGTGATCTCTGTCAGGTGTTACCAGAGCCATAGTGCCGTGCCACACTACATTTCACTAGTCCGAGCGGCATCTGTTAAGGGACAGGGTGACTGTGTGCAATGGGGAGATGTGCAGAGAACCGTTGCTGGAGGTAATTGGTGTATTTTAACTACTTCTGGAAATGATCTGCGTTCTGTGAATACTCTATAGGTGCCTTGTACAGTCCCTTAGGGCAAGAGAGACTGAACAGATCTGTGATTTTGTTTATTATGTTATATCTTTTATTTAACGAGGAAAGTCTACGCAAAATCTCTTTCCAAAGAAGCTGTGCCACTCCTATTTTGTTAATGATATTGTTGACGATGAGGATAATTTGCTGTAAAGAACAGAGGAAAAAATGATTTATTCTTTCTTTTTGGCAAAAGAGATGTCAAGAATTAAGCTGTAAATAAAATATCAAATACATTTTTATGAATGGTTTCTGGTTTCTTTCATGAATAGCATTCGCCTCCACTGTAAATTCACCAGGGTGGACAAGGTCTCGGGCAGAGGGGGAATATTGCTTACAGCAACCAGTTTTCATTTTCTAACCTCTTCTGACCCCTGAAAGGTTCTGATTTATCTTGAGTTCCAGCTCGTAGAGAGGCTTTTAGGCAGCTGCCTCTAATTCAGCGTCTGACCCTTTAACCAGGACTTTGGTTATTAGTCAGAGCCTATTGGTAATGCCAGTAAGTATGGTATGAAGCCATAAAATTACTGGCGTATAGCTTTGTACTGCTCTCATTGAAGTATATTGTGGGAATTGCAAATGTGATCGCACACTGCATCCAGCACTCTGCCCTCCATGCTGGATGAGACATTGGTTTATATTTTGGCCAAAGCATAGTAAGCCACTCACCGCGTCAAGGTCGTCTCAATTGAGTGGTCCCTAACTCTTGTTCCTACCTGTTCATGGGCCATGACAGCCACATAAAATCCAGGGAATGCAGGTCAGCATGCAAGCCAAGTACACTTTGCTTGTAACCCCGTCCGGTGCCATTACAGCTTTCATCGGATCCAGGGATGCAAGTACCAACATGCATGCTGAGCCCACCATATACTTCTCCTGGAGCCAGATGGCTAATGGTAGGTTCTATATAAGCAGACTCAGTTTTATACTGACTTTAAAACCAGCCTCCAGGACAGATTAACTGGTCAGGTGTGCTTGACTCAAAGGAGATCGCCACGCCTCCAATATATGCTACAAAGAAAAAAATATAAGGGGTTGAGTCCGCACAACCTGCCTGCAGGTGCACATCACTATGGCGAACTACATACACAAACGGAAAATGCAAATGTGATCGCACACTGCATCCAGCACTCTGCCCTCCATGCTGGATGAGACATTGGTTTATATTTTGGCCAAAGCATAGTAAGCCACTCACCGCGTCAAGGTCGTCTCAATTGAGTGTTCCCTAACTCTTGTTCCTACCTGTTCATGGGCCATGACAGCCACATAAAATCCAGGGAATGCAACCCCTTATATTTTTTTCTTTGTAGCATATATTGGAGGCGTGGCGATCTCCTTTGAGTCAAGCACACCTGACCAGTCAATCTGTCCTGGAGGCTGGTTTTAAAGTCAGTATAAAACTGAGTCTGCTTATATAGAACCTACCATTAGCCATCTGGCTCCAGGAGAAGTATATGGTGGGTTCAGCATGCATGTTGGTACTTGCATCCCTGGATCCGATGAAAGCTGTAATGGCACCGGACGGGGTTACAAGCAAAGTGTACTTGGCTTGCATGCTGACCTGCATTCCCTGGATTTTATGTGGCTGTCATGGCCCATGAACAGGTAGGAACAAGAGTTAGGGACCACTCAATTGAGACGACCTTGACGCGGTGAGTGGCTTACTATGCTTTGGCCAAAATATAAACCAATGTCTCATCCAGCATGGAGGGCAGAGTGCTGGATGCAGTGTGCGATCACATTTGCATTTTCCGTTTGTGTATGTAGTTCGCCATAGTGATGTGCACCTGCAGGCAGGTTGTGCGGACTCAACCCCTTATATTTTTTTATATTGTGGGAATATATCATGGCTTTTGACCCCTTCAAAAACTGCAGCTTGGTGCGGACCATAACTACGATCGTGTGCATGAGGCCTAATACAGTATCAGCAAAGTAAATGAGATTAGACAAACTAAGGGCTATATATAAAAGATCAGGCAGACGATTGGCCGCAGTATGTCAATTGTTTGTTCGGTTCTTTTGTACGGATTTCACTATTTTTAATGGAAGGGTGAGATCTGCGGCAAAATCGCATTAAACACAAGTAACGCCTCTGGTACTTGGAACAGAAACCTGTGCAGATATTTGGGGTCATTTATTAAGACCCGTGTTTTAGACGCCGGTCTTAATAACCCTGCACTGGTGCTTCATGCGACAGTTATGTAGAAGCTCCGGCCTAAATCCACACCAGCTTCATTGCTAGCGTAGATTTATTCATTTTTTTTACGCCCAAAACCGGCAAAGACAAATCCCCTTTGCAGCCGAATCTAACACAGATATACGCCAATTTTTGGAGTATATCTATTCATAAATGACCCCCTTTGTGTCTAACACGGCACCCTTAGATTGCCGTGATTTACTGAGACCATTAACAGGTTACATCATGTATGTGTAGCTGTCCTGCTGTCATTATCACCCTAGTGTTTGTGATTGAGTGCATACCTACACATCCCTGATGAGACAAAATGGACTTTTCAAACTGGTAGGGTCACAATACAGTACTATGTAGGCAGTCTTATTGGTACCATACTACAAGGTTTCAAACCAGCCTAAAAGCTCATGCACACGACCATTGCTGTTTTTCCCCACATGTGACTTCAGTTGTAAACTGAACTAGACAACATTTCCTGTATACCATTGACATATAGTAATATTGCATAAACCCGGTCAGTTGGTGTAATGTGACCTTTTGATGTAAGAAGTGTCAGACTTCTGTGAGGGCTCAGTAGAAAGTGTAAAAATGGGAACATTTCACATTATAATGCTATTCCAACAAATTTAACCAATTGGTCGTTTTCTGGCGACATTACTTTTAGGGAATTCTCTTTGCAATTCCCTTATGTGGGTTTATTGTGTCTCTAGACCAGGCATCCTCAAACTGTGGCCCTCCAGCTGTTGTAAAACTACAACTCCCACAATGCCCTGCTGTAGGCTGTTCGGGCATGCTGGGAGTTGTAGTTTTGCAACAGCTGGAGGGCCGCAGTTTGAGGATGCCTGGTCTAGACTTTCAACAGACTCTGCATAAATCAATAATACAAGTAAATAAAAAAACCTATAGAACAGGGATCAACAACCGGCACTCCAGCTCAGATTCCTTTCCTCATCCAAAATGTTACATATCCAGCTAACTTTGTGTGGAAACTCTGTGTGCACGGAAGGAACAGGTTATCCAGGTAAGATGAAAAAAATAAAAAATATCCGGCACTGGAATGATATTCAGTAAAAAACTTCCTCTTTATTGAACGTAACATAAATCCAAGTACAAACAGATCCTCGCACAAAGCAGTTGTTGATGCGTTTAGGACAGATTTCTTAGTCGTAACGGCTAAGAACATCTGTCCAAAATACGTCAACAACCGCTTTGTGCGAGGATCTGTTTGTACTTGGATTTATGTTACGTTCAATAAAGAGGAAGTTTTTTACTGAATATCATTCCAGTGCCGGATATTTTTCCTTTCCTCATCCCTCTACTTAGTGTTACTCAGTTTCAAACATTGGGGGCATATCACTAGGATATGCCCCCAATGTCTGATAGGTGTAGGTTCCACCCCTGGGCCCTGCACTTATATTTAGAACAGAGCCCACCCTCTATTCATATCTATGGGAGTGCCAAAAATAGCCACGCTCAACACTCTGGTATTATTTGGATGTCCCATTGTAATGAATGGAAGAAGCAGCATGCAAGCACGGTCACTGCTCCATTCACTTCGATGGGACTGATGGATTTAGCAGAGCCAGCGCTTGGCTATTTTCATTGTTCTCATAGGAATGAACAGTGGGAGGTGCGCCCTCTGAGACTTTGCGGGCTCTGTTCTAGGCATAGGTGCAGGTTCCAGAGGTGGGGGCATATCCCAGTGATATGCCCCAATGTCAGAGATAAGAATAACCCTTTAAACGCTTCACTCACTGATTTAACTCCTACATCTGTCTTGGGAGAATAGACAGACTTTCAGCTTATTGAGGGTTCATGTTACATGCTGCCCATAGGAGTCTACTGAGGGAAGTAGGGAGCAGGAGCCAAGTGCGAGAAAACGGTTGCAGCTAACAATGTTCTGTTGTCTCACAGCTACTGGATTCACATCCTACTTTCTGTGCTGTAGCTCTGCTGTATGGCATAGTTACAACTGAGAATTGCAGAGGGGGAATGCAGGATATAGGTCATATGATGACCAGACATAGTGTCACTCCTTCTGTACATAGTCAGGTCCATAAATATTGGGAAATTTACATAATTCTAACATTTTTTGGCTCTATACACCACCACAATGGATCTGAAATGAACAAGATGTGCTTTAACTGCAGACTGTCTGCTTTAATTTGAGGGTATTTACATCCAAATCAGGTGAACGGTGTAGGAATTACAACAGTTTGCATATGTTTGGTCCCTTAACAAGTGGGAGGCACATAATGGGACAATTGGCTTCTCAGCTGTTCCATGGCCTGGTGTGTGTTATTCCCTCATTATCCCAATTACAATGAGCAGATAAAAGGTCCAGACTTCATTTCAAGTGTGCTATTTGCATTTGGAATCTGTTGCTGTCAACTCTCAAGATGAGATCCAAAGAGCTGTCACTATCAGTAAAGCAAGCCATCATTAGGCTGAAAAAACATTAGGTGTGGCCAAAACTGTTTGGAACATTCTTAAAAAGAAGGAACGCACCGGTGAGCTCAGCAACACCAAAAGACCCGGAAGACCACGGAAAACAACTGTGGTGGATGACCGAAGAATTCTTTCCCTGGTGAAGAAAACACCCTTCACAACAGTTGGCCAGATCAAGAACACTCTCCAGGAGGTAGGTGTATGTGTGTCAAAGTCAACAATCAAGAGAAGACTTCACCAGAGTGAATACAGAGGGTTCCCCACAAGATGTAAACCATCAGTGAGCCTCAAAAACAGGAAGGCCAGATTAGAGTTTGCCAAACGACATCTAAAAAAGCCTTCACAGTTCTGAACAACATCCTATGGACAGATGAGACCAAGATCAACTTGTGCCAGAGTGATGAGAAGAGTATGAAGAAGGAAAGGAACTTCTCATGATCCTAAGCGTACCACCTCATCAGTGAAGCATGGTGGTGGTAGTGTCATGGCGTGGGCATGTATGGCTGCCAATGGAACTGGTTTACTGATGATGTGACTGCTGACAAAAGCAGCAGAATTAATTCTGAAGTGTTTCGGGCAATATTATCTGCTCATATTCAGCCAAATGCTTCAGAACTCATTGGACGGCGCTTCACAGTGCAGATGGACAATGACCCAAAGCATACTGCAAAAGCAACCAAAAAGAGTTTAAGGGAAAGAAGTGGAATGTTATGCAATGGCCAAGTCAATCACCTGAATCCGATTGAGCATGCATTTCACTTGCTGAAGACAAAACTGAAGGGAAAATGCCCAAGAACAAGCAGGAACTGAAGACAGTTGCAGTAGAGGCCTGGCAGAGCATCACCAGGGATGAAACCCAGCGTCTGGTGATGTCTATGCGTTCCAGACTTCAGGCTGTAATTGACTGCAAAGGATTTGCAACCAAGTATTAAAAAGTGAAAGTTTGATTAATTATTATGTCCCATTACTTTTGGCCCCTTAACAAGTGGGAGGCACAGATGCAAACTGTTGTAATTCCTACACCTGATTTGGATGTAAATACCCTTAAATTAAAGCTGACATTTCAAATCCATTGTGGTGGTGTATAGAGCCAAATATTTTGGAATTGTGTTGATGTCCCAATATTTATGGACCTGACTGTATATATACCCCATCTTATTATGAGAAGCCACCTAGAAGGACATGCAAGCTTAAAACCCCAATGTTCATTTGCAATCATTCTAAAAGTAAAAATACCAGTAAACAGGAAAACATTTTTAATGTCAATTTTGAAAACTAGTGTCTTGTATGTTAATCCACAACATTTCAATAAATACACTTATATACACACACAAAAATGTCCAAACAGTGCATACTATATACACAGATAGCATAAATCGTGAAGCCACTATGTAAAAGACATTTGGCATTTCAACAAATAAATTAAAGTATAACCGTTAAGTCTGCAGTTTTGTAAAAAGTACATACAGGAAGTTAGACTTATTGCCCATTGCTTACACACAGCATCGGAGGAAGTATAATACAAGTGCAATTCCTGAACACTGATATATACAGACGACGTTCCTAGCAAAGAAGTCAGACATTAGGATATGATACTAAACGTAGTTTGCTTAGGAATTGCGAAGAATCCGGTTCTGTTGGTTACATGCAGTCTACCACGTTGCTCGAGCCCTGGCCAATATCCCGGATCTGGCTACTCAAGCAAGCACAGACTGCAACCCCTGCTCCAGCCCGACAGTGAGCCACGGACCCAACAAGCTCCCATCTATTGTAGAATGGAAAGAAACAAGAATGTTACTCAGGCAAAAAGATACAAATCAAAAACATGGAGATTATCGTATATCGTGCCTAAGGCCTCATGCAGACAACCGTTGATTTGGTCCGCATGCGAGCTGCAGCTTGGATGCGGACCCATTCACTTCAATGGGGCTGCAAAAAATGCGGACAGCACTCACTCAAGTGTGCTGTCCGCATCCGTTGCTCTGTAAAAAAATAAAATAACCTGTCCTATAGGCATAGGCAGTTATATTAATGGCTGTCCGTGCCGTTCCGCAAATTGCGGAACGCACGCCATCTGTGTTTTGTGGACCGCAAGACACACAACGGTCATGTGCATGAAGCCTAAATCCAATAAAATTAATGAAGAGGAGGAAAGATATGCAAAAGGATAACAAAATGACTAGCTACAGTTAGGCCTCTTTCAGACGGGCGTTGCGGGAACACCCGCGATTTTTCCGCACGAGTGCAAAACATTGTAATGCGTTTTGCACGTGCGTGAGAAAAATCGCGCATGTTTGGTACCCGAACTTCTGTGAAGAAGTTCGGGCTTGGGATCGGTGTTCTGTAGATTGCTATTATTTTCCCTTATAACCATGTTATAAAGGGAAAATAATACATTCTGAATACAGAATGCATAGTAAAATAGCGCTGGAGGGGTTAAAAAAAATTATAATAATTTAACTCACCTTAATCCACTTGATCGCGGAGACCGGCATCTCCTTTGCTGAACAGGACCTGTGGTGAGCATTCATTACAGGAAAATGACCTGTGGTGACATCACTCCGGTCATCACATGATCCATCACCATGGTAAAAGATCATGTGATGACCGGAGTGACATCACCACAGGTCATTTTCCTGTAATGAATGCTCACCACAGGTCCTGTTCAGCAAAGGAGACAGAAAGAGATGCTGGCCTCCACGATCAAGTGGATTAGGCGAGTTATATTATATATTTTTTTTTTTAACCCCTCCAGCGCTATTTTACTATGTATTTAGAATGCTATTGTGAAAGGGGCCTTAGAGTAAAGGGGTTTTCCAGTTTGCATCAACATCCTTTAAAATTTATTAAGGTAAGGGTCCATTCACACGTCCGTAAGTGTTCTGCGGATCCGCAAATTGAGGATCCTCAAAACACGGACACTGGCAATGTGAATTCCGCAATCTGCGGCCTGCACTTCGCCGGCACTATAATAGAAAATGCCTAATCTTGTCCGCAATTGCGGACAAGAATAGGACATGTTCTATTTTTTTGCAGAAAGGAAGCACGGATGCGTAAATGCGGATGCGGACAGCACATTCCGGCCCCATTGAAAATGAATGGGTCTGCACCGGTTCTGAAAAATTGCAAAACGGATGCGGACATGTGAATGGACCCTAACTGTCATTTTGTAACATTTCATTTTACCCCCTAGGTTCCATTCTGGGTTGTGGTCACATGACCATGTCCAGCTATCATTTCCTGTGATGTCATGTCCATGGGAGTATATTAGGAGCAGTGATAGGGATGTGTCTATGTAACTAGATGGTGGTTAGGGGTGGGGCTGGAGCTGTGGCAGAGAAGAGAGAAGGGCATCATGGGATTGGTTTGATACAGGAACAGCTACATACAGGATGTAAAGAAACCAGAGTGACCTGCTTACATGGTGAAAATGGGTCCAAAGAAAAAGCATGGGGAAGATGTACATGAGCACATCTGTTAAAACCATAGTAAACCTAGAAACAGCATATATAGTAGGGGCAGAACATGGCATTTATCCTAAAACATGGCTGATCTTTGCAGAGGTGAAGTCAAAGAAGCAATCTGGATTTTTTGTTTTTATTTTACATAGATTGCTACCTCACCACGCGTCAGAAGAATAGATTAAAAAAAAAAATTAATAGATCTGTAATTTTGCGCTGAAAATAACTGATCTGTCTTTCTGAGCATCCGTTATGATCAGTTTGTGTCAGCTCTGTCAGAGATACGTTATTTTAGACGGGAGGACTTTTTCTCACGTCTAAAATAACGGATCTGTAATGGAAATGACACAAATGGATGCAAACTGATTATAATGGATGCTGAAAATAATGGATAAAAAATAAATAAATAAATAAATAGATATATATATATATATATATATCTATATATATATCTCTCTATCCATCTATCTATGTTCTTCTGATCAGAAGAATGGAAAACCAAACGATGATGTGAATGCACCCTAATTTGTTACACACTAACTCAGTTTCAATATGGGAACAAGTCTGACACCTTGCCCTAATGTGTAAATGGGATGACATCCCCAATCAAATCCCTCCTAGCAGCTCTCAGGCCCCTCCCCACACTCCTCTGTATATTGGTATTTATTTTACTCATTTACATAGCGCTGACATATTCTGTGGCGCTTCATAGGCATTGGCATCCCACTGCCCCCAATCTAAGTTCCCTATCAGTATGTCTTTGAAGTGTGGGAGGAAACCGGGGGAAACATACAACCTCCATGCAGATGCTGGTCGGACTCGCACTACCCGTCTAATCTGTATGTGTGTGCGGACTCCAGTTTAGTTTTTTGAGATGTAACGTCACACTGGTCTCTTGCATGTAGGACGGGACAGGTGAGAGAGATGACAGTCTCAAGCTGCATCACATAGGAGAACATGGAGAGTCTGCAGTGCGAGGGGATAGTAGCGGTGTCACTAATCTGTCATGGTTGCCCTCAGGAAGCAGTGCTGTGCGGCGAGACTCCACCCCCTATGTCCCTGCAAAGCCGGGCATGATGGGAAATTCATTAGGAAAACCATATCTGAGGGGAGAAGGAATCAAGATGGCTGACAACCTACAAGTTTCACAGGAATATACAAGGCATGCACAAGAGCCTCTAACTTATTCTTTAATAATGGCCTATCCTGTACTATATAGGCAAAGAAAAAAATAAATGGAGTGCTTCTTTAAAACCTTTTGAGGTAGTCTTGTCTTGTTTTTGTACAATACCATATTGGTAGCAAAGGAGCCTGCATCCCATTAGAAGACATTTCATGCAGGTATGAGGACTGAGATATCTCATATATTTTTTCAAAGAACAGCATGTTGTGTCAGGGCTGATAAATGCAGTTTATATAATCGGAAACATAAAACAGCTGCTCTAAAAGCCATCTAGCCAAATCACTTGGTAAAAAATAGAAGGTCTACTTCCTTTCTGAAACACTGCCACAGGTTTTTGGAAGAAGGGCTACAGGTAAAATTAAAAAATTAGAATATCGTGCAAAGTTCATTTATTTCAGTAATGCAACGCAAAAGGTGAAACTAATATATGAGAGACTTATTACATGCAAAGCGAGGTATTTCAAGCCTTTATTTGTTATAATTTGGATGATTATGGCTTACAGCTTATGAAACCCCAAAGTCACAATCTCAGGTCCCCTTTGCTCAGGGGATATGGAATAATTAGCTGACTAGAGTGTGACACTTTGAGCCTAGAATATTGAACCTTTTCACAATATTCTAATTTTAAGCTGCATTAATGCAATTCCTTTTAATTTGCATTACTGAAATAAATGGACTTTTGCACGATATTCTAATTTTTCGAGTTTCACCTGTACATGCTTTTCTAGTTCTAGAAAACCCTTTCTAATACATTAAAGGGGTTATCCAGGAATTTATATTGATGACCTATCCTCTGGATAGAGGTTTGTAGATTGAAATAACACACCAATGCACTAGAAAGGTTCTTCAACCTCAAACAGAAATAAAAAGACTACTTTTCTTCAGACTTAAAAAGAGTGTGTCCTGAACTTTCTTATGCCATCTTCTGGATAGGTCATCAATATCAGATTGGCAGCGGTTGACACCCGGGACCCCCACCGATCAGCTGTTGGAAGAAGCCAGTGCTCTTTAACCCCTTAAGGACTCAGGATGTACCGGTACGTCCTAAGTTTCAAAGTACATTGCGGCACGGCAGGGGTTAATAGGAACAGGATGCCGACTGAAATCATTCAGCAGGGAATCCGGTCACAACGCCGGACACCACCAAAAAAAAGTATACATATTAGGTATTGCCGCATCCGTGACAACCTGGTCTATAAAAAAATCACATGATCTAATCTGTCAGATGAATGTTGTAAATAACAAAAAAATAAAAACTGTGCCAAAACAGCTATTTCTTGTTATCTTGCCTCACAAAAAGTGCAATATAGAGCAACCAAAAATCATATCTACCCGAAACTAGTACCAACAATACTGCCACCCTATCCCGTAGTTTCTAAAATGGGGTCACTTTTTTGGAGTTTCTACTCTAGGGGTGCATCAGGGGGCTTCAAATGGGACATGGTGTTAAAAAAAAAAAAAAAAGTCCAGCAAAATCTGCCTTCCAAAAACCGTATGGCATTCCTTTCCTTCTGCGCCCTGCCGTGTGCCTGTACAGCTGTTTACGACCACATATGGGGTGTTTCTGTAAACTACAGAATCAGGGCCATAAATATTGAGTTTGGATTGGCTGTTAACCCTTGCTTTGTAACTGGAAAAAAAATTATTAAAATGGAAAATCTGCCAAAAAAGTGAAATTTTGAAATTGCATCTCTATTTTCCATTAATTCTTGTGGAACACCTAAAGGGTTAACAAAGTTTGTAAAATCAGTTTTGAATACCTTGAGGGGGTAGTTTATAGAATGGGGTCCTTTTTGGGTGGTTTCTATTATGTAAGCCTCGCAAAGTGACTTCAGACCTGAACTGGTCCCTAAAAATTGGGTTTTTGAAAATTTCAGAAAAATTTCAAGATTTGCTTCTAAATTTCTAAGCCTTGTAACATCCCCAAAAAATAAAATAACATTCCCAAAATTACCCAAACATGAAGTAGACATATGGGGAATGTAAAGTAATAACTATTTTTGGAGGTATTACTATGTATTATAGAAATAGAGAAATTGAAACTTGGAAATTTGCAATTTTTTTTTTTTTTTTTACAAATTTTTGGTAAATTTGCAATTTTTTTTATAAATAAAAATGAAATTTTTTTACTTAATTTTACCAGTGTCATGAAGTACAATATGTGACGAAAAAACAATCTCAGAATGGCCTGGATAAGTCAAAGCGTTTTAAAGTTAGCAGCACTTAAAGTGACACTGGTCAGATTTGCAAAATATGGCCAAGTCCGTAAGGTGAAATAGGGCAGAGTCCTTAAGGGGTTAAGCACCACAACCTCTCTCTAGGCCAGGGACCAGCAACCTTTGGCACTCCAGCTGCTGTGAACCTACAACCCAACATGCACACTTACTCGGCTGTTCTTGTAACTCCCATAGAAGTGAAAGGATTCTGGGAGTTGTAGTTTCAGAACAGCTGGAGTGCCCAAGGTTGCTGATACCTGCTCTAGACCATGTAAGGCACATAGCCTAGTTGTTGCTCAGCCCCATTCAAGTCAATGGGGCTGAGCTGCAATAGCGTTCAGTGGTTTTAGTCCGGCCGACTGCGGACGGATCTACACCAGTCCCCATTATAATTAATGAGGCCAGCAAGCATTTATGTAGTGTCCGGCAATGCCGTATCCAGAGACCTCCTGCAATCTGTTCCCTGACTGATATTTTCAACTAGCCTCACGTCAAAAAGATTCACTCTTGAAACCTTATAAATGCCACAATACACAATTACCTGTTGATAACTGGGTCATAGGACTCCACAGTATTCAAATAAGCATTTCCATTATGACCTCCAACCGCATATATTTTGCCCATTAAAGTTGCTATGCCCACTCCACCCCTTGGGGTAGTTAGCTCTGCAACATATTCCCACTTGTTGGCTCGGGGGTCATATCTTTCTACTGAACTCAGTGGAGAATTGTCATCAAATCCACCTGCAAGGATAAAGAAATCAGAAGCAGGTCACCAAAGAAGCAGCTCGAAAACATACAGCAAATATCGGATTTCCTCTGGACTTCGAGGTGCTTGAATATAGGACAGAATATATTATATCATTTGTAGCCCCAATCTAGCGATTTGCCTTCCATACTTTAAGTCAGTCACAAAAATACCATCGATGAGAGCACAAGTAAATTTATGAAGCTACATGAATATTAAGCTGCCTTTTTTAGGGGAGGTGAAAGCTATGAGGGCTCTGGGTACAGTAGTCACACAGCATGACTTAAAGGGTCACTTATTCACTTTCCAGCACAAAGTCCAATCATTGAGTAGGAACTTTCATTCTTTTCTTCAAGGAGATACAAAAAAAATAATAATTCTGTTCTGGTCATGTGATGGACATACATCTTTCACATAAAAGAGTAAAAGCAGGCATAAGTGAAAGACTTACCTACAACGTATAAGCAGCCATGAAGTTCACTAACTCCGTTGCCAGCCCTTCGCTGGCCCATCTCCTTCACATCTATCCATTTGTCCAGATGTGGGTCATACCGCTCCACACTTGACAGGGAAGCAACACCATCATTTCCTCCCACGGCATAGACATGATTCTAAAAACAAGTGAAAAACTGTTGTTTATCTCTTTAAGGCTCCATGCACGTGACTGTATCAGTTTTGCGGTATGTGTTATAGCTGCATATTTTGAGGCCTCATTGACTTCAATGGGTCCACAGTCCACACTTTGCGGACAAGTATAGTACACGTAGTACATATGGATGCGGAAAGCACATGGATCATCCACAAAAAGACTATTGGGGTCATTTATCAAACTGGTGTAAAGTAGAACTGGCTTAGTTGCCTATAGCAACCAATCAGATTCCATCTTTCATTTTCCAAAGGAGCTGTCCAAAATGAAAGGTGGAATCTGATTGGTTGCTATGGGCAACTAAACCAGTTCTACTTTACACCAGTTTGATAAATGACCCTCTGTGTCTGCAAATGAGGACGGCATGTAGACTACATCCGTACTTTGCATATCGCAAAAATGATACGGTAGTGTGCATGGGGCCGAATTAAAATATCTATATACAATACTGGGGCATAAAAAAAAAAAAAAAAAAAAAAAAAAGAAGGGATTCCCCCTCCCTGAGCCATGGAAGAGTGCCATTAAAAACAGCAGTTGGTTGGCTCAATGCAACCAGGAGCTACATGGTCACCCACTAATGTTAATGGTCACAATCTAATACATTTCTGGTGAAGGGCAAAGTGGGCAATACAAAGCTTCTGCAACGATACTGGCCGGCTGGCCACATATAGCCAAGCCATGCTCACCTACAGCACCACATGAACTATGAGGTATAAAATCATGTGGTCAGCCGCACCATCAGGCCATGTTCTAAAAGCCATATCTGAATTCCATTTCAGCTTCAGTCTGAGAAGGGGTTGCTCCAACGGAAGTCATAGTAGTAGAAGTACTGGAGTACCCAAGAGAAGGGCGACTACACGGTGGAAGAACACCAGTATCATCAGATCCAATAAGGGTGCGGACACACATCTATATTCCCAGAAAGGAATATATGGAGGGATCACAGAGTAAAGATACAGCTGTATGAACACAAATGCACGACAACATATTAGCTATATCACTGGTTGCATATGAAGCCTGTTAGTATGTATTTTACATAGCTTTCCTGATCCTCCAAAAGGGACAAGAATAAACAGGAATTTTTTTCGCACAGGAAGATCAGGATTACAACCTTGGGGTGGAATGCTTTATCCAGATGTATACTCAATGCTCGGTTAGAATAAGCTGTGGACGTGGCCTCCTGGACCAAATCACAGTGGAAAACAAACTATTTCATACTCCCACGTGAGAGAGAAGCAAATGGCTTTTGCAGTTGTATGTCTGAGGATAACAGCATTAGGGTCCATTCACACGTCCGTTTTTTCTTTCCTGATCTGTTCCGTTTTTTCTGGAACAGATCTGGACCAGATCTGGACCCATTCATTTTCAATGGGTCCTGGAAAAAAACGGACAGCACAATGTGTGCTGTCCGTTTCCGTTGTTCCGTTCCGCATGTCCGTTTAAATATAAAACATGTCCTATTCTTTTCCTGAAAAATCGGATCCTGGTACAATACAAAGTCAATGGATCCGCAAAAAACGGAAGACATACGGATGTCATTCCGTATGTCATCCGTTTTATACGGAATCCGTTCCTGGAAATTACATTTTAATTTATTTTTTTTCTTTCAAGAAATCCAAACAACTTTATTTGCTTATTGAAATTTATACACGTTTCCGTTTTTTGCGGAAACGTGACATACGGAAACATTTTCAGGAACAACGGATCCGCAAAAAACGGACAGAAAATCGGATTATAGAAAAATACTGACGTGTGAATGTAGCCTTACTCTAAGAATTATTACAGAATACTGAAGGAGACTGTAGAAACCGTGAGGAAGAGAGGTCACAGGCAAAAGTAATAAGAAAACTTTACCTACTACTACCACCACCACCACCAACAAACAACATAGAATAAATTAGTAATATGCAGACTATTCCAAAGCAACATTTAGGCCAAGAGTTTACAATGCCGCTAAATCGATCTAGTCTAATGGCTACCTGACCTAAAAGTAGATAAACCTTCACAGCACTGAACAGTTCCATGCTCTACAAAACGATATGGACTTCTTTCTATCAAATGTGGCTTCCAAAGTTCTTCCTTGTTTATAAGATCCTAAATGTAATGTCTCATTACCTTAGTTATCTGCTTATCTACGTACCACTAGAGCAACAGATCCAACACCTCCACGTGGGGTAATCATTGGTGCCACAGCTGTCCACCGGTCAGATTCCACATCGTATCTTTCCACATCATTGAAGCAAGTGTTGTCATCCAGTCCTCCAATGGCATAGATTGGGCCACCAAGTGAAGACAGGGCAATGCCTCTCCTATGAAAACCATATGCTAAGTGAATGGACATTAAGATGATACGAGATACATAATACCCTGCAATATACAGAAAGATACAACCAGTATAAAAGACAGGAGCCAACTACGAGGGTAACAAGACATTTGAGAGATGTAGCGATAGAGAGATCAGCCTGACTGTAAAGGGAAGTCAGAAACTGGATGGTAATATTTCTCAGGCAGGAAGGATTTACATTTTCAAGGAAGTCAGTTCTCGGAAACATATAGAATAAAAATGGATGACAGCTATCTCTTACAACAACCCATGCACATATATGATGCTTGCTTAGCTTTAAAAAGGTACTGTGATCTTAAAGGTGAAAGATGGTCAGAGCTGAACAGGACCTTCTAACATACTGTATGTAGAGTGACTGAGTAGACAGGAGCTTTTATTATCTTTTTACCTCACATTCTTAGTAGACAGACATCAAAAGCTATTAGAGAAAGCATGCAATTAAAATGGCACCAACAGACAAATGTGCATGGAGCCTACATGATAACTTTTCCATCATCACCTCGGATCCATTGTATCAGGTATTTCTAGATATTTATGCTCTTATATAAGGACACATTCTATGTGTTTACCCAGAGCAGGGTTGTACATGTGGGAGGATCTTATATATATATATATATATATATATATATATATATATATATATATAATTTTTTTTTTTACTACCATTTATTAATTATTATTATTATTGTTCTTATGTATAAATCCCTCCTTTTTTGTGTATTACTGCTTCAGGGAGTCCCCTCCCCCTATTGAGTTATAATTTGGAGTTAATTCTCCTTTGCGTTCCAATGTGGAATCCAGAAAATCCTAGTTCAGTTGATTGAATCGTCTATATACACTTTGCGTTCCACTGTGGAACGCAGAAGTTCTCATCCTTTGTTCAATTCATTATATGTATTGCACTTCATTCCTATCCGTTCCCCTTTTACTCCATTGATTATAACTCTGACCTCTAACCATTGGGTCTATTGGCCCTAGATGCCCCTGTTAGGACCTGAAACCGCATATCATTTTTCAAGTCTGGCACCCGACATCACGTGACCAGAAGTGAATCTCCGGCCTGTATATCTAGGCCCCAAAACTACCTATAGAAGCGGGGGTGAAATTCCTAACACAGCCGGGCAGTCACCTGTATGGACATACTAACTAATAAGGTGCCCACATGTATTTGCCCTAGGGACAGTTTTGGATTAATGTGAATATAAGCAGTAAACATGCGTTCCACAGATAGAACGCACTTCTGGTTCCAGGTCACAGGGATGGGAGGGAGCGCTCCACGTGGAGATTCCTCCTCTTTTTTTATGCGACCATCTATAAAAAGCTGCTCTGTACTTGTCTATGTGTATATGCTCCTGAGGAAGGGGTTGTCTATTCCCTAAAACCCATCAAGCTAATCTAATAAAAAGTTACCTTGTGCAACGTCTGAAGTCCATTGAGTCATCAATCAATCAACAGGATGACAAGGGGAACCTACATTCTACAGGAGACCTCGGCGAGGGGGGTGGTTTCTGGCATCAAGGAGTCAAAACACGATTGCGTGTATATGTATAATCTGTTAAATAATACAGTGAACCTACTCACTTTGATGATTGTTTTTATGTAAGAACACTTTTAATTTTTATTTCTTATTGGCTATAGACAGTTATAATTAATCGCCTTTATTTCTGGGGAGGCACTACAAGCCTCTATCAGTGGTATCAATTTCCCATTAATCCTCCTTCAATACTTGGTGCTCCACCAGCTTTTCTTCTCCTCCTTTTTCGTGCATCCACTAATTATCACAGCCTGCGAGTAAGGCCGGCTGAACCTAGGTTCCACTGGGTGTGAGCAGCCTTACAATCTATCAATTCTTCCTTTGGTTTTGGCTTTAGGTGTCCCCTGGCACCCCCCTAATCTATCCTCCATTTCACCCTACGCCACTTTGTATCCTACCCTTGTCTCTATCTCCAACACAACCCCCCCCCCCCCCCTCCAGCCTCTTTTTTCAATTCACCTCTCCATTTACGCTCCCTTTTTTCTATTTTAGCATTTTCAAGGAAGTCAGTTCTCCGAAAGAGATATATAATAAAAATGGATGACTGTGTATTTGGTGGACAGCTATCTCTTACAACAACCCATGCACATATATGATGCTTGCTTAGTTTTAAAAAGCTACCGTGATCTTAAAGGTGGTCAGAGCTGAACAGGACCTTATAACATACTGTAGAGTGATTGAGTAGACAGGAGCTTTTATTATTTTTTTACCTCACATTCTTAGTAGATAGACATCAAAAGTTGAGAACATGCAATTAAAATGGCACCAACAGACAAATGTGCATGGAGCCTACATGATAACTTTTCCGTCATCACCTCGGATCCATTGTAATTTTGGGAAAAGGACAAATATGACAAGCAATGCTGCTGCCCATGAGGTTACCGACTTCTGTGGAGATAGGGGGCCTTCTATCACCTCACAATAGGCTGCCCTATAAAGTCATAAGAGGAGGCACCAAGGTTGTTTGGTATAGCGCCGGCTGTGCCCTGAGGTCAGTGTTCTCCTGGATAGTCACCCCTTTGCACAAAACTAAGAGCAGAGGTGGTTTTTACGGTGTTCCCTATGTGGGAAAACTGACCAGTTACCTTCATTTTCCAGGTCAGCATGATTACAGCAACATATATTTTAATAGTATGAGCATTTTGGGACATGGCGATACCCATCTTTTTTATAGTTTAATTTTAATATGAGGAACATTTAAATTTTTATATACAGTATATGTATATTTTTTGTATTTTAAAAAAATATATATGTTATGCTTATTTTAAAAACCCCTAAGGGACTTAAACATGTGATCATCTGAATGCTTCTTCCATTGACTGCAATGATTTAACATTGCAGCCTATGGGAGATTCACTGCTTTCCAGGCCTGGGATCCTTCAGAGGGCCAGAGGCTGCCATAGCAACCAAGCAGCTCCCTCGATCACAGTGCTTCTGGGAAAGGTGCTTAGATGCTATGGTTGCAATTGACCATTGCATCTAAGGCATTAAATGTCCATGATCAGCATTATTGCCAATCACAGACATTGGCTCCTGATGTCCGCTGCGTAAAACAGCAGGCAGCTGATGGCTATGATACCTTCTCAGCTTCTGAAGACACCATATAGTACATGACAATCTCTAACAAAGCTAGAATTACATAGACCCTGAACCTCACATAGACCCTGAGATATGTCCATTGATTGCTCCAATTTTTCTGCTAGATTTATTTCAAGCTGGCAGCTCAAAGGGCATGTCCTTTCTACAGCAGCTCTTTCCTTGTAACTACCACAACTTCTAACAGAATATGGCTGGTGGCAGTTGAAGATTTAGGCTGAGCACGTGTGACCACCTCAGTGAGGTGGATGGAGAAATAAACAGAACAAACAAAAGACTCTATACTGATACATTTTACTGAATAGCTCAGTGGCTATACTAAAATTTTAATTATGTGCAACTTACAAAAGCATTTAGACCCAGGTGCTGGTTTGAAAAATAAAAAATATTTTTGTTAAGTGGCACAACCCCTTCTAGGGGTTAATCAGCATTCCTTAGGACATTACCTTTTTGAATTCATTGATGCCTTCATCATCCACTTATTTGTTAAAGGGTCAAATACTTCCATGCTACCCAAATGTTCGTTTCCATCATGCCCACCAACAGCATACACCTTGCCTAAAAATGAATAATAAAATGTGTATATATTATATAACATTTTCACCAAGCCTACTACTAGCTATGCCTCATTGAGTATACATCTCGAGCTGCCTAATGGATACAATTTGAACAGAATCACAAACAAGATGATGTCTCCTCCCTGTTCAATTTGGGTTGATAATAACTTACTCATTCATTCAAATTGAACAGGAGGCGGGAACTGGCTGCAGAATCACATAGCCGGCTCCCGACCTCTACGAGCGGTAGCTGCGATCCGCAGTAGTTAACCCCTCAGGTGCCGTGGATCGCAGCTACCGCTCATAGAGACGCCACCAATGAACATAAATCTCTCATTTATTCACATACAGGAGGCGGGAGCTGGCTGCAGAATCACATAGCCGGCTCCCGCCTCCTGTATGTGAATAAATGAGAGATTTGTGTTCATTGGTGGCGCAGTACGCCCCCCCAAGCCCCCGTATTAAAAACATTGGTGGCGCAGTGCGCCCCCCACCTCAGTATTAAAAACATTGGTGGCGCAGTGCGCCCCCCCCACCCAAGCCCCCCCAGTTTTAATCATTGGTGGCAGTGGCCACAGGGTCCCCTCCTCCTCCGATCGGAGCCCCAGCAGTGTAAGCCTGGGGCTCCGATCAGTTACCATGGCAGCCAGGACGCTATTGAAGCCCTGGCTGCCATAGTCAGCTCCATGCTTCTGTGTGCACAAAGCCCAGGGCAGCAGGGACAGTGTGAGATCCTATTCACCCAGATAGAGATCTATCAGGCTGAATAGGACAAGGGTTCTAGTCCCTAAGGGGGCTAAAAGTTAGTAAAATAAATAAATAAATAATAATAATAATAATAATAATAATATTAAGTATAAATAAAAAAGAAAGATTTACAAAAGAAAAACAATAAAAATATTTATTTTCAGCAGATTTGTGTAGGAATTTTTTTTTTTTTTCAAAAATGACATTTCATAGAATATCGGTATAAGTTATCGGCTATCGGCCTGAAAGTTCACAAATTATCGTTATCGGCCCTAAAAAAATCTATATCGGTCGATCCCTAGTCTGGGGGCAAGAAATTCTGTTTGGCCAACACCTAAAGTCTATGGGAAAGTTCCATTAGTAGTTGTGGGTATAAATACGTTCTCATACAGACATGTCAGCCCGATTTTCTGTAAGGTAGGCCTCATTCCCACGTCAGTGATGACAGTGACAAGATAGGCATAAGGGCCCATTCACACTACCGCATTTTTTTTCTTTTTGCATTCGTTCTGCAATTTTGAGGATTGAATGCGGACTCATTCATTTCAATGGGGCCAGAAGATAGAACATGTCTTATACTTGTCCGTTTTGCGGACAATCGGCATTTCTATCATAGGGATGTACTGATCTGCAAAATCCATGTTTAGTCCATGTATTATCCATATTCCCCGGACACTGCTCAGCTAAAAATTCATTTCAAGAACATCTCATAGCAACAAACAGGGAAACATTAACCTATCCATCTTGTTTCTGTGTTTTTTCATGGACACATGTAGACTATAAGCGATCCATAAACAGACAAAAATAAGGCATGCTTCCATGGTGTAATCCCGGACCATGTTAAATCACAGATGTGTGTAGAACATGGACGCCACATGTCCATGAGTCACTGAAGTCTGAATAAGGACCCATGCACACAGCCGGTCTGCAAATTGTGTCCTATCCTTGTCCGCGAAATGGATAAGAATAGGATATGTTCTATTTTTTTTCTTGTTGTGGGGGCACGGATTGGACTTACGGACGTGGAGAGAATAAAGGCGATGAATGGGTCCGCATCCGATCCGAAAGGTGGTAGGCAGGTGACACAGACCCCTGTTTTGAACACAAACAGTGCTGGATATTTTTTTGCAACACTCACAGGTCACATTGTGAATCCATAGGTGAACATTTGATGCGAGGTTGCAACGCGCCGCAATAACGTTGCGTCATGTGTCGCCCTAGCCCAAGGGTGCTGCCACACGTCACAACTGTGCTCCGTTTCTGGTGCAGCAAAAAAAATATATAATAATTTCCTTGCTATCTTCTAGCAAAGGGAAAACGCACAGCAAAACTAAATTACATTACAAAATGGAGTTCTCTTTGCTGGAAGAAAACGCACCATAAACGCAGCACAGCCGCAACATGCGGCAGCACCCTATGCCGGCAAGATTTCTCTCAAGGGTTAACCCCTGCTCTGCTAGATAACAAGGCTGTACTACAGTGGATTACTGGACCAGCACGTTCTATGACCCCCATATACCGCAGTGCTCATATACTCTATATAACCAGAAGATACAGCTGCTGTGCATGATGACATTTTACTGACCTCCCACAGAGATTACACCCACGTGTCTTCTGCGACTGTTCATTTCAGGCCCAAGGAACCAGCCGTTTTTGCTGATCGAGTAGCATTCAATGCTGCGAAATGGGTCACCCGAACCGCCACGTCCTCCCACACAAAACAGAACACCTGAGAAGTGGACAGGCAGAGGGGTACGGTATATTAAGTGGTACATGCAGCAATGTACACTAGAACACAGATTCAGGTTAGAATTTGCTTGTGACAAATCCTGAAAAGCAAATAAAAATTTATATACTGGATATGTAAACTGTGCTGGTATCATGCATACTGCTAGTGCTGTATATGACGGCTCCTTCTTCAGGCTGACACATTACTTGTCTTGTATATTATAACAACTGCTCATATTGAAGTAGATTTCTTCTGCTGAAGGTCACTTTGGCATTGCAGAAATAACGGTCCCCTTAGGACAAACAGCAACATGTCTGTTCCCTAAAATGACTGAGATAATCAGCTTTACTGGCAGTGGACTTGTTTACTGGCAGCTGGACGTGGGTTCTGCAGATCAGCTCAGAATGCTCTACTGCCGATACCTGCAAGGTTTAAAGGGCATCTGTCAGCAGATTTGTACCTATGACATGGGCTGACCTGTTACATGTGCACTTGGCAGCTGAAGGCATCTGTGTTGGTCCCATGGTCATATGTGTCCGCATTACTGAGAAAAAGGATGTTTTATTATATGCAAATAAGCCTCTAGGAGCAATGGGGGCGTAGCCGATACACTTAGAAGCTCCATTTTTCTCTACAACTGCTAAGCCCTCTCCACTTTGACAGGGCCAGGCAGTGAAAACATCACCCCTGCCTGGCCCTGTCAAAGTGGGAGGGCGCGGCAGTTGCAGAAAAAAATGGCGCCTTTAGTTGTAATGACAACGCCCCCATTGCTCCTAGAGGATCACTTGCATATAGTAAAACATCATATTTCTCAGTAATGCAGGCACATATGAACATGGGACCAACACAGATGCCTTCAGCTGCCAAGCGCACATGTAACAGATCAGCCAGTGTCATAGGTACAAATCTGCTGACAGATGCCCTTTAAAGTCTTACATGAAGCTGCAGAGACCTGGGTCCATACCAAATCAGACAAAAAGGGATTTATTCTTATTTATTTATTTTTAAAGAAGGTGTCGATACAAGGTCTAGGGCAGCGCTAAATCCCGCCCATCAGTACCGTCACCGGGCTTCCTGGCAGCCCCATGGAGAGCCCGGTACGTCACCGGATGTCCAAAAAATGCCTTTGCCCTGTGCGATTTAGCACAGGGCAAAGGAGAGCATCGGAGCATGAACTGCTCCAATGCTCCTGTCAGGGGGGCTGCCGGGGTGAAAATGGAGGTATGTCCGGGTTCTGCTCTGAACCCCGACAACCCCTTTAAAAAAGGGACCTATACACATTTGACTAAATTTAATAAGAATTGACTATTTCAACCCTAACCAATACCTGACTATTAAAACTTAAAGGGGTTGTCTTTTTTTTTTTTAAACTGTCCTCAGAATAGGTCATCAATAGCAGATCGGCAAGGGGCCTGACTCCTGAGGATAGGTCATCAATATGAGAAAACCTGACAACCCCTTGAACAACTAAAGATCATTTTAGCTGAACAAAGATGTCGGCTGTGGTTGAAATTCATAGAATAGACAAAATATATATTTCTTTGCTTAAAGATCTAGATTGCTGAAAGGTCGTCTAGAATTTCTGTAGGTCCAGAAATTCATGTATGGCCAGTGTGAGGGACTGTAATAGCCAACATGGGCTAAAATGTGTACGGTTCATCAGCAGAACAATCATTCACCAGATGATTGTCTGTTCAACCATTAAACTACTTTCTAATGTGTATGGTCACTTTACCGGGGAGAATACTCAATTATAAAGACTCCAATTACCAGCAGTCTGTTTCCTGGGGGTCGTGCGAATAGAGTACTCAAAATCAGGAACAGCCCGGCTGCTTAAATGCAGGTGATAATTCTTTGCTTCATCCAGCAGATCTCTGCATTTCAAGTCCTGTCTGATGACATATTCCTTGGCCACAACTGACATAAGGAACTCAACGGGCAAGAGAGGCAGGCGAACCTAAGGGACAAAGTTTCATACAAAATAATCTTAAGATGGAAGATATAGAATTCCCTTTTTACCCTAAATTTCTAATAACACGTTTGTTGCATTATATGTTAAATGAATACACAGCAACTATGTACAGGAGCCAAAGATGCAACATGATCGAAGGGATTCTCCAGGATTAAAAAAGCATGGCACCACACTTTTCCTCAGAGTCTGTGTAGTATTCTAGCTCAGCCCCCCATCCATATCATGGGGACTGCCCTACAAAACCAGACACAACCGTGGACTGTTGTGGCTGTTTCTAGAAGAAAGGAGTCATGCATTTCTAGGGTTTCTTTCACATTTGAGGCATAAACTTCCGGCAGACCGTTATGACATAGAATGGCAGGAATCGACAAGATAAGGCTAGTTTCCTCACTAGCGGCACGGACCTCCGGCTGGCTGTTCCGGCGGGTGAAAAGCCTGTCGGATCCGTTCTGCCCCGCTAGTGCACACGTGCCCCCGGACCACCACTCTGGCGTCAGCGCTTGCCGAGAGGCCGCCGGAATAAAAGTACGACATGTCGTACTTTTATTCCGGCGGCCTCGCGGCATGCGTTGCCATGCTGCCGCTGGAACTCCGCCCCATTATAGTCAATGGGGCCGGAGCGGTAGTCCAGGGGCACATGTGCACTAGCAGCAGAACGGATCCGACAGGCCCTTCACCTGCCGGAGGTTCGTGCCGCTAGTATAAAAAGTACCCTAAAAACCATTGCATGCAGGGTTTATTTCTGGCCAAATCCCGGCATATTTGCCAGGTAGCAGGAACTGCGCCAGACTCCATTATAGGGGCACATCTGGCAATGATGGATCCAGATAACTCCAGCAGGCTGTATAACCCCTTAGTTAAAAACAATACCTGAGACAGGATCTCATTGAGCCATACTTCATGGTGCTGCGGATTAGCACGGAGCCACTTTATAGCTGCATTGTAGACCTGCTTCTCACTCTCAATGTTCAGATCTCCAGAAGACAGCAGTTTGTAAAGGTGCTGAGGGGACATACTAACAAAATCCTCACACTCCACCACCTCAGGGAAATGGTCACAAGCATAGCGGTCAGCCATGTCCATCAAGTCCACACGATTGTGGCTTTCGGCAAAAGCCCTGACAGCCAGGCAGTTTGAAGGGTGAAAATGTAACTTCATATATTCACAACAAGCCTTGGCAACCAGTTCCACTTGAAGAATACAGGCGGCGTACAGAAGGGGCTGAACGTTATCAACAGTGAGGGTGACTCGTGATGAATATGCAAACTTTACCAAGTCTTCAATGGCATCCCCATCAAAGTCACGTATCTCAATGAGTGTTTGCTTCGCCTCTGCCATATCAGACAGGAACATGGCACGGAAATATGGTATCACACAGGCCAACACAAGTTTGTGGCATGGAATCAGCTTAGAACCAACCTATATAAAACACAAAATAAATCATGAAAATCATACTGCCATATATATGTGCAAATGTAGAACAACTGTCATCCTGACCCATTTTTATAGACTTTACATGTTACAGACAGGACATGTGCATATAGTGTTGAACACAAGAGGGGCCAGTCCCACCAATAACCTCTAGAAACCATATTTTGTTCTGCTATACACCACCTTCCATCTACCGGCTGGGTGGCACAGGGTGAGGGGAGGTCCTGTCTTCTGCAGCTGTTGTCCACCCAGGGCACTCTTGGTAATGCTGACTTGAGCAGAATGGGAGCCAAACAGATTACCTAAGACTTCTAGATGTTGTGGAATTCTGCAACTTAGGCCTCTTGCACATGAACGTTGTGCGTCCGTTCCGTGCATTGGGGACCAAAATTTGCGGTACGGAGGCACGAACAGAAACACCACAGAAGCACTCCGTAGTGCTTCCGTTCCGCATTTCCGTGACTGCAGACCCATTCAAGTGAATGGGTCCGCATCCGTGATGCGGAGTGCACATGGGCCGGTGCCAGTGTATTGCAGACCCGATATATGTAGGCCGCAATAAGGCCACGGGCACACAACGTCCGTGTGCAAGAGGCCTTAGAACTATGGTTCAGGATAGAAGTACAGCGCCCACCAGTAGAACGCTTTCCAGGCATTTTGTAGATGTCCCTGTTGTATCTTCTCTAGTGGCCATTGAACCTGAAGCAATGTCTTCACTTGATTTGCCTCAAATGGTCAAAGTCCTGACAAATATTAAAAGGGTTTTCCAGGACATTACTACCTAACCTTAAGATGCATCATCAGTATTGGAGCAACAGGGGTCCAACTCTTAGGACCTCAACGGTCAACTGGAAACAGTCACCGAACAACACAGCTGAATACACTGTGTAGTGACCATGTCTGGATACCGCAGCACTGCTCCAAATCAACTTAGAGGCCCTTAAAAAAAATGAAAATGCACTGGCATTCTCATAGTACATTATAGGGTTAAGTAAAGAGGTCCTCTGTATTTTTGGCAATTCTAGCAATTTTCAGCTTGAAATTAAACTCAGCACTAGTTGTTTTATTAAAAGTTTACCAGCTCAGTGAACAGGAATGCTCACACATAACTAAGCTCAGTAGGATTTCTATCTGGAACGGAGGTCTCTCCCGTACAAGGTCCTACACTATAAAGTGATCTCAGATACTACAGAAACACCCCGTTCTAAGGACTACTTTACTTCTTCAATTGAATGAGGCCTAATTCCCTGTCGCATAGAGTGCAGTCATGCGGTTGGAGGATTTTCTTCGATAGTCACTGGTTATTAACTGAAGAAGAAAAGATTTCTAAAGAGGGAGGACCCACACATTAGGACAAACATCTGCTAATTTCAGTGTTATCGGACGACTATCTAATGTGTACAACCAGCTTAAAAGGGTTGTCCGTGGTTTTTCCCCCCTCTAATTTGCTCCCCAGCCAGCAGTACCTGTGAAGTCCATACTCACCTGCTTCCTAGCTCTCTCCACTTCCAGTCCCCCACATGTCAACTCCCGCACAGATGGGGTTGCATGTGCCACAGGAGCCAATGACTGGCCTTAGCAGTGACATGTCCCCAAGCAGCATGCGACCCAGCAGCGAGATGCCACTTATGGACAAATCACCACTGAAGCCATTGGTTGGTTGCAGTGGCATATGTGACCCATTCTGTGCAGAAGATGAAAGATAGGGGACAGAAGTTCAGTAAAGAAAACCAGGGATCCGGAGTGAGAGAGCAGGCGAGTATACTGCTGGCTGGGGGGGGGCAAATAAAAAAACTGGACAACCACTTTAAGGCTGGTCATACAATTCAGGTAACTGTCACAGATAAACACATTTATTTTAATGGAGAGAGGGGAATAATGGCGGGTTTAGACAGGCCGATGGATCGGCCGATTGTCAAGAAGGAAGCGTTCCTTCCCGACAGCTATAGCGATCCATCGTCACCATCAGTGACGTAGCTAGAAATGACTGGGCCCTAGGGGTGGGCGATATGGCTTAAAATCTATATTGCGATATAATTTTAAGCATGTGCGATATATATCGCGATATATTGTTTTCTATATTGGGGGGGGGTTTAAAATGTATTTTTAGTTTTTTACTTTTTATTTAATAACTATTAGCCTCCTTAAGGGCTAGAACCCTTGTCATATTCACCCTAATAGAGCTCTATTAGGGTGAATAGGACTTTACACTCTCCCTGCTGCCCTGTGCTTTGTGCACACAACAGCAGGGAGCTGACCATGGCAGCCAGCCTCTGATCTGCCCCCCCCCGCAGCCAGCCTCTGATCTGCCCCCCCCCCCCCCCCAGCCTCGGATCTGCCCCCCCCCCCCCCCAGATCTGCCCCCCCCCCCCAGCCTCGGATCTGCCCCCCCCCCCCAGATCTGCCCCCCCCCCCAGCCTCTGATCTGGCCACAGGGTCCCCCTCCCCCCCCCCCCCATCATTGGTGGCAGTGGGCAGTTCCGATCGGAGTCCCAGCAGTGTAATGCTGGGGCTCCGATCGGTTACCATGGCAGCAAGGACGCTACTAAAGTCCTGGCTGGGATGGTATGTTAGTGAGCAGCATTATACTCACGTGCGCCGTGGCCGCCGGGCGCTCCTTCTCATAGGTCGGTGCGGCGCATTGCTAATGCTATAAGCATTAGCAATCCGCCGCACAGACAGAAGAAGGAGCGCCCGGCGCCCGCCGCACAGACAGAAGAAGGAGCGCCCGGCGCCCAGGGATCCCCCTGCACTTACTATTATCCCCGGGCGCTGCTCCGTTCTCCGGTTACAGGCTCCGGTAAAGTCATAGTTAGGCTCCACCCATTTGAGCCTGCCGGCGTCTCTTTCTCCTATGTTGTAGCGCTGGCCAATCGCAGCGCTCAGCTCATAGCATGGCCAAGAGCTGAGCGCTGCGATTGGCCAGCGCTACAACATAGGAGAAAGACGCCGGCAGGCTCAAATGGGTGGAGCCTAACTATGACTTTACCGGAACCTGTAACCGGAGAACGGAGCGGCGCCCGGGGATAATAGTAAGTGCAGGGGGATCCCTGGGCGCCGCTCTCCATTTATGTATATTCAGTTTACATACTTGATGCTGATGAAAGGTCCTCTTTAAGACACCACTGACATTGGTTTATCTTCTGGGGGGCAGAGGTTTAGGCATGTTAAAGACCAGTATGCTTCATCCGTCTCTCTTTACCCAACATTCGCTGTCAGAGTATGTGACACAGATTCTAACTGTAGAAAAGAAGATACCTTAAGTGTGATGTCACACAGCTCCCCCACTTCATAGAAATGGAGAAGTGAGCTGTGAAACTCCTTCCAAGCTTCATCAGCTTCAAAGACATACGATCCATCACCCTCACTGTCGCTTGTGAAGGACTTGTCCTGATGGAACTTCCTTCTCCCCTTCGTCTGTGGTTGCTTGGGTTGGCCGGGGAGCATAGATTCGGATGCCATCAGAAGTTAAAAAGTCTCGGCAACCACAAATACTTCATATCAATGAACATGGTCCCATCGGGATCTGCCAATAAAATAAAAAATTTAATAAACCTTTATTACATCCCATAATAACAACAGTACTGCAATGGAAACCGAGGTCCTCCCAGAAGGTCTTCACTGGCCAAGACGTTGTATAGATTCCTAGTAGCATGTACAAAATAACTAGCATGAAGAGTGGCAAAGATGTATAGGCCATGTTGTCCACAACAACTAGGTTTCATTCCTCCAGGGCAACTTAGAACATAAAATGAGGATTCTGATTGGTTGTTATGGGAAAGGTCAATTATATATTTTTTTCGAGATAATTTGGACACATGACGCCCGTTGGTCTAGGTTTCTTCTGCACGCTAATTAACATGCTTGCATTTAACTACTCGACATACCAGCCTTACAGCAGTAGTCATCATGGGCTAATTGCTGGCGAAGACAGGAAAAACTTGTTTGCCTGCTTCTTGCTATAGAAATACCACCACGATTATCCAGTAGCCATGGAAACTCTCAGCAAGGAGCTGGATGCCGACGCGTGGATCTGAACTTTGTGCCTCCTACTTCCACCTACTAAGTGTATAATTCACACTGAATAAAAGCACTGCCGATTACACGTGACGCTCCATGACCCGTAAATCTGCTGATAGAACAGGCTGGAAATTATGTGAGGCTACTGCATTGTCTTCTGTGACCTTTCACTTAGAAAAACAGTTTGATCATGGTGGGCGATGATATCTTAAAGGGGAACTCTATCCATGCACGATAGCTCTCTTATCGGTTCAGGCCCGTCAGGTCACAGACAGATGACAGCCCCTACATAAGAACTCCTTATGCTCTAATGGGTTATCTTAAAGAACTTTATTAACTCACCAGTAGTTGATAGCCAAGAAATTCATTATCTAAAAGGTCCATCCATGATTTAATAGTTAGTAAATGCTGCTCTTAAAGGGGACCCCTCCGGTCTCCTATACTGTCTTCTCTAAAGGGCAGTGGAATGTAGTGACATACATCCAGATTTTGTCACTCATGGACACGTGGGGTGGTTTTCTAAGAAGTTACACGTTACATTCTGCATCATGAGGCCAGCAAGAAGTCCAATAAGCCTCCCTGATTGACAGGTTTCTCTCTACTAGTCTTCATGCACACGACCCTATCTGCGCCAAAATTCCAGCGGTGGTCGCTTGGTGTCTGCCTCCCACTGTTTTCAATAGGAGGCAGTGCTGCAGTTTGTGGACCAGTGGTTTAAAGCCACCATTGCGCCAAGAATAAACACGTCCCAACTTTGCACAGTGTGCGGCCGGCCTCCGCTTAAAGTGTCCGCTCCCGATTCATGGAGCTACGCTTGAGCACGCCTGTGACATCCAAAGTGAATAACCGCGGCAGAAAGAGCAGTTTCTGACAGGGTATACTTGGCAGATTTTGAAGCGTTAAAATCCGCTTGTGTGAACAGGCCCTTAAAGCGAGTTTACAACTAGGTCTTCTCGTGTGTGGTTTTTGGCGCTTTTTTTTGTGTGTTTTTTGCGCCAGCTTCAGATGATAGCTGAAGGTCTATGGATAATATGAAACGCAGCACACAAACATTTTCTTGCTACTGCCATTTTTGTTAACTATATGGCTGTGTCCTACTGTACAGAGAAACCTAACAATCAGCGGATGGAGGGCAGGGAGAGCCAGCAACGCACGAGTATCATCGGAGTCTTCAATGCAGCATAGGCCACATAAGTGACAGACCCCAGAAACCACTATGCTGCCCTCAGAACAGCATAAGCAACTAGACAGGACCCCTTTAAAGATGCATTGGACACCCCCTATCTACTGGGCTCCTAAGCAGCTGCACAGGTTGCACTTTTGTCAATCTTTAGGCCCCTTTCACACGGGCGAGTATACCGCGCGGATGCGATGTGTGAGTTGAACATATTGCACCCGCACTGAATCCTGACCCATTCATTTCTATGGGGCTGTTCACATGAGCGGTGATTGTCACACATCACTTGTGCGTTGCGTGAAAATCGCAGCATGCTCTATATTCTACGTTTTTCACGCAACGCAGGCCCCATAGAAGTGAATGGGGTTGTGTGAAAATCGCAAGCATCCGCAAGCAAGTGCGGATGCGGTGCGATTTTCACGCACGGTTGCTAGGAGACAACTGGGATGGGGACCCGATCATTATTATTTTCCCTTATAACATGGTTATAAAACATCGCTGGAGGGGTTAAAAAATAAAATTTAAATCACCTTAGTCCACTGGATCGCGGAGCCGGCATCTCCTGTCTCCTTTGCTGAACAGGACCTGTGGTGACGTCACTCCGGTCATCACATGATCTTTACAAATGTGATGGATCATGTGATGACCGGAGTGACATCACCACAGGTCCTGTTCAGCAAAGGAGACGCTGGGCTGCGCTATCAAGTGGACTAAGGCGAGATAGAGATATATATATATATATATATTTTTTTTTTTTATTTTTTTTTAACCCCTCCAGCGCTATTTTACT
The DNA here is from genome assembly GCF_905171765.1 of Bufo bufo. Classification (NCBI taxonomy): domain Eukaryota; kingdom Metazoa; phylum Chordata; class Amphibia; order Anura; family Bufonidae; genus Bufo; species Bufo bufo. The sequence goes on along the minus strand of NC_053390.1, from coordinate 530,410,974 downwards.
ATGCATTCTGTATTCAGAATGCTATTATTTTCCCTTATAACCATGTTATAAGGGAAAATAATACAATCTACAGAACACCGATCCCAAGCCCGAACTTCTGTGAAGAAGTTCGGGTTCGGGTACCAAACACGTGCGATTTTTCTCACGCGAGTGCAAAACGCATTACAATGTTTTGCACTCGCGCGGAAAAATGGCGGGTGTTCCCGTAACGAAAAATCGCACATTTTCCCGCAACGCCCGTGTGAAAGGGGCCTTACTCCTATGCAGGGATAAGTGAAAGGAGTATTCTGGTTAGATTAAAAAGGGTTTTCCAAGACTTAAAGGGAACCTGTCATCACCTTTATGCAGCCCATACTAACAGCAGTATAAGGCCTCATGCACACGACCAGGTTTTTTTGCGGTCCGCAAAAACGGGTTCCGTTTTTCCGTGATCCGTGACCGTTTTTTCGTCCGTGGGTCTTCCTTGATTTTTGGAGGATCCACGGACATGAAAAAAAAAGTCGTTTTGGTGTCCGTCTGGCCGTGCGGAGCCAAACGGATCCGTCCCGACGTTGACACAATATGGTGCAATTGGAAACGGATCCGTCCCCCATTGACTTTCAATGTAAAGTCAGGAGTCCCTATTATACCATTGGATCTGAGTTTTCTCCAATCCGATGGTATATTTTAACTTGAAGCGTCCCCATCACCATGGGAAAGCCTCTATGTTAGAATATACCATCGGATTTGAGTTAGATCGTGAAACTCATATCCGACAGTATATTCTAACACAGAGGCGTTCCCATAGTGATGGGGACGCTTCAAGTTAGAATATACTGAGAACTGTGTACATGACTGCCCCCTGCTGCCTGGCAGCACCCGATCTCTTACAGGGGGCTGTGATCCGCACAATTAACCACTCAGGTGCCGCACCTAAAGGGTTAATTGTGTGTATCATAGCCCCCTGTAAGAGATCAGGTGCTGCCAGGCGGCAGACCCCCCTCCCCTGTATTTAACTCATTGGTGGCCAGTGCAGCCCCCCTCCCTCCCTCACCAATATTATATTCATTGGTGGCCAGTGCGGCCTCACCTCCCCCCCCAGTTAAAATGACGTTCCCCCATCATTGGTGGCCAGTGCGGGCTCACCTCTCCCCCCCCCCCTCCAGTTAAAATCACGTTCCGAATCCCCCATCATTGGTGGCCAGTGCGGCCTCACCTCCCCCCCCCCCAGTTAAAATCACGTTCCGAATCCCCCATCATTGGTGGCCAGTGCGGCCTCACCTCCCCCCCCCCCCCCCTAGTTAAAATCACGTTCCGAATCCCCCATCATTGGTGGCCAGTGCGGCCTCACCTTCCCCCCCCACCTAGTTAAAATCACGTTCCGAATCCCCCATCATTGGTGGCCAGTGCGGCCTCACCTTCCCCCCCCCACCTAGTTAAAATCACGTTCCGAATCCCCCATCATTGGTGGCCAGTACCTCACATCTCCCCCTCCCCCAGTTAAAATCACGTTCCCCCATCATTGGTGGCAGCGGAGAGTTCCGATCGGAGTCCCAGTTTAATCGCTGGGGCTCCGATCGGTAACCATGGCAACCAGGACGCTACTGCAGTCCTAGTTGCCATGGTTACTTAGCAATGATTATGATGCTGGTTCTCGGCAAACACTTACTTTTAGCTCATCAGTGACACACCGCTGAAATCAGCATTTCTGTCACTACTTTATGCTGTCCTCAGTGAAGTCAGCATAAGGTTGATGGCAGGTTCCCTTTAAGATCTGAGGACCTATCCTTTGCAGTGTGGCCACTCCCTCCTATCCTTTGGATAGGTCGCCAGTATCTGATCGTGGGGTTCCGACACCCAGGACCCCTGCCGATCAGCTGATTGAGAAAGAACCGGTACTCCTGTGAGTGCCGCAGCCTTCTCAGAGCTTACCAAGGACAGAGTTGTACATAGTGTAGTGCCTGTGCTTGGTATCGCATCCAGCCTCATTCACTTCTATGGGCTGAGCTGTGCCTAGGTCATGTCACCGATGAACGTTGCGTCACTGGCTTAGGAAAAGCTGTGAGAAAGCCGCAGAACTACTTAAAGGGAACCTGTCACTGGGCTTTTGTGTATAGAGCTGAGGACATGGGTTGCTTGATGGCCGCTAGCACGTCCGCAATACCCAGTCCACATAGCTCTGTGTGCTTTTATTGTGTAAAAAAAACGATGTTATACATATGCAAATTACCCTGAGATGTAGAGGTGACAGGTTCCCTTTAAAGTGTCGGTGCCTTCTCAAACAGCTGACTGGCAGGGTATCAGATACTGATGAGCTATCCAGAGGATAGGTCATAAGTACTAAAGTTATCCCCTATCCACAGGATAGAGAATATTATATTGGTTGGGTCCAGGGCCGGTGCTAACTTTTTATTTTTATTATTTTTTTATTTTTTAAATACCCTGTATTTTTCGCCCCTGGGTCTTATGGGGCGAATACTAATGAAGCGCTTCATTAGTACCGGAGGACCGTGAAGCGGTGAAGGATCTGTACTCACCGCTTCCTGGTCCTCCGCTCGGCTGTCTGCTGTAAAGGGCTGCGCATCATCTGACCTCACTGTGCGCAGCCTTCACAGCTGACAGCCGAGAACCAGAAAGAAGAGAGAGAGCACTGTGTGAGGAGCGGCGGCGTCCAGGAGCAAGAGAGGTAAGACTGATGGCTGACATGGGGGTCTGATCTGAGGTGCAATGGAAAATATTTTTTTCTTATTATCCTCCTCTAATACCTAGGTGCGTCTTATGGGCTGGTGCGTCTTAGAGGGCAAAAAATACGGTCCTCAAACCAGCGATTGTCTGAAGCAGAGAGAAGATACCAGGACCACACAGAGGAGAAGCCGGCTGCTGCAGACGGGACCAGGGCCAGGTGAGGGGGGGGGGGGGGGGGGGGCAAAATGTAGCTTCGCTTGTGTTGGCAAAAATCCTTGCACCGGCCCTGGTCGGGTCCTAATGCTGGATCCCCCACAGATCACAAGAAAGTGGGTCCCATACCCCCTGAAATGAACAGAGCGGCTGGTTGGGCATTGAGTGTGGCCACTCCATTTATTTTTATGGGAATTACGGAGAGAACCCAGTGCTGTACTTAGGTGTCTCCCGAACTTCTCCCCGTGATTGGTGGGGCTCCCAGCGGAAGGACCCGCACCGATCTAATAGTAATCATCCCGTATCCTGTGGATACGGGATAACTTAATGTAACCAGAATAACCCTTATTTTGTTTTTCGAGATGTCCACTGTAAACTAGTCCTTGAGTTAGGGCGGGTTCCCTGATCATCCATTGCAATGTCCCTCTGGCACGGTAGGGAACACTGATGGAAGGATTGATCCCATGTAGTGATAAGCGTATTGATTCTTATTAATAAAAAATAAAATATCAGCAAGGGGCTGGTCTCACTCCACAAGAGACCCTCCCCCATGATTTACAGGGCCAGACATCTCGCCTAGTCCTGTCAATCTCATGCCTGTGCCACTGCTCTCAGTTGCGACGCAAGCACAGAGGCTCCACTATGACCTGGGCATGCGCCACTCACATAGGGTACAAGTTGGCACCTGCCTTGCTCAGGTAGCAGTAGAGCAGGGCTCCAGATGTTGTAAAACTACAATTCCCACCATGCCCTGCTGCAGGCCGATAGCTGTAAGCAGTTTGTGCATGCTGGGAGTTGTAGTTTTGCAACAGCCGTAGAGCCGCAAGTTGGCCATACCTGCAGCAGAGCCTCTGTGCTTGCGTCGCTACTCGGAGCAACGTAGGCGCGAGATTGACCGGGCCTTTCAATCAAGGGAGAGTGAAGTCTTTTAGCAGAGAGGTCCACCCCTCGCTGCTCCAGGAGGATGGTTTCTCAATGAATTTGATTCGTATGAATGGATTCCCACATTTCCAATCCCATGGTTTTCTAGGACAGTCAGGTCCATAAATATTGGGACATTGACACAAATCTAACATTTTTGGCTCTATACACCACCACAATGGATTTGAAATGAAACAAACAAGATGTGCTTTAACTGCAGACTGTCAGCTTTAATTTGAGGGTATTTACATCCAAATCAGGTGAACGGTGTAGGAATTACAACAGTTTGCATATGTGCCTCCCACTTGTTAAGGAACCAAAAGTAATGGGACATAATAATAATCATAAATCAAACTTTCACTTTTTAATACTTGGTTGCAAATCCTTTGCAGTCAATTACAGCCTGAAGTCTGGAACGCATAGACATCACCAGACGCTGGGTTTCATCCCTGGTGATGCTCTGCCAGGCCTCTACTGCAACTGTCTTCAGTTCCTGCTTGTTCTTGGGCATTTTCCCTTCAGTTTTGTCTTCAGCAAGTGAAATGCATGCTCAATCGGATTCAGGTCAGGTGATTGACTTGGCCATTGCAGAACATTCCACTTTTTTCCCTTAAAAAACTCTTTGGTTGCTTTTGCAGTATGCTTTGGGTCATTGTCCATCTGCACTGTGAAGCGCTGTCCAATGAGTTCTGAAGCATTTAGCTGAATATGAGCAGATAATATTGCCCTAAACACTTCAGAATTCATCCTGCTGCTTTTGTCAGCAGTCACATCATCAATAAATACAAGAGAACCAGTTCCATTGGCAGCCCTACATGCCCACGCCGTGACACTACCACCACCATGCTTCACTGATGAGGTGGTATGCTTAGGATCATGAGAAGTTCCTTTCCTTCTCCATACTCTTCTCTTTCCATCACTCTGGTACAAGTTGATCTTGGTCTCATCTGTCCATAGGATGTTGTTCCAGAACTGTGAAGGCTTTTTTAGATGTCGTTTGGCAAACTCTAATCTGGCCTTCCTGTTTTTGAGGCTTACCAATGGTTTACATCTTGTGGTGAACCCTCTGTATTCACTCTGGTGAAGTCTTCTCTTGATTGTTGACTTTGACACACATACACCTACCTCCTGGAGAATGTTCTTGATCTGGCCAACTGTTGTAAAGGGTGTTTTCTTCACCAGGGAAAGAATTCTTCGGTCATCCACCACAGTTGTTTTCTGTGGTCTACCAGGTCTTTTGGTGTTGCTGAGCTCACCGGTGTGTTCCTTCTTTTTAAGAATGTTCCAAACAGTTGTTTTGGCAACGCCTAATGTTTTTGCTATCTCTCTGATGGGTTTGTGGTGTTTTTTCAGCCTAATGATGGCTTGCTTCACTGATAGTGACAGCTCTTTGGATCTCATCTTGAGAGTTTACAGCAACAGATTCCAAATGCAAATATCACACTTGAAATGAACTCTGGACCTTTTATCTGCTCATTGTAATTGGGATAATGAGGGAATAACACACACCTGGCCATGGAACAGCCGAGAAGCCAATTGTCCCATTACTTTTGGTCCCTCAACAAGTGGGAGGCACATATGCAAACTGTTGTAATTCCTAAACCGTTCACCTGATTTGGATGTAAATACCCTCAAATTAAAGCTGACAGTCTGCAGTTAGAGTACATCTTGTTTGTTTCATTTCAAATCCATTGTGGTGGAGTATAGAGCCAAAAATGTTAGAATTGTGTTAATGTTCCAATATTTATGGACCTGACTGTAGATGTCCTATTCTGCCCGGCACCTTCAGCATATGGACGCTGCACACGTCATCTGCTGTATCCAGCTCCACCATAAAACTGGCTGGACACGACTGATGCATGTGAACCCATCCTAAGCATCTCCCACCCCAGTGTATCTGGAAGCTTCCCCCTCAATCAGCTGTTATCCATGGCTGTAGTCGTGAAAAATGACACAACACCCGCTAAAATCGACAGGACCCATGTCAGCACCCGCCAGAGCAACAGATGCTCTCTGTCATAGTATCCGGGTTATTAGAGGGGTGTCCTGATGTTGGGACCCCCTTGGCAGCTTGCTCACCCAGTACACGTGATCAGTTACGTCACCCGCGTTACTACATACAGAGAGCAATCATAGAGTACGGCGTCTAAGACCACCAGAGGAAAACCACCACAACCCCCATCCTACACATTCCTGCGTGCTCCAGAAAGTCTCGAAAATTTCAATTCAAGCCAATAGTTAATTAACCCATGAAAAGGTCTTCAACGACAAAGTCACGAGAGACCTGCCCAAACTATTCACATCTGTCCAAGGGGACTGGAGCGAGTTTTTAGTTTTCTATGAAGACCCCCTAAGCATATTGGGGGAGATTTACCAAACTGGTGTAAAGTACAACTGGCTTAGTTGCCCATAGCAACCAATAAGATTCCTCATTTCATTTTCCAAAGCAGCTGCGAAAAATGAAATGAGGAATCTGATTGGTTGCTATGGGTAACTAAGCCAGTTGTACTTTACACCAGTTTGGTAAATCTCCACCCATTGAAACTCTACCATAATAGTCACACAACACAATTTCCAGCATAAACGCACACTTTGTTGACTCCGGCACACAGTGACAGCGTTTGCCATTTATCTTCCCAAATACGTTCTATCCGCTCATTAAAAGCGGCCGATGGGTGACAACTTCAGATCTCCCCGTCCGCATGTGAAGTACTGGTGTCTAGTGTTGAGCGAACTTGTGTTTTTAAGTTCAATGTCTAAAGTTCGGTTTATCGAAGAATAGCGTTATGGATCCTAAATTCCGTTATGGTCCGTGGTAGCAGAATCCACAACGGGATACTTCGATAACCCGAACTTTAGACGCCAAACTTAACACACAAGTTCGCTCAACACTAGTGCTGTCACATCTTCTATGCCACCTGCCAAGGGAGAAAGATGGTGAACAAGACACTGTTTGGGTACAATCTAGCATAGCTTGGAGGGTGCTGGATGCCAGGGAGGCACCAATATGCCATTCAGATACATGGTTCTGTGCCCAGCTACATAGGGTACTACATGGTGTGCTGCCATCAGCACAGACAAGGCAAAGTTTGAGCGGTTTATTGGAGACTCACTGATGTTCCCCTTTAACTATCTGGAGATAAGTACACGTTGTGCACAGGCCCCTCATTTACCATACATGTGAGTGACATCAAGACCATCCAAGTAGATGGTTAGCTCTTGTTGTCAGCTGCCGTGTAAACAGAGATGTCACACTTACCTCCATAGTGTGAACTAGGACCTAGCACACTGCCATGTCAACAGTAACCCGCCCGGAGCACACGTACAGGACACAGCGGCACTCAGAGTCCGTCCATCTCACCCGGAGCACAGGCGAGTAGTCTCCTCTCCAGGGCAGCTAGCTTTCCCTTCTACGGCCTTACTACGCATGCGCGCCTCCCTACCCCTCCCACAACGACGCATAGCGTCCATCTTTGTTGTGTGCAGAGGCTAAAAGGCAGGTCGTAAAGCGAGTACGTGTAGTACGACAGAACGAGTGTCGGAGTTTTCAGTATTATTGACTCATGTGACTGTTCTTATTCAGACTGAACACTAGTGCTTTTAGATGTCATTTTCATAAAAAATAAAACGTTTCTAAAAGAGAGATGTGAATGTTAAAGCGGTTTGGACTTTGAGGAATACAGTATACTGGTATATAAAACATTACAGGGAACTGAATTATCGGCTGGTAAATAACTAAGTACACTATATTTCCTCAGGATGTCAGAAACAGAAGGTCGGGCTCTTCGCCGTTTATTATCTCTGCTAGTGTTAAGCGAATTTCGAACCGAATTTCACGAAAAATTGTATTTGTCGCGAGGCCGAATTTCCTCGTGCTTCATGGTAACGAAATGTTTTTCCCTGAAATGGTGTTAAAAAATTTTTTTAAATTCAGATTTACCTAATCCAAGTGAGCACGAAGAGGCGCTTCCGCCACATCTTGCATGAAGATCCCGCGCAAAATCTCATGCGTCGTGACGTATGATGTCACCACACCCATTTTGCACTGGCGGCCTCTTTGCAATCAAGTGGAAGAGGTAAGTATGATTTAATTTTTTTTTAATTTGCAAACAGTTAAATGCTTTACTATTGATCTCAGATGCCTCGATCAGCGATGAACGCGGCATCTGAGGGGTTAAATGCTGGGGAGGCGCAATCGCTGTTCCCTGTCATTGCACCTGATATTTACAAAGAAATGTACAATGTACTGTGACATCATTGTGGATATTATTCCTGTACTGTGACATCACTGTGGATATTATCCCTGTACTGTGACATCACTGTGGTTATTATCCCTGTAGTGTGACATCATTGTGGATATTATTCCTGTACTGTGACATCACTGTGGATATTATCCCTGTACTGTGACATCACTGTGGTTATAATCTCTGTACTGTGACATCACTGTGGATATTATTCCTGTACTGTGACATCACTGTGGTTATTATCTCTGTACTGTGACATCACTGTGGTTATTATCCCTGTGCTGTGACATCACTGTGGATATTATTCCTGTACTATGACATCACTGTGGTTATTACCCCTGTACTGTGACATCACTGTGGATATTATCCCTGTACTGTGACATCACTGTGGTTATAATCTCTGTACTGTGACATCACTGTGGATATTATTCCAATACTGTGACATCACTGTGGTTATTATTCCTGTACTGTGACATCACTGTGGTTATTATCTCTGTACTGTGACATCACTGTGGTTATTATCCCTGTGCTGTGACATCACTGTGGATATTATTCCTGTACTATGACATCACTGTGGTTATTATCTCTGTACTGTGACATCACTGTGGTTATTATCTCTGTACTGTGACATCACTGTGGATATTATTCCAATAATGTGACATCACTGTGGTTATTATTCCTGTACTGTGACATCACTGTGGTTATTATCCCTGTGCTGTGACATCACTCTGGTTATTATTCCTGTACTGTGACATCACTGTGGTTATTATGCCTGTACTGTGACATCATTGTGGTTACTATCCCCGTGCTGTGACATCACTGTGGTTATTATTCCTGTACTGTGACATCACTGTGGTTACTATCCCCGTGCTGTGACATCACTGTGTTTATTATCCCTGTACTGTGACATCACTGTGGTTATTATGCCTGTACTGTGACATCATTGTGGTTACTATCCCCGTGCTGTGACATCACTGTGGTTATTATTCCTGTACTGTGACATCATTGTGGTTACTATCCCTGTGCTGTGACATCACAGTGGTTATTATCTCTGTACTGTGACATCATTGTGGTTATTATCTCTGTACTGTGACATCATTGTGGTTACTATCCCTGTGCTGTGACATCACTGTGGTTATTTTCCCTGTGCTGTGACATCACTGTGGATATTATCCCTGTACTGTGACATCACTGTGGTTATTATCCCTGTACTGTGACATCATTGTGGTTACTATCCCTGTGCTGTGACATCACTGTGGTTATTATCCCTGTGCTGTGACATCACTGTGGATATTATCCCTGTACTGTGACATCACTGTGGTTATTATCTCTGTACTGTGACATCACTGTGGTTATTATCTCTGTACTGTGACATCACTGTGGTTATTATCCCTGTGCTGTGACATCACTGTGTTTATTATCCATGTGTTCTGACATCACTGTGGTTATTATCCATGTGTTCTGACATCACTGTGGTTATTATCTCTGTACTGTGACATCACTGTGGTTATTATCCCTGTACTGTGACATCACTCTGGTTATTATTCGTGTGCTGTGACATCACTGTGGTTATTATCCCTGTACTGTGACATCACTGTGGTTATTATCCCTGTGCTGTGACATCACTGTGGTTATTATCCCTGTGCTGTGACATCACTGTGGTTATTATCCCTGTGCTGTGACATCACTGTGGTTATTATCCCTGTGCTGTGACATCACTGTGGTTATTATCCCTGTACTGTGACATCACTGTGGTTATTATCCCTGTACTGTGACATCACTATGGTTATTATCCCGGTACTGTGACATCACTGTAGTTATTATCCCTGCGCTGTGTCATCACTGTGGTTATTACCCCTGTACTGAGACAGACATCACTGTGGTTATTACTCCTGTACTGAGACAGACATCACTGTGGTTATTACTCCTGTACTGTGACAGACATCACTGTGGTTATTACCCCTGTACTGTGACATCACTGTGGTTATTACTCCTGTACTGTGACAGACATCACTGTGGTTATTACCCCTGTACTGTGACATCACTATGGTTATTATCCCGGTACTGTGACATCACTGTGGTTATTATCCCTGTACTGTGACATCACTGTGGTTATTATCCCTGTGCTGTGACATCACTGTGTTTATTATCCCTATGCTGTGACATCAGTGTTTATTATGCCTGTACTGTGACATCACTGTGTTTATTATTTCTGTACTGTGACATCACTGTGGTTATTATCCCTGTATTGTGACATCACTGTGTTTATCATTTCTGTACTGTGACATCACTGTGTTTATTATCCCTGTGCTGTGACATCACTGTGATTGTTATCCCTGTGCTGTGACATCACTGTGTTTATTATTAGAGATGAGCGAATTTCATATTTAGAAATTTGTTCACACTTCATTTGTTGGTAAAAGGTGAATTGCATTATGAATTTCGTTACCACGGACCATAACGCAATTCTATGATGGAATGCATAACGGAATACCTTTAGAGGCATTCCGTTATTCATTCCGTCATAATAGAAGTCTATGGGCTGCAAAACGGATCCGTAACGGAATCCATAACGCATTTCACCTTTTACCAACAAACGAAGTGTGAACTAATTTCATAAGCGGAAATTACCTCATCTCTATTTATTATCCCTGTGCTATGACATCACTGTGTTTATTATTTCTGTAGTGTGACATCACTGTGGTTATTATCCCTGTAGTGTGACATCACTGTGGTTATTATCCCTGTAGTGTGACATCACTGTGGTTATTATCCCGGTACTGTGACATCACTGTGGTTATTATCCCTGTACTGTGACATCACTGTGGTTATTATCACTGTAGTGTGACATCATTGTGTTTGTTACTCCTGTGCTGTGACGTCAATGTTGTTATTATTCCTGTGCTGTGACATCAGTGTTTATTTTCCCTGTATTGTGACATCACTTTATTTATTTTTCATTAGTTACATAGGTAATCCGGTTGAAAAAAGACGTAGGTCCATCAAGTTCAAACAAGGGATAGGTGGGGAAGAGAATCCCAAACATTCTTGTACTGTCACATCACTGTGTTTATTATTTCTGTACTGTGACATCACTGTGGTTATTAACCCTGTTATGTAACATTACTGTGGTTGTTATCCCTGTACTGTGACAATATTATGTTTATTATCCCTGTCCTGTGACATCACTGAGTGTATTATTCCTGTACTGTGACATCACTGTGTTTATTATCCCTGTGCTGTGAGATCACTGTGGTTATTATCCCTATGCTGTGACATCAGTGTTTATTATGCCTGTACTGTGACATCACTATGGTTGTTATCCCTGTACTGTGACATCATTGTGGTTACTATCCCTGTGCTGTGACATCACTGTGGATATTATTCCTGTACTGTGACAACACTGTGGTTATTATCTCTGTACTGTGACATCACTGTGTTTATTATCCGTGTGCTGTGAGATCACTGTGTTTGTTACCCCTGTGCTGTGACATCACTGTGTTTATTATCCCTGTGCTGTGACATCAGTGTTTATTATGCCTGTACTGTGACATCACTGTGTTTATTATTCCTGTACTGTGACATCACTGTGGTTATTATCTCTGTACTGTGACATCACTGTGTTTATTATCCCTGTACTGTGACATCACTGTGGTTATTATTCCTGTACTGTGACATCACTGTGGTTATTATCCCTGTATTGTGACATCACTGTGGTTATTATCTCTGTACTGTGACATCACTGTGGTTATTATCCCTGTGCTGTGACATCACTGTGTTTATTATCCATGTGTTGTGACATCACTCTGGTTATTATTCCTGTACTGTGACATCACTCTGGTTATTATCTCTGTACTGTGACATCACTGTGGTTATTATCCCTGTACTGTGACATCACTGTGGATATTATTCCTGTACTGTGACATCACTGTGTTTATTATCCCTGTACTGTGACATCACTGTGGTAATTATTTCTGTACTGTGACATCACTGTGGTTATTATCTCTGTACTGTGACATCACTGTGTTTATTATACCTGTACTGTGACATCACTGTGGTTATTATCCCTGTGCTGTGACATCACTGTGTTTATTATCCATGTGTTGTGACATCACTCTGGTTATTATTCCTGTACTGTGACATCACTGTGGTTATTATTCCTGTACTGTGACATCACTGTGGTTATTATCCCTGTACTGTGACATCACTGTGTTTATTATCCCTGTACTGTGACATCACTATGGTTATTATCCCGGTACTGTGATATCACTGTAGTTATTATCCCTGCGCTGTGTCATCACTGTGGTTATTACCCCTGTGCTGTGACATCACTGTGGTTATTACTCCTGTACTGAGACAGACATCACTGTGGTTATTACCCCTGTACTGAGACCGACATCACTGTGGTTATTACCCCTGTACTGTGACAATAATTGTGGTTATTACTCCTGTACTGAGACAGACATCACTGTGGTTATTACTCCTGTACTGAGACAGACATCACTGTGGTTATTACCCCTGTACTGTGACACCACTGTGGTTATTATCCCTGTGCTGTGACATCACTGTGGTTATTATCCCTGTACTGTGACATCACTGTGTTTATTATCCCTGTACTGTGACATCACTGTGGTTATTATCCCTGTACTGTGACATCACTGTGGTTATTATCCCTGTGCTGTGACATCACTGTGGTTATTATCCCTGTACTGTGACATCACTGTGGTTATTATCCCTGTACTGTGACATCACTATGGTTATTATCCCGGTACTGTGACATCACTGTAGTTATTATCCCTGTACTGTGACATCACTGTGGTTATTATCCCGGTACTGTGACATCACTGTGGTTATTATCCCTGTACTGTGACATCACTGTGGTTATTATCCCTGTGCTGTGACATCACTGTAGTTATTATCCCTGTACTGTGACATCACTGTGGTTATTATTCCTGTACTGTGACATCACTATGGTTATTATCCCGGTACTGTGACATCACTGTAGTTATTATCCCTGTACTGTGACATCACTGTGGTTATTATCCCTGCGCTGTGACATCACTGTGGTTATTATCCCTGTTCTGTGACATCACTGTGTTTATTATCCCTGTACTGTGACATCACTGTGGTTATTATACATGTACTGTGACATCACTGTGTTTGTTACCCCTGTGCTGTGACATAACTGTGGTTATTATCCATGTACTGTGACATCACTGTGTTTGTTACCCCTGTACTGTGACATCATTGTTGTTATTATCCCTGTGCTGTGACATCACTGTGTTTATTATCCCTATGCTGTGACATCAGTGTTTATTATGCCTGTACTGTGACATCACTGTGTTTATTATGCCTGTACTGTGACATCACTGTGGTTATTACCCCTGTACTGTGACATCATTGTGGTTATTACTCCTGTACTGAGACAGACATCACTGTGGTTATTACTCCTGTACTGAGACAGACATCACTGTGGTTATTACCCCTGTACTGTGACACCACTGTGGTTATTATCCCTGTGCTGTGACATCACTGTGGTTATTATCCCTGTACTGTGACATCACTGTGTTTATTATCCCTGTACTGTGACATCACTGTGGTTATTATCCCTGTACTGTGACATCACTGTGGTTAATATCCCTGTGCTGTGACATCACTGTGGTTATTATCCCTGTACTGTGACATCACTGTGGTTATTATCCCTGTACTGTGACATCACTATGGTTATTATCCCGGTACTGTGACATCACTGTAGTTATTATCCCTGTACTGTGACATCACTGTGGTTATTATCCCGGTACTGTGACATCACTGTGGTTATTATCCCTGTACTGTGACATCACTGTGGTTATTATCCCTGTGCTGTGACATCACTGTAGTTATTATCCCTGTACTGTGACATCACTGTGGTTATTATTCCTGTACTGTGACATCACTATGGTTATTATCCCGGTACTGTGACATCACTGTAGTTATTATCCCTGTACTGTGACATCACTGTGGTTATTATCCCTGCGCTGTGACATCACTGTGGTTATTATCCCTGTACTGTGACATCACTGTGTTTATTATCCCTGTACTGTGACATCACTGTGGTTATTATACATGTACTGTGACATCACTGTGTTTGTTACCCCTGTGCTGTGACATAACTGTGGTTATTATCCATGTACTGTGACATCACTGTGTTTGTTACCCCTGTACTGTGACATCATTGTTGTTATTATCCCTGTGCTGTGACATCACTGTGTTTATTATCCCTATGCTGTGACATCAGTCTTTATTATGCCTGTACTGTGACATCACTGTGTTTATTATTCCTGTACTGTGACATCACTGTGATTATTATTGCTGTACTGTGACATTACTTTGTTTATTGTCCCTGTACTGTGACATCACTGTGTTTATTATTTCTGTACTGTGACATCTCTGTGGTTATTATCCCTGTATTGTGACATCACTGTGGTTATTATCCCTGTATTGTGACATCACTGTGTTTATTATCCCTGTGCTGTGACATCACTGTGTTTATTATCCCTGTGCTGTGACATCACTGTGATTGTTATCCCTGTGCTGTGACATCACTGTGTTTATTATTAGAGATGAGCGAATTTCATATTTTGAAATTTGTTCGCACTTCATTTGTTGGTAACAGGTTAATTGCGTTATGGATTTCGTTACCACGGTCCATAACGCAATTCTATGATGGAATGCATAACGGAATGCTTTTAGAGGCATTCCGTTATTCATTCCGTCATAATAATCCATAACGCATTTCACCTTTTACCAACAAACGAAGTGTAAACTAATTTCATAAGCGGAAATTACCTCATCTCTTTATTATCCCTGTGCTATGACATCACTGTGGTTATTATCCCTGTACTGTGACATCACTGTGGTTATTATCCCTGTACTGTGACATCACTGTGGTTATTATCCCTGTAGTGTGACATCACTGTGGTTATTATCCCTGTAGTGTGACATCACTGTGGCCATTATCCCTGTACTGTGACATCATTGTGTTTGTTACTCCTGTGCTGTGACGTCAATGTGGTTATTATTCCTGTGCTGTGACATCAGTGTTTATTTTCCCTGTATTGTGACATCACTTTATTTATTTTTCATTAGTTACATAGGTAATCCCGTTGAAAAAAGACGTAAGTCCATCAAGTTCAAACAAGGGATAGGTGGGGAAGAGAATCCCAAACATTCTTGTACTGTGACATCACTGTGTTTATTATTCCTGTACTGTGACATCACTGTGGTTATTAACCCTGTGATGTAACATTACTGTGGTTGTTATCCCTGTACTGTGACATTACTATGTTTATTATCCCTATCCTGTGACATCACTGAGTTTATTATTCCTGTACTGTGACATCACTGTGTTTATTATACCTGTGCTTTGACATCAGTGTTTATTATCCCTGTACTGTGACATCACTGTGTTTATTATCCGTGTGCTGTGAGATCACTGTGTTTGTTACCCCTGTGCTGTGACATCACTGTGTTTATTATCCCTGTGCTGTGACATCAGTGTTTATTATCCCTGTACTGTGACATCACTATGTATATTATCCCTGTACTGTGACATCACTGTAGTTATTATCCCTGTGCTGTGACATCACTGTGGTTATTATCCCTGTACTGTGACATCACTGTGGTTATTATCCCTGTGCTGTGACATCACTGTGGTTATTATCCCTGTACTGTGACATCACTGTGGTTATTATCCCTGTACTGTGACATCACTATGGTTATTATCCCGGTACTGTGACATCACTGTAGTTATTATCCCTGTACTGTGACATCACTGTGGTTATTATCCCTGCGCTGTGACATCACTGTGGTTATTATCCCTGTACTGTGACATCACTGTGTTTATTATCCCTGTACTGTGACATCACTGTGGTTATTATACATGTACTGTGACATCACTGTGTTTGTTACCCCTGTGCTGTGACATAACTGTGGTTATTATCCTTGTGCTGTGACATCACTGTGGTTATTATCCATGTACTGTGACATCACTGTGTTTGTTACCCCTGTACTGTGACATCATTGTTGTTATTATCCCTGTGCTGTGACATCACTGTGTTTATTATCCCTATGCTGTGACATCAGTGTTTATTATGCCTGTACTGTGACATCACTGTGTTTATTATTCCTGTACTGTGACATCACTGTGATTATTATTGCTGTACTGTGACATTACTTTGTTTATTGTCCCTGTACTGTGACATCACTGTGTTTATTATTTCTGTACTGTGACATCACTGTGTTTATTATCCCTGTATTGTGACATCACTGTGGTTATTATCCCTGTATTGTGACATCACTGTGTTTATTATCCCTGTGCTGTGACATCACTGTGTTTATTATCCCTGTGCTGTGACATCACTGTGATTGTTATCCCTGTGCTGTGACATCACTGTGTTTATTATTAGAGATGAGCGAATTTCATATTTTGAAATTTGTTCACACTTCATTTGTTGGTAACAGGTTAATTGCGTTATGGATTTCGTTACCACGGTCCATAACGCAATTCTATGATGGAATGCATAACGGAATGCTTTTAGAGGCATTCCGTTATTCATTCCGTCATAATAATCCATAACGCATTTCACCTTTTACCAACAAACGAAGTGTAAACTAATTTCATAAGCGGAAATTACCTCATCTCTTTATTATCCCTGTGCTATGACATCACTGTGGTTATTATCCCTGTACTGTGACATCACTGTGGTTATTATCCCTGTACTGTGACATCACTGTGGTTATTATCCCTGTAGTGTGACATCACTGTGGTTATTATCCCTGTAGTGTGACATCACTGTGGCCATTATCCCTGTACTGTGACATCATTGTGTTTGTTACTCCTGTGCTGTGACGTCAATGTGGTTATTATTCCTGTGCTGTGACATCAGTGTTTATTTTCCCTGTATTGTGACATCACTTTATTTATTTTTCATTAGTTACATAGGTAATCCCGTTGAAAAAAGACGTAAGTCCATCAAGTTCAAACAAGGGATAGGTGGGGAAGAGAATCCCAAACATTCTTGTACTGTGACATCACTGTGTTTATTATTCCTGTACTGTGACATCACTGTGGTTATTAACCCTGTGATGTAACATTACTGTGGTTGTTATCCCTGTACTGTGACATTACTATGTTTATTATCCCTATCCTGTGACATCACTGAGTTTATTATTCCTGTACTGTGACATCACTGTGTTTATTATACCTGTGCTTTGACATCAGTGTTTATTATCCCTGTACTGTGACATCACTGTGTTTATTATCCGTGTGCTGTGAGATCACTGTGTTTGTTACCCCTGTGCTGTGACATCACTGTGGTTATTATCCCTGTGCTGTGACATCACTGCGTTTATTATCCCTGTGCTGTGACATCAGTGTTTATTATCCCTGTACTGTGACATCACTATGTATATTATCCCTGTACTGTGACATCACTGTAGTTATTATCCCTGTACTGTGACATCACTGTGTTTATTATCCCTGTGCTATGACATCACTGTGGTTATTATCCCTGTGCTGTGACATCACCGTGTTTGTTACCCCTGTGCTGTGACATCATTGTTGTTATTATCCCTGTACTGTGACATCACTGTGGTTATTATCCCTGTACTGTCACATCACTGTGGTTATTATTCCTGTACTGTGACATCACTGTGTTTTTTATCCCTGTACTGTGACATCAGTGTTTATTATCCCTGTACTGTCACATCACTGTGGTTATTATTCCTGTACTGTGACAACACTGTGTTTATTATCCCTGTACTGTGACATCAGTGTTTATTATCCCTGTACTGTGACATCACTGTGGTTATTATCCCTGTGCTGTCACATCACTGTGGTTATTATTCCTGTACTGTGACATCACTGTGTTTTTTATCCCTGTACTGTGACATCAGTGGTTATTAGCCCTGTACTGTGACATCACCGTGTTTATTATTCCTGTACTGTGACATCACTGTGGTTATTATTCCTGTACTGTGACATCACTGTCGTTATTATCCCTGTACTGTGACATCACTGTGTTTATTATTCCTGTACTGTGACATCACTGTGGTTATTAGCCCTGTGCTGTGACATCACCGTGTTTATTATTCCTGTACTGTGACATCACTGTGGTTATTATCCCTGTACTGTGACATCACTGTGGTTATTATTCCTGTACTGTGACATCACTGTGTTTATTATTCCTGTACTGTGACATCGCTGTGTTTATTATCCCTGTACTGTGACATCACTGTGTTTATTATCCCTGTGTTGTGACATCAGTGTTTATTATCCCTGTATTGTGACATCACTGTGTTTGGATCCCTGTACTGTGACATCACTGTGGTTATTATCCCTGTACTTTGACATCACTGTGTTTGTTATCCCTGTGCTGTGACATCACTGTGGTTATTATCCCTGTACTGTGACATCACTGTGTTTGTTAACCCTGTGCTGTGACATCACTCTGGATATTATTCCTGTACTGTGACATCACTGTGGTTATTATCCATGTACTGTGACATCACTGTGTTTATTATCCCTGTACTGTGACATCACTGTGTTTATTGTGTTTATTATCCCTGTGCTGTGCCATCAGTGTTTATTATCCCTGTACTGTGACATCACTGTGTTTAATTTCCCTGTACTTTGACATCACTGTGTTTATTATTCCTGTACTGTGAAATCATTGTGGTTATTATTCCTGTATTGTGACATCACTGTGGTTATTATCCCTGTGCTGTGACATCACTGTGTTTGTTATCCCTGTGCTGTGACATCACTGTGGTTATTATCCATGTACTGTGACATCACTGTGTTTGTTACCCCTGTGCTGTGACATCACATCACTGTGGTTATTATCCCTGTACTGTGACATCACTGTGGTTATTATTCCTGTACTGTGACATCAGTGTTTATTATCCCTGTATTGTGATATCACTGTGTTTATCATTTCTGTACTGTGACATCACTGTGGTTATTATCCCTGTATTGTGACATCACTGTGTTTATTATCCCTGTGCTGTGACATCACTGTGATTGTTATCCTTGTGCTGTGACATCACTGTGTTTATTATTACAGATGAGCGAATTTCATATTTTGAAATTTGTTGACACTTCATTTGTTGGTAAAAGGTGAATTGCGTTATGGATTTTGTTACCACGGACCATAACGCAATTCTATGATGGAATGCATAACGGAATGCTTTTAGAGGCATTCCGTTATTCATTCCGTCATAATAGAACTCTATGGGCTACAACGGAACGGAATCCATAACGCATTTCACCTTTTACCAACAAACGAAGTGTGAACTAATTTCATAAGCGGAAATTCACTCATCTCTATTTATTATCCCTGTGCTATGACATCACTGTGCTTATTATCCCTGTGCTATGACATCACTGTGGTTATTATCCCTGTACTGTGACATCACTGTGGTTATTATCCCTGTAGTGTGACATCACTGTGGTTATTATCTCTGTACTGTGACATCACTGTGGTTATTATCTCTGTACTGTGACATCACTGTGGTTATTATCCCTTTGCTGTGACATCACTGTGTTTATTATCCATGTGTTCTGACATCACTGTGGTTATTATCCATGTGTTCTGACATCACTGTGGTTATTACTCCTGTACTGTGACAGACATCACTGTGGTTATTACCCCTGTACTGTGACATCACTGTGGTTATTACTCCTGTACTGAGACAGACATCACTGTGGTTATTACTCCTGTACTGAGACAGACATCACTGTGGTTATTACCCCTGTATTGTGACATCACTGTGGTTATTACCCCTGTACTGTGACATCACTATGGTTATTATCCCGGTACTGTGACATCACTGTGGTTATTATCCCTGTACTGTGACATCACTGTGTTTATTATTTCTGTACTGTGACATCACTGTGGTTATTATCCCTGTATTGTGACATCACTGTGTTTATTATCCCTGTGCTGTGACATCACTGTGATTGTTATCCCTGTGCTGTGACATCACTGTGTTTATTATTAGAGATGAGCGAATTTCATATTTAGAAATTTGTTCACACTTCATTTGTTGGTAAAAGGTGAATTGCATTATGAATTTCGTTACCACGGACCATAACGCAATTCTATGATGGAATGCATAACGGAATACCTTTAGAGGCATTCCGTTATTCATTCCGTCATAATAGAAGTCTATGGGCTGCAAAACGGATCCGTAACGGAATCCATAACGCATTTCACCTTTTACCAACAAACGAAGTGTGAACTAATTTCATAAGCGGAAATTACCTCATCTCTATTTATTATCCCTGTGCTATGACATCACTGTGTTTATTATTTCTGTAGTGTGACATCACTGTGGTTTTTATCCCTGTAGTGTGACATCACTGTGGTTATTATCCCTGTAGTGTGACATCACTGTGGTTATTATCCCGGTACTGTGACATCACTGTGGTTATTATCCCTGTACTGTGACATCACTGTGGTTATTATCACTGTAGTGTGACATCACTGTGGTTATTATCCCTGTACTGTGACATCATTGTGTTTGTTACTCCTGTGCTGTGACGTCAATGTTGTTATTATTCCTGTGCTGTGACATCAGTGTTTATTTTCCCTGTATTGTGACATCACTTTATTTATTTTTCATTAGTTACATAGGTAATCCGGTTGAAAAAAGACGTAGGTCCATCAAGTTCAAACAAGGGATAGGTGGGGAAGAGAATCCCAAACATTCTTGTACTGTCACATCACTGTGTTTATTATTTCTGTACTGTGACATCACTGTGGTTATTAACCCTGTTATGTAACATTACTGTGGTTGTTATCCCTGTACTGTGACATTATTATGTTTATTATCCCTGTCCTGTGACATCACTGAGTGTATTATTCCTGTACTGTGACATCACTGTGTTTATTATCCCTGTGCTGTGAGATCACTGTGGTTATTATCCCTATGCTGTGACATCAGTGTTTATTATGCCTGTACTGTGACATCACTGTGTTTATTATCCCTGTACTGTGACATCATTGTGGTTACTATCCCTGTGCTGTGACATCACTGTGGATATTATTCCTGTACTGTGACATCACTGTGGTTATTATCTCTGTACTGTGACATCACTGTGTTTATTATCCGTGTGCTGTGAGATCACTGTGTTTGTTACCCCTGTGCTGTGACATCACTGTGTTTATTATCCCTGTGCTGTGACATCAGTGTTTATTATGCCTGTACTGTGACATCACTGTGTTTATTATCCCTGTACTGTGACATCATTGTAGTTACTATCCCTGTGCTGTTACATCACTGTGGATATTATTCCTGTACTGTGACATCACTGTGGTTATTATCTCTGTACTGTGACATCACTGTGTTTATTATCCCTGTACTGTGACATCACTGTGGTTATTATTCCTGTACTGTGACATCACTGTGGTTATTATCCCTGTATTGTGACATCACTGTGGTTATTATCTCTGTACTGTGACATCACTGTGGTTATTATCCCTGTGCTGTGACATCACTGTGTTTATTATCCATGTGTTGTGACATCACTCTGGTTATTATTCCTGTACTGTGACATCACTCTGGTTATTATCTCTGTACTGTGACATCACTGTGGTTATTATCCCTGTACTGTGACATCACTGTGGATATTATTCCTGTACTGTGACATCACTGTGTTTATTATCCCTGTACTGTGACATCACTGTGGTAATTATTTCTGTACTGTGACATCACTGTGGTTATTATCTCTGTACTGTGACATCACTGTGGTTATTATCCCTGTGCTGTGACATCACTGTGTTTATTATCCATGTGTTGTGACATCACTCTGGTTATTATCTCTGTACTGTGACATCACTGTGGTTATTATCCCTGTGCTGTGACATCACTGTGGTTATTATCCCTGTACTGTGACATCACTGTGTTTATTATCCCTGTACTGTGACATCACTATGGTTATTATCCCGTTACTGTGATATCACTGTAGTTATTATCCCTGCGCTGTGTCATCACTGTGGTTATTACCCCTGTGCTGTGACATCACTGTGGTTATTACTCCTGTACTGAGACAGACATCACTGTGGTTATTACCCCTGTACTGAGACCGACATCACTGTGGTTATTACCCCTGTACTGTGACAATAATTGTGGTTATTACTCCTGTACTGAGACAGACATCACTGTGGTTATTACTCCTGTACTGAGACAGACATCACTGTGGTTATTACCCCTGTACTGTGACACCACTGTGGTTATTATCCCTGTGCTGTGACATCACTGTGGTTATTATCCCTGTACTGTGACATCACTGTGTTTATTATCCCTGTACTGTGACATCACTGTGGTTATTATCCCTGTACTGTGACATCACTGTGGTTATTATCCCTGTGCTGTGACATCACTGTGGTTATTATCCCTGTACTGTGACATCACTGTGGTTATTATCCCTGTACTGTGACATCACTATGGTTATTATCCCGGTACTGTGACATCACTGTAGTTATTATCCCTGTACTGTGACATCACTGTGGTTATTATCCCTGTACTGTGACATCACTGTGGTTATTATCCCTGTACTGTGACATCACTGTGGTTATTATCCCTGTGCTGTGACATCACTGTAGTTATTATCCCTGTACTGTGACATCACTGTGGTTATTATTCCTGTACTGTGACATCACTATGGTTATTATCCCGGTACTGTGACATCACTGTAGTTATTATCCCTGTACTGTGACATCACTGTGGTTATTATCCCTGCGCTGTGACATCACTGTGGTTATTATCCCTGTACTGTGACATCACTGTGTTTATTATCCCTGTACTGTGACATCACTGTGGTTATTATACATGTACTGTGACATCACTGTGTTTGTTACCCCTGTGCTGTGACATAACTGTGGTTATTATCCATGTACTGTGACATCACTGTGTTTGTTACCCCTGTACTGTGACATCATTGTTGTTATTATCCCTGTGCTGTGACATCACTGTGTTTATTATCCCTATGCTGTGACATCAGTGTTTATTATGCCTGTACTGTGACATCACTGTGTTTATTATGCCTGTACTGTGACATCACTGTGGTTATATTACCCCTGTACTGTGACATCATTGTGGTTATTACTCCTGTACTGAGACAGACATCACTGTGGTTATTACTCCTGTACTGAGACAGACATCACTGTGGTTATTACCCCTGTACTGTGACACCACTGTGGTTATTATCCCTGTGCTGTGACATCACTGTGGTTATTATCCCTGTACTGTGACATCACTGTGTTTATTATCCCTGTACTGTGACATCACTGTGGTTATTATCCCTGTACTGTGACATCACTGTGGTTAATATCCCTGTGCTGTGACATCACTGTGGTTATTATCCCTGTACTGTGACATCACTGTGGTTATTATCCCTGTACTGTGACATCACTATGGTTATTATCCCGGTACTGTGACATCACTGTAGTTATTATCCCTGTACTGTGACATCACTGTGGTTATTATCCCGGTACTGTGACATCACTGTGGTTATTATCCCTGTACTGTGACATCACTGTGGTTATTATCCCTGTGCTGTGACATCACTGTAGTTATTATCCCTGTACTGTGACATCACTGTGGTTATTATTCCTGTACTGTGACATCACTATGGTTATTATCCCGGTACTGTGACATCACTGTAGTTATTATCCCTGTACTGTGACATCACTGTGGTTATTATCCCTGCCCTGTGACATCACTGTGGTTATTATCCCTGTACTGTGACATCACTGTGTTTATTATCCCTGTACTGTGACATCACTGTGGTTATTATACATGTACTGTGACATCACTGTGTTTGTTACCCCTGTGCTGTGACATAACTGTGGTTATTATCCATGTACTGTGACATCACTGTGTTTGTTACCCCTGTACTGTGACATCATTGTTGTTATTATCCCTGTGCTGTGACATCACTGTGTTTATTATCCCTATGCTGTGACATCAGTGTTTATTATGCCTGTACTGTGACATCACTGTGTTTATTATTCCTGTACTGTGACATCACTGTGATTATTATTGCTGTACTGTGACATTACTTTGTTTATTGTCCCTGTACTGTGACATCATTGTGTTTATTATTTCTGTACTGTGACATCACTGTGGTTATTATCCCTGTATTGTGACATCACTGTGGTTATTATCCCTGTATTGTGACATCACTGTGTTTGTTTATTATCCCTGTGCTGTGACATCACTGTGTTTATTATCCCTGTGCTGTGACATCACTGTGATTGTTATCCCTGTGCTGTGACATCACTGTGTTTATTATTAGAGATGAGCGAATTTCATATTTTGAAATTTGTTCACACTTCATTTGTTGGTAACAGGTTAATTGCGTTATGGATTTCGTTACCACGGTCCATAACGCAATTCTATGATGGAATGCATAACGGAATGCTTTTAGAGGCATTCCGTTATTCATTCCGTCATAATAATCCATAACGCATTTCACCTTTTACCAACAAACGAAGTGTAAACTAATTTCATAAGCGGAAATTACCTCATCTCTTTATTATCCCTGTGCTATGACATCACTGTGGTTATTATCCCTGTACTGTGACATCACTGTGGTTATTATCCCTGTACTGTGACATCACTGTGGTTATTATCCCTGTAGTGTGACATCACTGTGGTTATTATCCCTGTAGTGTGACATCACTGTGGCCATTATCCCTGTACTGTGACATCATTGTGTTTGTTACTCCTGTGCTGTGACGTCAATGTGGTTATTATTCCTGTGCTGTGACATCAGTGTTTATTTTCCCTGTATTGTGACATCACTTTATTTATTTTTCATTAGTTACATAGGTAATCCCGTTGAAAAAAGACGTAAGTCCATCAAGTTCAAACAAGGGATAGGTGGGGAAGAGAATCCCAAACATTCTTGTACTGTGACATCACTGTGTTTATTATTCCTGTACTGTGACATCACTGTGGTTATTAACCCTGTGATGTAACATTACTGTGGTTGTTATCCCTGTACTGTGACATTACTATGTTTATTATCCCTATCCTGTGACATCACTGAGTTTATTATTCCTGTACTGTGACATCACTGTGTTTATTATACCTGTGCTTTGACATCAGTGTTTATTATCCCTGTACTGTGACATCACTGTGTTTATTATCCGTGTGCTGTGAGATCACTGTGTTTGTTACCCCTGTGCTGTGACATCACTGTGGTTATTATCCCTGTGCTGTGACATCACTGCGTTTATTATCCCTGTGCTGTGACATCAGTGTTTATTATCCCTGTATTATGACATCACTTTGTTTTGATCCCTGTACTGTGATATCACTGTGGTTATTATCCCTGCACTGTGACATCACTGTGGTTATTGTCTCTGTACTGTGATATTGCTGTGTTTATTATCCCTGTGCTGTGACATCAGTGTTTATTATCCCTGTACTGTGACATCACTATGTATATTATCCCTGTACTGTGACATCACTGTAGTTATTATCCCTGTACTGTGACATCACTGTGTTTATTATCCCTGTGCTATGACATCACTGTGGTTATTATCCCTGTGCTGTGACATCACCGTGTTTGTTACCCCTGTGCTGTGACATCATTGTTGTTATTATCCCTGTACTGTGACATCACTGTGGTTATTATCCCTGTGCTGTCACATCACTGTGGTTATTATTCCTGTACTGTGACATCACTGTGTTTTTTATCCCTGTGCTGTGACAACACTGTGGTTATTATCCCTGTACTGTGACATCAGTGTTTATTATCCCTGTACTGTGACATCACTGTGGTTATTATCCCTGTGCTGTCACATCACTGTGGTTATTATTCCTGTACTGTGACATCACTGTGTTTTTTATCCCTGTACTGTGACATCAGTGGTTATTAGCCCTGTACTGTGACATCACCGTGTTTATTATTCCTGTACTGTGACATCACTGTGGTTATTATTCCTGTACTGTGACATCACTGTCGTTATTATCCCTGTACTGTGACATCACTGTGTTTATTATTCCTGTACTGTGACATCACTGTGGTTATTAGCCCTGTGCTGTGACATCACCGTGTTTATTATTCCTGTACTGTGACATCACTGTGGTTATTATCCCTGTACTGTGACATCACTGTGGTTATTATTCCTGTACTGTGACATCACTGTGTTTATTATTCCTGTACTGTGACATCGCTGTGTTTATTATCCCTGTACTGTGACATCACTGTGTTTATTATCCCTGTGTTGTGACATCAGTGTTTATTATCCCTGTATTGTGACATCACTGTGTTTGGATCCCTGTACTGTGACATCACTGTGGTTATTATCCCTGTACTGTGACATCACTGTGTTTGTTACCCCTGTGCTGTGACATCACATCACTCTGGATATTATCCCTGTACTGTGACATCACTGTGTTTGTTAATCCTGTGCTGTGACATCACTCTGGATATTATTCCTGTACTGTGACATCACTGTGGTTATTATCCATGTACTGTGACATCACTGTGTTTATTATCCCTGTACTGTGACATCACTGTGTTTATTGTGTTTATTATCCCTGTGCTGTGCCATCAGTGTTTATTATCCCTGTACTGTGATATCACTGTGTTTATTATCCCTGTACTGTGACATCACTGTGTTTAATTTCCCTGTACTTTGACATCACTGTGTTTATTATTCCTGTACTGTGAAATCATTGTGGTTATTATTCCTGTATTGTGACATCACTGTGGTTATTATCCCTGTGCTGTGACATCACTGTGTTTGTTATCCCTGTGCTGTGACATCACTGTGGTTATTATCCATGTACTGTGACATCACTGTGTTTGTTACCCCTGTGCTGTGACATCACATCACTGTGGTTATTATCCCTGTACTGTGACATCACTGTGGTTATTATTCCTGTACTGTGACATCAGTGTTTATTATACCTGTATTGTGATATCACTGTGTTTATCATTTCTGTACTGTGTTATCACTGTGGTTATTATCCCTGTATTGTGACATCACTGTGTTTATTATCCCTGTGCTGTGACATCACTGTGATTGTTATCCTTGTGCTGTGACATCACTGTGTTTATTATTACAGATGAGCGAATTTCATATTTTGAAATTTGTTGACACTTCATTTGTTGGTAAAAGGTGAATTGCGTTATGGATTTTGTTACCACGGACCATAACGCAATTCTATGATGGAATGCATAACGGAATGCTTTTAGAGGCATTCCGTTATTCATTCCGTCATAATAGAACTCTATGGGCTACAACGGAACGGAATCCATAACGCATTTCACCTTTTACCAACAAACGAAGTGTGAACTAATTTCATAAGCGGAAATTCACTCATCTCTATTTATTATCCCTGTGCTATGACATCACTGTGGTTATTATCCCTGTGCTATGACATCACTGTGGTTATTATCCCTGTACTGTGACATCACTGTGGTTATTATCCCTGTAGTGTGACATCACTGTGGTTATTATCCCTGTACTGTGACATCACTGTGGTTATTATCCCTGTAGTGTGACATCACTGTGGTTATCATCCCTGTAGTGTGACATCACTGTGGTTATTATCCCTGTACTTTGACATCACTGTGGATATTATTCCTGTACTGTGACATCACTGTGGTTATTATCCATTGTAGGAAAGCGCAAGGGGCCGTCATTGACGGAAGATATGTGTCACCAAGGTTCCTGGCCTCAGTGAGGTAAGTGCCAGTAATTTTAAGGGTCCATTCACACGTCTGTGTGTGTTTCGCGGATCCGCAAAACACGGACATCGGCAATGTGCATTCCGCATTTTACGGACCGCACATCGCCAGCACCTAATAGAAAATGCCTATTCTTGTCCGCAATTGCGGACAAGAATAGGACATGTTCTATTTTTTCCGGGAACGGAATTGTGGACCCGAAAGTGCGGATCCGCAATTCCGGATCCGGGCATTACATCGTGCTGCCCCATAGAAATGAATGGGTCCGCAATTCCGGAACGAAATTGCGGACGTGTGAATGGACCCTAAGTGTCAGCGACAGCTAGT
This sequence comes from Bufo bufo, assembly GCF_905171765.1. NCBI lineage: Eukaryota > Metazoa > Chordata > Amphibia > Anura > Bufonidae > Bufo > Bufo bufo. The sequence goes on along the minus strand of NC_053390.1, from coordinate 530,382,852 downwards.
ACTGACTGACACTATTGGTTATTTAGTGTGGCTGTAAAGCCGATCCGGGCCGGCTCTTACTGGGAGCAGCCAAAGTGGAGGGTGGGTGGCTGTTCCCCATGTTCCAGGCCGGGTTTTGGTTAGGGATATAAAACCCAGCCAGCAGTCTCAGCTGGTGTGGATTGTCCTCCATCTGACAGTGGAGCTTTGCCAGTTTTGCCGAATGCACACGGCCGAGAGCGGTCCGTGGTATGCCCGGGCTGGATTCCTGTTCAGAGCAGGAGCGCACGGCGTCATTGGTTGCTATGACGCCGTGCACTTCATGTCGCCGCTGCACTACAGTAATAGACTATACGAGTATATTACTGTAGTGCAGCGGCTGCATGAAGCGCACGGCGTCATAGCAACCAATGACGCCGTGCACTTCTGCTCTGAACAGTGTGTTGCTGCCTAGTGTGAACTAACACCAGACTTAAGGTGACAGTTTTTTCCTTGAAACTGAATTTTTGTTGTCACTTTCCTTATGTGTGAATAAAACACTGAAATGTTTAAGTTAAAGACGTTGTCGTTGCCTCTATACTGCGTCCGCAAGCCTGTCTACCAGAGCAAATCCCCACAATTGGTGTTGGATGCGGGCAAACGCAGTGAGGCTGGCCTGAAGGCCGAAATTTTTTTGTTTTTCCCCGACACAAGTGCATGTCCTACATTAAGCCGGCAAGGTTATGACCTGTGTCCCCTGCCAAAATTGAGGCGGTCGTGAAAGCCCTTGTGGAGGCTAACTTACAGCAGCGGGAGGCTAACAAGCAGCAACAAGAAACTAACCAGCTGTTATTACAACATTTAATGGCATTGCAAGCGGCAGGAGCGTCCCAAAACCTCCACGATACCCGGAGAGCTGTCCGCGCGGCTATTCCTAAGATGTCCCCCTCGGATGACATCGAGACCTATCTGGCGGTCTTTGAAAAGGTGGCCATGAGGGAAAAGTTACCCTGAGACCAGTGGGCTGAGTTTGTCGCTCCGTTCCTGGGGTCTGGTCCCCAGCAAGTATTTTTAGATCTCCCCGATGATCAAGCGGCCGACTACCTGACAGTAAAAGGTGAGATCCTGGCAGGACTCGGGGTGAATGTATTAGTCCAGGCCCAGCGGGTGCATCAGTGGGAATTTAACCCGGCTGAACCTGCCAGATCACAATATTATGATCTGCTGTACCGATTGCAAAAATGACTGCAGCCTGACATTGACTCCCACTGCTATGTTGGATCGGCTGTTGGCGGATGTGTTTTGGAGGGCTTTGCCGTACCCTCTCCAGCACTGGATCGGCCAGGTGTCTCCGGATAATACCTTGGAGATTGTCGACCTGGTGGAGCGCTACGAGGCCACCAGAAATCTGCAGGGGGTTCTTTTGGAAGGGGGCCAGCCAAACCCCGGAAATCTCCACTCCAAACGTGGCGGCTGGTGCCAGCCAAATCCGCCCGGGACGTAGCCCCTTCAAACCCAGCCCAGGTGGTCTGCTGGCAGTGTCACGAGCCTGGACACATAAGAGCCGACTGTCCTTATCGGGGTGAACCCATGGATACCAATTATGGCTACTGCCGCTCATTGTATGGCAGGAAGCTGTGTGCCACAGGTACCTCCGAGACTGTAGACAATAGTCACCTGTGCCAGGTGGAAGTGGGGGACACTCTGGCAGTGGCACTGCTAGATTCAGGGAGCCTTGTGTCCATGGTAAGAGCTGCCCTGGTGCGGCCTGCCGAGTATACTCGCCGAAAAGTTGGCGTTATCTGCATTCATAGAGACTTAAAGGACTATCCCACCGCCCTGGTCTCTCTGTCAACGGTGGCTGGCAGGTGAGAGTACGTGGCGGACCGGAGAAGCAAACACCTTCAATTGCTTTTCAACATGATGATTTAAGAAATTTGAGTTAAGAGTTTAAGTGCTAACCCTGCTACATCTGTATAACATACCAAAGGGTGGCACACTGCCCCGTTATGTGGCAGACGTTGTTGAATGTGAAAAGAGGGAAGTTAAAGGGATGATAAATTGACAGACATGGTCCGTGTGTGGTTGGACTGTAGTAAAGAATTTGAACAGACGGGGGGGAGAACAAAATTTTGATGAGAAAAGACAAAGATATTTCTGTAAACCTGGTTTTGCATTGATACATGACTTGCCACCGCCCTATAATGGCGCCGGGAAGAAAGCAGGTGGGTGGACCTGCAAAACATGTGGTCAACAGAATCCCTCCTCCCGTGAAACGTGCCTTGCCTGTTCCCCACGCACAAAACCACACCTTGGTAACTACTCCCCGGCACGTCTCATCACACTTCCCATGTTAGCTACAGCGCTATCTTGTCCCCAGCCAACGCCCATGAACGGACCTTTAATATCATTCGGTCAGGGACCCGCCCCCGGTAACTCCTATGTCACCCGTAGTGTCCCGGTGATCTCTATGCTGTACTCGATAAACCCGGATGGCACTTTTATGACTCCCCGTTAGATCATGACCCCAACACCCATAATGGTGGGAGGTCAAACAGAAGAGCCTGATCAAACGCAGTCTGACGAGGCGGTAGAATCTGTGTCGGGCACAAGGACTCCCACCCTTCCCCAATTGGCACCATGGAACGGGGGCACAGAACCCAAACACCGCCAGTCTCAGATTGCTGCATTGCAAAGAAACATGCAAGATCTAGAGAGGGGCAATTACAAAACCCTTAGGGAAGCCCAGGCACTAACACGTCCCCAGGACCTGCCCAAATATGTGTCTTTTACTCCACAACAGTTATTCACCATAGTGAATTTACTGCCTGACCCTGAAACCCACCCAATGCCATTTTACAGGAAATTGTCTCAAGTGCACCAAACCTATGGATGTACATGGTCTGATTTACAAAGTATAGTGGAGAATAAGACCGGTGAATACTGCTCACTGATAATTTATTTATTTATTTTATGCACTTATATAGCACTGAGGGGTCAGAACTTTGACCCCTGGGATCATGAGTCTGTGAAATACTTTATAGAGAAATGGGCAAAAGCAAAATTAGCAGATCATTCCACCACATTGCAGGACAGCTACGGTGGATCAGTTGACCCCCACTTTTTTCTTTTCACAGAAATGTTAGTTTCTGCTGTGTTAGTTTAAGATCCTCTTTCTGATAAGAAACTGTCTTCTTGGTCTTTGTGGTTTTCGCTCAAATTATGTGACACCCACGGCTGCCTGATGTCTGACAATAAAATTCTGCACTGATTCATATGAGCAAGGGGATTCGCTGCAAACCATTTTGCACCTCATCCCCGATACTCTCTGGGCCAGAGGACCCCAGGATATCGGATGCCTCAATGTCCCACCAGTCACTGTGACCCTGAAGGACCCCAAAGTCCTACCATACAAAGAGACTGGACCCAGTAGCCAGGGCAGCCCCTTCCTGTGTCAGAGCTGTACATGCAGCCAGTGCCCTGCTGGCCACCACTTCTGATATGTTACTAGGCCACCCCCTCACTATCCTAGCACCACATGACATTTCTGCCATTCTCCAACAAACACAACCTATTGCTCTGACTAATCAACGTCACCTATGGTTGAAAGGTAGCCTGCTCCTACCTGATAATGTCACTATTCAAAGATGTCACATCCTCAATTCTGCTGCTCTTCTCCCTCTTCCAAGGGGGGAGTATACTGGAGAATCTGAAGATTTTATTGATCTACAGGCACAGTCGAGCTGACACCTCTGAAGCCAGAGGAAAGGCCCTAGCTGATCAAGCAGCAAAGCAAGTAGCAGTGAAAGAGGAAGAAGAACAGCCCTCAAGTCTTGATGGCAACAGAGTCCACAACAGACCTAACACAGAAATCAAAAGAGGTCTCCTGGGACCTGCTAGTCCAGTTACAGAAGCAGGCCATGCCACAAGAAAAATTGGATTGGCTAAAAGAGTCAGCCCAAGAAGAGAAAGAATCTGGACTGTGGACCCAAGGAAAGAGAGTATGTCTGCCCAAAGCTCTCTATCCTCTGATAGTTTCAATAGCTCATGGGCCCACCCACCAATCTAAGACCATCATGAAAGAACTAATAGACAAAATATAGGTGGTCCCAGGAATAACCCCTGTTCTGGTGAGGCATACTCAGTCTTGCCTCATCTGTGCGCAGTGCAACCCGGGAAGAACTGAGCCTACACCAACCAAATGTCTCCCCAAAGCCCAGTACCCGTTACAACGGATTCAAATTGACCACATCCAGATGCCAATGTGCCAAGGGTTTCAATATGTGCTAGTAGTGGTAGACTTGTTCTCTGGGTGGCCAGAAGCCTACCCCGTCCGAAATCAGACAGCCACAACAACTGCTAAGAATTTAATGCAGGAAACTGTTTGTAGGTTCGGAGTACCTGAGATCATTGAAAGTGATCAGGGCCCAGCATTCACTGCTAGATTAACCCAAGAAGTCTGGAAGATGGTAGGGTCACACTTAGCCTATCACACACCCTACAGACCCCAAAGCACCGACAAAGTCAAACGACTGAACGGGGTACTGAAGTCCAAGATGCTGAAAATGACTAGGGAGACAGGGCTCAGTTGGGTACAATGCCTGCCAAAAGCACTATTTTCAGTTAGACACACCCCTAGGCCATCTGAAATTTTTTTGGAGGACAGGGCCTAGGATGGGGCAGTACTTCCCACAGCAATTGAAAATGCATTATGAATCTGTTGCAAAATATGTGATTTCCCTGAGTAAACAATTGTCTAACATACGTGCACAAGTTTTCTCTTCCATTCCAGATCCTGACTCCCTAGAGGGAAGCCACACTCTGAAACCTGGAGAGTGGGTGGTGGTCAAGAAACACATCAGAAACACCCTCGAACCACGATACAAGGGGCCTTACCAGGTGTTGCTGACTACCCCGACCTCTGTAAAACTCGAAGGGAGACCTACCTTGATCCACGCCTCACATTGTGAAAGAGTAAAGGCTGTCCCGACGACCCTGGAACAATAAGCCATCAGGGTCCACCTACTTATCATGATTTTGACTGTAGGCATATCAGCAGTGTTCACGCCACTGGGTGATGAATGGGACAATTCACTGATACGGCACCATCAAATTCTAGTCCAGGGGTTGAATGAGACTGAGACTCTGAAAGATTGTTGGATCTGTACCCACAGTCCCATGAGCTCAGCCAGTATGCCTTATGTTGCCATACCCCTGGACTTTTCTGAACTGATTGACCTGTCTAACTCTGCTATCTTTCTCACTAGAAAAACAAAGAAGACCAAGGGCATCCCAAAGGGGGGTGGAGAACAGTGCCCACCCAATGTGGCCACAAAGGACACCCATAGTTTATAACTCGGTACAAGCTCCCGAGTAAAGTAGCGAAAAAACTGAAAAACGGAGCTCAAAGTACCAAAAGTAAAAATATGCTTTTATTGTAACATGATTAAAAGATATATAAGTAAAGAAACAAGTAAATAATATGCCATTAAAAAGTGAATGGGAGCAGAATAAGAGCGCCACCCTGGGATAGCACAAGGGTCAATTGTAAAACATGTATATATATGGATCAATGGAAAATACGTGGTACAATGACCAGCCAATGACCAGGGAACAATATGATGACCTTAGTGCACAGGTGAGTCAACAGTCACAAATAAACCTACATGGCAATGAAGCAGGGTATGTATTGCAAGTGCAACATGAGGAGTAAAAAACAAACCACAGTGAGACCAGGTATAGTATGTAACCTGAGTCAAGTGCCGTATAGGTAAAAGAAGAGCAGAGACTCACCTGAAAGAGACCGGGTGCTATATCACCCAGGGTGACGCTACCCCAATGCGCGTTTCGGCGTGCCTTCGTCTGGGGGTAACGCCATCACTGTGAATCGTATATTTACAGGCTTTCTCAACCAATAGAAAGTTGATTATACATACTTGTCCTCAGCTGTGGATGTATGATGGCGCTCGAGGTTCCAGTCGAACCGCATCCAGCTGCCTCGCGGCCGGCGTCCCGCCGACACGCCCACGAACGGACGGTAGCGTCGTGAGGATGCACAGGCGCGAGGGTCGGGGGCGGTGCTAAGCAACGCGCGCACACACCACAGAAGAGGAGGAGAAATAGGACAGCATATACCGAGTTAAATCCAGTACACACAAGGACAGGGAAGTGTCCTTACCTGTCACAGGGTGGGCAGATGCCCCATGGCTCATGATAAACAGATCAGGACCCTCGATAGATTATAGCTCTACCCCCTGGCAAGAGGGACACTGGGCTAATGTCACATGTTTTTCTAGCTGGACACACTGTTATTGTCTCCAAGTACAAACCAAAGGTATGACATTTAGTCCGCACATACACTCAGCTTGCAATGACTTAAAAACAGCCACGTGCAGTGTATTGGTGTAGATGCTGTGAACGGAAAAGATCTAACCTGTAACAACCATACTGTACAAGACCTTAACACCGAAGGTCAGTTAAAAGGATATAAGCTGGCGAAAGGGATAAAATTAGCCAAATTATTTGCCCAATTATTTAATAGCACAGCAGTGGCAGTTTCAGAAGACATATACTTAGTTTGTGGACACAAAGTGTACAAATGGTTATCCGAGAATGTCACAGGACTGTGCACCATCGCCAGGCTTACTCCTGCCAGCTTTATAGTACCACACTCTGAAATTGACATAAATGCTATTCCTAAACACACCTTGTACCGCAGGGCCAAAAATAACACACCCAGACCAAACGGTAAGCCACATGTTGTAGAAATGAGCATTTCCAATAAAATTGTTAGTTTCATCTTCGTATATCCAATGATAGTGCAGATGTGGGATCATTTGGTGGTAGCAACAGATTACCTAGATGACCAAATATGGGAAGTGATGAGACTTATGAATACCTCGAACATTGTGCAAAACCAGTTAATCATTGCCACTAACCAACACACATTAGTTCTAGACTATGTTACAGCTAAAGATGGAGGTAAGTGCCAGGTTGTGGGACCGCTTGTTAACATTACATAGACCCGCAGGGTAATTTGCAAGTTAAGGTGGGCCTAGAGAAAATGGTGGATCTAAGGGATAAATGGCTGGATGCATATAAAGCTGATAAAGATACATGGTGGTCTGATACCTTCTCTTTCCTTAACTCCGCCAACTGGTTTACAGGTATTGGAGGTTGGCTCATGGGAATTGTCCAACTAATATTGCAGGTATAGATAAACCAACACTGTTTCCCTATTATTTATCAAGTATGTGATCCATTATCATTTATAGCGTAACCAATAAAAGATATATGGATCTATGTAAATTCCAAATCACAGCTCAAGCAACAAGATTTTATACAAAATCACTGATGTTTATTAATACAAAATAGAGTTGTGACCACTGGCCACACAGACATTAAGAACACTTAAAATGTCATTCAGACCGCAAATGTGTGGTAATTACAATACATATACGTAAAGTGCAAGTGCTAAAATACTCTACAGCAATAAGATACAGTCAGTGCCTAGCAGGGAGTATTATCCTGTCTATAATATATTATCAAAGGGTCAAACAGTGGATCCTAGACTCTATGGACATCAACTCACACTATGTTATCTGAAAAGTAGTATAATGAACACAAGGTAAAGCATACTGACCAAAGTATCTACCACAACACCAGCAGTCCGTGCCCCGACGCGCGTTTCGCCGTCAGCTTTTTCAAGGGGTAATGACAAGCACTTCATAGCCGGGTATATATAGTCCCTATGATGGGCGGAATCATATCCACCTAACCAATAGATCAAGAGCACACTGATGAGGAGGTAGAGTCCCACAAATTCCTCACCTGTATAGTACAACCTCACTTGCCTCGTGTATTATGGCGCACGAACCGCCGCGCACCACCGATGCCCGCGTACACGGCCGTAGCAATGACGCAGGACGGCCACGCTCATCAGAGGGCACCAACACATCTTGGTCATCCTTTACTACGCCACTCGGTACACGGAGGCGGTGCCACTGCGTCATACATCAGCCAAACTCCTAGCTAAGGAGTTAATGGAGATGTTTTCCCGAGTGGGTCTGCCTAAAGAGGTTCTGACTGACCAAGGGACCCATTTTATGTCCAAGGTCATGAGAGAACTCTGTAAGTTGCTCCACATAAAACTGTTGTGGACATCAGTCTATCACCCGCAAACGGACGGCCTAGTGGAGAGGTTTAATCAAACATTAAAAAATATGTTAAAAAGAGTGGTGTTTAAGGATGGGAGGGACTGGGATCTTCTTCTGCCCTATATCATGTTGGCAGTGCGAGAGGTGCCCCAGGCCTCTACTGGGTTCTTGCTCTTCGAACTGCTATACGGCAGACACCCTCGCGGTCTATTGGACGTGCCCAAAGAGGGGTGGGAACAACAACCCACACCGCACAAAAGTGCTGTTGAGTATGTCACCCAGATGCAAGTCCGGATTGAAACAGTGTTACCTCTGGTTAGGGAGCATATGGAGGCAGCACAGCGAGCCCAGAGTAGGGTCTATAAATGGCAGGCTCGGACCTGGAACTTTAACCCAGGTGATCAAGTATTGGTGCTGGTACCAACCGTAGACAGTAAGTTCCTAGCTAGGTGGCAGGGGCCCTACGAGGTACTTGAAAAAAATTGGAGAGGTAGATTACAAGGTACATTAGCCGGGGAGACAAAAACCGGAGCAGGTGTACCATGTGAATCTGCTCAAACCCTGGAAAGATAGGGAAACCTGTACGGAAGACAGCCCACGTCCAGGGTTTCTAGGGGAAGCGGATTCGGTCCCTCTGACTGAAGCGACTGCCACAATGAAAATTGCTATAAGAAAATTTAGACTGGCACATTCTTATTCATAGTCATAGGCGCATATCCATAAAGCAAACATGGTTGATAAAAAAAAATAATGCCTGCACACACATAAGCAGTAAAGCTGAGAAATGGGGATCATTCTAAATTCAAGTGGTATTATACCTACTATAAATGGATCAATGGAAGCTTTTAGCGCACATTTTGATCAAACTTGTGTCGGGCCCATCTATCAAGCGTCAAGGTGGCTTCCGCAGACGGGTCCCTATCACTAATATACCGCCTCTCTTGGACTTATCCAAGTCCACATTTTCAGGGCAGTGTACGAACCAGCTACATTGCTCAGAAGCCCCAGGCAGTTGAGTGTTTGCTCAGTCTAAAAGAGGCGCTACCCTCAATAAATACTATAAGTGAAAATTGCTGAAGCCTCTCCTCTAAACAGGCTCATGAAGCCAGCAAGTTCGTTAGTCGGAACACAGATGTGTTCTCGGACCTTCCTAGACGCACTTCCATAATCCAACATTATCACTGAGCCTCAGGCAAAACTCTGGTTAAAATCATACTGGGTACCCGAGTCTCGGCGACAAGCCAAGACTCGGAGAAAGTGCAGCTAATGCTACAGCTAGGTGTCATAGAGGAGTCAAAGTGAATGGGCCAGTCCGATAGTCTTAATACCCAAGCCGGATAGGACATTGCACTTCTGTAACGACTTCCGCAAACTGAATGAGGTGTCCAAGTTTGACGCATATCCCATGAGCTTATTGAGAAGTTAGGCCAAGCCCAGTATTTCTCTGTGTTGGACCTCACCAAAGGGTACTGGCAGGTACCCTTGACGGAGGCTGCCAAGGAAAAAACAGCTTTCATCACACCAGAGGGGCTATATCAGTACAACGTATTACCCTTTGGTCTACATGGCGCTCCCGCCACGTTTTAAAGGCTAATGGACATTGTACTCCGTCCACATCGTCGGTACACTTCGGCGTACTTGGATGATATCGTTATCCACAGCACCGACTGGGAAAGTCAACTACCTAAAGTACAGGCTGTAGTGCACTCCCTTAGGAAGGCTGGCTTAACCGCTAACCCAAAAAAGTGCACAATAGGGTTAGAAGAGACCAAGTACCTGGGGTATGTCATTGGGCGCGGAATTATTAAACCTCAGGTAAACAAAATTGAGGCAATACGGAATTGGCCACGACCGCTCACTACTCGGCAAGTAAAGTCGTTCCTGGGTATGCTGGGGTACTATATGAGGTTTTTTCCCCAATTTGCTACAGTCGCTGCACCATTGACAGGCCTTTTGAAGGGACACAAGTCAGTGATGGCCCAGTGGAATGAGCAGGCGGAAAAGGCTTTCTCCGCTCTGAAGTCGGCCCTGTGTGGGTCCCCAGTGTCGGTTACGCCCGACTTCAAGAGGGAGTTTGTGGTACAGACAGATGCCTCTGAAGTAGGCCTTGGAGCTGTACTCTCTCAGGACATCAATGGGGAGGAACATCCAGTTGTTTTCCTGAACCGCAAACTTACCCCAGCCGAGACTAGGTACAGTATAGTGGAGAGAGAGTGCCTGGCCATCAAGTGGGCACTCGAGTCGCTCCGCTATTATCTGTTGGGGAGAAAGTTCCGTCTGGTAACTTACCACCCCTGTCAAGTGGATGAGCCAAGCCAAAGAGAGGAATGCTCGGGTCACCAGGTGTTTTTTTGACTCTAAAGAACTTTAAGTTTTCCGTGGAACATAGGGCAGGCAGGTTACAGGGAAATGCAGATGCCCTGTCCCGGGTACACTGTCTGGTGGGTGTTCACCCCCTCACGGTTGAACAAAGGGGGAAGGTATGTAGGAAAGCGCAAGGGGTCGTCATTAACGGAAGATATGCATCACCGAGGTTCCTGGCCTCGGTGAGGTAAGAGCCAGTAATTTTAAGTGTCATCGGCAGCTAGTGCTCACTGACATTATTCGTTATTTAGTGTGGCTGTAAAGCCGATCCGGGCCGGCTCTTACTGGGAGCAGCGTGGGTGGTTGTTCCGCAGGTTCCAGGCCGGGTTTTGGTTAGGGATATAAAACCCAGCCAGCAGTCTCAGCTGGTGTGGATTATCCTTCATATCACAGTGGAGCTTTGCTAGTCTCTGTGTTGGAGCCTGAGAGTTTCGGCCGGGATTAAGGCCTGCTATCTTGTTTGGATGAAAGCATGTGGATTTTTGTTTCACCCAAGGACTTATGTGTTGCTGCCTGGTGTGAACAAACACCAGACTCAAGGTGACAGTTTTTTCCTTAAACTGACATTTTGTTGTCACTTTCCTTGTGTGTGAAAAAACACTGAACTGTTTAAGTTAAAGATGTTGTCGTTGCCCTGTCTACCAGAGCAAATCCCCACACCATGTACTGTGACATCACTGTGTTTGTTACCTCTGTGCTGTGACATCACTGTGGTTATTATCTCTGTGCTGTGACATCACTGTGTTTGCTACCCCTGTGCTGTGACATCACTGGTTATTATCCCTGTACTGTGACATCACTGTGGTTATTATCCCTGTGCTGTGAAATCACTGTGGTTATTATTCCTGTGCTGTGAAATCACTGTGGTTATTATTCCTGTGCTGTGACATCACTGTGATTGTTATCCCTGTGCTGTGACATCACTGTGTTTATTATTAGAGATGAGCGAATTTCATATTTTGAAATTTGTTCATACTTCGTTTGTTGGTAAAAGGTGAATTGCTGTATGGATTTCGTTACCACGGACCATAACGCAATTCTATGACGGAATGCATAACGGAATACCTTTAGAGGCATTCCATTATTCATTCCGTCATAATAGAAGTCTGTGGGCTGCAAAACGGATACGTAACGAAATCCATAAAGCAATTCCCCTTTTACCAGCAAAAGAAGTGTGAACTAATTTCATAAGCGAAAATTCGCTCATTTCTATTTATTATCCCTGTGCTATGACATCACTGTGTTTATTATTCCTGTTCTGTGACATCACTGTGTTTATTATTCCTGTTCTGTGACATCACTGTGTTTATTATCCCTGTGCTGTGACATCACTGTGGTTATTATTCCTGTACTGTGACATTACTGTGGTTATTATCCATGTACTGTGACATCACTGTGTTACCTCTGTGCTGTGACATCACTGTGGTAATTATTCCTGTGCTGTGACATCGCTGTGGTTATTATCCCTGTACTGTGACATCACTGTAGATATTACCTCTGTGCTGTGACATCACTGTTGTTATCCCTGTGCTGTGACATCACTGTTGTTATCCCTGTATTGTGACATCACTGTTTATTATCCCTGTACTGTGACATCAGTGGGTTTATTATCCCTGTATTGTGACATCACTGTGTTTGTTACCCTGTGCTGTGACATTACTGTGTTTATTATCCTTGTGCTGTGACATCACTGTGGTTATTATCCCTGTATTGTGACATCACTGTGTTTATTATCCCTGTATTGTGATATCACTGTGTTTGTTTTCCCTGTGCTGTGACAGACAGCTACTTGAAGAAACCCAGTGACCGCATCCAGCTTCAGAGAGAGAGAGAGAAAGTATAAGGGACAGATACGACTTCTCCAATGCAGCGTATTACGGTACCAGCAAAATGTATGAGATTACACAATTCTCATGTACACTTTGTATTTTTTTTTCCTGCAGAAATTGACCTGCCGTGCGGATTTCCAAATACACAGCATGTCAATTATGTTTGTGATTTTAGCTGCGGATTTTACCCTGTTCCAATGAAGGGTGAGGTCTGGGGCAAAACCGCACCAAATCTGCACCAAAAACTGCTGTTAGACATTGTGGATTTTGGTGTGGATGTGGTGCAGAAACACAGATAAATCCGAAAAATCATGCAAATCTTATGTGCGTTCAACCGCACCCGTGTGCAGGTGGCCTAAGGCCTCTTTTACATGAGCGATACGGATTGTGTCAGGATCTGTTCAGGAAAAACTGATGGTTTTGTATGCAAGTTCAATCAGTTTTTTTGTGATTGCGTTCAGTGTGTGCGTTTTTTTTTTATTTTTTTGTCCAGATTGTATCCGGATTACATGCGTTTTTCACCTATGTGAAGAAAAACCAATGTTTTTATGTTCATGAAAGTCGATGTTTTTTTTATTTTTGTTTTTTTTTAGGACAAATACTCACAATAAAAAATTCTTATAGCCAATAAATCCAGACCGTTTATATATATTATTATTTATTTATATTTCATAATCAATATGTTTATATACATCACAGTATAATGAATAAAATATGTACATAGAAAATTATGCATCAATACATATGAATCAAGACATTGTAGTAATCTGAAATGTTTTTCTCTAAGGTTACCGATGCCATTTAACAGAATTGTGTAGCGTGCTGCTGTGTTCTACCCCATAAACGCATAGAAAACATTTAGTCAAGAGCATCTGTCCGTCACAAAATAGATCATAACAGAGCATAAAAACCACAGTCTACAGTCGTGGCCAAAAGTTTTGAGAATTACATAAATATTGGAAATTGGAAAAGTTGCTGCTTAAGTTTTTATAATAGCAATTTGCATATACTCCAGAATGTTATGAAGAGTGATCAGATGAATTGCATAGTCCTTCTTTGCCATGAAAATTAACTTAATCCCAAAAAAAACTTTCCACTGCATTTCATTGCTGTCATTAAAGGACCTGCTGAGATCATTTTAGTAATCGTCTTGTTAACTCAGGTGAGAATGTTGACGAGCACAAGGCTGGAGATCATTATGTCAGGCTGATTGGGTTAAAATGCCAGACTTGACATGTTAAAAGGAGGGTGATGCTTGAAATCATTGTTCTTCCATTGTTAACCATGGTGACCTGCAAAGAAACGCGTGCAGCCATCATTGCGTTGCATAAAAATGGCTTCACAGGCAAGGATATTGTGGCTACTAAGATTGCACCTCAATCAACAATTTATAGGATCATCAAGAACTTCAAGGAAAGAGGTTCAATTCTTGTTAAAAAGGCTTCACGGCGTCCAAGAAAGTCCAGCAAGCGCCAGGATCATCTCCTAAAGAGGATTCAGCTGCGGGATCGGAGTGCCACCAGTGCAGAGCTTGCTCAGGAATGGCAGCAGGCAGGTGTGAGTGCATCTGCACGCACAGTGAGGCGAAGACTTTTGGAAGATGGCCTGGTGTCAAGAAGGGCAGCAAAGAAGCCACTTCTCTACAAAAAAAACATCAGTGACAGATTGATCTTCTGCAGAAAGTATGGTGAATGGACTGCTGAGGACTGGGGCAAAGTCATATTCTCCGATGAAGCCTCTTTCCGATTGTTTGGGGCATCTGGATAAAGGCTTGTCCGGAGAAGAAAAGGTGAGCGCTACCATTAGTCCTGTGTCATGCCAACAGTAAAGCATCCTGAGACCATTCATGTGTGGGGTTGCTTCTCATCCAAGGGAGTGGGCTTACTCACAATTTTGCCCCAAAACACAGCCATGAATAAAGAATGGTACCAAAATACCCTCCAACAGCAACTTCTTCCAACAATCCAACAACAGTTTGGTGAAGAACCATGCATTTTCCAGCACGATGGAGCACCGTGCCATAAGGCAAAAGTAATAACTAAGTGGCTTGGGTCCAAGGCCTGGAAACTCCCCAGATCTTAATCCCATTGATAACGTGTGGTCAATCCTCAAGAGGCGGGTGGACAAACAAAAACCCATTAATTCTGACAAACTCCAAGAAGTGATTATGAAAGAATGGGTTGCTATCAGTCAGGAATTGGCCCAGAAGTTGATTGAGAGCATGCCCAGTCGAATTGCAGAGGTCCTGAAAAAGAAGGGCCAACACTGCAAATACTGACTCTTTGCATGTCATGTAAATGTCATGTAATTGTCGATAAAAGCCTTTGAAACGTATGAAGTGCGTGTAATTATATTTCACTATATCACAGAAACAACTGAAACAAAGATCTAAAAGCAGTTTAGCAGCATACTTTGTGAAAACTAATATTTGTGTCATTCTCAAAACTTTTAGCCACGACTGTACATTCGCACATTGAAAAGAGATCACACTTTGCTTCAAAGTTTTTTTTATATGGAGCTGATGCATCTCAGGTTTGGTTCTCATGATGAAAAAGAGCTCAGGACATGGGAAATGTAATCGAAAATTGTTCTTAAAGGCAAACCTGTAACTTCTCCTTTCTATTTTAGGAAATAATTGAATTCCACATGAAATTACAATTCTGGAGCATTTATTCTTATGACTTGATGTTATACCATTCCTCTATTATTGCTGCTAGGAAGGAGGAATAATTCGAGGAGGAAAGGCAGCTATAGAATGAAAATACGGTACACATTAGAATAAAAATGTATTTATGGCACAACCCTTTTCAATCTTGCAAACATTAGCTGCTTAAACAGGAGGGTGGTTCACAGTATAAGACATTGTCAATTTCATCTTACTATTTGAAGATTTATACACCAGACTTCTGTGTAATCCAGCTGCGAAAATACGTGACCTCTGTGTACACACCGGGCTTCATGGGTAGAGCACATCCATAGCCAAAACTGACGATTCCTATGAGTGACCACCTGTTATTAGACTGTAGGGCAACCAAAGGTCCTCCAGAGTCCCCCTAGAATAAAACAGAACATTAGTGGACCAGGGAATTGGAGTAGTTTTCTAAGTACCATATTTCTTACCCCATAAGACACATTTTATCCCCCCAAAAGTGGGGGGGGGGGAAATGCCCCTGCGTCTTATAGGGTGAATACTAATGAGCGCTTCCATTATGGAAGTGCTCATTAGTAACGGAGGATCGGGAAGCAGTGAAGGCTCTGTACTCACCGCTTCCTGATCCTCGGCTGTCCTGTAGCTGCACACAGCATGAGGGCGCTGTGACCTCACACTGTGCGCATCAGTTCACAGCACAGCCGTTGAGAAGCGGAGGCATCCGGAGTAGGAGAAGTGAGTGTTTTTTTATTTTATGTGCTCTGTGGCATGGGGGCTGATGAGAGGCATATGGGGGGGCTGATGAGCGGCATATGGGGGTTTATAAAAGGCATGGGGGGCTGATGAGAGGCATGGGGCTCTTATTTGAGGTCTGTTTGGAGGTCATTCATATTGGGGTCTGAGCTGGGGTCTTATTGGGGTCTAATTAACATTGGTGGTCTGATTGGGGCTGTGAGCTGAGGTCTAATTAGCATTGGGGGTCTGATTGCTGGTCTGATCTGAGGTCTGGTGCGTCTTATAGGGCGAAAAATACGGTAACCTGTTTTTTAGGCATTTCTTCTCAATCAAATGAAGAGTTTGTCTCCTCAAACAGCTGATTTAGCCAGGGAAGCTGCAAACAGATAAATCACTGTCCATGTAATATAAGGACAGCTCAATTCTGAAAGAACAGGAGCAGTTCTCATAGAAGAGCTCTCCATTCTGACTGCATACATTTAGGCTGTCTAAACCTGCCAAAAACACAGAAATATAGTGGCAATACTGGAGGAGCAGCTCAACCCCTAACACTGTAGCGTGTTTTACATTGGGGGAGCAGCCCCACCGCATGTGGACCGCAGCAAACGACTATCCCCAGCAAAAAATGCATACGGTGGAGGATGTCGGCGCGGTCCACATGCACCACAAGGGCATCCTACACAAAACGGAGCATTGTGCGGATGTAAATACAATCATATAAATCACAGAAAAAATGCACCCAATGCACAAATGCTCCCCCAATGTAAAACACGCTACAGTGTTAGGGGTTGAGCCGCTCCTCCAGTATTGCCACTATATTTCTGTGTTTTTGTCTTGTTTTATATGTAGTGTATGTGCTGTTACCTGGCATTCAAACACTCTTTTGCACCTGGTGACCTCCATCACAGGGTCTGATATGGGTGTGGCTTGCAGTCTTGGCTTTGTTCACATTGCACTAGTTGTCCTGCTAGGCATTTGTGTGGAAGCCTGGCTGCGAGCTGGACTACATCACCTTCAGACCGTGTTCACACCATAGGTAGCGTAGTGGTAGGACCCTTTGCCATGCTGAGTGACCGTGACATGGTGCAATGATGGGCTCCGATATTTTCCTGACAGGAATATATTGGCGAAAGTCTCAGCTTTTAATATCTGCATTTATGACTAGCCAGTATAGTCAGTGGCATATCCGTTTGGTGCATTTTTTCTGTGATTTATATGATTGTATTTACATCCGCACAATGCTCCGTTTTGTGTAGGATGCCCTTGTGGTGCATGTGGACCGCGCCGACATCCTCCACCGTATGCATTTTTTGCTGGGGATAGTCGTTTGCTGCGGTCCACATGCGGTGGGGCTTCTCCCCCAATGTAAAACACGCTACAGTGTTAGGGGTTGAGCCGCTCCTCCAGTATTGCCACTATATTTCTGTGTTTTTGTCTTGTTTTATATGTAGTGTATGTGCTGTTACCTGGCATTAAAACACTCTTTTGCACCTGGTGACCTCCATCACAGGGTCTGATATGGGTGTGGCTTGCAGTCTTGGCTTTGTTCACGTTGCACTAGTTGTCCTGCTAGGCGTTTGTGTGGAAGCCTGGCTGCGAGCTGGACTACATCACCTTCAGACCGTGTTCACACCATAGGTAGCGTAGTGGTAGGACCCTTTGCCATGCTGAGTGACCGTGACGTGGTGCAATGATGGGCTCCGATATTTTCCTGACAGGAATATATTGGCGAAAGTCTCAGCTTTTAATATCTGCATTTATGACTAGCCAGTATAGTCAGTGGCATATCCGTTTGGTGCATTTTTTCTGTGTCTAAACCTGCACCAGATTTATCACAGGGGCTCAGGCTGGATGATAAATCTGGCGCAGGAACAGGCCACCAGAGAGGCTGACGCTTTTTCCTATAGTGTGCAAGCACGACCACCACTGATGGATTGTAGGATGGTTATAACCATGGAAACGAGCAGTGTATAATGTGATGGAAAAATGAATGCAGCCAGCAAAGGAAGCAATATGGACAATCGCAATACATTACAAAGTGCCTTGTACTGTATTAACTTTCTCTACATGGTAAATGCCATTTACTGAAGTGAGACAACCCCTTTAAAGGCCGTGCTGGACTGAGACCGTAAGGTACACAGTTATGGCAATAGACTTTACTGCTTGTGGAAAGGGTGAATTGCCTCCAGCACCCACCACACTTCTGAGATGGACAGTCTATCTGGATCTAAGGATTGCACCCTGCAGATAGGCCATTACAGAAAGTGTTATTGAGAACAGAACTGCACGCCTATGGTTATTAGAGTAGACTGTGAAGTGTACCTAGAGGAGAGACTCAGGGAGGACTACCACCATCATTGCTATCTCCTATATACAACCTTTGGGAGGATCCTGCTGTGTTAAATATTTAAGAATTATACCTGCTATTTGCATTTCTACTGTAACTCCCATCATCTGTTCAGTAAAGAGAGAGACATTTATTCTAACTAAATGGGCCTGGTCTTTGTTTTCACCATCAGCTGGGCTTAGGCCTGCTCTCCTGCCTTGTACCCTGCTGCCACCATCAGTGCCACTACCACCACTCTTGTCCTCTCTCCTACTCCCTTCCTGGGCTTGTTGCACAATGAGAACATAGCCTTACAGTGTTTCTCAGCTCCATCCTTCAAGTACCACCAACAGGTCATTTTTTCCAAGTGAGCACCCGTCCTGACCTACCAGCACTGACTGGTTTGCATAGCATTATATTGATTTATGATGCTATATAACCCTTATAGTTTTGGAATGCATTGTATAATACTGACAGCATCATGGTTTACATAGCATCATAAATCAGTATAATTCTATGCGACCCCATCTGTGCTTGGAGGTCAGGACGGGTGCTCTCGCTGACACATTCTGTGAGTCGAATGCGTAGAACTCGCTCCTGCTGGAGCCTTATTTTTGTGCAAGGGATATCAATATTATCATTGCATTATGTTGTAAGGTGTTCTCTCTATGGGTCCTTAAAAACATGACTTTTGCTCATGTAAAAAAAACACCAGAATAAGCACTTTTTTTTTTTGGCATTTTTTTTCTTCTTGTGTTACACTAGTGTTTTGTCCATGGTGTTTTTCCCCTATAAAGAAGGTGTGTCCTGTGTTTCAGATTTCTCATTGACCTTAAGCTAATATCTGGAGCTGGCATTTTCACAGAAAAAAAAAGCAGATGGGAAAAAAAGGTACTAAAAATGGAAACGTGCAGAAAACTTCATGATGATATTGGAACTTAATGACTGGAGTTAAATGTTCACTGTCCAGTTTAAGACCAGTGATTGACAGCTATCTCTGTATACACAGTCATAGAGGGAAGGCTGTCAATCACTGATAGGACCTCCTCCTTGTCTTCAGTCAGTGACTGACAGCTATCTCTGTATACACAGTCATAGAGGGAAGGCTGTCAGTCACTGATAGGACCGTCTCCTTGTCTTCTGTCAGTGACTGACAGTTATCTCTGTATACACAGTCATAGAGGGAAGGCTGTCAGTCACTGATAGGACCGTCTCCTTGTCTTCAGTCAGTGACTGACAGCTATCTCTGTATACACAGTCATAGAGGGAAGGCTGTCAATCACTGATAGGACCGTCTCCTTGTCTTCAGTCAGTGACTGACAGCTATCTCTGTATACACAGTCATAGAGGGAAGGCTGTCAGTCACTGATAGGACCTCCTCCTTGTCTTCAGTCAGTGATTGACAGCTATCTCTGTATACACAGTCATAGAGGGAAGGCTGTCAGTCACTGATAGGACCTCCTCCTTGTCTTCAGTCAGTGACTGACAGCTATCTCTGTATACACAGTCATAGAGGAAAGGCTGTCAGTCACTGATAGGACTGTCTCCTTGTCTTCAGTCAGTGACTGACAGCTATCTCTGTATACACAGTCATAAAGGGAAGGCTGTCAGGCACTGATAGGACCTCCTCCTTGTCTTCAGTCAGTGACTGACAGCTATCTCTGTATACACAGTCATAGAGGGAAGGCTGTCAGTCACTGATAGGACCGTCTCCTTGTCTTCAGTCAGTGACTGACAGCTATCTCTGTATACACAGTCATAGAGGGAAGGCTGTCAGTCACTGATAGGACCATCTCCTTGTCTTCAGTCAGTGACTGACAGCTATCTCTGTATACACAGTCATAGAGAGAAGGCTGTCAGTCACTGATAGGACCGTCTCCTTGTCTTCAGTCAGTGATTGACAGCTATCTCTGTATACACAGTCATAGAGGGAAGGCTGTCAGTCACTGATAGGACCTCCTCCTTGTCTTCAGTCAGTGACTAACAGCTATCTCTGTATACACAGTCATAGAGGGAAGGCTGTCAGTCACTGATAGGACCGTCTCCTTGTCTTCAGTCAGTGACTGACAGCTATCTCTGTATACACAGTCATAGAGGGAAGGCTGTCAGTCACTGATAGGACCGTCTCCTTGACTTTAGTCAGTGACTGACAGCTATCTCTGTATACACAGTCATAGAGGGAAGGCTGTCAGTCACTGATAGGACCTCCTCCTTGTCTTTAGTCAGTGACTGACAGCTATCTCTGTATACACAGTCATAGAGGGAAGGCTGTCAGTCACTGATAGGACCACCTCCCTGACTTCAAAGCCCAGAATGAGCAGGAATTTAAATGAATAAATTACAAGTTTTACTGCATCATTTCCCATAAAACTACATATCAATGTGCTCAGCTCCTCCTGCTCTATAACATACTGCACTGCATTTTTATGGTGACAGGTTCCCTTTAATGGTGCTTTAACATCTACATTCACTTACAGTGTACAAAACCTTCTGAAAACTAGATGTTCCAGATGGGTGAAATCTGTGGCTTAGGGCTCCATTACACCAACAGATTATGTGACCAATATCTGTCCAATTAGACCAATAGTCGGTGTGTATAACAAAAGATCTGTGATTGCTCAGAAAATCTGTCAGATAATCTGTTGGTATAATACAGCCCTAAATCTGTAATGAAATCTGCTTATAAGGCCTCATGCACACGACCGTTGTGTGTTTTGCGGTCCGCACACCGCGGAACGGCACAGACAGCTTTTAATATATTTGCCTATTCTTGTCCGCAATGCGCGGACAAGAATAGGACTTGTTATATTTTTTGGGGCGGACCACGGAACTGAGCAACGGATGCGGACAGCACACGGAGTGCTGTCCGCATTTTTTGCGGCCCCATTGAAGTGAATGGGTCCGCATCCGAGCCGCCAAAGCTGCGGCTCAGATGCGGACCAAAACAACGGCCGTGTGCATGAGGCCTAAGAATCCACTAGCTCTACTAGATGAAAAACTACAATCCTTTTATTTGTATGAAATACAAATCCTTTTATTTCCATATGAAATGTTCTTATGTATTTAACCTCTTCAGGACACATGACGTACCTGTACGGCATGTTGTCCCGGTACTTAAGGACACATGACGTACCGGTACGTCATGTGTATTTCCGATCACCGCCGCCCGGCAGGCGGTGATCGGAACAAGGTGCCTGCTCAAATCGTTGAACAGGCACCTTGGCTAAATGTGCGGGGGAAGGGGGTCCTGTGACCCCCCACGTATCGGCGATCACCGCAAACCGCAGGTCAATTCAGACCTGCGGTTTGCGGGCGGGTCCCCGTGGGGCTGTAGGGGGTACCCGATGGCATGGAAGGCAGCGCGATGCCTAAAGAAGGCATTGCGCTGCCTTCCGGTGACGAGCCTGTGAGATCCAGCCCCCTGGATCTCACAGGCTGGAAGCTGTATGAGTAAGTATTACTCATACAGCCAATGCATTCCAGGTATCGCCGCGTCCATATCGACCGGCTCTATAAACATATCACATAACCTAACCCCTCAGATGAACACCGTAAAAAATAAAAACTGTGCTAAATAAACCATTTTTTGTCACCTTACATCACAAAAAGTAAAACAGCTAGCGATCAAAAAGGCGTATGCCCACCTAAATAGTACCAATCTAACCATCACCTCATCCTGCAAAAAAAGAGCCCCTACCTGAGACAATCGCCCTAAAAATAAAAAAAACTATGGCTCATAATATGGAGACACTAAAACATCATTTTTTTTGTTTTAAAAAAGCTGTAAGGCTAGGTCTACACGACGACATTTGTCGCGTGACAGATAGGGCACAACTACACTGCAACAATTGTAGCGCAACATTTTGTTGCACCAATGTCGCGCAACAATTTTTATAATGGCAGTCTATGGTGTCGCACTGCAACATGCAACATGCTGCGACTGCGATGCAACAGTCGCAGAAAAATCCATCTCGAATGGATTTTCTGCGACTGTTGCGTCGCAGTCGCAGCATGTTGCATGTTGCAGTGCGACACCATAGACTGCCATTATAAAAATTGTCGCGCGACAAATGTCGTCATGTAGACCTAGCCTTAATGTGTAAAACTTACATAAATAAAAAAAATGTATACATATTAGGTATCGCCGCGTCCGTATCGACCGGCTCTATAAAAATATCACAAGACCTAACCCCTCAGGTGGACACTGTAAAAAATAAAAATTGTGCTAAATAAACAATTTTGTGTCACCTTACATCACAAAAAGTGTAATAGCAAGCGATCAAAAAGTCACACGCACCCCAAAATAGTGCCAATCAAACCGTAATCTCATCCCGCAAAAATCATACCCTACCCAAGATAATCGCCCAAAAACTGAAAAAAAAAGGCTCCCAGACTATGGAAACACTAAAACATGATTTTTTTTGTTTCAAAAATGAAATCATTGTGTAAAACTTACATAAATAAAAAAAAAATGTATACATATTAGGTATCTCTGCGTCCGTGACAACCTGGTCTATAAAAATACCACATGATCTAACCTGTCAGATGAATGTTGTAAATGACAAAAAATAAAAACAGTGCCAAAACAGCTATTTCTTGTTACCTTACCTCACAAAAAGTGTAATATAGAGCAACCAAAAATCATATGTACCCTAAAATAGTATAAACAAAACTGCCACCCTATCCCGTAGTTTCTAAAATGGGGTCACTTTTTTGGAGTTTCTACTCTAGGGGTGCATCAGGGGGGCTTCAAATGGGACATGGTTTTAAAAAAAACAGTCCAGCAAAATCTGCCTTCCAAAAAAACGTACTGCGCCCTGCCGCCCTGCCGTGTGCCCGTACAATGGTTTACGACCACATATGGGGTGTTTCTGTAAACTACAGAATCAGAGCCATAAATATTGAGTTTTGTTTGGCTGTTAACCCTTGCTTTGTAACTGGAAAAAAATTATTAAAATGGAAAATCTGCCAAAAAAGTGAAATTTTGAAATTGTATCTCTATTTTCCATTAATTCTTGTGGAACACCTAAATGGTTAACAAAATTTGTAAAATCAGTTTTGAATACATTGAGGGGTGTAGTTTCTAGAATGGGGTCATTTTTAGGTGGTTTCTATTATGTAAGCCTCACAAAGTGACTTCAGACCTGAACTGATCGTTGAAAAGTGGGTTTTTGAAAATTTGCTTCGAAACTTCTAAGCCTTGTAACCTCCCCAAAAAATAAAATGTCATTCCCAAAATGATCCGAACATGAAGTAGACATATGGAGAATGTAAAGTAATAACTATTTTTGTAGGTATTACTATGTATTATAGAAGTAGAGAAATTGAATGGCCTGGATAAGTCAAAGCGTTTTAAAGTTATCACCACTTAAAGTGACACTGGTCAGATTTGCAAAAAATGGCCTGGTCCTGAAGGTGAAATAGGGCTGAGTCCGAAAGGGGTTAAAGGCCATTTGATTTCACTCTTCTAAGCACAATAAAGTATAAAAAAAAGTCCAGTATTTTAGAATCAATAAATGGGGGCTTTATTCAAGAAAATCCTGCAGTTGTTTGGATCTTTTTTCAAGCACTTATTATGTGTGAATTTTTTTAAATAAAGCCCTAATTCATGGAGATACTGGACTTTTTTCTACTTTAGTTTTCCACATTTACAAGCGGAGTCCGTGCAGCAGAGATCCCGGGAGCACAAGGAAGGGGGGGCTAGCTGCAAACTTTTTTACTTTAAGCAAAGTAGCATATTCACATGCTGCCACTTACCTGACATGAATCAATTTTTCCTTCTATATAGCCGGCACATATCATTGATGGCTTTATAAGATATCCATACATCTGGTAATTGCTGCATAACTTTGAATTAATGATTTTCAATTCAGCTTGTTGTAGAACAGATGCTAAACTCCCTGAAAAATGTAATGATTTTTTTTTCATCATCTATTTCATTTTCTTTTACATTCATACGACTTAAGACTTTTAAACTGCTTTCACACAGTCAGTGTTTGATCAGTGTTTGATCAGTGATAGTGAGCCAAAACCAGGTCCATTACACCTTATCTCTGTGTCACCTTCACGCGTGGTTTTGGCTCACAATAACTGACGGAAATCACTGACCAAACTCTGTGTGAAAGCAGCCCTAGGCCCCTTGCACACCACCGTAATCCAGTGATCCGCAAAACACAGATATCGGCTGTGTGCATTTTCCCATCCCGCACGTCCCACCCTATGTTACAATTGCCTATTCTTGTCGGACAAGAATAGGACATGCTCTATCTTTTTTGCAGAACAGCCCTACGAATGCGGACAGCACATGGTGTGTTGACCACAGTTTTTTGTGGCCCCATGTAAATGAATGGGTCCGCAACTCCTCTGCAGAAAAATGCGGATTGGATGCCGACCAAAAGTACGATCATGTGCATGGGGCTTTACTTTGAGTAAATGTTTTTTTTTCCTAACCTCCATCTGTGAGGGTTCCCCATCCAGTTACATAACATGAAGAGTTGTCCGGAAAGATGTCCAGTGCATCCGGTAGACATACTGGTTGTATGTATGGAGTGAACTTTACTGGACTTGATAGCTGGAGAAGCGTAATGTCATTTTGGTATTCCCCACTGGTGTAATTCTCATGGATAATGATATTTTGGAGCTTTAACCCAGATCCAGTACTTAAAGAAATGGTTCCTAAGACGACCGTCCAAGAATTCACATCTCTGCTCCTAGGAAAAGAATAATGTTATATTTTATCGCATTTGACCTTTTTACATACTTTCACCAAAAATGGATAAACAGTGATTCATAGGCTTTAGTGTAGTCAATATACACATTAAAATGAATGGGTACTTGTGCTGTCCATGAAGTTCACTAGATCTGGTCTAGCCAGATACTGCTGTTCACCGCCAGACCCTATTGACTATAATGGGCTCCAGCGGGGATCCGGCATGTTTTTGTCATGAGTGCAGGGTTTCAGTAGGACAAACACTGCATGCATCATTTTTGTGTGGCTGAAACCAGACTTTTTAGTCAATAGGGTCTGGCGGTGGATCTGATATATGCAAGTGTGAGACTAGGCTAAAGACTGACTGTGAGAAAGCAGCCTACCGCTGAGGCCAGTGATAATGATAAATCACAGGGTATGAAAACTAGAGAAGATATGAACTGGAGGTATTACTCATTTTCAGGCCACCCTTTAAAAAAAAAAAAGCTGAATTTTATTTCCCGTTGGATTTATAGTGCTGACATTTTCCACAGCATTGTACAGAGACCACTCGACCAATGGGCTGCTGATCTCTTACTGTTTGCTGCTGGCAGTATTTGTCCTTCATGTCTGCACTGGTTTTAATACATAACTATCTGACTACCATAAACGGGTTTCTGGGAACCCGCTGAATTTCGTCCCAAAAAATGACTGTGCTTGAGACATCTTTGAAACGACTATAAAGGTTTTGCCAGTATTCCAGGTAGTAACATCTTCACTGAGATGTCACATGACTATGGAACCAATCATGGCAATGCCCTATGGCATTACCTCACAGTGACATGCCATGATTATCTGCCATGGTCATTTGATGTCAATACCCAGGGGACTAGGGGTCAGTAAGCAGGAAGGGAACCACCACACGGCATGGTCATGTTGCGGTTGCGATCCAGCCACTGTGTTGGACCACAGCATGGCCGCATGGGTCACGGAGGACTCAAAATAATGAAGACTTCACTGTTTAGTCGTTTTGCCTTGTCAATTGCCGCACGGCACCTTCAATTTCACATGGCTATTAACAATGCAGACTGACTAAACAGTGTGGTCTTCATTAATTTAAGTAGAGCCCTCTGCGGCCCGTTCGGCTGCATCACGACAGCGACACAACCGCGCAGTGTGGTTGTACCTTAAGCTTCCTTCATCTAGTAAAGATGGTACATACTCCTAGTAGCATGGGTGATGGCAAGCGAAGATCGATTCTATATTATTCAGGCCTCATGCAGACCACCGTATTTTGGGTCCGCTTCCGATCCGCATTTTTTCGGATTTTGCATGGATCCATTAATTTCTATAAGGGCCACAAAAAATCTGTACGGTTGTTCTGCATATTATAGACATGTCCTATCCTTGTCCATTTTGCAAGAATAGACATTTCTATTAGGAAACTGTGGCATGCACACAGCAGGTATCCGCGGTTTGCGGACCACAAAACTTGTACGGTCGTGTCCATGAGGCCTCATTCTGTAAATTAGCTGCTCCTGTTATTTTTATCCATTTGAATGGGGTTATTTTTGTGAGAGAAGGTTGATTTCTGCAAGCCACATTCAGGTGAATGGAACAGATTTTCAGTCTCCGGGAGTTTGAGAAACCTGCCAAATGTGAAGACGTTCTCAGATGTATGGAACTCAGTCACAGACATTTCTGCAACATATCTGCTGCAAGTGAATTCACCCTTAGGCCCCTTTCCGACAAGCGAGCTCCACGCATCGGACTTGCAGCGTGAGTATGTGGCAGCTCCAGCCCTGACGAGGTCGCGTAGCATTATACTGATTTATGATGATATGTAACCCTTAGAGGTCTGGAATGTACTGAATAACACTGGCATAATGCTGTCAGTGTTATCCTGTACATTCCAGAACTGTAAGGGTTACATAGCATCATAAGTCAATATAATGCTATGCGACCTCGGCAGTGCTGGGAGGTCAGGACTGGAACTGCGGCATACTCACACTGCGAGTCCTATGCGTGAAACTTGCTCATCTGAAAAGGGCCTTAAAAGGTTGTGCGCCAATTTATATTGATGGCCTGTCCTCAAGATAGTCGATCAGGCGGCACTCCATGCGAGCGCTGGTTCCTGTTCTTTACACTACGTGTCGTCTCCTCTGGAGCGGTGGTGTAGTATAATTATAATTAAATCAAGTGAATGGAGTGAGTACTTGTCATTACAATGCCCCACTGAAACTTCTGACACGAAGTGCAGTGTAATGCATGGAACGCCGACTCCTCATCAAACATCTGATTGGCAGGGGTGCTGGGTGTCGGACCCCAGCGGATCTGATATTGATGACCTATCCTGAGGATAGGTCATCAATATATATGGCAGGACAACCTCTTTAAACTCCTTGGAGTGACTATCCAGGCCACAAGTGGCAAATGTACAGTAGCTTACTATACTAGACATCCCACTGAGCAGATAGTACATACTGTCATGCGAATAATGTTTAACTTACGAACTAAAGCAGTGAGCAGCAGTCACAAGCCAGGAACTGCTAATGAGTGACGCTCCACATTTATGACTCCCTTGAAAGTGTAGACTGGCCTGCCAAGGCCATGAACCCAACGTGGCTGCTGTTCCTCCGACTATTCTGTCTAATGCTGACGGACCTCCGACTCCACAAGCTGTTGAAATAGTAAAATAAGAAAATCTTTTTATGTTCTAGGTACAATCAGAATTTTATATCGATAATGATTTCCGAAAGACCAGCAAAAGAGAGCTTTGGAATCAGTGGTAGACATCATCAGGGTTCTGTCTGTAAAGGCAAACAATAATTAATTAAATTTACTGACAGCAAGCAGAGGCCTTAAGTTGAATGAATACTCTTATGTATGTATTTATGTAAATCGGGGAAATACGTGTGTAATGACCCAGGGTGCCATTACCACCTCTTTTGCACCCTCACTATCTCTATTGGTGTGATCCTGTGTCACCTCATAGTTATTGCCATTTCCTGCAATGTGTGTATGCATTTCCTCATAAACGACTGTTTTACATGTAATGTGCCTGGTTCACCAGCAGGTGGCAGCAAATCTGTGCAGAGCTAGTTTCTCTGAAGCGGAACTTTCTAGTTCCATTTCAGCCCTCTCTAGAGAGGGAGGAGTTAGTTAGTCAAGGTCAGTCTAGTGTACCCTCCTCAGGGAGAGGTTGTGTGTTGGCCAGCAGAGCGCTGCCTGCTCTGCTGGGCCTGCAGGCCCTGCCTGCAAAAGTGCTTTATGGTTGCTTGTCCCATCCTGGGCTTGCATTGCCTTAACCCCAAGCTACGTGAGCTTGATGCCAGGAAGAAGTTCCTAGGATTAAAGATATAGTAAGAGACAGACTACAGACAGCTAAGTTCCAACAGAAGAGGAAAAGTCCCCATTTACCCAGCCAGCATAGCAGAGCTGAGAGAGCTACCACATAGCAGAGCTGAGATTGTTGCAGAAGTGTTTGCCTGCCAGAGTTAAGCGAATACCTGCTGATGACCAAGATAAAGTTTGGAAATTGTTTGGATTACAGTTTATGCCAAGTAAAGCTGTGTTCAACGTTAATACAAAGTCTGGACTCCGTTTATTCTACTCATTCATCACCGAAGTTTAACAACCCCATTTTGCACTTGCTTCGGACTACACCTCGTCTGGGATCCAAGGATATCCATGTGGGTGCACCATGACACATGCCTATAACATCTACAGAGACATTGTAGGCCACTCTACACCACTCTGGCTTTCCTACCCTGGGTTCCACCAATACCATCTACAAAGGGAACTCCATGTCCTCGTTGCTTAACCGCAACTGGCGTCACGACTACTTGCTCTAACAGAGGGACATATATTGTTAAAACCTCTTAAGGGGCAAGGGATCCCCCAGCCGCTGGCAATAGGCCGCTGCACATGCATTAAAATGTAGTGTTTTATGGTACTATACAGTCAGTGACAAAAAAATAACTCATCAGGGAGGAATTGTTTGAATTGAATAAAACTTCATAAGTGTGAATGTAATGATGATATATGCAAGTGATTACAATTAGAGATGAGCGAATCGAAGCTGACGAAGTGGTATTCGATCCGAATTTCAGGAATTAATCGATTTTCTCACGCTTCGTGGTAACAAATAGCATTTTTTTCCTAAAATGGCTGCTGCACATGTTAGGACATGGAGCAAGGAACTCTGGGAATGAGGGATCACCCACAATGCCATGCATGCAGCCAATCAGCAGCCAGACAGCCATGTGATGTCACAGCCCTATAAATAGCCTCAGCCATCTTGGATTCAGCCATTTTCCAGTGTAATTAGTGCAGGGAGAGACGTTAGCAGGCCCTACAGACAGTGCTCAGGAAGACTTGAAAACTTATATTTTGCTCAATAGAAGTTCAGAGAAAGAGCATTAGAAGTGTAGGGCAAGGATAGGGAGGAATTATTCCACAGTATTGAAGCAGAACAGGGTTCAATAGGGGAGTGTAACAGCCTGGGTAATAGGACCAATCCTATTACACCTTGCTGCACTGACTGCTGATCCAAATTGCCATTTATACTGCAGCTCATTTCAGGTTTGCAATACCTCCGTAATTCCAGCAAACCGTTCTTGTTATTGGGGTCTTATTAGCCCTTGTGCGGTGCAGTTATATATATGTTCTAAAGCCTTTTTTGTCATGTATTAGTGGGTGGGGGAAAAAGAGGCTTATTAGCCATTGTGTGTTGAAGTGAGAAAATGACAGCCTTTTTGGCGTGTATTAGTGGCAAAAAAAAATATTTGCCGTTCACGGCTGCAGTTATATATATGTTCCAAAATCTTTATTTTTGCGTGTATTAGTGGGGAAAAAGAAAAAGGGCTTATTAGCCGTTGTGTGTTGAAGTCAGAAAATTATAGTCCTTTTTGGAGTGTATTAGTGGCAAAAAAAAAAAAATTATTTGCCGTTCACGGCCGCGACTTCGTTGCAAGTGACATCAGACACCCCCAGCCAAGAGTTGGTGGGTTCGTCAGACACAACCCTTAGTTGCCATGGCCCGGGAGCAGGCCCTGTGCCCTCACCTGTCCTCAACCTGACTCTGTCCTTTTCTGTTCCCTCACCGCGAGAAGTAGTATATGCTGTAGGCTCTGCTCCACTTTTCAGCGAGGAACAGCTACTAGAGGACAGTCAGCAGCTACTGTCCAGCCAAGATCTGGAGGAGACATCCGCCGCTTCCTCCGCTAGCTGGGCAAGTAGTGATGAGGAGAGTGGCGTGGGAGCTGGTGTTGCGAGCGGTCAGCCTCCTGGCTCAGAGACCGTTGAGGTCGACATCAGTGACGTGCAGACAGTACTCGATGATGATGTAACCGATCGCAATTAGGAGCTGGGTGATGAAGGGGCTTCATCATCATCGGAAGAAGAGGTTTGCAGCTTGCGCCTGACGCAGCGGCGGAGCCAACAAGTCGGTAGCGTGGCTGGGAGTCAGCAGGGTGCAGAAGTGGGAGGTCGGGAGCGAAACGTGCCCGGGGTAGACCACCCGCTTTGCAGGAGCCTACCGGCCCGGAAAGTAGTGGTGCAGGGGTTCACAGAGGCAGTGGCGGTAGCAGTCAGTCAGTGCAGAGTGTTGGGGTTAAAATCACCTACTGTGCGGTGTGGCAATTTTTTTTCAAGCCGCCGGGGGCCATTTGTCGAATCTGTGGGCAGAAGGTGAAGAAGGGCCAGGGTGCCAATGTTGGCACCACGGACCTGCGTCAACATATGCAGTGTCACCATAAACTGGCCTGGGAGAACCGTGGCTCCAATGTGGTGGTCCAGCCTGCCGCAGGAACTGCTACATCAATCAGTGGTACACACCCAATTTCAGACAGTCAAGGCTCCACCACCTCAGCCGAAGGAAGCTGTTTGCCCTTCCCATCATCTGCTGGTCCTGATGCCCCTGCTCGTCGCCCTCCTACTCCTCGTCAGTCATTCCGTCAGCAATCGATCACCGAAGCGATTGCCAAGAGACAACAGTATGCCTGCACTCATCCAACAGCGCAGAAGCTGAATGTGCTCCGGGCCAGGTTGCTGTTACTGTAGTCCCTCCCTTTCCAAGTGGTGGACTCAGCACCCTTCAGAGAACTTATGGCTTGTGCCGAGCCGAGGTGAAGAGTCCCAAGCCGTCATTTCTTTGCTAAAAAGGCAGTACCAGTCCTGCACACATACAGTATATAAAATGCCATAAACTTATATAAAAACACTACATAAAAATAAACATTATATAAGGTATAGTATAAAATATAGTCCCGGTCCCTCTATTAACAGATGAATACATGTGTCCTGCCAGATGCCATCGACCATTAACATATCCACATAATCCTGCCAGCCAGACATCTTCAGTGGGGGGGACACTGACAGGGGCGACCAAGAGGTACCGGTTTTAGTGAGAATGGGGAGCCCGGGGTAGGGATGAGGGTAGCCGGTACCAGGGATGAGGCCGCTCCATCACCGCCGGAGATAATCTGCCTCAAATACTAATACTGAGAAATACTAGCATATGAAACTGCGGTTCCGTGCGCCATCTGCTGTTTACAAATCCAATTTGCACCTTGAATTTTCTCACTTCTCTTTTTACGGGCTTCATTAGCTACTGAAACAGTATATCGCTCTACGCTTACGCAATTCTACTGTGATCGCTAGCACTGCTACATCTGTAGTATTCCTGAAAATACTACCTTGGAGGTCCTGGACTTGAGCGTCTCTCCTAGTTCCCTAAAATCATTTTTAAGGACCTTCCATCTCCCCCTGACTTTGTCATTGGTGCCAATGTGTAACATGACTGCCGGGTCTTCCCCAGCCCCACCCAGCAATCTGTCAATCCGATCCGCAATATGCCGAACGCGAGCACCCGGCAGACAACACACTGTTCGGCATTCACTGTCTCGGCGACAGATGGTCTGTCCTCCTAATAATAGAGTCCCCTACCACCAGCATCTGTCTAACCTTTGCTGCACTCCTTTTCCCATCCTTCCTGCAGCAGTCATCCTCCTGGTTGCTAGGAGAAACGCCCTGCTGCAGTGTTGCTGGCCCTGGGCTTTCATCCCTAATATCAGCCAAACAGGCATATTTACTAGGGCGTTCCAGCTCAGGACTAGCCTCCCTGGCACTTTTCCCTCTACCCCTTCTTCCTAAATTAAAGGGATTCTGTCACCAGGTTTGGGGCTATAGAGATATGGACATGCACGGCTAGATCGCCGCTAGCATGTCCGCAATATATGTGTCCTATAGGGCTGTGTGGTTTTAATTTCTTTAAAAAAGGATTTTATAGATATGCAAATGAGTGTTGAATGTGTCCAAGGGGCTGCACTAACCTTATTTGTGCCCAGCCGTGCCCAGCCACACCCGCCTGTGAAGGAACCCAGCACCGCCTATGTCTCCTCCTTTCATCAACGATAGATAGCCGTAATCTTGCGATGCGCGAGCTCGCGCATGCGCTGTTCTTTCCCTGAGGCTGATGCCAGCACAGGGAAGGAACACTATACCGACACTGCGCATGCGCGAGCTCGCTCCTCCTACTGGTAAGTGAAAGGTCTGTGCTATAAGCAATGCGCCGCACAGACCTTTCACTTACCAGTAGGAGGAGCGCCCGGCCGGTCACAGACATCGCAGGTAAGTATAATGCTTCTAAAATTGCTAAGTAACCATGGCAGCCAGGACTGCAGTAGCGTCTTGGCTGCCATGGTAACCGATCGGAGCCCCAGCGATTAAACTGGGACTCCGATCGGAACTCTCTGCTGCCACCAATGATGGGGGGATCGGTCATTTTAATTAGGGGGGGGGGAGAGGGGAGGCCGCACTGGCCACCAATTAATATAATACTGGGGAGGGAGGGGGGCCGCACTGGCCACCAATGAATATAATACTGGGGAGGGAGGGGGGCCGCACTGGCCATCAATGAATATAATACTGGGGAGGGAGGGGGGCCGCACTGGCCATCAATGAATATAATACTGTGGCACCTTAGGGGTTAATTGTGCGGATCACAGCCCCCTGTGCTGGGCAGCAGGGGGCAGTTATTACACAGTTCTCAGTATATTCTAACTTGGGAACGCCTCTGTGTTAGAATATACTGTCGGATCTGAGTTTCACGATCTAACTCAAATCCGATGGTTTATTCTAACATAGAGGCGTTCCCGATGGTATATTAATAGGGACTCTTGACTTTACATTGAAAGTCAATGGGGGACGGATCCTTTTGCAATTGCACCATATCCGTTTGCAATTGCACGCAAGCTGCATTCGGGTGTCCGCCTGCTGAGCGGAACGGAGGCCAAACGGTGCCAAACTGAGGCATTTTGAGCGGATCCGCATCCACTCAGAATGCATTGGGGCTGTACGGATCCGTTCGGGGCCGCTTGTGAGAGCCTTCAAACGGAACTCACAAGCGGAACCCCGAACGCAAGTGTGAAAGTAGCCTTATATCCCATTTAATAAATTAAAAAAACTCCCCTTGGAAATTTTGTACATCTCTTTGGAATAGGTAGTAATAAATGATCGATGTAATGGTAAAATTATAAAAAATATTTTTTTTATTTGTGTAGATTCAATTATAAAATTCTCCATCCCTTAAAGAAACACTCTCACAAAAAGATTTTTTATTCTCTGACCTGTTGGAAAGGCACATGATTTATCTGTAGTGAAGGTAATTTTCTTACTAGTGACTATATTTGTGAGTTATAACCTCCCTTCTGATTCTCTGCTGTGTCATGTGACCATCACTCTGACTTTCCAAATTACACAGCATCTCATGTATGGACAGGAAGAGAGTTTTTCTATGTATTCTTATAGGAACCTCAATGTCAGTCTCCTAGGAATGAACAGAGAAATAACTGACTGTAACCTGTCCTGTGTCAATTGGAAATTAGAGTGCTGGTCACATGACACAGCCTGTAACCTGTCCTGTGTCAATTGGAAATTAGAGTTCTGGTCACATGACACAGCCTGTAACCTGTCCTGTGTCAATTGGAAATCAGAGTGCTGGTCACATGACACAGCTGAGGATCAGAAGGGAGGTTATAACTCACAAATACAGTCACTGGTGAGAAAATTACCTTCACTACAGTTTACTTCATGTACCTTTCCAACAGGTCAGAGAATAAAAACAAATTGTGGGAGTGTTACTTTAAGAAATCCTGCAATTGTCCTTGAGGCCTCAAAATCAAAATGCATTAACATAACTTGGTAAACCCCACTAAAATTGTTTCATACAAACCTGTGCCATTTCCTTTAGTGACCTTAACAGTGGTGCTAGTGCTTGTTGTGGTGCCGACTACTGTAAAAGGAAATTATAAGAACAACGGGGTAAGTTTTAAAGCTTTTTGTGTGCGGATTCCAACCTGTATGCGATAACTACACACCTGTTGTATTTCCTGCATTGGCCAAAGTAATGCTGGTATTGTCTGTAGCTGAAAATAAAAGTGGATGGAAAAATGTCAAATCTGAATGTGTATCTATTATCTGACACATGGATATAATAACTAGCTAGAAAATATATATAATGTAGTAGTCTATAGTATATTCTACTACATTTAACTATGCAAATTTGAAATATTTCCATGTAGGCAGCTTATAATTTTGTACAACCACCGACTTTATGAAAACTATATCCAGTGTATAATGTCTTTGTTAGAACTATTATAATTTTAATGTCAGATATTGATCTGATATTCAACGACATTTGAATATTGGCTGAACAGTGTATGCATCTAAAGGTAAATAATGGGTTCTCTTATAGCTATTCACTATGTATACTGGTTTTTATTCTTACATTTTACGTAAGCTTTTGAACAATGTTCTTAAAAACCATTCTTAATGTAATATAATTCAATTTTATAATATAGTTAATATTTTTTTATGTTTTACTTACAAAATTGGCACCTGCATGCCCCCGACCCACTCCTCTAAAAGTTCTGCATACAGGGGCGTAGCTAAAGGCTCATAAGCCCTGGTGCAAGAGTTCATCTTGGGCCCCCTTACCTCAGTGTTTTGTGTCCAGGGGCAGGGAATCACATGGCCTTCATGCTGAAATGGACCCCCCCCCCCCCATGCTAAATTTCTGACCTAACCCATTCCCCCCAGCCAGAGGTGTAACTTGACCTGCATGCACTTTCTATAATACCTGTGCATTCTTATGCACCACAAGGGACTTTGGGCCCCCTCAGGCCCTGTAGCTGCTGCTACCTCTGCACCCCCTATAGCTACGCCCCTGTCTGCATAGCAAATCACTGCTCCTGCCTGCAGCTGGCACAGGCAGGGGCATCAATGTATGTTCCCGACTGTACATCGTTCACTGCAGTCCCCCCCAGTGGAGTCCGTACACCCATATACCACTGACGTGCGTAGATTCCAAAGTGCTGTAGACAGCTGAACTTCAGGAGCCTATTTTGTAAGTAAAATGTAAAAAAGTAACAAAATACCTTATATGCCATTTAGAATAGTTCTTAAAAAAATGCTTAAAAGGTTAGGTACACGTTAAAATATCCAATGAAATGGGTTGAGATGCAATAGCTGACTCAGGCCATAGACATCAGTGTCACTGTTGGTGGGGAGAAAAAAGCTGATCCTTTTTTCTAAGGTCATACAACTCTTGTAGGGGTAGATCTAGACATTCTAAAGGGTGCAAGGGTAACGAATTATAACATTGTGGAATATGAATTAGAGGTAGGTTAATAGCAACTCATAATGGGTTGTTAGTAGTGTACTGTAATACACACCTGGAAAGGTCTGGACAGGGATCTGAGTAGTTGCACTTGGTGCAACACTGCTTGAAACTGGTAAAGAAATAAAAACACATTCTAAGGTTAGACTAAAATATATTGGGCATTATCTCAACCTATGCTGGTTTTCAAACATTTCAGACTTGCAGAATTTTCCACAAGCACGCATTAATGTGATAAGAGGGAGTTCACATCACCGTTTAGCTTTCCGTTCTTCTGATCCGTCAAAAGAAGAGGGAGAAAAAAAAAAAGGATAATGTAAAAAAAAAAAGAATTTTTTTTTTAGACAGAAAAAAAAGTCCTGCATGCAGTAGTTTTTTTGCTGTCTAAAAAAATGATCTCAGATGGAAATGGCTCAAATGGATGACAACTGATGCAACAGGATCAGTTTTTATGCAGGATCCTTTAAAAAAACGGATGCTATGCAATCCTATGCATAACTTATGCAACAAGATCCGTTTTTTTACAGGATCCTGGGTTTTCTTTTTTCTTCTTCTGATGGATCAGAAGAATGGAAAGCTAAACGGTGATGTGAACTCAGCCTAAGGGCTCATGCACACGACCGTATGGCTTTTTCAGTGTTTTGCGGTCCGTTTTTTACGGATCCGTTGTTCCGTTTTTTGTTTCCGTTGTGTTTTCGTTTCCGTTCCGTTTTTCCGCATGCCATATACAGTATACAGTAATTACATAGAAAAAATTGGGCTGGGCATAACATTTTCAATGGATGGTTCAGCAAAAACGGAACGGATACAGAAGACATACGGATGCATTTCCGTATGTGTTCCGTTTTTTTTGCGGACCCATTGACTTGAATGGAGCCAAGCACCGTGATTTGCGGACAAGAATAGGACATGTTCTATCTTTTCACGGTACGGAAATACGGAAATACTGAAACGGAATGCACACGGAGACACTTCAGTATTTTTTGCTGAACCATTGAAATGAATGGTTCAGTATATGTACCGTATACTGAACTCAAAAAACGTCCAGTATACTGAACGCAAAATACTGTTGTGTGCATGAGCCCTAAGGGTCTATTCAGACGTTCATATAAATGGGTCTGCATCCGTTCCACAATTTTGCGGAATGGGTGCAGACCCATTCATTTCAATGGTGCCGCAAAAGATGCGGACAGCACACCGTGTGCTGTCTGCATCCGCACTTCCGTTCCGCGGCCCTGCAAAAAGATACATCATGTCCTATTCTTGTCTGCAGCCATGGACAAGAATAGGCATTTCTATTATAGTGCCGGCAATGTGCAAAACACGGACACTGGCCGTGTGCGTTCCGCATATTGCGGACCCGCAATTTGGATGTGTAAGCATGTTTTAGGTATGACTGAAGAATATTTTAATTGATGTTGGACGGGTTTTCTGAGAGTTCAATATTGATGACCTATCCTTAGGGTAGGTCATTAATATCTCATTGGTGGGGGTCCACCTACCAGCACTCCTGTGATCAGCTGTTTGAGGAAGTAGAGCACCATAGCCTTTTCTTGGGCTAGTGACGTCATGTTTATCGGTCACATAGCCTAGGCTATGTCCTGAGGATAGGTCATCAATAGTTGCCTCCCAGAAAACCGCTTTGAGTATGCAATAATTCTCTAATTACTGAATGTATTTAGGATGTGGCTACTCTAGTATTTCCACCAACTGGGTGTGTACAGTTTTGTGACCATTTCTGTTCAGTTTTAATTAATAATATTATTACCCCCTTAAGAGCTGGAAGAAGTTTTGTTTTTGCATTTTCGTTTTTTTCTTTTCTACCTTCCAAAAGCCACTACTTTTTTTTTACATTTTTCATTCACAGCCATATGAGGACTTATTATTTGTGGGATCAGTTATATTTTTTAATGGTGCTATCCATATCTTGTATTGGAAAACAGGGAAAAAAATTCTTTGTGGGGTGAAATTGAAAAAACAACAACCCATAACTCTGCCATGGGTTTTTGGGTTTTGATTAGAGTTGAGCGGACACCTGGATGTTCGGGTTTGACGGGTTCGGCCGAACTTTACCCCCAACCCGAACCCCATTGAAGTCAATGGGGACCCGAACTTTTGAGCACTAAGATGGCTGTAAAAATGTCATGGAAAGGGCTAGAGGGCTGCAAATGGCATCAAAATTTGGTTAAGAGCATGGCAAGTGCTCTGCAAACAAATGTGGATAGGGAAATGACTTAAAATAACATAAAATACGTAAAAATAAAAAATTATAATCTTGATCTAGGAGGACGAGGTCCATATGGAGTAGGAGGTTGAGGAGGCAGTGGATGTGGCGGTGTAGGTGGAAGCGGCGGTGGAGGAGGAGGAGGTAGTCTACACTGCTTTTTTGTTTTACTTTTTTATTTTATTAGGGTACACCCCAAAACATTGGGAAATATAACCTGTGATAACCCCCTCCAGTCGTGCTAAACACACGTTCAGACAATACACTGGCTGCAGGGCAGTCCAGCACCTCCAAGGCATAAAGGGCAAGCTCAGGCCATGTGCCCAATTTGGAGACCCAGAAGTTGAAGGGGGCAGACCCGTCATTCAGTACGTGTAGGCGTGTGCACACATACTGCTCCACCATGTTGCTGAAATGCTGCCTCCTGCTAAGACGTTCCATATCAGCTGGTGTTGCTGGTTGTTGTGGCGTGCTGACAAAGCTTTTCCACATTTCGGCCATGCTAACCCTGCCTTCTGAGGTGCTGGTGGTGCCCCAGCTGCGTTGGCGACCTCTTCCTCCTCCTCTGCCTTCGCCTTGTGCACCCACTGTCAGGTGGGAATGCCACCAGCAGCGCATCTACCAGCGTGCGCTTGTACTCGCGCATCTTACGATCACGCTCCAGTGACGGAATTAAGGATGGTACGTTGTCATTGTAACGTGGATCCAGCAGCGTGGTCACCCAGTAATCAGCACAAGTTAGAATGTGGGCAACTCGGCGGTCGTTGCGGAGACACTGCAGCATGTAATCGCTCATGTGTGCCAGGCTGCCCAGAGGCAACGAAAAGCTGTCCTCTGTGGGAGGTGTATAGTCTGTGTCCTCTGTATCCCCCCAGCCACACACCAGTTATGGCCATGAGCTGGTTTGGGTGCCACCCTGCTGTGAACACGGTTCCTCCTCCTCCATCTCCTCATCCTCCACCTCATCATCCTCCAGAACTGTGCCCTGACTGGACAATTGTGTACCTGGCATTTGTGGGAGCAGGAACCCACCCTCGAAGCCACTAGTGAATGACTAGCCGAAAACCCTATGAAATGATCCCTCTTCCTCCTTCTCCTCCTGTGCCACATCCTCTTCCATCATCGCCAGAAGCGTTTTTTTTCAAGGAGGCATAGAAGTGGGATAGTAACGCTAAGAACGGCGTTATCAGTACGGGCCATGTTGGTGAAGTACTCGAAACAGCGCAACAAGGAACACAGGTCTCGCATGGAGGCCCAGTCATTGGTGGTGAAGTGGTACAGTTCCGCAGAGCGACTAACCCGTGGGTGCTGCAGCTGAAACTCCACTATCGCTTTCTGCTGCTTGCACAGTCTGGCCAGCATGTGCAAGGTGGAGTTCCACCTTGTGGGCACGTTGCATATGAGGCGGTGAGCTAGAAGGCCGAAGTTGCGCTGCAGCGCTGACAGGCGAGCAGCAGCAGGGTGAGAACGCCGAAAGTACGCACAGACGGCCCACACTTTATGCAGCAGCTCTGACATATCGGGGTAATTTTTAAGGAACCTCTGCACCACCAAATTCAGCACATGCGCCAGGCAAGGGATGTGCGTCAAACCGCCTAGTCCCAGAGCTGCTACAAGATTTTGCCCATTATTGCACACCACCAGGCCGGGTTTGAGGCTCACTGGGACCAACCACTCATCGGTCTGTTGTTCCATGCCCGTCCACAGCTCCTGCACGGTGTGGGGTTTGTCCCCCAAACAGATAAGTTTTAAAACTGCCTGCTGTCGTTTACCCCTGGCTGTGCTGAAGTTGGTGGTGAAGGTATTACGCTGACCGGATGAGGAGCCGGTAGAGGATGAGGAAGCGGAGTAGGAGGAGGAAGCAACAGAGGCAAACTGAAGCGCCCTGCAATCCTCGGTGGTGGAAGGAAATGCGCCAAACTGCTATCCGCCTCAGGCCCAGCCGCCACTGCATTTACCCAGTGTGCTTACTGTTCCACGTATCCGTAGTTATGTGGACCTTGCCACAGATGGCGTTGCGCAGTGCACACCTGATCTTTCCCCTCACTTGGTTGTGCAGGGAAGGGATGGCACGCCTGGAAAAGTAGTGGCGGCTGGGCACGACGTACTGTGGGACAGCCACCGCCATAAGGCTTTTAAAACTCTCCGTCTCCACCAGACGGAATGACAGCATTTCAAAGGCCAGTAATTTTGAAATGCTGGCATTCAGGGCCAGGGATCGCGGGTGGGTAGGGGGGTACTTCCTCTTCCGCTCCAGTGTTTGGGAGATGGAGAGCTGAACGCTTCCGTGGGACATTGTGGAGATGCTTGGTGACCCAGGTGGTGGTGTTGCTGGCAGATCCTCTGCTTCGGGGTGGCAGGTGGCACTGTCACTCCAGAGGTGGATGAAGAGGCCGAGACTGCAGCAGAAGAGGAAGCAGGAGGAGCCAGAGACCTTTCTTGGTTTTTGAGGTGTCTACTCCACTGCAGCTCGTGCTTTGCACTTAGATGCCTGGTCATGCAGGTTGTGCTCAGGTTGAGAACGTTTATGCCTCGCTTCAGGCTCTGATTGCACAGCGTGCAAACCACTCGTGTCTTGTCGTCAGCACATTGTCTGAAGAACTGCCACGCAAGGGAACTCCTTGAAGCTGGCTTTGGTGTGCTTGGTCCCTTGCTGCGGTGGGCAGTAGCAGGCATACTGTCTAGGGGACGGCCGCTCCGCTTTTGCACCCTGCTCCCTCTTCTGCTGTGCTGGTGGCTCTGTGTGACCACCGCCTCTTCCTCCGAACTACACATGTCACTCGCATGACCTTGATTCCATATGGGGTGGAGGACCTAATCGTCCTCCACATCATCTTCCACCCAGTCTTCACTCCTGCCCTCCTTGTCGGTCTGCAAACTTTCGAAAGCCACAGCAGTTGGCACCTGTGTTTCGTCATTATCCGAGACGTGCTGCGGTGGTCCTCCCATGTACTCATCTTGAAACATAAGTGGTTGGGCATCGGTGCACTTAATCTCTTCCACTTCTGGGGCAGGGCTAGGTGGATGGCCCTGGGAAAGCCTCCTAGCAGAGTCATCAAAAAGCAGAAGAGACTGCTGCATGACTTGGGGCTCAGACTGCTTGGCTGATTTGCAAGGGGGTGAGGTAAAAAGGCTGATGGACATTGGCTGCAGGTGCCAACTCTGATCTTTTAGCAGGAGACTGGGTGGGAGACAATGTAAAGGAACTGGAGGCTGTGTCAGCAACCCAATCTACTATCGCCTGTACTTGTTCTGGCCTCACCATTTGTAGAGCCGCATTAGGGCCGACCAAATACCGCTGGAGGTTCTGTCGCCTACTCACACCTGAGGAAGGTGTTTCACTTGTGCGTGTAGCTGGCATAGATCGACCACCTCCTCTCCCTGCAACAGGAGCTCCACCAGCAGCACCACGACCGGGGCCACATCCTTTATTTGATGCTCTCCTCATATTTCTCAAATTTAGGATCTTGCCCAAAATGGGTGTTTTTTTAATAACAGAATAGAACAACAGTATCTAACGCGTGTATCCACACTGACAGATGCAGCAAAGGCTGCAATATTAAGTACTTTGCCCAAAATGGGTGTTTTTTTAAACCCAGAATATTATTGCTGTATAGTGATGGACAAACATCTGCCGGGATGGTTCGCAAACGCGATCGCGATCAAATGTTCGCGAACTGCAAGTTCGTGGTGGATCCCAATTATTTTAATGGCAGGCGAACCTGAAAAACCTTCAGCTCATATTTGCAGCCAAGAAATAATTACTAGAAGTGCACAAATAGTCCCACAACATGGATAGTCTTAAAAACCACGGGCGAATCTAAATTCCACTCGGTCACGAGGGTAATAGAGAAACAAGAAAGAGGGGGTGGGGGCGCACAATAGGGTAGTACGTTCAAAACAAAATAAATCGATTGAAAAGATAAAAAGGTGCTCACCTTTTAGGGTTGTGCTAGTAATAGACACAACTCTATTGTAGACTTATAGATATATATATATATATATATATATATATATATATATAGACCTTTAAAATCCAGGAATGCAGC
This sequence comes from Bufo bufo, assembly GCF_905171765.1. Lineage (NCBI taxonomy): Eukaryota > Metazoa > Chordata > Amphibia > Anura > Bufonidae > Bufo > Bufo bufo. The sequence continues at coordinate 530,341,192 of NC_053390.1, read as the reverse complement.
CGCAGAAGGAGTATCTTTGGGATCGGATGCCCAATCCCCCCAAAGAAAGCTTGTGGAAAAGGAAATTCTGGTCAGGCGCAAAATCACTGGTTCAAGTCGGTCTCTGAAGGTGAATCTTCTTTTATTTGTATAGCAAACGTATATACACAGAACAACACATTTCGGGGCTCGAATTGTCCCCTTCATCAGGTTCATAAATAATCACCAGTGATTATTTATGAACCTGATGAAGGGGACAATTTGATCCCCGAAACGCGTTGTTCTGTGTATATACGTTTGCTATACAAATAAAAGAAGGTTCACCTTCAGAGACCGACTTGAACCAGTGATTTTGCGCCTCACCAGAATTTCCATTTCCACAACATGGATAGTGACATACCAGATATATTATTCGAATTTGCGATCTCCATTCATTATTTTTTTCAATGCGAAATATCGGCAATACGCAAATGCACTATACAGTATCCAAATGCACTATAAAAAAAGTATATTGGTATATAACACCCCGCTTCAATCTGTTTTTTTGGAGGGTGACTGGTATATCACACCAGTAGAAATTATTTGTTCCAATAACACTTGTCCCTCTATATACCTGCAGTATCGCAGCAGAACCGCACATAACTGCTGCACAATACAAATGCACTATAATATACTAACCTAGAAAGTATATTATAACATTGTACAAGGAAGGCAATCCATTAGAATATACATATACAGTACAGACCAAAAGTTTGGACACACCTTCTCATTCAAAGAGTTTTCTTTATTTTCATGACTATGAAGGCATCAAAACTATGAATTAACACATGTGGAATTATATACATAACAAACAAGTGTGAAACAACTGAAAATATGTCATATTCTAGGTTCTTCAAAGTAGCCACCTTTTGCTTTGATTACTGCTTTGCACACTCTTGGCATTCTCTTGATGAGCTTCAAGAGGTAGTCCCCTGAAATGGTCTTCCAACAGTCTTGAAGGAGTTCCCAGAGATGCTTAGCACTTGTTGGCCCTTTTGCCTTCACTCTGCGGTCCAGCTCACCCCAAACCATCTCGATTGGGTTCAGGTCCGGTGACTGTGGAGGTCAGGTCACCTGGCGCAGCACCCCATCACTCTCCTTCATGGTCAAATAGCCCTTACTTTCAAAGTTTTCCCAATTTTTCGGCTGACTGACTGACCTTCATTTCTTAGTGAAAGTAATGATGGCCACTCGTTTTTCTTTACTTAGCTGCTTTTTTCTTGCCATAATACAAATTCTAACAGTCTATTCAGTAGGACTATCAGCTGTGTATCCACCTGACTTCTCCTCAACGCCACTGATGGTCCCAACCCCATTTATAAGGCAAGAAATCCCACTTATTAAACCTGACAGGGCACACCTGTGAAGTGAAAACCATTTCAGGGGACTACCTCTTGAAGCTCATCAAGAGAATGCCAAGAGTGTGCAAAGCAGTAATCAAAGCAAAAGGTGGCTACTTTGAAGAACCTAGAATATGCCATATTTTCAGTTGTTTCACACTTGTTTGTTATGTATATAATTCCACATGTGTTAATTCATAGTTTTGAAGCCTTCAGTGTGAATCTACAATTTTCATAGTCATGAAAATAAAGAAAACTCTTTGAATGAGAAGATGTGTCCAAACTTTTGGTCTGTACTGTATATAAAACGTAACCTTTATTAATGTTACTATGAGGGTCCATTCAGACGTCCGTAAGTGTTTTGCGGATCCGCAAAACACGGACACCGGCAATGTGCATTCTGCAGTTTGCGGACCGCACATCGCCGGCACTTTAATAGAAAATGCCTAATCTTGTCTGCAATTGCGGACAAGAATAGGACATGTTCTATTTTTTGGCGGAAACAGAAGCACGGATGCGGAAGTGCGGATCCGCAAATGCGGATGCGAACAGCACATTCCGGCCCCATTGAAAATGAATGGGTCTGCACCCGTTCCGCTAAATTGCGGAACGGATGCGGACCCATTTTGCGGACGTGTGAATGGAAAAGATATCCCTCAAAATGAAAATAAATTAAATTATTAAAGTTAAGCAAAAAGCAGAGATGTGGTAGGCAATCAAATCAGAAACTATATGTCCTACCACAATCCGGGGGGTTCCAGTGCACATCCATGAATCCTGGATGGAAAGCAAAAAACGTCTATCCTTGGGCTAGATGATGATGTGGTATTGAAGGACAGGGTGGACAAAGAACTGTCCCTGATATTGCCCTACAGGGGGGTGCTATTCTGGCCCTGATAGCCTAACCACAGACCACCCGCCCTGATAAGAGCGACCCCGTCCGGAACCTTACCCTATATAAAAATGGCCCTAGTAAGCCCCTAGCCCTAGGCCCCTGACTTCAAGGTGATCACTATATAAATCTATGTGTTTTTGACTTATTATAAAAGTATATTATAAGTATATCGCACCCCTCTGTGTATCACACCTATCGATAGCACACCTATACCAGTCCTTAAAAGGACTTTTGTGGCCCTATTAGCTAGCGTTTGGTGTCCCTAACAGCCTGTCCCTGCTCCACACAGCAACCTCTCCCTACACTGGCAAAACACTGAATGTAAAATGGCGGCCAGACCAGGTTTATTTATAAGGTAGGGGGTATATCCATGTGCTGAAAGGTCTCAAGTTCTTCACAATGTAAAAGAATATGGAGGGCACGAATATCTCCATATGTTCGCATGTTTGGCGAATCGCAAACACGCAAAGTTCGCCGAGAAACAACCGCCGGGCGAACCGAAAAGGCCATCTCTATTGCTGTATTAAAGGCTGCAAATTTAGTTTTTTGCCCAAAATGGGTGTTTTTTTATTAACAGAATAGAACACCAGTATCTAACGCGTGTATCTCACACTGACAGATGCAACAAGGGCTGTAAAATTTTGTATTTTGCCCAAAAAGGGTGTTTTTTAAAACCCAGAAAATTATTGCTGTATTTCTAGCTTAAATTGCACACTGACTAATGCAGCATAGGCCCCAGATGGAGGGTATTGCCAAAAATGGGTGTTTTTTAAAACCAGAAAATTATTGAAGTATTTTAAGCTTGTTTTTAACAATGACAAATGCAGCAAACGCTGCAAAATTAGGATTTTGCCATAAATGGGTGTTTTTTAATAACAGAATATGACAGCAGTATAATGCTTGAATTTCACACTGACAGATGCAGCAAACGCTGCAAAATTAGGATTTTGCCCTAAATGGCTTTTTTTTAATAACAGAATATGACAGCAGTATATATAACGCTTGAATTTCACACTGACAGATGCAGCAAGGGCTGTAAAATTTTGTATTTTGCCCAAAAAGGGTGTTTTTTAAAACCCAGAAAATTATTGCTGTATTTCTAGCTTAAATTGCACACTAACTAATGCGGCATAGGCCCCGGATGGGGGGTATTGTCAAAAATGGGTGTTTTTTAAAACCATAAAATTATTGAAGTATTTCAAGCTTGTTTTTAACAATGACAGATCCAGCAAACGCCGCAAAATTAGGATTTTTCCCTAAATGGGTGTTTTTTAATAACAGAATATGACAGCAGTATATAACGCTTGAATTTCACACTGACAGATGCAGCAAGGGCTGTAAAATTTTGTATTTTTCCCAAAAAGGGTGTTTTTTAAAACCCAGAAAATTATTGCTTATGAGCATGCTGTTGGGACTATTATCTAGACCACGGGTGTCAAACACAAGGCCCGCGGGCCGAATCCGGCCCGCCAGACCTCGTCATGCGGCCCGCGTAGCCGCAGGCGGCCCCCGCTCCTCCCGGCTCCTGTATCGGGTGTATCGCATAAGGAGCGCTGTGTATTACCGGTACTTACAACTACAAGCGCTCGCCGAGAGGAGGCAGGCTGGGAGGACGGGCGCTGGCAGTGTGAGTCATACGTCACGCGCCTGCGCCGCCCACTTTATGAATGAAGCAGGCGCGTGACGCATGACTCACGCTGCCAGCGCCTGTCCTCCTGCCTCCTCTCTGCTACCTACCGAGGGGCGAGCACTTGTAGTTGTAAGTACCGTAATAAACAGCGCTCCTTATGTGATTACATTCAATTACAATTAACTATTAGACATAGGATTATACAGTGAGCGGGGCCCGTGTAGTAGAATAGTCACTGCACGGGCCCCGCTGTCATTATAAAAGCAGATGCCGGCCCCTAGCCCGTGTATTGGGGGTCATTCACACTACAGGGACACTTATGGAGGGGATCTGTGGATGACACATAGCATAAGATGCTATATATGTGTCATCCACAGATCCCCCCCATAAGTGTCACCCACAGATCCCCCATAAGTGTCACCCACAGATCCCCCATAAGTGTCACCTCAGATCCCCCATAAGTGTCACCTCAGATCCCCCATAAGTGTCACCACAGATCCCCCATAAGTGTCACCCACAGATCCCCCATAAGTGTCACCCACAGATCCCCCATAAGTGTCACCCACAGATCCCCCATAAGTGTCACCCACAGATCCCCCATAAGTGTCACCCACAGATCCCCCATAAGTGTCACCCACAGATCCCCCATAACAGTGCGTCACCCACAGATCCCCCATAACAGTGCGTCACCCACAGATCCCCCATAACAGTGCGTCACCCACAGATCCCCCATAACAGTGCGTCACCCACAGATCCCCCATAACAGTGCGTCACCCACAGATCCCCCATAACAGTGCGTCACCCACAGATCCCCCATAACAGTGCGTCACCCACAGATCCCCCATAACAGTGCGTCACCCACAGATCCCCCATAACAGTGCGTCACCCACAGATCCCCCATAACAGTGCGTCACCCACAGATCCCCCATAACAGTGCGTCACCCACAGATCCCCCATAACAGTGCGTCACCCACAGATCCCCCATAACAGTGCGTCACCCACAGATCCCCCATAACAGTGCGTCACCCACAGATCCCCCATAACAGTGCGTCACCCACAGATCCCCCATAACAGTGCATCACCCACAGATCCCCCATAACAGTGCGTCACCCACAGATCCCCCATAACAGTGCGTCACCCACAGATCCCCCATAACAGTGCGTCACCCACAGATCCCCCATAACAGTGCGTCACCCACAGATCCCCCATAACAGTGCGTCACCCACAGATCCCCCATAACAGTGCGTCACCCACAGATCCCCCATAACAGTGCCACCCACAGACCACAATTAGTTCAAAACCCACCAAAAGCACACCTTTCGGTTCAAATTTTTTTTTTCTTATTTTCCTCCTCAAAAACCTAGGTGCGTCTTATGGGCCGCTGCGTCTTATAGGGCGAAAAATACGGTAACCCTTACAGTTCTGGAATGTGTTGGATAACACTGACAGCATTATGTCAGTGTTATCCAACACGTTCCAGAACTGTAAGGGTTACATAGCATCATGAATCAGTATAATGCTATGTGACCCCAGTCAGCGCTTGCAGGTCAGGCCGGGACCGGCCCTTTGAGGGGGACCAAACTGCTGATGCGGCCCCTGATGAATTTGAGTTTGACACCCCTGATCTAGACGATACCTATATAATGTGGATGGCTACTATAAGATAATTACATTTGTTGGAGGTATCTGTGTGGATTAATCACTGAAGTACAAATTCACTTATTACAATGAAGCTATACCAAATACTCGGCTTAGCTAATCCATATTGAAGTAATATATAAAAATCTTAATAAACCAGGCACACAATCTATAACATTGATAGGACCCTCATACACATTACGCTATTGTTGTCTGAACCCACAATTTTTGGTGGGGCTGGCTGACCATCTAATGTATATGGGGAGCACCCAACTCTCCTCTAATGTTGGGAGAGAGATGAATAGGGCATGTTGAACTTCAGCACCCAAGCCATTTGATCTCTAGGAAGATAAGTCACCTCCAAAGGTGTCAGGTTGCAACTTTCTCTTTTCTCCCCACTGAAAACACATAGGGGCACATTTATTAAGGCCAGCGTTTTAGAAGGCGGTCTTAATAAACCCCTATACCTGATGGTGGATCCGCCGGAGTTATGAAGAGGCACCAGCCTCTCTATAACTTCGTAGGATCCTCCGCCATTTCTAAATGTAAGACAGCTTCTGCTGATAAACAATTAAAATCTATAGCACATCAATAAAATGTAATGCAATAATGATTGTTCATGTGGATCCTCAATGTACAGGACTTGCACACTAGAACTTACTTGGGGGTTAAAATGTTATATTGGATGCTGTTTTTAATTTTTTATTTAATTGTTGCTTTAGTTTAGCTTCATAGGTCAAGATACTGAAGACCACACTGTATGGAGAATTATATTTTTTATTAACACACGTGTCCATCAATACAGTAAGTCCATGGCCTTGAATGCTGCAGTGCTCCATATACTGTATATTTTGTTTTGCCTGACCTATGTCAAGTTTTCTGCCGTCGGCTGCTGGCTAAATCCCAAATGATGTACTTTGTAGGATTAACATTATATATATATATATATATACACTCCTACCTTAATTCTACGTGGCATTGATTCAACAAGGTGCTGATAGCATTCTTTAGAAATGTTGGCCCATATTGATAGGATAGCATCTTGCAGTTGATGGAGATTTGAGGGATGCACATCCAGGGCATGAAGCTCCCGTTCCACCACATCCTAAAGATGCTCTATTGGGTTGAGATCTGGTGACTGTGGGGGCCATTTTAGTACAGTGAACTCATTGTCATGTTCAAGAAACCAATTTGAAATGATTCGAGCTTTGTGACATGGTGCATTATCCTGCTGGAAGTAGCCATCAGAGGATGGGTACATGGTGGTCATGAAGGGATGGACATGGTCAGAAACAATGCTCAGGTAGCCTGTGGCATTTAAACGATGCCCAATTGGCACTAAGGGGCCTAAAGTGTGCCCAGAAAACATCCCCCACACCATTACACCACCACTACCAGCCTGCACAGTGGTAACAAGGCATGATGGATACATGTTCTCATTCTGTTTACGCCAAATTTGGACTCTACCATTTGAATGTCCCAACAGAAATCGAGACTCATCAGACCAGGCAACATTTTTCCAGTCTTCAACAGTCAAATTTTGGTGAGCTTGTGCAAATTGTAGCCTCTTTTTCCTATTTGTAGTGGAGATGAGTGGTACCCGATGGGGTCTTCTGCTGTTGTAGCCCATCCGCCTCAAGGTTGTGCGTGTTATGGCTTCACAAATGCTTTGCTGCATACCTCGGTTGTAACGAGTGGTTATTTCAGTCAACGTTGCTCTTCTATCAGCTTGAATCAGTCGGCCTATTCTCCTCTGACCTCTAGCATCCACAAGGCATTTTCGCCCACAGGACTGCCGCATACTGGATGTTTTTCCCTTTTCACACCATTCTTTGTAAACCCTAGAAATGGTTGTGCGTGAAAATCCCAGTAACTGAGCAGATTGTGAAATACTCAGACCGGCCCGTCTGGCACCAACAACCATGCCACGCTCAAAATTGCTTAAATCACCTTTCTTTCCCATTCTGACATTCAGTTTGGAGTTCAGGAGATTGTCTTGACCAGGACCACCCCCCTAAATGCATTGAAGCAACTGCCATGTGATTGGTAGACTAGATAATTGCATTAATGAGAAATAGAACAGGTGTTCCTAATAATTCTTTAGGTGAGTGTGTATATATTTATATATATATATATATATATATATATAATCTTGGTCATGCCTCAACCCTAGTAACATAGTATCATAGCTTGTAAGGCTGAAAAAAGACATCTGTTCATCCAGTTCAGCCTGTTATCCTGCAAGTCGATCCAGAGGAAGGCAGGTAGAAGCCAATTTTCCTCCTTTTAGGGGAAAAACTTCCTCCCAGACTTTAATCAGGCAATCAGAATTCTTCCTGGATCAACGACTCTTCTCCAGAAATCTAGTAACTATAACTTGTAATATTATTACACTCCAGAAATACTGTACATCCAGGCCCCTCTTGGACTCTTTTAGTGAGTTCACCATTACCACCACTGGCAGAGTTCCATAGTCTCAATGCTCCTACTGTAAAGAATCCTTTTGTCTAGAGCATGTCCCCTCATCACAGTCCTGGGGATAAATAGATGATGGGAGAGATCTCTGTACTGACCCCTGATATATTTATACTTAAATACACATACTAACCTTTTTAATTTGTGTGACTATTATTTTTTGTTGGGAGAGGTGGCAACCCTAACAGAACCCCTGCTCCCCGGTGACCCCCATAACTTTATAGTTATGCCTACGGAGATGTGTGGGGGCTCATTTGAGGTAAATCTGTCTTTTATGACAATACCATTTTGGGATCTGTATGACTTAATCACTTTCTATTCAATTTTCTTGGGAGATTAAGTGATGAAAAAACGTCAATTTTTATTTTTTATGATACATCCTTCACCATATGGGCTAACTGTTTTATTTACATTTTAAAAGTATGGGTGTTTTCGCATGGGACAATGCCCATAATGTTATTCTTTTTTTTGTTTATTTTTATTTTGGGGAAAGTGGGGAGATTTTTACTTTTTAAAACTTTTTTTATATTTTTAAAACTTTTTTGTAATTTTTTTAAAATTACTTTTCATCAGATTGCAACTTATACAGAATAATGGAAATTGCTCCATTATTCTGTATAGAAATTACTATATCACAGTTCAGTGCTGCCACCTCGTAGCCTGAACTGGGATATACTAATAATGAGCCTGGAAGCCTAGTACAGGCTGCGGCTCATTTTTAGAACAGGGTGCTTTCCCCGATCTCCGCTGGGGGAAGGCACGTCTGAGCAGGAAGCCCAGGTTTCCGTTTTTTAACACTCTCAGATGCCATGGTGACATTTGACAAATGCCACAACCGGGACCACTGAGATTTATCGCCCAAGGGCCCACATGAACCTGGAGCCGGCCCTGCTTACATGGACCAACAAGAACCATGACCAGTGCTTGTGCTGGCAGGTTTTTCACTGCTTGTGTGATTGCCAAATACATATCACACAATTATGTTGACCATGTAGTAGACAAAAATAAATTAGACAATAGACAAAGAAATTATTATTATGAAGTTATTTGTTATACCAAAACCCCCACCGATCAGATATTGATGACCTATCCTGAGGATAGGCCATCAATATGTACTGGATGCATAACCCCTTTAAGTTCTTATGGACTGTTTTCTCTCCTATTGTATCTTGTTTTTGTGCTTGTATGTGTATTTTTATGTTTTTATAACTGTATAGTGTCTCAGAAGATAGAAAGCTATAAATGATTATAATTAGCAATAAATCTATTATAGGTCATTGAATGATTCATTATAACCATTATAACAATGGCTTCATACATCATACTTGTGAAAGGCAGAATAGTACCAGCCTTTGGTGTTTCATTCTTGTATTAACATTCAATTCCAATTTATTTTTAATTTAGGCAGGCATCGAATACACTGGCGGATCCAGGGGAAGGAGGGGGGGGGGGCGCAACGGGGCAATTGCCCCCCCCCCATCCCGAGAAATTATATAGTGAGAGAGAGGAGAGAGAGAGAGTCGAGAGGGCTTCCGATCGCAATCACCCATATACATTACTCACATGATATCCGAATCAAGTAGTCACTGCACAGAGCGCACTGACCGTCTGACGTCACACGCTGCAGTTGCCTTCAGATTCGCGCCAGACCAGTAAATTCTGGTTTGCAGGCACGGCGGGAAGTGGAAGGAAGGAGCAGGCGAGCAGGAGTGCCAGGAGGAACACACTCAGTCAGTCTAAGGAGTAGGAGTGAACTCTCAGGAGCGCAGCTGCGCTGAGCCTGAGGTAGTGTGTACTGACTGGTCTGTGCTGCCGGGGATTGCTAAAAAGGGTTAATAAATACTGTCAATGGGGGACTGCTGAGAGGGGTTAATAACTATTGTGAAAGGCCCTTCACAGTAGTTTATTAACCCCTTTCAGCAGTCCCCAATTCACAGTATTCATTAACCCCTCGGGGGACTGCTGAAAGGGGTTAAAAAATACTGTGTGAAGGGGGGACTGGCTGGCTCCCTCCAGTACACCCCCTGGCCCCTCCACAAGTTCTTCTCTCCCCCCCCCCCCTCCAACAGAGTCATCCACTAATGCCCATAACAGTGTCATCCCCACAGATGCCCATAACAGTGTCATCCCCACAGATGCCCCCATAACTGTGTCATCTCTACAGATGCCCCCATAACAGTGTGTCATCCACAGATGCCCCCATAACAGTGTGTCATCCACAGATGCCCCCATAACTGTCACTGCCAGCTCTCTGAGAAGCCGTGGCAGACGTTCTTCTGTACCTCTGGCATGATGTTCTTTGTTTTGGTTTCACTTTGTCATCTCTTTTCCTTCTCCCAGCTGTCATCTATTTACACTGATTGCCTCCCTTTATATTCCCTCCCATACTGCCTCACTTTGCGGTTTATACTACTTCCTGGATTGTGTTCAATGCAAGAGGCTGCAACTGCTGGTTCCTCAGATAAGTCTTTTCCTTTATTTGTGTTTCCGTGCTGGCTTGATTCTAGGTGACCCTGACTCCCTCCGTATTAAGTGCAGGGAGCCGGTGGTCGTGTCCCCTCACTATTATAGGGTTTTCAGGTGTCACTCAGTCTAGGTACGAGGGCATGCAATTATCTATCATAAAGATCTTTGCATGGGCAAAGCAGTCAGGGAGAGCTCTAGGGGTTTTGTAGGGCTCACCCATATGTTCCTTAGTTTGGGATCAAGTCAGTCGGATGTTTATTTATAACTTCCAGTTTTCTGCAACACCATCCGTGACAATAACAGTGTGTCATCGACAGATCCCCCATAACAGTGTGTCATCCACAGATCCCCCATAACAGTGTGTCATCCACAGATCCCCCATAACAGTGTGTCATCCACAGATCCCCCATAACAGTGTGTCATCCACAGATCCCCCATAACAGTGTGTCATCCACAGATCCCCCATAACAGTGTGTCATCCACAGATCCCCCATAACAGTGTGTCATCCACAGATCCCCCATAACAGTGTGTCATCCACAGATCCCCCATAACAGTGTGTCATCCACAGATCCCCCATAACAGTGTGTCATCCACAGATCCCCCATAACAGTGCGTCATCCACAGATCCCCCATAACAGTGTGTCATCCACAGATCCTCCGTATAAGTGTATCATCCACAGATCCCCATAACAGTGTGTCATCCACAGATCCTCCATATAAGTGTGTCATCCACAGACCCCCATAACAGTGCGCCTGCGACAGTAAGGAGGGGAAGGAATCAGCGGAAGCAAGCAGAGGACGGCACAGCAGACGACTGAATAGCTTCTTTTGTAAGTAAATAGTTTTATTATAAATGTAGTTTAATCTGTTTTTGTCTTTTATTAGTAGGTTAATATAATAAAAAGGTATCCCTGCATACCGCAATACTCTCATATTTTGTAATCTTATTTATATATACTTATTTTGTTTTTTCCTAGAGTCGCCACTGCGATTGCCTTACTTCCCCATTCCGCCGGCCGGCACCGCCCGGGTAACGTGCGGGCTGTCGCTGCACTACTGAGCACCGTGCATTATTACTACAAAGGAGGCACAGAGGGCATTACTACTACAAAGGCGGCACAGAGGGCATTACAACTACAAAGGGCATTACTAGTATTAGGGGGGCACAATGGGCATTACTACTATGGAGGGGGAACAATGGGCATTACTACTATAAATGGGATACAATGGGCATTATAACATAAAGCACACAGCAGCTCTCACCTTCCCCTTCACCAGTCGAGCACGGATGACGCACCCGGATGCGTTATGGTAAATTCGAAAATATAGGAAAATCCAGCCCAAGAAATGGTGGAAAAATTCGTAGCTTTATTGCGGCATAAAATCTTCGACAGAAACAGGAATGTTCGGTTATGCGTTTCAGGCCACTAACAATTATCGGTCCTTCCTCATGAGCTAAGTCACTTAGTAGCAAAATAAAAATATATTTGCTGTTCAGCGGTGTAGTTATATGTTCTAAAGCCCTTTTTGTGTGCGTTAGTGTGAAAAAAAAAGGGCGTCTCGGGGGGCTCTACTTGTATAAGCGTTTAATAGAACAGGTTCTGTAGACATCTATGTGGAATCAGCTGACGACAGTGTAAAAGGAGTGAGCTTCTTTTTGGCGCTAACATCGAGCTGTAAGGCCTCTTGCATACGACCGTATGGCTTTCAGTATTTTGCGGTCCGAAAAAAATACGGATGACGTCCATGTGCATTCCGTTTTTTGTGGAACTGAACAGCTGGCCCCTGATAGAACAGTACTATGCTTGTCCATTATGCGGACAATAATAGGACATGTTCTATCTTTGAACGGAACGGAAAAATGGAAATACGGAAACGGAAGGCATACGGAGTACCTTCTTTTTTTTTGCGGGTCCATTGAAATGAATGGTTCCATATACGGTTCGTAAATGGAACGTAAACGGTAAAAAAAAACGTTTGTGTGCAAGAGGCCTAAGGCTGAGTTCATACTTCAGTTATTTGGTCAGTTTTGGCCCCGTGACTGCCCAAATAAGTGAAGTGTGCAGTGATTCTAGGGGCTCATGCACACGACCGTTGTTGTTTTACGGTCCATTTTTCACGGACCGGTTGTTCAGTATCTGAGGTATTTTTTTTCTCTGATTTAGGTCCTCTTCCGTTCCGTTATTGCACAAAACATATCCATATGGTTTGCGTATTTGATCCGTTTTTTGCGGATCGTATACATAAACAAAGTAACTTATTAATCACCAAACACATGAGCAATATGGGCTGGGCATAGCATTTCTACAGTATGGATTCGCAAAATACGGATAAAATACGGATAACATGCGAATGTGTTCCGTATGCGTTCTGTATTTTTTGGGGACCCATTGACTTGAATGGGGCCTCGGACCGTGATTCGCGGACAATAATAGGACATGCACTACTTTTTTGCGGAATGGCCATTCGGACAAACGGAAACGCAATGCACACGTAGTAACTTCTGTATTTTCTACAGCCCTATTGAAGTGAATGGTTCCGCATACAGTCCGCAAAAAAACCGGAATGGACACGGAAACATAATACGTTCGTGTGCATGAGCCCTAAGAGCCTGTCATCTGCATGTCATACTGACTCACAGTATTATTTCACTACCAAAGCAGACTCCCTATGCGTGTTACTGCAAGGAACTGTGTTCTACACCACTATAACGGCTTTCTGCAGCCAGGAAATAGCTGTTTTTAACGTAATTCGCTGCAAATAAATTCTGCAAAAATTTGGCGAACCGGCGAATTGAATTTTTGAAAAATTCGGCGAACCGGCTAAACAATTTTTTTTTACATTCGCTCATCTCTAACAGTGTACGACGCTGTGCTTGGTAAGCTGCGAGAAGGCAGCAGTGTTCACAGGAGTACCAGTGCCTTCTCAAACAGCTGATCAGCAGGGGGTCCCTGGAGTCAGACCCCCACTGATCAGATACTGATGATCTATCCTGAAGATAGTTATCAAAATCTCAAAAAACCCCTTTCATTTTCATGGGGCCTGGCAAACAACAGGTCAAGGGAATGAAAGATGTATGCTTAACTGACAAAAGTGGCAAAAGGGCTCATACACATTAGACTAAAGATAATGAAAATAGACAACTTCAGCCATAAGTAAAGTTTGTTGGGTGAAATGTAGGAACAACTAATGCTTATAGCCGACTGTTGACATACGGTCCACGTCTGCAACGAACCTAGCCAGGTTTTTGTGAGATAGTAAGACAAAAGATATTTTGTTCTTACTAAATAGAGCTTTTGTACACCACGTACACCAATATTCTTTTTTTAGGACATTTTTTTGAGAATTGTATATGAACATCAACCATCATGAACCATCAACCAACCAAATTTGTATGACTGCATTAGTGAAATGAACATTCACCATCAATCATCATACACAATCGATCAATTTCTATATGATGTGTATGACTATCGGTGAAATGAATATTCATCATCAAGCATATACCAGGCAGTGGGTGTGGACCCACTGTGCCAACTAATCAGTTTCACTTTGAGCTATCTGTAAGGACATTGTCCTGCTGTCCCTGGTGTAGTCGGCAGCTGCCCAGAGACACTGGTACAAAGCACTGAAGTAACAAACAATACTTATAGTCAGGAAACAGGCCAAGGTCAGGGCAGGTAAAATTTGTGCATATAAAATACGTGAAACAGGTCCAAGGTCTGGGCAGTCAGGTGAGGATCAACATGGTAAAAAGGCATAGGTTTGGTACATGGGTAGACAGTGTGAATAGCACACTTTCACTGGGTAAACTAGCTAGCTAGGAACCTAAAGCTTATGCACCCTCCCACTAGGGAAGGTGCCATATATAAATTCAATGAACTCCAAGAAGTGAGCACATCCAGTAGGGGATAACTTTCACTGATGCTGGGATGTGAATAAATATTAAAATATATAAGCTTTATTGATATGCACTAAAATCCAAAACAAAAATAAATAAACTATAAACAGAGTTCTAGCCCATCGTTAACCACCGTCTTCTGTACTCTTACCAGTTTTGGTTTGGGTTCTTTTCTTGAGACTCAACCGCACGGCATTCAATTGTGTCCTGTTCGGCGGCATGTTGGCTTGCTATGTACTTGACAGCCTGTGAACCTGCATGAAGCACGATGGAAGCATCCCGTTCCCCCCTGGTGCCACCTCTATACACCTATGTAAGCCCTGATGACGCGACAAAAACGTGTATGCAGGCCATGACTTGAGCTGTGATGCAGGCATCTGGGCGGGTGGTCTTATAAATAGCCGGTGCAAGGCCATATTAGAGCCAACAGCGCTACACTATGTCATCTTGCAGCACTATTTATGATGTGTACACTGCCCCACATTACTGGCAGTAACAAATTAATAATATCAATATCCCTCTGACCCCTGAGGAAATAGGGATATGGAAACGCATATAATCTGTTAACTAGGGAATTACCACTGGCCTTTGTATCTTAGGAGTGGTGGATATTTAGCTGGTAGTCCCTAGTGTAGAATAAGGCTACTTTCACACCAGCGTTTTTGCTGGCTCCATTATGGATCAGCAAAAATGCTTCCGTCATGATAATACAACCGTCTGCATCCGTTATGAACGGATCCGGTTGTATTATCTTTAAAATAGCCATGACGGATCCGTCTCTAAAACCATTGTAAGTCAATGGGGGAAGAATCAGTTTTCTATTGTGTCAGCAAAAACGGATTCGTCCCTATTTCCTTACATTGTGTGTAAGGAAGGATCCATCTTGCGCCACACCACTTCGCAGACAGAAAACCGCTGCTTGCTGCGGATTGCACTCCGGTATGGGAATGCAACCAAATGGAACGAAATGCATTCTGGTGCACTCCATTTCGATCAGTTAAGTTTTGTCCCCATTGACAATGAATGGGGACAAAACTAAAGCGTTTTCCCCCCGCTATTGAGATCCTATGACGGATCTCAATAGCGGAAAGGGAAAGCGCAAATGTGAAAGTAGCCTAACAGGATCGGGGGCAAGGATAGACTTTCTCTATCCACCTACTGTTAGTCTCAGTCTGCATGAAGTCGCACAGTCCTGACTGTGGCAGGCATCTGAAGCTACACACAGTTTTGAAGGCATTAGGGAACGGATTATTTTTACTGTGCCACATATGAGCAATTAATCTGGCACAAATATCAGTTATACTGCAGCATGAATGACATTTGCGGTGGTGAGATGTCACTCTGAACTTCGCTTGAATCCAATGCATATCTGATAGTATATAACCTAGTGTTCAGTCTGATGTTCCCCTCGCATGGGCCAGTGCAAAATGTATAGTTTATTTCTTTTTGTTTTGGATTGTAGTGCATATCAATAAAGCTTACATATTTGAATATCTAGTCACATCCCAGCATCAGTGAAAGGTGCCTTATACAGTTGCAAGAAAAAGTATGTGAACCCTTTGGAATGATATGGATTTCTGCACAAATTGGTCATAAAATGTGATCTGATCTTCATCTAAGTCACAACAATAGACAATCACAGTCTGCTTAAACTAATAACACACAAAGAATTAAATGTTACCATGTTTTTATTGAACACACCATGTAAACATTCACAGTGCAGGTGGAAAAAGTATGTGAACCCTTGGATTTAACCACTTCAGCCCCCAGTGCTTAAACACCCTTAATGACCAGGCCACTTTTTACACTTCTGACCTACACTACTTTCACCGTTTATTGCTCGGTCATGCAACTTACCACCCAAATTAATTTTACCTCCTTTTCTTCTCACTAATAGAGCTTTCATTTGGTGGTATTTCATTGCTGCTGACATTTTTACTTTTTTTGTTATTAATCGAAATTTAACGATTTTTTTTGCAAAAAAATGACATTTTTCACTTTCAGTTGTAAAATTTTGCAAAAAAAACGATATCCATATATAAATTTTGCTCTAAATTTATTGTTCTACATGTCTTTGATAAAAAAAAAATGTTTGGGTAAAAAAAAAATGGTTTGGGTAAAAGTTATAGCGTTTACAAACTATGGTACAAAAATGTGAATTTCCGCTTTTTGAAGCAGCTCTGACTTTCTGAGCACCTGTCATGTTTCCTGAGGTTCTACAATGCCCAGACAGTACAAACACCCCACAAATGACCCCATTTCGGAAAGTACACACCCTAAGGTATTCGCTGATGGGCATAGTGAGTTCATAGAACTTTTTATTTTTTGTCACAAGTTAGTGGAAAATGATGATTTTTTTTCTTTTTTTTTTTTCTTACAAAGTCTCATATTCCACTAACTTGTGACAAAAAATAAAAACTTCTATGAACTCACTATGCCCATCACGAAATACCTTGGGGTCTCTTCTTTCCAAAATGGGGTCACTTGTGGGGTAGTTATACTGCCCTGGCATTCTAGGGGCCCAAATGTGTGGTAAGGAGTTTGAAATCAAATTCTGTAAAAAATGACCTGTGAAATCCGAAAGGTGCTCTTTGGAATATGGGCCCCTTTGACCACCTAGGCTGCAAAAAAGTGTCACACATCTGGTATCTCCGTACTCAGGAGAAGGTGGGGAATGTGTTTTGGGGTGTCTTTTTACATATACCCATGCTGGGTGAGATAAATATCTTGGTCAAATGCCAACTTTGTATAAAAAAATGGGAAAAGTTGTCTTTTGCCAAGATATTTCTCTCACCCAGCATGGGTATATGTAAAATGACACCCCAAAACACATTCCCCACCTTCTCCTGAGTACGGTAATACCAGATGTGTGACACTTTTTTGCAGCCTAGGTGGGCAAAGGGGCCCATATTCCAAAGAGCACCTTTCGGATTTCACAGGTCATTTTTTACAGAATTTGATTTCAAACTCCTTACCACACATTTGGGCCCCTAGAATGCCAGGGCAGTATAACTACCCCACAAGTGACCCCATTTTGGAAAGAAGAGACCCCAAGGTATTCGCTGATGGGCATAGTGAGTTCATGGAAGTTTTTATTTTTTGTCACAAGTTAGTGGAATATGAGACTTTGTATGGAAAAAAAAAAAATCATCATTTTCCACTAACTTGTGACAAAAAATAAAAAATTCTAGGAACTCGCCATGCCCCTCACGGAATACCTTGGGGTGTCTTCTTTCCAAAATGGGGTCACTTGTGGTGTAGTTATACTGCCCTGGCATTTTCCAGGGGCCCTAATGTGTGGTAAGTAGGTAAATGACCTGTGAAATCCTAAAGGTGCTCTTTGGAATATGGGCCCCTTTGCCCACCTAGGCTGCAAAAAAGTGTCACACATGTGGTATCGCCGTATTCAGGAGAAGTTGGGGAATGTGTTTTGGGGTGTCATTTTACATATACCCATGCTGGGTGAGAGAAATATCTTGGCAAAAGACAACTTTTCCCATTTTTTTATACAAAGTTGGCATTTGACCAAGATATTTCTCTCACCCAGCATGGGTATATGTAAAATGACACCCCAAAACACATTCCCCAACTTCTCCTGAATACAGAGATACCAGATGTGTGACACTTTTTTGCAGCCTAGATGCGCAAAGGTGCCCAAATTCCTTTTAGGAGGGCATTTTTAGACATTTGGATACCAGACTTCTTCTCACGCTTTGGGGCCCCTAGAATGCCAGGGCAGTATAAATACCCCACATGTGACCCCATTTTGGAAAGAAGACACCCCAAGGTATTCAATGAGAGGCATGGCGAGTTCATAGAATTTTTTTTTTTTTTGGTACAAGTTAGCGGAAATTGATATTTTTAATTTTTTTCTCACAAAGTCTCCCGTTCCGCTAACTTAGGACAAAAATTTCAATCTTTCATGGACTCAATATGCCCCTCACGGAATACCTGGGGGTGTCTTCTTTCCGAAATGGGGTCACATGTGGGGTATTTATACTGCCCTGGCATTCTAGGGGCCCTAAAGCGTGAGAAGAAGTCTGGAATATAAATGTCTAAAAAATTTTACGCATTTGGTTTCCGTGAGGGGTATGGTGAGTTCATGTGAGATATTATTTTTTGACACAAGTTAGTGGAATATGAGACTTTGTAAGAAAAAAATAAATAAATTCCGCTAACTTGGGCCAAAAAAATGTCTGAATGGAGCCTTACAGGGGGGTGATCAATGACAGGGGGGGTGATCAATGACAGGGGGGTGATCAGGGAGTCTATATGGGGTGATCAATGACAGGGGGGTGATCAGAGAGTCTATATGGGGTGATCACCACAGTCATTGATCACGCCCCTGTAAGGCTTCATTCAGACGTCCGTATGCGTTTTGCGGATCCGATCCATGTATCAGTGGATCCGTAAAAATCATGCGGACATCTGAATGGAGCTTTACAGGGGGTTGATCAATGACAGGGGTGTAATCAATGACAGGGGGGTGATCAGGGAGTCTATATGGGGTGATAACCACAGTCATTGATCATGCCCCTGTAAGGCTTCATTCAGACGTCCGGATGCGTTTTGCGGATCGGATCCATCTATCAGTGCATCCGTAAAAATCATGCGGACATCTGAATGGAGCTTTACAGGGGGTTGATCAATGACAGGGGTGTAATCAATGACAGGGGGGTGATCAGGGAGTCTATATGGGGTGATCACCACAGTCATTGATCATGCCCCTGTAAGGCTTCATTCAGACGTCCGGATGCGTTTTGCGGATCCGATCTATCTATCAGTGCATCCGTAAAAATCATGCGGACATCTGAATGGAGCTTTACAGGGGGTTGATCAATGACAGGGGTGTAATCAATGACAGGGGGGTGATCAGGGAGTCTATATGGGGTGATAACCACAGTCATTGATCATGCCCCTGTAAGGCTTCATTCAGACGTCCGGATGCGTTTTGCGGATCGGATCCATCTATCAGTGCATCCGTAAAAATCATGCGGACATCTGAATGGAGCTTTACAGGGGGTTGATCAATGACAGGGGTGTAATCAATGACAGGGGGGTGATCAGGGAGTCTATATGGGGTGATCACCACAGTCATTGATCATGCCCCTGTAAGGCTTCATTCAGACGTCCGGATGCGTTTTGCGGATCCGATCCATCTATCAGTGCATCCGTAAAAATCATGCGGACATCTGAATGGAGCTTTACAGGGGGGTGATCAATGACAGGGGGGTAATCAATGACAGGGGGGTGATCAGGGAGTCTATATGGGGTGATCACCACAGTCATTGATCACGCCCCTGTAAGGCTTCATTCAGACGTCCGTATGCGTTTTGCGGATCGGATCCATCTATCAGTGCATCCGTAAAAATCACGCGGACATCTGAATGGAGCTTTACAGGGGGGTAATCAATGACAGGGGGGTGATCAGGGAGTCTATATGGGGTGATCACCACAGTCATTGATCACTCCCCTGTAAGGCTCCATTCAGACGTCCGTATGATTTTTACGGATCCGATCAGTCTATCAGTGGATCCGTAAAAATCATGCGGACATCTGAATGGAGCTTTACAGAGGGGTGATCAATGACAGGGGTGTAATCAATGACAAGGGGGTGATCAGGGAGTCTATATGGGGTGATCACCACAGTCATTGATCACTCCCCTGTAAGGCTGCATTCAGACGTCCGTATGATTTTTACGGATCCGATCAGTCTATCAGTGGATCCGTAAAAATCATGCGGACATCTGAATGGAGCTTTACAGGGGGGTGATCAATGACAGGGGGGTGATCAGGGAGTCTATATGGGGTGATCACCACATTCATTGATCACTCCCCTGTAAGGCTGCATTCAGACGTCCGTATGATTTTTACGGATCCGATCAGTCTATCAGTGGATCCGTAAAAATCATGCGGACATCTGAATGGAGCTTTTCAGGGGGGTGATCAATGACAGGGGGGTAATCAATGACAGGGGGGTGATCAGGGAGTCTATATGGGGTGATCAGGGGTGATCAAGGGTGAATAAGGGGTTAATAAGTGACTGGGGGAGGGTGTAGTGTAGTGGTGCTTGGTGCAACATATTACTGAGCTACCTGTGTCCTCTGGTGGTCGATCCAAACAAAGGGGACCACCAGAGGACCAGGTAGCAGGTATATTAGACGCTGTTATCAAAACAGCGTCTAATATACCTGTTAGGGGTTAAAAAAATCACATCTCCAGCCTGCCAGCGAACGATCGCCGCTGGCAGGCTGGAGATCCACTCGCTTACCTTCCGATCCTGTGAACGCGCGCGCCTGTGTGCGCGCATTCACAGGAAATCTCGCGTCTCGCGAGAGGAAGCACCGGCGCGTCCACCCAGAACAACAGGACCGCCGCAAAGACGCAATCCTGCGTACGGCGGTCCTGGGGTGGTTAATAACTGGTTGAACCTCCTTTGGCAGCAATAACTTCAACCAAACGTTTCCTGCAGTTGCAGATCAGACGTGCACAACGGTCAGGAGTAATTCTTGACCATTCCTCTTTACAGAACTGCTTCAGTTCAGCAATATTCTTGGGATGTCTGGTGTGAATCGCTTTCTTGAGGTCATGCCACAGCATCTCAATCGGGTTGAGGTCAGGACTCTGACTGGGCCACTCCAGAAGGCGTATTTTCTGTTTAAGCCATTCTGTTGTTGATTTACTTCTATGCTTTGGGTCGTTGTCCTGTTGCTACACCCATCTTCTGTTGAGCTTCAGATGGTGGAGAGATGGCCTTAAGTTCTCCTGCAAAATGTCTTGATAAACTTGGGAATTCATTTTTCCTTCGATGATAGCAATCCGTCCAGGCCCTGACGCAGCAAAGCAGCCCCAAACCATGATGCCCCCACCACCATACTTCAGAGTTGGGATGAGGTTTTGATGTTGGTGTGCTGTGCCTCTTTTTTTTCACACATAGTGTTGTGAATTTTTTCCAAACAACTCAACTTTGGTTTCATCTGTCCACAGAATATTTTGCTAGTACTGCTGTGGAACATCCAGGTGCTCTTGTGCAAACAGTAAACGTGCAGCAATGTTTTTTTTGACAGCAGTGGCTTCCTCTGTGGTATCCTCCCATGAAATCCATTCTTGTTTAGTGTTTTACATATCGTAGATTCGCTAACAGGGATGTTAGCATAAGTCTTTAGCTGACACTCTAGGATTCTTCTTCACCTCATTGAGCAGTCTGCGCTGTGCTCTTGCAGTCATCTTTACAGGACGGCCACTCCTAGGGAGAGTAGCAGCAGTGCGGAACTTTCTCCATTTATAGACAATTTGTCTTACCGTGGACTGATGAACAGCAAGGCTTTTGGAGATACTTTTATAACCCTTTCCAGCTTTATGCAAGTTAACAATTCTTAATCGTAGGTCTTCTGAGAGCTAATTTGTGCGAGGCATCATTCACACCAGGCAATGCTTCTTGTGAAAAGCAAACCCAGAACTGGTGTGTGTTTTTTATAGGGCAGGGCAGCTGTAACCAACACCTCCAATCTCATCTCATTGATTGGACTCCAGTTGGCTGACACCTCACTCCAATTAGCTCTTGGAGATGTCATTAGTCTAGGGGTTCACATACTTTTTCCACCTGCACTGTGAATGTTTACATGATGTGTTCAATAAAAACATGGTAACATTTTATTCTTTGTGTGTTATTAGTTTAAGCAGACTGTGCTTGTCTATTGTCGTGACTTAGATAAAGATCAGATTACATTTTATGACCAATTTGTGCAGAAATCCATATCATTCCAAAGTGTTCACATACTTTTTCTTGCAACTGTATACCCAGACACGGACAACATTAGGCTGGGGAAGGATTTGGACATAGGGAAGAATTTGTCCCTAAAGGATAGGCTATGAAGTAACAATGAAGCATCAATTAACTTCTATCTAATGTGTATGAGTGCATCGGTGAAATCATCATCAACCATCATAAAACATCAGCCTTCTATCTAATGTGTATGGCAACTTATTGAATACATCAAGATACAAAATTAATTTGTTTCATAAGTAAACCTTTGCATTCAATAGTTCCTAAAATGTGATACCATTATTTTCCAGCACAAAACTTCTAAATATTTCATAAGATAAAAAGTAGAAGACTGAGGAAATTACTAATTATTTACCATTTTATTGTAGCCTGACTTAATGGAGCTTTTCTAGAGTTTTAGACATTTTGTATAGTTTTCTATGACTATCCCATATTGTAGAATGCTTGATTATCCATCCCCTATTTCTGTGATGAATAATCTCCGGCACTCCAGCTGTGGTAAAACTACAACTTCCAAGATGTACACTGGCTTGGCTGCTCTCAGAACTCCATAGAAATGAATGGAGCATGCTGGAAGTCGTAGTTTCACCACGGCTGGAGTACTGGAGGTTAGCCATCACTGCCCTATTATTTCTAATATATAGGAATTCAACTGTACATTTCCAACAAAATAATTGCATCAAGTTGTCTTATTGAAATACAGTTAAAATCAAAAGTTTGACTTACTGCTGTAAAGAAGATCCTGTGCCAAGTCAGCAGGGATTTCTAAAAGTGAAAACATTAACATGCCACATTTAGCTAAAGATAAAATGGTAGACTTTAAAAAAAAAAATAACCAAAAAAGTGATCTGAAGTTACATTTATTTGTCACCAACATACACTTTTTAGATATTACTCATTAAAGCTGATATACAGTACAGACCAAAAGTTTGGACACACCTTCTCATTCAAAGAGTTTTCTTTATTTTCATGACTATGAAAATTGTAGATTCACACTGAAGGCATCAAAACTATGAATTAACACATGTGGAATTATATACATAACAAACAAGTGTGAAACAACTGAAAATATGTCATATTCTAGGTTCTTCAAAGTAGCCACCTTTTGCTTTGATTACAGCTTTGCACACTCTTGGCATTCTCTTGATGAGCTTCAAGAGGTAGTCCCCTGAAATGGTTTTCCCTTCACAGGTGTGCCCTATCAGGTTTAATAAGTGGGATTTCTTGCCTTAAAAATGGGGTTGGGACCATCAGTTGCGTTGAGGAGAAGTCAGGTGGATACACGCTGATAGTCCTACTGAATAGACTGTTAGAATTTGTATTATGGCAAGAAAAAAGCAGCTAAGTAAAGAAAAACGAGTGGCCATCATTACTTTAAGAAATGAAGGTCAGTCAGACAGCCGAAAAATTGGGAAAACTTTGAAAGTAAGGGCTATTTGACCATAAAGGAGAGTGATGGGGTGCTGCGCCAGATGACCTGGCCTCCACAGTCACCAGACCTGAACCCAATCGAGATGGTTTGGGGTGAGCTGGACCGCAGAGTGAAGGCAAAAGGGCCAACAAGTGCTAAGCATCTCTGGGAACTCCTTCAAGACTGTTGGAAGACCATTTCAGGGGACTACCTCTTGAAGCTCATCAAGAGAATGCCAAGATTGTGCAAAGCAGTAATCAAAGCAAAAGGTGGCTACTTTGAAGAACCTAGATTATGACATATTTTCAGTTGTTTCACACTTGTTTGTTATGTATATAATTCCACATGTGTTAATTCATAGTTTTGATGCCTTCATAGTCATGAAAATAAAGAAAACTCTTTGAATGAGAAGGTGTGTCCAAACTTTTGGTCTGTACTGTACATGGAAAGATTTCGGAAATTATGAGGATAATTTTCCATGTGTAAATTTAGAATATCTTCTTGTACAAATAACAATTACACTGTACCCCAACACCAGAACATCATCCCAACTGTGAACCATGGTGGAGAGAGGATTTAATGGTTTGGTTATAATTGTGACTAAGATAACAACCTGACCACATTTTATTAGTAATTAGTTCAGAAATCCAGGTAATTCCAAAGGGCGGGTTCGCTAACTTTTTACTGGCTTTTTCCACTCTCCTAAACAAGTCAAATACATTGTAAAGGCCACTGCAAGCCACTCATCTATGGCAGGATTATCCTCTCCAGCGCCACCGAGCACAGTCAACAAGATCCCCGGATGAACCTCTATATTTTGAAGGGAAAACGCGTTGGGATGATAATCTTTCTAACTTCTATATAGGATAACCACCATCACCAGTAGGTCCCTCACTTGGACATTTATAGGTTTGTCATACTAAGTTCTGGAACCACAGATATAACATTTGGCAGTCTCCATGATTTGGGAACTTGACAGGTAGGGACAGCACAACAGGGTACAGCCACCGAGAAGTGGGGCCGCCCCTATCTGGGTGATTACTCTGCTTGTAGGCAGGGCGAGTATAGCCTGTAGGGACATTCCCACACTGCCTAAAGCGGACTTGTATATAATCTGCCCTGTATCTTGGAATGAAGACAAGCTGATCTGGCCTGGCTATATAAAGATCCAGTGTGACTCGTCAGGAGAAACAAATCAGACACCTGTCCTGTATCCATTATCCTGCAAGGCGAGACTGTCATGTACTCTGGGACCTGTATTCCTGTTGATGCAGACATTACTTGGTCAACAGTACCGTGAGTAACCACATGGTGGTGATAGATCTATTCCTTGATCTGATTTGATTATATTATAGTTATAGTGGGATTTTAGTAATAAGAATAAATAAATGTTATGTTTTAAGGGGAATTTTTTGGCTCAGTGATTTACATTGTAAAGGAGAATAAATTGAAACTGAACAAATTTCCATTTCTGGTAATTTTATTACCATATAAAATGATTATTATTAAAGCAGTTTTCCAGGGAGAATGTAAAAAAAAAAAAAATAGTCAGAATGTGTTAAAAAATAAATAAAAAATCTATGCTGGACTCCACCGATCCCCTGCCAATTGTTCCAATGCTGCTTTGGTCCCTGCTGCTCCTTACTTCTTGTCCTGGCTTGACATGCTAGATACGCTAGGAAAGACCCACTCACCGCTAAGGCCAGTGACTGGCTGAGCAGGCCTTTAATACTGTTTCCCAGAAAACATCTTTAACATTCATCAGTTACAATCAAATGGTTAAACCTAAACATTCACAATATCACACCTATGTGCTAATTTTTATCAAATCTGTTTTTGCATTTTATTCACTACTCGCCTGTCATTTGAAGTGAACTGTTGTCAATGTTGAAATGTGCCACCGAGGTATTTTCTATGTTTTTAGCGAGTACAGTCTGAGCTGAAATATTTTGCTTCCCATTTATATTAATATGGAATAACAGGACAAATCCAGGTATTACACTTCCAGGGCTGCGAAGAAACAGCAAAATAAACATGAGCATGCAAACACTTATTTATGCAGTAGACGTAAAAGGGGTTGTGGGGGTTCTCTTTCCTAATCCTTAACCCCTTCCTGAAATTGTATTTTCTTATGCCACTATTTAATATTCTATACGATCTAGTGGGAAGCTGCAAAAAATTTGTAAATGAGGGGGAACTGGAAAAAATTATATTATTTTATGGGTTTCGTATCTATGACGTTAAAAATGTAATGTAAATTTTATTCTGCTGGTTAGTACGATTACAGTGATACCACATTTATAAGTTTTTCTCTTTTTCTAATACTTTTAATATACCTATAACTTTTTTATATTTTTATCTTTTTTGGAGGGGGGGCGATCTTTAGTTTTTATTGATACCATATTGGGTTATGTATGACTTTTTTAATAACTTTTTACTAAACTAACTTTTTATTCTTCGGTTACACCGTTCACCCTACAGGATGAATGCTTTTATATTTTATTAGTTTAATGATGCCAATTATGATTATTTGCACAATGGGGGAAGTGGGTGGTTTGAATTTTAATTATTTTTGTTATTTTTAAAACTTTTTTTTTTTAGTCCCCTCAGAGGGGTTGAACAAACAATTGTTAGATCGCTTATACAATAGACTGCAGTGGTTTCTATTAAGCCTGCAGGCAAGACTTAATTTCAACTTGATAATGACACAAGACACCAGAAAGGTATAACAACCGAATGGCCCCTGCAAGCTCATCACAGGGGAAGGGGGGGGGGGGGGGGTTAATCACCAGGAGCATCCCTGTTCTGGTAAATGACTGCTTAGATGTTGTACTAAGAATTGACTACAGCGCCTGAGGGTTTAAAGTTGGGGGACCCTGGAATGATTGAAAGGTCCCAGCAGGACATCAGAGCTGTGAGTATTGCTTGATTTATTTCTTTAACTGATTCTGATCAGACATCTCCAGACATTGGTTTCCTATGTCCATGTGGCTACAATAAAGCATATCTAAAGAACAAGCAAAGGGTCTGTCCCACAAAAAACACTCTACATTTTTGAAAGCAGGACCTGGATTTGAATACTTTTGTAACTGCATATAATTTAGGGTACATTCACACAAACTTTAGCCGTTCATGTCCGTGCTGTGAACCGCAAATTGCGGTTCGCAATGCTCATGCACCGGCCATGTGAATCCTGTATTGCGGTATGGACCCATTCACTTGAATGGGTCCGCGGTCTGCAATATAGGGCAAAAAATAAGCCATGTCCGATCTATTGCAGTGAGGAGGCACGGACCAAAAATCCCACAGAAGCACTTCTTAGTGATTCCATGGGCTTCCAATCAGTGCTTCTGCTCTACACCGCACCGTATTTGGAGGATTATGGACCCATTCATGTCAATGGGTCCGCATCTGTGATATGGGCCAGTGCCCATATACATATATTATATAAAATACACAGTAATAAAATGACATGAAAGTCAAGACAGGGTAATAATACATGATGTACCTTAGGCTAACAACTTGCGATCTGATGTACAGGCTTTTGAGCTCTGAATTTATATAGGCTGCATTAATCTGTAAGCAATACAAGTGAATGTCAAGTTATTACTATCAACAGGTTTGGAAAATAATTAAGATTCAACATAATCATCATTATCATACAGGATATATATATTTTATGCTTCTGCCATGCAGTGAAAATGGAAACTTTTAAGCTATAGTAGTGGTTAAAGGGAACCTGTCACCAGTTTTATGGTGTCCTAACTAAGGGCAACATAAATAAGTGACTGATTCTCTTAGCACAATGCTGGGTCACGTTCTTTAATTGACCCAGTCAATCTGCCAACGTCTTGTATTAAAAAGCTCCAGCTAATAATGATGAGTCCTGAATATTCATGAGCTCCTGACTCTCCCCGCCCACCTGCTGCTGAGTGACAGTTTGTTTCCATATGAACCAGCAGCAGGTGGGCAGGGGAGTGGCTATATCTCTGAATTAAAAAAACGCTGGACTCAATGACATCACGCTGGACTCAAATCAGCTCATTAGCATGCGGCATGCGGCATCTTTGTGTGTATATTATGAGGTAACCATCTGTCACACCAGTAAGTGAATACATCTAAGGTACTTTTAAGTAGTTAATGATTGTATATAATTAGTTAGATTATAATCAAATATCCACATGACAGGTTCCCTTTTAAGTATTGACACAAAACCCAGTATAAGACATCCAGATTATTTGGCGCCTCCACTGACTAGAGCATTTACATATGAAATTAATTTGTTATATTTTAAATCTTATGTACTTATATGATCATTTATCAGATCGACGGGGGTCCAACTGCTGGCACCCCTGCCGATCAGCTGTTTGAATGGAACAAGCAGTTGTATTTGCCCTACATTGCCACTACAAGGAAAACAGTGTGCAGGTTAACTTTGAAGAGGATGCAGCGATTGCACGAGCGCCGCGACCCCTTAAAACAACGGATTGACAGGAGTACCTGCTGATCTGATATTGATGACCTATCCTGAAGATCTTATCACTGCACAACCCCATTAATGGGAATGAGCTGAAATACCAGGCACGGATCATGGCTAAGAGGGGTGTGCTGTTTCTGGGAAAAAGCAGACCCCTTTTCTAATCCTGGACAACCACATTAAGCAAGAAAACAAGGAAAGGATCCATTTATAGATACAGCTGTGTGCACTGTGGAATGACATTAAAGGAAAATCAAAATGACTTACAAACTCTTCAATCTGAACAGCCAATGCCTGGAATTCAAGGCTGCTGCTATGAAGATATTGATTTGTATAGTTGAAATTTAGGATCCTAAAAGAGCCGTTGTAGTAAACGTAGCTGGTGTTCAGCAGCACCTCATCGGTTGTACCTATAAAAAATAAGATTATATTGTTACGTTTTTAATCAAATACTCTCAGCGCCACAGCTTTTGCCAAAATACACTGAAATTCCACACAGTGAGGGTCCATTCACACATCCGCAATTTCGTTCCGCAATTGCGGACCCATTCATTTCTATGGGGCAGCACGATGTGCTGCCCGGATCCGGAATTGCGGATCCGCACTTCGGGGTCGGCAATTCCGATCCCGAACAATATAGAACATGTCCTATTCTTGTCCGCAATTGCGGACAAGATTAGGCATTTTCCATTAAGTGCCGGCGATGTGCGGTCCGCAAAATGCGGAACGTACATCGCCGATGTCCATGTTTTGCGGATCCATGGATCCGCAAAACACACACGGATGTGTGAATGGAACCTGAGTATTATTATGAATTGACATTCTGAATATTAGGGCTCATGCACACGACAGTATTTTGCGTTCAGTATACTGGCCGTTTTTTTAGTTCAGTATGGGGTACATATACTGAACTATTCATTTCAATGGTTCAGCAAAAAAAACTGAAGTGTCTCCGTGTGCATTCCGTTTCAGTATTTCCGTATTTCCGTACTGTGAAAAGATAGAACATGTCAATGGGTCCGCAAAAAAAACAGAACACATACGGGAATGCATCCGTATGTCTTCCGTATCCGTTCCGTTTTTACTGAATCATCTAATGAAAATGTTATGCCCAGCACAATTTTTTCTATGTAATTACTGTATACTGTATATGGCATACGGAAAAACAGAAACAAAAAAATGGAAAAACGGATCCGTAAAAAACGGACTGCAAAACACTGAAAAAGCCATACGGTCATGTGCATGAGCCCTTATATGTATGCTTGATAGCCGTGGTGGACATGACAAGATTCAAACTATTACCACTACTATGACTAATTATTTTAGATTTTTTTTGGACAACATGACCCTTAACACCTTTCATTTTTTTAACAGTTTGCTGCATATCATGAACTAATAAAAATACTTCAAACTTTGTAGTTTACACATAATTCACAAAACCCATTAAGAACCTTTGTAAATACAATGCATAAGTCGTTTTGTACTGATGCTGTGTTTTTGGAACCAGTCATCATCATGTGGACAAACAGACATCTAATGACTTGGTGATCGGTGGCACATTTATACAGGTCAGTTATTGGGAACAAGAGTTTATACAAATGCTTATCTCCGATAATTTTCCCGATCCTCATTCCATGTTAAAGGGCTTTGAAGGGATTGTCTCACGAAAAATATTCAGCATTTTTCAAACCAGCACCTGGATCTGAATACTTTTGTAATTGTATGTAATAAAAAATTTAGTATAGGTTAAAGTTAGGTTAAAAAAATAATAATACTCACCTCATCCACTTGCTCCCGCCTTGATTGAAGAAAACCCACCAAAGAACCTGCGGCTAGCCTGATGACATCACCACGTAATCACACAGAGCGCGCGATATCATCACTCCCAGCGTGATCACATGGTGACATGATCACGCTCGCCGCAGGTCCTTTGGTGGGTTTTCTTCAAGCAAGATGGGAGCGGACAGCCTCTCCACGAGCAAGTGGATGAGGTGAGTATATATTTTTTTTCAGCCACCATTTTAGGAAAAATTGATTCGTTACCACGAAGCCCAAGGAAATTCAGCCATCACTGATCTCTATGGAAATGACAGACATAGCAGAGCTGGAGAGGGTTCAGAGAAGGGCAACTATAGTAATAGCTGGAATGGGTGGACTACAGTACCCTGAAAGATTATCAAAATTAGGGTTAATCACTTGAGAAAAAAGACGACTGAGGGGAGATTTAATTACTATGTATAAATATATCAGGGGTCAGTACAGAGATCTATCCCATCATCTATTTATCCCTGTGACTGTGACGAGGGGACATCCTCTGTGTCTGGAGGAAAGAAGGTTTGTACACAAACATAGAAGAGGATTCTTTAAGGTAAGTGTAGTGAGACTATGGATATCACGGTCGGCGTGACTATCACATACGTGACGCAGAGGGAGGGAACAAGGAAGGCCCTGCCCAAGTGAGAGGGAAGGTGGCGACCCCTGACTCACCTAGCGGCTGGCACCTGGCTGCCCTGACGTCCCTAGACGGGTTCCTCACCCGTACGCCGATCACGTGCCTAAAGCCCTGGCTTTCCCTAAGCTGAGCCCTAGATAGTGAACAGGGCGGTGGGAACACTAGTCCGCACCACTAGCTCTAAAGGAAAACACCAAGGGAAGGACAGACAATACAAACTCAACATATAATCCCAGGTGGGCGACAACAGGAGACAACAAGAAGCCCAACAGGGATCCGGAGGGTAGCACTCTGGAACGACAACCAGGATTCACAACTCCAGTGGGTCAGTATAGATGTCCAGGCAGGAAGCTCTATAACTGGCAACTAGAGAAGAGTGAGGGGAGAATATAAGGAGGTTGGGAGTGGCAGACAAGAAACAGCTGAGGAGGAGAAGCTACGGATCCCTGATTGAGACAAAAAGGATAGCAAGGCAAACACAGAAAACAATCACTAAGAAACAACGTGATCTATAGATATAGAGCGCGCAGCAACCCGCTGCGACCTCCTGACCCCGGGTATAACGGAGTCAGACGTGGCTCTTGATACCCTCGTGACAGTACCCCCCCTTTCACGAGGGGCCTCCGGACACTCAGGACCAGGTCTCTCCGGATGAGAGGCATGGAAAGCCTGAATTAACCTGTTGGCGTTTACCTCTGACGCTGGAACCCACATTCTTTCCTCGGGACCGTAACCCCTCCAATGCACCAGATACTGAAGAGAGCGGCGGACCCGACGAGAATCAACAATTCTGGCTATTTGAAACTCCAGATTACCATCCACAATAACAGGAGGAGGTGGAAGCGGTGATGGTTCTAGAGGTGGAACATACTTCTTGAGTAACGATTTATGGAAGACGTTATGGATCTTAAAAGTCTGAGGTAGCTCCAGGCGAAAAGCCACAGGGTTAATGACGGCTACTATTTTATAAGGACCAATGAACCTAGGGCCCAGTTTCCAAGAGGGAACCTTCAACTTAATATTCCTAGTAGACAACCACACATAGTCATTCACCCCTAGGTCCGGACCTGGCGACCGTTTCTTATCGGCCATGCATTTATATTTACCACTCATCTTTTTCAAGTTAACTTGCACCTTCTGCCATACCGAAGAAAGAGATGAAGAAAACCTTTCCTCTTCGGGAACCCCAGAAGACCCCCCCTCTTTGAAAGTACAAAATTGGGGATGAAAACCGTATGCACCAAGGAATGGTGACTTGCCAGTGGACTCCTGATAATGATTATTTATGGCAAACTCAGCTAACGGTAAATATGATGACCACAACTCTTGGTTTTCAGACACAAAACACCTTAAATATGTTTCTAGGTTTTGGTTGGTACGCTCAGTCTGTCCATTCGACTGAGGATGGAAAGCTGAGGAAAAGGACAAGTGTACCCCCGAACGGGAACAAAAAGCTTTCCAAAACTTAGAAATAAACTGGGTTCCCCGATCCGAAACCACATCGGAAGGGACCCCGTGAAGCTTCACGATTTCACTGATAAACACCTGAGCAAGAGTTTTAGCATTAGGAAGTGCGGGTAGCGCAATAAAGTGTACCATTTTGCTAAACCTGTCTACTACTACCAAAATAACTGTTTTACCCGCAGACAACGGTAAGTCAGTGATGAAATCCATTGACAGATGTGTCCATGGCCTATTGGGGATAAAAAGAGGCAATAAAGACCCTGCTGGACGTGTATGAGAGACTTTCGCGCGTGCACAAGTAGAGCAAGTAGACACGAAATCCATTACATCCTGACGCAACCTTGGCCACCAAAAACGACGAGATAATAGCTCCAAGGTTGCTTTACTACCCGGGTGCCCAGCAAGTGCCGAATTATGATGTTCTTTTAATAATTCAAGACGCAGGTTTAACGGTACAAACAATTTCTCTGAGGGGCAAGAGGCCGGGGCGTCCCCCTGGGCCTCTAACACCTTTCCCTCTAGAACAGAGTGTACAGCAGAGACAACCACTCCTCTTTGTAAAATAGGTACCGGATCACTAGCATTACCCCCTCCAGGGAAACTACGAGATAACGCGTCTGCCTTGGTATTTTTTGCCCCAGGACGATAGGTGATTACAAAGTTAAATCTGGTAAAGAATAGCGACCACCTAGCTTGTCTAGGGGTGAGACGCTTAGCCGATTCTAGGTACAGAAGGTTTTTGTGATCCGTAATCACCGTGACGGGGTGGATTGCTCCCTCTAAGAAGTGACGCCACTCTTCAAGCGCCAGCTTAATCGCCAACAGTTCCCTATTTCCAACATCATAGTTCTTCTCTGCAGAAGATAATTTTTTGGAAAAGAAAGCGCAAGGGCGCCATTTGCCAGGAGACGGACCCTGAGACAATACAGCCCCCACTCCCACCTCTGACGCATCTACCTCAACAATAAAAGGCTGGGAGACATCAGGTTGAATTAGAACAGGTGCCGAGGTAATCCTCTCTTTTAGAGAGGAAAATGCATTTTTAGCGGCGTCAGACCATTTAGAAAAATCAGTCCCCTTCCTAGTCATGTCGGTAAGGGGTTTAACGATCACTGAATCATTTTTAATGAACTTTCTATAGAAATTTGCGAAACCCAAAAACCGTTGTAGGGCTTTAAGGTTCTCAGGAAGATCCCAATCTAAAATTGCCTGGACCTTCCCAGGATCCATACGGAAACCTGAAGCAGATAATAGATATCCCAGGAACTGTATTTCCTGAACGGCGAAGACACATTTTTCAATTTTCGCATATAATTTATTCGTCCGTAGGACCTGCAGTACTTGCCTGACATGCACCTCATGTGTTTTCAGATCAGCCGAATAAATTAAGATATCATCTAGGTATATGACTACAAACCTGCCGATGAGATGACTAAAAATATCATTAACGAAATGTTGGAAGACAGCGGGGGCATTGGTCAGACCGAAAGGCATAACTAGATTTTCATAATGCCCCTCAGGGGTGTTAAAAGCTGTCTTCCACTCATCCCCTTCCCTGATACGAATCAGATTGTAGGCCCCCCTAAGATCAAGTTTGGAGAACCACCTAGCACCCGCAATCTGATTAAAAAGGTCAGGAATGAGAGGAAGAGGGTATGGGTCTCGGATGGTTATCTGGTTTAGCTCACGGAAATCTAGGCAAGGACGCAGGCCCCCATCTTTCTTTTTAACAAAGAAAAACCCTGCAGCCACGGGTGAAGAAGAGGGTCTGATGTGTCCCTTAGCCAGACTCTCGGAGATATAATCTTTCATGGCTTGTCTCTCGGGACCCGAAAGATTATACAACCTGGACTTGGGTAATTTTGCACCGGGAATCAGGTTAACCGGGCAATCATAAGGACGATGAGGTGGTAGCTTCTGACAACCCTTTTCAGAAAAAACGTCCTCAAAGTCCGAAATAAATGTAGGTAGGGAAGCTATGGAGGCGATTAAGCAATTGTTATTTAAGCAATTCTCTCTGCAATGCTCACTCCACTCCAATATCTCCCTGGCCTGCCAATCCACCACTGGATTGTGCGCTACCAACCAGGGAAGACCCAATACCACAGGAGAGGGAAGGCCCTCCAGAACGTAACATGAAAGACACTCATTATGGTGGTCCCCTACCCGAAGGTGTAAATTATGAACAATGTGGGTGAGGTTTCTCTGAGACAGAGGAGCCGAATCTATAGCGAATACGGGAATAGGTCTCTGCAGCGTACAGAGAGACAAACCCATAGTGCGGGCAAAATGGGCATCTATCAAATTTACCCCTGCTCCACTGTCTAGAAAAAAAGAAATAGACTCCGTCTTAACACCAAAAACAATAACCGCTGGTAACACAAATTGAGATGTTCGTATGGAGGAAACGTATACCCCCCGGCTGACATCCTCCGCACAGCCTGGGGTTAGTAGTTTTCCGACGGTCTTTTGTTTTTGAGAAAGGAGGGACAGACATTAATGAAATGACCCTTCCCCCCACAGAAAAAACAAGCCCCCCCCCCTACGGCGAACCTCAGGAGGACGGACCTGACGAGAAGTTCCGCCTAGCTGCATAGGCTCATCTAAGTCAGTACAGACTAATTGTTGCTTGGGAGAGGTAACCAATTGCTCAGGAATTTTCGATCTCTCCCTAAGACGCCTATCTATTCTGATAGAGAGGGACATAACAGCATCAAGGGAAAGGGGGGTCTCATATAGCGCCAGTGCATCCTTAACCCTTTCAGATAACCCAGAGCAGAACTGACTCCTGAGAGCCGGGTCGTTCCACTGAGTATCCGTAGCCCACCTACGGAACTCTGAGCAATATTCCTCTGCTGACCGATCTCCCTGTAGGAGTCTCCGTAACTTCGACTCAGCCAGGGCGACTCGGTCAGGGTCATCATATATGAGACCCAAAGCCCCAAAAAATCCCTCCACTGACCGGAGAGCCTGGGAACCAGGGGGTAACGAGAACGCCCAGGATTGTGGGTCCCCCTGAAGCAGGGAAATGACAATCCCTACCCGCTGTTCTTCATTACCTGAGGAGTAAGGGCGCAACTTAAAGTATAATTTGCAGGCCTCACGGAACGTCGCAAATTTGTCCCTTCCCCCAGAAAATCTGTCAGGAAGAACAACCTTGGGTTCTGTAACTACCTGGTTACCCATAGCAACCGCTGGGGGTGCGGTCTGCTGCATTTGCTGCTGTTGTTGGAGGACAGACGACTTCAATCCTGCCACCTCCAAAGACAGGCCTTGAAGCTGTTTTGCCAAGGCAGCAATAGGATCCATATTGGATTCTAAGTAGAGAAAAAAAAAAAAAAATAATAATATTATTTTTTATTTTATTTTTTTTCTCAAAAAGTAAAGGCCAGTTATAATATCACGGTCGGCGTGACTATCACATACGTGACACAGAGGGAGGGAACAAGGAAGGCCCTGCCCAAGTGAGAGGGAAGGTGGCGACCCCTGACTCACCTAGCGGCTGGCACCTGGCTGCCCTGACGTCCCTAGACGGGTTCCTCACCCGTACGCCGATCACGTGCCTAAAGCCCTGGCTTTCCCTAAGCTGAGCCCTAGATAGTGAACAGGGCGGTGGGAACACTAGTCCGCACCACTAGCTCTAAAGGAAAACACCAAGGGAAGGACAGACAATACAAACTCAACATATAATCCCAGGTGGGCGACAACAGGAGACAACAAGAAGCCCAACAGGGATCCAGAGGGTAGCACTCTGGAACGACAACCAGGATTCACAACTCCAGTGGGTCAGTATAGATGTCCAGGCAGGAAGCTCTATAACTGGCAACTAGAGAAGAGTGAGGGGAGAATATAAGGAGGTTGGGAGTGGCAGACAAGAAACAGCTGAGGAGGAGAAGCTACGGATCCCTGATTGAGACAAAAAGGATAGCAAGGCAAACACAGAAAACAATCACTAAGAAACAACGTGATCTTTAGATATAGAGCGCGCAGCAACCCGCTGCGACCTCCTGACCCCGGGTATAACGGAGTCAGACGTGGCTCTTGATACCCTCGTGACAATGGAACTCTCTGCCTGAGGAGGTGGTGATGGTAAGTTCACTAAAAGAGTTCAAGCTGGGCCTGGATGTATTTCTGGAGCGTAATAATATTACAGGCTATAGCTACTAGAGAGGGGTTGTTGATCCAGGGAGTTATTCTGATTGCCTGATTGGAGTCGGGAAGGAATTGTTTCCCCTTTAAATGGGGAAAATTGGCTTCTACCTCACAGGGGTTTTTAGCCTTCCTCTTGAACTATGCAGGACAACAGGCCGAACTGGATGGACCTATTCTTTATTTAGCCTTACAAACTATATTACTATATTAACCCCTTCAAGACAGGACAGTTTTGGAAACAATATTTTCAAATTTCCTCTTCGTCTTCATTCCAAGGGTCTAACTTAGATTTTTAATGGCACCATTTAATGTTTGAAACAATTTACTCTGAAACTGTACAAAAAGTATTTGTGGGGTGTAAGAATTAGTTTAACAAATCAGTTCATGTTATTAGCAAGAGTTCTTAACCTGTAAAGAGCTGCCCCCATAGGTGAAGAAGCACCCACCTGCCTGATGATTGGCAGGACCGGACATCCCGCCAGGCCCTGACAATCTCATGCCTGCGACTCTGCTGTGAGTAATAGCGCAAGTCGAAAGGCTCTGCTTTCGCTACTGGAGAAGCAGCTGCGCATGCGCTGCCACACTTCCAGGTAGCAGTGCATGAATAGTTGCTGCTCCCAAAGCAGAAGCAGAGCCTCTCCGCTTGTGCTATTACTCACAGCAGAGTCGCAGGCATGAGATTGTCAGGGACTGGCGAGATGTCCGGTCCTGCCAATCAGAGCTCAGCTTTCATTTTTGAGGGGTTTAAGAAATGAGAGCTGAACTCTCATGGGTTGCTATGGGCGATAAAACAGTGTTACTATTAGGGCTCATTCAGACAGCCGTATGTTTTTTGCGAATCCGATTTTTTGCTGTTACATCAGCATATCTGCAATTTACACTGAAGTATAGCACATGTTTTATTTGTTTTGCGGAGTGCTGTCCGCATCTTTTGGGGCCCTATAGAAGTGAATGGGTCCTAATCCGAAACATTGTGGTCCAAATGCGGAAAGCAGCATATGGCCGTCTGAATGAGCCCTTAGTTTGTATCAATACAGTGCTTTACAATGAAGAAAGGTGAATATTTCTTACCGCGCATCAAAATGATTACAACTGCAGCAATCACAGCTCCGATAACGGCCAATAGTATTGTAATGCTGACAGCAGCTATTACTATCTTCCTCTGACGTCCAGGCAATTTCATTGGTAGACCAAATTAATGTTATCTAAAATAAAAAAATAAAAATAAATTGTGAAATAGAAAATTCATAGTAGAGCAATACATTTTAGACTCTTTTGTGAATGGAACAGGTTTACACTCCAACATCAAGAAACTTTACTGTACAAATCTGATCGCCACAATCGGCTGTTTAAAGGGATGCGGCACTTGGGTAAGCACTGCGGCCTCTTAACTGTTTGCTAGGCACAGTGCCATACATTTTGTGGTGGCTATGGTAGTGCAGCTTTCTGCAGCTCGGTATAATTCTAGTGAATGGGACAGAACTACATGTAGAACAGCACACAGCCATTACAGAAAGTATGGCACTGTGCCTGGTAATGAAGAAGCCGCAACGCTTGCCAGTTGCCAGCAGCATTTCAGTTCTCCTGATTAGGTCCCATATCGATACCCTTCTCAAAAGCAAAATATTTTAACCCTTTTGCGACATTCACTGTACACGTATGGCGGATGTCAGGGGCTGAAAGATGATGTTTTCTGAGGAGCAGCATAGCAGGTGATAAACAACCACGCCAGGTGATTACAAATAGCTTCAATCCAGGACATTCAACCCCTCAGATGTCATGGTCAGTAGCAACAATGGAATCTGGGGGCATCTGAGCGTTTATTCAGAGGCATGTGATTCCCTCTGACCCCCAGTGTCTCACCCCTCATCGAAATAGTGTGGAGCCAATTGGTTGTCATGTCTGCCTGGGGCCTGGAGAACATGTCAGAATTCCCATACACTGCAATACTATAGTTCCAAAAGTCTAAAAAATTCTAATCACTCCCCTCTCATGTTAAAAAGTTATAGATTGGTTGTGCACACCTCATATGAAGTATAACATATGTATCAGAACTTGTGTAAGTACTAAATATTTATTGTACATAAATTAAAAAAGAGGTTGTATAAAAACACTTAATAGCTGAGCAATGTGTCAACAGAACATCTTCATATTTGATACCCGTGGTAGAGGTTCAATCCCAAGCGTGATTTTTGATATAATATATATATATATATATATATATATATATATATATATATTAATATTATAAAGAAATATAGAAATACAATAAAAATATAAATAAATATCAAAATAAAAATAATGATAATAGTAGTTGCAAGTGAGTATGTGTAGTTCACACTATCGCCAAAAATCAAAAATTGTAGCCTGCAAAAGAAGGGTTAAGCAGTAAATCCCCTAGATTTTGTGTATAAAGTGAAATAACTCATTAAAAATGCAATAAAAAATGTAAATGTCAAAATATGAGCAGCTATATAGTGTAATCGCAGTGGAGAAATAATAAACCGCAATGGGAGTATGGTTCCTATGGTGAACTGTGCTCAGCGATTCTGCAGTTGGGCACACTACACCATAATGAATAGTTGCATTCGATCCAACAATAACAGCATCCTCAAGAAAGCACCATATAAGAGAGGATATATCAAACTGAATAACCGCAATAGTCAATGAAGGGAATGATGGTCGACCGTTATGCGGCAGTGAGTCAACTGTAGTTAGTTATACTGTATTGGACATTGTTGTGTCCAACAGTATCCTAAATTTTGATCCAACAGTACTGTTAGTAAAAAAAGATATAGTTCCTCCAAAAAGACAGCACTAATAAGAAAACCGCACTGTGGTATGCAGAGGATAATTCATTCAACAGGTCTGTCCAGCTTTGTTATAGTCTCAATATATTGAGGTTAATTGCTTCCAGATAGGTTACTATGCATCTTCCTTCGAGATATATTACAATTGTATCAATGTGTCAGAACTTGCCACCTGCCGTGTCCCTTAAGTATAGGTGCCGTTGTATGGTCCTATGCTCTCAGTCTATAGACCAGCTTCTTAATTCACCTAAAGGTTGATTATTATGTCTGCTACTCAGTTAGTTGACTCCGATCATAGGTTCTGATATAGACGGCTTGATAGTTACACTCTGTTTGTAACAGCAGGCTGATGTTGTTTGTCTCTGTCACCGCGGCGTCCCACGTGCTCACGGAGGCAGCGGTGCTTGTACCTTTCGGAGTGTCTTTGTAATGTAGAGTAGCTGCAGAGCCCGAAGATGCCGAAGATGCCGGTATTTTGAACAGTTTACGGTCACTCATATTTTCAGACAGTAATGTTGATTGAACCATCTTACTTTATTATTCTGATACTTTTGACAGAAGCATGGATGTGGACGCTAAATGCGTAAGGGAGATAGCAGTGCTGGTAGAACAGCCTGACTGCTATTTCTCGTCAGCAAAGAGCATACCACATCATTGTCGAGTTCATAGAAATCCGAAGATTTCGAGGTCGGCATTAAGTCCATTGGGGAGGAGGGTGCCCAGTTCATAAATTCTTTTGGATTCAAGTCTGGACATTCTAAATATTCTGAATATTGAACCTGCGGGATCCTAATTATGATGTGTTTTATAATGTTTAGATAGAGAATGAGTCTCGTACCCTTTTTTTATATTGTTTATATGTTCAGCAATATGTCTTTTAAGAGGTCTTTTCGTCCTTCCCACATTTTGCAATTTGCACGGACATTTAAACATGTACTGTATATTACGCTGCTGGTGTCACATGTTACAAAGTCTTTGATTTTGTGTACATGACTGTTCGCAGAAGATGTAATGGAGTGAGTGGTTTTTGGGAACTTGGTCAGTCGGCACCCCACGCATCTGCTGCACCGGTGAAAGCCTGAAAGCCCCATCCAACTTGTCAAGGTGGGTGTTTTTGTAGTAATGGTATTTTTCATTTTAACTGTAGGGGCTACCAATATATTTAAATTGGGAGCCTTAGTAAATATAATATTTGGTGTAGAGGATATCGAATGTCCTAATACTTTATCGCTTTGAATAAAGTGCCAATGTTTTTGAATAATAGATTTTATTTTTTTATATTGGGGACTAAATGGTAATATTCGTCTAATGGTATTTTTGACACGGTCTATTTGAAGTTCATTAGTTTTCACTCTTTCTTCAAAAAAGGATTGGCGGTCCATCTGACGAATTTTGTCTACTGATTTTTCTAATAATGGTAGTGGGTATTTTTTCTTATGAAATTGATCCTTCATTTTCTGTGCTTCCATCTCAAAGGTTTCAGTGTGGGTACAATTTCTCCTGATACGTCTGAATTGTCCCTGAGGGATGTTTAATAGCCATTGTGGTAAGTGGCAACTATCAAAACGTATGTAGTTGTTTTTAGAGACCTCTTTCTGATAAGTTTTACAATAAAGTTTGTTATTATTAGCTAGAACTTCTATGTCTAAAAACACTACAGAAGTTTGGCTAGTAGTTGCTGTAAATTGTAAATTATATTGATTGTTATTAATTTCTTTCAGAAAGGTGTTAAGGGTAATTATGTTGTTTTTCCATATAAAGATCACATCATCGATGTACCTACGCCAGAGCACCAGGTCCGACCCCAGTCTTGGTTGAATAATTTCGTCCTCCCATTGGGACATAAAAAGATTGGCGTAACTGGGGGCGAGTATCAGAATAAAAAAGTAAGATGGTTCAATCAACATTACTGTCTGAAAATATGAGTGACCGTAAACTGTTCAAAATAAATAAAACCACTTATACATACCGGTAACCCATTCTTATACAATATTTTTGGGCTTGTATCATGTAATAACATGGCCAGACAAAAGTATTATATATGTTGCGCAACACACCATCATGTGTTACAATACTTCATTTAGTGTATTTTTTTATATATTTTTTATATATTTTTCATATTTATTATTATATATATTTTTATGTATTTGTAAATTATTCTGTTTTCAATACCTCTACACAATTATGTTATAACTATATTATAACATTGGGCATTACTAATCATATAGAAAAACCGCAACAAAACCGCAATATGTTGTGTTTCAATCACACTTATAGTCATTTTCCTTGCAGCGGAAGCGTGAGTCCACAACAGGTTTTCCAGTTGACTTGAAATCCTGATCCAATAAGGCTATAAAAGGTTTACCAGATCCGGGGGTCTCCTAACCACTGAGGAAGGAGACAGAGATCTCTGAAACGCGTCTGGTGTAAAGAGGACCCCCAGCTTAATGCTATTCATCGATATAGGATCCCCAAGGTCCTTAGGAGCGCTCCAATTATTTTCTTGATGCAGCACCTTCTGCTACCCACACCTGTGTGAAGCGAACCGGCATCTTCGGGCCCTGCAGCTACTCTACATTACAAAGACACTCCGAAAGATACAAGCACCGCCGCCTCCGTGAGCACGTGGGACGCCGCGGTGACAGAGACAAACAATATCAGCCTGCTGTTACAAACAGAGTGTAACTATCAAGCCGTCTATATCAGAACCTATGATCGGAGTCAACTAACTGAGTAGCAGACATAATAATCAACCTTTAGGTGAATTAAGAAGCTGGTCTATAGACTGAGAGCATAGGACCATACAACGGCACCTATACTTAAGGGACACGGCAGGTGGCAAGTTCTGACACATTGATACAATTGTAATATATCTGGAAGGAAGATACATAGTAACCTATCTGGAAGCAATTAACCTCAATATATTGAGACTATAACAAAGCTGGACAGACCTGTTGAATGAATTATCCTCTGCATACCACAGTGCGGTTTTCTTATTAGTGCTGTCTTTTTGGAGGAACTATATCTTTTTTTACTAACAGTACTGTTGGATCAAAATTTATAATACTGTTGGACACAACAATGTCCAATACAGTATAACTATATGATTCAAAAGAGAAAAGAATACCGAGATAATAGCCGCACATCTAAAAAAGTATCAAATTTATTATGGACAACAGACACAACAAGAAATGATTAAAAACATTGTATACAATGAATCTGGGCCATGTGCGCAAATCATATACACATGCCCGCCTGACTCACCACAACAACATGAACATTCCCCCACACATACAAATGGATAAGGAAATAAAGTGCATGTAATCCATCAACAATAAAATTATT
The DNA here is from genome assembly GCF_905171765.1 of Bufo bufo. Lineage (NCBI taxonomy): Eukaryota > Metazoa > Chordata > Amphibia > Anura > Bufonidae > Bufo > Bufo bufo. The sequence goes on along the minus strand of NC_053390.1, from coordinate 530,298,931 downwards.
GGAGAACTATAATACTTATCATTAAAGATGACGTAGTGGGGGTATGCGTGGTGGTCAGGAAACAAGCCCAACGCGTATCGCCAGGCTCTGCTGGCTTCCTAAGGGGTGCCTGTTCCTGAATGCCACAGTAGATCCTTATGTATGCACATGGTAATTACAAATTAAATCTAAATCACCTGTGTTGTGGGCGGCAGAGTGGAATATGGGGGCGGCGACCCTCCATGTAGGTGGTCATGGGAGGAGAAGGGGAGGAGACAGAACAGAACGGGGGCAACCCAGTAAAATCTGCTGCGAGCCGTGAGAGAACACCAGCCACAGTTCACAGTAACGGCCTGTATAGCCAGTAACGGCCAATACAGTATAACTAACTACAGTTGACTCACTGCCGCATAACGGTCGACCATCATTCCCTTCATTGACTATTGCGGTTATTCAGTTTGATATATCCTCTCTTATATGGTGCTCTCTTGAGGATGCTGTTATTGTTGGATCAAATGCAACTATTCATTATGGTGTAGTGTGCCCAACTGCAGAATCGCTGAGCACAGTTCACCATAGGAACCAAACTCCCATTGCGGTTTATTATTTCTCCACTGCGATTGCACTATATAGCTGCTCACATTTTGTCATTTACATTTCTTATTGCATTTTTAATGAGTTATTTCACTTTATACACAAAATCTAGGGGATTTACTGCTTAAACCTTTTTTTGCAGGCTACAATTTTTGATTTTTGGCGATAGTGTGAACTACACATACTCACTTGCAACTACTATTATCATTATTTTTATTTTGATATTTATTTTTATTTTTATTGTATTTCTATATTTCTTTATAATATATATAGATTGTATCCAAAAATCACGCTTGGGATTGAACCTCTACCACGGGTATCAAATATGAAGATGTTCTGTTGACACATTGCTCAGCTATTAAGTGTTTTTATACAACCTCTTTTTTAATTTATGTACAATAAATATTTAGTACTTACACAAGTTCTGATACATATGTTATACTTTATATGAGGTGTGCACAACCAATCTATAACTTTTTAACATTATCTACTTTATAGACAGGGTGTGTCTATACTGGCTGGAGCACCCGTTCCACATTAGCAACTAGGTGAGCCGTCACAAAATATATCCAATTCTTTTTCTACTCCCCTCTCATGTTTTTACATATAACAATAAAAAATAAACATAATTGGTATTGATGCATCTGAAAATGTCCTGTCTATTAAAATATAAAAGCACCATTCTGCACTGTGAACAGAGTAACAGAAAAAAAATGCCCAAATCTCAATTTTTCATACCCTGAAAAAAAAAGATTTGATAAAAAGTGAGCAAAACTGCAGCTCAGCCCACAAAAACAATTCCCACACAGCTCTGTAAATGAAAATATAAAATGTTATGGATGTCAGAATATGGTGACACAAATAAATTTTTTAATTTTTAATTTTTTTTTAAAGCTTAAGAAAAAGTATATATATTTGGTATTGCTGCAATCGTATTATCACAGCCTGATGAACGTATTAAAAGAAAATAAACAAAACTTTATTATAATCCGTTTAAAATCGGGCAGATTCTATATGTCACAAAGTGTGACCATCAGGCAATCAGACTTAAATAGTGTAGACGGGGATAATGTATAACCCACTACACTTATTGGAATAGTTATATTCTATGCTTGCAAAGTGCTGCTAATAATATGCAAGCAACGTAAAACGGACACAGTCCAATTGGATTATGGGCTAGGGTGTGACAACAGCACTCCTCTGTGTAGACAACACTATCTGACAACTGCGGATGAACAATTGATGGCTATTTTCTGAGAAAGCTATATTTGGTAAGCCACACTGACTATATTAGGCATATGGAGTCTGGTCTGTAATTCAACCAATCATCCACACATTAATTACGCCTCAGTAGTCGCTACATTTGCTGACATACTAAGTATCACACACACGATATCCACTCGGCTATGTTTGGAAAGGTCTATATTTATAGCCAATTATCCAAATCATATACAGCGTAGTTGTATGTTCACTTTAAAGTGGACTCACTCATCATCCACGTCAGTGCTCTCGGGGCAAAAACTCTCAGATCGCTTTTGTCTTTGTTGCCAATAATAGCTAACTCATAAGTAAACTGTTAGTACTCATTTACACCCTGCCTTAAGAACTGTGTCCTATATACATTGACATCGGCTCTACACATTTCAACGTGACATATATGCGCCACGTATCTTCAGGAGCTAAATTAGAGACGCCTGTAAAGAGACCAATGGCCTGCACTGTTGTGTGCACGGTCTCCGGCGCTATGCTGGCCGTGACCGAGTCGTTTTATTTTATTTTAATAGTTCATCAGGCTGTGATAATATATAATCTATGAACGTCAGCCATCTTTATCTGATTAGTGTGAGATAGTTTTATTGCTGCAATCGTACTGACCCACACAATAAAGTGCCAGTTTCAGCGCAAAACCCAAAAAGTGCATTATTAAAATCCAAAAAGCAATGGTGGAATTGCAGGTTCTGTTTTTCAGTGCATAATATGGTAAATTAAATGGTGGCATTAAAACATGCAACTTGTGCTGCAAAAAACATGCGAACGGAAAAGTGAAAAAGTTATGGCTCTTGGAAGAGAGGGTAAAAAAATTTACATACAATTTTTTTACATGGCTATTTTATACACTCCTCAAAAAAATAAAGGGAACACAAAAATAACACATCCTAAATCTGAATTAATTAAATATTCTTCTGAAATACTTTATTCTTTACATAGTTGAATGTGCTGACAACAAAATCACACAAAAATAAAAAAATGGAAATCAAATTTTTCAACCCATGGAGGTCTGGATTTGGAGTCACACTCAAAATTAAACTGGAAAAACACACTACAGGCTGATCCAACTTTGATGTAATGTCCTTAAAACAAGTCAAAATGAGGCTCAGTAGTGTGTGTGGCCTCCACGTGCCTGTATGACCTCCCTACAACGCCTGTGTATGCTCCTGATGAGGTGGCGGACGGTCTTCTGAGGGATCTCCTCCCAGACCTGGACTAAAGCATCTGCCAACTCCTTGACAGTCTGTAGTGCAACGTGACGTTGCACTACAGACTGTCAAGGAGTTGGCAGATGCTTTAGTCCAGGTCTGGGAGGAGATCCCTCTGGAGACCGTCCGCCACCTCATCAGGAGCATACACAGGCGTTGTATGCTCCTGGTGGATAGAGCGAGACATGATGTCCCAGATGTGCTCAATTGGATTCAGGTCTGGGGAACGGGCGGGCCAGTCCATAGCATCAATGCCTTCGTCTTGCATGAACTGCTGACACACTCCAGCCACATGAGGTCTAGCATTGTCTTGAATTAGGAGGAACCCAGGGCCAACTGCACCAGCATATGGTCTCACAAGGGGTCTGAGGATCTCATCTCGGTACCTAATGGCAGTCAGGCTACCTCTGGCGAGCACATGGAAAGCTGTGCGGCCCTCCAAAGAAATGCCACCCCACACCATTACTGACCCAATGCCAAACCGGTCATGCTGGAGGATGTTGCAGGAAGTAGAACATTCTCCACGGCGTCTCAAGACTCTGTCACGTCTGTCACATGTGCTCAGTGTGACCCTGCTTTCATCTGTGAAGAGCACAGGGCGCCAGTGGCGAATTTGCCAATCTTGGTGTTCTCTGGCAAATGCCAAACGTCCTGCACGGTGTTGGGCTGTAAGCACAACCCCCACCTGTGGATGTCGGGCCCTCATATCACCCTCATGGAGTGTGTTTCTGACTGTTTGAGCAGACACATGCACATTTGTGGCCTGCTGGAGGTCATTTTGCAGGGCTCTGGCAGTGCTCCTCCTGTTTCTCCTTGCACAAAGGCGGAGGTAGCGGCCCTGCTGCTGGGTTGTTGCCCTCCTACGGCCTCCTCCACGTCTCCTGATGTACTGGCCTGTCTCCTGGTAGCGCCTCCATGCTCTGGACACTATGCTGACAGACACAGCAAACCTTCTTGCCACAGCTCGCATTGATGTGCCATCCTGGATAAGCTGCACTACCTGAGCCACTTGTGTGGGTTGTAGACTCCGTCTCATGCTACCACTAGAGTGAAAGCACCGCCAGCATTCAAAAGTGACCAAAACATCAAAGCATAGGAACTGAGAAGTGGTCTGTGGTAACCACCTGCAGAACCACTCCTTTATTGGGGGTGTCTTGCTAATTGCCTATAATTTCCACCTGTTGTCTATCCCATTTGCAAAACAGCATGTGAAATTGATTGTCACTCAGTGTTGCTGCCTAAGTGGACAGTTTGATTTCACAGAAGTGTGATTGACTTGGAGTTACATTGTGTTGTTTAAGTGTTCCCTTTATTTTTTTGAGCAGTGTATATAAAGGGGTATACCAGAATTTGATATTGATAGCCTATACTCAGGCCTCCGTGGACCCTCGCCGATCAGCTGTTCAAAGAGGCACTCAATGGGCGCTTAGGCCTCTTTCTAGGCCAGTGACCTAGATCACCTCATATCAGTCACATGGCCTAGGCGCAGTTCTGTCCCATTCAAGTGAAGGGGGCTGAATTGTAATACTAAGCACAGCCGTTTTACTATGTACGGCATTGTGCTTGGTAAGCTATGAAGAGACCGGAACTCTGATAAGCGCTGCAGCCTCTTCAAACAGCTGATTAGTGGGAGTGCCAGGAGCCAGACTCCTGCTGATCTGATATTGATGACTTATGCTACATGCACAAAACCGTATGTGTTTTGCGGTCCGCAAATTGCGGATCCGCAAAAAAAAAACGGATGACATCCTTATGCCATCTGTTTTTTCTTGCGGATCCATTGTAACAATGCCTAAAACGGACAAGAATAGGACATGTTTTATTTTTTTTGCGGGGCTACAGAACGGACATACTGATGTGGACAGCACACGGTGTGCTGTCCGCATTTTTTGCGGACCCATTAAAATGAATTGGTCCGCATCCAATCCGCAAAAGAAACGGAACGGACACGGAAACAAACAACTTCTGCCTCAATGGTCTGAGGCGCCTGCCAGCAGAAGGGTGGAAAGTTCAAAGGTTCGCATCTACCCCCCACACCTTTGGAGAGTAGCACTATGCCGGCGTGTGTGATTTGTCATACGTATAGTACAGTACCAGTAAAGTGTATGAGATTAGACAAATCTAATGTACACTTTGTGGATTTGATCTGCGTGAAAATTTACCTGCTGTGCAGATTTACAAATCTGCACCATGTCAATTATGCTTCAGGTTTTAGCTTCAGATTTCACCATTTTCGAATGAAGGCAAAACTGCATCAATTCCACACCAAAAACCTCCCTGATCACCCCCCCTGATCACCCCCCTGTCATTGATCACCCCCCTGTCATTGATCACCCCCCCTTTCATTGATCACTCCCCTGTAAGGCTCCATTCAGACGTCCGCATGATTTTTACGGATCCACTGATACATGGATCGGATCCGTAAAAATCATGCGGACGTCTGAATGGAGCCTTACAGGGGGGTGATCACCCATATAGACTCCCTGATCACCCCCCTGTCATTGATTACCCCCCTGTCATTGATCACTCCCCTGTAAGGCTCCATTCAGACGTCCGCATGATTTTTACGGATCCACTGATACATGGATCGGATCCGTAAAAATCATGCGGACGTCTGAATGGAGCCTTACAGGGGGGTGATCAATGACGGGGGTGATCACCCCATATAGACTCCCTGATCACCCCCCTGTCATTGATCACCCCCCTGTCATTGATCACTCCCCTGTAAGGCTCCATTCAGACGTCCGCATAATTTTTACGGATCCACTGATACATGGATCGGATCCGTAAAAATCATGCGGACGTCTGAATGGAGCCTTACAGGGGAGTGATCAATGACGGGGGTGATCACCCCATATAGACTCCCTGATCACCCCCGTCATTGATCACTCCCCTGTAAGGCTCCATTCAGACGTCCGCATGATTTTTACGGATCCACTGATACATGGATCGGATCCGTGAAAATCATGCGGACGTCTGAATGGAGCCTTACAGGGAGGTGATCAATGATGGGGGTGATCACCCCATATAGACTCCCTGATCACCCCCCTGTCATTGATCACCCCCCTGTCATTGATCACTCCCCTGTAAGGCTCCATTCAGACGTCCGCATGATTTTTACGGATCCACTGATACATGGATCGGATCCGTAAAAATCATGTGGACGTCTGAATGGAGCCTTACAGGGGGGTGATCACCCCATATAGACTCCCTGATCACCCCCCTGTCATTGATCACCCCCCTGTCATTGATCACTCCCCTGTAAGGCTCCATTCAGACGTCCGCAGGATTTTTACGGATCCACTGATACATGGATCGGATCCGTAAAAATCATGCGGACGTCTGAATGGAGCCTTACAGGAGAGTGATCAATGACGGGGGTGATCACCCCATATAGACTCCCTGATCACCCCCGTCATTGATCACTCCCCTGTAAGGCTCCATTCAGACGTCCGCATGATTTTTACGGATCCACTGATACATGGATCGGATCCGTAAAAATCATGCGGACGTCTGAATGGAGCCTTACAGGGAGGTGATCAATGATGGGGGTGATCACCCCATATAGACTCCCTGATCACCCCCCTGTCATTGATCACCCCCCTGTCATTGATCACTCCCCTGTAAGGCTCCATTCAGACGTCCGCATGATTTTTACGGATCCACTGATACATGGATCGGATCCGTAAAAATCATGCGGACGTCTGAATGGAGCCTTACAGGGGGGTGATCACCCCATATAGACTCCCTGATCACCCCCCTGTCATTGATCACCCCCCTGTCATTGATCACTCCCCTGTAAGGCTCCATTCAGATGTCCGCATGATTTTTACGGATCCACTGATACATGAATCGGATCCGTAAAAATCATGCGGACGTCTGAATGGAGCCTTACAGGGGGGTGATCAATGACGGGGGTGATCACCCCATATAGACTCCCTGATCACCCCCCTGTCATTGATCACTCCCCTGTAAGGCTCCATTCAGACGTCCGCATGATTTTTACGGATCCACTGCTACATGGATCGGATCCGCAAAACACATACGGACATCTGAATTGAGCCTTATAAGGGGGTGGTCAATGACAGGGGGGTGATCACCCCATATAGACTCCCTGATCACCCCCCTGTCATTGATCACCCCCCTGTCATTGATCACCCCCCTGTAAGGCTCCATTCAGACATTTTTTTGGCCCAAGTTAGCGGAAATATTTTTTTTTTTCTTACAAAGTCTCATATTCCACTAACTTGTGTCAAAAAATAAAATCTCACATGAACTCACCATACCCCTCACGGAATCCAAATGCGTAAAATTTTTAGACATTTATATTCCAGACTTCTTCTCACGCTTTAGGGCCCCTAGAATGCCAGGGCAGTATAAATACCCCACATGTGACCCCATTTCGGAAAGAAGACACCCCAAGGTATTCCGTGAGGGGCATATTGAGTCCATGAAAGATTGAAATTTTTGTCCCAAGTTAGCGGAAAGGGAGACTTTGTGAGAAAAAAAAATAAAAAATCAATTTCCGCTAACTTGTGCCAAAAAAAAATAATTTCTATGAACTCGCCATGCCCCTCATTGAATACCTTGGGGTGTCTTCTTTCCAAAATGGGGTCACATGTGGGGTATTTATACTGCCCTGGCATTTTAGGGGCCCCAAAGCGTGAGAAGAAGTCTGGGATCCAAATGTCTAAAAATGCCCTCATAAAAGGAATGTGGGACCCTTTGCGCATCTAGGCTGCAAAAAAGTGTCACACATCTGGTATTGCCGTACTCAGGAGAAGTTGGGCAATGTGTTTTGGGGTGTCATTTTACATATACCCATGCTGGGTGAGATAAATATCTTGGTCAAATGCCAACTTTGTATAAAAAAATGGGAAAAGTTGTCTTTTGCCGAGATATTTCTCTCACCCAGCATGAGTATATGTAAAAAGACACCCCAAAACACATTGCCCAACTTCTCCTGAATACGGCGATACCACATGTGTGACACTTTTTTGCAGCCTAGGTGGGCAAAGGGGCCCACATTCCAAAGAGCACCTTTAGGATTTCACAGGTCATTTACCTACTTACCACACATTAGGGCCCCTGGAAAATGCCAGGGCAGTATAACTACCCCACAAGTGACCCCATTTTGGAAAGAAGACACCCCAAGGTATTCCGTGAGGGGCATGGAGAGTTCCTAGAATTTTATATTTTTTGTCACAAGTTAGCGGAAAATGATGATTTTTTTTTTTTCTTACAAAGTCTCATATTCCACTAACTTGTGACAAAAAATAAAACTTCTATGAACTCACTATGCCCATCAGCGAATACCTTGGGGTGTCTTCTTTCCAAAATGGGGTCACTTGTGGGGTAGTTATACTGCCCTGGCATTCTAGGGGCCCAAATGTGTGGTAAGTAGTTTGAAATCAAAATCTGTAAAAAATGGCCGGTGAAATTCGAAAGGTGCTCTTTGGAATGTGGGCCCCTTTGCCCACCTAGGCTGCAAAAAAGTGTCACACATCTGGTATCTCCGTACTCAGGAGAAGTTGGGCAATGTGTTTTGGGGTGTCATTTTACATATACCCATGCTGGGTGAGATAAATATCTTGGTCAAATGCCAACTTTGTATAAAAAAAATGGGAAAAGTTGTCTTTTGCCAAGATATTTATCTCACCCAGCATGGGTATATGTAAAGTGACACCCCAAAACACATTGCCCAACTTCTCCTGAGTACAGCGATACCACATGTGTGACACTTTTTTGCAGCCTAGGTGGGCAAAAGGGCCCACATTCCAAAGAGCACCTTTCGGATTTCACCGGCCATTTTTTACAGATTTTGATTTCAAACTACTTACCACACATTTGGGCCCCTAGAATGCCACGGCAGTATAACTACCCCACAAGTGACCCCATCTTGGAAAGAAGACACCCCAAGGTATTCGCTGATGGGCATAGTGAGTTCATAGAAGTTTTTATTTTTTGTCACAAGTTAGTGGAATATGAGACTTTGTAACAAAAAAAAATCAAAAAAAAAAATCATAATTTTCCGCTAACTTGTGACAAAAAATATAAAATTCTAGGAACTCACTATGCCCATCAGCGAATACCTTAGGGTGTCTACTTTCCGAAATGGGGTCATTTGTGAGGTGTTTGTACTGTCTGGGCATTGTAGAACCTCAGGAAACATGACAGGTGCTCAGAAAGTCAGGCTGCTTCAAAAAGCGGAAATTCACATTTTTGTAGGATAGTTTGTAAACGCTATAACTTTTACCCAAACCATTTTTTTTTTTTACCCAAACTTTTTTTTTTGCATCAAAGACATGTAGAACAATAAATTTAGAGAAAAATTTATATATGGATGTCGTTTTTTTTTGCAAAATTTTACAACTGAAAGTGAAAAATGTCATTTTTTTGCAAAAAATCGTTAAATTTCGATTAATAACAAAAAAAGTAAAAATGTCAGCAGCAATGAAATACCACCAAATGAAAGCTCTATTAGTGAGAAGAAAAGGAGGTAAAATTCATTTGGGTGGTAAGTTGCATGACCGAGCAATAAACGGTGAAAGTAGTGTAGGTCAGAAGTGTAAAAAGTGGCTTGGTCATTAAGGGTGTTTAAAGGGTTTCTATCACTTCGTATGACATATTTAGGTGTCAGACACTAGCGATCCGCTAGTGTCTGCTCTAACAAACCATCCTAATATGATAAGAAACTTATAAAAAAATAAGAACTTATATCTATATGCTAATGAGCCTCTAGGTGCTATGGGGGCGTCATTAGCACCTAGAGGCTCCGTCTACCTTCATAAACTGTCTCCGCCCAGCGCGTCCCTCCAGCCCGCCCATCTCCTGCTGAATGCGATCCTCTCCGTGCGCGTCTCTGTTCTGCGCATGCGCAGTGAATGTCTGACCGCTTCCCTGCTCAGACATCTCCACTGCGCCTGTTCCTCGGAGCACTATGATGTCATCGGCGCAGGCGCAGTGGAGATGTCTGATCAGGGAAGCGGTCAGACATTCACTGCGCATGCGCAGAACAGAGACGCGCACGGAGAGGATCGCATTCAGCAGGAGATGGGCGGGCTGGAGGGACGCGCTGGGCGGCGGCAGTTTATGAAGGTAGACGGAGCCTCTAGGTGCTAATGACGCCCCCATAGCACCTAGAGGCTCATTAGCATATAGATATAAGTTGTTATTTTAGCAAAACGGCCGCCCCAAAACCTATCATATTAGGATGGTTTGTTAGAGCAGACACTAGCGGATCGCTAGTGTCTGACACCTAAATATGTCATACGAAGTGATAGAAACCCTTTAAGCTATGGGGGCTGAAGTGGTTAAAAAAGTCTCAAACTGTGTTTGTGACTTTTTAAATACTACTTTTTGAAAAAAGTGCCTTTTTTTACGCTGCCCACGCCACTTTTCAGGGCGGGAAAGGGGTGTGACCAACAGCCAAGAAAAATTTATCTTCGTTTACGCCAGTTTTCTGGTGCAAATAAAGCCAGAAATCTATGACAGCTCAGAGCTGTTGTAGATTTCTGTTTAATGCCTGTATTACACAGGACGATTGAGCAAGTGATTGTCGGGAGGGAAACGTTCCCTCCCAGCAATCGGCTGCTCCCTAGCTTAGGAGACAGCTGCTATTGTAACATCCCAGAGTTATGTTACGAAACTCTTTTACCCCACTACAACCTGTTAAGTGAATTTATACTGTCATCTAATGTGATTTTATCTAACATTCTCACAAATGTGCATTCTAAGCCTTGTAAATGTAAATTGCTGTCATTTCTATGTTCCCCAGCAGGTGGCAGCAATGTGTTTAGCAGGGACTTAGTTTAGTTTAGTGTTTCTAGACTGGAATAGTACATTCCAGTTTAGCTCCATCCTCTGTGAGGAGGTGTGGAATGTTCCCACATCCTGCCTCATGGGTGGGGAAGGAAGTTAGGAGTTAGTGTGCCAGCCACCCTGGCTAGGGGAAGGCTGTGTGTGTAGGAGCTCCCAGTTCTAGGGATCCAAAGCCAGAATCTTGTCTACCAGGAGAAGCTAAATTCCTCCTCAGCTAGTCAGTCCCCAATACAGCAGAAGATAGTAAGCTCAGAAGATATTAATTCCTGCCACATTACAGAGCCACAAGCAGACGACTTATCCTGCAAAGAGCTCCAGGCACATGATAGACCCGAGACTATTGCTGTATCTCACTTGGATGAAAGCTGCATATAGTAAAGACAAGTTTGAACTTTATTCCAAGTCTGGATGTCAATTATTGCTGCAAATCCCTCAATTACTCCTACTAGCAACACACTCATTTTATTGCAAGTGAGCCAGGATCCAGGAGTCCAGCCGTACCAAGGTAGGAGACACCGTTGACACTATTGCTGCTACCATACAGAGACATTACACCACTCTGGCATTCCTAACCTGGTACGTGAGTTACAACACCTTAAAGGGCCCTGTGTTAGTACCCTGCGCATGCTGCAATTGGTGTCACGAACAAACAATAGACTATTATGTACATTTCCTGACCCACTGCATAATTTGGCGTCCGTGTAACTGCACCCACGGTCCGGCTCATTGCATTTAAGTGGCGTCACGAACAGGATCGAGCTGTGTGCCATAACAGTATACGAATCGCATTGTGTGCCAACAGAACCGGATCCAATTGTGTGCCTAACTGGATCAAATTGCATGTTTCGCAGTACTGCAAGATCTGAGGATTGTGCCAAAATTCTAAAAAGTGACTTTATTGCTTTGTTGCTGTGCCAGAAAGCGCTAAAACGTGCGCCCCAGCACTCCAAGGGTTAATTTGCCATATTCGCAAAATGGCGACGCTTCTTCATGCCCTTCAGAAGCGGGTAAACACAGGAACGCCCTCTCAGGAGCGCAAAAATGCTGAATACGCCCCTCTAGAAGCGGGAAACTAAAATCCTGCCCACCAAAAACGCTGCGCTACAAGCCCGGGGAGTAAAGACCCTCAGGCTCCACCCTTACCTCCTGCACTCATCATGACAGAGGAAGCAAAAAAGATGGTCGCCAACCCGGAAACCAATATGGCCGCTGGACTCGAGCCCACTTCAGCGGAGGCGACGACTCCGACTAACAAGGCCCCGGAGAGGACAACTACACTTGTACCCTCACCGTCTGGCCTAGTGACCTAAGCATCGGCACCGGAACAAGCCGCGACTACGTCACCCATCGCAGTGACCATCGCACAGCAGGATGAGGCACCGGAACCGACCACCCGGCCGCAACCTCATGTAGTAACCAACCCGTTCCCTGAGGCCCTGGTCCAGCCCGCAGCTGCCCCTACACCGCGCCCGGTGGTCCCGGAACAGGTCACCAGACTCCGGGGAGCTCCCCATAGTGATTCCTGAACTCCCTGCGGCCTCAACTCTACAGGTGGGGCAAATAAATTACTTAGTACTGACTTTCAGTCCCAGAGTACAGGGGCACGTCTTACCCAGGGAGGTCCGTAAGGTGTCCCTCATCACGCCGGTTGCCACTCCGCTGCCCAGAGAGAGCGCTCCTTCCCTGTTGTCGTCATCACTGGCGATACCTTTGCCAGAGCCACTACAGCCAGGAGTTCCCGATGTACAGCAGCTCACCGCAGCTTCGACTAGCCTCACTACCCAGACAGTACCAGAAATCGCCACAAGAGGTCAGTGGAGCTCCATCACAGCAGCCAGCCTGAGCTACAAGATGCAGGACCGCCCTCTTGTGTTCCTCAACAGTTCCAGCAGTGATGTAGAGGTCACCTGGCAGGATAACCTTGCCCAATGGAAAGCCCGCAGGTGGAGTAAATTACAGAACTTTCTAAAAAGAGCAGAAGAATGGAAAAAGATACAGAGGATGTTTAGTGATGAAGCCTCCAAGTCTTCTTCTCAGCCGCCTGCTGAAGACAGCACACGTGATATGACTATCAGAACCAGCACCAAATCCGGAGATCTTTGCTATGAAAGACCACAAGCTGTGGTCCAGAAAACCTGTCACCTACAAGGAAAAAGCCAAGGCTTACAGAGGATTTTCCAGTGAAAGGTGATCCTGCAATTCCAAGTTCTGCCACAGAAAGCCACCAGGAGATCACAGATGAAGTTTCTACTAGAGTTACAGCTGCTGAGAGCATACAGTTTAAAGAACTTTTGCGTCCTCGAATATGGGATCCAAGAGGATGTATTCCAGACTTTCCTGTGAGGAAAACTACCCACTGTAACAATTACCCACTACCTTGTGTGGATTACAATTAACTTTTATTGTTCCTGTGGATTACAAGTGACTTATGGACTTTTTGTTCCTGTCCACAGTCAAGCACTTCAAGAAAAAGGACTCAAGTCATATTTGAGCGTATTATGATAATCTTGATTGCACTGATATTTGCATGTTTTTGCACTAATCCTACTTCTATGTTTACAAGTTATGTAACGTTTAAGATAACATGCCCATTGTGTGTATTCTTTTCTTTTCCAGGTGCCGCAATGTGAACTTCTTGCACTATTTGTGACAATTGCACTTAACATTGCACTTAACCAAAAATGTAGCAACTTACTCAGTATGCCTTATTTTACAGCTCTTATTCTCTCATTACTTTATACGGACTTCCTTTATACGGATGCTTATTACTTATGGCCTACTCATAGTGCACAGGTAGGACCAAGTGGTGAGTCCTGGCAGGTCTGGTAACTACACGGGTAACCCCGCTGCTTCGGGAATGGTTAGTAGTCATAGACCCCTCCTTCCCGTTTGTTATATGTTCAGGATTGCTCCCATTCTGAGGTGTTTTATTTCCAGGAGTTCCATGGGATTATACTACCCTCCTTCTGTGACATTGCCAGAAGTGCATGGAGACGATAAATACCTCCCCTTCTGAGCCTTTGCCTAAGGTATAGGCCCTCAAACCTTAGAGCCACAATTTAGCTACCCTTAGTCACCATAGTGATCGTGCTATAAGCCATATTTTTCAGACTTTGGTGCAGGGAAGGGAATACAGGATAAAGCCACCCTTTCATTTGCGGGCATTTCATTGCATAATGGCGGGACTACGGAGTAAAGACACCCCCATGCTTTCTTTGGTGCCTAGAGGCCAGGACACTACAAAGTCAGTCAGTAATGTTTGCTTAGTGCAGTATTTTGGGTCACTGGTTATACCGAGAGAGGGAAACTGTTAAATAGGACACCCTACTTATGCGGGCAGGAACCTTGGGATAGCCGTTTTATGTTTGTCTATGTATGTCTTTATATGTAATACATGCAGCACTTTGTACTTAATTGGGTACCCCAGAGCTGGTTTCTCTCCCTCCTAAGCATAAGCCGAGGTCGGCTTAACTCGAAGTAAGGGGGAATGTAACATCCCAGAGTTATGTTACGAAACTCTTTTACTCCGCTACAACCTGTTAAGTGTATTTATACTGTCATCTAATGTGATTTTATCTAGCATTCTAAGCCTTGTAAATGTAAATTGCTGTAATTTCTATGTTCCCCAGCAGGTGGCAGCAATGTGTTTAGCAGGGACTTAGTTTAGTTTAGTGTTTCTAGACTGGAATAGTACATTCCAGTTTAGACCCCCTCTGTGAGGAGGTGGAATGTTCCCACATCCTGCCTCATGGGTGGGGAAGGAAGTTAGAGTTAGTGTGCCAGCCACCCCAGCTAGGGGAAGGCTGTGTGTGTAGGAGCTCCCAGTTCTAGGTATCCAAAGCCAGGATCTTGTCTCGGTTGAGACAGTTGATTATCATTCCCAGTCTGAGCCTTATAGCCTCAGCCGGTGAAAGCAAGCAGCCACCTCCAGTATTCCAGGAAGAAGCATACCCTGTGAGTACCGTCCAGAGACCAGGAGAAGCTAAATTCCTCCTCAGCTAGTCAGTCCCCAATACAGCAGAAGATAGTAAGCGCAGAAGATATTAATTCCTGCCACATTACAGAGCCACAAGCAGATGACTTATCCTGCAAAGAGCTCCAGGCACATGATAGAAGCAGAAGATAGATCCCTGCCACACATTGATAATATCTGCTGGGACCCAAGACTATTGCTGTATCTCACTTGGATGAAAGCTGTATATAGTAAAGACAAGTTTGAACTTTATTCCAAGTCTGGATCTCAATTATTGCTGAAAATCCCTCAATTACTTCTACTAGCAACACACTCATTTTATTGCAAGTGAGCCAGGATCCAGGAGTCCAGCCGTACCAAGGTAGGAGACGCTGTTGACACTATTGCTGCTACCATACAGAGACATTACACCACTCTGGCATTCCTAACCTGGTACGTGAGTTACAACACCTTAAAGGGCCCTGTGTTAGTACCCTGCGCACGCTGCAATTGGCGTCACGATAAACCATAGACTATTATGTACATTTCCTGACCCACTGCATAATTTCGCGTCCGTGTAACTGCACCCACGGTCCGGCTCATTGCACTATTACATGCAGAGATTTCCTCTACAGCATGGGGAGGAGTGATTGCTATGCCATCGCTTGTCTCCATTCTACCTAGTGGTTTGCCGGTGGCAGATCCCTATTAGACAGCACGATCTGCCGCCAGGAAGCGTTGATTTTTAAGCATGCGTATAAATCAGAATAGCTGTTTGCTCGTTCATAGAGCAATCAACAGCAGTATTACACTGCAAGATGAACACTAAAGAGCGTTCATGCAAATGCTTGTTAGTGATCAGCAGCCAAAAAATCCACCAGTGTAATACAGCCTTATGCCTCTTGCACACAAACGTATTTTCATTCCGTTTCCGTTCGGGGTTTTTTTGCGGACCGTATGCGGATCCATTCATTTCAATGGGTCCGCAAAAATATGGGTGTGCACATGGGTGTGCATTCAGTTTCCATATTTCCGTTCCACAAAAAAATAGAACATGTCCTATTATTGTCCGCATTACGGACAAGGATAGTACTGTTCTATTAGGGGCCAGCTGTTCCGTTCTGCAAAATATAGAATGCACATGGACGTCCTCTGTATTTTTGTGGACCTGTTTTTTGCAGACCGCAAAATACATACGGTCGTGTGCAAGAGGCCTTAAGGCCTGGGACTTGTGTAGCGCGACTAAATTATTTTAACTATTTATGACAGCTGCAGTCCACAAGATTGCATTCAACTGAATGCATTCATTTGGACTGCAGATGTGGTTTAATAGTTAAAATCAATCACTACAAAACTACAAAAAGTCGTAGTGTAGCACTAGCCTAATTCATGGACTGGGATGCACCTGATTTATCACAAAGCCTGCACCTCATAATAAATTTGGCACATCCTCTGGCAGCACAGAGGATATCAAGACCAGTAAAGAAAGCGCTGGTCTTGATAAATCCCTGATGAGACAGCCTTCTAACCCCTTAAATGGGTTTTCCAAGATATTTACTGATTGGTGGGGGTCCAACACCCGGGACCCCATTGATCAGCTGTGAGCACCGCTGCCTTCTAGCAGCTTACCAAGCACAGCGTCGTACATCGTACAGCGGATGTGATTGGTATTGCAGCTCAGCTTAGCTGCTCCTATGCCACATGATCAATGAACGTGTCGTCACTGGCCTAGGAAAAGCAAAGGATAGGTCATCAGCAAAAAAAATCTTGGAAAACCCCTTTAAGTACGGGCCCATTTTTGGTTTTGCATTTTCATTTTTTCCTCCCCACATTCCAATAGCCAGAACTTTTTTAATTTTCTGTTAATATAGCCATATGAGGGCTTATTTTAGTATTGTTTTTTAAAGGGCACCATTTATTTTATGTCTGTTATTGGAAAATCGGAAAATAAATTCTGTGTGGGGTTAAATTGAAAAAATTCCGCCAAGGTTTTTGGGCTTTTGACATCAAGGCGTTCACTGTGTGCTAAAAATGACATGACGTCCTTATTTTGCGGATCAATATGAATATGGTGATACCAAACTTGTCTATAACTTTTTTTTTGAGTGGGGGGAGATGACAAAAAAACTGTGAATCGTGTGTTTTTTTAATTTTTTTATTACATCGTTCACCACACAGATAAGTTTTAAAGATATTTATTAGTTCAGACATTTTCAGACACAGTGATACCTGATATGTTTATATGTAAAACTGAGAATGGAAGGTGATTTAACCACCTCCGGACCGCCTAACGCAGGATCGCGTTCCGGAGGTGGCAGCCCTGCGCAGAGTCACGCATATATGCGTCATCTCGCGATGGGCGAGATTTCCTGTGAACGCGCGCACACAGGCGCGCGCGCTCACAGGAACGGAAGGTAAGAGAGTTGATCTCCAGCCTGCCAGCGGCGATCGTTCGCTGGCAGGCTGGAGATGTGTTTTTTTTAACCCCTAACAGGTATATTAGACGCTGTTTTGATAACAGCGTCTAATATACCTGCTACCTGGTCCTCTGGTGGTCCCATTTGTTTGGATCGACCACCAGAGGACACAGGTAGCTCAGTAAAGTCCCACCAAGCACCACTACACTACACTACACCCCCCCCCCCCCGTCACTTATTAACCCCTTATTAGCCCCTGATCACCCCTGATCACCCCATATAGACTCCCTGATCACCCCCCTGTCATTGATCACCCCCCTGTCATTGATTACCCCCCTGTAAAGCTCCATTCAGATGTCCGCATTATTCTTACGGATCCACTGATAGATGGATCAGATCCGCAAAACGCATCCGGACGTCTGAATGAAGCCTTACAGGGGCGTGATCAATGACTGTGGTTATCACCCCATATAGACTCCCTGATCACCCCCCCTGTCATTGATTACACCCCTGTCATTGATCAACCCCCTGTAAAGCTCCATTCAGACGTCCGCATGATTTTTACGGATGCACTGATAGATGGATCCGATCCTCAAAACGCATCCGGACGTCTGAATGAAGCCTTACAGGGGCATGATCAATGACTGTGGTGATCACCCCATATAGACTCCCTGATCACCCCCCTGTAAAGCTCCATTCAGATGTCCTCATGATTTTTACGGATGCACTGATAGATGGATCCGATCCTCAAAACGCATCCGGACGTCTGAATGAAGCCTTACAGGGGCATGATCAATGACTGTGGTGATCACCCCATATAGACTCCCTGATCACCCCCCTGTAAAGCTCCATTCAGATGTCCTCATGATTTTTACGGATGCACTGATAGATGGATCCGATCCGCAAAACGCATCCGGACGTCTGAATGAAGCCTTACAGGGGCATGATCAATGACTGTGGTGATCACCCCATATAGACTCCCTGATCACCCCCCTGTAAAGCTCCATTCAGATGTCCGCATGATTTTTACGGATGCACTGATAGATGGATCCGATCCTCAAAACGCATCCGGACGTCTGAATGAAGCCTTACAGGGGCATGATCAATGACTGTGGTGATCACCCCATATAGACTCCCTGATCACCCCCCTGTAAAGCTCCATTCAGATGTCCGCATGATTTTTACGGATGCACTGATAGATGGATCCGATCCGCAAAACGCATCCGGACGTCTGAATGAAGCCTTACAGGGGCATGATCAATGACTGTGGTGATCACCCCATATAGACTCCCTGATCACCCCCCTGTCATTGATCACCCCCCTGTAAAGCTCCATTCAGATGTCCGCATGATTTTTACGGATGCACTGATAGATGGATCCGATCCGCAAAACGCATCCGGACGTCTGAATGAAGCCTTACAGGGGCATGATCAATGACTGTGGTGATCACCCCATATAGACTCCCTGATCACCCCCCTGTCATTGATCACCCCCCTGTAAAGCTCCATTCAGATGTCCGCATGATTTTTACGGATGCACTGATAGATGGATCCGATCCGCAAAACGCATCCGGACGTCTGAATGAAGCCTTACAGGGGCATGATCAATGACTGTGGTGATCACCCCATATAGACTCCCTGATCACCCCCCTGTCATTGATTACCCCCCTGTAAAGCTCCATTCAGATGTCCGCATGATTTTTACGGATGCACTGATAGATGGATCGGATCCGCAAAACGCATCCGGACGTCTGAATGAAGCCTTACAGGGGCGTGATCAATGACTGTGGTGATCACCCCATATAGACTCCCTGATCACCCCCCTGTCATTGATCAACCCCCCTGTCATTGATCAACCCCCCTGTCATTGATCACCCCCCCTGTCATTGATCACCCCCCTGTCATTGATCCCCCCCCCCCCCCTCTGTAAGGCTCCATTCAGATATTTTTTTGGCCCAAGTTAGCAGAATTTTTTTTTTTTTTTCTTACAAAGTCTCATATTCCACTAACTTGTGTCAAAAAATAAAATCTCACATGAACTCACCATACCCCTCACGGAATCCAAATGCGTAAAATTTTTTAGACATTTATATTCCAGACTTCTTCTCACGCTTTAGGGCCCCTAGAATGCCAGGGCAGTATAAATACCCCACATGTGACCCCATTTCGGAAAGAAGACACCCCCAGGTATTCCGTGAGGGGCATATTGAGTCCATGAAAGATTGAATTTTTTGTCCCAAGTTAGCGGAACGGGAGACTTTGTGAGAAAAAAATTAAAAATATCAATTTCCGCTAACTTGTGCCAAAAAAAAAAAAATTCTATGAACTCGCCATGCCCCTCATTGAATACCTTGGGGTGTCTTCTTTCCAAAATGGGGTCACATGTGGGGTATTTATACTGCTCTGGCATTCTAGGGGCCCCAAAGCGTGAGAAGAAGTCTGGTATCCAAATGTCTAAAAATGCCCTCCTAAAAGGAATTTGGGCACCTTTGCGCATCTAGGCTGCAAAAAAGTGTCACACATCTGGTATCGCCGTACTCAGGAGAAGTTGGGGAATGTGTTTTGGGGTGTCATTTTACATATACCCATGCTGGGTGAGAGAAATATCTTGGTCAAATGCCAACTTTGTATAAAAAAATGGGAAAAGTTGTCTTTTGCCAAGATATTTCTCTCATCCAGCATGGGTATATGTAAAATGACACCCCAAAACACATTCCCCAACTTCTCCTGAATACGGCGATACCACATGTGTGACACTTTTTTGCAGCCTAGGTGGGCAAAGGGGCCCATATTCCAAAGAGCACCTTTAGGATTTCACAGGTCATTTACCTACTTACCACACATTAGGGCCCCTGGAAAATGCCAGGGCAGTATAACTACCCCACAAGTGACCCCATTTTGGAAAGAAGACACCCCAAGGTATTCCGTGAGGGGCATGGCGAGTTCCTAGAATTTTTTATTTTTTGTCACAAGTTAGTGGAAAATGCTTATTTTTTTTTTTATTTTTTTTTTCATACAAAGTCTTATATTCCACTAACTTGTGACAAAAAATAAAAAGTTCCATGAACTCACTATGCCCATCAGCGAATACCTTGGGGTCTCTTCTTTCCAAAATGGGGTCACTTGTGGGGTAGTTATACTGCCCTGGCATTCTAGGGGCCCAAATGTGTGGTAAGGAGTTTGAAATCAAATTCTGTAAAAAATGACCTGTGAAATCCGAAAGGTGCTCTTTTGAATATGGGCCCCTTTGCCCACCTAGGCTGCAAAAAAGTGTCACACATCTGGTATCTCCGTAATCGGGAGAAGTTGGGGAATGTGTTTTGGGGTGTCATTTTACATATACCCATGCTGGGTGAGAGAAATATCTTGGCAAAAGACAACTTTTCCCATTTTTCTATACAAAGTTGGCATTTGACCAAGATATTTATCTCACCCAGCATGGGTATATGTAAAAAGACACCCCAAAACACATTCCTCAACTTCTCCTGAATACAGAGATACCAGATGTGTGACACTTTTTTGCAGCCTAGGTGGGCAAAGGGGCCCACATTCCAAAGAGCACCTTTCGGATTTCACAGGTCATTTACCTACTTACCACACATTTGGGCCCCTAGAATGCCAGGGCAGTATAACTACCCCACAAGTGACCCCATTTTGGAAAGAAGAGACCCCAAGGTATTCGCTGATGGGCATAGTGAGTTCATGGAAGTTTTTATTTTTTGTCACAAGTTTGTGGAATATGAGACTTTGTATGAAAAAAAAAAAAAAAAATCATCATTTTCCACTAACTTGTGACAAAAAATAAAAAATTCTAGGAACTCGCCATGCCCCTCACGGAATACCTTGGGGTGTCTTCTTTCCAAAATGGGGTCACTTGTGGGGTAGTTATACTGCCCTGGTATTCTAGGGGCCCAAATGTGTGGTAAGGAGTTTGAAATCAAATTCAGGAAAAAATGAGGAGTGAAATCCGAAAGGTGCTCTTTGGAATATGGGCCCCTTTGCCCACCTAGGCTGCAAAAAAGTGTCACACATCTGGTATCCCCGTACTCAGGAGAAGTTGAGGAATGTGTTTTGGGGTGTCTTTTTACATATACCCATGCTGGGTGAGATAAATATCTTGGTCAAATGACAACTTTGTATAAAAAAATGGGAAAAGTTGTCTTTTGCCAAGATATTTCTCTCACCCAGCATGGGTATATATAAAATGACACCCCAAAACACATTCCCCACCTTCTCCTGAGTACGGAGATACCAGATGTGTGACACTTTTTTGCAGCCTAGGTGGGCAAAGGGGCCCATATTCCAAAGAGCACCTTTCGGATTTCACAGGTCATTTTTTACAGAATTTGATTTCAAACTCCTTACCACACATTTGGGCCCCTAGAATGCCAGGGCAGTATAACTACCCCACAAGTGACCCCATTTTGGAAAGAAGAGACCCCAAGGTATTCGCTGATGGGCATAGTGAGTTCATAGAACTTTTTATTTTTTGTCACAAGTTAGTGGAATATGAGACTTTGTAAGAAAAAAAAAAAAAAAAAATCATAATTTTCCGCTAACTTGTGACAAAAAATAAAAAGTTCTATGAACTCACTATGCCCATCAGCGAATACCTTAGGGTGTGTACTTTCAGAAATGGGGTCATTTGTGGGGTGTTTGTACTGTCTGGGCATTGTAGAACCTCAGGAAACATGACAGGTGCTCAGAAAGTCAGAGCTGCTTCAAAAAGCGGAAATTCACATTTTTGTACCATAGTTTGTAAACGCTATAACTTTTACCCAAACCATTTTTTTTTTTACCCAAACATTTTTTTTTTTATCAAAGACATGTAGAACTATAAATTTAGAGCAAAATTTCTATATGGATGTCGTTTTTTTTGCAAAATTTTACTACTGAAAGTGAAAAATGTCATTTTTTTGCAAAAAAATCGTTAAATTTCGATTAATAACAAAAAAAGTAAAAATGTCAGCAGCAATGAAATACCACCAAATGAAAGCTCTATTAGTGAGAAGAAAAGGAGGTAAAATTCATTTGGGTGGTAAGTTGCATGACCGAGCAATAAACGGTGAAAGTAGTGTAGGTCAGAAGTGTAAAAAGTGGCCTGGTCTTTCAGGGTGTTTAAGCACTGGGGGCTGAGGTGGTTAATTATTTACTATTTTAATGTTGTTGTTTTTTTTTACTTTTATAATAACTTTTATCCCCCTTAGAGGGCTACAACCTGAGATCTTTTGATCCTTTGATCCATTCACCCTAATAGACATCTATTACAGTGAATGGCATTATCCTGTGCTCCCTACTGAGCTGCACAGCTTAGCAGGGAGCTTACCATGGCAGGCCTGGGAAGCTTCAGAAGCGCCCAGGCTG
The DNA here is from genome assembly GCF_905171765.1 of Bufo bufo. Taxonomy (NCBI): domain Eukaryota; kingdom Metazoa; phylum Chordata; class Amphibia; order Anura; family Bufonidae; genus Bufo; species Bufo bufo. Next base: position 530,276,328 of record NC_053390.1, on the reverse strand, counting down.
CCATGGCAAGCATTTGGAGCCCTGCAATTTCATTGCGGGGGCTCTGATCAGAAGGCAGAGGAGCAGCATCCCACTGCCTTACCTCTCAGGTGCCCCAATCAGTGTTGATTGCAGCCTTTGACGGGATAAATGACAGAGTTCGGCATGATCGCCATTCCCCGTCATTGCAACCGGGTGTCTGCTGTATTATATAGCTGGTATCTGCCGAGTATGGCATGGGCTCACCGCAGCAGCCCGTTCATTACCTCAGGTACCCCCGGTACATCACAGTGGCTGAAGGGGTTAAAACAGACGATCTATCCTTAGAATGGGTGAAGGTTAGCTAGCTGCATTGGTTACAATGTCACATGAATGAGTAAACTGAAACCTGCAAGTTTCTCCACCAAACACCTCATTATGGTTAAGCCCAGATAGTACTCATTGTTTTCAAGCCTAGCAAATCTCTAGCCTTGGTTGATAATTTCATAAAACATGCTTCAAATTTTTATGAAGTTTATTATATGCACTTGTGACCATCAGGAAAAACCTCAACAATAGTAGAACATTAAAATTCAGTAAAAAAATAAAAATAAATCATATCAACATAAACAGTCTAAGGACTACCATTGCAATCTACAATGATCATATAAAGAACAATATATGTTGCAAAAGTTTTGTCCTTGGCACAATGCAGCATTTGAAGCTGCCTTTGGTACTAATCACTTGCCACTAGGGTCTATTTTTCTTATTCAAAACCTATGAGGGTACGTCACCACATTCAGGTTTCCTGATGCAGTTTTGGTAGCCAAAAACCAGGAGTGGATCATAAAAGGAGAAAACTGATAAAGGACAGATACGACTTCTCTTCTTTTTTTAATTAATTCACTCCTTGATTTGGCTTCCAAAACTGGATTGGGAAACCTGAATGTGTGGTCATACCCTTAGACTTTACTGATTATATAAGGGCTGTGCCCTGAGAATAATTATCTCTGGTGGGCAGAGGAACCCCAGTCTGACACTGTTTTTGGCCATCACAATGACAAATTTTGCTCTTCTAATTTTTTCTATATCAACATCTAATATTATGCTGATTAATATTATTTTCCCCATTGGGAAAAATGTGAATGGGTTGCACATTATGTTTGTTGCAAGTATTGTCAACGTGTCATACTGACTTGAAACCTATACAGATTTGGTACTATGTTACAAAGAAAAGTTATGGCCAGAAAGCTGATAAACCAGTGCATAACTAGGCTATCCACAGTATAACCCACCTGCTAAAAGTATTCATTAAGGGTTCAGGGGTGATTTATCTCAAAAGGTTTACCTCAACGCACATCACATAGATCAGTGTTTGGAATAGTTATTCCCCAAATAATACGAAAAAGGATCTCCGTCATTGAGTACTTACCTAGGAGACTGTTCCTTGTTGTATCTGGTGGCTCAGACACTGAATGGATAGTCCTAACTGCATGGGGCTTTGACATGAGCTAAGAACACATGACACTTGAATAAAACTTGTTTAGCAAGCTTAAATCTCCACTTTGACAACAGCCGGGGAAAAAAGGAAGCCACCTAAGGTGAAAAGTGTGTTGCAACTGAGATCCAAGTTACTTCCTGGAGTCAATCGGTTGTAGGTGAATACAATGCATACCATGATAACATGTTGCATTACCTCATTCCAGAATGCTGTACCCTAGGCTGTGGCGTCATTCTTAGTCCAATAAGTCCCATATAGGGACTGTAATGTTAAACAGAGAAAATGGGACTACAGATGTTTTTTTATTTCTTTTCAAACTGGTGTAAAGTAGAACTGACTTAGTTTCCCATAGCAACCAATCAGAATACACCTTTCATTTTTGACAGCTCCTTTGGTAAATGAAAGGAGGAATCTTATTGGTTGCTATGGGTAACTAAGCCAGTTCTACTTTACACCAGTTTGATAAATGACCCCCTATATGTATTACTTATAGATTGAGCTCTGTTCTCATGGCAGTACACAGATTAAGGTACTAGTATGTGTGTCTCAAATGTTGTTAATTAGGCATTGTATGGACCCTTTGTTACAGTGTCTAGACTTGTCTCATACTGTTGGCTTTCAGGAAACAGATCCTTTTGGCATCCAGGAAATGTGGAACAATAATAATGTTGGTCAGCTTCATTTTATATCACATTGCTTACATACAGGGTGCATTCACATGACCCTAAGTATCTTGAGGTCCGCAAACCACGGATCTGAAAAGCACGGATACCGGCTGTGTGCACACTGCATCATGGTGCAGACCCATTGACTTCAAGGGACCCACATATTGCGGCAAAGTATAGGATATGCAGTATGGCTACATGGCCACAGGGCTTCTGTGTCCTTCTGCATCCATGTGGCAAAAGATAGGACATATCCTATACTTTGCTGCAACATGTTGACCACGGGCCCATTGAAGTCAATGTGTCCGTGTCGTGATGTGGCCAGTATCCATGTTTTGAAGATTGTGAAGCAAAAAACGCTTATGGTCATGTGAATGCCCGCTTAGTAGAATGACTTCGACCTGATTGCTCATAACAGTTGTCAATTCTGAATGTAGTATGTATTTTCTATTCTCATTACATAAATTTTTAGAGTTGTTTTAAAGGTGATCTTCACAGGTGCATCACCTTCATAACGTCTATATTACCAAATAAGGTACATTGACAGCACTTTACATAATAAGGTATTTTTGAAAAAAATAATGTTTTGTGTCTCCATTTTCTGAAAGCCGATTTCTTGTGTAAGGAGCTCATTTTTTGCCGGAAGAGTTGACGTTTTTGTCGGTTCCATTTTTGGGTACATAGAATTTTTTGATCATTCAATATTACGCTTTTTTGGAGCAAGATGTCAAAAATTGGCTGTTTTGGCAAATTGTTTTATTTATTTATTTTTACAGCGTTCAGCGGAGGGGGTAGGTCATGTGATATTTTTATAGAGCCACTCATTGCGGGCTAGGCAATATCTAGTATGTTTATTTTTATTCATTTTTTACATTTTCTTTAATTAAAAATTGCTTGATGAAGGAAATGGTACCCTTTTTTTTTACTATAAACTTTGTTTATATATATATATAACACTTTTATTCCGTTTTTGTTTTTTTCACTTTTTTTTTTGGGCCAGTACAGGGACTTCAACATTTCAGGCTCCGATCCCTGTTTCAATGGAGTACAATACATGCAGACCCAGAGGCCTTTGTGTGGCTTGGGGTTGCCATGGCAGCCATGGGACCTTTGTCACTGCAGTGTGGGCGGCCGATGGAGAGGCAGAGGGAGCGTCCATCCTCTGTGATCCTCTTATGTGCCACGGTCAGTGTTGATAGCAGAATATAAGGGGTTAATCTAGCGAGACCAGCGGATTCAGCAGCCGGACTCCTGCATTCATCAGGCGTGCACAGCTCCGGTACCCGCTTGATCATCATGATGTACTAGTACGTCAATTTGCGGCAAGTGACTTCCTGCTGTGACGTACTAGTACGTCATATGTAGCTAACGGGTTAAAGGGGGTTTCCCGGAGTTTAATAGTTATGTCCTATCCTCACCAGAGTGCTGTGGCCTCTTCAAACAGCTGATTGGTGGGGATGCCGGGTGTTAGACCCCCACAAAGCAGATATAGATGAGCTATATTGGGGATAGGCCATCAATATTAAACTCCCAGAAAACCCCTTTAACTCTATTAACTGTTTTTAGAAAATAAACCAGACAAACTGAAAAAAGCAAGAAAAAACTATGGGTAAAACAAATGTTATAAATACAAGCCTTCCCCAATCTTGGGTCTAATGACCTGAACTAACAGTATTATGGTGCCTTCAAACGCAGCCAATTTAGTTGCAGAAAATTTCTGTGACTGAAAATCAGTTTTATTCATCTAAATACAGTTGTTTTGGTGGAAAGCACATGGATTTCTGCAAGCTCCATTTAAAAGAAAGAAACTGAATTTCAATCGCAGACATTATCTACAACAAAATCTGCCATGTGGGAAGGTACTCCTCTATTTAGGTCATTTAGACCCATGCGGCTATAATATGGAATACTCCTTATAGCCATCTGAATGAGGCTTTGTTGTTTTCCACAATGTCTTTACTTGCTGCAGCCCAATTGTGACTAGTAGTGTTGATGATAGCTAATAATGCAAAATATTTAGGGATGAGCGAACCCGAACTGTATAGTTCGGGTTCGTACCGAATTTTGGGGTGTCCGTGACACGGCCCCGAACCCGAACATTTTCGTAAAAGTCTGGGTTCGGGTTCGGTGTTCGGCGCTTTCTTGGCGCTTTTTGAAAGGCTGCAAAGCAGCCAATCAACAAGCGTCATACTACTTGGCCCAAGAGGCCATCACAGCCATGCCTACTATTGGCATGGCTGTGATTGGCCAGTGCACCATGTGACCCAGCCTCTATTTAAGCTGGAGTCACGTAGCGCCGCACGTCACTCTGCTATGATCAGTATAGGGAGAGGTTGCAGCTGCGACGTTAGGGCGAGATTAGGCAGATTAACTCCTCCAAAAGACTTCATTCTGTGATCGATCTGCAGCTGTGGATCATTGAAGTGCTATTATTGACTTGCTCACTTTTTTGAGGCTGCCCAGAGCGTTTTTAGATCACTTTTTTTCTGGGGTGATCGGCGGCCATTCTGTGACTTGTGGTGCGCCAGCACGAGCTATCACCAAGTGTATTTAACCATCGATAGTGTGGTTATTTTGTGCTATATCCTACATCAGCTGCAGGCTGAGCCTGTGTCACCGAAGTGCATTTAACCATCAACAGTCTGGTTATTTTCTGGCCATATACTACATCAGCTGCAGGCTGAGCCTGTTTCACCCAAGTGCATTTAACCATCAACAGTCTGATTATTTTTTGGCCATATACTACATCAGCTGCAGGCTGAGCCTGTGTCACCGAAGTGCATTTAACCATCAACAGTCTGGTTATTTTTTGGCCATATATTACATCAGGGGCAAGTTGAGCCTGTCACCCAGCGCCTAAAAAATAGACCTGACATTTCTATTCAACCAAATCTGCACAGTTTTAGCTGGTCAAGTTATTTGTAGTGACCGTCAAAGCAGACTTTTTGTTCTGGGTTGAAAAAGCATTCCCAAATTTGCCATTCTGAAAATAACTAGTTTGTGGTATTTCAGGCCTACTTGAAATCTATCCCAAAAAGAAAATCTGACATTGAAGTTATTGATAGTATCATTCAGAAAAACCTAAGACACACGCTAGCGTGCTGATAGAAGTGTCATTCTGTGATTAAACCTTTAACTGTCACACAGCGCAAAAAAAAACAGGTCTCACATCTCTATTCAACCAAATCTGCACAGTTTTAGCTGGTCAAGTTATTTGTAGTGACCGTCAAAGCAGACTTTTTGTTCTGGGTTGAAAAAGCATTCCCAAATTTGCCATTCTGAAAATAACTAGTTTGTGGTATTTCAGGCCTACTTGAAATCTATCCCAAAAAGAAAATCTTACATTGAAGTTATTGATAGTATCATTCAGAAAAACCTAAGACACACGCTAGCGTGCTGATAGAAGTGTCATTCTGTGATTAAACCTTTAACTGTCACACAGCGCAAAAAAAAACAGGTCTCACATCTCTATTCAACCAAATCTGCACAGTTTTAGCTGGTCAAGTTATTTGTAGTGACCGTCAAAGCAGACTTTTTGTTCTGGGTTGAAAAAGCATTCCCAAATTTGCCATTCTGAAAATAACTAGTTTGTGGTATTTCAGGCCTACTTGAAATCTATCCCAAAAAGAAAATCTTACATTGAAGTTATTGATAGTATCATTCAGAAAAACCTAAGACACACGCTAGCGTGCTGATAGAAGTGTCATTCTGTGATTAAACCTATAACTGTCACACAGCGCAAAAAAAAACGGGTCTCACATCTCTATTCAACCAAATCTGCACAGTTTTAGCTGGTCAAGTTATTTGTAGTGACCGTCAAAGCAGACTTTTTGTTCTGGGTTGAAAAAGCATTCCCAAATTTGCCATTCTGAAAATAACTAGTTTGTGGTATTTCAGGCCTACTTGAAATCTATCCCAAAAAGAAAATCTTACATTGAAGTTATTGATAGTATCATTCAGAAAAAACTAAGACACACACTAGCGTGCTGATAGAAGTGTCATTCTGTGATTAAACCTATAACTGTCACACAGCGCAAAAAACAACAGGTCTCACATCTCTATTCAACCAAATCTGCACAGTTTTAGCTGGTCAAGTTATTTGTAGTGACCGTCAAAGCAGACTTTTTGTTCTGGGTTGAAAAAGCATTCCCAAATTTGCCATTCTGAAAATAACTAGTTTGTGGTATTTCAGGCCTACTTGAAATCTATCCCAAAAAGAAAATCTTACATTGAAGTTATTGATAGTATCATTCAGAAAAACCTAAGACACACGCTAGCGTGCTGATAGAAGTGTCATTCTGTGATTAAACCTATAACTGTCACACAGCGCAAAAAAAAAACAGGTCTCACATCTCTATTCAACCAAATCTGCACAGTTTTAGCTGGTCAAGTTATTTGTAGTGACCGTCAAAGCAGACTTTTTGTTCTGGGTTGAAAAAGCATTCCCAAATTTGCCATTCTGAAAATAACTAGTTTGTGGTATTTCAGGCCTACTTGAAATCTATCCCAAAAAGAAAATCTTACATTGAAGTTATTGATAGTATCATTCAGAAAAACCTAAGACACACGCTAGCGTGCTGATAGAAGTGTCATTCTGTGATTAAACCTATAACTGTCACACAGCGCAAAAAAAAACAGGTCTCACATCTCTATTCAACCGAATCTGCACAGTTTTAGCTGGTCAAGTTATTTGTAGTGACCGTCAAAGCAGACTTTTTGTTCTGGGTTGAAAAAGCATTCCCAAATTTGCCATTCTGAAAATAACTAGTTTGTAGTATTTCAGGCCTACTTGAAATCTATCCCAAAAAGAAAATCTTACATTGAAGTTATTGATAGTATCATTCAGAAAAACCTAAGACACACGCTAGCGTGCTGATAGAAGTGTCATTCTGTGATTAAACCTATAACTGTCACACAGCGCAAAAAAAAAACAGGTCTCACATCTCTATTCAACCAAATCTGCACAGTTTTAGCTGGTCAAGTTATTTGTAGTGACCGTCAAAGCAGACTTTTTGTTCTGGGTTGAAAAAGCATTCCCAAATTTGCCATTCTGAAAATAACTAGTTTGTGGTATTTCAGGCCTACTTGAAATCTATCCCAAAAAGAAAATCTTACATTGAAGTTATTGATAGTATCATTCAGAAAAACCTAAGACACACGCTAGCGTGCTGATAGAAGTGTCATTCTGTGATTAAACCTATAACTGTCACACAGCGCAAAAAAAAACAGGTCTCACATCTCTATTCAACCAAATCTGCACAGTTTTAGCTGGTCAAGTTATTTGTAGTGACCATCAAAGCAGACTTTTTGTTCTGGGTTGAAAAAGCATTCCCAAAATTGCCATTCTGAAAATAACTAGTTTGTGGTATTTCAGGCCTACTTGAAATCTATCCCAAAAAGAAAATCTTACATTGAAGTTATTGATAGTATCATTCAGAAAAACCTAAGACACACGCTAGCGTGCTGATAGAAGTGTCATTCTGTGATTAAACCTATAACTGTCACACAGCGCAAAAAAAAACAGGTCTCACATCTCTATTCAACCAAATCTGCACAGTTTTAGCTGGTCAAGTTATTTGTAGTGACCGTCAAAGCAGACTTTTTGTTCTGGGTTGAAAAAGCATTCCCAAATTTGCCATTCTGAAAATAACTAGTTTGTGGTATTTCAGGCCTACTTGAAATCTACCCAAAAAAGAAAATCTTACATTGAAGTTATTGATAGTATCATTCAGAAAAACCTAAGACACACGCTAGCGTGCTGATAGAAGTGTCATTCTGTGATTAAACCTATAACTGTCACACAGCGCAAAAAAAAACAGGTCTCACATCTCTATTCAACCAAATCTGCACAGTTTTAGCTGGTCAAGTTATTTGTAGTGACCGTCAAAGCAGACTTTTTGTTCTGGGTTGAAAAAGCATTCCCAAATTTGCCATTCTGAAAATAACTAGTTTGTGGTATTTCAGGCCTACTTGAAATCTATCCCAAAAAGAAAATCTTACATTGAAGTTATTGATAGTATCATTCAGAAAAACCTAAGACACACGCTAGCGTGCTGATAGAAGTGTCATTCTGTGATTAAACCTATAACTGTCACACAGCGCAAAAAAAAAACAGGTCTCACATCTCTATTCAACCAAATCTGCACAGTTTTAGCTGGTCAAGTTATTTGTAGTGACCGTAAAAGCAGACTTTTTGTTTTGGGTTGAAAAAGCATTCCCAAATTTGCCATTCTGAAAATAACTAGTTTGTGGTATTTCAGGCCTACTTGAAATCTATCCCAAAAAGAAAATCTTACATTGAAGTTATTGATAGTATCATTCAGAAAAACCTAAGACACACGCTAGCGTGCTGATAGAAGTGTCATTCTGTGATTAAACCTATAACTGTCACACAGCGCAAAAAAAAACAGGTCTCACATCTCTATTCAACCAAATCTGCACAGTTTTAGCTGGTCAAGTTATTTGTAGTGACCATCAAAGCAGACTTTTTGTTCTGGGTTGAAAAAGCATTCCCAAAATTGCCATTCTGAAAATAACTAGTTTGTGGTATTTCAGGCCTACTTGAAATCTATCCCAAAAAGAAAATCTTACATTGAAGTTATTGATAGTATCATTCAGAAAAACCTAAGACACACGCTAGCGTGCTGATAGAAGTGTCATTCTGTGATTAAACCTATAACTGTCACACAGCGCAAAAAAAAACAGGTCTCACATCTCTATTCAACCAAATCTGCACAGTTTTAGCTGGTCAAGTTATTTGTAGTGACCGTCAAAGCAGACTTTTTGTTCTGGGTTGAAAAAGCATTCCCAAATTTGCCATTCTGAAAATAACTAGTTTGTGGTATTTCAGGCCTACTTGAAATCTACCCAAAAAAGAAAATCTTACATTGAAGTTATTGATAGTATCATTCAGAAAAACCTAAGACACACGCTAGCGTGCTGATAGAAGTGTCATTCTGTGATTAAACCTATAACTGTCACACAGCGCAAAAAAAAACAGGTCTCACATCTCTATTCAACCAAATCTGCACAGTTTTAGCTGGTCAAGTTATTTGTAGTGACCGTCAAAGCAGACTTTTTGTTCTGGGTTGAAAAAGCATTCCCAAATTTGCCATTCTGAAAATAACTAGTTTGTGGTATTTCAGGCCTACTTGAAATCTATCCCAAAAAGAAAATCTTACATTGAAGTTATTGATAGTATCATTCAGAAAAACCTAAGACACACGCTAGCGTGCTGATAGAAGTGTCATTCTGTGATTAAACCTATAACTGTCACACAGCGCAAAAAAAAAACAGGTCTCACATCTCTATTCAACCAAATCTGCACAGTTTTAGCTGGTCAAGTTATTTGTAGTGACCGTAAAAGCAGACTTTTTGTTTTGGGTTGAAAAAGCATTCCCAAATTTGCCATTCTCAAAATTGTGGTGAACAGGAACAATGAGGAAAACATCTAATAAGGGACGCGGACGCGGACGTGGACATGGTCGTGGTGGTGTTAGTGGACCCTCTGGTGCTGGGAGAGGACGTGGCCGTTCTGCCACAGCCACACGTCCTAGTGAACCAACTACCTCAGGTCCCAGTAGCCAGCAGAATTTACAGCGATATTTGGTGGGGCCCAATGCCATTCTAAGGATGGTAAGGCCTGAGCAGGTACAGGCATTAGTCAATTGGGTGGCCGACAGTGGATCCAGCACGTTCACATTATCTCCCACCCAGTCTTCTGCAGAAAGCGCACAGATGGCGCATGAAAACCAAGCCCATCGGTCTGTCACATCACCCCCATGCATATCAGGGAAACTGTCTGAGCCTCAAGTTATGCAGCAGTCTCTTATGCTGTTTGAAGACTCTGCTGCCAGGGTTTCCCAAGGGCATCCACCTAGCCCTTCCCCAGGGGTGGAAGAGATAGAATGCACTAACGCACAACCACTTATTTTTCCTGATGATGAGGACATGGGAATACCACCTCAGCACGTCTCTGATGATGACGAAACACAGGTGCCAACTGCTGCGTCTTTCTGCAGTGTCCAGACTGAACAGGAGGTCAGGGATCAAGACTGGGTGGAAGACGATGCAGGGGACGATGAGGTCCTAGACCCCACATGGAATGAAGGTCGTGCCACTGACTTTCACAGTTCGGAGGAAGAGGCAGTGGTGAGACCGAGCCAACAGCGTAGCAAAAGAGGGAGCAGTGGGAAAAATCAGAGCACCCGCCGCCAAGAGACTCCGCCTGCTACTGACCGCCGCCATCTGGGACCGAGCACCCCAAAGGCAGCTTCAAGGAGTTCCCTGGCATGGCACTTCTTCAAACAATGTGCTGACGACAAGACCCGAGTGCTTTGCACGCTGTGCCATCAGAGCCTGAAGCGAGGCATTAACGTTCTGAACCTTAGCACAACCTGCATGACCAGGCACCTGCATGCAAAGCATGAACTGCAGTGGAGTAAACACCTTAAAAACAAGGAAGTCACTCAGGCTCCCCCTGCTACCTCTTCTGCTGCTGCCGCCTCGGCCTCTTCTGCTGCTGCTGCCGCCGCCTCGGCCTCTTCCTCTGCCTCTGGAGGAACGTTGGCACCTGCCGCCCAGCAAACATGGGATGTACCACCAACACCACCACCTGCGTCACCAAGCATCTCAACCATGTCACACGGCAGCGTTCAGCTCTCCATCTCACAAACATTTGAGAGAAAGCGTAAATTCTCACCTAGCCACCCTCGATCCCTGGCCCTGAATGCCAGCATTTCTAAACTACTGGCCTATGAAATGCTGTCATTTAGACTGGTGGACACACACAGCTTCAAACAGCTCATGTCACTTGCTGTCCCACAGTATGTTGTTCCCAGCCGCCACTACTTCTCTAAGAGAGCCGTGCCTTCCCTGCACAAACAAGTGTCCGATAAAATCAAGTGTGCACTGCGCAACGCCATCTGTGGCAAGGTCCACCTAACCACAGATACGTGGACCAGTAAGCACGGCCAGGGACGCTATATCTCCCTAACTGCACACTGGGTAAATGTAGTGGCGGCTGGGCCCCAGGCGGAGAGCTATTTGGCGCACGTCCTTCCGCCGCCAAGGATCGCAGGGCAACATTCTTTGCCTCCTGTCTCCTCCTCCTCCTACTCAGCTTCCTCCTCCTCTTCTTCCACCTGCTCATCCAGTCAGCCACACACCTTCACCACCAACTTCAGCACAGCACGGGGTAAACGTCAGCAGGCCATTCTGAAACTCATATGTTTGGGGGACAGGCCCCACACCGCACAGGAGTTGTGGCGGGGTATAGAACAACAGACCGACGAGTGGTTGCTGCCGGTGAGCCTCAAGCCCGGCCTGGTGGTGTGCGATAATGGGCGAAATCTCGTTGCAGCTCTGGGACTAGCCGGTTTGACGCACATCCCTTGCCTGGCGCATGTGCTGATTTTGGTGGTGCAGAAGTTTATTCGCAACTACCCCGACATGTCAGAGCTGCTGCATAAAGTGCGGGCCGTCTGTTCGCGCTTCCGGCGTTCACACCCTGCCGCTGCTCGCCTGTCTGCGCTACAGCGTAACTTCGGCCTTCCCGCTCACCGCCTCATATGCGACGTGCCCACCAGGTGGAACTCCACCTTGCATATGCTGGACAGACTGTGCGAGCAGCAGCAGGCCATAGTGGAGTTTCAGCTGCAGCACGCACGGGTCAGTCGCACTGCGGATCAGACCCACTTCACCACCAATGACTGGGCCTCCATGCGAGACCTGTGTGCCCTGTTGCGCTGTTTCGAGTACTCCACCAACATGGCCAGTGGCGATGACGCCGTTATCAGCGTTACAATACCACTTCTATGTCTCCTTGAGAAAACACTTAGGGCGATGATGGAAGAGGAGGTGGCCCAGGAGGAAGAGGAGGAAGAGGGGTCATTTTTAGCACTTTCAGGCCAGTCTCTTCAAAGTGACTCAGAGGGAGGTTTTTTGCAACACCAGAGGCCAGGTACAAATGTGGCCAGACAGGGCCCACTACTGGAGGACGAGGAGGACGAGGATGAGGAGGAGGTGGAGGAGGATGAGGATGAGGATGAAGCATGTTCACAGCGGGGTGGCACCCAAAGCAGCTCGGGCCCATCACTGGTGCGTGGCTGGGGGGAAACACAGGACGATGACGATACGCCTCCCACAGAGGACAGCTTGTCCTTACCTCTGGGCAGCCTGGCACACATGAGCAACTACATGCTGCAGTGCCTGCGCAACGACAGCAGAGTTGCCCACATTTTAACGTGTGCAGACTACTGGGTTGCCACCCTGCTGGATCCCCGGTACAAAGACAATGTGCCCACCTTACTTCCTACACTGGAGCGTGATAGGAAGATGCGCGAGTACAAGCGCACGTTGGTAGACGCGCTACTGAGAGCATTCCCAAATGTCACAGGGGAACCAGTGGAAGCCCAAGGCGAAGGCAGAGGAGGAGCAAGAGGTCGCCAACGCAGCTGTGTCACGGCCAGCTCCTCTGAGGGCAGGGTTAGCATGGCAGAGATGTGGAAAAGTTTTGTCACCACGCCACAGCTAACTGCACCACCTCCTGATACGGAACGTGTTAGCAGGAGGCAACATTTCACTAACATGGTGGAACAGTACCTGTGCACACCCCTCCACGTACTGACTTATGGTTCGGCCCCATTCAACTTCTGGGTCTCCAAATTGTCCACGTGGCCAGAGCTAGCCTTTTATGCCTTGGAGGTGCTGGCCTGCCCGGCGGCCAGCGTTTTGTCTGAACGTGTATTCAGCACGGCAGGGGGCGTCATTACAGACAAACGCAGCCGCCTGTCTACAGCCAATGTGGACAAGCTGACGTTCATAAAAATGAACCAGGCATGGATCCCACAGGACCTGTCCATCCCTTGTGCAGATTAGATATTAACTACCTCCCCTTAACAATATATTATTCTACTCCAGGGCACTTCCTCATTCAATACTATTTTTAATTTCATTTTACCATTATATTGTGGGGCAACCCAAAGTTGAATGAACCTCTCCTCTGTCTGGGTGCCGGGGCCTAAATGTGTGACAGTGGCCTGTTCCAGTGGTGGGTGACGTGAAGCCTGATTCTCTGCTATGACATGAATACAGATTCTGCGCTGACATAAGGCCAGATTCTCTGTTACGGGACCTCTCTCCTCTGCCTGGGTGCCTGGGCCTAAATGTGTGACAGTGGCCTGTTCCAGTGGTGGCTGACGTGAAGCCTGATTCTCTGCTATGACATGAAGACAGATTCTGCGCTGACATAAGGCCAGATTCTCTGTTACGGGACCGCTCTCCTCTGTCTGGGTGCCGGGGCCTAAATGTGTGACAGTGGCCTGTTCCAGTGGTGGGTGACGTGAAGCCTGATTCTCTGCTATGACATGAATACAGATTCTGCGCTGACATAAGGCCAGATTCTCTGTTACGGGACCTCTCTCCTCTGCCTGGGTGCCTGGGCCTAAATGTGTGACAGTGGCCTGTTCCAGTGGTGGGTGACGTGAAGCCTGATTCTCTGCTATGACATGAATACAGATTCTGCGCTGACATAAGGCCAGATTCTCTGTTACGGGACCTCTCTCCTCTGCCTGGGTGCCTGGGCCTAAATGTGTGACAGTGGCCTGTTCCAGTGGTGGGTGACGTGAAGCCTGATTCTCTGCTATGACATTAAGACAGATTCTGTGCTGACATAAGGCCAGATTCTCTGTTACGGGACCTCTCTCCTCTGCCTGGGTGCCTGGGCCTAAATGTGTGACAGTGGCCTGTTCCAGTGGTGGGTGACGTGATGCCTGATTCTCTGCTATGACATGAAGACAGATTCTGTGCTGACATAAGGCCAGATTCTCTGTTACAGGACCTCTCTCCTCTGTCTGGGTGCCGGGGCCTAAATGTGTGACAGTGGCCTGTTCCAGTGGTGGGTGACGTGAAGCTTGATTCTCTGCTATGACATGAAGACTGATTCTGCGCTGACATAAGGCCAGATTCTCTGTTACGGGACCTCTCTCCTCTGCCTGGGTGCCTGGGCCTAAATGTGTGACAGTGGCCTGTTCCAGTGGTGGGTGACGTGATGCCTGATTCTCTGCTATGACATGAAGACAGATTCTGCGCTGACATAAGGCCAGATTCTCTGTTACGGGACCTCTCTCCTCTGCCTGGGTGCCTAGGCCTAAATGTGTGACAGTGGCCTGTTCCAGTGGTGGGTGACGTGAAGCCTGATTCTCTGCTATGACATTAAGACAGATTCTGTGCTGACATAAGGCCAGATTCTCTGTTACGGGACCTCTCTCCTCTGCCTGGGTGCCTGGGCCTAAATGTGTGACAGTGGCCTGTTCCAGTGGTGGGTGACGTGATGCCTGATTCTCTGCTATGACATGAAGACAGATTCTGTGCTGACATAAGGCCAGATTCTCTGTTACAGGACCTCTCTCCTGTCTGGGTGCCGGGGCCTAAATGTGTGACAGTGGCCTGTTCCAGTGGTGGGTGACGTGAAGCTTGATTCTCTGCTATGACATGAAGACAGATTCTGCGCTGACATAAGGCCAGATTCTCTGTTACGGGACCGCTCTCCTCTGTCTGGGTGCCGGGGCCTAAATGTGTGACAGTGGCCTGTTCCAGTGGTGGGTGACGTGAAGCCTGATTCTCTGCTATGACATGAAGACAGATTCTGCGCTGACATAAGGCCAGATTCTCTGTTACGGGACCGCTCTCCTCTGTCTGGGTGCCGGGGCCTAAATGTGTGACAGTGGCCTGTTCCAGTGGTGGGTGACGTGAAGCCTGATTCTCTGCTATGACATGAATACAGATTCTTCGCTGACATAAGGCCAGATTCTCTGCTACGGGACCTCTCTCCTCTGCCTGGGTGCCTGGGCCTAAATGTGTGACAGTGGCCTGTTCCAGTGGTGGCTGACGTGAAGCCTGATTCTCTGCTATGACATGAAGACAGATTCTGCGCTGACATAAGGCCAGATTCTCTGTTACGGGACCGTTCTCCTCTGTCTGGGTGCCGGGGCCTAAATGTGTGACAGTGGCCTGTTCCAGTGGTGGGTGACGTGAAGCCTGATTCTCTGCTATGACATGAATACAGATTCTGCGCTGACATAAGGCCAGATTCTCTGTTACGGGACCTCTCTCCTCTGCCTGGGTGCCTGGGCCTAAATGTGTGACAGTGGCCTGTTCCAGTGGTGGGTGACGTGAAGCCTGATTCTCTGCTATGACATGAATACAGATTCTGCGCTGACATAAGGCCAGATTCTCTGTTACGGGACCTCTCTCCTCTGCCTGGGTGCCTGGGCCTAAATGTGTGACAGTGGCCTGTTCCAGTGGTGGGTGACGTGAAGCCTGATTCTCTGCTATGACATGAATACAGATTCTGCGCTGACATAAGGCCAGATTCTCTGTTACGGGACCTCTCTCCTCTGCCTGGGTGCCTGGGCCTAAATGTGTGACAGTGGCCTGTTCCAGTGGTGGGTGACGTGATGCCTGATTCTCTGCTATGACATGAAGACAGATTCTGCGCTGACATAAGGCCAGATTCTCTGTTACGGGACCTCTCTCCTCTGCCTGGGTGCCTGGCCTAAATGTGTGACAGTGGCCTGTTCCAGTGGTGGGTGACGTGATGCCTGATTCTCTGCTATGACATGAAGACAGATTCTGTGCTGACATAAGGCCAGATTCTCTGTTACAGGACCTCTCTCCTCTGTCTGGGTGCCGGGGCCTAAATGTGTGACAGTGGCCTGTTCCAGTGGTGGGTGACGTGAAGCTTGATTCTCTGCTATGACATGAAGACTGATTCTGCGCTGACATAAGGCCAGATTCTCTGTTACGGGACCTCTCTCCTCTGCCTGGGTGCCTGGGCCTAAATGTGTGACAGTGGCCTGTTCCAGTGGTGGGTGACGTGATGCCTGATTCTCTGCTATGACATGAAGACAGATTCTGCGCTGACATAAGGCCAGATTCTCTGTTACGGGACCTCTTTCCTCTGCCTGGGTGCCTGGGCCTAAATGTGTGACAGTGGCCTGTTCCAGTGGTGGGTGACGTGATGCCTGATTCTCTGCTATGACATGAAGACAGATTCTGTGCTGACATAAGGCCAGATTCTCTGTTACAGGACCTCTCTCCTCTGTCTGGGTGCCGGGGCCTAAATGTGTGACAGTGGCCTGTTCCAGTGGTGGGTGACGTGAAGCTTGATTCTCTGCTATGACATGAAGACTGATTCTGCGCTGACATAAGGCCAGATTCTCTGTTACGGGACCTCTCTCCTCTGCCTGGGTGCCTGGGCCTAAATGTGTGACAGTGGCCTGTTCCAGTGGTGGGTGACGTGATGCCTGATTCTCTGCTATGACATGAAGACAGATTCTGCGCTGACATAAGGCCAGATTCTCTGTTACGGGACCTCTCTTCTCTGCCTGGGTGCCTGGGCCTAAAAGTGTGACAGTGGCCTGTTCCAGTGGTGGGTGACGTGATGCCTGATTCTCTGCTATGACATGAAGACAGATTCTGTGCTGACATAAGGCCAGATTCTCTGTTACAGGACCTCTCTCCTCTGTCTGGGTGCCTGGGCCTAAATGTGTGACAGTGGCCTGTTCCAGTGGTGGGTGACGTGAAGCTTGATTCTCTGCTATGACATGAAGACTGATTCTGCGCTGACATAAGGCCAGATTCTCTGTTACGGGACCTCTCTCCTCTGCCTGGGTGCCTGGGCCTAAATGTGTGACAGTGGCCTGTTCCAGTGGTGGGTGACGTGATGCCTGATTCTCTGCTATGACATGAAGACAGATTCTGCGCTGACATAAGGCCAGATTCTCTGTTACGGGACCTCTCTCCTCTGCCTGGGTGCCTGGGCCTAAATGTGTGACAGTGGCCTGTTCCAGTGGTGGGTGACGTGATGCCTGATTCTCTGCTATGACATGAAGACAGATTCTGTGCTGACATAAGGCCAGATTCTCTGTTACAGGACCTCTCTCCTCTGTCTGGGTGCCGGGGCCTAAATGTGTGACAGTGGCCTGTTCCAGTGGTGGGTGACGTGAAGCTTGATTCTCTGCTATGACATGAAGACAGATTCTGCGCTGACATAAGGCCAGATTCTCTGTTACGGGACCGCTCTCCTCTGTCTGGGTGCCGGGGCCTAAATGTGTGACAGTGGCCTGTTCCAGTGGTGGGTGACGTGAAGCCTGATTCTCTGCTATGACATGAAGACAGATTCTGCGCTGACATAAGGCCAGATTCTCTGTTACGGGACCGCTCTCCTCTGTCTGGGTGCCGGGGCCTAAATGTGTGACAGTGGCCTGTTCCAGTGGTGGGTGACGTGAAGCCTGATTCTCTGCTATGACATGAATACAGATTCTGCGCTGACATAAGGCCAGATTCTCTGCTACGGGACCTCTCTCCTCTGCCTGGGTGCCTGGGCCTAAATGTGTGACAGTGGCCTGTTCCAGTGGTGGCTGACGTGAAGCCTGATTCTCTGCTATGACATGAAGACAGATTCTGCGCTGACATAAGGCCAGATTCTCTGTTACGGGACCGCTCTCCTCTGTCTGGGTGCCGGGGCCTAAATGTGTGACAGTGGCCTGTTCCAGTGGTGGGTGACGTGAAGCCTGATTCTCTGCTATGACATGAATACAGATTCTGCGCTGACATAAGGCCAGATTCTCTGTTACGGGACCTCTCTCCTCTGCCTGGGTGCCTGGGCCTAAATGTGTGACAGTGGCCTGTTCCAGTGGTGGGTGACGTGAAGCCTGATTCTCTGCTATGACATGAATACAGATTCTGCGCTGACATAAGGCCAGATTCTCTGTTACGGGACCTCTCTCCTCTGCCTGGGTGCCTGGGCCTAAATGTGTGACAGTGGCCTGTTCCAGTGGTGGGTGACGTGAAGCCTGATTCTCTGCTATGACATGAATACAGATTCTGCGCTGACATAAGGCCAGATTCTCTGTTACGGGACCTCTCTCCTCTGCCTGGGTGCCTGGGCCTAAATGTGTGACAGTGGCCTGTTCCAGTGGTGGGTGACGTGATGCCTGATTCTCTGCTATGACATGAAGACAGATTCTGCGCTGACATAAGGCCAGATTCTCTGTTACGGGACCTCTCTCCTCTGCCTGGGTGCCTGGCCTAAATGTGTGACAGTGGCCTGTTCCAGTGGTTGGTGACGTGATGCCTGATTCTCTGCTATGACATGAAGACAGATTCTGTGCTGACATAAGGCCAGATTCTCTGTTACAGGACCTCTCTCCTCTGTCTGGGTGCCGGGGCCTAAATGTGTGACAGTGGCCTGTTCCAGTGGTGGGTGACGTGAAGCTTGATTCTCTGCTATGACATGAAGACTGATTCTGCGCTGACATAAGGCCAGATTCTCTGTTACGGGACCTCTCTCCTCTGCCTGAGTGCCTGGGCCTAAATGTGTGACAGTGGCCTGTTCCAGTGGTGGGTGACGTGATGCCTGATTCTCTGCTATGACATGAAGACAGATTCTGCGCTGACATAAGGCCAGATTCTCTGTTACGGGACCTCTTTCCTCTGCCTGGGTGCCTGGGCCTAAATGTGTGACAGTGGCCTGTTCCAGTGGTGGGTGACGTGAAGCCTGATTCTCTGCTTTGACATTAAGACAGATTCTGTGCTGACATAAGGCCAGATTTTCTGTTACGGGACCTCTCTCCTCTGCCTGGGTGCCTGGGCCTAAATGTGTGACAGTGGCCTGTTCCAGTGGTGGGTGACGTGATGCCTGATTCTCTGCTATGACATGAAGACAGATTCTGTGCTGACATAAGGCCAGATTCTCTGTTACAGGACCTCTCTCCTCTGTCTGGGTGCCGGGGCCTAAATGTGTGACAGTGGCCTGTTCCAGTGGTGGGTGACGTGAAGCTTGATTCTCTGCTATGACATGAAGACAGATTCTGCGCTGACATAAGGCCAGATTCTCTGTTACGGGACCGCTCTCCTCTGTCTGGGTGCCGGGGCCTAAATGTGTGACAGTGGCCTGTTCCAGTGGTGGGTGACGTGATGCCTGATTCTCTGCTATGACATGAAGACAGATTCTGCGCTGACATAAGGCCAGATTCTCTGTTACGGGACCGCTCTCCTGTGTCTGGGTGCCGGAGCCTAAATGTGTGACAGTGGCCTGTTCCAGTGGTGGGTGACGTGAAGCCTGATTCTCTGCTATGACATGAATACAGATTCTGCGCTGACATAAGGCCAGATTCTCTGTTACGGGACCTCTCTCCTCTGCCTGGGCCTAAATGTGTGACAGTGGCCTGTTCCAGTGGTGGCTGACGTGAAGCCTGATTCTCTGCTATGACATGAAGACAGATTCTGCGCTGACATAAGGCCAGATTCTCTGTTACGGGACCGCTCTCCTCTGTCTGGGTGCCGGGGCCTAAATGTGTGACAGTGGCCTGTTCCAGTGGTGGGTGACGTGAAGCCTGATTCTCTGCTATGACATGAATACAGATTCTGCGCTGACATAAGGCCAGATTCTCTGTTACGGGACCTCTCTCATCTGCCTGGGTGCCTGGGCCTAAATGTGTGACAGTGGCCTGTTCCAGTGGTGGGTGACGTGAAGCCTGATTCTCTGCTATGACATGAATACAGATTCTGCGCTGACATAAGGCCAGATTCTCTGTTACGGGACCTCTCTCCTCTGCCTGGGTGCCTGGGCGTAAATGTGTGACAGTTGCCTGTTCCAGTGTTGGGTGACGTGAAGCCTGATTCTCTGCTATGACATGAAGACAGATTCTGTGCTGACATAAGGCCAGATTCTCTGTTACGGGACCTCTCTCCTCTGCCTGGGTGCCTGGGCCTAAATGTGTGACAGTGGCCTGTTCCAGTGGTGGGTGACGTGATGCCTGATTCTCTGCTATGACATGAAGACAGATTCTGTGCTGACATAAGGCCAGATTCTCTGTTACAGGACCTCTCTCCTCTGTCTGGGTGCCGGGGCCTAAATGTGTGACAGGGCCTGTTCCAGTGGTGGGTGACGTGAAGCTTGATTCTCTGCTATGACATGAAGACTGATTCTGCGCTGACATAAGGCCAGATTCTCTGTTACGGGACCTCTCTCCTCTGCCTGGGTGCCTGGGCCTAAATGTGTGACAGTGGCCTGTTCCAGTGGTGGGTGACGTGATGCCTGATTCTCTGCTATGACATGAAGACAGATTCTGCGCTGACATAAGGCCAGATTCTCTGTTACGGGACCTCTCTCCTCTGCCTGGGTGCCTGGGCCTAAATGTGTGACAGTGGCCTGTTCCAGTGGTGGGTGACGTGATGCCTGATTCTCTGCTATGACATGAAGACAGATTCTGTGCTGACATAAGGCCAGATTCTCTGTTACAGGACCTCTCTCCTCTGTCTGGGTGCCGGGGCCTAAATGTGGGACAGTGGCCTGTTCCAGTGGTGGGTGACGTGAAGCTTGATTCTCTGCTATGACATGAAGACAGATTCTGCGCTGACATAAGGCCAGATTCTCTGTTACGGGACCGCTCTCCTCTGTCTGGGTGCCGGGGCCTAAATGTGTGACAGTGGCCTGTTCCAGTAGTGGGTGACGTGAAGCCTGATTCTCTGCTATGACATGAAGACTGATTCTGCGCTGACATGAAGCCAGATTCTCTGCTATGGCATGAAGAGACTGATTCTCTGCTGACATGAAGCCAGATTCTTTGCTATGGCATGAAGAGACTGATTCTCTGCTGATGTGAAGCCAGATTCTCTGCTATGGGACCTCTGTCCAATTGATATTGGTTCATTTTTATTTTTTTAATTTTAATTTTAATTCATTTCCCTATCCACATTTGTTTGCAGGGGATTTACCTACATGTTGCTGCCTTTTGCAGCCCTCTAGCTCTTTCCTGGGCTGTTTTACAGCCTTTTTAGTGCCCAAAAGTTCGGGTCCCCATTGACTTCAATGGGGTTCGGGTTCGGGACGAAGTTCGGGTCGGGTTCGGATCCCGAACTCGAACATTTCCGGGAAGTTCGGCCAAACTTCTCGAACCCGAACATCCAGGTGTTCGCTCAACTCTAAAAATAATTTCTCAGGATCAGTTAAAAGAGAGAGTTTGCTACCTATGACTGGGCAAATCACATTTAGTTAACCTGTTTTTCTTTTTCAATGACATGGACATTATCAGGTGCATTAGATTTGGTTAGTCAGTCAGCATATAATCACACTGGGTGGTAATGGAGCATAAAAATGTAAAAAGTGCAGCAACCCCTTATGTCAATAATTTGACCATATTACCAGCAAAATCACAGTAAAAAAAATATGTTTCTATAAGGGCTCATGCAAATGGCCGTATAGCTTTTTCTGTGTTTTGCGGTCCGTTTTTTACGGATCCGTTGTTCCATTTTTTGTTTCCGTTGTGTTTCCATTTCCGTTCCGTTTTTCCGTATGCCATATACAGCATACAGTAATTACATAGAAAAAATTGGGCTGGGCATAACATTTTTAATAGATGGTTCCGCAAAAACGGAACGGATACGGAAGACATACGGATGCATTTCCGTATGTGTTCCGTTTTTTTGCGGACCCATTGACTTGAATGGAGCCAAGCACCGTGATTTGCGGACAAGAATAGGACATGTTCTATCTTTTCACGGTACAGAAATACGGAAATACTGAAACGGAATGCACACGGAGACACTTCAGTTTTTTTTGCTGAACCATTGAAATAAATGGTTCAGTATATGTACCGCATACTGAACTAAAAAAACGGCCAGTATACTGAACGCAAATTACTGTCGTGTGCATGAGCCCTTAGGAAGTGGTCAGAGGACTGCAGTGACCGTGTTTGGGGTGGCCCCAACACTATGCTGGGTCCCCTGCACCATGTATCACCACAGGTTGGGTTGTTGCTCTCTAGAGGAGATGATATAAGATTAAATAAGTCCAAAGAGTCAGAGTTTGCAGTAAACCAGTGTGCTTCTTTACTGGAAAAACTCTTGTGCAAAACAATACAGGCAATGCACTTAGCAGACTTCTCCAGTTTCCTCTCGGGCAGAAGAAGATTCTTTGCTGCGGAAAGTCCTGAGCTAGCTGTCCCTTTCTCTGTCTCAGAAGGCTGGTACCCTGGCCAAATGGCTGGAGGCCTAGGGTCTGTAGCTCAGTTGTCTGGCAGGGTATCCCTGTCTCATCGTCTTCTTCTGGTCACTCGTGCAGTCTGGCAGAGTCTGTCCTACCAAACACTGGTCCCTATCTACAGACCCCTAAGGGTTCTGACTGCTCTACATTTATACAATTTCCAACTGATCTAGAACCTTCTAGTGGGAGGGGTGAAGCTGGAGAAGCAGAGCCAAAACCATATTGCAGTTCATGGCTGCCATAGACTTGTATTGTGCCTCAATTGTGTCTCATTGTCTCCCAAAGGTCTTTCAGTGACCTCTTGGGGACAAATTATGTGGCAAAAATATATTTGAAAAATTAAGTTTATAAATTATATAATGATTAAAATAATTATAATATACCGGTATCTAATTATTTAAAAAAATTAAAACAATAAAAAATATATAAATTTGAAAAAAAAAGGAAAAAGTGTAAAATAAAAAGAAAAGTCAATGTCCCCCAGAGTTCTTGGGGGCTATATGTGGCAAAAATATACGTAGAAAAATTTAAATTGTAAAAATGTATAAAATACAAAGAAAAAATTGATTCCCACTTATAATGTGGAATATACTGGAACAATGTATCTTTGGTAGTTTGTGCTGTCGTTGGCTGAAAATGGCCTTAGGTACACTATACCAAAGAGAAAGTAGTTCCCCCTTTTTTAACTAAATTCTATTCGCTACACTAGGGGTCCACAACCTGCGGCCCTCGATGCCATTCCGTGCGGCCCCCAACCATCTGGTAACAGACATGTATATCTATGTCTTATGGCTGCTCACATGTATCTTTCATGCATTCTCCCATTAGGTTTGAGTACTAGAAGTGTAACTAGACATTTATGTAGGTTCAACATGCCATAAATATAGTATTTCAGTTGGTAATACCCCTTTAAGTTTTATTTTCGTCCCTTGGAATTGTTTCAGGCTGACAATGTGGCCCCCAACCAGAAAAGGTTGTGCACCCCTGCAATACACTAATATGGTGCATATCATCCTATAGTTCTGCGTCTCCTCGACGCGTTTCTCTGCCAACAGACTTATGCTGGCATGTCATCAGGAGCAGATGTACAATTGGAATCAACTTGGTAGGTACTGCACGCCCACATAAACCGCGTGCTTGCCCTTCACAGAACGCTGCATGCCTCTGATGGCGGGTGTGCAGCAGAAGTGATGTGTAGCCTCCAGCACTGTATCAGCCTTAGCGCGGCCGCGATGAGCCGCTGCTTACATAGGCAGAGCCACGCACATAGGGCAGAGCCAATGTGGCAGGGTGAATGATTCAGGAGAAGCTTCTCCCCTCTGCCAATTCTGAAGTAGCAATACACTCCTAATGGGTAAGATGATTTGTTTGGCATTCAATATATATATTCTGTATAGTCTGGGGACTCTATGTAGTGAATAAATTAAGCCTAGAAATCCAATTCAGTGCACCTATTGTAGTACTCGCCGCGTGACCATGAAACTCCAGATAGATGGACATCGATAGTGACACCCCACGGCGATATACACTATAATAGCCCAGTATCAATTAATGGCAACCCAAAACAAATAACATGGACAAAGAAAAACAATCAGCAATAATTGTGAATAACATGCAGCTAATGTGTATAGCTATATACAAAAATAACAGTATAAATCTATTGTCTCAAGTTATCCTATAATATAGAGACACACTATACTATGTGTATATAGGGACATAGTGTACTGTATACTGACAGGACAATGAGGACTGGAGATCCACATTTGGACCATAGTCACATTAATCTGACCCCAAGATGTATCATAGGGGCAGGGTAAATAGTCCCCTATCCAGATCTTAAATTATGTCATTATATTATAAACCCCCAGAGAATCCACTCATAGTACGAGAGGTAGTGCAATTATTATTATATATTTTTTTTTAAATATTTTTATTTTCATTTTCAATATAAAGATAAGCAAAAAAGAAACAAAAATATACACAAACAATAAATATTACATGATTATCATTGATAACATCATATTTACCATCATATCGTTAATTCACTTCGCATCTCCAATGGCACAATACTACCAGTTACTCTAGTAAGTTCTTTAAATACTTGATTCCAGTAGACCTGTATAAGAGGACAGTACCAGATTAAGTGGGTAAAATCCGCATTTTCCATTCTGCATTTCCAGCATCTAGAGTCCCTTGTTTTATACATCCTGCTCAACGCACAGGGGGTTATATATGTACGATGGAGAATAAAGAACTGTAACAGCCGGAAATGGCTCGATATAGTGACCCTTTTTATACTTTTATAAATAAATCTCCAATCTATAGTGTTAGAATTCACTTCTTGTGCCCATTTACTTTCACTCTTAAATTTAATCACACACCCCAACCCCCTCTTTACGTTCTTATATATCTGTGAAATTGATACTTTAGTGACGCTACTATGATAACAGAATTCTACAAATTCTGAGTGTTTGGTGATTAAGTAATCTTTATTCTCGGTTGAGTCAAATGCATGCTTCAATCGGAGATATCTATACAGTGCAAGGGGGTCTAGCTCAGTACTAAGCCCCAATTCCTCTAATGTCTTGAACTTCCCGTCAACCATAATCTGTGAAACAAACTTGATACAATTTTTTCCCCAAAATTTTGAGAGGTAGTGCAATTATGACATAAAGGGGGCATGTATGTAGGCGCCCCCCCCCCCCCCATGTAGGAGTATCATGAAAACCATAGGACTAATAGTGTGACTACTCATGAATACTACAGTCACATTAACTATAACAGGTATAGAATATATATATATATAGAAATGTCAGATGCGTATCATTAATTTCACTAGTGAAAAATAGCCCAAATTCATTCTTATTCAGCTGTGAGACAAATTCCTTGAAAGCAGTACTCGTGCAATTCCATAAAATAAAGATGTCATCCATAAACCTCAGCCATAGTATAATCAACGAGGTCCAGTGGTCCATTTCTTCACTAAACACTACCTCTTTTTCCCATCAGCCCAGGTAGAGATTGGCGAACGTAGGGGCACATGGGCTCCCCGTTGCCACTCCCCTGAGCTGGTGGTATATTTTGCGATCGAAGGTGAAAACATTGTGGCTTAATATAAATTCAAGTAATACCATCACAAAGTCATTGTGCGCAGATAAGTGCGATCCTCTCTCTGCCAAGAATGTTTTCAGCGCTGCACAGCCCTTGTTATGCGGAATTCAGCTGTATAGTGCCTCAACATCGAGGCTTGCTAAGAGGGTCTCCGTGTCGCAATAAATGTCATTCAGGCATCTCAAGACATCCACTGAGTCTCTAACGTATGATGGAAGACCCGTCACGAATGGCCTTAATATTACATCGACGTACATACTGACTTTCTCTGTGAAACTGGCTACCCTTGATACTATAGGTCTACCCTTAAGCGGGGAAACCCCCTTATGGATTTTTGGTAAGCTGCTAGTATCGGGTGCTCAGGTAACAAAAAAGCAAACTCCATCTTATCAATGAGAGGTTGTATAGTGTATCTCTATATTATAGGACAACTTGAGACAATAGATGTATACTGTTATTTTTGGCCATTGTATATAGCTATACACATTAGCTGCATGTTATTCACAAATATTGTTGATTGTTTTTAGTTGTCTGTCTCTGTTATTTGTTTTGGGTTGCCATTAATTAATACTGGGCTATTATAGTGTACATCGCCGTGGGGTGTCACTATCGATGTCCATCTGTCTGAAATATGATGGTCACACGGCAAGTACTACAATATGTGCACTGAATTGGATTTCTAGGCCTAATTTATTCACTACATAGAGTCCCCAGACTATACAGAATATATAGATTGAATGCCAAACAAATCATCTTACCCATTAGGAGTGTATTGCTACTTCAGAATTGGCAGAGGGGAGAAGCTTCTCCTGAATCATTCACCCTGCCACATTGGCTCTGCCCTATGTGCGTGGCTCTGCCTATGTAAGCAGCGGCTCATCGCGGCCGCGCTAAGGCTGATACAGTGCTGGAGGCTACACATCACTTCTGCTGCACACCCGCCATCAGAGGCATGCAGCGTTCTGTGAAGGGCAAGCACGCGGTTTATGTGGGCGTGCAGTACCTACCAAGTTGATTCCAATTGTACATCTGCTCCTGATGACATGCCAGCATAAGTCTGTTGGCAGAGAAACGCGCCGAGGAGACGCAGAACTATGGGATGATATGCACCATATTAGTGTAGCGAATAGAATTTAGTTAAAAAAAGGGGGAACTACTGTCTCTTTGGTATAGTGTGCCTAAGGCCATTTTCAGCCAACGACAGCACACACTACCAAAGACACATTGTTCCAGTATATTCCACATTATAAGTGGGAATCATTGCATCTTTCTTGGTACAGTGTGCCGGAGGCTATTCTGAGCCAGTAATACTAGGACATATTCCCACTTGAGATTTGCGATCCATACTGATACCTGTGGAGAGATAAGCAGTGTGTTGATGTGTGAAACGTACGTTACAATATAACACACCACACTTGCAACGCATCATCTGTATGGATTGGAGAGTCTTTCGGGTGGTAGGAGGCATAGTTTTGTAAACAATAATTTAGACAGACATAGCTGCTCTCCTACACCTGGCCTGAATTGAGTATTTTCGTGGATAGCCACACTTTTAATATTTATTACTAATAAAAGAGTTTTTTGCATTTTCTATTTCAGGCATTAAACCACTCTATTGTATTGCTAACGCATGCTAGTTCATCATATTTTTGAGTTAATAAAAAATATATATACCAAAAAAATTATAAAAAAATATATATTATAAAGCCCTATGTGTCACGTAAACAAAGTTGCAAAAATGATTTGGGTAGTCCAACAAATAAAGAAGTTATAACTGTTTGAACCACTTGCGCTACTAAATCACAAAAAAGTATCTGTTTATTAAGGCCTGGTCATGAAACAGTTAACCAATAAGCGCTTTCCCTGCTAGTAAGGGAAAGTACTTACTGATTATTATTGGAGGTGGTAATAACCAGTTAGCGCCATCCTCTGCAGTGAAGGAATGACTAGGAGGCAGGATGGAAGGAAATGACACCACCTAAAGGGGTTTTCCTGTAAACATAAACATTTTAGCACGTTCCTGCAGCATGGCCCCTGGAACAAAAGATCCATACTTTCCTGCTCCACACCGCCCCTGCTGTCTCTTCTATGTGTCTTTCAAATCAGTACTTTTTGTGAACCCAAAATATGCATAAATCCAGAACTTTTTGACAGCTCCATATCTGTCTTTATACATACAGTACAGTGGATATAAAAAGTCTACACACCCCTGTTACAATGTCAGGTTTCTGTGCTGTAAAAAAAAAAACTTTTTCCACCTTTAATGTGACCTATAAACTGTACCACTCAATTGAAAAACAAACTGAAATCTTTTAGGTAGATGACATTTTGGTATCCAGTCATTATGTCCCCCCTAAACCTCAGGACTTTTTATCTCGATTCAAAGGGCCAAAATGGGGTCGACACCTTGTGGACATTGCAGTGTCTGTAAGGTTATCATCAAAACTGATTCTTTTCTGCGATTCATCTGGACAACTTACCTACAAAATTGTGCACTTCATCAATTGTAGCACATCTGGTGTTGTATATTATGCTACGTGTCCATGCGGATTAATTTATATTGGCATGACAACACTTGAACTTCGCATACGCATTCAGGAACATCAAAGTGACATATGGACTGCATCTAAAATCAGTGACCATGACAAAGAAAGGATTGTCAAACTTAAACCAGTTGCGCGACACTTTCACCTTAAACATAACAATCGATGGCAGGACTTAAAGTTCCGCGGCATTGATAGAGTGAATCTTGGCTTTAGGGGAGGTGACCTTTTTAGACGCCTTGAACAGGTCGAGAGTAAATGGATAATTAAACTTCAGACTCAAATACTATATGGTCTCAATGATAAAGTTCCCTTTGCCTCCTTTCTATGACCGTCTCCTCCTCGAATTTAATACTTGTTTTGCATATGTGTTGTAAATATGATATATATGGGTGGTGGGGAATGTGTCTCGAATATTGACTACTGGCTGACTTGACTCACCCTCTTTTTTGGCAGGTGAAGGGGTTTTTCTTCACATAGATGAATGAGTCATCCGCTTGAAATCTACCATTACCTCCACAGGTTTTTCTGCATGATTATCTCCAAATTTATTATTGTCATCATCGCCCCCACAATTTGGTGGCGGGGATGCACCTATAGTGTCATATTGCTGGAGTTGTCTGTCAACCAGCATTGACTAATGCTACAGACAGAATATATACTGGGACATAATTTCTATGAATACTCATGCATCCTGTGTAACATGCACATGTGTTTTATTCACAGGTTATCGGCATTTCACCTCACAAGCCACACTGTGTTTCATTTCACCTCTTGCCTCACTATTTTTTGGTTGCACATCAACACTTTGTATTCTCACTTTGTCAGCTTTTCAGTTATTTTTTTATTTTTACACACTTTTTTTTACTAGGCACTATCCACTGGTTCTCCTACCATTCAGTTTTTTCACATAACTTCTGTTCAGTATCATCTATTTCACATCACATAAACTTTGTGTATTAATGGTCATGCGCATTACATCAGTCCCTTACTTCACCAGTCACACACACTAATTTTAATCTGGTTTTAATCTCCTCTTCTTTCAGGGTGTTTCATTTTTGTCCCAGTCGCACTGGTATCAAACTTTGGTGGGTGATATCCATATTTGCAGTACTGCTTTCCTCATTGACAGGTTTAGGCTGCCCGCTTTGCCCTCACTTTGCATGGTGGTTGCGGTGCGCCCGACTGTCCACGCATGCGCCGGGTTCGGGCCCCGCCCCCCGCTCCTGGATGACGACGGTCACAAAATAATTGCGTTAAGCTCCTCGTCCGTACCGGCTAGGCGGGCTCGTGGGTCCGGTGTTCATGATGGAACGCCGGGCACCAAATAACGACCATTCACCACTTTGATTGGGATCAGGTGAGGTGTTTTGGAGGCGGGATAGGCCACCAATAAAACTACTGTGTTAATTAGGTTTGTGCAGTTTAACCTATCAGTGGATATGATGTAGTACCTCTACTCATTTAAAAGGCCAGCCCCACCACACCAGCCAGTACCCCCTTGAAAAAGCTAACGCGAAACGCGCATTGGGGAGTGGACTGGTGGTGTTTGTGTGCGGTGTCTCAGTTAGGGGTCAGTATCTGTAATGTGTTGATGATATTGTGTTGCTTTACGCACCTCATGTGGTGTACGACATGTGACATCACTGATATGGTCATGTGGTTTTGATGCATTCTAAATATGAATTTTGATATCATTTGCTATTGAGCTGAAATTGTTTGGCCATATCAATTTCTATTATCAGATGCTGACCATTAAGATTGCACTTGCATTTATTATTGTACACCGACCGACCACCCACCATCGGTCCTTTTGGTTTTAAATGTCTTGTGTTTTTGTCAATCATGTTTTTATGAAATTTCTAATAAAATTATGTAATTATGTGATTACCCTGTATTAACATGCGTTCTGTTTATTGAGTGACCCTTTCATCTTTCATTGGTTTTCTCTCATGCATCTAGGTGTGGGTCCTGGATATTTGTTTTGGGCTTTATATATGTTCCTTCTCAATTGAAAAACAAACTGAAATCTTTTAGGTGGAGGGAGGGAGGAAAACAAAAAAAAAAAAAATAATGTGGTTGTATAAGTGTGCACACCCTCTTATAACTGGGGATGTAGTTGTGTTCAGAATTAAGCAATCACATTCAAAATCATGTTAAATAGGAGTCAGCATACACCTGCCATCATTTAAAGTGCCTCTGATTAACCCCAAATAAAGTTCAGCGGCTCTAGTTGGTCTTTCCTGAAATTTTCTTAGTCACATCCCACAGCAAAAGCCATGGTCAACAGAGAGCTTCCAAAGCATCAGAGGGATCTCATTGTTAAAAGGTATCAGTCAGGAGAAGGGTACAAAAGAATTTCCAAGGCATTAGATATACCATGGAACACAGTGAAGGCAGTCATCATCAAGTGGAGAAAATATGGCAATAGTGACATTACCAAGAACCTCCAAAATTGATGAAAAGACAAGAAGAAAACTGGTCTGGGAGGCTACCAAGAGGCCTACAGCAACATTAAAGGAGCAGTAGGAATATCTGGCAAGTACTGGCTGTGTGGTACATGTGACCCGTATTCTTCATATGTCTGGGCTATGGGGTAGAGTGGCAAGACGAAAGCCTTTTCTTACGAAGAAAAACATCCAAGCCAGGCTACATTTTGCAAAAACACATCTGAAGTCTCCCAAAAGCATGTGGGAAAAGGTGTTATGGTCTGATGAAACCAAGGTTGAACTTTTTGGCCATAATTCCAAAAGATATGTTTGCAAAAACAACACTGAAGATCACCAAAAGAACACCATACCCACAGTGAAGCATGGTGGTGGCAGCATCATGCTTTGGGCTGTTTTTCTTCAGCTGGAACTGGGGCTTTAGTTAAGCTTGAGGGAATTATGAACAGTTCCAAATACCAGTCAATATTGCCACAAAACCTTCAGGCTTCTGCTAGAAAGCTGAACATGAAGAGGAACTTCATCTTTCAGCATGACACAAAGCATACATCC
Organism: Bufo bufo; assembly: GCF_905171765.1. NCBI lineage: Eukaryota > Metazoa > Chordata > Amphibia > Anura > Bufonidae > Bufo > Bufo bufo. The sequence continues at coordinate 530,245,501 of NC_053390.1, read as the reverse complement.
AAATCAACAAAGGAATGTTTTGGTATTACCCAGCCAGAGCCCAGACCTGAATCCGATTGAAAATCTATGGGGTGATCTAAAGAGGGCTGTGCACAGGAGATGCCCTCGCAATCTGACAGATTTGGAGTGTTTTCAAGTCAAAATGTGCCATGCTGATAGACTCATACCCAAAAAGACTGAGTGCTGTAATAAAATCAAAAGGTGCTTCAACAAAGTATTAGTTTAAGGTTGTGCACACTTATGCAACCATATTATTTTATTTTTATATTTTTTCTTCCCTCTACCTAAAATATTTCAGTTTGTTTTTCAATTGAGTGGTACAGTTTATAGGTCACATTAAAGGTGGAAAAAGAAATGATTTATCTTTGTCTCATTTTTTTTACATCACAGAAACCTCACATTTTAACAGGGGTGTGTAGACTTTTTATATCCACTGTATATACAAATTTGCAAATTCAGTCTCCATTATTTCAACTATTTTTCACTATGCGCTTCAACAGTGTCCTACCTACTACACCTGGGATTTAGACCATCCTTGGTTTGGTCCTTTGCATTAGGTAAAATGATAATGATTAGGTAGTTTCAGTCTCCAGGGAGGAAATTGGTCATGGTGGAGATGGATCTACATAACAAAGGATTACTAGTCAGGATACACACATATCCTTTAATCTGTGAAAATGTTAATGTGAATGTGACCTGTGAATTAGAATTAGACATCACCATTAGACAAACTTCTGAATAAACACATACTGTATAGTAAAAGCTGTCACTGTAGAAGTGACACCAGTATACCTGTCTGGTAAAACACATTGTTTGACTCATATGAGTACACAAAATGTTTTTATGGTGACATTTCCTTCCTTGAGGCACGTAGACAATATCATTGAATACCCAAGTTCTTTCACACCATGAATCATTTCAACGCCTTCAGCCAACAGAGGATAAAGCTGGCCATATAAGTAACAAAAAAGTTAACTATCCTACAGTTTTTTTTTTATTTTTTTACTTTTAGCAAATAAAGGTTCCTAAATTCCAGCACAATCATATTGTATAGTTTAGGGCACTAAACCCAAGAAAATACACATGAATAATATTTCCCACAATTCATAGATTGCAGGAATATTATATTTGTTTGTCAGGCTATGGCCATCTTAAGAGTTCTATCTTTTGCAATGGTTTGCAGGATCTAAAGATACTTTCATTTTGATCCATTTTCACATTTTGGCCCAGATTTACTAATGTATCTAAAAGTGGCGCAAAATGGCCCATCTAGAATTTCTAGCATTTTTTCCAGACATAATAATAATGATCTTTATTTAAATAGAGCCAACATATTCCACAGCGCTTTACGATCAGGAGGTTCATGTATAAACATAGTCATTAAAACAAAATGAATGAGGACCCTGCTCGCAAAAGCTTACAATCTATGAGGAGATGGGGGTGACACTAAAGGTAAAAGTGCTTATTTTGTACAATGGTCCAGCCATCTTGGGAAAATAAGGGAGCAGACATAAAGCTGCATGAGCCACTCACCAGCCGATATCTCTGGTGCTTCTGAGTGCATGGAGTGTGGTGGATTCTGATGGATCAGGTTCAGAAGAATGATTCTGAAGGGGATGGGGGCACTAAATGGAGAAGAGTTAGATCAGGGAATGCAAAAGGCTAACCTAAAAAGATGTGTTTTTAGAGAGCGCCTAAAACTGTGGATGTTAAGAATTAACCTAATTGCTTGGGATAGGACGTTCCAGAGAACTGGTGCAGCTCGGGAGAAATCTTGGAGATGGGAGTGAAAGGTCCAGATAATGGTAGATGTTAGCCATAAGTCATTAGCTGAACAGAGGGCACGGGTAGGGCGTTAGACAAAAATGAGGGAAGAGATGTAGGGGGGTGCAGCACCGTGGAGGGCTTTCTGGGTGAGAATGAGCACTTTAAATTGAATCCTGTAAGGTCAACCAGTGCAATGACACAGGGCGGAGGCATCAGAGTAGCGGCTAGACAGAGAGATGAGCCTGGCTGCTGCTTTCAGGAGAGATTGGAGAGGGGAAAGTCTGTTCAAGGGGAGACCAATTAGCAATGATTTATAGTAATCGAGATGGGAATGGATCAGGGCAACAATGAGAGTTTTGGTCGTTTTCACAGTAAGAAAGGGACGGATTATAGAAATGTTTTTGAGATGCAGGCGGCATGAGCGGGCAAGAGATTGCATATAGGGGTTAAAGGGAAGATCAGTGTCAAACATAGCACAGAGACAACCGGCATTCTGGCAGTGCCACACACTGAGAGGAAGATATCAAGTTTAGGTAGGTTATTAGATTGAGAAAACACCAGTAGTTACATTTTTAAAAGATTCAGTTTCAGATAGAGAGAGGACATGATGTTAGAGACAGCTGACAGACAGTAACTGGTCTTCTGTAGTACAGCAGGGGTGATATCATGGGAAGAAATATATCGTTGGGTGTCCTTGGCATAGAGATGGTACTAGAAACCAAATCTGCTGATAGTCTATCCAATAGGGGCTGTGAAGAGAGGAAAGGCCCAAGGATGGAACACTGAGGAACCCCAACAGCAAAAGGGAGAGGAGGGGAGGTAGAGGCAGCAAATGACATGTTCAAAAAGGGGTGGGGCTTAGTGGAAAGTGGTGGAGCTTCATGGGAAAGGGCGGGGCCTAATATGCTTCATTCTGTTCCAACTGACTTACAAATCTGTCTCAAAGTAAGCCAACCAAAAGTTGGTATAGAGTTAGAGAAAAAGGTATTATCCCTGGACCACATTTAGCATCCAGCCTGAACCCCTGTGACTCTGGTGCAGGTTTAAACAGCCTAAGTTTACGATATTTTTATGATTAGTAAATTGGGGCCTCTGTTTTCTGCTTTACAGAAAAGTGCAGCAGACTGCTGTGTTCTTTCTATCAGAACCAATGGAAACCTGATGGAATGGAGCAATTACACCAGTGTGAAGTGTTCTTACCATCAGAAACAATGAACCAATGGAAACACGATGAAATGGACACTGGCACCAGTGTGAAGAGTTCTTCCCATCAGAACCAATGGAAACCTGAAAAAATGGAGCAGTGGCACCAGTGCGAAGAGTCCATCCCATCAGAACCAATGGAAACCTCATAAATTGTTGTAAAGACACCAGAACCAATGGAAACATGATGGAACGGACATATTACACCAGTGTGAACAGAGCATTAGATAACATGTATACAATGATCCTGGCCTATTGTCATGGGAACATTTTCCACTCCATTTTTGTTCTGGATTGACTCTTGCCACCATATGAATAGAACGAGTATTTTCTGGTATACTTTCCTGATACTGCGCTTAAAGCTGTAGTTATTGGGCACCTTATTCAATAGCTCAGTGCTTAGGAACCTAAAATGAAAGCTTTCAGCTGTTACACTGTGGTTTGGCCGAAAATATGTATTTCTTTGATCGTTAAGGAGAACCTGTCATGTTGTACATGCAATGCAATCTGTAGGCAGCATGTTATAGGGCAGGGGGAGCTGAGCAGAATGATATATAGTTTTATAGGTATAACATTCAGTATAATTTGTATTTTCTACATTAAAATCTCTGCTCATTCTCTGCTTAGGAGTCAGGTCAGTGGTCGTACTCTGCACAGTTATAGAGGAAAGGTCATCAATCTCTCATAGAACCACCCACTGGAGTCCAGGACTCCTAAGCATAAAATGAGCAAAGGGAATGAATAAATTACAAGTTATACTGAAAACTAAATACCAATCTGCTCTGTTCCTCCTGCTCTATATCATACTGTCTGCAGGTCAAACACCATGTCCAGCATGTTATATTGCAGATTGGTATATAGTATTATTTATGGGAAAAGATCCAATCTAACTTGTACTGTATTCATTTATATCTCTTCTCATCCTTGGCTTAGGAGTCCAGGGGATGGTCCTATTAGTTATTGACAGCTATCTCTATATGTGCACTCACTGAATATGGTCACTTACTGGACTGCAAAGCATAGAGTCAAATGATTGAATTACAAGTTATACTGTATATCTGTTATATATCCGCCTACTATATCACATGATGACAGCAGATTAAATAGCAATTTCTTGGTGAGAGGCTCCCTTTAATTATCCCTTTGGGTATAAAAGATGTGCTCGGAGCTATGCAAACAGAAAGCAATTTAGCTGTACTAAATCCCACCAAATTGCATATACCCTTAGGGTCATAGTCTCTTTTTCTGTTTTCAATATCTACACCCTACTTCCAACCAGGGTTCTCTGCATGTCACAAGATGTATGAAGGCTAGGCCATAGTTCTCATGACTCCAGGCTAGTAGTCTACCTATCTCCATGTATATACTAGCATTGTTAGGCCCCTTTCACACGAGCGTGACGGATTGGCTCCGGATGCATTCAGTGAAGCTCGCACCATATTGCAAGCAAGTTCAGTCAGTTTTGTCTGCGATTGTGTTCAGTTGTTTAGTTTTTTTCGCGCGGGTGCAATGCGTTTTTTCACGCGCGTGATAAAAAACTGAAGGTTTACAAACAACATCTCTTAGCAACCATCTGTGAAAAACGCATAGCACCCACACTTGTTTGCGGATGCAATGCGTTTTTTCACGCAGCCCCATTCACTTTTATGGGGCCAGGGCTGCCTGAAAAACGCAGAATATAGAACATGCTGCAATTTTCACACAACGCACAAATGATGCGTGAAAAACAACGCTTATGTACACAGACCCATTGAAATGAATGGGTCCAGATTCAGTGCGGGCGCAATGCGTTCGTATCACGCATTGCACCCGTGCGGAAAACTCGCTCGTGTGAAAGGGGCCTTAGAATAGAAGGCTAGTGTTTGGGGCCATATTTGCAAGCATCATTTAAAGGCGTTCTCATAGACAACAGGCAACTATCTTGACAACAGAGATTATACTTTATTAATCTAAACTCAAATAATTCCTTAATTATAGCCTATAGATGTCCATTATTGGACACCAGATGATAGCTCGTGTTTATGTAGCAGGAACATCATGCTCCAGCGGAACTCCTCTGTGGGTTGGGCCTTTGTTGATGCAAGATGCCCCAGGCACCAGTTTTTGAAGGACTTCATCATAAAATGTGTACTGGCTTTGTAGTTCCTGAAGATTGGACCTATGTTATTACCTTTCATGTAGAGCATATATTTTATGACTTTATCCCAGAACAGTATCTAGATATCTAATCACAGGGTCTCCAAACCCAACCCATGATAAATTTGCATAACAGCACCATTAATCGCAAGACCATGGAGCACCTGTGTTTACACATAACAAATCACTGAATATACAAATATTGAGAAGGACCCTTGCTGGTATGAATTATATATCTCTGAGGGCAAAGTCCTAAAACTTAACTTTTATTACAATAATTTATAAAAAAACAGATAGAAGACCTGGATAAAACATCCTACTAAGGCCTCATGCACACGACCATTCCGTTTTTTTGCAGTCCGCAAAAAACGGAAGCCGTCCGCGTGCCTTCCACAATTTGCGGAATGGAACGGGCGGCCCATTGTAGAAATGCCTATTCTTGTCCGCAAAACGGACAAGAATAGGACATGTTCTATTTTTTTTTGCGGGGCCACGGAACGGAGTAACGGATGCGGACAGGACGCGGAGTGCTGTCCGCATCTTTTGCGGCCCGATTGAAGTTAATGGGTCCGCATCCGAGCCGCAAAAATGGCGGCTCGGATGTGGACCCAAACAACGGTCGTGTGCATGAGGCCTAAGTGTGAGAAAAAGGGGCTATCAACGGTTATTATTTAAGCGGTGGAAAGCTGAGATATTGGGATCTAGGTAAGGGAACTATCTGTTCCTATTCTTACCCTCCACAATCTGCTCAGCCCAGAGATGCACCTTGATGGTAGATGCACTCTGTCCGCGTACCTAGGACTAGTCTGTCTTTAAAAATACCCTATTGCGTAATGTAAATCCCAAATATCACACATCCCAATGCGTTTCCCCCTCCAGGTAAGAGGAGGGTTCATCAGGGGACTATATTAATACAGGTCACTGTAGAAAAAAGGTGTGCAAAGTGATAATGAACCAAATCTTAGACTGCCAACACAATGATATATGGGCAGAGCACACTCAAACATATGAAACCACAGGTCCACACAAATATACTCCTAGGACACAGAGTGAAATGGCAACAGGTCAGACGGCAGATTGCTACTTTACAGAACACTGATCAAAAAAAAACTTATACCAACTAGCCACAAAAATTCAGGCTTATTGTGACGTCCTCAATAGACAGCTTAAATCTGAGAACCTGTATCACAGCGACCAGTGTTAACTCCATTAGATAAACAGTAAAGTTTTACATACCAATCTGTGAGAGGAGTGCTTATACAAACTCAGTCTGCCAGTTGTGTGACCAGAGAGGGGGTTCCTGGGGCCAGATGATGTAGTAGGAACATCATGCTCCAGCGGAACTCCTCTGTGGGTTGGGCCTTTGTTGATGCAAGATGACCCAGACATCAGTTTTTGAAGGACTTCATCATAAAATGTGTACTGGCTTTGTAGTTCCTGAAGATTGGACCTATGTTATTACCTTTCATGTAGAGCATATATTTTATGACTTTACCTCAGAACAGTATCTAGATATCTAATCACAGGGTCTCCAAACCCAACCCGTGATGAATTTGCATAACAGCACCATTAATCGCAAGACCATGGAGCACCTGTGTTTACACATATGATCAAAATTAGGAACAACATTTTTGTCACTCCTATAGACTTGGGTTCACGATTTTGAAAGTTATGCTCCGTACGTCTTGAGACAATTAACCTTTTTCCTGACGTGGAAATTTTCTGTTTTTGTGTTTTCATTTTTCGCTCCCTGCCTTCCCAAAGCCATAACTTTTTTATTGTTTTGCTCATGAGACAAGTTGTACTTTCTAATGCCACCATTTAATATTGCATAGGACGTAGTGGGTGGCGGGGAAAAAAATTCCAAATGAGGTGGAAAACGCAATTCCGCCAAAGTTTTGCAGTTTTTTTTTTATGGTGTTTGCTATGCGGTAAAACTGACTTGTGTTCTTCATTCTCGAGGTCAGTACATATCTGGCTAAATATGTTTAGTTTTTCTTGCATTTTAATACTGAAACTATATATTTTTTTAAATATTTTTTTTCTTTTCATCGCCATATTTTGACCCCCATAACTTTTTTATAGTTATGTCTATGGAGATGTGTGGGGACTCATTTTTTGCAGGACGATCTGTATTTTTTGATAATTCCATTTTATTGCTTTATTCAATTTTTTGGGGTGATAAAGCAATAAAAAACCAGCAAATCGGACATTTTATTTTTTTCTGTTATGCCATTCACTGTATGGGATAAGCTGTTCTATATTTTAATAGTATGGGCATTTTCACATGCGGCAATGCCCATGATGTTATTTTTTTATTTATTTTTATTTTGGGAATAGGGGAGTGACTTGAATTAATTGGAATTTAATTTATATAATTTTTTTTTATATTTTTCAAAACTTTTTTTTAAACTTTTTGTTAGGTCCCTAAGTGGACCACAACTTTCAATCATCAGATTGCAATTTGTACAGAAAAATGGAATTTGCTCCATTATTCTGTGCAGAAATCACTATATCCCAGTTCAGTGCTGCCACCTGCTGGCCTGAACTGGGATATACTAATAATTAGCCTGGAATCCTAGTATAGGCTCCGGCTCAATATTTGAACAGGGCACTTACCCAGATTTCTGCCAGGGGAAAGTGTGTCTGACTCAGAAGCCTTCTCAAACTCTGAGGGGTTAAATGTCCGTGGTTAGCATTACCGGCAAAGGTGAATATTAGCTGCGGGTGCCTGCTGATTGAAACAGCAGGCACTCGGCAGCTATGGAGCTTGTTCCGCTCCAGAGCGGACTGAAGGGTTAAATAGAATAAGCTATATGATCTGTATGAAGGACAGGATGCTGGGTGACATCATACTAAAGGGTGAATGTGTTTACATTAGCCTTATGTCCATATAGGGAATGGATTCTGCCCAGCAACAAGTGAATATGTTCACATCTGATTCCAATATGTGTGGATTTATGTCTATATAGAGGCTGGATACTCAGAATTAAATCAGAACTGTTTCAGAAACACTGTCTGTGTGTATCATTGAGACAAGTTCTCCAGGTGCCTGTCTGTGGAGACAAAGGAGGAACCAGGGTGCATTCAGAAGCAGATTTCTTTTACGGACGCCATCTTTAAAGACCCGACATCTGCTGTACATGTACGGCGGTTGTCGGGAAGGGTTTAAAATTAGTCATAAATTGTTGTATTGCACTCATCAAAGCGAGTCAAAACACCCTTCTTGACTTCTGTACTGACAATTTTGCTGAACAGTGGGCATAGAAGTCAGTAATAATGTATAATAATTTGATATGCTACCAGACCCGCTTTTGCCATGAGGTGAGATGAGAATCTCGCCTCAGGCGACATCTTGTGCTGGCTTTAAAGGGGTGACATCGGCACAGCCTGTGGCCGATGCCCCCCTTGCCAGCGGTGCTGTATTTTTCCCTTGATAAGATGTAGTGCATCTTAGAAAGGGAATACTAGTGTGTGCTTCCATTATGGAAGCGTTCACTAGTATGCAAGAGGCGGGGAGTGAAGCACTGTGAGCACTGTACTTATACCTCCTCCTGCTTGCTCTTCTCAGGTCCCGCAACGCTTGTCCTGGCTGCCTGCAGCATCAGTACGTACATAGCGTACTCTGACCTGACGCTGCAGGCAGTCAGGTGACTGCAGTGCGGGCCCTGAGAAGAGAACGGGAGACCGCCGGACCAGGAGAGGAGCAATGGAGCAGGAGAGGTAAGTTAATTTATTTATTTTTAAGTCTTATCTGAGATCTGATTGGGGGTCTGAAGTCTGATATGGGGGGGGGGGGGGGTCTGAGGTCTGATATGGGGGGGTCTGGAGGTCTGATTGAGGGGTCTGGAGGTCTGATTGGGGATCTGTAGGTCTGATATGGGGGTCTGGAGGCCCGAATAGGGGGGTCTGGAGGTATGATTGGGGATCAGAGGTCTGATATTTGGAGTCTGAGGTCTGATATGGGGGCCTAAAGGTCTGATTGGGGGTCCTAGGTCTGGAGGTCTCATTGGGGATCTGAGGTCTGATATTGGGAGTCTGAGGTCTGATATGGGGGGTCTGGAGGTCTGATTGGGGGTATAAGGCCTGATATGGGGATCTGGAGGTCTGATTGGGGGTCTATGTGGGGTCTGGAGGTTTGATATGGGGGTCTGGAAGTCTGATTCAGGATCTGAGGTCTGATATGGGGGTCTGAAGGTATGATATGAGGGGTCTAAGGTCTGATATGGAGGGTCTGGAGGTCTGATTGGGGATCTGAGGTCTCTGATATGGGGGGTCTGGATGTCTGATATGGGGGGTATGAAGGTATGATAAGGGGGTCTGGAGGTCTGATTGGGGGTATGGAGGTCTGATATGGGGGGTCTGAGGTCTGAAATGGGGGTTTATAAGTCTAATGGGGGTCTGGAGGACTGGTCTGAGGTCTTATATAGGGGTCTGGGGGTCTGGTCTGAGGTCTGATATGAGGGTCTGGAAGTCAAATGGGGTCTGATATGGGGGTCTGGAGGTCTGGTCTGAGGTCTGATATGGGGGTCTGAGAAGTCTGATGGGGGTATGGTCTGAGGTCTGATACATGGGGGGTTTGGTCTGAGATGGAGGGTTTCTGACATGGAGGTCTGATCTGAGGTCTGATATGTGGTCTGACATAGAGGTCTAAAGAAGGATTAGTCTGAGATGGGGGGGGGGTCTCATCTGAGGTTTGATATGGGGGTCTGATCTGAAAGGTATTTTTTGTACTGGCGCACTATCTGTGTGGTACCAGTATTTTCAGAGGAACAGTTTCTGCAGTAAAGTATTGGGGAGCACAGTGGGCACAGTATTAGAGGTGGCCAGCATTAGGGGTGTTCAGAAAGTGAGGAGGATGATGGAAAAGTAGGAAACTAAGATGTCTTTGTCAAACTCTGAAGAGAGAAAGGATGGCTGAAAGAAATCATCATGGTGGTCTGGTCTGAATGGAGAAGATGAGGAAAGAGAATATCTATATCAGAGGACACATCACTGGATGTAAGAGGTACATATGTGGGGCTTTATTACTCTGTATGTTATGTAGCGCTGTATGTAATGTTTTCTAAGTATGTCTTTAATCCCTTCAACCCCGGGCCTGTTTTCACCTTCCAGCCCAGGCCATTTTTTGCAAATCTGACATGTCACTTTATGTGGTAATAACTTTAAAACGCTTTTACTTATACAGGCCATTCTGAGATTGTTTTCTCGTTTTTCTCGTCACATATCGTACTTAATGACAGTGGTAAAAATGAGTAAAAAAAATAATTTTTATTCATAAAAAAAATACCAAATTTACCAAAAATTTGGAAAAATTAGCAAATTTAAATTTCTCTACTTTTATAATAGATAGTAATACCTCCAAAAAAAGTAATTACTTTACATTCCCCATATGTCTACTTCATGTTTGGATCATTTTGAAAATTACATTTTATTTTTTGGGGACGTAAGAAGGCTTAGAAGTTTGGAAGCAAATCTTGAAATTTTTCGGAAAATTTCCAAAACCCACTTTTTAAGGACGAGTTCAGGTCTGAAGTCACTTTGTGAGGCTTACATAATAGAAACCACCAAAAATTACCCCATTTTAGAAACTACACCCCTTAAGGTATACAAAAATGATTTTACAAACTTTGCTAACCCTTTAGGTGTTCCACAAGAGTTAATGGAAAATGGAGATGAAATTTCAAAATTTCACTTTTTTGGCAGATTTTACATTTTAATCAATTTTTTCCAGTAGCAAAGCAAGGGTTAACAGCCAAATAAAACTCAATATTCATTACCCTGATTCTGCGGTTTACAGAAACACCCCACCCAAACTGCTGTACGGGCACACGGTAGGGCGCAGTAGGAAAGTAACACCATATGGTTTTGGGAAAGCAGATTTAGCTGAACTGGTTTTTAGATGCCATGTCCCATTTAAAGCCCACCTTATGCACCCCTACAGTAGAAACTCAAAAATGTGACCACATTTTGGAAACTATGGGATAAGGTGCCAGTTGTTTTTGGTACTATTTTGGGGTAAATATGATTTTTAATTTATCTATATTACGATTTTTGTGAGGCAAGGTAACCAAAAAATTGATGTTTTGGCACCATTTTTATTTTTAACAACAATCATCTGACAGGGTAGATCAGGTGCTATTTTTATAGAGCAGGTTGTTACGGACGCAATGATATCAAATATGTCTACTTTCTATGATGTTTGTTTCAGTTTTACATAATAAAGCATTTTTGAAAACAAAAATTAGCTTTTTGTATCTCCATTTTCTGAACGCCTTTTTATTTTTATTTTTCTGCCGATCGTCTTGTGAGAGGGCTCATTTTTTGCAGCAAGAGTTGACAATTTTATTGGTACCAATTACGGTTACATATGATTTTTTGATCATTCATCATTACACTTTATGGGGCAAGGTGACCAAAAAATTGGTTGTTTTGGCGCCATTTTTATTTATTTATTTTTACAGAGTTTACCTGAGGGATTAGGTCATGTGACTTTTTTATAGAACAGATTGTTACGGACGTGGAAATACCTAATGTTTACTTTTTCTTATTTATTTACGGTAATAATAATACAATTTTTGAAACCGAAATAATGATATTTGTGTATCCATAGTCTGAGAGCCATAGCTTTTTTATTTTTTGACCGATTCTCCTAGGTAGGGTCTCATTTTTTGCGGGATGAGGTGATGGTCTGATTGGTACTATTTTGGGGGGCATACGCCTTTTTGATCACTTGCTGTTGAAATTTTTGTGATGTAATGTGACACAAATGGCTTTTTTTTACAATTTTTTTTTTTTTTTATGGTGTTCATCTGAGGGGTTAGGTCATGTGATATTTTTATAGAGCTGGTTGTTATGGCTGTGTTAATACCTAATATGTATATATTTTTTATACATTTCACTTTAGCACAATAATTTTGAAACAAAAAAAGTGTTTTAGTGTCTCCATGTTCTGAGAGCTATATTTTATTTTATTTTTGGGCGATTGTCTTAGGTAGGGGCTAATTTTTTTGCGGGATGAGGTGACTTTTATTGATACCATTTTGTGGGACATACACCTTTTTGATCGCTTGGTATTGCACTTTTTGTGATTTAAGGTGACAAAAAAGACTTTTTTTACACCGGTTTTTTTATGGTGTTTATCGGACAGGGTGGGTCATGTGATATATTTATAGAGCCGGTCATTACGGATGCGGCAATATCTAATATGTGGGGGGGGTTTTCAGTTTTTTATTATAAAATAAGAGGAAAGGGGCGTTTTTTTTCTTTTTTCATTTATTAATTTTATTACTTTGTTAATTTTATTAAAAACACTTTTCTTTTAACTTTTTTTTCTTTACTTTATTTCTGATGTTCACTTTTGGGGGTCTGATCCCCTCTGCAATACATTACAATACATCTTTATTGTAATGCATTGCCTGTTAGTGTATGACTCAGTGTTTGTGTTACACTAAGAGGTTGCCTAGGAGACCCAGCCTGAGGCTGGATCTCCTCGGCACCCGTAGAAGGCAGTTCCCGATGCCGTGTAAGGCATTGGGCAGCCTCTGCATGACATTGGGCTGCTTTTTCACGCATCGGGTCCCTGCCACAGCAGCGCGGGGACTCGATGCGATCACTCACCCGACACAAACCCCTTCTATGTCGCGGTCAGCGCGGACCGTGGCATAGAAGGGGCTAATGAAAAAGCCAATGCCGGCGGATACAGCAGCGGCCTGGCTACCACGGACTGCCGGGCCCCTGCAGTGATCACGCGCGCAGCGCTCCAGTGTGCGGCGATCACCATGACGTACTATTACATCAAATTGCGGGAACGCAGTGGTTCCTATGACGTAGTATTATGTCATAGGTCGGGAAGGGGTTAAAGGCGTTGTGTTTTTTTTTTTTTTAATACGTGCGCTGCCTTCTCTGTTTACCTGCTCACCACTGCAAATGCTGCGGCAAACAGGTGAACAGAGCAGAAAAAGCAGCTCTCATAGCGCTGCCTTCTCTTTAAACAGCTGTTCCTGTTAATAGGAATTACAGCTATATACAGAAATACATTTGATAAACATACACAAACGTTTGAAGTGCCCATGACCATCACTAAGTGGGACACTGCACACTGTGGTATTTGGTTCTGCTGGGGCAGTATAATGTGCTGCACTGTGGTATTTGGTGTTGCTGTGGTAGCATTTTGTGCTGCACTGTGGTACTTGGTTATGCTGGGGCCATATTTTGTGCTACACTATGGTATTGCTGAAATGGCCTATTTGTGTTAGCCCCACCTTCTGTCAGTTTGGACCTATCTACAACATGTGGCCACTTTTAGTTTTTTCCAGGGCCACTTTAAGTTCCTGATCTGCCCCTGAGGGCTAGCAATGCCAAGACATCATATTATAGGGAAAGTGCACTATAAGCCCAAACGGCACAAGAAATATTGTGTCTAACATAGGACACCAATCTGCCGTATTCTTAAAAAAGAGACTAACAACTGCTGTGTTTAAATGCAGATAGGCAGCAAACAACAGTCACTGGTCAGGGGAGTGGGACGAGGTGGGGATAAGCAGACTCATAACTGGGTTTGCCATATTCTAAGCTAAGTGCTTTCACCAAGAACAGTACAATATTTTTTTGTGCCTCTTAGGCTAATTGTACAGCACATTTTCCCGTAATTTGTAGGGAAGCATATTATGGTAATTGTCCCATTTTAATCAGTTGCCTAAAGCCGCATGACTTTATCCGTTAACTGTAACCTGACTTATAAAAGCGTCAGGTTACATTACGATCTGCAGCGTCCCGTGGCGCTGCATATTGTTGTGACTGCTCTGTCATTAGATAGCTGTGGTCACAGTGAAGATCCCGGAGACCAGCCAAAGTGTCTCCGGGCTTCTTATCGTTATTACATGCTGTAACAAGGATCCTCTGTGAAAAAAAGTATATCAAGTCAGCAGGTGTGCCTTCAGCTATGTGAGTGCAACAATGCTGGCTCTAAAGTTTCTGTCTGTGAATTAACCCCTTCCTGCCATGAGTAAAGAAATACAATAAAATAAATGAAATAAAAAATAAAAAGTTAAAGCTATAATTTGTTTCAGTTATAGTATAGCAGACTCTGTACATTCACACACACACTTTTTTCCTCTCTTTCTTTCCTAAAAATTCATTTTATACATGCAGTATATGACAAGTAAATTTCTCTATTCCATGGAGCTGTACATATGAAAGGGGTGTACATACATAATAAAAAATAAGTACAATAAGCATAAACAAGTTGGGTTACAAACTGGTACAGAAGGAGAAAGGGCCCTGCCTGCGAGGGCTTACAATCTACAAGGGATGGGGTAAGGATACAGTAGGCGAGGGTAAAGCTAGTCATGGCGTTATAGTGGCAGTAGGGTTACTGTAGGTTGTAGGCATGTCTGAAGAGGTGGGTTTTCAGGTTTCTTTTGAAGCTTTCCAGGGTAGGTAATATGTGATATGTTGGGGTAGAGAGTACGGGGGCTGCGCAGGAGAAATTTTGGAGGCACATGTGGGAAGAGGAGATAAGAGGAGAGTAGAGAATAAGGTTTTGTGAAGATCAGAGATCGCATGTGGGAAGGTATCAGGAGATCAGGTCACAGATGTATGGAGGGGACAGGTTGTGGGCAGCAGTTGAAACCACGTAACCCTACAAGCTGCAGTTGTTTCTAATTAGACTGTTAAAAAATGATTGTCAATTGCTTGCTGATTGTTAGTGGCTGCCCAGTTGTGCAGATAAATCTACAAAAGTACGAGGTCAATAATAAGGAAGGGAATGACTATACATTTTATCAATGTAGTAGAAAACGGCTGAGGCCTGAATGAACCTGTGGTTTTTCAGACACTTCACAGGTGCATCTGGACTGCCCAATAGCCACCACATCTGGTCCTACCCTCAATGTAGCTCACCTAGCAATCAACTGATTGCAGTGAATTTTACATTAGTATAATATTCAGGGGCGTAGCTAAAGACTCATGGGCCCTGGTCTAAAGGTTCAGCTTGCCCGCCCTCCCCCTTCCCTCAGTGTTTTGTGGCTAGGGAAGCACATAGCCTTCATGCTGCCTGCAGCAAAAATTTAAACAGTAGATCACCCCCCTAACCCCCCCCCCCCCATACCAAATTCTTGACCCAAGCCCTTTCTTCCAGCCAGAGCTATAACTTGACCAGCATGCACTTTCTATAATACTGGTGTCTTCTTATGGGGCGCAAGGGTCTTTGGGCCCCCTCAGGCTCCTGGGCCCAGTAGCGACTGCTACCTCTGCACCCCCTATAGCTACGCCCCTGCTAGTATTACATTAGTAAGCACTACATATAGATAGGCAACATCTCAACCAACCTATGATCATATAAAAATGAACGACGCAGTTTATTATTATTATAGATGCATCAGGTGGCTGAGATAACTTCTAGGTATAGAGGCAGGCCAGTATCCTCTTTCACCATGGACCTGCCTTGTCGCTGCAGGGACCCCTATAATCAACCATGTGTGAGCAGGTAATATACTATAATAATATAGTATAATATTGCATTAGTATCCCATTAGTTTAGTAATAACGAGGTTTCTCCTGATGTTAAGTTCACCTCTGGGTCTCCATGGTGGTCACCAAGCAGCTCTGGACCATTTATGCCGTTATGGGCACCATATTTTTGTATTACCTTTCCTGTCTTGTATTGGAGCTTTTGGGCAGCCCTGGACTGTGACCATGGTAGACAGACTATTAGGTAGGGGTAATATAAATATACTGAGCTGCAAATGAAGTATAACTGAGTTTTGTGATATATGGAGCACTAATATTACGCAAGCTCTATGCTAGCACATCACACTCTACATATAAGGTGCTATGTAGTACTATAGGGAAGTACCAGGTAGCCACCTCTTGGTGTAGACTCTGTTAGGGTTGACAGCTGTAATAACAGGCCAAGGTTAGGACAGGCAGAGTTCATGAAAGTCCAGAAAACAGTCCAAGGTCAGGGCAGGCCACTCAGTCAATACAGAGATCAGGCAGAGTTCAGGCAGCAAAGGGTCAAAATCCAGATTACGGGCAGAATAATTGGGTATAAGGGAAATCCAAGTGAGCAAGTGAGGCACCTTTGTAGGAAACTACTAAGTAGAATCTATTGCTCAGGCACCCTCCACTGAGGGAAGGTGCCTTACAGTATGTACCCTAACAAGGTCTGTCTGGCTAGGGCAAGCTAGGGTGTATGCATGCTGGTCATATGGGCAAAAGAAAACCAGAGGCAAAAGAGGCAGGAGCAATCCAGTGGCTGGACTGTCAGATGGAAGAAGCATGTCAATAAGACTGGAGCACCAGCCAGGGACAGGGCAAGTGAGCAGAGCGGCGCCATTGCCTGCCAGGGACAGCATAGGAGTGGTGGGCACAGGATGCCTCCATAACACTGGGTAGGACTGGCATTGAAATCAACTTATGAATTTTAGTTCACTAAAATAAACTTAACTGTAGCAACCAGTGTCAAGCAGCTGCTGGCAATATTAATAGGTTAATCGGTGCATAAAAATGGGTATAACTGCACATGATAAGAACATAGTTCTGCCACTTCAAGTCACTGACTTCACATGGAGTAATCTGTCCAGCTCTGAACACCAGTCATTCATTTTCGCCTCGTGATGGAGCCTCTGTGCTCTGAAAGTTTGTAAATAGAATTTTTCTGGTTAGCCAATGAAAGTATCAATGCTATAATACTTTTGTCTTTTAACGTCTCATAGATCATCTGTACCACACTATTTTTGCTCTACACCACCTTCGTTTAGGCTGTTAATCTATGTTGCACTTTGTATGTGAATTTAAGGTGTAAGTTAGTTGGTAATGTAAATTAAAATGTTATGTTAAATGTATAAGGCTGTAACGCCCCAGAGGTGCATTACCATTTTTGCACCCCGCCACTATCTCCTATGGTTAAACACATGTCATCCTATGTATTATTTCCAGGTCTTGCAAAATGTGTATTCATAATCTTGGTTTCCCCCTTGCGTTACCATAAGATTAGTCTAATTAGGCGCATCTATGGAAATCCTTGCGTCTGTCTAAAAAACTATGCCAGCCCCTGGCTGGCTTAGTTTTTCACCAACAATTACACATGATTCTAGGTGTAAATGTTAGTAAATTTGCTGGTGCCAGAGTCCCTGACATGCCCCCGCTCTGCCCAACTGCCAATTACACGTGAACTAAAGATTGTCAAGCACCCAGTTAAAAAAGGGACTTCAGACTATTTATTTGACTAAGGCCTCATGCACACAACCGTTTTTGGGCAAAAACTGCGGCTCGGATGCGGACCCATTCAATTCAATGGGGCTGCAAAAGATGTGGACAGATGTGGATCTCTCCGCATCCGTTGCTCCGTTCTGAGGCCCCACCCAAAAAATATAGCATGTCCTATTATAGTCCGTTTTGCAGACAAGAATAGGCATTTCTGCAATGGGCCGCCCGTTCCGTTACGCAAATTGCGGAAGGCACACATCAACTGCAAGATGCTTCCGGATTTGCTTCCGACGGAACTGCCTGCCGGAATCTTCTGCCGCAAGTTTGAAAGTGCCCTAAAATAGTTGCAAGTCCCTTAATAAATGACTCCCAGTGTTCTCAAAGCACATGTCTGTATAGAAGGATCAGGTGAACTGTAAAGGAGGTCTTCACCACTATGTCTGTTTACAGTGGAGATGTATCCACTAAGTAATGTGAGGCCCATAAAAAGATCTACACTCACCTAAAGAATTATTAGGAACACCTGTTCTATTTATCATTAATGCAATTATCTAGTCAACCAATCACATGGCAGTTGCTTCAATGCATTAAGGGGTGTGGTCCTGGTCAAGACAATCTCCTGAACTCCAAACTGAATGTCAGAATGGGAAAGAAAGGTGATTTAAGCAATTTTGAGCGTGGCATGGTTGTTGGTGCCAGACGGGCCGGTCTAAGTATTTCACAATCTGCTCAGTTACTGGGATTTTCAAGCACAACCATTTCTAGGGTTTACAAAGAATGGTGTGAAAAGGGAAAAACATCCAGTATGCGGCAGTCCTGTGGGCAAAAATGCCTTGTGGATGCCCGAGGTCAGAGGAGAATGGGCCGACTGATTCAAGCTGATAGAAGAGCAACGTTGACTGAAA
Source organism: Bufo bufo (assembly GCF_905171765.1). NCBI lineage: Eukaryota > Metazoa > Chordata > Amphibia > Anura > Bufonidae > Bufo > Bufo bufo. The sequence goes on along the minus strand of NC_053390.1, from coordinate 530,227,277 downwards.
TAACCTCTCGTTACAACCGAGGTATGCAGCAAAGCATTTGTGAAGCCACAACACGCACAACCTTGAGGCGGATGGGCTACAACAGCAGAAGACCCCACCGGGTACCACTCATCTCCACTACAAATAGGAAAAAGAGGCTACAATTTGCACGAGCTCACCAAAATTGGACTGTTGAAGACTGGAAAAATGTTGCCTGGTCTGATGAGTCTCGATTTCTGTTGAGACATTCAAATGGTAGAGTCCGAATTTGGCGTAAACAGAATGAGAACATGTATCCATCCTCTGATGGCTTCTTCCAGCAGGATAATACACCATGTCACAAAGCTTAAATCATTTCAAATTGGTTTCTTGAACATGACAATGAGTTCACTGTACTAAAATGGCCCCCACAGTCACCAGATCTCAACCCAATAGAGCATCTTTGGAATGTGGTGGAACGGGAGCTTCGTGCCCTGGATGTGCATCCCTCAAATCTCCATCAACTGCAAGATGCTATCCTATCAATATGGGCCAACATTTCTAAAGAATGCTATCAGCACCTTGTTGAATCAATGCCACTTAGAATTAAGGCAGTTCTGAAGGCAAAAGGGAGTCCAACACCGTATTAGTATGGTGTACCTAATAATTCTTTAGGTGAGTGTAAAACTAAAGTAAATTAATCTAGGATGTTCATGCATTGGCTGACACAAGACAGCTAGTGCATTTGCACTGAAGTGTACAAAAAGGACAAAGTGTTGTGAAAGTCTCCTCCCTCTGTCAAACAACTTAGATACTAAGGTCACTATTTGAAAAGCAGATGACTCCAATCAGAGTTTATATCACTGCAATATAATTTCTGACTGCTAGTGCTGCATTAAAAAATGTACACACGGACTGCAACTAGCAAGTGTGCGGAAAAGTTGCACTAGGGGTCCAAGCTGAACTTTTGTAGTGGGACCCATGAGCCCTTTGTTACACACCTGGAGGTCTTAACTAGAAGAAGGGGAGCAGTAACAAATAAAACTTAGCTTTTAATGTATCAATTCTCCCTAAACAGGGAATTAAAGACCCCTTACAAACAAAGATAAACACAAAACGTGGGACCTAAATTGGTGTGATACAGAATTGTCAACACACCAGATCAGGTGCCGTCCTCCCTAGGCCTAAAGACAATGTCATAAAGGCACACGGAGGACAAATCGTAAAGTCCCTATGTCCTGGTCCCAGGGAAAGGGTACCGGAACTATGAAGACACAAAAAGAAAAAAACTGAATGGTGTTACCGGTTTTTCAAAAAAGGCCTCACTTGTTAACAACGTGCAATGTGTTGGTACAGGAGGTGGTCACGTTCAACTGGCTAGTCATTCCCGGATGTCCAGAGGGTAAAGCCTCCGAAACTTCAGTCAGACATAGTAGTAGAGTAGCCTCAAGAAGAGAAACTTACCCTAGTACAGCCCTGCTTGACCTATTTGGCCCTAGTGACCTAACACGGGGTCCGTGCCCCGCAAGGGGTGGCCCTGTCCGGAACCTTGCCCTGATAAGGAGTCCCTATGTAACCCTAATACAGGGTGACCAGAGATTAATATAATAATATTATCAAGGCAAGGGATGATAAATGGCCGCAATTTGATTGTGCGTCCCGCAATTAATAATAATAAATAATAATAAATAGCCGCAATTAGATTTCCCGTCCCACAATATGTTAGCGTGTTCCAACGCGTTTCATCAGCTCAACATATCCTAAGGCCGCTATTCATAACCAAAAAACCCAATGAATCGTCAAGGGACACGGGGCTTGGTACTATATGGCTCCTACTTCTCTACCTGTTAGCATTCACAGAAAAAAGGGGAAATTACAACAAAACCCCTCAATGCAGGGTAGAATAGTACTAGAGTGAGGCATGTAGTATGATACACAATCCTACTGGAGCGGCGTGTTGCAAACGTCCAGGGTCGTGGGCTCGGAGGTTCACCGTGCCACCATCACATATGCATGGATTTGGGTGGCGGGAAAATTTCAATATCTGTGATTTATAATGACATGTGGAGAGAGGATGGGAAATGAGACAAAAGTAAGAGTTTGGGGAAATGGGTGGAGCAGGTAGGAGATGAAGACATTGAACAGAAGATATTGAAAGGCTGGGATAAGGTCAGGAGACATGTTATTAACAAGTCGTGGAGGGACACCCAGGTCAGGTTTATGTACAGGGCCATATATGGCTTCAATATCCCCCCGCACCCAGCCAAACCAGAGCGTATAACAAATTGTCCAAAATGTGGTGCAGGCTACACGGATTTGTTCCATGGTATATGGACCTGCCCGTCTAGTAGGAGGCCTTGGGAGGAGGTGGGTGGTTTGGTCAGGAGTTTATGGGGACGGGAGGTAAAATTAACCCCCCAACTCTTTCTACTTCATTATGAAGACGTGAAGCTGGCCGAGGGGGCTTACCTCGTCTATTTCATACCATATGCATGGTAATCAAATGCAGTATCTTGCAGAAATGGCTACAGGTAGATGTACCAGGGATGCAGTTCATAAAAGAGCAATTAAAAAATGTGTTTTATATGGAAAGATTGAATAGCTTAGTTGCTAAAGAACGACAGGCAAAGGTTTTGTTTCAAAAATGGAAACCATTTATTGTCCATTGTACAGTCATGGCCAAAAGTTTTGAGAATTACATAAATATTGGAAATTGGAAAAGTTGCTGCTTAAGTTTTTATAATAGCAATTTGCATATACTCCAGAATGTTATGAAGAGTGATCAGATGAATTGCATAGTCCTTCTTTGCCATGAAAATTAACTTAATCCCCAAAAAAACTTTCCACTGCATTTCATTGCTGTCATTAAAGGACCTGCTGAGATCATTTCAGTAATCGTCTTGTTAACTCAGGTGAGAATGTTGACGAGCACAAGGCTGGAGATCATTATGTCAGGCTGATTGGGTTAAAATGGCAGACTTGACATGTTAAAAGGAGGGTGATGCTTGAAATCATTGTTCTTCCATTGTTAACCATGGTGACCTGCAAAGAAACGTGTGCAGTCATCATTGCGTTGCATAAAAATGGCTTCACAGGCAAGGATATTGTGGCTACTAAGATTGCACATCAATCAACAATTTATAGGATCATCAAGAACTTCAAGGAAAGAGGTTCAATTCTTGTTAAGAAGGCTTCAGGGCGTCCAAGAAAGTCCAGCAAGCGCCAGGATCGTCTCCTAAAGAGGATTCAGCTGCGGGATCAGAGTGCCACCAGTGCAGAGCTTGCTCAGGAATGGCAGCAGGCAGGTGTGAGCGCATATGCACGCACAGTGAGGCGAAGACTTTTGGAAGATGGCCTGGTGTCAAGAAGGGCAGCAAAGAAGCCACTTCTCTCCAAAAAAAACATCAGGGACAGATTGCTCTTCTGCAGAAAGTATGGTGAATGGACTGCTGAGGACTGGGGCAAAGTCATATTCTCCGATAAAGCCTCTTTCCGATTGTTTGGGGCATCTGGAAAAAGGCTTGTCCGGAGAAGAAAAGGTGAGCGCTACCATCAGTCCTGTGTCATGCCAACAGTAAAGCATCCTAAATCCATTCATGTGTGGGGTTGCTTCTCATCCAAGGGAGTGGGCTCACTCACAATTTTACCCCAAAACACAGCCATGAATAAAGAATGGTACCAAAACACCCTCCAACAGCAACTTCTTCCAACAATCCAACAACAGTTTGGTGAAGAATAATGCATTTTCCAGAACGATGGAGCACCGTGCCATAAGGCAAAAGTGATAACTAAGTGGCTCGGGGACCAAAACGTTGACATTTTGGGTCCATGGCCTGGAAACTCCCCAGATCTTAATCCCATTGAGAACTTGTGGTCAATCCTCAAGAGTCGGGTGGACAAACAAAAACCCACTAATTCTGACAAACTCCAAGAAGTGATTATGAAAGAATGGGTTGCTATCAGTCAGGAATTGGCCCAGAAGTTGATTGAGAGCATGCCCATTTGAATTGCAGAGGTCCTGAAGAAGAAGGCCCAACACTGCAAATACTGACTCTTTGCATAAATGTCATGTAATTGTCGATAAAAGCCTTTGAAACGTATGAAGTGCGTGTAATTATATTTCACTACATCACAGAAACAACTGAAACAAAGATCTAAAAGCAGTTTAGCAGCAAACTTTGTGAAAACTAATATTTGTGTCATTCTCAAAACTTTTGGCCACGACTGTATGTCTGATGTAGAAATACAGCAAATTATGAAACCTTTCACGCTTACTGAATGGTACCTGGCGGGTCAACTGAGGGGGACGTTGGGCCGCTTGCTGCTCCAGCCTTCTGGTCCTTCTTAGTCGCTTGAAATGCTTGTTGGACTCCGCTACGGTGCACTGGCTGCTCATATGTGCTGGGTTTTATTGTTCTTATTGTTCTACGTCTACCCCTATGTATTTTTTGAATTGCCTTTACTACACTTTCTGTACTGTATTTTGTTCAGAGTTGTATACTCTGGCTGTGCTGTATGTACGTTTAAAAGAAATAAAAATTATAAAAAATAAAAAAAAAAGATACTGAAGAGATCTACGGAGAACTCGAGAGTCAATAATCTTGGCGATCTGGGATTCCAAACTGCCATCCACCACGACAGGAGCAGGTTGCAAGGGGGACAACTCCAAAGGTTCAACATATCTCTTCAACAAAGATTTGTGAAACACATTATGAATTTTCAGAGCCTGATGAATTCAAGACGAAAAGCTACAGGATTAATAATGGCAGTGATGTTATATGGACCAATAAACCTTGGAGCCAACTTCCAAGAAGGAACCTTAAACTTAATATTTCTTGTGGACAGCCACACAAAATCACCCACACTTGAATGGTCCGGATGGTACGGACCATTCATATGTTTCCTGTCAGCCACACGTTTATACTTGTTGCCCATATTCATCAAGTTATTTTGAATTTTCCGCCTTATAGAAGACAATGATGACAAAAAACGTTCCTCCTCAGTAGGGATGAGCGAACCCGAACTGTATAGTTCGGGTTCGTACCGAATTTTGGGGTGTCCGTGACACGGACCCGAACCCGAACATTTTCGTAAAAGTCCGGGTTCGGGTTCGGTGTTCGGCGCTTTCTTGGCGCTTTTTGAAAGGCTGCAAAGCAGCCAATCAACAAGCGTCATACTACTTGCCCAAAGAGGCCATCACAGCCTTGCCTAGTATTGGCATGGCTGTGATTGGCCAGTGCAGCATGTGACCCAGCCTCTATATAAGCTTGGGTCACGTAGCGCTGCACGTCACTCTGCTGATTCAAGCATAGGGAGAGGTTGCAGCTGCGACGTTAGGGCGAGATTAGGCAGATTAACTCCTCCAAAAGACTTCATTCTGTGATCGATATCCAGCTGTGGATCATTGAAGTGCTAATATCGACTTGCTGACTTTTTTTAGGCTGCCCAGAGCATTTTTATATCACTTTTTTCTGGGGTGATCGGCGGCCATTTTGTGGCTTGTGGTGCGCCAGCACAAGCTATCACCAAGTGTATTTAACCATCAATAGTGTGGTTATTTTGTGCTATATCCTACATCAGCTGCAGGCTGAGCCTGTGTCACCGAAGTGCATTTAACCATCAACAGTCTGGTTATTTTTTGGCCATATACTACATCAGCTGCAGGCTGAGCCTGTGTCACCGAAGTGCATTTAACCATCAACAGTCTGGTTATTTTTTGGCCATATACTACATCTGGTGCAGGCTGAGCCTGTGTCACCCAAGTGCATTTAACCATCAATAGTGTGGTTATTTTTTGGCCATATACTACATCAGGGGCAAGTTGAGCCTGTCACCCAGCGCCTAAAAAATAGACCTGACATTTCTATTCAACCAAATCTGTACTGTTTAAGCTGGTCAAGTTATTTGTAGTGACCGTAAAAGCACAGTTTTTGTTCTGGGTTGAAAAACTATTCCCAAATTTGCCATTCTCAAAATAAATAGTTTCTGCTATATCAGGCCTACTTGAAATCTATCCCAAAAAGGATATCTTAGATTCAAGGTGCTGATAGTGTCATTCAGAAAAAATTAACACACACGCTACCGTGCAGATACAAGTCTAATTCTGTGATTAAACCTATACCTGTCACACAGCGCAAAAAAAAAATAGGCCTCACATTTCTATTCAACCAAATCTGTACTGTTTTAGCTGGTCAAGTTATTTGTAGTGACCGTAAAAGCACAGTTTTTGTTCTGGGTTGAAAAACTATTCCCATATTTGCCATTCTCAAAATAAGTAGTTTATGCTATATCAGGCCTACTTGAAATCTATCCCAAAAAGGATATCTTAGATTCAAGGTGCTGATAGTGTCATTCAGAAAAACTTAACACACACGCTACCGTGCAGATACAAGTCTAATTCTGTGATTAAACGTATACCTGTCACACAGCGCAAAAAAAATAGGCCTCACATTTCTATTCAACCAAATCTGTACTGTTTTAGCTGGTCAAGTTATTTGTAGTGACCGTAAAAGCACAGTTTTTGTTCTGGGTTGAAAAACGATTCCAAAATTTGCAATTCTCAAAATAAGTAGTTTATGCTATATATATCAGGCCTACTTGAAATCTATCCCAAAAAGGATATCTTAGATTCAAGGTGCTGATAGTGTCATTCAGAAAAAATTAACACACACGCTACCGTGCAGATACAAGTCTAATTCTGTGATAAAACCTATATCTGTCACACAGCGCAAAAAAAATAGGCCTCACATTTCTATTCAACCAAATCTGTACTGTTTTAGCTGGTCAAATTATTTGTAGTGACCGTAAAAGCACAGTTTTTGTTCTGGGTTGAAAAACGATTCCAAAATTTGCAATTCTCAAAATAAGTAGTTTATGCTATATATATCAGGCCTACTTGAAATCTATCCCAAAAAGGATATCTTAGATTCAAGGTGCTGATAGTGTCATTCAGAAAAAATTAACACACACGCTACCGTGCAGATACAAGTCTAAATCTGTGATTAAACCTATACCTGTCACACAGCGCAAAAAAAATAGGCCTCACATTTCTATTCAACCAAATCTGTATTGTTTTAGCTGGTCAAATTATTTGTAGTGACCGTAAAAGCACAGTTTTTGTTCTGGGTTGAAAAACGATTCCAAAATTTGCAATTCTCAAAATAAGTAGTTTATGCTATATATATCAGGCCTACTTGAAATCTATCCCAAAAAGGATATCTTAGATTCAAGGTGCTGATAGTGTCATTCAGAAAAACTTAACACACACGCTACCGTGCAGATACAAGTCTAATTCTGTGATTAAACGTATACCTGTCACACAGCGCAAAAAAAATAGGCCTCACATTTCTATTCAACCAAATCTGTACTGTTTTAGCTGGTCAAGTTATTTGTAGTGACCGTAAAAGCACAGTTTTTGTTCTGGGTTGAAAAACTATTCCAAAATTTGCAATTCTCAAAATAAGTAGTTTATGCTATATATATTAGGCCTACTTGAAATCTATCCCAAAAAGGATATCTTAGATTCAAGGTGCTGATAGTGTCATTCAGAAAAAATTAACACACACGCTACCGTGCAGATACAAGTCTAATTCTGTGATTAAACCTATACCTGTCACATAGCGCAAAAAAAATAGGCCTCACATTTCTATTCAACCAAATCTGTACTGTTTTAGCTGGTCAAATTATTTGTAGTGACCGTAAAAGCACAGTTTTTGTTCTGGGTTGAAAAACGATTCCAAAATTTGCAATTCTCAAAATAAGTAGTTTATGCTATATATATCAGGCCTACTTGAAATCTATCCCAAAAAGGATATCTTAGATTCAAGGTGCTGATAGTGTCATTCAGAAAAAATTAACACACACGCTACCGTGCAGATACAAGTCTAATTCTGTGATTAAACCTATACCTGTCACATAGCGCAAAAAAAATAGGCCTCACATTTCTATTCAACCAAATCTGTACTGTTTTAGCTGGTCAAATTATTTGTAGTGACCGTAAAAGCACAGTTTTTGTTCTGGGTTGAAAAACGATTCCAAAATTTGCAATTCTCAAAATAAGTAGTTTATGCTATATATATCAGGCCTACTTGAAATCTATCCCAAAAAGGATATCTTAGATTCAAGGTGCTGATAGTGTCATTCAGAAAAAATTAACACACACGCTACCGTGCAGATACAAGTCTAATTCTGTGATTAAACCTATACCTGTCACATAGCGCAAAAAAAATAGGCCTCACATTTCTATTCAACCAAATCTGTACTGTTTTAGCTGGTCAAATTATTTGCAGTGACCGTAAAAGCACCGTTTTTGTTCTGGGTTGAAAAACGATTCCAAAATTTGCAATTCTCAAAATAAGTAGTTTATGCTATATATATCAGGCCTACTTGAAATCTATCCCAAAAAGGATATCTTAGATTCAAGGTGCTGATAGTGTCATTCAGAAAAAATTAACACACACGCTACCGTGCAGATACAAGTCTAATTCTGTGATTAAACCTATACCTGTCACACAGCGCAAAAAAAATAGGCCTCACATTTCTATTCAACCAAATCTGTACTGTTTAAGATGGTCAAATTATTTGTAGTGACCGTAAAAGCACAGTTTTTGTTCTGGGTTGAAAAACTATTCAAAAATTAGCATTTCTCAAAATAAGTAGTTTATGCTATATATATCAGGCCTACTTCAAATCTATCCCAAAAAGGATATCTTAGATTCAAGGTGCTGATAGTGTCATTCAGAAAAAATTAACACACACGCTACCGTGCAGATACAAGTCTAATTCTGTGATTAACCACCTCAGCCCCCAGTGCTTAAACACCCTGAAAGACCAGGCCACTTTTTACACTTCTGACCTACACTACTTTCACCATTTATTGCTCGGTCATGCAACTTACCACCCAAATGAATTTTACCTCCTTTTCTTCTCACTAATAGAGCTTTCATTTGGTGGTATTTCATTGCTGCTGACATTTTTACTTTTTTTGTTATTAATCGAAATTTAACGATTTTTTTGCAAAAAAATGACATTTTTCACTTTCAGTTGTAAAATTTTGCAAAAAAAACGACATCCATATATAAATTTTGCTCTAAATTTATTGTTCTACATGTCTTTGATAAAAAAAAAATGTTTGGGTAAAAAAAAAATGGTTTGGGTAAAAGTTATAGCGTTTACAAACTATGGTACAAAAATGTGAATTTCCGCTTTTTGAAGCAGCTCTGACTTTCTGAGCACCTGTCATGTTTCCTGAGGTTCTACAATGCCCAGACAGTACAAACACCCCACAAATGACCGCATTTCGGAAAGTACACACCCTAAGGTATTCGCTGATGGGCATAGTGAGTTCATAGAACTTTTTATTTTTTGTCACAAGTTAGCGGAAAATGATGATTTTTTTTTTTTTTTCTTACAAAGTCTCATATTCCACTAACTTGTGACAAAAAATAAAAACTTCTATGAACTCACTATGCCCATCACGAAATACCTTGGGGTCTCTTCTTTCCAAAATGGGGTCACTTGTGGGGTGGTTATACTGCCCTGGCATTCTAGGGGCCCAAATGTGTGGTAAGGAGTTTGAAATCAAATTCTGTAAAAAATGACCTGTGAAATCCGAAAGGTGCTCTTTGGAATATGGGCCCCTTTGCCCACCTAGGCTGCAAAAAAGTGTCACACATCTGGTATCTCCGTACTCAGGAGAAGTTGAGGAATGTGTTTTGGGGTGTCTTTTTACATATACCCATGCTGGGTGAGAGAAATATCTTGGTCAAATGCCAACTTTGTATAAAAAAATGGGAAAAGTTGTCTTTTGCCAAGATATTTCTCTCACCCAGCATGGGTATATGTAAAATGACACCCCAAAACACATTCCCCAACTTCTCCTGAGTACGGAGATACCAGATGTGTGACACTTTTTTGCAGCCTAGGTGGGCAAAGGGGCCCATATTCCAAAGAGCACCTTTTGGATTTCACAGGTCATTTTTTACAGAATTTGATTTCAAACTCCTTATCACACATTTGGGCCCCTAGAATGCCAGGGCAGTATAACTACCCCACAAGTGACCCCATTTTGGAAAGAAGAGACCTCAAGGTATTTGCTGATGGGCATAGTGAGTTCATGGAAGTTTTTATTTTTTGTCACAAGTTAGTGGAATATGAGACTTTGTATGAAAAAAATAAAAAATAAAAAATCTGCATTTTCCACTAACTTGTGACAAAAAAGAAAAAATTCTAGGAACTCGCCATGCCCCTCACGGAATACCTTGGGGTGTCTTCTTTCCAAAATGGGGTCACTTGTGGGGTAGTTATACTGCCCTGGCATTTTCCAGGGGCCCTAATGTGTGGTAAGTAGGTAAATGACCTGTGAAATCCTAAAGGTGCTCTTTGGAATATGGGCCCCTTTGCCCACCTAGGCTGCAAAAAAGTGTCACACATGTGGTATCGCCGTATTCAGGAGAAGTTGGGGAATGTTTTTTGGGGTGTCATTTTACATATACCCTTGCTGGGTGAGAGAAATATCTTGACAAAAGACAACTTTTCCCATTTTTTTATACAAAGTTGGCATTTGACCAAGATATTTCTCTCACCCAGCATGGGTATATGTAAAATGACACCCCAAAACACATTCCCCAACTTCTCCTGAGTACGGCGATACCAGATGTGTGACACTTTTTTGCAGCCTAGATGCGCAAAGGTGCCCAAATTCCTTTTAGGAGGGCATTTTTAGACATTTGGATACCAGACTTCTTCTCACGCTTTGGGGCCCCTAGAATGCCAGGGCAGTATAAATACCCCACATGTGACCCCATTTTGGAAAGAAGACACCCCAAGGTATTCAATGAGGGGCATGGCGAGTTCATAGAAATTTTTTTTTTTTTGGCACAAGTTAGCGGAAATTGATATTTTTTATTTTTTTCTCACAAAGTCTCCCGTTCCGCTAACTTGGGACAAAAATTTCAATCTTTCATGGACTCAATATGCCCCTCACGGAATACCTGGGGGTGTCTTCTTTCCGAAATGGGGTCACATGTGGGGTATTTATACTGCCCTGGCATTCTAGGGGCCCTAAAGCGTGAGAAGAAGTCTGGAATATAAATGTCTAAAAAATTTTACGCATTTGGATTCCGTGAGGGGTATGGGGAGTTCATGTGAGATTTTATTTTTTGACACAAGTTAGTGGAATATGAGACTTTGTAAGAAAAAAAAAATAATAATTCCGCTAACTTGGGCCAAAAAAATGTCTGGAGCCTTACAGAGGGGTGATCAATGACAGGGGGGGTGATCAATGACAGGGGGGGTGATCAATGACAGTGGGGGTGATCAATGACAGGGGGGTGATCAGAGAGTCTATATGGGGTGATCACCACAGTCATTGATCACGCCCGTGTAAGGCTTCATTCAGACGTCCGGATGCGTTTTGCGGATCCGATCCATCTATCAGTGCATCCGTAAAAATCATGCGGACGTCTGAATGGAGCTTTACAGGGGGGTAATCAATGACAGGCGGGTGATCAGGGAGTCTATATGGGGTGATCACCACAGTCATTGATCATGCCCCTGTAAGGCTTCATTCAGACGTCCGGATGCAGTTTGCGGATCCGATCCATCTATCAGTGGATCCGTAAAAATCATGCGGACGTCTGAATGGAGCTTTACAGGGGGGTAATCAATGACAGGGGGGGTAATCAATGACAGGGGGGTGATCAGGGAGTCTATATGGGGTGATCACCACAGTCATTGATCACGCCCCTGTAAGGCTTCATTCAGACGTCCGGATGCGTTTTGCGGATCCGATCCATCTATCAGTGCATCCGTAAAAATCATGCAGACATCTGAATGGAGCTTTACAGGGGGGTGATCAATGACAGGGGTGTAATCAATGACAGGGGGGTGATCAGGGAGTCTATATGGGGTGATAACCACAGTCATTGATCACGCCCCTGTAAGGCTTCATTCAGACGTCCGTATGCGTTTTGCGGATCCAATCCATCTATCAGTGGATCCGTAAAAATCATGCGGACGTCTGAATGGAGCTTTACAGGGGGGTAATCAATGACAGGGGGGGTAATCAATGACAGGGGGGTGATCAGGGAGTCTATATGGGGTGATCACCACAGTCATTGATCACGCCCCTGTAAGGCTTCATTCAGACGTCCGGATGCGTTTTGCGGATCCGATCCATCTATCAGTGCATCCGTAAAAATCATGCAGACATCTGAATGGAGCTTTACAGGGGGTTGATCAATGACAGGGGGGTAATCAATGACAGGGGGGTGATCAGGGAGTCTATATGGGGTGATAACCACAGTCATTGATCATGCCCCTGTAAGGCTTCATTCAGACGTCCGGATGCGTTTTGCGGATCCGATCCATCTATCAGTGCATCCGTAAAAATCATGCGGACATCTGAATGGAGCTTTACAGGGGGGTGATCAGGGAGTCTATATGGGGTGATCACCACAGTCATTGATCATGCCCCTGTAAGGCTTCATTCAGACGTCCGTATGCGTTTTGCGGATCCGATCCATCTATCAGTGGATCCGTAAAAATCATGCGGACGTCTGAATGGAGCTTTACAGGGGGGTAATCAATGACAGGGGGGGGTAATCAATGACAGGGGGGTGATCAGGGAGTCTATATGGGGTGATCACCACAGTCATTGATCACGCCCCTGTAAGGCTTCATTCAGACGTCCGGATGCGTTTTGCGGATCCGATCCATCTATCAGTGCATCCGTAAAAATCATGCAGACATCTGAATGGAGCTTTACAGGGGGTTGATCAATGACAGGGGTGTAATCAATGACAGGGGGGTGATCAGGGAGTCTATATGGGGTGATAACCACAGTCATTGATCATGCCCCTGTAAGGCTTCATTCAGACGTCCGGATGCGTTTTGCGGATCCGATCCATCTATCAGTGCATCCGTAAAAATCATGCGGACATCTGAATGGAGCTTTACAGGGGGGTGATCAGGGAGTCTATATGGGGTGATCACCACAGTCATTGATCACGCCCCTGTAAGGCTTCATTCAGACGTCCGGATGCGTTTTGCGGATCCGATCCATCTATCAGTGGATCCGTAAAAATCATGCGGACGTCTGAATGGAGCTTTACAGGGGGTTGATCAATGACAGGGGGGTAATCAATGACAGGGGGGTGATCAGGGAGTCTATATGGGGTGATCACCACAGTCATTGATCACGCCCCTGTAAGGCTTCATTCAGACGTCCGGATGCGTTTTGCGGATCCGATCCATCTATCAGTGGATCCGTAAAAATCATGCGGACGTCTGAATGGAGCTTTACAGGGGGGTAATCAATGACAGGGGGGGTAATCAATGACAGGGGGGTGATCAGGGAGTCTATATGGGGTGATCACCACAGTCATTGATCACGCCCCTGTAAGGCTTCATTCAGACGTCCGGATGCGTTTTGCGGATCCGATCCATCTATCAGTGCATCCGTAAAAATCATGCAGACATCTGAATGGAGCTTTACAGGGGGTTGATCAATGACAGGGGTGTAATCAATGACAGGGGGGTGATCAGGGAGTCTATATGGGGTGATAACCACAGTACTGATCATGCCCCTGTAAGGCTTCATTCAGACGTCCGGATGCGTTTTGCGGATCCGATCCATCTATCAGTGCATCCGTAAAAATCATGCGGACATCTGAATGGAGCTTTACAGGGGGGTGATCAGGGAGTCTATATGGGGTGATCACCACAGTCATTGATCACGCCCCTGTAAGGCTTCATTCAGACGTCCGGATGCGTTTTGCGGATCCGATCCATCTATCAGTGGATCCGTAAAAATCATGCGGACGTCTGAATGGAGCTTTACAGGGGGTTGATCAATGACAGGGGGGTAATCAATGACAGGGGGGTGATCAGGGAGTCTATATGGGGTGATCACCACAGTCATTGATCACGCCCCTGTAAGGCTTCATTCAGACGTCCGGATGCGTTTTGCGGATCCGATCCATCTATCAGTGGATCCGTAAAAATCATGCGGACGTCTGAATGGAGCTTTACAGGGGGGTGATCAATGACAGGGGGGTGATCAATGACAGGGGGGAAATCAATGACAGGGGGGTGATCAGGGAGTCTATATGGGGTGATCAGGGGCTAATAAGGGGTTAATAAGTGACGGGGGGGGGTGTAGTGTAGCGTAGTGGTGCTTGGTGCTACTTTACTGAGCTACCTGTGTCCTCTGGTGGTCGATCCAAACAAAGGGGACCACCAGAGGACCAGGTAGCAGGTATATTAGACGCTGTTATCAAAACAGCGTCTAATATACCTGTTAGGGGTTAAAAAAAACACATCTCCAGCCTGCCAGCGAACGATCGCCGCTGGCAGGCTGGAGATCAACTCTCTTACCTTCCGTTCCTGTGAGCGCGCGCGCCTGTGTGCGCGCGTTCACAGGAAATCTCGCGTCTCGCGAGAGGACGCGCCGGCGCGTCCAGGAGGAATAAATCAACCACCTCCAGGACGCGTCTGTGCGTACAGCGGTCCGGAGGTGGTTAAACCTATACCTGTCACACAGCGCAAAAAAAATAGGCCTCACATTTCTATTCAACCAAATCTGTACTGTTTTAGCTGGTCAAATTATTTGTAGTGACCGTAAAAGCACAGTTTTTGTTCTGGGTTGAAAAACTATTCCAAAATTTGCAATTCTCAAAATAAGTAGTTTATGCTATATATATCAGGCCTACTTGAAATCTATCCCAAAAAGGATATCTTAGATTCAAGGTGCTGATAGTGTCATTCAGAAAAAATTAACACACACGCTACCGTGCAGATACAAGTCTAATTCTGTGATTAAACCTATACCTGTCACACAGCGCAAAAAAAATAGGCCTCACATTTCTATTCAACCAAATCTGTACTGTTTTAGCTGGTCAAATTATTTGTAGTGACCGTAAAAGCACAGTTTTTGTTCTGGGTTGAAAAACTATTGCAAAATTTGCATTTCTCAAAATAAGTAGTTTATGCTATATATATCAGGCCTACTTGAAATCTATCCCAAAAAGGATATCTTAGATTCAAGGTGCTGATAGTGTCATTCAGAAAAAATTAACACACACGCTACCGTGCAGATACAAGTCTAATTCTGTGATTAAACCTATACCTGTCACACAGCGCAAAAAAAAACAGGCCTCACATTTCTATTCAACCAAATCTGTACTGTTTTAGCTGGTCAAGTTATTTGTAGTGACCGTAAAAGCACAGTTTTTGTTCTGGGTTGAAAAACTATTCCCAAATTTGCCATTCTCAAAATTGTGGTGAACGGGAACAATGAGGAAAACATCTAATAAGGGACGCGGACGCGGACGTGGACATGGTCGTGGTGGTGTTAGTGGACCCTCTGGTGCTGGGAGAGGACGTGGCCGTTCTGCCACAGCCACACGTCCTAGTGAACCAACTACCTCAGGTCCCAGTAGCCAGCAGAATTTACAGCGATATTTGGTGGGGCCCAATGCCGTTCTAAGGATGGTAAGGCCTGAGCAGGTACAGGCATTAGTCAATTGGGTGGCCGACAGTGGATCCAGCACGTTCACATTATCTCCCACCCAGTCTTCTGCAGAAAGCGCACAGATGGCGCATGAAAACCAAGCCCATCGGTCTGTCACATCACCCCCATGCATATCAGGGAAACTGTCTGAGCCACAAGTTATGCAGCAGTCTCTTATGCTGTTTGAAGACTCTGCTGCCAGGGTTTCCCAAGGGCATCCACCTAGCCCTTCCCCAGGGGTGGAAGAGATAGAATGCACTAACGCACAACCACTTATGTTTCCTGATGATGAGGACATGGGAATACCACCTCAGCACGTCTCTGATGATGACGAAACACAGGTGCCAACTGCTGCGTCTTTCTGCAGTGTGCAGACTGAACAGGAGGTCAGGGATCAAGACTGGGTGGAAGACGATGCAGGGGACGATGAGGTCCTAGACCCCACATGGAATGAAGGTCGTGCCACTGACTTTCACAGTTCGGAGGAAGAGGCAGTGGTGAGACCGAGCCAACAGCGTAGCAAAAGAGGGAGCAGTGGGCAAAATCAGAACACCCGCCGCCAAGAGACTCCGCCTGCTACTGACCGCCGCCATCTGGGACCGAGCACCCCAAAGGCAGCTTCAAGGAGTTCCCTGGCATGGCACTTCTTCAAACAATGTGCTGACGACAAGACCCGAGTGGTTTGCACCCTGTGCCATCAGAGCCTGAAGCGAGGCATTAACGTTCTGAACCTTAGCACAACCTGCATGACCAGGCACCTGCATGCAAAGCATGAACTGCAGTGGAGTAAACACCTTAAAAACAAGGAACTCACTCAGGCTCCCCCTGCTACCTCTTCTGCTGCTGCCGCCTCGGCCTCTTCTGCTGCTGCCGCCGCCTCGACCTCTTCTGCTGCTGCTGCCGCCGCCTCGGCCTCTTCCTCCGCCTCTGGAGGAACGTTGGCACCTGCCGCCCAGCAAACATGGGATGTACCACCAACACCACCACCTGTGTCACCAATCATCTCAACCATGTCACACGGCAGCGTTCAGCTCTCCATCTCACAAACATTTGAGAGAAAGCGTAAATTCCCACCTAGCCACCCTCGATCCCTGGCCCTGAATGCCAGCATTTCTAAACTACTGGCCTATGAAATGCTGTCATTTAGGCTGGTGGACACACACAGCTTCAAACAGCTCATGTCGCTTGCTGTCTCACAGTATGTTGTTCCCAGCCGGCACTACTTCACCAAGAGAGCCGTGCCTTCCCTGCACAAACAAGTGTCCGATAAAATCAAGTGTGCACTGCGCAACGCCATCTGTGGCAAGGTCCACCTAACCACAGATACGTGGACCAGTAAGCACGGCCAGGGACGCTATATCTCCCTAACTGCACACTGGGTAAATGTAGTGGCGGCTGGGCCCCAGGCAGAGAGCTGTTTGGCGCACGTCCTTCCGCCGCCAAGGATCGCAGGGCAACATTCTTTTACTCCTGTCTCCTCCTCCTCCTACTCAGCTTCCTCCTCCTCTTCTTCCACCTGCTCATCCAGTCAGCCACACACCTTCACCACCAACTTCAGCACAGCACGGGGTAAACGTCAGCAGGCCGTTCTGAAACTCATATGTTTGGGGGACAGGCCCCACACCGCACAGGAGTTGTGGGGGGGTATAGAACAACAGACTGACGAGTGGTTGCTGCCGGTGAGCCTCAAGCCCGGCCTGGATATGTGCGATAATGGGCGAAATCTCGTTGCAGCTCTGGGACTAGACGGTTTGACGCACATCCCTTGCCTGGCGCATGTGCTGAATTTGGTGGTGCAGAAGTTCATTCGCAACTACCCCGACATGTCAGAGCTGCTGCATAAAGTGCGGGCCGTCTGTTCACGCTTCCGGCGTTCACACCCTGCCGCTGCTCGCCTGTCTGCGCTACAGCGTAACTTCGGCCTTCCCGCTCACCGCCTTATATGCGACGTGCCCACCAGGTGGAACTCCACCTTGCATATGCTGGACAGACTGTGCGAGCAGCAGCAGGCCATAGTGGAGTTTCAGCTGCAGCACGCACGGGTCAGTCGCACTGCGGATCAGACACACTTCACCACCAATGACTGGGCCTCCATGCGAGACCTGTGTGCCCTGTTGCGCTGTTTCGAGTACTCCACCAACATGGCCAGTGGCGATGACGCCGTTATCAGCGTTACAATACCACTTCTATGTCTCCTTGAGAAAACAATTAGGCGATGATGGAAGAGAAGGTGGCCCAGGAGGAAGAGGAGGAAGAGGGGTCATTTTTAGCACTTTCAGGCCAGTCTCTTCGAAGTGACTCAGAGGGAGGTTTTTTGCGACACCAGAGGCCAGGTACAAATGTGGCCAGACAGGGCCCACTACTGGAGGAGGATGAGGATGAGGATAAGGAGGAGGTGGAGGAGGATGAGGATGAAGCATGTTCACAGCGGGGTGGCACCCAAAGCAGCTTGGGCCCATCACTGGTGCGTGGCTGGGGGGAAACACAGGACGATGACGATACGCCTCCCACAGAGGACAGCTTGTCCTTACCTCTGGGCAGCCTGGCACACATGAGCGACTACATGCTGCAGTGCCTGCGCAACGACAGCAGAGTTGCCCACATTTTAACGTGTGCGGACTACTGGGTTGCCACCCTGCTGGATCCCCGGTACAAAGACAATGTGCCCACCTTACTTCCTACACTGGAGCGTGATAGGAAGATGCGCGAGTACAAGCGCACGTTGGTAGACGCGCTACTGAGAGCATTCCCAAATGTCACAGGGGAACCAGTGGAAGCCCAAGGCGAAGGCAGAGGAGAAGCAAGAGGTCGCCAACGCAGCTGTGTCACGGCCAGCTCCTCTGAGGGCAGGGTTAGCATGGCAGAGATGTGGAAAAGTTTTGTCACCACGCCACAGCTAACTGCACCACCACCTGATACGGAACGTGTTAGCAGGAGGAAACATTTCACTAACATGGTGGAACAGTACCTGTGCACACCCCTCCACGTACTGACTGATGGTACGGCCCCATTCAACTTCTGGGTCTCCAAATTGTCCACGTGGCCAGAGCTAGCCTTTTATGCCTTGGAGGTGCTGGCCTGCCCAGCGGCCAGCGTTTTGTCTGAACGTGTATTCAGCACGGCAGGGGGCGTCATTACAGACAAACGCAGCCGCCTGTCTGCAGCCAATGTGGACAAGCTGACGTTCATAAAAATGAACCAGGCATGGATCCCACAGGACCTGTCCATCCCTTGTGCAGATTAGATATTAACTACCTCCCCTTAACAATATATTATTCTACTCCAGGGCACTTCCTCATTCAATCCTATTTTTATTTTCATTTTACCATTATATTGCGGGGCAACCCAAAGTTGAATGAACATCTCCTCTGTCTGGGTGCCGGGGCCTAAATGTGTGACAGTGGCCTGTTCCAGTGGTGGGTGACGTGAAGCCTGATTCTCTGCTATGACATGAAGACTGATTCTGCGCTGACATAAGGCCAGATTCTCTGTTACGGGACCTCGCTCCTCTGCCTGGGTGCCTGGGCCTAAATATGTGACAGTGGCCTGTTCCAGTGGTGGGTGACGTGAAGCCTGATTCTCTGCTATGACATGAAGACTGATTCTGCGCTGACATAAGGCCAGATTCTCTGTTACGGGACCTCTCTCCTCTGTCTGGGTGCCTGGGCCTAAATATGTGACAGTGGCCTGTTCCAGTGGTGGGTGACGTGAAGCCTGATTCTCTGCTATGACATGAAGACTGATTCTGCGCTGACATAAGGCCAGATTCTCTGTTACGGGACCTCTCTCCTCTGTCTGGGTGCCTGGGCCTAAATGTGTGACAGTGGCCTGTTCCAGTGGTGGGTGACGTGAAGCCTGATTCTCTGCTATGACATGAAGACTGATTCTGCGCTGACATAAGGCCAGATTCTCTGTTACGGGACCTCTCTCCTCTGCCTGGGTGCCTGGGCCTAAATATGTGACAGTGGCCTGTTCCAGTGGTGGGTGACGTGAAGCCTGATTCTCTGCTATGACACGAAGACTGATTCTGCGCTGACATAAGGCCAGATTCTCTGTTACGGGACCTCTCTCCTCTGTCTGGGTGCCTGGGCCTAAATGTGTGACAGTGGCCTGTTCCAGTTGTGGGTGACGTGAAGCCTGATTCTCTGCTATGACATGAAGACTGATTCTGCGCTGACATAAGGCCTGATTCTCTGTTACGGGACCTCTCTCCTCTGTCTGGGTGCCGGGGCCTAAATGTGTGACAGTGGCCTGTTCCAGTGGTGGGTGACGTGAAGCCTGATTCTCTGCTATGACATGAAGACTGATTCTGTGCCGACATAAGGCCAGATTCTCTGTTACTGGACCTCTCTCCTCTGCCTGGGTGCCTGGGCCTAAATATGTGACAGTGGCCTGTTACAGTGGTGGGTGACGTGATGCCTGATTCTCTGCTATGACATGAAGACAGATTCTGTGCTGACATAAGGCCAGATTCTCTGTTACGGGACCTCTCTCCTCTGCCTGGGTGCCTGGGCCTAAATATGTGACAGTGGCCTGTTCCAGTGGTGGGTGACGTGAAGCCTGATTCTCTGCTATGACATGAAGACAGATTCTGTGCTGACATAAGGCCAGATTCTCTGTTACTGGACCTCTCTCCTCTGCCTGGGTGCCTGGGCCTAAATATGTGACACTGGCCTGTTCCAGTGGTGGGTGACGTGATGCCTGATTCTCTGCTATGACATGAAGACTGATTCTGTGCCGACATAAGGCCAGATTCTCTGTTACGGGACCTCTCTCCTCTGCCTGGGTGCCTGGGCCTAAATATGTGACAGTGGCCTGTTCCAGTGGTGGGTGACGTGATGCCTGATTCTCTGCTATGACATGAAGACTGATTCTGCGCTGACATAAGGCCAGATTCTCTGTTACGGGACCTCTCTCCTCTGTCTGGGTGCCGGGGCCTAAATGTGTGACAGTGGCCTGTTCCAGTGGTGGGTGACGTGAAGCCTGATTCTCTGCTATGACATGAAGACTGATTCTGCGCTGACATAAGGCTTGATTCTCTGTTACGGGACCTCTCTCCTCTGTCTGGGTGCCGGGGCCTAAATGTGTGACAGTGGCCTGTTCCAGTGGTGGGTGACGTGAAGCCTGATTCTCTGCTATGACATGAAGACTGATTCTGCGCTGACATAAGGCCTGATTCTCTGTTACGGGACCTCTCTCCTCTGTCTGGGTGCCTGGGCCTAAATGTGTGACAGTGGCCTGTTCCAGTGGTGGGTGACGTGAAGCCTGATTCTCTGCTATGACATGAAGACTGATTCTGCGCTGACATAAGGCCAGATTCTCTGTTACGGGACCTCTCTCCTCTGCCTGGGTGCCTGGGCCTAAATATGTGACAGTGGCCTGTTCCAGTGGTGGGTGACGTGATGCCTGATTCTCTGCTATGACATGAAGACTGATTCTGCGCTGACATAAGGCCAGATTCTCTGTTACGGGACCTCTCTCCTCTGCCTGGGTGCCTGGGCCTAAATATGTGACAGTGGCCTGTTCCAGTGGTGGGTGACGTGAAGCCTGATTCTCTGCTATGACATGAAGACTGATTCTGCGCTGACATAAGGCCAGATTCTCTGTTACGGGACCTCTCTCCTCTGCCTGGGTGCCTGGGCCTAAATATGTGACAGTGGCCTGTTCCAGTGGTGGGTGACGTGAAGCCTGATTCTCTGCTATGACATGAAGACTGATTCTGCGCTGACATAAGGCCAGATTCTCTGTTACGGGACCTCTCTCCTCTGCCTGGGTGCCTGGGCCTAAATATGTGACAGTGGCCTGTTCCAGTGGTGGGTGACGTGATGCCTGATTCTCTGCTATGACATGAAGACTGATTCTGCGCTGACATAAGGCCAGATTTTCTGTTACGGGACCTCTCTCCTCTGTCTGGGTGCCTGGGCCTAAATGTGTGACAGTGGCCTGTTCCAGTTGTGGGTGACGTGAAGCCTGATTCTCTGCTATGACATGAAGACTGATTCTGCGCTGACATAAGGCCTGATTCTCTGTTACGGGACCTCTCTCCTCTGTCTGGGTGCCGGGGCCTAAATGTGTGACAGTGGCCTGTTCCAGTGGTGGGTGACGTGAAGCCTGATTCTCTGCTATGACATGAAGACTGATTCTGCGCTGACATAAGGCCAGATTCTCTGTTACTGGACCTCTCTCCTCTGCCTGGGTGCCTGGGCCTAAATATGTGACAGTGGCCTGTTCCAGTGGTGGGTGACGTGATGCCTGATTCTCTGCTATGACATTAAGACTGATTCTGCGCTTACATAAGGCCAGATTCTCTGTTACGGGACCTCTCTCCTCTGCCTGGTCCTAAATATGTGACAGTGGCCTGTTCCAGTGGTGGGTGATGTGAAGCCTGATTCTCTGCTATGACATGAAGACAGATTCTGTGCTGACATAAGGCCTGATTCTCTGTTACGGGACCTCTCTCCTCTGTCTGGGTGCCTGGGCCTAAATGTGTGACAGTTGCCGGTTCCAGTGGTGGGTGACGTGAAGCCTGATTCTCTGCTATGACATGAAGACTGATTCTGCGCTGACATAAGGCCAGATTCTCTGTTACGGGACCTCTCTCCTCTGCCTGGGTGCCTGGGCCTAAATATGTGACAGTGGCCTGTTCCAGTGGTGGGTGATGTGAAGCCTGATTCTCTGCTATGACATGAAGACAGATTCTGTGCTGACATAAGGCCAGATTCTCTGTTACGGGACCTCTCTCCTCTGCCTGGGTGCCTGGGCCTAAATTTGTGACAGTGGCCTGTTCCAGTGGTGGGTGACGTGATGCCTGATTCTCTGCTATGACATGAAGACTGATTCTGCGCTGACATAAGGCCAGATTCTCTGTTACGGGACCTCTCTCCTCTGCCTGGGTGCCTGGGCCTAAATATGTGACAGTGGCCTGTTCCAGTGGTGGGTGTCGTGAAGCCTGATTCTCTGCTATGACATGAAGACAGATTCTGTGCTGACATAAGGCCAGATTCTCTGTTACGGGACCTCTCTCCTCTGCCTGGGTGCCTGGGCCTAAATGTGTGACAGTGGCCTGTTCCAGTGGTGGGTGACGTGATGCCTGATTCTCTGCTATGACATGAAGACTGATTCTGCGCTGACATAAGGCCAGATTCTCTGTTACGGGACCTCTCTCCTCTGCCTGGGTGCCTGGGCCTAAATATGTGACAGTGGCCTGTTCCAGTGGTGGGTGACGTGAAGCCTGATTCTCTGCTATGACATGAAGACAGATTCTGTGCTGACATAACGCCAGATTCTCTGTCACGGGACCTCTCTCCTCTGTCTGGGTGCTGGGGCCTAAATATGTGACAGTGGCCTGTTCCAGTGGTGGGTGACGTGAAGCCTGATTCTCTGCTATGACATGAAGACAGATTCTGTGCTGACATAAGGCCAGATTCTCTGTTACGGGACCTCTCTCCTCTGTCTGGGTGCCTGGGCCTAAATGTGTGACAGTGGCCTGTTCCAGTGGTGGGTGACGTGAAGCCTGATTCTCTGCTATGACATGAAGACTGATTCTGTGCTGACATAAGGCCAGATTCTCTGTTACGGGACCTCTCCCCTCTGTCTGGGTGCCTGGGCCTAAATGTGTGACAGTGGCCTATTCCAGTGGTGGGTGACGTGAAGCCTGATTCTCTGCTATGACATGAAGACTGATTCTGCGCTGACATGAAGCCAGATTCTCTGTTATGGCATGAAGAGACTGATTCTCTGCTGACATGAAGCCAGATCCACATTTGTTTGCAGGGGATTTACCTACATGTTGCTGCCTTTTGCAGCCCTCTAGCTCTTTCCTGGGCTGTTTTACAGCCTTTTTAGTGCCCAAAAGTTCGGGTCCCCATTGACTTCAATGGGGTTCGGGACGAAGTTCGGGTCGGGTTCGGATCCCGAACCCGAACATTTCCGGGAAGTTCGGCCGAACTTCTCGAACCCGAACATCCAGGTGTTCGCTCAACTCTACTCCTCAGCAATACCGGAAGTATCCGAACCAGAGAAAGTGCCAAATTGCGGGTTAAACCCATATGTTTCAAAAAACGGCGACTTACCAGTGGACTCCTGTCTATGATTGTTTATGGCAAACTCTGCAAAAGACAAAAACTAAGACCATTCCTCCTGGTTCTCAGAGACAAATCATCTTAAGTAAGTCTCCAGAGATTAGTGTGCTCTGTCTGTCCGTTCATCTGAGGATGAAAACCAGAAGAAAAAGACAGTTGTAACCCCAGCTGAGTACAGAACGCCTTCCAGAATCTGGACACAAACTGAGTCCCACGACCCGCCATGAAGTTTCACAATGTTGTCAAGTGTTGCGCAAGTGTTTTAGCATTAGGTAGGCCAGGCAATGCTATAAAGTGCACCATTTTACTAAAACGATCAACTACCACCAGAAAAACTGCCTTTCCAGACGAATCAGGCAGATCAGTGATAAAATCCATAGATAAAGGAGTCCATGGTCTGGATGGGATAGGCAACGGAAGTAGTAATCCAGAAGGTCGAGTATGTGTCACCTTAGCGCGTGTACAGATACTACAGGCCGACACATAGTCCTCAAAACACTTACGCAATCCCGGCCACCAGAATCTACGAGAGATGAGGTCGCAGTGGATCTACTCCCAGGGTGTCCTGTAAGATACCGTACAGTGATGTTCCTCAAACACCTTATGATGCAATTCTGATGGAACAGACAATTTCCCAGAGGGGCAAGACTCCGGTGCATCTCCCTGAGCCTCTAACACCTTCAACTCTAGGTAAGGGTATAGAGCGGATATCACCACCCCTTCCAACAGTATCGGAATCGGATTTTCAAAATCACCACCTCCAGCAGGGGTGGTCAACATTCCAGACACAAATAGCCAGAAAAAAAAACGTATGACTGCCAGGAGCCACAAGATATACTTTTACAGAAATATGCGTGCACACGACAGTATTACTGCAACTGAGTTTTCAAACATGTTATGGAACATTTGGCCCATAATAGAACAGTCCTATCCTATTTTTTGTTTAATTGCTTTTTTTTTTTTTTCTTCTGTTACGGCATTCACCACATAGGAGATTTTTTTAATATTTTAAAAGTTTGGACTTTTTTGGGCATGGAGATATCTAATAGTTTTTTTTATTGTTTATATATTTTATGTATAAAATTGGGAAAGGGGGTGATTTAAACTTTTAATATTTTGGTGTTTTGTTTTAAGTTTTTTTTTTCTTACTTTTTATTTAATAACTATTAGCTCCCTTAGGGGCTAGAACCCTTGTCCTATTCACCCTAGTAGATCTCTATTAGGGTGAATAGGACTTCACTCTCTCCCTGCTGCCCTGTGCACAGGGCAGCAGGGAGCTTACCATGGCAGCCAGGGCTTCAGTAGCGTCCTGGCTGCCATGGTAACCGTCCTGGATGCCATGGCTCAGATCGGAAACTGTCAAAGTCATAAATGATGGGGTTAATGTAAGGCACAGGTCGAACCGTTCCTAGTGATAACCCCCATGTGCCTCATAATAACCCTATCAAGTATCCATATTGTTGCATAATGGGCAAAATGGGGTTAATGCATGAGCTACAAACATGAACAGTCACTTGCTATTGGCACAGTCAATCCATGTGCCTCATATTAATAAGTGGCTTGTATTTTGTAACTCACATTAACCCCATGTTGCCCATTATGTGAGATGGTACTTTGGGAATCACTTACTATTAATGCAAGGCACATGGGGTCCAGTCCAAAAGCATGTGCCCAGCTTGACATTAAAAATAAATGACCCCCATCATGTTTAAAACATGGCAAGATTGGGGTTAATGAGTCACATATGCTCCCCTTAACTCCACCTTGGAGAACACCTTGGCATCAACAATCTGGTTAAACAAATCAGGATTTAAAGGAAGGGGGTAAGGATCACGGACAGTAATGCGATTGAGCTAACGGAATTTCAGACATGGCCTAAGAGTTTCATCCTTTTTTTTTAACAAAGAAAAACCCTGCTGGCGCTGCCACTGGAGATTTGGAAGGTCTTATGTGTCCTTTAGCCGCTCGTTAGTCCTCTTGTTAATATACTCTCTCATGGCCGTTCTTTCATGTCCAGAAAGGTTATACAACCTAGATTTGGGCAACTTAGCTCCGGGAATAAGGTTGATAGGACAATCATATCCCGATGTGGAGGTAAATTCTGGCATCCACTTTCAGAAATACATCGGCAAAATCAGATATAAAAGAGGGTAATGTTTTAGTGGTTAAAGCAGAAAAAAATGTATTCAGACAATTGTCAACGCAATAATCACCCCAATCCAGAATCTGTCTAGCTTGCCAATCAATGGCTAGATTGTGCCTGCTTAACCACGGTAACCCCAGAACCAACGGAGCAGGGAGTCCCTCCAACACAAAACACAAGATGAATTCTTAATTGGATGTCATGCACCATCTGAGATAAACACTTCTGAGTTAGAGGTGCAGAATCAATAGCAAAAATGGAAATATTTTTCTCTAATGGACTTGGAGACAACCCGTTCATATGGACGAACTTAGCATCAATCAGCTTCACCCCTGCCCCACTGTTGATAAACACCTCAATCCCCACAGTCTTGGACTTAAGCACCACCTCAGCAGTCAGGAGAAATCGGGTACTACCAGGCAAAGACAAATGCACATTTTCTGACTCTCCTCCGACCCCTCCAAGAGTCAGATGGGAATTAAACATCCCCTTTATTTTTCCTTTTTGAGGCTGAATGCATGGACATACATTGATAAAATGTCCTTTCTGTCTGCAGAAAAAACACACTCCCTTCCTACGACCAGAATGCTTAAAAGTGGATCCGGGAGTAGCTCCCCCTAACTGCATGGGTTCATCCACAGACATAAACCCAGGAGTATCTTCACCCAAAGTGTCAGAGGAAGACGATACGTTATGTGTTAGTACGTCCTGAGAGTGGGGGCCCCTAGATCTCTCACTCAGGCATCTATGAATGCATACTGCAAGAGACATAGGGGCTTCCAGAGACTCAGGATTCTCATGAAAGGCCAAAGCGTCCTTCAGCCTCTCTGATAATCACTGAAAAAACTGACTACGAAGAGCCGGTTCGTTCCACTCAGTATCTGTAGCCCACCTCCTAAACTCAGAGCAATAGATCTCAGCAGAACGCTCTCCCTGACGAAGGCCACGCAGCTTGGTTTCGGCCAGGGAGGTCCAATCCGGGTCATCAGAGATGAGACCCAGAGGTAGGCAAGTTCA
Organism: Bufo bufo; assembly: GCF_905171765.1. Taxonomy (NCBI): domain Eukaryota; kingdom Metazoa; phylum Chordata; class Amphibia; order Anura; family Bufonidae; genus Bufo; species Bufo bufo. The sequence continues at coordinate 530,200,567 of NC_053390.1, read as the reverse complement.
TACGCCGTATACCTAGAATCTTATCTCACCCTATAGGATCCTGGAACTAATGTCAGGACTGAGTCTACCTGTTCCTCCAACGGGAAGGACGAACAGGAGTTTGCCTCAGGCGTAATGACAAACAACAGGGAAAGGCAACACACACATATATAAACAAAATACAAAAGGGAAAGGAAACACTTATCTTCAATGAAGCTTTGCTAGCACCAAGAACTCAGTCGAGAACCAAACACAAGCTAATCGCAAGTCCAACAGACGCTGTAAACTGCATACAGTAGCATAGTGGGAGAAACAACAATAAATAGAGATGGTAAAATGACAGCAATAGCTTCACCTGGGAAAAGAAGGTGTGGCAAGCACCAGAAACAACACAGACATCATTTTATCCAAAAGGAAAACATGTCAGATCAAACCACGTGTTGCCAGTCTCACAGATCACCTACCACCTGTTGCGGGAACGTCCGTATGTCTCGGTACATCCGTGACAGCCTTTTTGTAGTGTACCACTACCGTAGTAGTAGGAGGCTGCACATCCAATGCAATCACTTGACCTGTGGTGTGGATTTAAAATTTGCAGCATGTAAATGTGTGCTTGGAATTCCACCATGGATTTCACCCTTTGCAATGCTTGGGGTGAAGTCCAGACCACATCCACAACAAAAGCCTTAAAAGTCATCCGTTAGCAGGATCAACCCTATCAAACCAGGTATAATGCCTGGTAGAACTGCCCAGCTGATTAAAACCATACTTATATTTCCCCAGTTAGTTGCAGTATTCAGGAGAAATCTCCCATAGCTTGGTGCACCTTAGCTCCTCCGATCTGCTTTCCAGACATTCCCTCTCCACTTGATTTAAAGGGACAGGTGTTCAATTTGAGCATCCCGTCCAGCCCTGCAATCCCCCACCTGCACTGTTCAGTTCATTCTCAGCACACGCGCAGTACATCTTATCGTACTGGGCCAGCTGCAAAGAAGACTTCAGTGCATGTGCCGAGGATAAACTAAACGGCACAGATGTGGCCCTGTCAAAAAAGTGGAGCGGGAATGTACTGGAAAGTAGAGCGAAGGTGCTAAAGTATACTAAGAAACTGATGCAATAACGTCGGGCGCACTGCTGAGGGTCCCTTAAAGTACATGTTTGTCGTGACACAATGAAGCAACAAGGCACAGGGCACCTTTTCAGTGATATGGTAGTTGGATGGTACCCAGGTGTAAGAATGCCAGAGTGGTGTAAGGTAGCCTATAATGTCCCTTAATAATGGTGCACGTGTCACAGTGCTTCTACCTGGATACACTGGACTCCCAGGCATGGCCCTCAGAAAGCAGAAAAAGGGGGTAGTAGTAGTAGTAGTAGTAGGGGATAAAGAATAAATTGAGTCCAGACCTTGTGATGAAGTTGATAACAGCTTTACTTGAATAAACTTTTCTCCAAACGATTTACAGGCTTTGTCTTGGTTTCCAGCAGGCTTTGGCATTAACTGTGGCATGCAAACTCCTCTCTGCTACATCTGTTGCTCTCTAGCTCTGCTGTGCTAACAGGCTGGCTATAGAACTCAGCTTCTTCTTTATGCTGTACTTCACTTCGCAATCTGGTCTGTCTCTAGCTTTGTCCAGGTAACACTTTACTCCTGGTCTCTGAGGCTTCAGGCTTCTGCCTCCATGTCCAGCTGAGCTGAAGGTGCTCCAGCTGGCCTAGACAGGGCCCGTCCAACAGGGACATGCTCCTGCTGCCTTCCCCTAGCAGGGGGTAAACTGAAACCGACCTCTCCCCTAGAAGGAGTAGGCTAGACTTTCCCCTAGAAGGGGTTGAGCTGAACTGAACTAACTCTCACTCCTCCCTTCCTGCAGTAAGTGGGACACGCCCACCACACCAAAGAAGGGGTTGTTATAATGGAATAGAAAGCTCCATTTTCGCCAAGATAGCTCTGCCATGTTTGCAGCCATCTGCTGGTGAACCAGGCGAATTACATGTTAACAGTTACATTAATAAGAAATATGAATACACGTTTTGCAGGACCTGGAAATGAATACATAGGATGACATTAGGTTAACCATAGGAGACAGTAGCGGGGTGCAAAAGTAGTAATACACCTCTGGGGCGTTACACTGAGCCCACTCATTGTGCACTTAAAGGGTTATTCCGGTTGTTAAAAGTTATCCCCTACCCACAGTGCACATGCTCGACCTGATGCTCTGTTCATTTCTGGGCACTCCAAAGGGTACAGAGTGCTCATTCCCATGATTGGTGGGGTTGCCAAGGGTAGGACCCCCACGGATCAAATAAATATCCCCTATCTTGTGGATAGGAGATAACGTTTGACAACCGGAATAACCCTTTAAAGGGCTTCTGTCTTCAGGAACATGATTATTAAACTAGCTGACTTTAGACATGTGCTAATGGCAGCTGAAGCTAACAGTCTTTGTCCCTTCTTTCTATGTGCCTCTGTTTTTGTGAAAAATTAACTTTCATTTTATGCAAATTAGCCTCTAGCAATGGGGGTGTATTCCTAGAGGCTCTGTTCTTCTTCCTCTTGCAGCGCCTTCATCATGTTGATTGAGAGGGTCAACACCCCCATTGCTCCTAGAGGGTGCAGTGGTGACGTCCTGTGCACACATTTGCATGGTGTTTGTATGTTCTCCCCATGTTAACATGGGTTTCCTTCTATGCTCCAAAAATTTGCTTCCCATGAAATAGACCATCAAATAGACCTGTGGATTTTCTGCCATGTGTGGTTGTATACTGATCAATTTACCAATGTAATTGCTGTCCAGCAGACACAACCCTTTATGAGGTTATTGCCCTTGGCTGTTGAGAAGCTTTATTGTGACATGTACAGTGTTTTTTCTGTGCAAATGTCCAATGAGCCTTACCAGGGGCGGATTGGGAACTTAAAGTGGCCCTGGAAGAAAAAAAAAAAAGTAGCCAAGTAACCCTATATTGTAGGTAGGTCCAAATTGACAGAAGGCGGGGCAACACAGGTAGGTAGCATCAGCGATATCATAGCACAAAATACCATCCCATCAGAACCATATACCATAGTGCAGAACCATATATTGCCCCAAAAGCTGACCCTCTGTGGTGGACATCAATAGCTACCATTTTCTATCCTCCTCCAGTTGTCTTTGATAAGATATGGAGCAGGAGGCTTAGGAGGTGAGATGCAGTCAACAGCTGGTGAATTCAGGAGGGCATGTGCGGCTGGTACATGGGCACCTGATTCTCACAGCTCTAATTACCTCTGAGAGCTCCGTATGTACCCGGCCAGCGGCAGAGAGGAGGGCTTGGGCTTCTGGGCATCGGCCCACTGGGAAATTTCCCTGTAAGGTCTATGGCCAATCCGCCCCTGAGCCTTACAGTATCAGTCAGTCTACATTGTAATTTGGAGCAGACCACTTGTCCTCCTTTAAGAGCTGCCTTTTTTCAACCCACAAAGGGAGAGATAACAGATGATATAACGGGAAGGAATCATCCACACTCATTGTTGACATTTTCCCCAGTATGCTATGAGTCCGGGTGTGCATAGCGCATTTACTCTGTTTCTTTCTGATCAAGGTTTTTGCAAAGTGGGTACATGTTGCTTCAAAATGTGAGAATGGTAAGAACAGGACGTGACTCCAGGCCACAGTTGTCAGATCCACCTCCCCCACCCCCATTTGAGATATAGCCCCCTTTTATTTAGCCTGCACTATATTTCAATGGACGGTGGTTTGATATTTCAACTCAATTCCACCAACTGCTTGAGCTCTATGGGCCTGCTACATTTGTTTCTCCGCTCTGCTGCACCTGCACCACCTAGCTGTGAGGCTCAAGAACTGCTCTTCTGGACAAATGGTTTTCAGCATCCACCTCACCATGAGGGTTCACCTACACGTCGGCATGTATTGCGTGATTCCAAGTTGCAACCATTTTAGAACTGTGATTTGACTGTGAAAACACAGCCAAGTCGCAGGTGGGTCATATGTCGCATGAGACTTCCATTAAAGTCAATAGAGGAAAAGTTGCGCGCTTCTTGTGAAGGGTGACACAAAATCCAGCGTCTGCATTTTTTCTGACTGTTGCATCATGGTCACAGCATGCTATGTGCACCCATTGCGACACCATTGACAAACATTAATGTAATGCAACACATGTCGCTGTGTAGCCGGACCATAAGGGTAACCTCATGTACTCTTGCTTTTCAGTTTTGTGCGGAAATTGACCTGCCGCATCATGTCAATTGTTTTGTGTGATTCCGCACCTTATGTAGAGTGTTTTTCCCCATAGACTTGAATGGGGCTGTTAACTGAAAACAAAAAATCTGCAACAAAATCTGCACCAAAAACCACATAAATTCAATAAGAGGCTGGAAGCTGGGCGCTGGCTCCAGACTCCCCCCTATTCTTATGCTGAATACACTTGTGCTTAGGCTGAATACACTTGATGTTAAATACACTTCACTATTATGGTGAATACACTTGTGTTAGGCTGAGTACACTTATTGCTGAATACACTCCATTATGCTGAATACACTCGATATTAATAGGCTACACCCCTGCTCTAAAAACACCCTCAATGACTGTCCGCCGACATGTTTCGCCAGCTAACCTGGCGTCTTCAGGGGATCAGACTTTTTTCTTAACAAATCTGCGCCATAATTTTTTAGCATTAAACTGGTTATAGTAGCAGCAATTTAAAATGATTTTCCTGTCCATTATAAATGGTGACCATGCCACAGATGTGAGCTGAACCCTGGGGAGTGTATACATAAAGTATAATTTTGATTGCTTTCATTTTTGTTCCTTTTTTGCCCCCTAACTGCTTACTAGGGATCGACCGATATTAATTTTTTAGGGCCGATACCGATAATCTGTGAACTTTCAGGCCGATAGCCAATAATTTATACCGATTTTCTGTGAATTTTCATTTTTGAATTTTTTTTTAATTACTACACAAATCTGCTGAAAATGAATATGTTTATTGTTAATGTGTAGTGTTTTTTTGTAAATCTTTCTTTTTCATTTATAATTAATATTTTGGTGTTTTATTTTTTATTTTTTACTAACTATTAGGTGAATAGGACCTCACACTGTCCTTGCTGCTCTGTGCTTTGTACAAACAGCAGCAAGGGAGCTGACTATGGCAGCCAGGGCTTCAGTAGCGTCCTGGCTGCCATGGTAAATGATCAGAGCCCCAGGCTTACACTGCTGGGGCTCCGATCGGAACGTCCACTGAGGAGGAGGGGATCCTGTGGCCAGTGCCACCAATGATTAATACTGGGGGGCTTGGGTGGGGGGCGCACTGCGCCACCAACAATTAATACTGGGGTTAGGGGGGGGGGGCGCACTGCACCACCAACGATTAATACTGGGGTGCGGGGTTAACTACCGCGGATCGCAGCTACCGCTCATAGAGGTCGGGAGCCGGCTATGTGATTCTGCAGCCAGCTCCCGCCTCCTGTATATGAATTAATGAGAGAGTTATCTTCATTGGTGGCGCAGTGACCACAGCCCCTCCCCTCCTCTTGTCCTCCCTCCTTTCATTGGTGGCAGCGGCAGCAGCACAGGGGGAGGGAGACACAGCGTCATTGGTTGCTATGATGCCGTGCGCTTCATGCCGACCCTGCAGTATAGTAATACACTCGTATAGATCATACGAGTGTATTACTGTACTGCAGTGGTGGCATGAAACGCAAGGCGTCATAGCAACCATGTGTGCTCCTGCTGTCAGCAGGATGCCAGGCCGGGATACCACGGACCGCTCACGTCTGTGTTCCACGTCCGTGTGCATTCGGCCTTATTATTGCTGATGGAGAGTATATTATACAGGTGGCCTATGAAAAAGTAACCCGTCTCCAGCAATAGTATGATGAGATGAACGAGCAAGTGGATTATTTTTTTAATTACCCACAAGTCACAAAAGATGCTGAAAGTGGTCCCCGTTCACGTCTCTTCTTCTTTGGGCACGTCGGATTATGTTGGCTGATGCTTGCAGCTCCTCAACAGTGATGCTGCAGAAGAAAAATGTCCTGCTTTTTCCAACAAGATGGGGCAACATGCAACGGGCGCCTCCCCCCAGGGCCCTTTAAGAGTGAAAAAGAGTACTTGTTTGTCGTGACGCCAGTTGCAGTGGAACAACAACGGCACAGGGCCCCTTTTAGTGATGTAAAAGATGGTACCCAGGTGTAGGAATGCCAGAGTGGCGCAGGGTAGCTTAAATGTCCCTTTAAGTGTTGTGCACGTGTCACGGTGCTCCTACCTGGATACGCTTGACCCCAGGCGTTGGCTCCGCAGCAATGAAAAGGGGGTAGTTGATGAAGGGGATGAGGAAATAAATTGAGTCCAGACTTTATGATGAAGTTGATAACAGCTTTACTTTGCATAAATGTTTCTCCAAACAGATTCCAGCTTTGACTTGGTTCCAGCAGACTTTGGCATTAACTGTGGCAGGCAAACTTCTCTCTGCTAAGTCTGTTGCTCTCTGGCTCTGCTGTGCTGACAGGATAACTGTATAACTTAGCTTTCTCTGGGTGCTGAGACTTAACTTTGTAGTCTGACTCTAAACTGTCCAGGGAACACTTTACTCCTGGCTTCAGAGGCTTCCAGCTTCTGCCTGCATGTCCTAACTGGACCAGACAGGGCTCGTCCAACAGGGACGTGCGCCTGCTGTACACCCTCCCTTGGAAGGGGGTAAAATAGACCTTCCCCTAGCAGGGGGTAAGTTGAACCTTCCCCTAGAAGGGGGTAAGCTAGACTGACCACTAGCTAGGATTCCTTCCTCCCTGCAGCAAGTGGGACACGCCCACCACACCACAGAGGGGGGTGTTAAAATGGAATAGAAAAGCTCCATTCTCTGTCAGATAGCTCTTCTGTGTTTTCTGCCATCTGCTGGTGAACCAGGCATATTACAATTGAACAGTTACAAAATAAGAAATATGAATACACATTTTGCAGGACCTGGAAATTAATACATAGAATAACACATGGTTAACAATAGGAGATAGTAGCAAGGTGCAGAAGTGGTAATGCACCTCTGGGGCGTTACAAACATGCTGCACCTTACGGAACTCACTGGCATGGGTTCATGGACTGTTTACGGAGGAGCGAACTGTGATCAAGGAGTTATGGCCACCACATTCCCCAGATGCGATTTTTATCTGTGGGGAAATTGAAACCAGAAAGTGTCCGCTAACAATCCACATCCCCTGGATGAACTCAAGGAGAACATCACAAACACTATCCGCAGCATCACAAGCAGTATCAGCCAACATAATTCCATGTGCCCAAAAATGCATAGACATGAACGGGGACCACTTTCGCCATCTTATGTGACTTGTGGGTGATTAAAAAAAACTATCCACTTGCTCGTTCATCTTGTCATACTATCGATGGAGGCAGGCTATTTTTTCATGGGCCACCTTGTCTATAAAATATTGCTTACAAGGATACCAAAGGAAAAATATTAAAGGAACGGCTGATGCTTTTCCTTTATTTTGTAACCATTCCAGTGTTTGGTTAAACAAAAACTGCATGTGCGATTACTGTACTGATGCTGTCGGTGTTTGTGGTAAGCTTGGCCACTGGGATGAGACGTGGTGGGCTATAGGCCAGGAGGTATGAAGAGGGGCCTGAGAAGAAGCTGGCTACTGAAAATGGTGGCTTAATCCACTGTGTGCAGCACACCTCTGTAGAAGTATAACCTCTCACTGTCAGCCTGGGTGGCTCTGACTCTGGAGGTGCCTGCTGGGGCTTTAGTAAGAATGGTAACCCAGAGGGAGATAGGGAGGGGTGAGGGGTGCTGAGCTGGGAGAGGCTGCAGCTGGGTTCTTGTAGGGGCTGTAAGAATGACCATTTTGGAAGGTTTAGTAGAGACCTGGATACCTGGAGGCCAGAGCAGACTGAACGGCACCATTAGCAGAAGGGGATGGTGTTATAACGGCTCTTGAGTGTAGGGCCTGGATTAGTGTAGATCATTCACCTGTTGCATGGTGAGGAGGATAATCCAAGGAGGCCTGTGTGAAGTAAAACAGTCCTAGGGTGGAGCATCCACAAAGTGTTATACTATGTTTAGTTTGTATTCAGCGCCACCTTGTGTGTATCATAACCATAAAGATTTCCAGCCTCGTCTTAGTACTGTAATCATCAAGCTTTATGTGCCACTGTAAGTGAAAAATAAATAAAGTTGAATTGTTTGACCTGTACTTGGGGGGAAATTTATTAAGACTGGTATTTTAGACTCCTGTCTTAATAACCCTGTAGGCTGACTGTAGATCCGCCGAAGTTATGAAAAGAAGCTGGCCTCTACATAACTTCAGTGCATCCACCGCCGGTCTAAATCTATGCCAGCTTCCTTGCTGGCTTAAATTTAGACTGTTTTCTACACCTTAGGCCTCATGCACACGACCGTTGTTGTGTTCCGTTCCGCAAAATGGGGTTCCTTTGTTCCGTGATCCGTTTCCGTTTTTGTTTCCGTGTGTCTTCCTTTATTTTTGGAGGATCACCAGACATGAAGGAAAGTAAAAAAAAGTGTAAGTCAAGTTTGCCATGCAAATGATAGGAAAAAAACGGACACGGACGCAGATGACAATCTTGTGTGTCTCCGTGTTTTTTCACGGTCCCATTGACTTAAATGGGTCTGCGAACCGTTTTCCGTGAAAAAAATAGGACAGGTTATATTTTTTTGACGGACTGGAACCACGGATCACGGACGCGTGCATTAGCCGCGTGCATTAGCCGAGTTTTCAACGGACCCATTGAAAGTCAATGGGTCCGCAGAAAATCACGAAAAACGGAACAACGGACACGGAATAAAACAACGGTCGTGTGTATATGAGGCCTAACCCTAACCCTAAAACAGGAGTAGAAAATTATAAATGAGACGGGCCTGGCGGGCCCTTCCCTTCCACACCCCCTTTTTTAGACCTGGCATTAGTGGAGAAAAGTCCCAGACTGCGGCGCAAATAATCTTTGTACTGCAGTCTGCGCCAGAAATACTACGAAAATAGGTACATTTCTGTTAATAAATGACCCCCTTGGTCTGTGATTTTATTTCCATTAAAGGGTAATCACTTGAGAACCCCACATTACAAGCTCACGGGGTTGATATCTCTTTACACATCCATATCTAGAAGAAATTAGGCTGGTGATATTAGTCACTATTTACAGACATCCTGTTCTCAGGCAAATGTAGTAACATAAAATACATACACACAAAAACATATATTTAACAGCACAGTTAAATACTTAATAAACAGTTAATAGTGCAGTAAAAATGAACAATAAATCACATACACTTACATAAGTGAACCAATAACAATAATGATGTAACTACTAAATTAGTGCATAAATACTGTGCTAGTTATAAAAAGAATTGTAGTGCCTTCATAGTACGCTCTTATTGTGTTTTTTTTTTTCCATAATAGATCCAGTTCATGCTATCCCTTAAACAGTGCACACTATTTCACCACCGTGGCATCACTGATACATTATAAAACATTCATACATATTTAACATTAAAAAAATTTAAGGGGTATTCCCATTAGGGACTTTTATGGTATATTCACAGGACATAATTACAATGTAAGAGTGTATAAATAAATATAATATAAATGTATACCGCATTATTCTCATCTGTTAAGGGGGTTGTCGCATCTGGAATATTTATGGCATATACACACGATATATATATATACAGTACAGACCAAAAGTTTGGACACACCTTCTCATTCAAAGAGTTTTCTTTATTTTCATGACTATGACAATTGTAGATTCACACTGAAGGCATCAAAACTATGAATTAACACATGTGGAATTATATACATAACAAACAAGTGTGAAACAACTGAAAATATGTCATATTCTAGGTTCTTCAAAGTAGCCACCTTTTGCTTTGATTACTGCTTTGCACACTCTTGGCATTCTCTTGATGAGCTTCAAGAGGTAGTCCCCTGAAATGGTCTTCCAACAGTCTTGAAGGAGTTCCCAGAGATGCTTAGCACTTGTTGGCCCTTTTGCCTTCACTCTGCGGTCCAGCTCACCCCAAACCATCTCCATTGGGTTCAGGTCCGGTGACTGTGGAGGCCAGGTCATCTGGCGCAGCACCCCATCACTCTCCTTCATGGTCAAATAGCCCTTACTTTCAAAGTTTTCCCAATTTTTCAGCAGACTGACTGACCTTCATTTCTTAAAGTAATGATGGCCACTCGTTTTTCTTTACTTTTTCTTGCCATAATACAAATTCTAACAGTCTATTCAGTAGGACTATCAGCTGTGTATCCACCTGACCTCCTCAATGCAACTGATGGTCCCAACCCCATTTATAAGGCAAGAAATCCCACTTATTAAACCTGACAGGGCACACCTGTGAAGTGAAAACCATTTCAGGGGACGACCTCTTGAAGCTCATCAAGAGAATGCCAAGAGTGTGCAAAGCAGTAATCAAAGCAAAAAGGTGGCTACTTTGAAGAACCTAGAATATGACATATTTTCAGTTGTTTCACACTTGTTTGTTATGTATATAATTCCACATGTGTTAATTCATAGTTTTGATGCCTTCATAGTCATGAAAATAAAGAAAACTCTTTGAATGAGAAGGTGTGTCCAAACTTTTGGTCTGTACTGTATATGTCATATACACTCACCTAAAGAATTATTAGGAACACCATACTAATACGGTGTTGGACCCCCTTTTGCCTTCAGAACTGCCTCAATTCTATGTGGCATTGATTCAACAAGGTGCTGATAGCATACTTTAGAAATGTTGGCCCATATTAATAGAATAGCATCTTACAGTTGATGGAGATTTGAGGGATGCACATCCAGGGCACGAAGCTCCCGTTCCACCACATCCTAAAGATGCTCTATTGGGTTGAGATCTGGTGACTGTGGGGGCCATTTTAGTACAGTGAACTCATTGTCATGTTCAAGAAACCAATTTGAAATGATTCGAGCTTTGTGACATGGTGCATTATCCTGCTGGAAGTAGCCATCAGAGGATGGATACATGTTCTCATTCTGTTTACGCCAAATTCGGACTCTACCATTTGAATGTCTCAAAAGAAATCGAGACTCATCAGACCAGGCAACATTTTTCCAGTCTTCAACAGTCCAATTTTGGTGAGCTCGTGCAAATTGTAGCCTCTTTTTCCTATTTGTAGTGGAGATGAGTGGTACCCGGTGGGGTCTTCTGCTGTTGTAGCCCATCCGCCTCAAGGTTGTGCGTGTTGTGGCTTCACAAATGCTTTGCTGCATACCTTGGTTGTAACGAGTGGTTATTTCAGTCAACGTTGCTCTTCTATCAGCTTGAATCAGTCGGCCCATTCTCCTCTGACCTCTAGCATCCACAAGGCATTTTTGCCCACAGGACTGCCGCATACTGGATGTTTTTCCCGTTTCACACCATTCTTTGTAAACTCTAGAAATGGTTGTGCGTGAAAATCCCAGTAACTGAGCAGATTGTGAAATACTCAGACCAGCCCGTCTGGCACCAAAAACCATGCCACGCTCAAAATTGCTTAAATCACCTTTCTTTCCCATTCTGACATTCAGTTTGGAGTTCAGGAGATTGTCTTGACCAGGACCACACCCCTAAATGCATTGAAGCAACTGCCATGTGATTGGTTGACTAGATAATTGCATTAATGAGAAATAGAACAGGTGTTCCTAATAATTCTTTAGGTGAGTGTATGTCAGCTGCCAGTATCCTGTGGATATGCCATATGCCATAAATGTCCCAGATGGAACAACCCTATTAACAGCTGAATATAATGCGGACAATAATAGGACATGTTCTATTTTTTTGCGGAACGGAAATACGGACAAATGGAAACGGAATGCACACGGAGTGACTTCCGTTTTTTTTGCGGACCCATTGAAATGAACTGTTCCGTATACGGTCCGCAAAAAAAAAAAAGGAACAGACACGGAAAGAAAATACGTTCGTGTGCATGAGGCCTTACTATGTGAATTGCTACACAGATATAGAAAAGTTAAAACCTTGACATTAAATCTTCACATTGCCATAAGCAATCCTGTATAACAGGAATACAATATCAATTAAAATAGCAATAAGCTTGTGATCAACTTCTGATCTGCAAACTATTGGTTACATGTTTTCAGTATCTGCCCCTTACCATTGATGGGGGGCAATTAAAAGGGACGGACAAGCAGCAATAATAAGTCTTTGTAGGATTATACTATAAGCATTTTTCATGTTTCTGCAGCTGTGTACTGGGATACTTTGAGAGTGGTCAACATCCAGACCTTGTCAGTTTTCTTGGGTTTTTCTTAGAAGGATGCTTTCTTGGGTCTCTCTTTTACTATACATAAATGGGAAGTTATGTTTCCCTGGACTATGATGTTCCTGCCACAGAGGTCTTCAACTTACTGATCTGAAAGTGTTCCGTAAGTTGTAATCTTCACATTCCATAGCAACAATTTTAGCTGTAAAGAATTAGGACTGTAGTACATCACAGGCCTGAAATCCTGGTGATCCAGCCGAGGAAATAGGTGACTCTAGTGTAGATACCAGGCCTGTTTCGTAAGGCACATCCATCTCCAAAGCTGACAATTCCAATAAGCACCCAATTGCTGTTATTTTGTGTGGTTACCAGTGGACCTCCAGAATCACCCTGGGGAGAGTGCAAGAAACAACATATTGAGGGGCATAATTAGCGACTTTATGAGCTTAGTGGGGTGGTTTTAGTGAAGGAGGTAGAGCTTAGTGTGGTGGTTTTAGAGGAGGGGGCAGAGCCTAATGGGATGGGGCTTAGTGGAGGGGGCACAGCTTATTGCAGCCGACTGGATTTACTATAACTTATGCAAGAAAATGGTGTTATAGCTCACGTCTACGCCTGCCCCTAAGCTGCCACAGACATCAGTTTCTGCTGCACGGCGTGCCAGAGTTGCACCAAATTTATTAAGCGGCATCTCTAGCACAGAGGGATCAAGACTGGAGTATGAGAGCACCAGTCTTGATAAATGTCCACCCCATTAGTTCCTTCATAAAAGGTTAGAAAATACATTAAACCATTGAGGAGAAACAGTGGGTGGAATTCAACCCTCGTGTGTGAAAAAGTCAAAGTCACAATTTTTGCATAAGTAATATTTTTGCAAAGCAATGTAACTTTCAGTGGGTTTTATGCCACACTCACAACTTTTCTGAAACGTGAGTAGGACATGGACTAGGCTTAGAGGAAGATAATTTCATCATTTACACCAGAAACTGGCATAAATTATAGCTAAAATTTACACAAGCTCCTAGCTGGCATAGATTTGAATTTCAGGCAAACAGAAGGCCAGAGATGCTCCTAATTTTATAAAAGGCCCGTGCCTCTTAACCACCTCAGCCCCCTTACCTTAAACACCCTTAATGAACAGGCCACTTTTTACACTTCTGACCTACACTACTTTAACCGTTTATTGCTCGGTCATGCAACTTACCACCCAAATGAATTTTACCTCCTTTTCTTCTCACTAATAGAGCTTTCATTTGGTGGTATTTCATTGCTGCTGAAATTTTTACTTTTTTTGTTATTAATCGAAATTTAACGATTTTTTTTGCAAAAAAATGACATTTTTCAGTTTCAGTTGTAAAATTTTGCAAAAAAAACCCCACATCGATATATAAATTTTGCTCTAAATTTATTGTTCTACATGTCTTTGATAAAAAAAAAAATGTTTGGGTAAAAAAAAAAATGGTTTGGGTAAAAGTTATAGCGTTTACAAACTATGGTACAAAAATGTGAATTTCCGCTTTTTGAAGCAGCTCTGACTTTCTGAGCACCTGTCATGTTTCCTGAGGTTCTACAATGCCCAGACAGTACAAACACCCCACAAATGACCCCATTTCGGAAAGTAGACACCCTAAGGTATTCACTGATGGGCATAGTGAGTTCATAGAACTTTTTATTTTTTGTCACAAGTTAGCGGAAAATTATGATTTCTTTTTTATTTTATTTTTTTCTTACAAAGTCTCATATTCCACTAACTTGTGACAAAAAATAAAAACTTCTATGAACTCACTATGCCCATCAGCGAATACCTTGGGGTGTCTTCTTTCCAAAATGGGGTCACTTGTGGGGTAGTTATACTGCCCTGGCATTCTAGGGGCCCAAATGTGTGGTAAGTAGTTTGAAATCAAAATCTGTAAAAAATGGCCGGTGAAATCCGAAAGGTGCTCTTTGGAATGTGGGCCCCTTTGCCCACCTAGGCTGCAAAAAAGTGTCACACATGTGGTATCTCCGTACTCAGGAGAAGTTGGGCAATGTGTTTTGGGGTGTCATTTTACATATACCCATGCTGAGTGAGAGAAATATCTCGGCAAAAGACAACTTTTCCAATTTGTTTATACAAAGTTGGCATTTGACCAAGATATTTATCTCACCCAGCATGGGTATATGTAAAATGACACCCCAAAACACATTGCCCAACTTCTCCTAAGTACGGAGATACCACATGTGTGACACTCCTAGGTGGGCAAAGGGGCCCATATTCCAAAGAGCACCTTTCGGATTTCACCGGCCATTTTTTACAGATTTTGATTTCAAACTACTTACCACACATTTGGGCCCCTAGAATGCCAGGGCAGTATAACTACCCCACAAGTGACCCCATTTTGGAAAGAAGATACCCCAAGGTATTCCGTGAGGGGCATGGCGAGTTCCTAGAATTTTTTATTTTTTGTCACAAGTTAGCGGAAAATGATGATTTTTTTTAATTTATTTTTTTCTTACAAAGTCTCATATTCCACTAACTTGTGACAAAAAATAAAAACTACCATGAACTCACTATGCCCATCAGCAAATACCTTGGGGTGTCTTCTTTCCAAAATGGGGTCACTTGTGGGGTAGTTATACTTCCCTGGGATTCTAGGGGCCCTAATGTGTGGTAAGTAGTTTGAAATCAAAATCTGTTAAAAATGGCCGGTGAAATCCGAAAGGTGCTCTTTGGAATGTGGGCCCCTTTGCCCACCTAGGCTGCAAAAAAGTGTCACACATCTGGTATCCCCGTACTCAGGAGAAGTTGGGCAATGTGTTTTGGGGTGTCATTTTACATATACCCATGCTGGGTGAGATAAATATCTCGGTCAAATGCCAACTTTGTATAAAAAAAATGGGAAAAGTTGTCTTTTGCCAAGATATTTCTCTCACCCAGCATGAGTATATGTAAAAAAACACCCCAAAACACATTGCACAACTTCTCCTGAGTACGGGGATACCAGATGTGTGACACTTTTTTGCAGCCTAGGTGGGCAAAGGGGCCCACATTCCAAAGAGCACCTTTTGGATTTCACCGGCCATTTTTCGCAGATTTTGATTTCAAACCACTTCTCACGCATTCGGCCCCTAAAATGCCAGGGCAGTATAACTGCCCCACAAGTGAACCCACTTTGGAAAGAAGACACCCCAAGGTATTTCGTGATGGGCATAGTGAGTTCATGGAAGTTTTTATTTTTTGTCACAAGTTAGTGGAATATGAGACTTTGTAAGAAAAAAATAAAATAAAAAATAAATCATCATTTTCCGCTAACTTGTGACAAAAAATAAAAAATTCTAGGAACTCGCCATGCCCCTCACGGAATACCTTGGGGTGTCTTCTTTCCAAAATGTGGTCACTTGTGGTTTAGTTATACTGCCCTGGCATTCTAGGGGCCCTAATGTGTGGTAAGTAGGTAAATGACCTGTGAAATCCTAAAGGTGCTCTTTGGAATGTGGGCCCCTTTGCCCACCTAGGCTGCAAAAAAGTGTCACACATGTGGTATCGCCGTATTCAGGAGAAGTTGGGCAATGTGTTTTGGGGTGTCTTTTTACATATACTCATGCTGGGTGAGAGAAATATCTCGGCAAAAGACAACTTTTCCCATTTTTTATACAAAGTTGGCATTTGACCAAGATATTTATCTCACCCAGCATGGCTATATGTAAAATGACACCCCAAAACACATTGCCCAACTTCTCCTGAGTACGGCGATACCAGATGTGTGACACTTTTTTGCAGCCTAGATGCGCAAAGGGGCCCACATTCCTTTTATGAGGGCATTTTTAGACATTTGGATCCCAGACTTCTTCTCACGCTTTAGGGCCCCTAGAATGCCAGGGCAGTATAAATACCCCACATGTGACCCCATTTTGGAAAGAAGACACCCAAGGTATTCAATGAGAGGCATGGCGAGTTCATAAAAATTTTATTTTTTGGGCACAAGTTAGCAGAAATTGATATATATTTTTTTCTCACAAAGTCTCCCTTTCCGCTAACTTGGGACAAAAATTTCAATCTTTCATGGACTCAATATGCCCCTCACGAAATACCTTGGGGTGTCTTCTTTCCGAAATGGGGTCACATGTGGGGTATTTATACTGCCCTGGCATTCTAGGGGCCCTAAAGCGTGAGAAGAAGTCTGGAATATAAATGTCTAAAAAATTTTACGCATTTGGATTCCGTGAGGGGTATGGTGAGTTCATGTGAGATTTTATTTTTTGACACAAGTTAGTGGAATATGAGACTTTGTAAGAAAAAAAAAAAAATTTCCGTCAAAAAAATGTCTGAATGGAGCCTTACAGGGGGGTGATCAATGACAGGGGGGGTGATCAATGACAGGGGGGTGATCAGGGAGTCTATATGGGGTGATCACCCCCCTGTCATTGATCACCCCCCTATAAGGCTCCATTCAGATGTCCGTATGATTTTTACGGATCCACGGATACATGGATCGGATCCGCAAAACACATACGGACATCTGAATGGAGCCTTATAAGGGGGTTATCAATGACAGGGGGGTGATCACCGCATATAGACTCCCTGATCACCCCCCTGTCATTGATCACCCCCCTGTAAGGCTCCATTCAGACATTTTTTTGGCCCAAGTTAGCGGAAATTATTATTTTTTTTCTTACAAAATCTCATATTCCACTAACTTGTGTCAAAAAATAAAATCTCACATGAACTCACCATACCCCTCATTCCGTGAGGGGTATGGTGAGTTCATGTGAGATTTTATTTTTTGACACAAGTTAGTGGAATATGAGACTTTGTAAGAAAAAAATATATAATTTCCGCTAACTTGGGCCAAAAAAATGTCTAAATGCAGCCTTACAGGGGGGTGATCAATGACAGGGGGGTGATCAATGACAGGGGGGTGATCAATGACAGGGGGGTGATCAGGGAGTCTATATGGGGTGATCACCCCCCTGTCATTGATCACCCCCCTGTAAGGCTCCATTCAGATGTCCGTACGTGTTTTGCGGATCCAATCCATGTATTAGTGGATCCGTAAAAATCATACGGACGTCGGAATGGAGCCTTACAAGGAGGTGATCAATGACAGGGGGGTGATCAGGGAGTCTATATGGGGTGATCACCCCCTGTCATTGATCACCCCCCTGTAATGCTCCATTCAGACGCCTGTATGTGTTTTGCGGATCCGATCCATGTATCAGTGGATCCGTAAAAATCATACGGACGTCTGAATGGAGCCTTACAGGGGGGTGATCAATGACAGGGGGGTGATCAATGACAGGGGGGTGATCAGGGAGTCTATATGGGGTGATCACCCCCGTAATTGATCACCCCCCTGTAAGGCTGCATTCAGATGTCCGTATGCGTTTTGCGGATCCGATCCATGTATCAGTGGATCCGTAAAAATCATACGGACATCTGAATGCAGCTTTACAGGGGGTGATCAATGACAGGGGGGGTGATCAGGGAGTCTATATGGGGTGATCACCCCCGTCATTGATCACCCCCCTGTAAGGCTGCATTCAGATGTCCGTATGCGTTTTGCGGATCTGATCCATGTATCAGTGGATCCGTAAAAATCATACGGACATCTGAATGCAGCCTTACAGGGGGGTGATCAATGACAGGGGGGTGATCAGGGAGTCTATATGGGGTGATCACCCCCGTCATTGATCACCCCCCCTGTAAGGCTGCATTCAGATGTCCGTATGCGTTTTGCGGATCCGATCCATGTATCAGTGGATCCGTAAAAATCATACGGACATCTGAATGCAGCCTTACAGGGGGGTGATCAATGACAGGGGGGTGATCAGGGAGTCTATATGGGGTGATCAGGGGTGATCAGTGGTTCATAAGGGGTTAATAAGTGACAGGGGGGGTGTAGTGTAGTGTAGTGGTTTTTGGTGCTACTTTACTGAGCTACCTGTGTCCTCTGGTGGTCGATCCAAACAAAAGGGACCACCAGAGGACCAGGTAGCAGGTATATTAGACGCTGTTATCAAAACAGCGTCTAATATACCTGTTAGGGGTTAAAAAAAATCGCATCTCCAGCCTGCCAGCGAACGATCGCCGCTGGCAGGCCGGAGATCCACTCGCTTACCTTCCGATCCTGTGAACGCGGGCGCCTGTGTGCACGCGTTCACAGGAAATCTCGCGTCTCGCGAGATGACGCACGGATGCGTCCAGGAGGAATGAATCAACCACCTTCCGGACGCATCTGTGCGTTAGGCGGTCCGGAGGTGGTTAATATATTAGGTGCAACTAACTCCAGCAAAAACTAGATTGAGACTGGCATAGGAAATGCCAATCCTGATAAAATCTTCCAATGAGCTTTGATAAACAGGAACAAATCCCAATATATATGCCAACATGTCCATATGCTTCCATTAACCATAGGTGTGCCTCAGTGGGCGTGGGTCAAAAACAAATATATAGCACTATGTTGCCATAACTTACCTGACAGGCATCAATTTTTCCCTCAACATATCCAGCACATATCATGGATGGTTGGATTAAATTTCCATACATCCGGGGGCTTCCACATAAACCTAAATTTATTATCCTTACTTCAGCTTGCTGTAGTGTTGGTGATGGCGGACCTGAAACCAAAGAAAATCACATTTTTGTTTCTATAAAGCTTTTGGATTTGGGGCAGCTTATCTTGTTACTATGGAAAAACTAGGATAAGTTCTAGAATAAGTTCTGTATATCTATATATTTTTGTTTCAGATCTACAGTGGATGACGGGTACATGCATCTGTGTTAGGCCATAGGTTCTCTATGGAGCTTTCATCGGCATGCTTGGAAGATTTGGGTCCATTGTTCAATGAATCTGGCTGTTTGTATGTTTTCAACATCCCAACACAAGTGTGAACAGCGCCTTAGTTTACACAGCATGTACATGAGTGCATCTTTCAAGACAATGGACACAGCTTATTCTGAGATCTGGATCTATATGGATGACTTTGAGAACCGAATGAGATTGTCCCTCAATCCAAAATATTCTACTTTTTACCTTACTGGATCCATTAACAAAAGGATCTATTAACCCCTTAAGGACTGGGCCATTTTTCACCTTAAGGACAAGACAGATTTTTGCAAATCTGACATGTGTCACTTTATGTTGTGATAACTTTAAAACGCTTTTACTTATCCAAGCCATTCTGAGATTGTTTTCTTGTCACATATTGTACTTCATGACAGTGGTAAATTTGAATCAAAATATTAAATTTTTATTTATAAAAAAATACCAAATTTACCAAAAATGCACGGCATTCTGCGTTAAGGGGTTAAAAAGAGAGTGAGGTGGACATACACATTCAATAGCTGTCAGTAGTGTTGAGCGTGAATATTCAAATTACTAATATTTATCGCGAATATCGCAAATTCGAGAATTCTCGAATATTTTGAATATAGTGCTATATATTTGTTTTTCGAATATTCGTCTTTTTTTTTTAATCGAAAAATCGGCAAGGTAATGATCGCGTAATATGCGAATATTACGCGATCAATGCAGGCGTGGGTCAAAAACAAATATATAGCACTATAGAATATAGTTCTATATATTAGTTTTTTAGAATATTCCTCATTTTTTTCCATCTGAAGTTATGATTCCTCCCTGCTTAAGTTGCTTGTCAAGCAATTTAAGCAGGGAAGATTTATGACTTCAGATGGAAAAAAATTACGAATATTGTAAAAACCGAATATATAGCACTATATTGAATATAGTGCTATATATTAGTGTTTTAGAATATTCGTCATTTTTTTTCCATCTGAAGTCATGATTCCTCCCTGCATAAGTTGCTTGGCTAGGGTTTTACTAGGAGGTGTCCTTCTTCCTTCCCTAGTTCTCAGGCCTGATTCCCTGTTTCCCCCTGCCCTCTTATGCTCAGTGTGGTATATCCCTCCCACACCGAAGCGTGACACTGTGATACTATAAAGTGTCACATCCCCAGAGTCTCCGCTCTCCCAGAGATCAGAGACACTGGGAAAGCCGGAAGGGGACCAATCAGAGTGGTCCCTTGCCGGAAAGCGATTCGATTAGTTAGTCTCTGCAGACTAACCAATCAGAGCGCTTTAGTGTTAAAATGCTGGTTTCAGGGTGTGATCTCCACGCTGGTGATCCCAGCCTGAAATCAGCCATGACCCCCACTGTGCCCCCAGTGCCGCTGATGATTATACTGCCCCCATATGCCACAATTACCCCCATTGTCCCCCATCGCCCACAGATGCCCCCTGCAGCCTGATCCTCTGTGCAGGCTCTGATGGCAGCGGCTCAGGAATGGAGCCACTGCCATCAGCAGAGAGTGTCTGCTGTAAATTTACAACTGACACTTTTCTACTATGGCCGAAATCGGTGCTGGCACCGATCTCGGCCGTTTAAACCCATAGATGCCGCGGTCAGCAGCCGCCCGCGGCATCCATGGGGTTGATAGCGAGGGAGCTCCCTCTGTCTTCCATCGGGTGGCAGTTGGTTACCATGGCAACCGGACACCTTACAAAGAAGTCCGGGCTTCCACGTACCTAAGGCCTAGTTCACACGAATGTATGGCTTTTTCAGTGTTTTGCGGTCCGTTTTTCACAGATCCGTTGTTCTGTTTTTTGTTTCCGTTGTGTTTCCGTTTCTGTAGCGTTTTTCCGTTCCGTTTTTCCATATGGTATATACAGTATACAGTAATTACATAGAAAAAATTGGGCTGGGCATAACATTTTCAATAGATGGTTCAGCAAAAACGGAACGGAAGACATACGGATGCATTTCCGTATGTGTTCCGTTTTTTTTGCGGACCCATTGACTTGAATGGAGCCACGGAACGTGATTTGCGGGCAATAATAGGACATGTTCTATCTTTCAACAGAACGGAAAAACGGAAATACGGAAACGGAATGCATACAGAGTACATTCCCTTTTTTTCGCGGAACCATTGAAATGAATGGTTCCGTATATGGAACACAAAAAAACGGCCCGTACACTCGCAAAAAAAACAATCTTGTGAACTAGGCCTAAGGCTGATCAGACCCTATAATGTGATGACTATTGTAATGCACTGTATAGCCATCAGGCCCACTATATCTTCAAGATCCAGATGGGTCTTGACAAATAAAAAAAGAGTTAAAAAGAAAGTGGAAAAAAAATAATAAAAAATAATAAAAAAAATTTTTAAATAAAAATGAAAATTGTCTTTTCTCATATCTGTTCATTTAGGTCATTAAAAATGAAATAAAAAAATACACATAATTGGTATCGCTGCTTCCGTAACGACCTGATCTATAAAAGTATCACATTACTAATCCCGTGCGGTGAACGTCGTAAAAAATAATGTATAAAAAAAATGACGGAATTGTTGTTTTTGTCACCTCACGTCCACAATTTTTTTTTACCCCAAAATGGTACCAGTAAAAACTACAGCCCAAAAAACAAGCCTTCACACAGATACATTGGTGAAAAAATAAAAAAAGCTATGGACTTTAGTATATAGCGATGCAAAATATAATTTAGTTTTAACACAAAAGTGATTTTATTGCTGAAAAAGTAGTAAAACATAAAAAAACTACATAAATTTGGAATCGCCATGACCGTATCAACCCACAGAATAAAATAGTCATATAATATTTACCACAAGAGGAGCCCCATAAAAAATAAAAATTAAAAACACTGACAGAATCATTTTTGCCCACTTCACCTCCACAAATAATGGAATAAAAAGTGATAAAATAGACATATGTGCCCCAAAATGATACCAATAAAAACTACAGTCCGTCCCACAAAAAAATAAGTTCCCACACAGCTACATTGGTGAAAAAATAAAAAAGTTATGGACTTTAGTATATAGCGATGAAAAATATAATTTCTTTTTTAACACAAAAGTGATTTTATTGCTGAAAAAGTAGTAAAACATAAAAAAACGACATAAATTTGGTATCGCCATAACCATATTAACCCACAGAATAAAATGATCATATAATATTTACCACAAGAGGAGCCCCATAAAAAATAAAAAACTGACAGAATTGCAATTTTTGCCCACTTCACCTCCACAAAAAATTGTATAAAAAGTGATCAAAAAGACATATGTACCCCAAAATGATACCAATAAAAACTACAGCGTGTCCCGCAAAAAACAAGTCCCCATACAGCTACATTGATGAAAAAAATACAAATGTTATGGGCCCTAAGCTAATTTCAGCAAATTACATGTTAGAAAATCACGATGCAGCTCCTTCCTTTCTGAATGCTGCCATTCCCCCAAACAGTGGTTTATGACCACGTTTGAGGTCCTGCCGTATTCAGGAAAAAAATGCATAACAAATTGTGGGGTGCATTTTCTCCTGTTACCCTTTGTGAAAATGAAAAATTTGGGGCTAAAGCAACTTTATATTGGAAATAAAATAAAATTTTTATTTTCACAGCCATCTGTTTCTAAATTCTATGAAACGCTTGTTGGGTCAAAGCATTTCCTTCACCACTAAATTTATTCCTTGAAGGGGGTAGTTTCCAAAATGGTGTCACTTTTTGGGGTTTTCTTTCTAGGGGTACATCAGGGTCTCTTCCAATGTGACATGGGACCTGAAAACCATTCCAGCATATTCTGCCCTCCATTAACCACATGGTGCTCCTTTCCTTCTGAGCCCTGCCATGTGCCCATACAGCAGTTTACGACCACATATGGGGGATTTCTGTAAACTGCAGAATCAGAGTAATAAATATTGATGTTTCTTTGGCTGTTAACCCTTGATGTGTTCCAGGAAAACTGGATTTAAATGGATACTCTGCCCCAGAAAATGAAATTTGAAAATTTCCCCTCCATTTTGCTTTAATTCTTTTGGAACACACACCTAAAGGGTTAATAAAGTTTGTAAAATCAATTTTGAATAACTTCAGGGGTGTAGTTTCCAAAATGTGGTCATTTATGGGTGTTTTCTACTACATAAGCCCCACAAAGTGACTTCATAACTGAAATGGTCCTTAAAAAAGTAAATTTTAGAAATTTTCTTAAAAATTGTGCTTCTAAACTTCTAAGCCTTCTAACTTCCTAAAAAAATAAAATGACATTTACAAAATGATGCCAAAATAAAGTAGACATATGGGGAATGTAAAGTAATAACTATTTTATGAAGTATCACTATTCGTCTTAAAAGCAAAGAAATTCAAATTTTGAAAATAGCAAATTTTTTCAAATTTTCGGAAAATTTGGGATTTTTTTTATGCATAAAGGTAAAACGTATCAACTCAAATTCACCACTAACATGAAGTACAATGTGTCACGAGAAAACATTCTCAGAATGGCTTGGATAAGTAAAAGCGTTCCAAAATTACCACATAAAGTGACACATGTCAGATTTGACTTACCATAGCAACCAATCTCAGCAAAGCATTCATTTTTCAAGAGCACCATAAGAAATGTAAGCTGGACTGTGATTGGTTGCTATGGTCAACAGTTTTACTTTTAGACAATTTCAGAAGGGTCCTGCTACATGGCGACATATGTTGCAGCAATGTCACACAACATTTTGTGTAATGACAGTCACAAAAAAATCCATCCAAGTCAGATTTTTTTTATGACTGTCACGTCGCAGCATGTTGCACTGTGACACCATTGACTATCATTACAAAAAACGCAACTTTTCTGAGACTAGTTCACGTGGCAAATGTTGCTGTGTAGCTGTATCCTTCTTTTGTCTGTTGACTTGCTATGTAGCTGGACCCTGTCACCGCCACTTCTGTGAGAAGGTCTGACAGACGTCCTTTTCTACCACTTGCATTATGTTCTTTGTTTTGGTTTCACTTTGTCATCTCATTTCCTTCTCCCAGGTGTCACCTATTTAGACTAATCCTCTTTCCTTTATATTCCCTCCCATACTGCCTCACTTTGCGGTTTATACTACTTCCTGGATTGAAGTGTTTACTGCTCACTGCTGGAGACTTCTGTTGCTGCTTGTTCAGATAAGTCCTTTCATGTATTGTGTTTCCTTGATGGCTTGATTCTAGGTGACCCTGACTCCCTCCGTATTAAGTGCAGGGAGCCGGTGGTCGTGTCCCCTCACTATTATAGGGTTTTCAGGTGTCACACAGTCTAGGTACGAGGGCATGCAATCGTCTACCTCTGAGACCCTTATATGTGCTTAGCAGTCAGGGAGAGCTCTTAGGGTTTTATAGGGGTCACCTTTATGCTCCTTAGTTTGGGATCAAGCCAGTCGGATGTTTATCCATAACTTCCAGCTATCTGCAACATCATCCGTGACAGACCCTTAAAGGGAATGTGTCACCAGTTTTATGCTGCTAGGTCCTAACAGATGCCAATGAGTCCTGATATTCATGAGCTCACAGCTCTCCCCGCCCACCTGCCTTTGATTGGCAGTTTTTCTTCTATATGAATCAGCAGCAGGGGGCGGCGAAAGCCAGGAGCTCATGAATTTCAAGATTTGTTCAGCATGCATTGGAGCTGTTTAACACAAGATTGTAGCAAAATAACTGAGTCATTTAAAGAAGGTGACCCAGCATTTTGCTAAGGGGATCTGTTACTCGTTTATGTTGTCCTTAGTTAGGACACCATAAAACTGGTGACAGATTCCCTTTAATCTGCCCCTATGTGTCCAATAACAGTTTGAAAACCGCACAGATTTTCTGTAAACCCCCACGTCTGCGCCAGTTTGCAGCCATGCCGTAACCATTATGTTAGTCTAGCATGGATAAAACATTTTTTATATTTATTGACGGGCCAGACGAAGCACTGAGGTGCGAAACGGCCGTCGCCTTATTCAGCTGGAGCATTTGTTGTATGATGTCCGCTCTCTACCAGAAAATGTAAGAATAAAAGGAAATTTTTTCAGCGCATCATCGGTCAGTGCTGTCCATTTATCTATCAGTTTTGCAATTTTTTATATGTTTAGCTATAAATACACAGAAAATTAATACAATTTTAATTAAACCGAGAACGGTACTAACCTTCGGATTCAAGTGCTCCCCATCCTGTAACGTAGCATGACTTATTATCTGCAAAGTTCTCAGACATTCTTGGGAGACATACAGATCGGGTGTTTTGGTTAAAGTTAACTGGATCAGCCAGCTCCAGAAGGGCAATGTCATTAAGGTGTTTTTCGCTGTTATAATTTTCATGGGTTATGATTTGCTTGAGCTTTAATCCATATTCACGCTTTAAGGAAATTTTACCCAGGACTACTGTCCACATATTAACTCTGCTATTACTGAGGAGGAGACATAAAAAGAGATAACTCCATTGTAAAATATAATTTACTATACAAGATAATATGCATAAGGCCTTGCTCATATTTTACAGTGAGGCAGTCAGATGTTTGTCCAATAGTTGTTAAAGGGGTATTCCTATCTCAGACAATGGGGGCATATCGCTAGGATATGCCCCCATTTGTCTGATAGGTGCGGGTCCCACCTCTGGGACCCACACCTATCTCTGAAACTAATCCTAACACAAGGCCGGCAAAATCGTGGCCGGTGATGCCGGGTCCAGCTACCACCAAGTAAATAGCCGAGCGGCTTGCTTGGCTATTTTTGGAATCCCCATAGAAAGGAATGGGAGCGTTTGCTCGGCCACCGCTCTCATTCATTTCTATGGGCCCAACAGAAAAAGCCGAGTAGCTCTGTATGGAGGTCAGCTGTGCATGAGCGCTCCATTTATGAGATAGGTGCGGGTCCCAGATTTGGGGGGATATGCCCCCATTGTCTGAGAGATCACAACCCCTTTAATGAAAAGCTATTTATTTCTATTTATACACAGATAATTGCTGTGAGAGAGGAGTTGTCAAACAGACTAGATGCCTGGTTCTCATAACCAGTGATGGTCAGTTCGCAGTGTTCGCCAGCGAACACATGCGGGCTGCCATCTTTAGTAAGGTAGACTCCCCCGTCCGGCAATGCAGAGGTAAGCCCTTACCTGTGCCGGGAGCCGGTCTGAAATCAAACGCAGTCACCGGGAGCAGGCAGTTGCGAGAACAGCCGCCGGTGGCCTTCATCTTTTATGCAAATCCCTGTTAATACTGTATAGAACTAAATATTTAGTACATATACTGTAGATTTTTGCTTTTACCATCTGGCTTCATATTATCCAGAACAACAGAACAGAATGCAGGCAGTGTCCATACAAATACATTTCTCATGGTGCTGATAGTCAATGAATTATTATGTAGAATAAATAAAACCACTTACCCTTCAAAGCAGTGAGCAGCGGTGACAAGCCAGCTACTGCTGATCAGTGATGCGCCACATTTATGATTCCCATTCAAACGCAAACTAGCCTGCCATGGCCATGATCCAGAAGCCGCTGGGTCACCTCCTACTATTCTGCTTGATACTGACGAACCTCCAACACCACAAGCTGTTCAGAAAAAAAAATTCTATATGTTACTAGTTCATATATCTAAAATATAAATGCAATGTATTGCTTCCACTGAGACTTCCACTGAAAACACGAATACGCATATTCATTTCAATGGTCTTCCAGTCAATGGAGGTAGTCTTTAGTTGATCACAGAGGCTCTTAACAGGAAAGGTTGTCTAACTCACACACCTTGTTATTATTGACATTGTGTTCAGATTCTAGATGCAGTTGTTTGTCTATAGACACCACACCAAACCTAATAGTGATGGTACATATAAAGTAAATGTTATCCATTATTATATTTGGCAGCATTAATATTCATAGCCTAGATCAGTGCAAGCTGGCTGTTGGCAGTTTTTGCATACTAAGGCATTTTTTTTTCCATTTACGTTCTGTTTTTTGCGTTCCGTATATGGACCGTATACGGAACCATTCATTTCAATGGATCCGCAAAAAAAAATGGAAGGTACTCCATATGCCTTCTGTTTCCGTATTTCTGTTTTTCCGTTCCATTCAAAGATAGAACATATCCTATTATTGTCAGCATAAGGGCTCGTTCACACGACCGTATGGCTTTTTCAGTGTTTTGCGGGCCGTTTTTAACGGATCCGTTTTTTCCATTTTTTGTTTCAGTAGTGTTTCCGGTTCCATTCAGTTTTTGCATATGGCATATACAGAATACAGTAATTACATAGCAAAAATTGGGCTGGGCATAAAATTTTCAATAGATGGTTCTGCAAAAACGGAACGGATAAGGAAGAGATACGGAGTACATTCCGTATGTGTTCAGTTTTTTTGCGTACCCATTGACTTGAATCGAGCCACGGAACGTGATTTGCGGGAAGTATTACTTTACTGGGAGAGTAGTGGATGCATGGAATAGCCTTCCTGCAGAAGTGGTAGCTGCAAATACAGTGGAGGAGTTTAAGCATGCATGGGATAGGCATAAGGCCATCCTTCATATAAGATAGGGCCAGGGGCTATCCATAGTATTTAGTATATTGGGCAGACTAGATGGGCCAAATGATTCTTATCTGCCGACACATTCTATGTCTATGTTTCTAATAATAGGACATGTTCTATCTTTGAACGAAACGGAAAAATGGAAATACGAAAACGGAATGCATACGGTGTACATTCCTTTTTTTTTTTTTGCGGAACCATTGAAATGAATGGTTCCGTATACGGATCATATACGGAACGCAAAAAGCGGCCCGTATACAGAATGCAAAAAACGTTTGTGTGAAAGAGCCCAAATGGACAAGGATAGTACTATTCTATCAGGGGCCAGCTGTTCCGTTCCGTCAAAAAAGGAAAGCACACGGACATCATCCCTATTTTTTGAGAATCCGGATGTCATCTGGAGAAACGGATCCGCTATATATTTTTTTCAAATTTTTACCAGTCTACGCATGCGGTATTTTTAATGCCGGATCCGGCACTAATACATTTCACAAATACATTTCAATGTAAATTAATGCCGGATCCAGCATTCCGGCAACTGGTCCGGAATTTTGGACGGAGATAATGCATGCTGCGGTATTTCCTCCATCCAAAACGCAGTTCAGTGACTGAACTGAAGACATCCTGATGCATCCTGAATGGATTTCTCTCCATTCAGAATGCATGGAGATAAAACTGATCAGTTCTTTTCCGGTATTGAGCCCCTATGACGGAACTCAGTGCCGGAAAAGAAAAACGCTAGTGTGAAAGTATGTTAAAACTACTGTGCAAAAATTTTAGGAATGTGTAGAATATATGCTGTAAAGTAAGAATGCTTTAAACAAATAGAAGTGTTAATGGTTTATTTTTAACAATTAACAAAATGCAAAGTGAATGAAGAAAATAGAAATCTAAATCAAATTAATATTTGGTGTGACCATGTTTGCCTTCAAAACAGCAACAGTTCTTCTAGGTTCACTTGCACACTGTTTTTGAATGAACTTGGCAGGCAGGTCGTTCCAGACATCTTGGGGAACTAACAACAGATCTTCTGTAGATGTAGGCTTTCTCAAATCCTTCTGTCTCTTCATGTAATACCACACAGACTTGATGATATTGAGATAGGGCTTAGTCCTCACTTACAGGACTCCTTGTTCTTCTTTACGCTGAACATGGTTCATAATTACATTGGCTGTATGTTTGGGGGTTGCTGTCATGCTGCAGAATAAATGTGGAGAAAATTAGACATCCCTGATCGTTTTGCACGATGGATAATTATCTGACTGTATTTCTCAGCATTGAGGACACTATTAACCCTAAACAAATCCCCAAATCCATTCACTGAAATGCAGTCTCAGGCTTGCAAGGAACATCATTATTGTACCACTCCACATCCCTTTAAGTTGAGTTGACTGCCCATGTTTCTACGTCAAAGGTATGGCTGTCATGAACACTTCCGTGACAGGTGCCAGGAGGTCAGAGAGACTGACAACATGTGGGTTAATCTGACTGGTTCCTTATGGATCATTTGTGTCTGTGTTGTTTTGTTCATGACCACACCTCTCGCAGGTGTTGTTGGTTTGGTCATTTAACTTCCCCTATTTATTACTGCTTACCCCTTCTGGGGGTGCGGTTTATAGCTTCAGTTTCTGGACTTTGGGCTAGCTTGTTTTTGGATCTTGGTTGAACTCCTGGCGCTGCCTTTGCTCCACTTGAAGTTAAGTGTCGTCTTCCCTATTTGTATTTCGTTTGTTGTATTTCCCTGTCTTTTGTATCTAGGCCTGATCATCCTTCTGGTGGAGGAATAGGTTGTCTCAAGTCCTGTCACTATACCAGAGCCCTACAGGGAGTCTTAGGGCTCTAGGTTCCTGTGTATGAACTTTCCTACCATCGAGGTCAGTTCATAATGATAGGTAGTCAGGACTTGGATTAGGGTTGTTCTTTCCTCCTGTGCTCGGTGTGGAGTTCCCCACCCACACCGCATCCGTGACATTATAAACCGCCAAAACTGTAATTTTTTGCTTGTGTCAGTACAGCCATGGATCCTATCGCTACACTGAACGAACAGCTGCAGGGGCTGTCCTTGGAGGTAGCTGACCTCCGCACGATTGTCTCACAGATTCAGAGACCACAGGCAACTGATCTGGCTGGTGGTTACCAGGCCTGTCCTGAACATAAAGTTGCCCTTCCGGATAGATTTGCGGGAGGAAGTGATAATTTCATTCTGTTCAGGGAAGCGTGCAAATTGTACTTTAAGCTACGTCCACACTCATCTGGAGATGAGAGTCAGAAGGTGGGTGTGATTATTTCTTTGCCCAAGGCCACATTCATACATACGTGGATTTTCACGCACCACGGTCCGTGAAAAGCCGTCCTGCTGAGTGCACAAGTGCACGGCGTCATTGGTTGCTATGATACCGTGCGCATCGTGGCGGCGCCGCTGTACAGTAATACACTCGTATAGATCATACGAGTATTACTGTACAGCGGCGGCGGCACAAAGTGCACGGCATCATAGCAACCAATGACGCTGTGCGCTTGCTCACTCAGCAGGATGGCAGGCCGGGTGTGAAAGCGGCCTAAAGGGGACGCCCATTCTTGGGCTTTTTTTCTGCTGACCTGGTCACAGTCCCTCCGATCGGTGGGTAAATTTTTCAGAGCTTTAGGTCTCATCTATGATGACCCGGATTGGACCTCCCTGGCCGAGACCAAGTTACGCGGCCTGCGTCAGGGAGAGCGTTCTGAAGAGATCTATTGCTCTGAGTTTAGGAGGTGGGCTACGGATACTGAGTGGAACGATCCGGCTCTCCGTAGTCAGTTCTGTCAAGGATTATCTGAGAAGCTGAAGGACGCTTTGGCCTTTCATGAGAATCCTGAGTTTTTGGAAGCCGCTATGTCTCTTGCTGTACGCATTGATAGACGCTTGAGAGAGAGATCAAAGGGCTCACTCTCTCAGGACGTTTTATTTTATTTATTTTGGGTCAGGAGACGAACCCATGCAGTTAGGGGGAGCTACCCCTGGTTCCACTGGTAATAGGAAGGGATAGTGTTTTTTCTGTGGAAAAAGGGGACATTTTATCAATCCAGACATGAAATGGCAAAAGGAGAGAAAAAATACATTTAATTCTCATTTGACTCTTGGAGGAGTGAGAGGAGAGTCATAAAATGTTCATTTGTCTTTTACTGGTAGTACCCGATTTCTTCTGACTGCCCAGGTGGCGCTAGAGTCCAAGACTGTGGGGATTGAGGTGTTAATCGACAGTGGGGCAGGGGTGAACCTGATTGATGCCCAGTTTGTCCGTATGCACGGGTTGTCACCAAGTGTATTAGAAAAAAACATTCCCGTATACGCTATTTATTCTGCACCTCTTGCTCAGAAGTGTTTGTCTCAAATGGTGCATGATATTAGATTAAGAGTGGGTGACTTTCATCAAGAATTTATCTCGTGTTTTGTGTTGGAGGGTCTCCCTGCACCAATGGTTCTGGGTTTACCGTGGCTTAGCAAGCATAATCCAACTATCAATTGGCAAGCTAGGCAGATTCTGGATTGCAGTGATTATTGCATTGATAGTTGTCTTAATACATCTTTTTCTGTTGTAACTACCAAGAATTTACCCTCTTATATCTGAGTTTGCTGACGTATATTCTGAGAGTGGATGCCAGGAGTTACCTCCACATCGGGAATATGATTGAACTATCTAACTAGCTAAGTTGCCTAAATCTAGGTTGTATAATTTTTCTGAACCTGAAAGACAGGCCATGAGAGAGTATATTACCAAGAGTTTAGCCAAAGGACATATAAGACCATCCAAGTCTCCAGTGGCAGCAGGCTTCTTTTTTGTTAAAAAAAAAAGGAGGTCTTCGGCCATGTCTGGATTTCCGTGAACTTTCCGTGACAGTCGGATCACTGTCCATGATCCTTACCCTCTTCCTTTGATTCCCAATTTGTTTAACCAGATTATTGGCGCCAAGGTGGTCTCCAAGTTGGACCTAAGGTGGGGCATATAATCTGGTTAGGATCAAGGAAGGGGATTAATACTCCTGAGGGGCACTTTGAGAACTTGCTGCTGCGGGGTTCCAACACTTTGTGAATGACATTTTTCATCACCTGGTGGGGAGGTTTGTAGTCGTGTATTTAGATGACATTCTAATTTATGCTCCAGACATGGAAACACATCAGGATCATGTGAGACAGGTGTTACAAATCCTAAGGGACAATAAATTGTAAGCAAAATTTGAGAAATGTGTTTTTCCTGTACACGAGGTGCAGTTTTTGGGTTACCTGCTGTCATCTTCGGTTTTTCAAATTGATCCAGAGAAAGTTTGTGCTGTATTGGACTGGGATTGACCTAAAAATTTGAAGGCTCTTATGCGGTTTTCAGGGTTCACCATTACCGAAAATGTATTCAGAATTATTCGACAATAGTAAAACCCTTAACTGACATGACTAAGAAAGGGACGGATGTCTCAGTGTGGTCTGATTTGGCGTTGCGAGCCTTTTCTGCGATTAGGAAATGCTTCCTTTCTGCCCCGATATTGGCGCAGCCGGATGTATCACAACCTTTCATTGTGGAAGTGGACGCGTCTGAGGTGGGGGTAGTTGCAATTTTATGGCAAGGCCCGTCACCTGGTAAATGGCGCCCATGTGCATTTTTCTCTAAAAACCTCTCTTCCGCTGAGAGAAATTATGATGTGGGTAACAGAGAGTTACTGGCCATTAAGTTGGTTTTTGAGGAGTGGTGTCATTGGTTGGAAGGGTCGATTCATCCGATCAAGGTGTTCACAGATCACAAAAATCTGGCTTACCTGGAGTCGGCCAAACGACTGAACCCGAGAGCCAGATGGTAATTGTTTTTCACCAGATTCAATTTCACTGTCACCTATCGTCCTGGGGCTAAGAACGTCAAGGCGGATGCCTTGTCACGTAGTTTTCCTGAAGGTGGTGATTTTGAAAATCTGAGTCCCATACTGTCTAAAGGGGTGGTGACATCCGCTCTGTACCCTGACCTTGAGGTGAAGGTGTTAGAGGCTTAGGGAGATGCACCGGAGTCATGTCACTCTGGGAAACTATTTGTGCCACTGGAATTGCGTCACAAGGTGCTTGAGGAACATCATTGTACAGTTCTTACGGGACACCCTGGAAGCAGATCCACTGCCAACCTCATATTTCGTAGATTCTGGTGGCCGGGGTGGCATAAGTGTGTTAAGAACTATGTGTCAGCCTGTACCACCTGTGCACGTGCTAAGTTGACACATACTCGGCCTTCCGGATCTTTACTTCCGTTACCTATCCCGTCCAGACCATGGATTTTATCACTGATCTACCTAACACTTCAGGAAAGATAGTTATTCTGGTGGTAATTGATCGCTTTGGTAAAATGGTGCACTTTATTGCTTTACCGGCCTACCTAATGCTAAAACACTTGCACAAGTATTTGTTGACAACATTGTGAAACTCCATGGCATTCCCTCTGACGTGGTCTCAGATCGTGGGACTCAGTTTGTTTCCACATTTTGGAAAGCGTTCTGTACTCGACTAGGGATACAACTGTCCCTTTTCTTCGGCTTTTCATTTTCAGTCGAACGGACAGATGGAGCGCACTATTCAGAGTCTGGAGACTTACTTGAGATGTTTTGTATCTGAGAACCAGGAGGAGTGGTCTTCCTTTTTGTCTTTGGCAGAGTTTGCCATAAACAATCGTAGTCAGGAGTCCACTGGTAAGTCACCGTTTTTTGGGGCATATGGGTTTCACCCGCAGTTTGGCACATTTTTAAGTTCTGATACTTCTGGTATCCCTGAGGAAGAACGTTTTTCATCATCATTGTCATCGATATGGCAAAAAATTCAAAATAATTTGAAGAATATGGACAACTGGTATAAACGTATGGCTGACAGGAAACGTATGAATGGTCTGGACCTAAGTGTGGGTGATTCTGTGTGTCTGTCCACAAGAAACATTAAGTTAAAGGTACCTTCTTGGAAGCCGGGTCCAAGATTTATCGGTCCATATAAGATCACTGCCATCATTAATCCTGTAGCTTTTCGTCTTGAACTTCTTAAGGCCTTGAAAATTCATAATGTGTTTCACAAATCTTTGTTGGAGAGATATGTTGAACCTTTGGTGCCGTCTTCCTTGCCACCTGCTCCTGTCATTGTGGATGGTAGTTTGGAATATCAGATCACTAAGATAATCGACTCTTGAGTTCTCCGTGGATCTCTTCAGTATCTTGTCCACTGGAAGGGTTATGGACCAGAAGAGAGGATGTGGGTACCAGCATCAGACGTGAATGCTAGAGATGGCCTTGCGGTTCGCCCGGCGGTCGTTTCGCGGGGAATTTTGCTCGTTCACGATTCGCCGAACATGCGAACATATGGCGATATTCGCACGCGCCATATTTTTTTGCATAGCTCCCAACTTTGACCCATGACACATTCATCAGGCGAGACAGGACAGCCAATTGAGACGTTTCAGCACATGGACACACCCCCAACCCTATAACAGAACCTTATCTGGCAGCTATTTTACATTATGTGTTTTGCCAGTGTAGGGAGAGGTTGCATTTTGGAGCAGAGACAGTTAGGGACACCACACATTAGCTAATAGGGCCACAAAAGTCCTTTTAAGGACTGGTATAAGTGTGCTATCGAAAGGTGTGATATAGAGGGGTGTGATATACTTATAATATACTTTCTAGAATAGAAATTATAATATAGTGTATTTGTATTGTGCAGCAGTTGTGTGCGGTTCTCCTGCGATACCGCAGCTAGATAGAGGGACAAACGCTATTAGAGTAACTTATTGCAATGGGGTGATATACCTGTTGCCCCCCAAAAAACTGCTTGAGGGCTGCGATATACCTTCTTCCACAAAATCCTGATTGAGGGGTGCTATATACCTGTTTCCGCCAAATACTGATTGAGGGGTGCCATATACCTTCTTCCATCAAATACTGATTGAGGGCTGCGATACACCTGCTTCCACAAAATACTGATTAAGGGGTGCCATATACCTGTTTCCATGAAATACTGATTGAGGGGTGCTATATACCTGTTTCCGCCAAATACTGATTGAGGGGTGCCATATACCTTCTTCCACAAAATACTAATTGAGGGGTGCTATTGCTATATACCTTCTTCCGCCAAATACTGATTGATGGCTGCGATGCACCTGCTTCCATAAAATTCAGATTGAGGGGTGCTATGTACATGTTTCCGCCAAATACTGATTGAGGGGTGCTATATACCTGTTTCCGCCAAATACTGATTGAGGGGTGCCAGCCTGTGCTGTCAACGCATAAGTCGCGGTAAGCCTTCTCCTCTCTCTTCCCATTTGTCCTCCACTCCACCTTCCACCACGCCGACGTCGCATTCATCTGGCACAAGTCAGGCTTCCTTGGCCCAAATGTTTGAGCGTAAAAAAATTATGACGCCGGATAATCCTCTTGCCCAATGGCTAACCGCTGGCTTGTCGGAACTGCTAGCCCACCAACTACTGCCATATAAATTTGTGGACTCGGAGGCCTTTGGCACACCGCAATGGAAGGTCCCCGGAAGGAAATATTTCTCCCAGAAGGGCATCCTTGAACTATATGGCCACATTCAGCGTCAATTTAAGATATCTCTGGCACACAGTGTCGGTGCCAAGATACATTTGACCACAGACCCATGGTCTAGCAAACTCGGGCAGGAAAGGTACATAACGTTTACTGCCCACTGGGTGAACCATCTGACGGCCGTCAAGCATGTAACCCGTGGCAACTATTGTGATTTGGTGTTACCGGCATGGATTGCATGCATGCCTGCCTCTTTTTCTCCTACTCTTCCTACTCCATCCTCTGTCTCCTCCTCGGCTTACTCTTCGTTTTCCACTGCTACTGCCTCTTCCACTGCACCCCCCAAGCTCCCCAGAACCTATTCGACGTGCCAGGAGAGACGTTGCCATGCTGTTGTGCCTGGAAGCCAAGAGCCACACCGGTCCTGCACTCCTTTCAGCTCTGGCTAACCACGCTCAATTTGACAGTTGGTAAAGTGGTGTGCGACTACAGTGCCAATCTGCTGAGCTCGCTGAAACAGGGAAAAATGACACACGCGTCGTGCATGGCACACGTCCTGAACTTAGTCTTGCAGCGATTCGTTGCCAAATACCCCGGGGTCCAGGACGTCTTGCGGCAGGCCAGGAAAATCTCTGGCCATTTTAGAAGATCTTACACGGCCATGGCTTGCCTTGCTGACGTTAAGTGGAGACGCCACTTGCCCGTCAGATGTCTGATTTGTGACTGCCTGACGAAACTCCACCTTGTATATGCTTGATAGCTGCTCCAACAGAAATGTGCCATTAACGTCTACCAGTACGAACTCTGCAGCAGAACAGGTTCTGGGAAGCTTGGCTTCTTTTCACCGCGCCAGTGGCTGCTCATGCGCGACGCATGCAGACTTCTGCAGCCATTTGATGAGATCACCAAATTGGTCAGTCGCAGCCAGGGTGCCATCAGTGACATCATACCTTATTGCCTTCTTTCTGGAGCGTGCATTGCGTTGTGTCATTGATCAAGCCATAGAGGAGCAGGATCTGGAAGATGATGTCCATCTGAGACAAGTCAGCAGGAGTCTGAAGAGGAGTCAGAGAAGGATGGTGGCTGGGGGGAGGAAGAGGAGGAACAAGAAGAGCAGGCTTTAAACTTTTAAGGGATCCCTGGTGTTGTCCGTGGATGGGGGGAGGAGACCGAGGACGACATTCTCCTAGGCGATGATCAGGAGCCAGGGCGCTCCACCACTTCCAATTTAGTGCAAATGGGGGCCTTCATGCTCCAGTGTTTGAAGAGGGACCCCCAAATAAAAAAGCATTAAAAGTCAAGGACCTGAACTGGGTGGCAACGTACTTAGACCCCCGGTACAAACACAAAATGGCGGACATGTTACCAGCATCACAGAGGGCTGTCAGAATGCAGCATTTCCAGGCCTTGCTGTGAGAGATGCTGCATTCTGCTGTTGCGAGCACTGGCAGAGGAATTTTCACCCACAGCGAAACAGGTGCGGGTACCAATCCTACCACGCCTGCAAAAAGAAGGCAGTTTGAAGATGTGTTGGTCACTTGGGATATGAGATCATTCTTGCAACCAACTCATCGACAGCTGCCCTCCAGATCCAGCCTCAGGGAACGCCTAGACCGTCAGGTGTCCGACTACATCGGGATAACGGCCGATGTGGATGCTCTGAGAAGCGAGGAACCCCTTGACTACTGGGTGTGCAGGCTTGACATGTGGCCAGAGGTGTCACAATTTGCAATGGAACTCTTGGCTTGCCCCTCGTTGAGTGTCCTGTCTGAAAGGACGTTCAGCGCAGCAGGGGGTATTGTGACCGATAAGCGCACTCGCCTAGCTCACGACAGTGTGGACTACCTTACATTTTTAAAAATGAATGAGGCATGGATCTCGGAGTAATTCAACACCTGTGATGACCAAGTGTAATTGAATTTCCTCATGCCAGCCCACACATATCCGCCACCACACAGAACAAAGAATGGTCCTTGCCTTATGTATATACAGCGGCATAAAAGGCCTTTTAGGTCAGGTGAATGGCTAATTTTTGGGGCCTGTACTGGCCGACAGTTACATATTTATCCTGTGACCGCCTAATGTACCTCCAGCCACAGAATCCAAAGTTCTTTGCTGTCAGGTGAATGCCTATTGCCTAATTTTGGGGCCTGTACTGGCCGATAGTTACATATTTATCCTGTGACCGCCTAATGTACCTCCAGCCACAGAATCCAAAGTTATTTGCTGTCAGGTGAATGCCTCATTTTTGGGGCCTGTTCTGGCTGACAGTTACATATTTATCCTGTGACAGCCTAATGTACATACAGCTACAGAATCCAAAGTTCTTTGCTGTCAGGTGAATGCCTATTGCCTAATTTTTGGGGCCTGTTACATTTTTTATCTCTAGCCACATAATCTCACTCCTCTGCCTTTCATTATGGTGGCGTATATACCACATTCACCATAAGGACCTTCTAATATCACAGGGTCATGTGACTGTGCTCCCCACCCTGTACTGTGCCCCCTTATACCCTGCATTGTGCCCTCTTACCACACCCTGTGCAGTGCCCCTAGCTATTCCCTGTACTGTGCCCTCTTATCACTGTACAGAGATGTTATCCGGTCAATGTATGGTGGTGCTATCCAATAACTGGATGGCCATAACTGTATCCTTTTCCATGCCCACGCCATCCTTTTTTAGACCTGGCATGAGCAGGAAAAATATGCAGATTGTGGTGCTAAGGACCTTTGCGCCACAATCTGTGTCAGAAATAGGCCTAACATAGATGTATTTCTATATAATAAATGACCACCTAATTGTATTATTATTCAGGGGTAGGGATAATATCTTTATATTATATAGATTCTAGTGTGTTATAC
Source organism: Bufo bufo (assembly GCF_905171765.1). Taxonomy (NCBI): domain Eukaryota; kingdom Metazoa; phylum Chordata; class Amphibia; order Anura; family Bufonidae; genus Bufo; species Bufo bufo. The sequence continues at coordinate 530,162,646 of NC_053390.1, read as the reverse complement.
TGTGCCCTGTATTTCCCAGTAGAAAATGATATTTGGGAAGCACAGTCCTCATCCCTGACCACTAGGACCAGGTAGCGCTCTGTCAGTACATGGCGGCCTCCCCTCTCCGCTATGCTGCTCCGCTGTGTATTGGTGCTTATTCTGACACTAGGGCTGGGTTCACATCCTATTTTTGCCATCCATTTCATGCATTCCAAAAATGTATGCGTTAACAGATGCCTCAGACTGATGCCGTACAGTGGCGTCCATTTACCATACAGTTCCATGGTAGAAAAAAAAATTACGTTAAAATATGCATTTTTTTAATGGATACAAAAAAAGATACAAAAATGTGAAGTGCTGCACATTTGTATACATCAAACCGATAGGAAATAAAAATTTCTAGGCTGCAGCACGACACGTTTTTGAGAGTTTCCCTTTAAGACCCATAAAAATGGCCCCTGATTAAAATACATATTTTTTGTGGGAATTTTTGCCAATGATTTCCCTCTGGTATAACACTGTCCATGTTGTGGGACTATTTGTGTACTTCTAGTAAGTGTTTGCTGGCTGCAAATATGACCTGAAGGTTTTTCAGGTTAGCCTTCTATTAAAGTGAAAGGGGCCCGCCGCGAACCCGCTGTTTGCGAACATTTGATTGCGAACGCACGTTCGCGAATCGTCCTGGCCAATGTTCATCTATCACTAGTGAATGCCAGTCGCTTGGTGAAAGCCTTTCACAAGTGTCACCCGCATAAGGTCAGTCCTGGGTGCCCGGACGTCTCCCGTAGAAGGGGGGGGGGGGGGGACTGTCACGAACACTCCCGTGACAGATGCCAGGAGGTCAGAGAGACTGGCAACACGTGGGTTAATCTGACTGGTTCCTTGTGGATCATTTGTGTCTGTGTTGTTTTGTTCATGACCACACCTCTTGCAGGTGTTGTTGGTTTGGTCATTTAACTTCCCCTATTTATTACTGCTTACCCCTTCTGGTGGTGCGGTTTATAGCTTCAGTTTCTGGATTCTGGGCTAGCTGGTTGTTGGATCTCGGTTTAGCTCCTGGAGCTGCCTTTGCTCCACGTGAATTTAAGTGTCGTCTTCCCTATTTTTATTTTGTTTGTTGTATTTCCCTGTCTTTTGTATCTAGGCCTGAGGGAGACTCCTGTTCATCCTTCTGGTGGAGGAATAGGTTGTCTCAAGTCCTGTCACTATACCAGGGCCCTACATCCCTGTGTTAGGGCTCTAGGTTCCTGTGTATGAACTTTCCTACCATCGAGGTCAGTTAATACTTATAGGTAGTCAGGACTTGAATTAGGGTTGTTCTAGGAGGTGACCTTCTCCTTTTCCCTAGTTTCCAGGCCTAGTTCCTGTCCCCTTTCCTTCTGTGCTCGGTATGGAGTTTCCCACCAACACCACATCTGTTACATTGGCTTTTTTGCTGCAATTCTTCTTGGAAAACTACTTCTGGCCAGTAAGTACCTGTACCTGGTTCCCACTGGTTTCTGCCAATTCTGAGCTGATGGCACTGCTGGACAGATTCCAATTTCAAATGGATGTGAGCATGATGTGTCTTTCATCTGCTGCACTAAGTTTGCAGCCAAGTTCCTTCAAAAATACTAATTTGATTTAGATTTATCTTTTGTTCATTCACTTTGCATTTTGTTAATTGATATAAATAAATTATTAATACTTCCTGTTATAGACAGTGGGTGTAGAACCAGTGCACCCACTAAACAGTTTGACTTTGGGCTAGACCTAAGGGCGCTATCTTTGCAGTCCCCATGTTTTCACTCTAACCCCTGTACAGGGATCTGGTCATCAAAGCAGGGAAGCGACCATGCTGCTGCCTCTTAGAATAGTCCCAGTGTGGTTAGTTGCTGGTGGTTGTCTGCCCTCGAGGGTCAGAGACACCGGTGTGAAGCACCGAGAGGGCAGGCAATTTTTGTAGTTAGAAAACAAACAGAGGTCATGGTAGGCAGAGATGCGCAAATCTATGAAACTAGTCTGAGATAAAAGTTAATACAGTAAACAGGCTAAGGTCAAGTCAGGTCAGAACCTGTAAACAGGCATAGGTTGGTACACAGTCAGACAAACAGAACAGCAGTTCTCCAGTTGGAACAAGCAGGCTAGCTTAACTAAAGCTCAGGCATCTTCCCCTAGAGCAAGGTGCCTAAACTACCCTGAAGTCACCAGTCATTGACTGGGGAAAAATAGGGCCCATGCGCTAGCCATTTAAGAGCCAGAAAGTGCATGCGCCCTTTAAGCAGAGCTGGGAGGCCTAGGAGGGAAGCAGCCTGCAGCAGGGAAAACAACATAGGATGACGGCAGTCGGGTCCGCTACTTGTAGGCAAAGGAAAGCAAGTGGTTCTGGACTGCTGGCACAGGAGACACTGGGTGAGTGACGTGATGCCCATACCTGCTTGGGGGAACAGGGCAGTGGCGGGCACTGGCTGCCAGCAAAACACATCCATCTTTTAAAGCATTTTTACTTTGCAGCATGTTTTCCACACCTGCCTAAAACTTTTGAACAGTACTGTATATGAAAAGATTAGAGATGATTGTTATAGAGACAAGTACCATGAGAAGAAGTATGCAGAGTTTTGGTTAAAAACTCAGTTCAGTTGTATAGGAATCAGTGCTTATTGGGTATAAAATTCCCTGTTATAACGCTAATTGATGATAATATTTTCCCAGGACAAAAACATTTTTAATTTTGCTTCCAAAAAGACAAAAAGCAAGCAGAATTCAAGTAACTATGAGGAAGGTGAAAAAAATATTCAGGAGACGGTATTATTATAGCTGTGAACAAGGTGCATTGGGTGGAAGGTTACGCAAGGTTATAAAGAGGGTATGACTATAGGTAAAACCATCACTGTATCACATTTTTGAGTGCACATATTTTCTCAAGTGTCAAAAAAGAAAGAAAGAAAGAAAGAAAGAGACATGAAAAGGATGAGCTAAAAATATAAAATATAGTATAAGCTTAACAATGAGGTTACTTGATCTTACCCCCATAGAGAAGGGTTTCTGCATCCTTGACCGTAATTTCTAAGGGAAAAGATCAACACAACATTAAAGAACATGTTCTCATATTTCAGGATATAAAGTACAACAGAACTATACATAGGATAGACCTAATCTCTGTGACCTTACCTCCAACACCTAGCAATCAGGAGAGGCCAAAAAGGTTAAAGTTCCATATAAACCATTTAAACTGGACATAAAAATAAGATTAAAGTCACCAAATCCACCAATTCTGAAGAGATTGGTCAATAATTTAATGAGTATAGGGGCATTCCAGTTGTACCCCAACCAGGGCGTACCTCCAATGGGGGGGTAGGGGAACCAGGCAGAAATTGTCTCACACCCAAAATCAATTGTCAACAAAGCCAACATATTATTAATCCTGCCCACTCCCAGAACCACGCACTCCTGCTGTCCCATATATATCTATGTTTTGCTGTGGCCAGAAATGTCACAAGATTCAGCTGGCCAATAAGCAGAGACATTGGCCAGCTAAGTCTTCTGATATTTCTGTCGTATATCTCTGGTGAGGCACAATGGGTCTGTTATTGGCACTGCATCCTACCCACAAAAATAATCCCACCACCTACGACATGGGCAGGTTAAGGTGCAATGTAGCTCCGTGATGTGAATCTCTTGCTGCCCTAGCCAACACCCAGGAGTACTATGACTGTCTACTGACTGCTGGAGCCAGAAGTAAACACATAAGTGGAAGCTGAGTACTTTAGGTTTACAATAAGGTACCATACTTTCTGTATAAACTGTGCACATAAAGTTCCATATTTGTCCCACATAGAGCCTCATAACAACAAAATAGAGCCATATTTTGCATTAATACTGAACTGTTCCCAAACAGCACCAAAAATTTACATATTGTGACCACATACAGCCAAAGAGTGCCCACAAAAGCAACCAGTGATCACAATATTTTGCTTACACAGAGCCCAGAGAGTGCAATGCCATGCTTAAAATAGAAATAGTAGCTTATACTGTCTGAAATTAATGTAATCATTATTTTTGATATATTTAGCATATGTAATGCCCCAGAGTGGCATTACCACCTTTTTACGCCCCTCTACTATCTCCTATGGTTGATCCTGTGTCATCATGTGTATTTAGATGAAAAGAAAGATCCCAGCAGACGAGTCTTCAATGCTTGCAAAGTTTTATTGCCTGTAACAATAGTCCATCAAAGGGACGCGTTTCGGCTCAATTGCCTTTCTCAATATACAGATCAATATACATGTTCAGCAACTCATATATATATGCGTATCAATGATTGAGGAAAGGAAAATCACAGTGATGTGAACGCCCATAATAGGGGCAGTATGTACATGGTCACATGGTAACAAAATCAAGGTAGTCAATCAGGGAATCAAAAAGCGCAACAGGTAACAAAATACACAATGTGTATTATTCTATGTAAATGTTATGTTTAAGTGTAATGTACCTGGTTCACCAGCAGATGGCGGCACTTATGGCAGAGCACACCTTCAGTTATGCTGGGTATAGAGGCCCAAGCTGCAAGCCTCACAAGCCAGGAAGAAAGGTTCACTGGATAAAGACAAAGATATAGATCAAGATAAAGATAGAGTCAGCCTACAGCAGAAAAGGAAAAGTTCCCATTTAATTCTGTCAGCATAGCAGAGCTGAAAGAGTACAGATGTAGCAGTGCTGATTGTGTTTGCCAGCCAAAACTTATGCCAAAATCTGCTGATGACCAAGATAAAGTTGGAAGATTAACGCAGGGGGGTTTGGGGATCCCTGACATATTGAAATATTATTGGGTGACGCACTTGCGTCGGATCCCGGCGTGGTCCTCTCTTCAGGCATTTTCTAGATGGATGGAGATTGAAAAGCTTTGGCTAGCCCCCATTCATCCCAATGCCCTCCTGTGGTCTCCTCTACCAAATGATTGCTCTGTCCAGTTGCTAGGCCCTATGTCACACACATATACCATTTGGAAATGTTGTAAACGGAAATTTCCATTGGTTTCCGATAGACCCTTTCTGACCTCATTTTTATTCAACCCTGTGTTCACGATAGGAATGCAGGGTATGCTCTTTAAGCCATGGTTCTCTAATAAGCTATTTAGATTTGCTGATATAGTGGACTATAGAACTCTGGAGATTATATCTTTTGATTTGCTCAAGGAGAGATATAGTCTTCCTGAGTCCTCTAGATGGCAGCACCTGCAAATAAAACATCTGCTTAGATCTATGTTTCGAGATACAAAAGTGTCCACTCCAACACAGTTTGAAAAATTGTGCAAACTTTCGACCTCTACTAAAGTCCTTATATCAGATATTTATGTCCTCCTCTCAACCCCGGAGCCACCTCAGGTCCTACGTCATGCGTATATGTCTAAATGGGAGAGATACCTTGAACGAGACATCTCGCCAAATGAGTGGCAGCTTATCTGGCGTAGGGCTGCAATGTCATCCACTTGTGTGTCCTTCAGAGAGAATTCATATAAAACATTAATGTTTTGGTATCATACCCCCCAGATGCTTAGACATTTGAACCCTACGGTTTCTGGTACTTGTTGGAGGTGTGATTCTGGTCAAGGGTCTCTATTCCACATCTTTTAGGACTGTTCAGTCATCTTCCCATTGTGGAAAGAAGTCCAGCACCTTTTATTGCAGCTTCTTAATATCACGTTTTCATTGGACCCCTACATGTTTCTATTGAACATGCCTCCAATAATGCTAAAGAAGCCAGTGCTTTGTTTAGTACTTCATGTCCTGTCAGCGGCAAAACGCCTTATTGCTCAGTTTTGGGAGAGGCAGGACATACCTACTAAATTAGAATTGTTTACCAGTATCACGGAAATTAGAAGAATGGAGTATTTGACAGCAGTTATTAATAATACGGTAGATAAGTTTAATAAGGTTTGGCAACCTTGGGATACTTTCTTTGATAAGAGCGACTAATACTCTCTTCCCCTTTTGGTATGTATATCCTTTTGTGTCTTGTCAAAAAAGTAGAGTGAGGATATCAGGTATTGATAGTCGGGTGACAATAAACATAAATCTTCTACCACATTAATTGATCATCCCTTATCCCAGGAAACATTTCCCTTTGCAACTCAATGTGAACAGCAAAATTCACTGTGTGGAAAAACTGGGTATAGCAGGGTATATGTGGTGGCATGGCCGATACCCAACACAGCCGACAACCAACCACACCCTGAGCATAAATACAAGAGGCAAAATACCTGTAATAATAAATACTAACCAGTTTGGGGAGAGCCGAAAGCCCGACGTACTTTTAGCAAAGTGCGCTTCTTCCGGGGGGCCATGCCACCACATATACCCTGTTATACCCAGTTTTCCACACACACACAGTGAATTTTGCTGTTCACATTGAGTTGCAAAGATAAATTTTTCCTGGGATAAGGAATGATCTATTTATGGGGTAGATGATTTATGTTCATTGTCACCCACTATCAATACCTGGTATCCCCACACTACTGTTACTGTATTTTATCTTATTGATCAGTACTTTCTGTGTTGGATTAACTGGTGATGCAATATGTCTCAAGTTATGGTTATATACCTATGAAATATTTATTACCACATATTACCTCTGCTTTGGGGTTTGCCTGTTTTCTCTACTATTCAACACTCCCTGCATTTTTTACTCATTGTTGTATTGACTAATAAAGATGTTATTTTTGTATTTATCTATGTGTGGTTTTGATTACTTTTAGGTTTTCTGATACCTCACAAGAATACTAGACATTAGTACACAGTTCATTACCATCAGGTCAGCATGTACTGATCATGGTTAATTTGAAACTGTGGTAATTCCCAGAATTTCCTCATACTAAACAAATTTACTAACGGTAATTCTCTATGAATTTTATAATGTATACTTATCTGGTATAAAGAATATAAAACTAGTGTCATCTGGTCACAAAGCATGTGTCATCGTACATGTGCAAATTTACCATCAGGAAATTAGACTTCTCCACCTATGCCTTCTCGGGAAATGCCAGCCATTTATACATTAATCTAGGTCACAATGTTTATTTTCATGCCAAAAGTTAGGTGTCCTTCAGTGCAAGAATTTTTTTGGGCAAGGGCGGTATGAGATCCTTTTACTTTGGCCTAAAAAGTACAGTCCAGCAAGTTCTCTAAGGGCTTGTTTACACGACCGTGCTGTTTTTTGCAGTCCGCAAAAAACTGATGCCGCTCGTGTGCCTTCCGCAATTTGCGGAAAGGAACAGGAGGCCCATTATAGAAATGCCTATTCTTGTCCGCAAAACGGACAAGAATAAGACAGGACTCATAATTTTTGCAGGCCCATGGGACAGAGCAACGGATGCGGACGTGCTTTCCGCATCTTTTGCGGACCCTTTGAAATTAATGGTTCCGTATAAGGAACGCAGCAAACGGCCCGTATACGGAACGCAAAATACGTTCGTGTGAACGAGCCCTAAGGAACAGACTAAACTTTTTTCATGCATGACGCAGTTTTCTATAAGTTACTTCAACTTTAAAGTGCACCCGTCGTATCATATAACTTTTGACATGTCATAGTGACATATCTGAAGTTTTGATCGGCGGGGGGTCTGGTTGTGGAGACCCGTACCAATAGCTGAAACTTAGAGCCATACATGCTCATCTGAGTTCTGTGCTCCCACGGCTCTCCTTGGAGAGTGAGAGGTGTACAGGTGTGTGGAATATCATACCTGTCAGCAGTACCCCATTTGTATCTGTCTATACTCAGGATTGTTCAAAGCCAACTAATCTCTGTCTCTGTTTGCTGCATGAAGCCACTATTTCGGGGAGCTATATGTAGACTATGCAGCTAGTATTGAACTGTATGAAATCTGTATTCACTGAGCTTCTCCTTGTAGGGGTTGCAGGTAGTCACTATGAAAAAGACAGCCCCCCCCCCCACCACACCAACACCACCACCACACATCCCCACCACCACCACCACAGGACCCACAGAAGTGGCATGTCCAGTCTTCATAGTATATAGTCTATATCAGGCATGCCACTAGTATTTACTGACTAATGCACTAAATGCAAGGCAAATAAAACAGCAGATGAACAAATCATGACAGATCCACCTTAACAGGGTTGTGCCATCTGGGACTTTGATGGCATATAGGTCAGATAGGTACAGGTCCCACTCCAAAATGAGTCCCCAAATTGAAGGAGAGAACACCACGCATCTCTATTAATTTCTATGGGCTTTCCAAAAACAGCCGAACAAGCCGACACACAACATGTGGATTACACAGCAGAAAATGCCAATTTTCCACAGCAAATTTAGCGTATTTTACCTATGTGAGCACAGTTTATCAGTATCGGTATCTTATTTTATGGATATGCTTGAACAATGTTAAGCTAAGATAATTAATTACAAATAGGGATGAGCGAACTTGTGTTTCAAGTTCGGCGTGCAAGGTTTGGGTTATCTAAGAATTATGGTCCGTGGTAGCGGAATCCATAACGGAATTCTTAGATAACCCGAACCTTGTACGCTGAACTTGAAACACATGTTCACTCATCCTTAATTATTACAAACACTGGAATTCATTCTATGTGTTATCTGCTATAATATTCCATAGAGTCAGATTAATGGCTACTTACCAGACAACTCAAGTGAACTTTTGTCAATGTCAAATTGGGAGTTGGAAGCATCAATGAGATTGTCTGCAAATATATTCTCAACAGATTCTGATGAAAATGCTTTGTCCTCAGCAACTTGAAATAGGATCACAAACTGTGGTATAATACTCCCAGGTCTGCAAAGCATTATTCAAGCATTATTCATTATTAACAAGAACAGACTTTCAAAAAGAAAAATACAACATCATTCAAAATTCACCTTAACGCAAAATAGCATTTGCTTTCAAATTAAACAGAAACGTTGCTTGTTCACACCAACACCACACAGTCTCCTGGACCAAGAAAAGCCTCATTCACACGTCAGGGTTTGGTCAGTGATTTCCATCAGTAAGGGCTCATGCACACGACCGTATTGCTTTTTCAGTGTTTTGCGGTCCAGTTTTTACAGATTCGTTGTTCCGTTTTTTGTTTCCGCTGTGTTTCCGTTTCCTTTCCGTTTTTCCGTATGCCTTATACATTATACAGTAATTACATAGGAAAATATTGGGCTGGGCATAACATTTTCAATAGATGGTTCAGCAAAAACGGAACAGATACGGAAGACATACAGATGCATTTCAGTATTTGTTCCGTTTTTTTTGGGGACCCATTGACTTGAATGGAGCCAAGCACCGTGATTTGCGGACAAGAATAGGACATGTTCTATCTTTTCACGGTACGGAAATACGGAAATACTGAAACGGAATGCACACGGAGACACTTCAGTTTTTTTTGCTGAACCATTGAAATGAATGGTTCAGTATATGTACCGCATACTGAACTACAAAAACGGCCAATATACTGAACGCAAAATACTGTCATGTGCATGAGCCCTAATTGTGAGCCAAAACTAGGATTAGGCTGCATTCACACGTCCGTGGTGTGTTGCGGCCCCGCAAATTGCGGTTCCGCAACACACCAGCCCGGCACCCCCATAGAAATGCCTATTCTTGTCCGCAAGCTGCGGACAAGAATAGGACAAGCTCTATCTTTTTGCGGAGCAGCGGACCCAAAGATCGGGGCCGCGCACCGCAAATGCGGATGCGGACAGCACACTGTGTGCTGTCCGCATCCATTCCGTCCCCATAGAGAATGAATGGGTCCGCACCCGTTCCGCAAAATTGCGGAATGGATGCAGACCCATTTTGCGGACGTGTGAATGGAGCCTTAGTGCGTCCACAAACATAAGGTATAAGGCATCTTGCACACGAACGTTGTGCATCTGTTCCGTGCATTGGGGACAGCAATTTGCGGTCCCAATGCATGGGCAACGTCCTTGCGGTGGCCAGGACCGATTGAGACCCATTTAACTTGAATGGGTCCGTGATCCGTCTGCACCACAAAAAAATAGAACAAGTTACATTTTTTTGCGGTGCAGAGGCACGGACGGAAACACCACGGAAGTACCCTGTTCTCCTCTGTTCTACTCTGCTTCCGTGGGGTTCTGATCCGTGCTTCCGTTCTGCATCGCAGTGATTTAAGTGAATGGGTCCGCATCCGTGATGCGGAGTGCACATTGGCCGGTGCCCGTGTATTGCAGAACTGCCGTATGCGGCCCGCAATATGGCCATGGGCACACAACGTTTGTGTGCAAGAGGCCTAAGGGAAAGAACTGCACCTGTTCTGTGTTTAGAGCCACACCTGGTTTCGGTTCACAGACTCTGATCAAAACACTGACATGGGAATAAGGGCTCATGCACACGACCGTTGTTGTTTTGCAGTACGTTTTTCACTGATCCGTTGTTCCGTATCTGAGTTATTTTTTTCTCTGATTTAAGTCCTCTTCCGTTCCGTTATTCCACAAATCATATCAGTATGGTTTTCGTATGCGATCCTTTTTTGCGGATCAGAAACAGAATCAGTAACTTATTAGTCACCAAACACAGGAGCAATATGGGCTGGGCATAGCATTTCTACTGTATGGATCCGCAAAATACAGATGAAATACGGATGACATACGGATGTGTTCCGTATTTTTTGCGGACTCATTGACTTGAATGGGGTCTCAGATCGTGATTTGCGGACAATAATAGGACATGCACTACCTTTTTGCGGAACGGAAATACGTAAACGAAATGCACACCGCATACGGTCCGCAAAAAAAACGGAACGGAAGCGGAAAGAAAATACGTTTGTGTGCATGAGCCCTTACGTACAAGGATAGGACTGTTCCGTTTCGCAAAATGCAGAACACACAAGGCCGGTATCTGTGTTTTGAGGATCTGCAATTTGTGGACTGCAAAACAAGCTACGGTCATGTGCATGAGCCCTTAGTCTGAAGTTTAACTATGAAAGTTCATTTTAACTGACCAATGATAGACCATTATCGTCTAAAAAGAAGTCTGCCATGTTTAACCCCTTCAGAACCTTGCGATTTTCCATTTTTGCATGTCCATTTTTTACTCCCTGCCTTCCCAAAGCCATGCCTTTTTATTTTTCCATTCCATAAACAACAAATGAGGGCTTGGTTTTTGTGGGACATCTTGTACATTCTAATGACACCATTTACTATTGCATGCAATGTAGTGGGAAACTGGAAAAAAAGGCCAAATGTTGTGGAATTTTAAAAACACACAATTCCAAAAATATTTTATGTTTTTGTTTTTACTGCATTAGGGTACTTTCACATGAGCGTTATTCTTTTCTGGTATTGAGTTCCGTCCTAAGGGCTCAATACTGGAAAAAAACTGATCAGTTTTATCCTAATGCATTCTGAATGGAGAGCATTCCATTCAGTATGCATCAGTTCAGTCCCTCTTATGGTATTTGGCCGGAGAAAATACCGTAGCATGCTGCAGTATTCTCTCCGTCCAAAATTCCGGAACACTTGCCAGAATGGCGGATCCGGCATTAATTTCCATTGAAATGTATTAGTGCTGGATCCGGCATTAAAATTGCTGCATTGACGGATATGGTCTTCCGGACTGCGTATGCGCAGACCTTTAAAAAAGTTTAAATAATAAATACCAGATCCATTTTTCCAGATGACACCGGAGAGACGGATCTGGTATTTCAATGCATTTGTCAGACGGATACGCATCCGGATCCATCTACAAATGATATCCGTTTGCATACAGATTTCCGGATCCGGCAGGCAGGCAGTTCCAGAGACGGAACTGCCTGCCGGATCCTCACAACGCAAGTGTGAAAGTACCCTTACCTATGCGATAAAACTGATCTATTACCTTCATTTTCCCGGTCAGTACGATTATAGCAATACCGCAGTTATATAGTTTTTTGTGTTTTAATACATGTCAGCAGATTTGTACCTATGAAACTGGCTGACTTGTTACATGTGCGCTTGACAGCTGAAGGCATCTGTATAGTAATGTCGAAATGACAGTATTATACTCTGCAATACAAGAGCATAGCAGAGTATAAGGCCCCTTTCACACGGGCGAGTTTTCCGCGCAGGTGCAATGTGTGAGTTGAACGCATTGCACCCGCACTAAATCAGGACCCATTTATTTCTATGGGGCTGTTCACATGAGCGGTGATTTTCACACATCACTTGTGCGTTGCGTGAAAATCGCAGCAAGCTCTATTTTGTGCATTTTTCACGCAACTCAGGCCCCATAGAAGTGAATGGGGCTGCGTGAAAATCGCAAGCATCCGCAAGCAAGTGCGGATGCGGTGCGATTTTCATGCACGGTTGCTAGGTGACGATCGGGATGGGGACCCGATCTTTATTATTTTCCCTTATAACATGGTTATAAGGGAAAATAATAGCATTCTGAATACAGAATGCATAGTAAAATAGCGCTGGAGGGGTTAAAAAAATAAATAAAATAATTAAACTCACCTTAATCCAATTGCTCGCGCAGCCGGCATTTCCTTCTGTCTTCTTCTTTGCTATGTACAGGAAAAGGACCTGTGGTGACGTCACTCCGGTCATCACATGGTCCATCACACGATCCATCACCATGGTAAAAGATCATGTGATGACCGGAGTGACGTCACCACAGGTCCTTTTCCTGTACACAGCAAAGAAGAGAAGCCGGGCTGCGTGAGCCAGTGGATTAAGGTGAGTTAAAAATTTTTTTACAATTTTTTAACCCCTCCAGCGCTATTGTACTATGCATTCTGTATTATAACCATGTTATAAGGGAAAATAATACAATCTACAGCACACCGATCCCAAGCAGTTCGGGTTTGGGTACCAAACATGCCGATTTTTTTCACGCGCGTGCAAAACGCATTACAATGTTTTGCACTCGCGCAGAAAAATCACGCATGTTCCCGCAACGCACCCGCACCTTTTCCCGCAACGCCCGTGTGAAAGAGGCCTAATACAGCCACCAGCCCCACTGGATCTTAAATGCAAACTTGTGAAAATGAAAATAATAAACAAAAAAAAAATAATACCAAATTTTAAAAAATATATACAAAATAATAAGAAATGTAAAAAAAATAAAAATTATCGGCTCATTTATAAGAGATTTAAAATGAAAAAAAAAACAAGCAAAACAAAACACATAATTGGTTTCGCCGAGCCCGTAATGACCTGATCTATAAAATGATCATGGAACTTATCACACGTAGTGATCGCTGTTTTTTTTAAAAAAAAAACTATGGCGAAGTTGCTTTAATTTTCGCCTCACCTCCCAAAATTTTTTAATAAAAAGTGATCAAAAAGTCATATGTATCTCAGAATGATACCAATAAAAACTACAGCCCATCCTACAAAAAATAAACTCTCACACAACTATGGTGACAGAAAAATAAATAAGTTATGGGTCTTAAATATGTTGATGGAAAAATAAAGATTTTTAATAACAAAGTGATTTTAAGATATAAAAATAATAAAACATCAAAAAACAATACAAATTTTCAATCGCCATAACCGTATCAACACACAGAATAAAATTATCCTATCAAATGTACAACATGGAGAACCCCCATAAAAAATAAAAACAGACAGAATTGCAAATTTTGCCCACTTCACCTTCTAAAAAAATGAAATAGAAAGCTATCAAAAAGTCATATCACATACATCAATTAAAAGTACAGATCACCCCGCAAAAAGTAAGCCCTCTTTCAGCTCTGTATACATAAATGCAAAAAAGTTATAGGGGCCAGAACATGGCGACTAAAGGAAAAAAATGTTTCCAAGTTTTTTTTTTCCAGTATTTGGTATCGTCAGATTTGTACTGACCTGGAGAATGAAAGCAACTGGTCAGTTTTATCGCATATGGATATATAAAATTAAAAAAGAAAAACTTAAAACTATGGCGGAATTGCTATTTTTTTTTTCAAATTCCAAAGTATTTGGATTTTTTTCCTGCTTCCCACTACATCATACAGTTGTGTTCAAAATTATTCAACCCCCACTGAAATTGAGTGTTTTGGCCAGTTTGACATTGATTTTGATCATTTCAGTCATCTTGTTTCCAATTAAATCAAAGAGGCACTTGTAAGTCAGACAAATATAACATAACATTTATAATGAAATAACCACAAATGTCTTTTCTGTGCTCACATCATTATCAGTTTTATTCAACCCCCAAGTGACATTCAATCTTAGTACTTAGTACAACATCCTTTTCCAGTTATAACAGCTTTTAAACGTGAAGCATAGCTTGACACAAGTGTCTTGCAGCGATCTACGGGTATCTTTGCCCATTCTTCATGGGCAAAAGCCTCCAGTTCAGTCACATTCTTAGGCTTGCGAGCTGCAACTGCTTTCTTTAAGTCCCACCAGAGGTTCTCAATCGGATTTAAGTCTGGTGACTGCAATGGCCACTTCAAAATGTTCCAGCCTTTAATCTGCAACCATGCTCTAGTGGACTTGGAGGTATGCTTGGGATCATTGTCCTGTTGAAAGGTCCAACGTCTCTCAAGCCTCAGGTTTGTGACGGACTGCATCACATTTTCATCCAATATCTCCTGGTACTGAAGAGAATTCATGGTACCTTGCACACGTTGAAGCTTCCCTGTACCTGTAGAAGCAAAACAGCCCCAAAGCATGATTGACCCCCCGCCATGCTTCACAGTAGGCAAGGTGTTCTTTTCTTCATAGGCCTTGTTCTTCCTCCTCCAAACATAGCGTTGATCCATGGGCCCAAACAGTTCTAATTTTGTTTCATCAGTCCACAGAACACTATCCCAAAACTTTTGTGGTTTGTCCACATGACTTTTGGCATACTGCACTCTTCTTATTCTTTGGAGACAGCAAGGGGGTGCGCCTGGGAGTTCTGGCATGGAGGCCTTCATTACGCAGTGTGCGCCTTATTGTCTGAGCTGAAACTACAGTACCCACATCTGACAAATCTTTTTTCAGTTTCTCAGCAGTCACACTGGGATTTTTCTCCACTTTGCGCTTCAGGTAGCGCACAGCAGTCGAAGTCAGCATCTTCTTTCTGCCACGACCAGGTAGCGTTTCAACAGTGCCCTTTGCCTTGAATTTGCGAATGATGCTTCCTATGGTGTCTCTTGGTATGTTTAACATCTTTGCAATCTTCTTATAGCCATTGCCCTTCCTGTGAAGAGAAATCACCCCTTCTCTTGTCTTCCTGGACCATTCTCTTGACTTCACCATGTTTGTAAACACACCATTAAATATCTAGAAGGAGCTGAGTATCACAGTCCTTTTAAATCTGCCTAATTGGTGCTTATTATGCTTGATTGCTGCTCCTTGACATCCACAGGTGTTTTCAATACCTGATCGAAAACACTTGAATGAACCTCTGTTCTTAAGAGTGGTAGTCTTTAAGGGGTTGAATAATTGTGTCAATGAAGAAATCACAAAAAAACATTTAATACTGTATTACAAAAACAATTGATGTCATTTTAGTTGCATTTGGTTCTTTAAAAAGTCCTTGTAAGATTTCATTCTGAACATAATTACAAATGTACACTAAATTCCCTAAAACCCTTTACAGCATTGGGGGTTGAATAATTTTGAACACAACTGTATGCAGTATTACCTGGTAGCATTGGAAATTACAACTTGTCCCCCAAAAAGTCCTTATATGGCTATGTGAATGGAAAAAAAAAAAAGTTCTGACTCTGGGAAGGTAGGCAGCTCAAAACGAAATCGCAAAAATAAAAAAATAAAAATAAAACTATGGTGTAGAAAGGGTTAATACATAGAAATTCAAAATTAGAAAAATTCTATTTTTTCCAAATTTTCTGTAAATTTTAGATTTTTTATAATATAAAGGTAAAACAAATTGACCCAAATTTACCCCTAACATGAAGCAAACAATGTCAGAATGGTTTGAGTGATGGCTAACTTCTGACACTCCAGCTGTGGTAAAACTACAACTCCCAGCATGCTCCATTCATTTCTATGGAGTTTTGAGAACAGCCAAGCAAGTGTACATATTGGCAATTGTAATTTTACCATAGCTAGAGTGTCGGAGGTTAGCCAACACAGGGCCACCGCTGGGATAAGTAAAAGCATTCCATTGTTATTAGCACATAAAGTGACACATAGGGGTTAATGATCTACATGTGAACTACAATTGGGTTTATAAATAGGATTCGGATATAGTCCATCGCGCAACACATATGCGCCTGCTTGTAAATAAGGCATATAGGTAGACTTACAAACCGGGCCTACATCAGTTGCCAGCAGATATAAGCCTGATTTATGAACGCTCCAAGCATTATACTGTATATATATATATATATATATATATATATATATATTTAGACTCCGAACACAGGTCTAAAACACTTCTAAAATGGAACTGCCATAATAAATGACCCCTTTCGTTTACAATATCTCCTCCATAGCACACTAAAATGTATGTGCTTCTTTGAGGCCTTGAAAATCTTGCTGCAAATAACACAAGACTTGCTTTGTCTCACGTCTATGACGTTATATTTCGGTTATACGCATAAATTACTGTTTCAAAATCCGAAGCTGAGCTCGGCTTCGTTAATGAGATTTTGAAACAGTATTTTATATAATTTATATGCGCATAACGAAAGTATAACGTCATAGATGCCTCAGCGGAGCCCACACATTTTAGTGCGCTACGGAGGAGATATTATAATCAAAGTTTTCAAACGAATCGGGTGCGGATAGAGCAATCTGAACCTGATTCGCTCAATCCTAATTGCTATCATAGGACTAGTGACCACAGTTATACAGACCAAGAAACCTGGACATATGTAGTAGCATATTTTTAAGATGCCCATACCCCTTCAACTTCTCTCCTGACTCTCCCATACACATACGCATTTAGTTTAGGCCAAGTGCGTATGTGTTTTCAATGATGAGAGAGGAAAAAGCCGCTGCCAGTCATCTTTGGAGATGACTTATCTACTGGCAGCCCTCTTTGTTTTCTAGAAATGTACATTTCAAGCTTACTTGAAAGCCATCTTTCCTTTTTGTAATAGATTGCAGTTTTGCCAGTATATTACAGAAACACAGTCCATAGATAGTATATGCCAATGTTCTCCGACAATTTTTTTTATTCTCTGACCTGTTAGAAAGGTACATGATGCAAACTGTAATGAAGTTAATCTTCTTACCAGTGGCTGTATTTGTGAGTTATCCCCTTCTTTCTGATCCTCAGCTGTGTCATGTGACCAGCAATCAGACTTTCCAAATAACACAGCATCTTTTGTGTGGACAGGAAGTCAGTTTTTCTATGTATTCCTATGACAGCCTCAACGTCAGTCTCATAGGAATTAATAGAGAAGTAACTGACTTCCTGTCCTGTGTCAGCTGGAGAGTCAGAGTGTTGGTCACATGACACAGCTGAGGATCAGAAAGAAGGGGATAACTCACAAATACAGTCATTGGTAAGAAGATGACCTTGACTACAATTTACATGCAACATTCTGACAGGTCATAGAATAAAGATTTTTGTGGGAGGGCTACTTTAAAGAATTGTGAAATCGGATGAAAGTGATCAATTGTTGAGTAAAGTAAAGTATTAAATGATCCAACAACAAGCAATAATTGCTTAGTTTGTCGTTCTTACGATTGCTTATGTAGACACCGAAATCATCTAATAATCAAGTATAAACAGGAAGCCCTTACGGCACAGATGATTCCACAGGGGGCGTAGAATGCAACTGTTTGCCTGATAAACAATCTGTTACACAATCGCACTCACAAATCTTTACACAATTCTCTGCGCCTCTGAAGGGTTGTCGTTAATTACTTGACTAACGGCTATTTTACCGCTCAATCAAATCAATTATCTACTCATGTATAGGGGCCTCAACAATCTAGGATATCTTTCAGCTCTGTTTCTTTATCTCTGGAAATTTGGAATCGCTTACCTAAAGCTGATTACTTTGGACATATTGTATTGAGTCTTCAGCTCTGAGTTCTTAAACGTTTCTTCTAACTATGACCATAAAAAGAAGAAATGTTAATATAAAAAAAATACATATTTAAAGAGGTTGTATGAAATTAGACAAACATGGCAACCTCTTCCAGAAATTGTGCCTCATTTGATCATAGGCTGTGTCTGGTACTGCAGCTCAGCCTCAAGCATTTGGATGCTAGAGTCAATATTGCTCGACCAAGTGTGTCCACTCCAAGTGTTTCAGCTATTACTGGCTATAGATCCATATACAACAGGTAAGTGGTCCATAAGCCATTATTGTATACTTACAATTACTACAGTTTCTGCTGCTAGCATTCTGTATTGAAAGCTGCCTCTGTCTTTGTAAGTGTCATTGTAGTTTCGGTTAACTATTCGGAATGAACCTCTGAAATAATGAGGATGATGACTGGGCTCAGAACTTTGTTTAACTGTTCAAGAAAAAATGTGAAACCAGCAATAAATATTGATTCTAAATGATCATTACAGTAGATTTTTATAGCGAAAGACAAATTAACTTCCAGTCCCCATCTGTTAATTCTGCACAGACAGGGCCATGTGGACAACGACAGCAGCCAATGACCGGCCTCAGGGGTGATGTGTCCCCAAGACAGAACGGAGTGGCAGAGAGCAGGTAAGCATACGTACCTTACTATATTGAGAATAGTGTGCTTAGAAAACTAAAACCTAATACTAGACTGTAAAAAACTGTATTGTTTCTGCACAAACAATCAAATATAAACCGTCTCTTAATTGGCTCCTGTTGAGACTCCACCACATCGAATATTCTCTTAACGAATAGTGCAGTTGGTTCATGATATGAGGAGATTTATTCAAATATCAATCGAGAGCAGAGACTATGTGGATTTTTAGTCTTAAAGTCTAGCTCTGTGGGGTCTCAATAGTGAGGTTGAATTATTTGCTTTTGACAACTAAAAGGGTCACATATGTGTATACCCAGACAACTGACATGGATATGCATAACTCCACCCAGGAACCCGGCTAGGACTTATATAGAGGAGCAGTAATGGGAGAATGGTATCTGTGAGGAAGAGAAGTGATACTTCTCAAAACGTGTTGTTTTTTTTTTTCCATTTCAGCTTTCGTAGCTGTGCTTAAGTGAGGTCACCCCGCTCCATACCGGAGCGCGAGCATTAAACAGGAAGCATGCTGCAGGCCGGGGCACGGTTCCATCTGAAAGAAAGAACTAAACTGCCTCTAAAGGACTCCGGGATCGAGCCAAGCCATTGGAGCTTTTACAACAGCTGGACTATCGAAGGAGCAGACCCCGGGAGAAACGAAGGTAGGAGTGATTTATATCACGAACCAACTGCACTATTCATATAGGGAAATATTCGATGTGCTGGAGTCTCAACAGGAGCCAGTTAAGAGATGGTTTATATTTCATAGTTTGCGCAGAAACAATACTGTTTTTTATATTACAATTATTTTAGTCGGTTGCTGTACTGACAGTTTCTTGCAGCACTATCAGTTTGCATTGCGAAATAGCACCAGTGATCACCATTCTTGTTAATAATTTATCCTATTACTGGACTGGATTATTCATAGGCACAATATATGATTATAAAGAAACCAGCAATATGTATTAGCTTTGAAAGCATTAACATTATTCTCAATATGATGAGGGAGAAAAAAAAATATCTGAACCAAGATCTCTACATGTAAGGCTAACTACTTAAAGGGATTTTCCGGGTTCAGAGCTGAACCCAGACATATCACCATTATTACCCAGGCAACCCCTCTGGTATGAGCATCGGAGCATTTTATGCACCAATGCTCTCGCTTGCCCTGGGCTGAATCGCTCAAGACAAGGGCTTTTTCATTAGATCCAGTGACATACCAGGTCTCTGGTAGGTGGACGCTTCTGCCTAGCAGTGAGCCTGGTGATGTTACCAGCACTGATGGGCAGGCTTTAGCGCTGTCCCGTCCTGTAAAACAGCCTAAGGCAGCGGTAAAGCCCGCCCATCAGTGTAGGTGAAGTCACGGAAGCCTCTGCCTAGCAGTGTAAAAAATATAAACAAACAGCATGAAATGCTTCGATGCTCATATCAGAAGGGATGTCTGGGTGAAAAAGGGGATAGTTCCAGGTTCAGCTCTGAACCTGGACAACTTCTTTAATTCCAGGCTACAGACTTAAAGGCTATGTACACCTTCGGGGGTCATTTTTTTTTTACGATTGCATATTAGCATTTTACTCAATTTAGGCTAAAATTATTTAAATTGGTCATTATAAAAAATATTAAGCCATCCTCTCACAAAGGGTTAACTATTTATCTAGTTGTGTGAATGGTACTTTCGCCTTGTGCGTCATCTAGTAAACCTTATCTCTAAACTACTAAAAGGACATAAACACTTATTTAAAGGTACCTGTATGGTTGTGCAATGAATGAGTCGTTTCTTAGTGTAGTGAACATTTCAACAATGACCCTTTAGACACGCCGATTATCATTCACAAAATCGTAATTTCGATCTCATATTCCATCATTTGTAATGCAGACAGTTGCATTTACACAAAGTGATAACTTGAGTTGCGTACTTAAACACACTAACGGTCTAATTCTCTGTAATTGTGCATGCAGTTAACGATTCTTGTTTACATGTATGAAATTGTTAACTTCCAACGATGATTTTTGTGCCCACACAAAGGATCGAATCAACGAGAAATCTACCGATTGTCAGTTGTTGCTCTATCGTTCATTGCTTTTAGGCTACTTTCACACTAGCGTTCGGGGCTCCGCTTGTGAGCTCCGTTTGAAGGCTCTCACAAGCGGCCCCGAACGGATCCGTCCAGCCCTAATGCATTCTGAGTGGATGCGGATCCGCTCAGAATGCATCAGTCTGGCACCGTTTGTCCTCCTCAGCAGGCGGACACCTGAACGCAGCTTGCAGCGTTCGGGTGTCCGCCTGGCCGTGCGGAGGCAAACGGATCCGTCCAGACTTACAATGTAAGTCAATGGGGACGGATCCGTTTGAAGTTGACACAGTATGGCTCAATTTTCAAACGGATCCGTCCCCTATTGACTTTTTTATGTAAAGTCAAAACGGATCCGTTTGCATTATCATGAACAAAAAAAAAAAAAATTATTATTATTATTATTTTTTTTTTTTGTTTTCATGGTAATGCAAACGGATCCGTTCTGAACGGATCTAAGCGTTTGCATTATAGGTGCGGATCCGTCTGTGCAGATACCAGATGGATCCGCACCTAACGCAGGTGTGAAAGTAGCCTTACACTGCTCAATATTGTGTAGTTTCGCTCGATTTAATGATAATTTGCATGATAATCACCTTGTGTAAATGTACCTTAAGCCACATTCTTATCAGTAAGATAAGAATTGAGCTATAATGAGCGTTTAGGAGGTCAGAGTTAAGAAGCCATCGACTGAGCTGCCTGATGGAACAAAGTGAAAACGCAGAGCCTGCTGCTAGAGAAACTCAAGGCTGTTCAGAGACAGAGGTTAATTTTTTTTTTATAAAGACCAACTTAAAATAGGTTTTTAGCTCAAAATGAGTACAATGCAATAATAAAAAATTGCCCCAAAGGTGAACATAGCCTTTAACATATTGAGGACTGTGATTGTTTCTATACTTAGAAACTAACACATATTACCGGTTTGATTATACTGCATTTTTGAGACTATAAGACGCACTTTTGCACCCCCAAAATGGGGGAAAAGTGGCAGTGCGTCTTATAGTTTGAATGCTGGTGACCTCTTTCAAGCAAGTGGGAGGCACGGAAAGGTGAGGGCACCACTGCACTGGCTGTACTCACCTCCCCTGGTCTTCTTTTGGGTTCCGCACATGTTGTAGTTTTATTCTGGCTGCCTCTCGGCATGTTTGCCGCGCTGCCGCCGAAACTCCGGCCCGTCCCCATTATAGTCAATGGGGCCAGAGCGGTAGTCCAGGGGCACGCTAGTGTGAAAGTACCCTTAAATGTATTTTATTGGGATTTTATGTGATAGACGAAGTAAAAAGAAAATGATACATGGTTTTCCAAAGTTTTAATTCAGATTTTGTATTCAGTCCCCCTGAGTCAGTACTACAGGGTCTCAACAAATGTTCACCCTTAGCACATGTTAAGGCACCTCACAACTTCAATTATTTTCAAATGGTCCAAAAGACCAATAACGCCTTTTTGTTCCAAGTGCTACTATCTACTTGTTAAAACGTAACATTTATTGAATCCATGTTATAAATATCTCCTAACTGAATAAAATTGTTTAAAAATATTGCAGTGAATGCTAACAAAGCGATTTCTGAGGAAGTCCACAATCATGCGCAGGAGCCCTAGGGAGGAAGAAGGCCGAACGTAAGGTAGAACGTCAGCAAGAAGGAGGAGAGAGAAGGATGGGACCGCTACAATCAGCGCTCCCGTAGCTATCTTCAAAAGCTCACGTAATAACACAGAGGCCAGCGATATGCTAGCTACATGAGTAACGCCAGTATCAGAGGGTTTAAGAGACTTTTCCCGCCCTTTCAAACATACTCTGCCCAAATCCCTTGAGGATGCCAGATCAGCTGGCAAAACATGTCGGGGGGCAGCGTTTGAGTTTAAACAGCAGGTGCACATAGATATAAGAATCTAGCAAACGGTCCATAAGAAATATAACATAGCGCAGGAATAGAAGATGAATGAGCCCACAATAGCGCGCTGAAAAGGCTCACTATATCCCTCAGCTAGTGAAATTACACTGTGACGCAAACAGTGTTAGAAATATATACAGAAACAAAGTAACTATGTGACACAGCTGATATTTTTAACCCCTTCAGGACCCTGCCATTTTTCACCTTACCAGGGCATTTTTTGCAAATCTAACATGTGTAATTTTATGTAGTGATAACTTTAAAACACTTTTACTTATCTAGGCCATTCTGAGAATGTTTTCTTGTCACATATTGTACTTCATGACAGTGGTAAAATTGAGTTAAATTATTTTTTTTATTTATACAAAAATTTACAAAACATTTAGAAAAGTTAGCAAATTTCCAAATTTCAATTTCTCTACTTTTATAATAGATAGTAATACTTGGCTTGGATAGTAGTAATGGCTTTTTTGCCACTTTTTTTTATGGTATTCACCTGAGGGGTTAGGTCATGTGATATTTTTATAGAGCAGGTTATTACGGACGCGGCAATACCTAATATGTCTACTTTATTTTATTTATGTACGTTTTACACAATGATATCATTTTTTAAACAAAAAAAAACTATGTTTTAGTGTTTCCATAGTCTGAGAGCCATAGTTTTTTCAGTTTTTGGGCGATTGTCTTAGGCAGGGTATGATTTTTGCATGATGAGATGACGGTTTGATTGGCACTATTTTGGGGTGCATATAACATTTTGATCGCCTGCTATTACATTTTTTGTGATGTAAGGTGTCAAAAAAATTGCTTTTTTTACACCGTTTTTATTTTTATTTTTTTACGGTGGTCACCTGAGGGGTTAGGTCATGTTGTATTTTCATAGAGCAGGTTGTTACGGACGCGGCAATACCTAATACATATACTTTTTTAAATTTACTTAAGTTTTACATAATAACGGCATTTTTGAAACCAAAAAAACTGTTTTAGTGTCTCCATATTCAGAGCCATATTTTTTTTTTTTTTTTGGCGATTGTCTTAGATAGGGTCTCATTTTCTGCGGGATGAGGTGACGGTGGTACTATTTAAGGTGACCAATTTTTTTTTTATTTAGCACAGTTTTAACTTTATTTTTTTGATGATGTTCACCTGAGGGGTTAGATCATGTGATAGTTTTATAGAGCCGGTCGATACGGATGCGGCGATACCTAATATGTGTACTTTTATTTTTTCCCCTATTTTTTACAACTTTTTTTCCCTTTATTTTGGCAAAATTATATTATTTTTTTTTTTAACTTGAAACAAATGTTTTTGGGGGGAAACTTTTTTTCACTTTATTTTTTGTCCCACTCTGGGACTTCAACTTTTGAGGGTCTGATCCCCTTTACAGTGCATGTATTGTCATGTAATGCATTGGCTGTAAGTGTATTACTGAATGTAATACACTTACAGCTTCCTGCCTGTGAGATCCAGGAGGCTGGATCTCACAGGCTCTCCCAGAAGGCAGCCATAATGCCTAAGGAAGGCATCGTGCTGCCTTCCATGCCATTGGGTCCCCGTCACAGCAGCACGGGGACCCGATGGCAGCTCCGATACCCGCAAGAACATGGCATGTGCCGCGGTCAGAGCTGACCTTGGCACATCAAGGGTTAATGCGCCGGCAGGGTTAATGCGCAGGCGCATGCAGCAGTGACTGCCGGACCCCTGCCGCGGATCGGGCGGGCGCATCTCCTGCACCTGGCCGATCACAGCGCCGTACATGTACGGCGCTGGTCCTTAAGTCACGGACATCTGCGCCGTACATGTATGGCGCAGGTCCTCTATGGGTTAAACAATTTTATTTAGTCAGGAGATATTTATAACATGGATTTAATAAATGTTACGTTTTAACAAGTAGATAGTAACGCATGGAACAAAAAGGCGTTATTGGTCCTATAGACCATTTGGAAATAATTGAAATACTACAGGGTGGCCCACAAAAAGTAGCCTGCCTCCAATATCTCCAAATCAAACTTCCTAATAGTAAATCTGTCTTACTTGTCCATAGCAACCAACCAGAGCTCAGATTTCATTTTTTCAGAGCCCTGTAGGAACTGAAAGCTGAGCTCTGATTGGTTGCTATGGACAACTAAAACAGATCTGCTATTAGGCAGTTTTATTTGCAGATATTGGAGACGGGCTACTTTTTTGTGGCCATCCTGTATGTAGGACCACCTTTTTCTGAAATTACAGCTGCAGGTCTTTGGGGGTATGTCTCTATCACCTGTGCACATCTAGATGCAAAATTTTTTGCCTATTCTTCTTTGCAAAATAGCTGAAGCTCAGTTAGATTGGATGGAGAGCGTCTGTGAACAGCAATTTTTTCAAGGCTTGCCACAGATTCTCAATGGGATTTAGGTCTGTACTTTGACTGGGCCATTCTAACACATGAATGTGCTTTGATCTAAACCATTCCATTGTAGCTCTGGCTATATGTTTAGGGTCGTTGTCCTGCTGGAAGATGTCTGCGCATGCTCAGACCGCAAAAAATGTGAAAAAAATAAATGCCGGATCCGTTTTTCCGGATGACACCGGAGAGACGGACGGCATTTTAATGCATTTGTCATACGGTTTAGGATCCTGATCCGTCTGACAAATGCCATCAGTTTGCATGTGTTTTGACGGATCCGGCAGGCAGTTTCGGCGACGGAACTGCTTACCGGAATCCTCTGCTGCAAGTGTGAAAGTACCCTAAAAATGTCTTTCTTCATAATGTCTTTCTTCATAAAGGCAAGATTTGTAGAGTACATGACTAATAGTTGTCCTTGTGGACAGATTCTCCCACCCGAGCTGTGGATCTCTGCAGCTCCTCCAGAGTGACAATGGGCCTCTTGGCTGCTTCTCTAATTAGTGTTCTCCTTGCCTGGGCTGTCAGTTTAGGTGGACATGTATTGGTAGGTTTGCAGTTGTGCCATACTCCTTCCATTTTCGGATGATGGATTGAACAGTGCTCTGTGAGATGTTCAGCGCTTGGGATATTTTTTTATAACCTAACCCTGCTTTACACTTCTCTACAACTTTATCCCTGACCTGTCTGGTGTGTTTCATGATGCTGTTTGATCACTAATGTTCACTAACAAACCTCTGAGGCCTTCACAGGACAGCTGTAGTTATACTGAGAATAAAGTACATACAGGTGGACTCTATTTACTAGTTAGGTGACTTCTGAAGGCAATTGGTCACACTGGATTTTATTTGGGGGTATCAGAGAATAGGGGGCTTAATATAAATGCACGCCACACTTTCCAGATTTCTATTTTTTTAAAATTTTGAAAACCATGTCTTATTTTCTTTTCACTTCACACATACTTTGTGTTTGTCTATCACATAAAATCCCCCAAAAATACATTTACGTTTGTCGGTGTAACAAAGAAATATGGAAAGTTCAAAGGGCATGTATACTTTTTCAAGGCACTGCATGTACACCACTGTCTCTTGACCCTTGAAATGAGAACTTTTCTTAAATTAATTCTTTTATTCTAATAAAAGCTTAGAAAATAGCAAAATAAAACGAGTAAGCTAATAATTTTGTTATTAATATTCTTACCAATGACCATATCTATCACAATGGCGGCAACCATAGCTCCAATGATAATAATGGTGGCCACACTAATGACAGTTATCGCAATTATCTTGCGGTGACAAGGAGACTTTGGTGGTACATCCGATTCAGGAATCCTAGAAAATACATAGTTCTGTGTTCAGTAAAATTCTGAAAGGAACTTAAATAAGTTTTAGGGGGTTTCCATGACTTTCTGGGTGTTGGACTCCAACAGATCTGATATTGATTACCTATCCTCATGATAAGCAATCAATATCTATGTCCTGGAAACCCCCTTTAAAAGAGAATATGTCTAAATAAAGTCCAGCAGTTTGCCTGTTTTGCAATAAATTGTGTTGGTGAACATTAGGACGTATACAATCTGTTGGATCTGTAAGTAGAGAAGTGTGGGGAAAAAGGGAATTACGCACGCTATGCAGCAACTGGAAAAAGAAAGGGGAATGGACTCATGGACTTCATAAGAATTTTTACATACTAGGATACAATGCAGCAGACCAGATGTAACATCCAGTAAACAAGGTGAATTTAACATTGGTTTTCAGCATAAGAATATATCAACCCCAACTTGTAACTGTTTAGTTATCCACATAGCGCATACTGTAACAATTTCTGTATTCTTCACTTCTTCTGTCAGCTAAAATTCTCTGGGGTAAAAAGTGGGATCCTATAAGGGTAGTTCCTGGACTTTCCACCACAATATATGAAAAATACTCATAATTTATGGGCTGCTAACACCGTAAATTATGCTTCATTCTATGTTTCTGGTGTGCTCTGTGTTTTAATTGCTTGCCATTTGCTAAATTTCAGTTTGCTGTCCAAGATTTTTTTTCAAATGTTTAAAATCTGTCCACACTGCCAACCTCCCCTCCCTTCCCAACAATATCAGCTGATTGCATGAGCATTCCAGCAACAAAATTATAATGGCTTAAAGGGGTTAATGCCCCCTATATGTCCGGGCCCCTCACAGAGGTTGTACTTACCTCGCTCCTGCTTTGCATACCGGCACGGCCGCTGTTGCATCTCCCCGTCGAGCGGATGAAAACATCCGAAGTTGGGGGGGGGTGTTAGCCAATAGAGAGACTCGTTCCCGGCGTGGCCTGCTATTGGCTGCCCCCCCATGCCAGATGTTTTCATCCACGCGACGGGGAGATGCAGTGACGGCCATGCCGGTATGAGAAGCGACAAGGGTGCCGGGGAGCTAGGTAAGTAGAACATCTGTGTGGGGCCCGGACATATTGGGGGGGGCATTATAGACCTTTAACCTCTTTAAAGCGTTTCTCTTGGACTTCTATATTGATATATTCTTAGAACAGGTCATCAATATCAGATCAGCAGAGGTCCGACTCCTGGCAAGCCTGCTAATCAGCTGTTTGGCAGTCGCTCCAGCTCTGGAAAGTTTCAACTGCTGCTCCTATTCACTTGAATGAGGGCAGCGTTGCAGTAACCAGCTCTGGCGACTACACGGTGGAGAGGGCTGTTGCTGGCACCGGAGCTGCTGTAGAGAAGCTGATCAGCGGCAGTGCTGGGAGTTGGACCCCCACTGATGTCATATTGATAACCTATACTAAAGATAGGTGATCAGTATACAAATCCTGGAGAACCATTTTAATATCTCAAAGATTTGAACCTGCATCATTTTATTAATAAGGATGGGGTTTTCAGTCTCAAGCAAAAATTGTGAGGGTTTCCAACACAAAACATATTAGAATGTTTTACATAAAACCAGAAAATCCTTTAACAGAAAAAATATGAGTAAAGAGATTAAAACTTATTTAGATGTAGCAGTTTTTGGCAAAATCCACTGCTGCCTACCTAAATGGAGATTCTACTCAGTGGCTGTCCAAAGGCAATCGCAAGGTACTGGTTCCAAGCAGTTGTCAGTTCTGCTGCCTACCAGACATGAGTCACAAAGCCAGTAGAAGGGAGATGCCAGGTGAGCTGAACTATTGATGGCAGCGCAGTGGAAATTGCTGACGATATGTGTCATTTTCACTACGTGAGTCATCGTTTAGCCAGTATTCCGGGTGAAAGAGGGCAGAATTAATCATGGATGAACCGCAGTGTTACATCTTTACAGGAAGAACCATTCCATGCATTGTCATATGACACTTTTATGTTATCATTACGATAAACTGAAAGCTCTAGAACAATATGTCAAATTGTAATGGCATTTACTTATGGAAACAATAAACCAGTACCTTGGAACAATTCAATCACCTGGCAGGTTTTATAGAAGGGATTAAAATGAATCTAATACATGTTTTTGTCTGTGCTATGTACCAACATTGGTGTGGAACCAATGAGGGGATTGGGAACTTAAAGTAGCTCTGGAAAAAACTAAAAGTGACCCCACTTTGTAGTCAGGTCCAAACTGACGGAAGGCAGGGCCAACACCAGGGGCGTAGCTATAGGGCAGGGATGGCTAACCTGTGGCTCTCCAGCTGTTGTAAAACTACCCCACCATGCCCTGCTGTAGGCTGAAAACTGTAGGCAGTCTGGGCATGCTGGGAGTTGTAGTTTTGCAACAGCTGAAGAGCCTCAGGTTGGCCATCCCTGCCATAGAGGAAGCTAGGGAAGTGTCTGCTTTGGGCCCTGAACTCAGAAGGGGCCCACCCAGGAAGAAGACAAAGATTTTATTGTCAGGGCCCCTCTACAGTATTATAAAATGACATGATATACAGAGACATTGTAGTAAATGGACGGAGCGGCTGATGGGCCTCGTCTGAGAGAGTGTTCTTGACTAGTCACAGGAGTGGGGGTTGCACAGGAGGATAAGGTTAAAAACAAGTTGCTGGGGGGCCCCATTCAAAAATTTGCTGTGGGGCTCAGTCATTTCTAGTTATGCCACTGCCCAACACAAGTTGGAGGGGCCAGCAATACCATATTGCAGCACATTATACCACCCCAGCAGATCCAAATACCACAGAGCATCACCAAAGGAGCCTCTCTGTGGTGAGCAGTGCCAGCTGCCACGTTCTGTCCTCCTACTCCATTTGCCTTAGGCCTCATGCACACGACCGTTGTTTGGGTCCGCATCCGAGCTGCCATTTCGGCGGCTCGGATGCGGACGCATTCACTTCAATGGGGCCGCAAAAGATGCGAACAGCACTCCGTGTGCTGTCAGCATCCGTGGCTCCGTTCCGCGGCCATGCTAAAAAAAATAACATGTCCTATTCTTGTCCGAGCTTTGCGGACAAGAATAGGCATTTATATTGCCAGCGCCCGTTCCGTAAATTGCGGAATCCGCGGTTTGTGGAACGGCCGTGTACATGAGGCCTTAGGATGATAATACAGCTGAATTCAGGAGTCAGGAGAGGAGCGTTAGATCATTACTAACCATGGCTGGCAGCCACTAGGAGGGCTCAGGAGGCCCCCTGGGCATCGTCCCACAGGGATGTTTAGATGTAAAGTCTATGGCCAGTCCGCCCATGGCGTTGGTAGACTCTACAATTATGGCATCATGGGGCAGTGCCAGATTTAATAAGGTGATCACTGGCACTGGGAGATCTGGGGCACCATGTAAAACACCCTGGTGCTACAAAGTGCTTAGTTTATCTTTTGCCTAGAATACCATTTGTGATACCATTCCTCATGTTACAATAAGTGTCAACTTAATTTTTTCCAGAGCTGCACACCTCTGGTAACACTTCTCAAAGGGTTCTTAAGGACTGGGCATGTTGAAATCCAATTTGACCTATTCTTGTTCCCCTTCAATGACAGATGTTAGTCAGTCTGCCCCAATCATACTAGCTTGTTTATTGATTGGCTGCATCCAGACTAGATTTCACAGGTCCTGTTCCTTTCCATGGGACATACTACTGCCAAGGTAAATCAACAGTGGGGAGGAAATTTTTTGAAAGGGAACATATCACATTCAACATAGTGTACAGGGAGTGCAGAATTATTAGGCAAGTTGTATTTTTGAGGATTAATTTTATTATTGAACAACAACCATGTTCTCAATGAACCCAAAAAACTCATTAATATCAAAGCTGAATATTTTTGGAAGTAGTTTTTAGTTTGTTTTTAGTTTTAGCTATTTTAGGGGGATATCTGTGTGTGCAGGTGACTATTACTGTGCATAATTATTAGGCAACTTAACAAAAAACAAATATATACACATTTCAATTATTTATTTTTACCAGTGAAACCAATATAACATCTCAACATTCACAAATATACATTTCTGACATTCAAAAACAAAACAAAAACAAATCAGTGACCTATATAGCCACCTTTCTTTGCAAGGACACTCAAAAGCCTGCCATCCATGGATTCTGTCAGTGTTTTGATCTGTTCACCATCAACATTGCGTGCAGCAGCAACCACAGCCTCCCAGACACTGTTCAGAGAGGTCTACTGTTTTCCCTCCTTGTAAATCTCACATTTGATGATGGACCACAGGTTCTCAATGGGGTTCAGATCAGGTGAACAAGGAGGCCATGTCATTAGATTTTCTTCTTTTATACCCTTTCTTGCCAGCCACGCTGTGGAGTACTTGGACGCGTGTGATGGAGCATTGTCCTGCATGAAAATCATGTTTTTCTTGAAGGATGCAGACTTCTTCCTGTACCACTGCTTGAAGAAGGTGTCTTCCAGAAACTGGCAGTAGGACTGGGAGTTGAGCTTGACTCCATCCTCAACCCGAAAAGGCCCCACAAGCTCATCTTTGATGATACCAGCCCAAACCAGTACTCCACCTCCACCTTGCTGGAGCTCTCTGCCCTTTACCAATCCAGCCACGGGCCCATCCATCTGGCCCATCAAGACTCACTCTCATTTCATCAGTCCATAAAACCTTAGAAAAATCAGTCTTGAGATATTTCTTGGCCCAGTCTTGACGTTTCAGCTTGTGTGTCTTGTTCAGTGGTGGTCGTCTTTCAGCCTTTCTTACCTTGGCCATGTCTCTGAGTATTGCACACCTTGTGCTTTTGGGCACTCCAGTGATGTTGCAGCTCTGAAATATGGCCAAACTGGTGGCAAGTGGCATCTTGGCAGCTGCACGCTTGACTTTTCTCAGTTCATGGGCAGTTATTTTGCGCCTTGGTTTTTCCACACGCTTCTTGCGACCCTGTTGACTATTTTGAATGAAACGCTTGATTGTTCGATGATCACGCTTCAGAAGCTTTGCAATTTTAAGAGTGCTGCATCCCTCTGCAAGATATCTCACTATTTTTGACTTTTCTGAGCCTGTCAAGTCCTTCTTTTGACTCATTTTGCCAAAGGAAAGGAAGTTGCCTAATAATTATGCCGCCACATGTGCCTCACTGGTCGGCATCTGAGTACGGTGCTCGTGTGCTGGCAGTTCATGGTCCCTTCGGCGGGGGCCGCAGTTACGGTGATCCTTGGCAGGGCAGTCTGGCGGTACACTTCAGTGCCCTCAGTCAAGGTCTTCAGGGCACATTGCCTGGTCCGGCTCATGGACACTGCGTAATATAACTACTAGGCATGTAGTTACTGCAGGCAGCAGCCCATATCGCACTACATTGTGGCTTCTCATTAGCACACACATAGTAGTTTGCTTATCTTCAGTCAGCGCAAGATAAACATGTAATGGTTGCACATCTAAACTCTAAAAACATGGCTCATAAGAGTTTACCCTATCAGGGTTCTAGGTGGTAACCGCAGTATCTTTAACAGGTCAGTAGGATCATCATCCCACAGCACATATTGCCACTACGTATCTCCTGGCACTTTGTTTCCGGCAGGTAAAAGGAAAAAAAAAAAGAAAGGGGGGAAAGAGGAGGTAGAGGTGATGCAATATGTTGAGTTTCCTTTCTCCCCTTTTTCCCCTTCAACTCACAGCAGTAGGGCGTATCCGCATTGGTTCAGGTAGGTGACACGGGGTCCTTCTTGGGGGCAGGGGTTTGTGTCACGGGCTAGTAGCACGGGGGTGTGGCACATTCTATGCAGGGTATTCTACTCCTGAAAAAAAAAAAAAAAAGGGGAAGACATATATTTCCTTTCATCGTTTGTCATGGCCGTAGGGCACTAAGGTCCTGCCACGGCAGCCCTTGTGTCGTTTGTTACGGGTACTGACGTTCGTGGTCTGTCACCAGTACAGATGCTCGTGGCTTTTTACCAATAGGCATGTGTGGTCTGTCACGGGTGCGGGCACGGGGTCTGTCACGTCTACAGACGCTCAAGGCCTGTGCCGATTGCAGGCGCCTATATTCACAGACGCTCAAATCCGTCGCGACTGCAGACGCTCAGAAGTCTGTCACGACTACAGACGCTCGATAGTCTGTCACGACTACAGACGCTCGATAGTCTGTCACGACTACAGACGCTCAAAGTCTGTCACGACTACAGACGCTCAGAGTCTGTCACGACTACAGACGCTCGGAGTCTCTCACGGCTACAGACTCGTTATAAATCCTGTCACGACTACAGGTCACGACGTAATTATATCTCTTTGGGTAAACCGTGGGTGTGTCAACAGGTTCAGGAGTACGATGCCCGCTTCACTGGGCAGCACAGCATCATGTTAGCAGGCTCAGGTATCACGTGTCCGGTGACACTGGTGTTGGGAGCACGAGAGTCGGTACCCATAGGTAACCACAGTTTCTTTTAGTTAGGATGTCTCAGCAATCTCATGTGGAAGAGAGTGTCGCATCTCATAGTAATGAAGATACCCAATCCGAAAGAGAGGCGGTTCCAGCTCTCAGATCCTGGACTGTGCCGAGGCTCACGGCAGAACTGTTAAGGAGAGGAATTCCTTTTCCAGCGACCGCTAGGAAAGCGGAACTTTACAGGTTGCTGTTCTCAGAACCCCCTGCTTCAGGGGAGGACTCGGTGTCCACGAACACGATACAAAATTCCTTGTCACAACTTCACGCTGTAGTCAATACGATGGCATCTTCTCTGTCCCGCTTTCAGACCAGATTAGAGGCGATGGAAAATACGGCCTCTACTTCAAATGCGGTTGGCCCGAATACTACCGTGCAGTTACTCACCCAGTCTTCAATTGTTGGCTCCCAGGTCAACCCTCTTAATATAGCACCATGTCATTTCATTCCAGCCAATGTGCGTCAAGACATATTAGATGGTAAGGACGTCAACTTAGCTTCCTTGCTCGTAGCCACGCACGAAATGCCGGATAATAAGACCATAGCATGTGGGGAGGTTTCAGTGATCCTGAAGTCCAGAGATGTCAGGCTTAACAGGAAACTCACCGTAGCAGAGTTCGTACTTGCATTTAGCTTATTTAGAGATGTAGTGTGTTCAGTGAGTCCTAATAGAAGAGAGGAGCTGGATCTGTATTTATACAAAGTTGTGGATTTAGCCAACAAATATGGCGGTACGGCGTTTTATGAATATCACAGATCTTTTTCAGCCAAAGCTGCAGCTGCGCAGAGGCAATTTCAGCATACCGTTGACTGGTCCATAGTCGATACTGAGCTGTTTTGCCGGCATTTTGCAGGTCTCAAAGCCCCGGCGTGTAGTAGCTGCGGCTCTTATGCACATGCTACAGATTGGTGTGCTAGTGCCAGGCCAGAACGAGCACAAGCTAGCCATACTCCCCAACCTCCGTTTGCCAGGCTTACAACAGGCATAGACAAGTTAGGGCGCCCGATTAAATACCTTGGGAAAGCACAGATATGTAACAACTTTAACGCCGCAGGTTGTTTTTATAATCATTGTAGGCTGCTGCACTTGTGTACCCTTTGTTTCAGGGCTCATTCTGTCACTGTGTGCCCCCAGAAAGGGCAACATTCAGCGTGACTAAGCGTGGTAGATACGGATTTGCTGGCCATATATTTACTGATGTGGGATGAATTTTTGGCACAGTGGAACGGCGTGTCATTTTTTGTCCCCTCTGTATCCAGTCATTCCCCGATTGTCCACACAGACGCAGCTTCTTCTACCGGGTTCAACGGCCATTTACAAGAAACATTGGATGGCCAGTCCTTGGCCGCCTGAGGTTTTAGCTATTCCAGGCTTTCTACAGTCATCCACCCTTTTTGAGATATATCCTATAGTGGCAGCAGCTCATACGTGGGGTAGTCTGTGGGGTAATCAGACCGTGTTGTTTTTAACAGATAATGCAGCACTGGTGGACATCATGATGAAGGGCAGGTCTGGGTCCAGAGAAATTATGGCATTTCTGAGGAGGTTTGTGTGGTTGTCGTTACAGCATAGGTTCAATTTTGTTTGCACGCATATTCAAGGACAGAGGAATCTTGCTGCAGACGCTCTATCCAGGCTTAATGTTCCATTCTTTTTACAGGTTTCCCCAGGGGCAGATCCGCTACCAACTACGATCCCGCAGCACAACCTGCTAGTCATGCAGTAGCACCACTACTCCTCACTGCCAGATCCCTGGTGGAACAGTCCCTCTCTGTAAATACATTGAAGGTGTACAAGACAGCCTGGTTGTTATTTAACAAGTTCAGAGTCTCACATCTACCACTAGATATGGGACACATAACCTACCTAATGGCTTTTATCGGGTTTTGCCACTCAAATTTGAAGTTAGCTTACAACACAATCAAGCTATATTTAGCAGGAATCCAGCATTACTGTTATCTGGCTCACCCGGAGCAGCCTTCCTTGTTTTCTGCCTATCCCATTAAGGCTATGTTACGAGGTATACAGAAAACCACCTTTCAGAAAACCACGGGCCGTCAGCCATTCACTGGTCCCATGTTTAGGGCAGTCTCTGACATGCTACGTAACTGCCCCTTTGGTCTAGAGACTAGTAGACTAGTAGAAACGGCATTATACCTGTCATTTTTCGGCTTCTTAAGACCCGGAGAACTTACGTGCACAGCCACTTCCACGAAGTTTCTTCGTAAAAAAGATCTAATTCCAGATAGTTCAGGGTTCTTGCTTAATTTAGAACAGTCTAAAGCCGCTCGTCCGGGGGAGATGGTACGTGTCAGGTATTTTCCCACCGGTAATCAGTGGTGTCCAGTCGAAGTCCTAAACCAATGGTTACTTCATATACGTACGTCGTTACCAGACTCGCCATTGCTGCCTCACAACGGCACACCTCTCAGCATTCAGGTTTTCCTGAAGTACGTTAGGGCACTACTTGTCAATGTCAATGTTAACCCAGCTAGCATCACGGGTCACTCATTTCGTATCGGCGCCGCCTGAGCCGCCTCCAAGAACGATGTCCCGGTCCATGTCATCAGGAAACTAGGGAGATGGAAGTCCTCGTCGTACCTTACATGTCATGAAATGTCTGTTGCCTTTCGTAATCTGTTGTCATAATACGTGTTCATTAAAGCGCTAACTACACTAACGTTTGTACTTTTTGGCCACTTTAGGCTACTTTTACGACAGCAGTTATGGCATAATTCTACTGCTTATTATTGTAAGGGGGTCGTGGTAGGGCACGCTTTCTGATAGCCTGTCCGAACACAAGTATTAAGGCTAAGGTATTGCCCTATTTGTGTGAGGGGAGGCTCCCTCTCACGGCATATAAGGCTCACCCCCATAGCCCACGTCGCGCGGCTCGTGGCTTTTCACCCACCCACCCATTCCCCCTTTTTCAATTCTCAGACTACTAAGGTGGCCCACTTTAGGCTACTTTTACGACAGCAGTTATGGCATAATTCTACTGCTTATTATTGTAAGGGGGTCGTGGTAGGGCACGCTTTCTGATAGCCTGTCCGAACACAAGTGTCAACTTAATTTTTTCCAGAGCTGCACACCTCTGGTAACACTTCTCAAAGGGTTCTTAAGGACTGGGCATGTTGAAATCCAATTTGACCTATTCTTGTTCCCCTTCAATGACAAGCATACTAGCTTGTTTATTGATTGGCTGCATCCCAACTACTGTTTTTTTATTATCTTTTTGTGAAATAAATTGATGATGAAGAATTATTTCACAGGTCCTGTTCCTTTCCTTGGGACATACTGCTGCCAAGGTGCACTGTTTTGCAGTAAATCAACAGTGGGTGAGGAAATTTTTTGAAAGGGAACATATCACGTTGAACATATGTAACGCCTCAGAGTGGCATTACCACTTCTGCACCTCACTACTATGTTCTATGGTAAACCTAGTGTCATTCTGTGTATTTATTTCCAAGTCATTCACAATATGCATTTCCTATTTTGCTGCAGGGAGGGAGAAGACTAGTTAGTGATGAGTTAGTTCAGCTTACCCCCTTCTAGGGGAAGGTTGCAGTTTACACCCTTCCAAGGCAGGGTGTGCAGCAGGTGCACGTCCCTGCTGGACGCGCCTTGCCCAAGCCAGCTAGAGTACCTTCAGCTCTGCTGGATGTGGAGGCCACAGCTTGGAGCCTCTGAAGTTCCCTGGCCTAACCTAGACTCAGACTGCAAGAGAGAAGTTGCAGCATCCAGAGGAAGCTAAGTTATACAGCTACCCTGTTAGTACAGCAGAGCCAGAGAGCACCAGATGTTGCAAAGACGAGTTTGCCTGCCAGTTTACATGCTAAAGCCTGCTGGGAACCAAGATAAAGCCTGAGTCTGTTTGGAGAAACGTTTATGCAAAGTAAAGCTGTTATCAACTTCATCGCAAGGTCTGGACTCTTATTTCTCCATCTCCTTCATCAACAACCCATTTTTCATTGCTTCGGAGCCAATGCCTAGGGTGCAGCGTATCCAGGTAGGAGCACGTGAATATGTGGACCAACATTAAGGGACATTTAGGCCACCTTATGCCACTCTGGCATTCCTACACCTGGGTACCATCCACTACATCACTAAAAAGGGGCCCTGTGCCCTTGTTGCTTCACTGCAACTTGCGTCACGAAAACAAGCACTACTTTTTCCTCTTAAAGGGCCCTGGGGGAGGCGCCCGTCGCACATAGTGTTTAAGCTGCAGGCAGATTGTTATAGAGCAGGAGGAGATGAGCAGATTTATATATAGTTTTATGAGAAAAGATTCCATATACACATAAGGCTACTTTCACATCTGCGCTTTCCCTTTCCGCTATTGAGATCTGTCATAGGATCTCAATAGCGAGGGAAAATGCTTCAGTTTTGTCCCCATTCATTATCAATCGGGACAAAACTTAACTGAACGAAAAGGAATGCACCAGAATGCATTCTGTTCCATTTGGTTGTGCTCCCATCACGGACAGAATAATGCTGTAAGTCAATGGTGGCGGATCCGTTTTCTCAGTCACAAAAGAAAATGGATCCATCACCCATTGACTTAC
Source organism: Bufo bufo (assembly GCF_905171765.1). Classification (NCBI taxonomy): domain Eukaryota; kingdom Metazoa; phylum Chordata; class Amphibia; order Anura; family Bufonidae; genus Bufo; species Bufo bufo. The sequence goes on along the minus strand of NC_053390.1, from coordinate 530,125,388 downwards.
AATGGTTTTAGTGACGGATCCGTCTTGGCTATTTTAGAGAGAATACAACCGTATCCGTTCAGAACGGATGCAGACAGTTGCATTATTATGACAGAAGCATTTTTGCAGATCCATGACTGATCCAGCAAAAACACTGGTGTGAAAATAGCTTAACTTGTATTTCATTCATTTAAATTCCTGGTGTATACCTATTTGCCTGACTAACTACAACTTTACTGCTTACTTTTTAAATGTGGTGAGGGCGTCTTTACTAAAATAGATGTGAACCAAATTGCCAGACTTTTTTGCACCAGAAAACTGGCATATAGGGCTTGATAAATACTGTACACCCCTTACTATATTTCCTGCGTTGCTGCCTGCACAATACAGGTATCTTCTTTGGGTTCCTGTCCATTTCATGCCAAGTACAGGAGTGCAGGATACCATCTGTATGCAGCCCTACAAACTGATCGTTTTCAATACTAGGTGGTGTAAAGTTCAGCTTTCATTTCTGTTTTGATGTAATTGCTTTTTTTTTTTACCTTTCTGTACATTTATGTATTCACTATGTATTTATTATTGTTTAACCCTCTTATTGGACTACATCTCAAGTACCAGCACTCTGTGGTGTAGTAGTGCATCACAGAGCATTAACAGATTAAAAAATACAACGTACCCTGCAAAAAATATAAGCCCGCATATGACTATGTCAATGGAAAGGCTGGCAGTTCGGGGGGCATGTCCTTTCTGCTTCAGCTCTGTTCCCGTAACCATCACAGCTTGCAGAGTCAGATCATTCTCTATCACTGGTTTTACAAAATGTTCACAAATGCCACACATAGGCTGTCATTTCAGAGGGAGAGGGGTTTCCAGCAGATAACATACTGTATTTCCCACTGAATAACAGGTAGACTAACCTAGGTTCTGCTGTCACCCCTCCACCAATGACTTTATTCAGGCTGCTGCACCTAAAAGCTGAAGTAACCAGACCACACTATAAATTTTTTTTTTCTGGGAGTAGATTATTGAGGACCTGTCCTCAGGGCAGGTCATCAGTATCTGATTGGTGGGGGTCCAACACCTGGCACCACCACCGTTATGCTGTTTGAAGGGACCATGGTGCTCCCAGTGAGCGCTGGGGTCTCTTCACAGCATACCAAGCAGAGCGCTGTACATTGTATGGCAGTTGAGCTTGGTATTGCAGCCCAGGCCCATTTACTTTAATGGGACTGAGCTGCAAATAGCCCATGTGACCAATTAAAGTGACATCTCTAACCTAGGAAAAGGCTATGGTGCCTGGTGAGTAACATAGTGGAGCGTCACAGCCTCCTAAAACATCTAATTGGTGGCTGTGCCAGTTTCGGACCCCAACCAATCAGATATTGATGACCTTTCTTGATCAATTTTACTCCCAGAAAACCTCTTTAACCCCTTAAGGACTCAGCCCTATTTTATCTTAAGGACTTGGCCATTTTTTGCAAATCTGACCAGTGTCACTTTATGTGCTGATAACTTTAAAACGCTTTGACTTATCCAAGCCATTCTGAGATTATTTTTTCATCATATATTGTACTTCATGACACTGGTAAAATGAAGTTAAAAAAAAAATCATTTTTATTTATAAAAAAATACCAAATTTACAAAAAATTGGTAAAAATTGCAAATTTCCAAGGTTTAATTTCTTTACTTCTATAATACATAGTAATACCTCCAAAAAATAGTTATTACTTTACATTCCCCATATGTCTACTTCATGTTTGGATCATTTTGGGAATGATATTTTATTTTTTGGGGATGTTACAAGGCTTAGAAGTTTAGAAGCAAATCTTGAAATTTTTCTGAAATTTTCAAAAACCCAATTTTTAGGGACCAGTTCAGGTCTGAAGTCACTTTGTGAGGCTTACATAATAGAAACCACCCAAAAACCACATTCTATAAACTACACCCCTCAAGGTATTTAAAACTGATTTTACAAACGTCGTTAACCCTTTAGGTGTTCCACAAGAATTAATGGAAAATAGAGATGCAATTTCAAAATTTCACTTTTTTGGCAGATTTTCCATTTTAATAATTTTTTTTCCAGTTACAAAGCAAGGGTTAACAGCCAAACCAAACTCAATATTTATGGCCCTGATTCTGTAGTTTACAGAAACGCCCTATATGTGGTCATAAACCGCTGTACGGGCACACGGCAGGGCGCAGAAGGAAAGGAATGCCATACGGTTTTGGAAGGCAGGTTTTTCTGGACTGGTTTTTGACACCATATCCCATTTGATGCACCCCTAGAGTAAAAAACTTCATAAAAGTGACCCCATCTAAGAAACTACTACCCCTCAAGGTATTCAAAACTGATTTTACAAGCATCGTTAACCCCTTAGTTTACAGAAACATATGTGGTCGTAAACCGCTGTACGGGCACACGGCAGGGCGCAGAAGGAAAGGAATGCTATACGGTTTTTGGAAGCCAGATTTTGCTGGACTGTTTTTTTTTTTACACCATGTCCCATTTGAAGCCCCCCTAATGCTCCCCTAGAGTAGAAACTCCAAAAAAGTGACCCCATTTTAGAAACTACGGGATAGGGTGGCAGAATTGTTGGTACTAGTTTAGGGTACATATGATTTTTGGTTGCTCTATATTACACTTTTTGTGAGGCAAGGTAACAAGAAATATGCTGTTTTGGCACCGTTTTTATTATTTGTTATTTACAAAATTCCTCTGACAGGTTAGATCATATGATATTTTTATAGACCAGGTTGTCACGGATGTGGCGATACCTAATATGTATTTTTTATGTAAGTTTTACACAATGATTTCTTTTTTTAAACAAAAAAAAACATGTTTTAGTGTTTCCATAGCCTGAGAGCCTTCATTTTTTCAGTTTTTGGGCGATTACCTTGGGTAGGGTATGATTTTTGCGGGATGAGATGACGGTTTTATTGGCACTATTTTGGGGTGCGGTGTGACTTTTTGATCGCTTGCTATTACACTTTTTGTGATGTAAAGTGACAAAAAATTGCTTTTTTTACACCTTTTTTATTTTTATTTTTTAACGGTATTCACCTGAGGGGTTAAGTCATGTGAAATTTTTATAGAGAAATTTATTACGGACGCTGCGATACCTAATATGTATTTTTTATGTAAGTTTTACACAATGATTTCTTTTTTGAAACAAAAAAAATCATGTTTTAGTGTCTCCATATTCTGAGAGCCATAGTTTTTTCAGTTTTTTGGGCGATTATCTTAGGTAGGGTCTCATTTTTTGCGGGATGAGATGATGGTTTGATTGGCACTATTTTGGGGTGCATATGACTTTTTGATTGCTTGCTATTACACTTTTTGTGATGTAAGGTGACAAAAGATGGTTTATTTAGCACAGTTTTTATCTTTTATTTTTTACGGTGTTCATCTCAGGGGTTAGGTCATGTGATAATTTCATAGAGCCGGTCGATACGGACGCGGCGATACCTAATATGTATACTTTTTTTATTTATGTAAGTTTTACACAATGATTTCTTTTTTGAAACAAAAAAAATCATGTTTTAGTGTCTCCATATTCTGAGCCATAGTTTTTTATTTTTTGGCGATTATCTTAGGTAGGGTTTCATTTTTTGCGGGATGAGATGATGGTTTTGATTGGTACTATTTTGGTGGGCAAACGCCTTTTTTGATCGCTTGCTGTTGTACTTTTTGTGATGTAAGGTGACAAAAAAATGGTTTATTTAGCACAGTTTTTATTTTTAATTTTTTATGGTGTTCATCTGAGGGGTTAGGTCATGTGATATGTTTATAGAGCCGGTTGATACGGACGCGGCGATGCCTAATATTTTTTTCCCCCAATTTTTTACCAATTTTTTTTTACTTTATTTAGGAAAAATGACATTTTTGTTTATTTTTACTTGAAACTTTTAATTTTTTGGGGGGGAACTTTATTTTTTCAACTTTTTTTTAACTTTATTTTTTGTCCCATATTGGGACTTCAACTTTTGGGGGTCTAATCCCTTTTACAATGCATTCCAATACTTCTGTATTGGAATGCATTGGCTGTATGAGTAATACAATGTGTATTACTCATACAGCTTCCGGCCTGTGAGATCCAGGGGGCTGGATCTCACAGGCTCGTCACCGGAAGGCAGCGCAGATGCCTAAGGAAGGCATTGCGCTGCCTTCCATGCCATCGGGTCCCCCCTACAGCCGCATGGGGACCTGATGGCACCGTCGTCCGCCGGATAAGGTAAAACCGCAAACCGCAGGTCTGAATTGACCTGCGGTTAGCGGCGATCGCCGATGCGGGGGGGTCACATGACCCCCCCGGCGTTGTAACAGAATGCCTGCTGAATGATTTCAGCGGACATCCTGTTCCGATTAACCCCCGTCACGCCGTAATGTAATTTTAAACTTAGGACGTACCAGTACGCCCTAGGTCCTTAAGGACTCGGCAAACATGGCGTACCGGTACGTCCTAAGTCCTTAAGAGGTTAAGTTGCCAGGTATTCAGGTCTCCCCCCTCTGAGCTGGTTTCAATCACAGCTTCAACTTGGAACTTGGGTCTGGCTGCAGCTTCCCCCGGTATGTGCTCAGCGCCACTAATGATTCTTCCACAGCCCCAGAAGGTTCTCCTAAACCTAAATCCACCTAAAAAGACAATGGGCCAGATTTACTAATGATGTCTGAGCCACAAATCTGTCTATAAAAAAAGGACGCAATTTGGCACCCATTAGCATATCTAGGGTTTCTACACTTTTTCCAACATACTTGGTGAGGTGGGGACTTAGCAGAAAGTGGACAGTACTTCACAGTAAAGGGTCCAGGCCTAAGATGTGCCATTTTGCACCAAAATTTTGGTGCAATTCTGGTGTAAAAATATGTCTCAGAGTCATAGTTGGTATAGAATCAGAGAAAAATGTTTATCCCTGCACCAGATTAATCATCCAGCCTGAGCCTCTCTAATAAATCTGGTGGAGGGCTAGACAGCCTGTCTAAGCTTATGCCATCTTTAGAGCTCATGCACACAAATGTGTGCCACCCATGCCATGCATTGGGTACCGCAATACACATGCACAATCCATGTGGCCGGCGCTGACAGATGCAGACCCATTCAACTTGAATGGGTTTGGGATCCGTCCGCACCGCAAGAAATAGAGTAGGTTCTATTCTTTTGCAATGTTGAGTCACAGACCGAAATGCCACGGAAGCACTGTGTAGTGCTTCTGTGGCCTTCTGCTCCATGCCTCCATGGAGTGCAACACCGGCACGGCCGGCACACATTCATGTTCATGAGCCCTCAAGGTGGCCATACACATTATACAGAAGTTGGTTGATGAACAAAAGATCCTTCCCTTACGTCCTACCAGCAGCACAGATGGGGTTAACTGCCCCCCGTGGACTGGTAGGGCCGGCGGAATTTTTAATGAGCCCAAAGAATAAACCAATAAAAGAACTCCATCTCCCATAAAGGGAGGGGTTCACCCCCCAGCCCACCGTGTTTTTTTCTGTCCTTTGGACAGGTGGACTGGCGAAGCTCTCCCTTCTTGGGACTTGGAGACCTGTATCAGCTGTCTGTTTGGTCTCTTTTTTTCACTGTTATGTCGGCGCTTAGGTCCACTAGTCTTAGCTACTATTGCGATACCTGGGCAAGGCGTTCCCCTTGGGGCATTGACTCCCCTCCTGGATACATCGGGTCTCCGATCCGGCGTGGATGGGTGCCGCCATGACCGGAAGTGACGCGCGGTTAGCTCGGCGTCACTTCCGGTTTTCCCACAGTTGTGGGGACCATATAAGGGCAATTAGATGCCGTTTCTTTACCCTGTATAGGTCTTTAGGACTTTAGCTTTGCAGGGACTCCTGGGGGAGGGTTAGTAACAGGCCCCTCCCCTGGGTGGAGCTGTTCACCTACATAAACTCCATGATAGCTTCATTCTGTCTCTGGCTGCGTTGCTTTTACAAGCTAGCTCCAGAGTCTCCTGTTTTCAGTGAGAGATATTGCTATCATCCGGTTTGCTAATTCAGCTTTATCAGTGTATCTGATTTTTTCCTCTGGTTCGTGCTCCTAAATTAATGGATGTTTTTTTCCATTACTTTTAGGAATGCTTTTAAATTTGTCTTTTTTATTTCAGCTATGGCCTCTCCCAGAGAGTCCGATCAGCTGCGGAAGTCAGCGACCAAGAGGAAACACCTGGCCTGTTACGACTGTAATACGCCTCTTGACGAGAGCTGCCCTTTTTCCAGGTGTGACAGCTGCCGTTCCGCCACTGCTACAGAACCTTCGATGCAGGACATGTACCGGTGGGCCAAAACTTATGTAGACGACTCCATTAAGGGGGTCGTACGTCTGCTTAATGAGAGGTTACCTATTCCCTCTCAAACCCCGATGGAGGTGGCCGCCCCCACTGATAGACCAATGCCCCTTTCGGTGGGGACGTCTTCCTCGGATGAGGAAGAATCGACTTCTTGTTTCTTTCCACCGGAAAAGACACAGAAGCTACTAAAGTCCATCAGGTCGGGGGACCATGATGTTGACGTAGGGGAGTCTTCCGATCCCGCCTGCTAGACCCAGCGGGTCTTTAAGGCAGATGAGACCCTTCTCTCTGTGATGCGCACAGAGTGGAAACAGCCGGAGAAAGGTCCAGTCCTTTCCAGGAAATTTAAGCTAATGTTCCCAATGGCTAAACCCTTAGTGGAATCATGGGGTTCCATCCCTAAGGTGGACATGGCGATTGCCAAGTTGTCCAGGCGCACTCTGGTTCCTGCAGATGATGGGTCTAGTCTGCAGGACCCTCTAGATAGGAGGGCAGAATGCACCCTAAGAAGGGGTTACTCAGCGGCCGCAGCCTCGGCCTCGACATCCATTGCTGCCACAGAGGTCTCTTCCTTTCTTAGATCTAAGCTAAATCAAATTCAGATGGATGTTGACCAAAGTGTCTCTCGGGATGATATCCTCGCCGCCTTCAAATCTGTCGACCTGGCTATGGATTTTCTATGTGACACATCCCAACTTCAGCTGAAATTGGCGGCCAAGACAATGGCTTTAGTGTCTGCTGCTAGGAGACCTCTTGTGGCTAAAGCCTTGGAATGCAGATAATGCATCCAAGTACAACCTCTGTGGGCTCCCCTTTGAACCGAATCGTCTATTTGGATCCGAATTAGACACTATTATGGAGGGTCTTTCAGACAAAAAGGGGAAGAGTCTCCCCCAACAGCCTTTTCGAGGCAGGGGTAGACAAGCTCGCGGGGGCCGACCAGGACAGCAGGCTGGACGTAGAGACTGGGGGGGGGCGTCTAGAAAGTTTTCTAGACGCTCCCGCAAACCCACCATGGAGGCAAAGCCCTCCTGACTATGGGCCTCTCAGAGGCTCTTGGATAAACCCTGCTACCCCTGTCGTTACGCCTCTAGATTTTCCCGTACCCCTCCCTCACCTCCCTGTAGGGGGGCCTCTTTTCTTCTTTAGACACGTATGGGCCCAGGAAGTCCTAGATCCCTGGGTCCAAAATATAGTAGCCACAGGCTATCTAATAGACCTTGTTTCTCTCCCCCCAGGAAGATTCATTGCTACGCGCAATTTTTCGCCGGCCAGGCAAAGGATCTTGGAGGCCTACATTCAGGACTACCTTTCCAAGGGAGCCCTGGAGGAGGTACCGGCAGGGGAGAAGGGTCTAGGGATTTATTCTCCAGTATTTCTGGTACCCAAAAAGACAGGAGATCTTCGGATGATCATAGATTTGAGATTCCTCAATCGTTTCGTAAGGAGAACCAGGTTCCGCATGGAAACCATAAGGTCAGTCAGCCACCTCCTCAATCCTGGGGACGTGATGGCTACTCTGGACCTCAAGGATGCTTACCTCCACATCCCGATCCATCCTTCCTCCCGGAAATTTCTCAGGATTGCGGTCCAGATGTCAGGAGTGTGCAGGCATTTTCAGTTTGCCGCCCTTCCCTTCGGAATCTCATCTGCCCCCCTGATCTTCACCAAGGTGGTAGTATCGGTAGTGGCAGCTTTGAGACTCCAGGGTCTGACCATTGTCCCTTACCTAGACGACTGGCTTCTTCTAGCCTCCTCAGTCCCTCTACTTTCCCATCATCTTCGAGTCGCAATTTCCTTTCTGCTCCGCCTAGGCTGGATTATCAACTGGCAGAAGTCGAACGTGAGCCCTTCAACTTCTATCCATTATCTAGGATTCATAATCAACTCTCTGGAGATGTCTCTCCAGTTGACGCCAGAAAGAAGAACGCGGATTCAGGACCTGGCAAGGTTCCTTTATGTACCACGACGAGTCTCTATACGGACCCTCATGAAGATGGTGGGGCTCATGTCAGCGGCTGCGGATGCAGTCCCTTGGGCTTTATGGCACCTCCGACCTCTTCAGTCGGAGGTCTTAAACAAATGGAATGGCAGCCCTACGGGCTAGATTCCCTGTGCTCCCTATCCAACCAAACCCGAAATTCCCTCAGGTGGTGGTTCCATCTGCCAGAAGGGAAGTCTATGACCCAACCAGTTTGGCTCATATTGACCACGGACGCGTCCCTTGTAGGCTGGGGCGCCCATTTAGACGGATCCCCAGTTCGGGGATCCTGGTCTCCTCAGGAGCGGCATCTTTCTTCGAATCTCCGCGAGATGCGTGCTATCCGGCTAGCCCTCCTTCACTTCGCCCCTCAGATTCGGGGCAAAGCAGTGAAAGTCCAGTCAGACAACATGACTGCTGTGCTTTATATAAACAAGCAGGGAGGCACAAGATCCTTACCCCTTCTTTCAGAGATTGGGGTAATTCTGCGGTGGGCAGAGCTGAACCTATCCCATCTATCTGCCACTCACATCCGAGGCTCCCTCAACATCATCGCGGACCGCCTAAGTCGCGGCTTACCGACCATGGAATGGGTCACTGCATCCGGAGATCTTCAAACAGTTAGTCCTCAGATGGGGGATGCCAGAGGTAGATCTCATGGCAACCAAGTTCAACGCCAAGGTACAGAGGTTCTGTTCCCTATGCAGGGAGGGACAACCTCCTGGCGATAGATGCTCTGACAATACCGTGGAGGTTCAGGCTGGCGTACATCTTCCCTCCTTTTTCCATGATTCGAGGTATTGATGAAAATCCGTCAGGATCAGGCCTCGGTAATAGCCATCATACCATTTTGGCCCAGGAGATCCTGGTTTACCCCAGCTCATTCAGATGAGTCGGGGACAATATTGGAGACTCCCCCTGAAGGCAGACCTGTGTCGTGGGACACTCATCTCTGCCCAGATCTGCCCAGATTCAAACCTGACAGCCTGGAGGTTGATCAGTCCCTTCCTAGAGTGGATGGGCTCTCTGAGTCGGTCCTGAGAACTCTATCGCATTCCAGAGCAGAGTCTACCAAGAAGGCCTACTCCCGGATCATGAGGATCTTCACCTCCTGGTGTAGCTCCAACCAGGTGGCGTCTGCAGATCCGCCCCTCGCAGCGATCTCACAATTCCTTCAGGATTGGATAGACAGAGGTCTCTCCCCGTCTACCCTGAAGGTCCAAGTTTTTGCCATTTCGGCCTGTCTTAACAGGCCATATTCTCGGGACCCGCTCATCAAACGCTTCCTTAAGGGAGCGGAAAGATTGAAGCCTACAATACTGAAACCCGTTCCTCAATGGGATTTGTCAGTCGTTCTCAGGGGGCTAGCATCCCCCCCCTTTGAACCCTTGGAGGAGGCAAACTTTAAATTCCTAACACTTAAAATGGTTTTTCTTCTGGCCATAACTTCGGCCAAAAGAATTTCGGAGCTGCAAGCCTTCTCCGCGCTATACCCATATACCATGTTCCTACAGGATAGGGTCCTTCTAAAATTTCTACCTTATTTTAGACCTAAAGTTCCAACTTTTCAAAATATCAATCAGGTAATCTCTCTACCTGTATTATTCTCTGCCTCCTCCTCTGATGTTCCAGTCCGACATCCACTGGATATATCGAGATGCCTCCAGATCTAATGTGGATAGATTCAAAGAATTCAGGATGGATGAAAATCTTTTTATCCTGTTTGCCGATAAGTTCTAAAGGCCGTAAGGGTCTAAAACAACTATTAGTCGCTGGGTCAAGGAAGCCATTAGGGAAGCTTTCACCTCCCAATCCTTAGATCCTCCGGAGTTTTGATGGGCCCATTCTACAAGGGCCGTAGCTACCTCTGTCGCGGAGAGAAGTCTTCTCCCCCTAGAGTTGATCTGTAAGGCAGCTTCCCGGAGCCCCGAATCTACCTTCATCTCCCATTATAGGATTTATGCTAAGGTATCAGAGTTTTCGGCCTTGGGCAGACAGTCCTTACTGCTGCCTAGGCATTAGGAGACCCTCCCTAGGGGATTCTTCTTGCTATCTCCCCATCTGTGCTGCTGGTAGGACTTAAGCGATCGTAATTTCTAACGATAATTTGTTTTCCCTTAGTCATAACAGCAGCACACAAGATTTCCCACCCTAAACATATTTTTCTTGTTATAGACACGGTGGGCTGGGGAGTGAACACCTCCCTTTAGGGGAGCTGGAGTTCTTTATATTGGTTTTTCTTTTGGGCTCATTAAAAATTCCGCCTGTCCTACCAGTCCACGGGGGGCAGTTAACCCCATCTGTGCTGCTGTTAGGACTAAGGTAAAACAAATTATCGTTAGAAATTAACGATTCTGGGAACCGTTTTTTTCAAAGAAAGATCTTTAATTCATGAATGAAAGGATCTTTTTTTCTGAGCATCGGACAAAAATATAAATACGGCTGACTTCCTTTCAAACAATAATGGTTTGTCAACAGTCGGCTAAAATAGATCGGTTTTATTGTTAAATTCAACCGCGAACGATTCATTTGATTGAAATCGTCAGTTTTTATCAACTTTAGATTAATGTGTATGGCCACTGTGGCAGTGGAGCTGCCAGAGGGCCATTAAAATATTTAAAATATTTAAAATAGTTTTTCCTCTGCAGAAGCTAGGCTGGTAATTAAGATAATTATCAGCCAGCTGAGTAGCTCAGGTAAATGTGGGCTGAGCTCCTCAATCAGGGGCTCCCGGTCTTGGGAAGAAACAGGCTGCGCCAAGCAGGGGGCGTACATAGAACTCACTGGGCCCCATAGCAGAATCTAAATTGGGGCCCCCATTCCCCTTTTATAGCTTATCCCACTACCCATTCCAGGCCTCTCCCTTTGTTCCATGAACTATTCTTGCTGATGCGTTTGTAATTTATGCCATCAGGCCGGATTGGAATTACAAAACAGCCCTGGCACACAAAAGAGGTATAATAGATTGCTGTGTGTACAGTGTATATTGTATATTCCATAGTGTACTGATATGTTAGGTACAGGGTGTGTACATGTATATAGTATATACAATGGTGTAATATGTGAGGTACAAGGTATAATGGGATGTCAGTGTGTACAGATATATTGTATATACAGCCTGTACTGACATGTGAGGTACGAGGTACTGTATAAATAGATGCAGTTTGTACAGGTATATAGTAAATACAGCAGTGTACTGATATGTGAGGTACGAGTTATAATATATGCAGTGTGTACAGGTAGATAGTATATACAGTAGTGTAATATGTGAGGTACAAGGTATAATGGATGCAGTGTGTACAGATATATTGTATATACAGCCTGTACTGACATGTGAGGTACGAGGTACTGTATAATAGATGCAGTGTGTACAGGTATATAGTAAATACCGCAGTGTATTGACAGCTCGTACCTCACATATCAGTACGCTGCTGTATATACAATATATCTGTACACACTTCATCTATTATACCTCATACCTACCATATCAGTACATTGCTGTATATACAATATATCTGTACACATTGCATCTATAATACTGTGCAATATATGCAGTGTGTGTATATGTGTGTGTATATATATATATATATATATATATATACAGAGCAGTGTATTGATGTGAGACATACAAGGTATAATACTGTAGATGCAGTGTTTACAGAAATATGTGGTCAGTTATATATTATGGTCACTGTGTGTCAGGTACCTGAGTTAGTGGTCACTGTAACTGTCTGAAGTATTATACATGAGTGAGCAATGAGTAAAAACAGGGTGGGGGGGGGGGGGGTAAATGACGAGAAGTGGAGGACCTCCTCTTACCACTCCATTCCAGTCCAGTCTGTATGAATCAATGCAGAGCTGATTGGGATCTTCTAATACTTGCTGTTAGGGGTTGAAGGACCTGTGATGACGTCATCACAGGTCCTGGCAGATGTACCTTTCAAACCTAGGAACTACACAATTTTTGGTGCAGTTCCTTTGCTAGATTCTGCAGGACCTGTGATGTTGAAGATGATGTCATCACAGGTCCTGGCAGAATGCCACTGTTCTAACCAGGGGGGGAACTAACAATTTACACTTGCAGTCACTTACAGGTCCTGTGATAGCGTCATTCAAAGGTCCTTTCGCTCTTAAAGATAGACAGGAGCAATTGGATTTGGGGGCGGGGCCATCTCCTTCACTTCGGGCCCCCTCTTTCTCACACGGGCCCCATAGCAGCTCCGTGGTCTGCCTATATGGTAGGTACGCCACTGGCACCAAGGCCTGTGGGAGCCAGGGCCCTCTAACCCTGTGTAGGGTAAGCACTGTGTTGTGTTTTGGGGAGCTGGGTGGTAGACCCAGATCCCGATAGAGAGGGAGAACTACTGTGCAGTCCATGGCCAGACGGTCGAGGATTTGTGTTTATGATTTGTTTGGTCTGCTGTTAAAGTACCAATAAAGCTGGTTGTGGCTAGTTTGCACCCAAATCTGCAGTGCTGGAGTGGCTTCTTGAGGTGTGCCAACCGTCTAAGGTGAGAAGATGGTGATATTTGAGCGCTAAATGACCCCAAGATATCACACCACCTTTAGGATTAGTAGATTTGGGTCAGTGCACTTAGCCTATACTGCTTCAGTGGTGGCCTGCACAAAGCATGGCAAACCAACTGTCACGCTTCGGTGTGGGAGGGAAACGCCACACCGAGCATAAGAGGGAAGGGGGAATCAGGGAATCTGGCCTGAGAACTAGGGAAGGAATATGGACACCTCCTAGTAAAACCCTAACCAAAATCCTGTCTACCAGTATGAACAGACCCCAGAGGTAGGTGTGTTCATACGCAGGAACACCTACAGTCCTATCTAGCCCTATAGGACCCTGGTACTAATGGCAGGGACGAGACTACCTGTTCCTCCAAAAGGAAGGGCGAACAGGAGTCTCCTACAGGCCTTATACAAACAATAGGGAAATGCAACACACAGAACCCAAACAAAATACAAAAGGGAAAAGAAAGACTTAACTTCAAAGGGGCTATGGAAGTACCAGGAACTCCGCCGAGATCTACACACCAGCTCTCCACAACTGAAACTGAAGCTGAAGCTATAAACTGCACAGCATTGTGGGACAAGCAACAATAAATAAGGAAGGTTAAATAACCACATTAGCAACACCTGAGGCAAGGGGTGTGGCCATTATTAGAAACAACACAGATGCCTATTAATCCACAGGGAAAACCTGTCAGATCAAACCACGCGTTGCCAGTCTCACCGATCTCCTGCCACTTGTCGCGGGAACGTCCGTGACACCAACTTCTTCCACAGCCATGCTTCCCTAGTCCCAGACTATCAAGCAGTCACTTGTTAGCTTACCATCTGCTCCAGGACTTTTCTAAGCAAAGAAACCAAACTTCTCCACTCCAGAAAATCATCCACACGCACCAAGTGACTTTCTGCACAGCTTCTCCTCAGGCCCTGCATCATACCTCTCAGCCTCTGGTCCACGACTAACTCCACAATGGACAAAGCGTTAATGCAGGCCCAACATTTCTTCTCCTAATAACAAAGCCCCTTGCCCCTAATTCACAGCATCTTTCCAGATCTTTACAGGCTGCTCAGATGACATTGGCTCCTTACTTTTGCAGCGCATATCCATACTGTGTCCCTGGAAATAACACATACAGTGCCCCCTGAATAAACCTATGCCCTACACTAAAAAACTTTGCCCCATGCTATGCCTCCTAAATAAAATCATGCCCTCACCATGTCCCCTGAAAAACACTATGCTCCCCACTGTGCTACCTGTATGCTCCACTATGCTCCACATTTTGCTTTTTGAAGAAAAAAAAATAGCTTACGCTGTGCCTCTTGAAAAAACAACAGTACTACACCCAACACAGTGTTATTGAATAAAACTATCTCCCCCTGTGTTTCCTGAATAAAACTATGCTCCACACTGTGTCAGCTGAAAAAACGATGTCCATGCTATACCCCAAAACACCCCAACCCCACCACCAAATCAACTATGCCCCACACTGTGTCACCTGAAAATAATATGTCCCATGCTGGAGCCCTCAGAATAAAACTATGCCCCGAACTGTGTCCACTTAATAAAACTATGCCCCACAATGTGGCCCCTTAATAAATACATACCCCACGCTATGGCCCTGAATAAACTATGCACCACGCTGTACCCCGGAATAAACTATGCTCCACGCTGTTCGCCTAAATAAACTATTCTCCCTGCTGTGCTCCTGAATAAACTATGCCCCACACTATGCTTCTGAATAAACTATACTCCACGCTGTGCTCCTGAATAAACTATGCCCCACGCTGTGCTCCTGAGAAAACTATGCCCCACGCTGTGCTCCTGAATAAACTATGCCCCACGCTGTGCTCCTGAATAAACTATGCCCCACGCTGTGCTCCTGAATAAACTATGCCCCAAGCTGTGCTCCTGAATAAACTATGCCCCACGCTGTGCTCTTGAATAAACTATGCCCCACGCTGTGCTCCTGAATAAACTATGCTCCGTTCTGTGCTCCTGAATAAACTGTACCCCACGCTGTCCTCCTAAATAAACTATGCCCCATGCTGTGCTCCTGAGTAAACTGTACCCCATGCTGTCCTCCTGAAAAAACTATGCACCATGCTGTACCCCAGAATAAACAATGCTCCACGCTGTTCACCTGAATAAACTATTCTCCCTGCTGTGCTCCTAAATAAACTATGCCCCACGCTGTGCTTCTGAATAAACTATACCCCACGCTGTGCTTCTGAATAAACTATGCCCCACGCTGTGCTTCTGAATAAACTATACCCCACGCTGTGCTCCTGAGTAAACATTGCCTCACGCTGTGCTCCTGAATAAACTATGCCCCACGCTGTGCTCCTGAATAAACTATGCCCCACGCTGTGCTCCTGAATAAACTATGCCCCACGCTGTGCTCCTGAATAAACTATGCCCCACGCTGTGCTCCTGAATAAACTATGCCCCACGCTGTGCTCCTGAATAAACTATACCCCACGCTGTCCTCCTGAATAAACTATGTCCCACGCTGTGCTTCTAAATATAATATACTCCACCCTGTGCTCCTGAATAAAATTATGCTCCACACTGTGCTCCTGAGTAAGCTATGCTCCATGCTGTGCTCCTAAATAAACTATGCTCCACATTGTGCCCATTAATAAACTATGCTCTATGCTCTGCTCCTGAACAAACTATGCTCCACGCTGTGCTCCTGAACAAACTATGCTCCACGCTGTGCTCCTGAACAAACTATGCTCCACGCTGTGCTCCTGAACAAACTATGCTCCACGCTGTGCTCCTGAATAAACTATGCTACATGCTGTGCTCCTGAATAAACTATGCTCCAAACTGTACTTCTGAATAATCTGTGTTCCATGTTGTGCTCCTGAATTATCTATGCTCCATGTTCCATGTTGTACTCCTGAATAAAATTCTGCTTCACATTGTGCACCAAAATAAACTATGTACCATACTGTGCTCCTGAATAAAATTATGTTCCATGCTGAATCCTGAATAAACTATACTCTACACCAGGGAAGCTCAACCAGCGGCCCTCCAACTGTTGCAAAACTACAAATTAATCCTAGCATGCACTAATAGCTGTAGGCTGTCCAGGCATGCTGGGAGTTGTAGTTTTGCAACAGCTGGAGGGCCGCAGGTTGAGCATTCCTGCTCCACACTGTTTTCCTGAATAAGCTATATTTTCAAAAAGCCATTTGGCCACTAAAACCCATTTTACATTTATCACTCAGGGTTCCTTTCCCTATTTATCTTTATTCCCTCACTGATCAAATAAACTCTAAAGCTAATAATTAAAAGACCCTGTCTGCTGCTTTGTTTTGCTAGCACATCTATCAGCTTGGGATGAAGTTGGTGCACACAACTATCTATCCCTATGATGCTCTCAGATACTGTGGTGTACTTATAGTTGTATTCCTGTGTAACAAGCTTGCGGCTAGTGACAGATTAAAACTGCTAGACACTGCCCTGATATGTTTCGCCAGAGCCCTGGTATCCTCAGGGATTTAGGGCAATGAAAATATAACCATAACCCAACATTTATTAGGGTCAATTTGAATTGCATCCTGAATAAGCTATGCTCCACGCTGTGCCCCTGAATTAAATTATTCTCCACACTATGCTCCTGAATAAACTGCCCCATGCTGTGCTCCTGAATAAAATTATGCTCCACGCTGTGCTCCTCAATAAACTATGCTCTACACTGTGTTCCTGAATGAAATTATGCTCTACACTGTGCTCCTGAATGAAATTTTGCTCATGATGTGCCCCAGAATTAAAATATGCCCCACATTGTGCCCACTGAATAAAATATGCCCTATGCTGAGCTTGTGAGTAAATATATGTCACACATTGTGGCCCCCCATTAAAATATGGGCCCTACAATGTACCCCTGATTTATATACAGCCCCCACATTTTGCCCTTGATTAAAATATGGCAACAACTTTTTCAACCTGAATAAACTATGTCACCCCACATGGTGCCCCTTGTTAATATATGGCCCTCACACGGTCTCTCCTGATTATAATATGGCTATCACACTGTGCCCCCTGACTAATGACATGGATACAATTGAATCCAAAGCAGGCAGCCCTAACCATCTAATGCAGGAAGCCCTTAGTCCGTCAGATAACCATCTAGTTCATGACTAGAACAGTTAACATGCAAATATTTTTAAAGAATGCATCCTTGGACCATAAACAGTACTGGACAGCATAAGGATCACCCCCTTGTAGGCAAATATGTACACAACATTGTAAGATAACACTGCCTAACTACATTTGCTGTATAATGTCATTCAATACCTTTAAAGAGGTTTTCTAGGATTCAAATATTGATGGCCTATCCTCAGTATAGGCCATCAACATCAAATCGGTTGGAGTCCGACCACCATCTCCATCCACTAGATATTAGAAGGAACTCTGTAGTTCTGTTTCCAGAGCCAGAGCTACTCCTAAACAGCTGAATGGCAGGAATGTGGAGAGTTGGACCCCTGCTGATCTGACAATGATTACCTATTCTGAGGATAGACCATCAATATAAAAGTCCTGGAAAACCTTTAAGCAAGTTGCCTGAAGGCCACAGATGTCTACATCTCATACAGAATAATGAAAAGCATACAGATCGGAGGTTCTGTGCCGTATGAAATGCTCAGCTTTCTTCTATCGACTTGGCATCAAATACTACTTACCTGGAAGATGTATGTGCTTCCATGTTCCTTCGTTGTTATCGTTGCTGTAATGATTATGCTGTTACGAACTTTTCATTGGTATGAGAAAGTTCTTTAACTATTCTGAGCTCAAGGGTTGGACAATCCTTAACTAAGCAATTAAGCAAACAAAAATGTGCTTAGCCTCAAACTTGTCCGACTGGTCCTAATACTGTGCGCAAAACAGAAAATAGTATTGACTTAATATTATACCTACTTCCTCAATTAAACTTCTTGCAACAGAAGAAATTATTTGGAAGGCAGTGTTGGGACACGTGGGAGTATCTGAGTAGCTGGAACATGATTAGCGTTTCCACGTAGTGTACATGGCTTTTGTAAATTGAAAGTCTGAGGTGCTGCAGAGGTATAGTAGTGTAGCTTTCCTTGAAAAGCTGGGCACAGGCTGTCCCACAACTGGGACCCTCAACAGTCAGCATACATCTGTGGAGTAACCTAGCAGGAAATGCGCAAGAGCACCACCCCAAGGTTAAATAAAGCATTACAAAACTTGGGCAGGTGGAGGTGGTTAGCACATACAAGGGAGAGTGCTTGGAAGACAAATTGGATTACTATTACCTGTGCTGTGTTCAAGAAAGGTCAGTGGAAAATGAGGTCCTTTGGAGTGTCTACTGAACTCCCCTGGACTGTCTATCAGTCTGTTGTCGCTATTACTACTTTTTACATTGTAGTATGCTGGGGAATCAACATAAGTGCACTGATCAAGCTGGACAAACTGATAAAGACGACTGGCTTGGAGGTAGGAGTCAAACTAGACACTCTGGAAGTCGTGGCAGAAAAATGGACACTTAAAAGGGTTTTCCGTGATTTTTTTTAATTAATGACCTATACTCTTTATCTGTATCTGTCATCAGTATCTGATCGGTGGGGGTCCAACACTCGGGACCCCCAACGATCAGCTGTTTGAGAACGTACTCTGGTTAGTGCCACAGTTTTCAGCATCTTCTGAAGCACAGTTCTGTACATTGTAGAGGAGAGAGATCCAGGGGATAGGTCATCACTATTAAAATCTTTAAAAAGCTGCTGCCCCTTATGGATAATACCTCACACCCCTTTTGTGGACAAACAGAGAAGCATGTTCAACAGAAGACTGATACAGCTGCAATGTACTAAAGAGTATCATGCAAGGTCGTCTACAAGGAGTCTTCTTATTTTCAGGGCTACTACTGATCTCCTGTTACATGAGCTCTGCTAAGCTACATCTTACCCTATGTAACTAATTCATATTGTCATTTATACTATTATGATGCTACCTTTTAATATCAGGATCAGTATGTTATGTTATGTTATGTTATACACAGATCTCCATAGCAAAATGTAGTATGCCCACCCCTGCCTCACCCAGTTTCCCAGTTCGTGTCTGATCCGCATTTTTTGCAGATCCAAAACAGACTAGTCCTCCCAAAAAACAGCACACGGAAGATAACTATGTGCTGTCTGCATCCATGCGGCCAGGCCGCAAATGATAGATCATGCCCTATTCTTGTCTGTTTTGCGTACAAGAATATTTTATTTTACAGTGGATCCTGCTAAAATAGCAGGATGCACACTGACTGCACCAGTATTGTGTGGATCTGCAATTTGCAGACCACAAAACTGATATGGTCGTGTACAGGAGGCCTTATTGTCAAACACTCCCAGGCAATGCAAAATGCAAAGGAAGCGTAAAGGAATTTTCCCATCTAAACATTTATGACACATCACTAGAATATATATATAGGCATCTGCAGCGTTCCCTCTATTCACTACAATGGGACTAAAGAAAATGGCCAAGAAAGCTCTAAGATATAATGGTGAATGGAGGGTGGTCTTGCATGTGCAGCTACTCTGCCTACACTTCAGAGGCCCTGTTCTAGAGAGGAGGGACCCACATCTATTTCACATTTGCATACCTGCAATAGAGGCAGACAACATGACTACTAAGGGGCCAAAGGGAGGCGGGGGCCCACACAAATCTTGTTCTTCTCTTCCCTGAGTGAAAACATGCATTTTCACGCAGCCGCCACTACGGGGAGCTCAATGCAAAATGATTATTACAACTTCCATGGTAGTTGTATTAATTCCTGTTCACTGAGCTCCCCCTAGTGGTGGCTGCAGGCAGCCTGCTAGCTTTTTAATAGAAGAGAGGGAGGAGATTTATGTTTTCTGGTATAAATACATTGAGAAATATGGGACTCAGAATTAGCGCCATATATTTAAAGTACCTGTTCCACTTTCTAACGTAAAAGTCGGATAAAGTGGGTGAGGCCAAAGGCAACTTTTTAATTACAATTTGTTATTAATTAACATTTCTTCCACTTAATAAAAAAAAATTGTAAATCACCAGAAATCTGAGACGTCTGCATTTTGCTATGGGACCCTCTTAAATCTGTGTATGCGCCTGTTTATGGCATAGCACTATTTATGATATTCAAGCAATAAGACAATAATGTTGAGATGGGACAACTTCTTTAAGCAGAATCAATTTTTAATTAAAGAAAAAATTGTAATCACCCTCTGCCATACTCACTTCTGTCAGAAAAAATGGAACAGGTACTTCATAAATATGGAACTCATTCTAAAGACATTTGGGGTAAATTTATTAAGACCAGCGTTTTAGATGTTAGTCTTAATACCCCTTTAGCTGGTGGTGGATGTGCCAAATATAGGTAGAGGCGCCAGCTGCTGGCGTAGATTTAGACCATTTTGTACGCCTACATTTATATAAAATTGTCTGGCTAAAGCCACCAGTAGGGGGAGCACAACACATAGGAATTTATACCATTGACTGCATTGGAAGGTATAAAACTATCTTTGCACTGAACTTCCCCTAGTGGAGGCTGCAAGAAAAGGAAGTATTTTTTATATGTTGGGAACAAAAAAAGAAGTTTATTGCTGGGCCCCTACCCAGACCCCATAGTAGACACCTGGTCGCCCCTCATGTAAGGTATGTCACTGTTTCTAAACCATGCAACACGTTTAAAAAAAAAAAAAAGCCACTTGTTTCTGATGTATCGGGAGGGGTTTGAACAAATGATCGCTCTTGCGGTCCTTCCTTCAAACATTTTTTCTCATAGACTACATTGTTTAGATAAGGCGATGAGCTGCTAACATACATTTATTTGGCTGATTATCAGCCTTGTGATGACATACATTAAAGGGAAACTGTCAACATTCCTGACATGTCTGTTTTAATAAAATATTTGTATTTCTCCTTTAAATCACAATTCTGGAAAATCTTTTCTTAGCATTCTGTGTTGTACAGTTCCTCTGTTATTTTTCTTGGCTATATATGAAATAAATGACAACTGAGTGTTATCGTTCCCCTTTTCAATGGGATGACGTCACTGATACTGGCTGGTCTTGCTATATTGATGCCATACCTTACTACCTCATATGACCGCTGAGGCCAGTGACTAGATGCAGCGATCACTTGGAGTTGTGATATCATTCCAGGAAACTGCCAAGAACTACAGAAGCTACCAGCACAGCATTACATTGTAATTATATGTTATCCTGCATCACTGAATCATAAAAAAATGCCAGGATTTCCACATGTAGAACATACCTGATCTCACAAATGGGTTCATGTCAAAACCATGTGCTTCTGATACATAACAGGAAATGTAAATGTGTGATATGAAATTATATCTTGCATGACATCTTTAGTTTATTATTATATTGATTTGTTTAAACATAGGACTCACTTATGGACTTCATCTGTATGCTGCTTTGTCCTTGCATGACATAACCCTAATCATGTACACTAGATTTGCACTTTAATTTCTACTACGAGTATGAACAAGATTTGTACAAATTGTCTGTATGCAGATGTGGATTGCTATTTAATTTACTGACACAATCTTGTCACTGGTAAACAGCACTTTTTAGGGATTGTGTGGGCTGTTCTTGACAAGGTCTACACTTTTTAGGAATTTGTACAACAGCTTTTACCAGCCTGAAAGTTCTGATGATACCAGGAAGGTTGGTAGGCTCAGAACTTTCTACACAGCAGGCCAAGGCTGGCCATACACTTTAGATAGACATTGGATGAATGCTAGTTCAGTCAACAGCTATTCCTCCAAAATCTTCCATAAACATGGATGTACAGTATCAGGAATCAGGTGGATGCTGAGTTGGAAACATTGTCAATCGTTTAGATCCAACAAAACATCAGCTTTATTGACGTTACAGCACAATGACAACATGGCAGTATGGCCCAAGCAGGATGCACACTGGCACAGATTTACTAAGCCTAGACCTGGACAAGGGCCCAGGCTGGATGATAAATGTGGTGCAGGGATAGACATTTTTGTCCAACTTTATGTTGACTATTGGTTGTCTTAAACTCAGGTTTTAAGCCAAAATTGTGTAGCAAAATGTTGCACTTTTAGCCTCACCCCTTTCATGTGAAGCCATATCCTTACCCACTAAGCCCACCCCCTTTTTTAACGAGTCAGAAAAAGCTGTAGAAACCATAGTTGCACTAATTTGCGCCACACATTACTAAATTTGGACCACTATCTTCTCCAATGAGTACAACTCAACTTCTCCAACGAGCACAACTCAACTGACAGTTGGGATATTTAGCTCTCTTTATGAATGCCTCTATATTTCCTCCCTGATATCACATCCAGCACAGCCTCTCCTCAGGTCTGCACTCCTGACCATGGGTCCTCATGCCGTATGAGGCTCTACGGTAACTCCACCCACTTGGCAGACTTTGCTCTGGGGGCAGCTTATCTTCATTATGAAAAAAAGATTTTTTCATTTGCATTTGTGGTCAGGGGAGATTCAAAGGACGACCACACACATTAACATTCAGTGGGTACAGCCAACATTTATCTAATGTGTATGGGCACCTTTAGGCTCAAGCTAGTTTCATAGTAGCCTTAAAATCTTCCAGCAGGCTGTTCCGGGGGGGTATTTTTTATACTGCCACACAACAGTGCATTTTTATGTACAGACGCACATTATAAGGGGCATTTCTTTACTGTCACATATTATAAAGAGACTTATTACTACCGGGGGCATTATGGTGGGCTCTATTACAATTGGGCGACCAGAGGTCGCACTAAGTTTTTTCCAGAAGAGTAAAAATACTCCTCTGACCATTTTTGAGAAGTATTTTTACCCAAGGAGGAGTACGAAAGTTACGATAATTAAAATACATAATACGTGGCCTGCACTCGCTCACATCTGCGTTAGAGGTTGCGTTTGGAGCCTCTGTTGCAGATTCTGTTGAAAGACCAGACAAAAAAGCCTCATATGCAGCTCTTTTTGTCTGGTAAAAAGACAGATCCCAAACGGAAACTGAACGGATCCCATCATAATCAGCAGAGTCTGTTCAGCTTCTTCCCTGTGGGGTGACAGGAGGAGGTGGGAGCAGGGTCACTAGTAGGGGTGACAGAAGGAGGGGGAGCAGGGTCACTAGTGGGGTGTCAGGATGAGGGGGGAGCAGGGTCACTAGTGGGGTGTCAGGAGGAGAGGGGAGCAGGGTCACTAGTGGGGTGTGACAGGAGGAGGGGGGAGCAGGGTCACTAGTGGGGTGACAGGAGGAGGGGGAGCAGGGTCACTAGTGGGGAGACAGGAGGAGAGGGGGAGCTGGGTCACTCGTGGCGTGACAGGAAGAGAGGGGGACCAGGGTCACTAGTGGGTAGGAGCAGGGTTACTAGTAGGGTGATAGGAGGAGGGGGAGCAGGGTAACTAGTGGGGAGGAGCAGGGTTACTAGTGGGGTGACAGGAGGAGTGGGTTGCAGGATCACTAGTGGGGTGAAGCAGGGTTGCTAGTTGGGTGACAGTAGGAGGGGGGGAGCAGAGAACTGGAAGACTAGATGGAACCATGATTGGGGGAGGGGGCAATCATTTACTTGAAGACTGACAGGCCGGGCTTTTCACTGCCACAACATGGCCGGGGGGGGTCACAGGCCCGGGGGAAGCTCTTCTCTCAGACCAGTCACCAGTCCGCGGCTCCTTAGCTCTCCAGCAGCGGCCCTGTCATGTTTCCCAAGGTCCTCGGGCAGCACACCCTGCTCTCCTTACTACAGCCACCCCTGGGAGCCAGCCCCTCCTCCTTCCAGCTCCCGCCGGCTTCCCGTTCCTGTCCAGACCTGTATCACTCTGGCGCACCAATATCCAACCAATAACAAAGCTCCTTGCTGTAAGGAGCTTTGTTATTCGTCATTCCATGCACAGGCAGCATCGCTGTGCTGCCTGTGCCGTTCACAGCGTTCACTGTGCTGATGAATGTAGGGGAAAAGTCTAAGGTGTATTGGTACGCCTTAGACTTTTTCCAGGGAGTAAAATCGCCTGAACAAGCATCATAGATGCTTGTACAGGCATTATTGCGACCTCTGTGAGCGACTATGAGGAACATGAATACTAGTATGGGCACTATGGGAGCATTATTAGTTCTGGGTCACAGTGGGGACATGTTGGGGGCACTGTAGGGGCAGTATTACTACTACATGCACTACTGGCAGATAATTATTTCTATTGGTGAGAATTTTTGGAGTACTATTACTGTGGGGGCACCCTGGCACTGTATCAGCTTAGCACAATTATTTTTGGGGATTATAATATTTACACTATTAGTGTCAGGGTCACTGTTTTCTGGGCGCAGTTATTTTTTAGGGCACTGTGTGCCAATAATTACAGAAGGCAGTACTATCTGTGTGTAACTAGTATTTTCAAGGGGATGGTTTCTGCAGTATAGTATTGGGGAGCACAGTGGGCACAGTATTAGGGGTGGCAGTATGGGGTGTTCATAAGGTGAGAGGATGATGGAAAACTAGGAAACTAAGATGTCTGTCAGTCAAACTCTGCAGAGAGAAGAGATGGCTGAAATAAATCATCATGGTGGTCTGGTCTGAAAGGAGAAGACAAGGACAGAGAATATATATATCAAAGGAGACGTCATTGGATGTAAGAGGTATGTGGCGCTATATTAGGCTACTTTCACATCTGCGTTAGTGATTCAGGCACTGCTGGATGAAGACGGAATGCCCGCCGGCCCTATTAACTTTAATGGGGTCCTGCAGAGATCCGGTCACAATCTAGCAAAAATTCTGCAGTTAGTGTCTGGCAAATTCCTTGCATACCTCTGCCGGATTAGGTGGCTGGTTTGTAGTGCCGCAGGTGTGAAAGTAGCCTTAATCTGTATGTTCTGTAAGTTTTTTTTTATTGTATGTAATGTTAGGACGGAATAGGTTTGGTTGAGAATTTGGCTTGGGGGGGCCCATGCAGATTCTTTGCACAGGGGCCCTCTGCTGTCTGTGTCCGCCCCTGGATGACCAATGGTTTAGAGTGAAAATGCAGCAACAACAGTTATACAGTTGTAATAAAAAGTATGTGAACCCTTTGGAATGATATGGATTTCTGCACAAATTGGTCATAAAATCTGATCTGATCTTCATCTAAGTCACAACAATAGACAATCACAGTCTGCTTAAACTAATAACACACAAATAATTAAATGTTAGCATGTTTTTTATTGAACACAGCATGTAAACATTCACAGTGCAGGTGGAAAAAGTATGTGAACCCCTAGACTAATGACATCTCCAAGAGCTAATTGGAGTGAGGTGTCAGCCAACTGGAGTCCAATCAATGAGATGAGATTGGAGGTGTTGGTTACAGCTGCCCTACCATATAAAAAACACACACCAGTTCTGGGTTTGCTTTTCACAAGAAGCAATGCTTGATGTGAATGATACCTCGCACAAAAGAGCTCTCAGAAGACCTACGATTAAGAATTGTTGACTTGCATAAAGCTGGAAAGGGTTATAAAAGTATCTCCAAAAGCCTTGCTGTTCATTAGACCACGGTAAGACAAATTGTCTATAAATGGAGAAGGTTCAGCACTGCTGCTACTCTCCCTAGGAGTGGCTGTCCTGTAAAGATGACTGCAAGAGCACAGCGCAGACTGCTCAATGAGGTGAAGAAGAATCCTAGAGTGTCAGCTAAAGACTTACAAAAGTCTCTGGCATATGCTAACATCCCTGTTAGCGAATCTATGATATGTAAAACACTCAACAAGAATGGATTTCATAGGGGGATAACACAGAGGAAGCCACTGCTGTCCAAAAAGACATTGCTGCACGTTTACAGTTTGCACAAGAGCACCTGGATGTTCCACAGCAGTACTAGCAAAATATTCTGTGGACAGATGAAACCAAAGTTAAGTTGTTTGGAAGATACACACAACACTATGTGTGGAGAAAAAGAGGCACAGCACACCAACATCAAAACCTCATCCCAACTGTGAAGTATGGTGGTGGGGGCATCATGGTTTGGGGCTGCTTTGCTGCATCAGGGCCTGGACGGATTGCTATCATCGAAGGAAAAATTAATTCCCAAGTTTATCAAGATATTTTGCAGGAGAACTTAAGGATATCTGTCCACCAACTGAAGCTCAACAGAAGATGGGTGTTGCAACAGGACAACGACCCAAAGCATAGAAGTAAATCAACAACAGAATGGCTTAAAGAGAAGAAAATACGCCTTCGGGAGTGGCCCAGTCAGAGTCCTGACCTCAACCCGATTGAGATGCTGTGCAATGACCTCAAGAAAGCCATTCACACCAGACATCCCAAGAATATTGCTCAACTAAAACAGAATTACTCCTGACCGTTCTGCACGTCTGATCTGCAACTACAGGAAACGTTTGGTTAAAATTATTGCTGCCAAAGGAGGTTCAACCAGTTATTAAATCCAAGGGTTCACATACTTTTTCCACCTGCACTGTGAATGTTTACATGGTGTGTTCAATAAAAACATGGTAACATTTAATTCTTTGTGTGTTATTAGTTTAAGCAGATTGTGATTGTCTGTTGTTGTGGCTTAGATGAAGATCAGATCACATTTTATGAACAATTTCTGCAGAAATCCATATCATTCCAAAGGGTTCACATACTTTTTCTTGCAACTGTATCATATATCCCAACCATTAAAGATCTGGTGGGACAGTCCTGGAATTCACTGGTCCAGGGATGGTTCTGTCATGTCCTGGTTTCAATCATGAGGATACAGATACAGTTGAATGCTCCATCATTCACCAGTCTGTGTTCTCGCAGAAGGTGTGATGTGATGATGTCATTGTGTCTGTTGAGCTGTGGAGGGGAGTGCACAGGTCGGGGATCATTCCCTAGCTGGGCAATCAGCCTATGCACTCTCCTTCTCAGCTCGGGAGGCACAATGACATCACCAGATCATGCCTGCTGGAGGGAGAGCATGATCTGCTCGGTTCATTGGGGGAACGGGGCTAGGTGAGTATTACTGTCTTTATTTTATTACCACCAAGGAGCTTCACTACTGTAAGGGGGGGCACTAAGCGGGCAACATTCTTGTAAAGGGGAAGCACTACTTTAAGGTGGCATTACTATGTGTGGGCACTAATGGGGCATTCTACTGTGTGGGGACACTAGGGGCATAACTACTGTGTGAGTGAACTAAAGGGGCAAAACTACTATGTGAGGCCACAATGGTGGCATAACTACTGCTTAGAGGCATTAAGGGGGCATTCAAGGAGTATGCTACTCTGGATGCAACTAAAATGGAATTCTGCTATGAAGGAGACACAAAGCGAGCATTCTACTGTGTGGGGGCACTAAGGGGGCGTTCTACTGTATTGGGTACTGAGGGGGCATAACTACTGTGTGGAGGTACTAATGGGGCATTCTACTGTGTGGAGGCAGTAAGGGGAAATAACTACTGTGTGGGCGAACTAAGGGGACTGGACGGGAACAGGCATGTACAGATAGGCAGTTAAAGGCATGGCTTAGTATAAAAAAAAAATAGCCATGGTGTGAACAACTGTTGTCCCTCTTTGGGCTTTTCAAAGGTTTGGAGGTATAGGGATATGACCACAATGTGTGAATAGAAACCTGGGCTTGTTTAACACACATCATTTTGAAGAATCAGTGGCTTTAATTGATTTTTGCAGGTTTGATTTTATAAAAATAAAAAAAAACTCTGTGGCCAGATGTTTCTTTAAAGTCTATAATAAATTATGGTAAAGTCTACATTCCAAGATTTTTGCCTTTTTATGTGGCTGTATTTTGTGCTCCCATTTACTTGGAGATCCCAAGCTAAGAAAGCCTGTTCTGCTGTTTTTGGAACACCCATAGAAGTAAATGGAGAGAGCCATACCTGCACGGCCACCTCTCCATTCGCATTGCCCATGAGACAGAGGTCAGTGTGGGTGCCAGAGGTGAGAACCACACGTATTAGACATGAATGGCATTGTGGGATGCCATTTGTTCACAGTGAATTTTGTGACACCAAATGCATTTTGTATAGACAAAATACATTTAGTTGAATTCTGTATGACAAAATGACATTCTGTACGACAAAATCACAATTTGTATGACAAAATGACATTTTATAATGACATGTTGTCCGTCACTTTGTCGCAGACAAAGTGTCATTTTGTGGCACAAAATGTCATTTTGTGGCACAAAATGTCATTTTGCCACACAAAATTTTATTTTGTCACACAAAAGATCATTTTATGACACAGAATGTATTTTTGTGAAAAAGAATTCAACAAAATGGATTTTGTCTATATGAAATGCATTTTGTGTCACAAAATACACTTTGAACAAATGGCTCCCCATAGCTACGCAGAATTCATTTTGTGGCGAAGAATGTCATTTATTTGCACAAAATATTTTGTGGCACAAAATGTCATTTTGTCACACAAAATTTTATGTTGTCATACAAGAGAATGTCATTTTGTCACACAAAATTCTAAAAAATTAATTTTGTCTATATAAAATGCATTTTGTGTCACAAAATGCACTGTGAACAAATGGCGCCCCTCATGGCATATCCTGTGGTGAAATCTTCCTTGTCTCCCAAGTTTCTAAAGAGAAAAACAGAGTGAAAAATGGCAAGTTTGTTGAGTAGTGTGTGCCAACATCTCATGTGCCATGTTGGGGCATTCTGTACAGTACCCATTATACTTTTTGGTCTTAAACAGGTATTCTGGTAATAGCACAATATATATATATTTTTGTATAATCTAAATTTGTACAATGTTACTATATTTTTCTGTAAAAATTCCTAACAATTTTTCAACATACAATGGTACTCGAAAGTTTGCGAACCCTTCAGAATTTTCTATATTTCTGCATTAATTTGATCTAAAACTTCAGATTTTCACACAAGTGCTAAAAGTAGATAAAGATAAAATCAAACAAATGAGTCAAACATTATGGATTTGGTCATGCATTTATTGAGGAAAATTATCCAATATCACATGTGTGTGTGTCAAAGGTATGTGAATTTAGAGATGAGCGAATCGAAGCTGAAAAATTCAAATTTGTTCCGAATTTCAGGAAAAATTTAATTCTGATCCCCAAGTAAAAAAAAGCATTTATTGCCATATTTATAGAGAAAAAGAGAAAAATAGACTAAGTTTATATTTGCTGTTATTTGCGCTAAAAGCATTTCTTGTCATATTTCACTCCAATACGAGAAAAATAGACGCAGTTCACATTTGGTGTTATTTGCGCTAAAAGCGTTTGTTGCCATATTTCAATAGAAAAAGAGAAAAATATACGCAGTTCACTTTTTCGGTTATTTACTCTGAAATCGTTTAGTGGCCTATTTTAGTCCAATACAAGAAATATATATGCAGGTCAAGTTTGCTTGTATTTGTGAATGTTTCTGGCACAAGCAGAGGTCACAGCAGAGTAAGGGGTCGTGGCAATTGCAATTTTTACACAGATATGCCATTTCAGTGCCTAATATATTTAGAGATGAGCGAATCGAAGCTGACGAATTCGAATTCGTTCCGAATTTCTGGAAAAATTAAATTCCGAACGAATGCGAATTTCCTTGTGCTTTGTGGTAATGCATCACAATTTTTCCTATCATGGCAGCTAGCCGGCTACAATGGCGGCTAAAATGGCGGCTAGACGTATGAGGACATGGGGCAAGGAACTCTGGGAAGGTGAGATGACCCATAATGCCATGCATGCAGCCAATCAGCAGCCAGCCAGCCCAGTGATGTCACAGCCCTATAAATACGGCAGCCATCTTAGAGTCTGCCATTCACTATCGTACTTTGTTCAAGGACAGACGTGTATGCAGGCTCTAGGGAGAGTGAAAGAAAAAGTAATTGTAAAAAAAAAAAAAAAAAGAAAGAAGCGATTTACTAGTGCAGGGAAAGGATAGTGAGAGGAATCATTTCACAGGCAGGGAGAGACGTGTGCAGATGCTAGGGAGAGTCATAGGAAAATCCTCATTGTGAAAAAAAGCGATTTACAAGTGCAGGGAAACATTACTTGGGGATCCAGATAGTCTCATAACACAGCTCTGTCATTCCAGCAATTAGTTATTGCGGTGCAAGTGCTATGTTGAAAAGCCTTTAGTGGCTTTTATCTGTGGAAAAAGATAAATATATACGCAGGTCACTTTTGCTGTTATTTGCACTAAAAGCGTTTATTGCCATGTTTCTAGAGAAAAAGAAAAAAATTGACTAAGTTCATATTTGCTGTTCTTTTCGCTAAAAGCATTTCTTGTCATATTTCACTACAATACGAAAAAATAGATGCAGTTCACATTTGGTGTTATTTGCGCTAAAAGCGTTTATTGCCATATTTATAGAGAAAAATAGACTAAGTTCATATTTGCTGTTATTTGCGCTAAAAGCGTTTCTTGTCGTATTTCACTACAATACGAGAAAAATAGACGCAGTTCACATTTGGTGTTATTTGCGCTAAAAGAGTTTATTGCCATATTTCTAGAGAAAAACAAACAGTTCATATTTAGTGTTATTTTCACTAAAAGCGTTCCTTGTCATATTTCACTCCAATATGAGAAAAATAAATGCAGTTCACAATTGGTTCTATTTGCGCTAAAAGCGTTTATTGCCATATTTATAGAGAAAAAGAGAAAAATTGACTAAGTTCATATTTGCTGTTATTTGCGCTAAAAGCGTTTCTTGTCGTATTTCACTCCAATACGAGAAAAATAGACGTAGTTAACATTTGGTGTTATTTGCGATAAAAGCTGTTATTGTCATATTTCACTACAATCGGAAAAAAATAAACGCAGTTCACATTTGGTGTTATTTGCGCTAAAAGCGTTTACTGCCATATTTATAGAGAAAAATAGACTAAGTTCATATTTGCTGTTATTTGTGCTAAAAGCATTTCTTGTCATATTTCACTACAATACGAGAAAAATAGATCCAGTTCACATTTGGTGTTATTTGCGCTAAAAGCATTTGTTGCCATATTTCAGTAGAAAAAAGAGAAAAATATACGCAGTTCACTTTTTCTGTTATTTACTCTGAAATCGTTTAGTGGCCTATTTTAGTCCAATACGAGAAATATATACAGTATGTGTTAGCGGTTTTCTTCAGGCAGGTTTATGCTGGTATAAGATGAGGCATCATACCTCCAACCCTTGAATATTTCCCTGTGCAATGAATATCCCTTTGCTTCTGATCAGAGAGATAAATATCAGCCCAGACCGAACTTAGGCTGTTAAATATCTGACATCTTTATTTTTCATCCCATACTTATAGGGCTTTTTGGGGGTGGGCGCATATTGTTTCTCAAGGTCCAATTGGAACAATCCTGGTATTTCTAAAGAGGCTCTGGGAACATGTGTCACCAAATTACAGTTGAAACTTTGTTAAACAATGCTGGTATCTGCTGTATACAATACTTGCAAAAGAGCTATTTTACACTGAACAGGGTTCCCTCTAAATGCTAACAAGGTGCATAGGCTATCTTAGTTTGTTTCATTGTATGTGAGGTGAGATGTTAAATAGCTCCTTTGTTCAGAGATGCTGCTATTGTGTCCAGCACTGGCAGAGGGTGTGTTACGTGCTAATTCGATGTGCTGCATGCATCAGAGATGAGGCTTGTATAATATATGTCTTATCTGTGATGTATCAAACGATTTATGAAAAATCCCTTTCAATCCAACCATTGATCCCAACTTATATATATATATATATATATAAAAACGGGATCACTGTACGTTTTCCTCCATCTAAGGCCGTGTGTGTGTGTATGTATGTATATATATA
Source organism: Bufo bufo (assembly GCF_905171765.1). NCBI lineage: Eukaryota > Metazoa > Chordata > Amphibia > Anura > Bufonidae > Bufo > Bufo bufo. The sequence goes on along the minus strand of NC_053390.1, from coordinate 530,093,859 downwards.
TATATATCGTGCGTGTGTGTGTGTGTGTGACACATGAAGACACTGAAGACTATGAAGGAGATAAAAAAAACCTTCTGTGTAATTTGGCGCACAGTAGGAAAAAATCTCCTGCATAGTGAAGAAAGAGAAAAAAAGAAAAGTAAGAAGGCATGCAAGCTCTACACATAGATAGGCCTTGACCAATAGAAATTCTTTTTAGACCTGGAAGGCACACATTCCCCGAGAGTGGCGGTGGGTGACGCTCAAACACTCACCATCCGCTACCACACCCAGAACATGCGCAAATGCTCCCAAATGAATCAGCCTTCTTTTAAACAAATGTGGCCCTAATCGGACAACATCTATTTAATCTGGTACAAATATGCTACTGACCCACAGTGAATCTCTGTTAGACATGGTTCCGACAGGGGGGATCAGTCCCTGAGGAAGGTCTTTTAAAACAGAGTCGACCAATAAAGGTGATATAGCATTCACATGGACACCAGTCCCACCAACCAATGTTCCAATGTTGGGGCGCCCATGGTTCAGTGAGACCGGCATCAGTGTGCCATACCCCACCGTTGCTGATGCGGATCCGCTGGTAGCTTTCACTAAGAACATTGCTCTCAGAGCCAGCAGCCATTAGATCCCTCTCAAACCAACGGTGGCGGCTTTCACATGGGGAGTAGGGACCAGAGTGCTGATTTATAGAATTTCCCTTGCAACGACCTGACCCGATCACGCTCTCATAACCGTAATCAGGTCAGACCTTACACAGGGAGGCATATAGAAAATAAACCTACATACCATTCCTAAGCCAAAAAGAAAGTCTACTATAGTCATCCTATGCTTAATAAAACTTTCCACGACAGTTCCCTCCTCTCTGTAATATGTCCCCTGTGTTCTTTGAGTCTCTTGCTGAATTTTCAGTTTCTTCAGCTTGCCCTCGTCGATTGTGATACTCCTTGGGTGTCATTGCCTCCATGATGATGCTCCATCCTTCGGTTCGATTCTTTGGGGAGTTGACTCTGAGGCAGGTCCTGATGTGGTAAGGTGTGGCGTGGCGTGGCGATGAACGTTTAGTTGGACATCCTTTCCATCAAAGACATAGGTTGATCCGTGGTGTATCTGGGAGCTGCGATTAGGATGTGATTATCTGCACGTCACTGGGAGATCCGATCGATCAACCAGCAGGAGCATCTCACCAGTATATATATGATAAAGAGAAAAACAACAACATAAGTATATATATATATTCCTATTTCCTTCAACCAGTTACCTATGGAAAACAGGAAATCTCCAAAACCACCCAAAGCTGCGAAAGGATTCTATCCCTCAGTAATAGCCCTATCTCTGTCCTGAATTACCATATGGGCCTGGACTTTATCCCTGGTATCTGCAGTCCTCTCCTATAAACTCACAGAAACCCCCCTAAGAAGCTAAAAGATAATCCAGCTGGTGCACCTGTTGGCAAGGGAAACAAGAGCGAAATATCATTATAGTCAATGTTTAATTTCTTAATCAGTTTTGCCACATATTCTTCTTATAATTGCTGCAAGTCTTTAGGCATCAGAATTAATGGACTCATAGTCCATGGGGTTGGGAAGGGTCTTCCCATCCAATACTACTCCTCCCTTTGACCATAGACCGTTAAGAGTCTTTGGTCAGCTCTTGAATTTTTAATGCCCTTGCATATATTGTTCTACTGGGCTGTGCAGACTGTACAATAGGCTGACTAGCATGCTCAGACAAAACCTGTTCCACAGGTTCTGTAGAGCCAGGAATCTGTGGTAGAGTCAAGTGTGCGCATACCTCATCATCTGATTCTGTTGTTAATTTTGTTTCTACAGGGTACAATGGCAGATATGGGGGTGGACCAGGAGATGGAATCACAATGGGGGTTTTACTTTGTTGTCTTGTGTTTGAACTGCACAAGTCAGTCCAAAACTTTTGCACAGATAGCCATGCTTGGCCACAAGTTTTCATATACATTTTATTCCAACGAGGGTCTCCTTTGTACCATGGAAAAGTGTCTATGTCATTCAGACATAGGCCCTTGATCATGGCCATATAAAAGTCTGAAAAAGACCCTTCTTTTGGGAACGGGTCAGTACATTTCATTCCTTCTGTCCAATTACACATATTATCAACCCAAGGATCAGTATAAAATGGACCTAAACACCTCTGGACAAACATTTTTGGACTTTCCCCCAATTCATTTTTAGGAGACAGTTTTACCATAGAGTGATTCGCAGCAGACTTAGGAACATGATTTTCAGTTCTAAATTTAAAATTCAATTTCTTTTTGGGATCCTCCTTACCATAAGAATTGCCCATTTTTACTTAGCTAAAATATACAGTGAGATCAGCTGAATTTGGAGGTTTATCAAAGGATGTTTGTGTTCAGTGCAAAAATACTTACTGATAAACCTTATGCTTATCAGTTTATGTGCGTTTTTTATCCTATTTCTTCTAATTCAGGTTCATAACTACTCCTGAATTTATGGCAGATTTTTTAACTATTCTGGATGGTATTACTTCTAATTCAGACTCATACTACTCCTGAATTTATGACAGATTTTTTAACTATTCATGGCCAATTTTATACCTTCAATTTCAGCATGAACTCGCATACAATCTATACATAATCTTTACACAGTCTATACAGTAAAATTCAACCTTATATATATTACGACTAAAAAATGCTTAAGCAACTATACAGCTATATACAGGTTTTAGCAAAGGATATTCGTTGCACACAATACTGTTTTTTTTTTTTTCAGATTAGGGGACTACAGACCCTATTTTTTCTTCAGGAATATCAGATCCCTGGGAGACATCAGATCCCTCTATTTCTTTAGGAATATCAGATTCCTGGGAGACGCTTATCAGAAGCGCTTACCGGGTTCAACTAATCCACTCTTACAGTATAGGGCAGTAATAATATATATCTTAAATATAGAATCACTTACCCGATACTGTATTTTGGTGGATCCCACCTTCTGACACCAAAACTGTTAGCGGTTTTCTTCAGGCAGGTTTATGCTGGTATAAGATGAGGCATCAGACCTCCAACCCTTGAATATTTCCCTGTGCAATGAATATCCCTTTGCTTCTGATCAGAGAGATAAATATCAGCCCAGACCGAACTTAGGCTGTTAAATATCTGACATCTTTATTTTTCATCACATACTAATAGGGCTTTTTGGGGGTGGGCGCATATTGTTTCTCAAGGTCCAATTGGAACAATCCTGGTATTTCTAAAGAGGCTCTGGGAACATGTGTCACCAAATTACAGTTGAAACTTTGTTAAACAATGCTGGTATCTGCTGTATACAATACTTGCAAAAGAGCTATTTTACACTGAACAGGGTTCCCTCTATATGCTAACAAGGTGCATAGGCTATCTTAGTTTGTTTCATTGTATGTGAGGTGAGATGTTAAATAGCTCCTTTGTTCAGAGATGCTGCTATTGTGTCCAGCACTGGCAGAGGGTGTGTTACGTGCTAATTCGATGTGCTGCATGCATCAGAGATGAGGCTTGTATAATATATGTCTTATCTGTGATGTATCAAACGATTTATGAAAAATCCCTTTCAGTATGCAGGTCACGTTTGCTTGTATTTGTTCAGAAATAATTTAGTGGCCTATTTCAGTACAATACGAGAAATATATACTCAGTTCACGTTTGCTGTTATTTGCGCAGAAATAATTTAGTGGCCTATTTTAGTACAAAAAGAAAAATATATTTGTTGCTTTTAGGGGTGTTTTAATTTCCGTTTCATTTGTTTAGTTCAGCTACAAGTATATCAGGCAGAGAAGTGCCAGGCCATGCACAGAGGAGTGGCAGAGGCATGAATGTTTCTGGCACAAGCAGAGGTTTCAGCAGAGTAAGGGGTCTTGTCAGCAGTAGTCGCAGCAAGAGGCCTAAGCTCCCGGTGTCATCTACAGGTCGTGTCTTGATCAGCAACCCAGCGGTTCTTGATTGGTTAACTCGGTTATCCGCGTCATCCCAAGTGACATCAGACACCCCCAGCCAACAGTCGGTGGGTTCGTCAGACACAACCCTTAGTTGGCATGGCCCGGGAGCAGGCCCTGTGCCCTCACCTGTCCTCAACTTGCCTCTGTCCTTTTCTGTTCCCTCACCGCGAGAAGTAGTATATGCTGTAGGCTCTGCTCGACTTTTCAACGAGGAACAGCTACTAGAGGACAGTCAGCCCAGCCAAGATACGGAGGAGACAAGTCGGGCAAGTAGTGATGAGGAGGCACGGGAGCTTATGCTGCGAGTGGTCAGGCTCCTGACCCAGAGGCCGTTGAGGAGGACATAAGTGATGTGCAGACACTAATCGATAATGATGAAGCCGATCGCACTTGGGAGCCGGGTGCAGAAGGGGCTTTATCATCATCAGGAGAAGAGGGTGGCAGCTTGCCCGTGAGGTAGTGGTGGAGCCAGCAAGGTGGTAGCATGGCTGGAAGTTAGCAGGGTGGCAGCAGTCGAGAACCAAACGTGCCCAGGGTAGACCACCTGCTTCGCAGCAGCCTACCTGCCCGGGAAGTAGTGGTGCAGGAATTCACGGAGGCAGCGGCAGTAGCAATCAGTCAGTGCGGACTGTTGGGGGGAAAATCACCTACTCAGCGGTGTGGCAGTTTTTTTTAAGCGCCAGAGGAGGTAAACGTGACCATATGTCGCATCTGTGGGCAGAAGGTGAAGCAAGGCCAGGGTGCAAATGTTGGCACTACGGCCCTGCATCAACATATGCAGCGTCGTCATACAGTGGCCTGGGAGAACCATGGCTCTGATGTGGTGGTCCAGCCTGTCGCAGCAACCACTACATCACCCATTGGCACGCACCCAGTTTCAGCCAGTCAAGGTTCCACCACCTCAGCCAAAGGAAGCTGTCTGTCAATCCCATCTTCTGCTGGTCCACATGCTCCTGCTCCTCGTCAGTAATTCCATCAGCAATCGATCACCAAAGCAATTGCCAAAAGACAACAGTATGCGTGCACGCATCCAACGGCGCAGAAGCTGAACGTGCTCCTGTCCAAGTTGCTGGTGCTTCAGCCCCTCCTTATTTCACCCACCTTCGTCAGCGGGTACTGGTATTGCCACCCACCACCCCACTCTGTTACCGGGTCACTTTCAGGTCTCCTGATGCAGCGGCTGCTGCCATCTCCAAACTATGTCACCTTGCCACTCTGTGGTCACCTCCTGCTGCTGCCATCTCCACACTATGTCACCTTCATGACTGGTCCACTATTTTGGCTTTCGGCCTGGCTGACATCATCATTTATTTGACCTTTCTTCTGATCTGTCAGCAGGAAGGAAAAATGAGATGCACAACGGATCCTGTCTGTGTAGCAGCTGTAAGTAGGTACAAAACACAAAAGACATGCAAATATTCCATTCACGCGTCATCTCTGTTTTAGATCCACTACAGTTTTTTTTTTTGGCATTAGCAATACTGTTGGATTATTGAGCAAATGCTGACCGAATGAAGGCGTATGCTCCACAGACAGGATCAGTTTTTTGTGGGTTATTGTTCTGACGTTTTAGAGAAAGGGCAAAGTAATCAGTGACGTCAACACAAACTTACTGCTAACACCCTCTCCACTCTGTCGGGGGGGCTCTACTTGTATAAGCTTTTAATAGAACAGGTTCTGTAGACATCTATATGGAATCAGCTGACGAGGGTGTAAAAGGAGTTTGCTTCTTCTTTACACTAACATCGATCTGTAAGGCTGAGTTACTACTTGAGTTATTTGGTCGGTTTTGGCCCCGTGACTGCCCTAATAAGTGAAGTGCGCAGTGATTCTAATAGCGACGCCTGTCATCTGCATGTCATACTGACTGACAGTATTATTTCACTACCCCAGCACACTCCTTATTCGTGTTACTGCAAGGCACAGTGTTCTACACCCATATAAAGGCTCTATGCAGCCGGAAATAGCAGTTTTTTATCCCGATTCGTCGCAAATATATTCAGATCGAAGCAAATTTTTTCGAAAAATTCGGCGAACCGGCCGAATCTAATTTTTGAGAAATTCGATCATCTTTAAATATATTGTGCCCATCATATGAGTCAGCATTTTGATGACACAGGTATTTTTCAGAAATGAATGTGCAGCTGACCACGGGTACATGAGAGGGCTCAAAGGTGAAGAAAGTGCCATTTGGCTTTTGGAGTACAGATTTTGCTGGAATGGTTTTCAGGCACTATGTCACATTTATAAAGCCCCTGAGGTATCAGTAAAGTCGAAACCCACTATGAGTGACATTTTGGAGATTATACCCTTCAAGTTATTTATTAAGGGGTGGAGTGAATATTTTGACATCACAGGTGTTTTGCAGAAATTAATGAGGGAGGGACTGTGCAAAATGAAAATTGCAAGTTTTGCACAAATAAGGCATTTCATTGCCCAATATGCTGTGTCCAGCTTGTGCCATGTGAGACACACCACACCCCTTTAAAAGCTATGTACACCTTCAGGGAAATTTTTTTATATGATTCGTTTTTACCCATTGTGGGCTAAAAATAATTTTTTCAGTTGGTCTTTATTAAAAATAATAGTCATTGTTATGCAACGGGTGTTGACCCACTGCGCCACTGACTGGCTATACTCTGGAGGGGCGTGACTAAGCAACTACCTGGTCTTCACTAGAGCCTCTGATGGTGAGGATAGGCTTGGGCCGTTAGGGTAGTTGCCAGGTGCCACTCTAGAGCAGTCCCCAAGTCAGTGGCAGCTAACCAGGGGGTCAGAGATACCGGTGCAAGCACCAAGGGGATGTATGTGGTCAGGGCAGGCAGAGATCAAGCAAGATCCATAAACGAAGTCCGACATCAGAGGCAGGCAGCAAACAGGCAAAATCCGATAATTCCAAAAGCAGGGTCCGGTACACAGCAAACAGAACTTAAAAAAACACCTTCACACTTGGAACTAGGCAAGCTAGTGTCCGTGAGTTGCTCAGGGATCTTCCTGTGGTAGGAAGCACCTTTAAATACTTCCTGTAATCCAGCCATAGGCTGGTGAGACAGAGGGCGCGTACGTGCTGTCTCACAAGTGAGGAAAGACACACCCATGCAAGCCCTAACAACAGTACAGGTCTCCAGCAGGAAGTAAACTCTGGCATGGAGCACAGATGCAACAGTTAACCCCTTAGTGACCAAGCCTGTTTGGGCCTTTATGACCAAGCGTTTTTCTTCCTTTTTTTATGGTCTCGTTCCAAGAGCTATAACTTTTTTATTTTTTCATCTATATAGCTTTATGAGGGCTTGTTTTTTACGGGACAAGTTGTAGTTTTTAATGGCGCCATTTTGGGGTACACATAACTTTCTGATTAACTTTTATTAACTCTTTCTGGGAGGGAGATGGGGAAAAATAGCAATACTGCCACTACGTTTTTACATTATACATTTTTTGGCGTTCATTTTTCGGTACAAATAACATAATATCTTTATTCTCTGGGTCAGTACGATTACAGTGATACTAAATACTTATAATTTTGTTTACGTTTTACTACTTTTTTTGCAATAAAACACCTTTTATTAACCCCAAAAATTATTTTGCATTGCCACTTCACAAGACCCATAACTTTTTTTTATTTATTTATATGGAATTGTGTGAGTGCTTGATTTTTGAAAGACGACTTGTATTTTTCATGGGTATGATTTTGGAGTAAATGCCGCTTTTTGATCGCTTGTTATTACGTTTTTTTTCGGTGGAAACTAAGAATAAATTCGAAATTCTGTATTTTTTTATTTTTTATTTTTTACGGCGTTCACCATAGGTGATAATTTATGTAATATTTATGTAGTCCCGGTCGTTACGGACGCGGCAATACCAAACATATGGGGGATATTTTCTTTTTGCAATTTTTTTCATTGAAAAGCGTATTTTCAATGGAAAAAAAGGCATATTTTTTTATTTTATGGAATTTTTTTTATTTAATAAATGTGTATTTTTTTTCTATTTTTTTTACTACTTAATAGTCCCACAAGGGGACTATAATATACAGTATTTTGATTGCTTTTAAAATGTAATGCATTATCTCTATAATGCATTGCATTTCAATAGCAATGCTATTCGAACATTGACCAGCAGGATGCGCCAGAGAGGCACAGCCTGCTGGAAGTAACTGAAGACAGGCTCGGGCCCTCATCGGAAGCAAGGTAAGCTTCCCAGCACATCAGCACCCCGCGATCGCATTTTCGGGGTGCTGATGGGAGACAGAGGGAGTCCGCTCCCTCTGTCACCACTTTACATGCAGTGGGCGCCATTGCGCCCGGCATGTAAAGGGTTAAACAGCCCGGATCGGCACTCCTGCCGTTCCGGGCTGTTAGAGCAGGGACCCGGCTCTCATGTGAGAGCCAGGTCCGCGCTCCCCGCTGCACGGGGGAGCCGCGCGGCGCTTAAACTGGGCCGCCGTAAAAACGCGGCGGCCCAGCCTAAGGCCCCTTAGTGACCGCCGTAAAAACACGTATGGGTGGTCACTAAGGGGTTAAGCTACCTGCTGCCCGTGCTTGTCAGCACGGCGCATGGCAGCAGGAGGGAAAGAGGGAGCCCAGCACCCGTGCCCGCGGGTAGTGGCAGCAGTGCCGGCACGGACCGCTGAGCTAACAGCTGTTCTGTCACAAAGGTTTAACTTTTTTTCTAGTTGGGTGAATCCTACTTTCACTTTTTGCCAGTCATCTAATAACCCTTATCTCTATATTACTAAGAGGTCATAAACACTTATTTAAGCTGCATTCTTATTAGTAAGATAAGGATTGAGCTTTGATGAATGTTTATAAGGTCAGAGAGCAGAGATAAGGAGCCCATCAGCTAGCTGCCTGATGGAAGAGAGAGAAAATTCAGATCTTGCTACAGCATCTCAGTTCTCTACAGAGAAAGAGTACAATGTAATAATGAAAAAAATTACCCCCAAAGGTATACATAGCCTTTAAATTGTTATGCAGATTCTACTGGATATGGAAATGCCATAAATGTGGACATAAACTGATGTTTGGGTCCGCTGCAGGGTTCAGAAGAGAAGGACCAACTTTTGGCTTTTGCAGCGCAGATTTGATGGATTGGTTTATGAGCGCCATGTTGCTATTGAACAGCCTCTGGTGCAGACATTTTCTGAGAACAATACGTTTTTTATTTTTCTCTCAATTGAGCTGTGTGAGGGCTTATTTTTTTGTGGGATAAGTTTTCATCACTATTGGTTCTTTTTTGGGACACATATTTTGATCACTTTTTATTTTGCCTTTTGGGATGCATTATAAAGAAAAGGCAGCAACTCTTTTACTGCTTGTTGGGTTTTGGTATTCTACTAGATATATAGTTGTTTGTTTGTTTTGTTTTTTACTTTTTACCACTTTTACTACGGTATTTTTGATAAAAGAAATCATGTTTTTGCATTGCCATTTTAAAATTTTCTGGCGATGGTCTTGTGTGAGTGCTCATTTTTTACAGGATGAGGTTGCATTTTCATTACTACCATTTTGGAATACATATGACTTTTTGCTTACTTGATTTTATGATTTTTGGGATTTTTGGTAATGTGACCAAAAAATGGCTGCTCTAGCATTGTTTTTATGTATTTATTTTTTACAGCGTTCACCTGATAAGTTAGATACTTAGTATATGTATTTTTTCAGTTCTACACAATAAAAGCATTTTTGATAAAAATCATACTTTTGTGTCACTATTTTTTTTATACAGTAGCAACTTTTTTTTCTGGTGATGGTCTTCTGTGAGGGCTCATTTTTGGGGGAAGAGGTGACATTTTTATTGGTACCATTTTGGGGAACAGTGAATTTTGATTGCTCGATATTACAATTTTTGTGAGGCGTTTTATTTATTTATTTTTTATGCAGTTCACCTGATGGGGTAAATAATTCAATATTTTGTGGTAATATGTCTATTTTTTAATTTTCATTTTTATCAATTTTGAATAGCTTGATTAGGGGGAAAGGGGTGTTTTTTTTTAAGTTCAAACTTAACAGTTTTTGCCAAGGTCAGCGGTTACTGCAGGGGCACAGCTGTCAATAACAGCCTGGCCCCTACAGCTGATCAGACAAGCACCGCTCCTGTGTCTGCCTGACCAGCGCACCTTGCAGAATATTAGTTTATTTTCACAGTACTCCTGATGATGAAAGCTCCACAAATGGTATGTTTGTATTGTTTTCCTCAGCCTCTACTTTCTAGTGTTGTCAGCAGTTTAGCATGGTCAAAACCACTGAAAGACTCCTTCAAGGACTGGTCTATCTATTTTTACTTCATTCTACAGGTCCTTATGATTTTTGAAGTTGTGATCAGTTGCTCACTTGTATAATGCTTTGGAATACATAGTTTTCCCAAACACATTTTTGCCTTAAAAGTGTAACACTGACAGGTAATCTATTAGCCAGTTTCTCTAACAGACCTGAAGAACTTTATCAGGCCCTTTAAACAGAGTTTATTTTTCAGATTCCATGTATGGTGTGTCTTATGTCATTAAGGGGTTATATGTTTATTAAGGGGGTTATCACACGAGTAATGTAAAAAATGAAAATCTTTGACTTGGCTAGGTGGTCTATATATTACACCTACACGAGTTACCTTATGATTATCAAGCTGCAACGTAACCCAAACTGATTTTAAATTGGTCTCACTAACTTGTATTAAATTAGATTTTATGCTATCTTTCACATACAGGGCCACCCCTCTCCTTTTCTTGCCTTCTCTGTCTTTCCTATATAGAGAGAACCCTGGTATTGTTATATCCCAGTCATTACTCTCATTGAACCATGTCTCAGTACCAGCCACTAAATCTATATTCTCAGATGCCATTATAGGCTCAAGTTCATTTATCTTATTCCCTAAACTGCGAGCATTTGTAGACAAGACTCTGAGCTTGTCATTTCTTAACCTATGTGCTACTGGCATTGTTCCGGGGGGCAGTCGGACTGCTGGATTATCACTCTTTTGCCTCCCTTTCCTAGTTTAAATGCTTCTTAGCAAATACTTTGAACTGTTCACTGAGGACATTCGTTCCCTTGAGAAAAAGATGCAAACCATCTTTCTTGTACAGTTCTTTTTCATTCCAAAGAGAGCTAATATGAGACACAAAGCCAAACCCTTGGTTCCCGAAACCATTCACCAAGCCAAAATAATATATATTCTCAGATTTTTTGATATAAATGGTCTTTTTTAACTCAAGGAGTAAAAAAAGTCCTCACCTGACCTAAACCCTATTGAGAACTTGTGGCCCTTCTTAAATGGGTGATTTACGTTGAAGGAGAGCAGTCCACCTCTCTGAACAGTGTCTGGGAGGCTATGGTGAGGTAGGTGCCAGCAACATTTGCATCAATTAGCAAGTAAATAATTCTGCTGGTAGGATTACAAAATACTGCCCCAGTCGGGCGTTAATCGCTCCGTATAATATGGAAATTTACGTATAATATGGTGATTACGTGATTTACGTTGAAGGAGAGCAGTCCACCTCTCTGAACAGTGTCTGGGAGGCTATGGTTCCTGCTGCACAAAAAGATTAAGAAAATGACAGATTCCATGGATGTAAGGCTTCAGGTTTGAGGTTTATTAACATTTTGGTTGACTCACAGGACTGTAGTTGCTCAATAATAAATTGAATTCTCAAAAATGTTACTTGCCTAATAATTGTGCACACAGTGTATGCAGTATATTTCATTAGTCCCAAGGAGAACCTCCCCGATCTAGAGCTGATGTTACAGGCCTCTCCAAGCATAAAATGTCTTAGCTATGGGTCTCTCTCTATCTTATGCAGCTCTCCAAGTCAATTTTTCCCAGGGGCTGATGCATGGACCAGGGTGTAGGCACCCCTTTAGTCCCTGTGGCACTAGCCCTGCTTCTAAGTTGCCTCTTCTTCCCAAGTATATTTGTAGAGAAAACCACGCACACTCTTGAGAGTTTAGATATGCCAGGTGAATTTATTTTGACTCATACAATCCAAACTGTGAGGTAGGTCCTAGCAACATTTGCATCCATTAGCAAGTAAATAATTCTGCTGGTAGGATTACAAAATACTGCCCCAGTCGGGCGTTAATCGCTCCGTATAATATGGAAATTGTGTCACGCCGTAAGTAATATGGAGATCTGCGATGTTTCAAGATGTTTCGGTCATATGAGACCTTTATCAATAGATTGCTGAAAACATAAGACATTGGAGTAAGTATCTGAGGCATTTAAATGCAAATTGGCAATGTAGAAACATTCAAACGGAATATGCAGATACAATACTGATAGATTAATCAATAATAACGTATAAAATGATGTCTGGATGCAGGTGACATCAAGGAAAGAAAATCATACTATACATTTGTAGTAGGATATTAGAACATATATTCAGAGAGTGAGAGGGAAAGAGACAACCAAAAAACAGAATGCAGCTGGTCACAAAGGATAATAGGAGAGGGGTATCCCGGTATATGGTTGTGCGCCATATGCAAAAGTTTAATCCCTGAGGGTAGGTATTGAAGAGGTATCGCCAGGCCATAGAGATTATAACAAGGCATGAGGTGCCTATGGGGGGAGCGCATGTATTAGGTAGTGGTAAGTATCAAGGTTGTATGGAGGAGAGGCTAGATGTGGGGATCGGGGGAGGCAGAGGCAGACTTACCAGGTTAGGTGCAGAGAGCGCAACGGCTGTGCAGCAGAGGAGGCAAGGAGCTGCCAGTGTGGGTCAGGTTAAATACAATTATCGCACGGCGAGATGCCGGTGCAGGCGCACTGCGCGCCGTGTGGTAGTGTATTATGTCGCGGCCATCTTGGTAGAGGGAATGTTATTTAGCTGTAGGCTGCGCATGCGTCATGTGATAATGAGGTGAGCGGCATCTTGGTGAGGGGAGTATTGTGTACATATGCAGAAAGCTAATAAAGAGATGGGAGGGTCGGTAATTGGTGAAAAATCTGAATAATGAAAGCTTAAAGGTAGGCAAAAGGTGTGAGGGATGGAGGGAACGAGGGAATGGAAACGCAGTGGGGTAATAATACTACCTCGGGTGGAAATAGGAATTGGATTCAGCGAGTCTGAGGAGAGAAAAGAGACACTAAATATTAGATGCATTAAATAAAACATAATATGTAGAGAAATGTTCATATATATATATATATTTATATATATATATATATATATATATATATAAACGAAAAATAGCGGCACAGGCTAATAAGCGAGTCTGGGTGCTTGGCAATGAGGCCCAGTTGTTGGATTTTCACATGTTTTTGAACAACCAGGATGAGAACCTGCAATTTACACTTGTACACTCTAACACTGAGATCCAGTTTTTAGACACCAGGGTCATATGCAGTGGAGGCACATTGCACACTGAACTTTACACAAAGCCTACAGACACCAATACATTTTTGTGCTATAATAGCTCCCATCCCAGAAAGGTGATTCAGTCGCTTCCTTTTTCCCAATTCCTCAGGGTGAAACGTATAGTGACTGATACAAAGTAAACTTGATGCTGCCCTGGATTCCATGATAACCAAGTTCTGGGACAGGGGTTATCCCTATCGGTTGCTGGCTGAACACAGGAACAGAGTATGCGGCCTTGATAGGAATGACATTCTGTCCAAACAGAGAACTGATCAGATAGAATCCAGTTTGTCTCTGTGTATAATGAATTAAGTCCCTCCATTAATAAGATCATCAGGAAGCACTGGGATATATTGGGTACCTGCAGTAGGAACATTCCCGAGTTTAAACATCCCCCGTTGTTCTCATATCGACGGTCTAAGAACCTGCGAGACCAGTTGGTTAGGGCGGATATTGGTTCCAAGGGTACCATCAGACAGACCACGCTGACACAGCCTGGACTGGGTTGTTTTCCCTGCCTAGGCTGTGTCAACTGTAGGTATATTCGTAAGGGGAAGAAATTTATACACCCTAGTTGAGGCATATCCTATGATATCATGTTTCACCTAACTTGTGATTCCAGTTTTGTTATATACGTGTTGTCCTGTGCATTTAATTTACTTTATGTGGGCGAGACATCTACGGAATTAAAAACTCGCCTCAACAATCACCGATACAGTATTAGGAAAAAGCGCCTTGACCTGCCGGTATCCAAACATTTTACTGAGGCAGGACATAAGGAGAATGATTTGAAATGTTGGATTTTAGACCACATACCTCTACCTAGACGAGGTGGCAATAGCCTTAAATTGTTAAAACATAGGGAGTTACTGTGGATACACAGGTTGGGCAGTCTTAAGCCCAATGGATTGAACGTGGAATATAATTTTGGGGATATCATGTAGAGGGTGGTTTGCCTCTTCTGACCTGTGACTTGTATCTTGTTCTCATGTGTGTAGACGTGGAGAACTACGATACTGTCTATAATGTTTTTTATATACTTAAAAAAAAAATCCCTTTTTTTTCTCTCTTCAGATCACTTGCACAATATGAAGGAAACAGGGATGGAGAGCAAAGTCGAATAGCTGCTTCACATCCATTGGGAATCCGGCACTCTAATTGTAATGTTTTATTTAGTATATGGTTAATACAAATATTTAGAGAGGGCTCACCTACTACTCAAGAATGGTGTAGGTGCACCTGCAGAAGGATTCACCCAATCCTTTAAAGTGTTTAAGAAAATTTTTAAAAATAGTAGGGCACACCACCACTTGATACCACACGGAGGGTTAATATAAAGATATTTATTATAACATATAATACATGTGATGTTAAAATTGACTAAAACACATAAATTATTACTATAAGATTCCTAAAATACAGTCATCAATAATATAATCGGCTGGGTTATAAATAAATGGTATATAACAGTCTTTTCTAAGGGTTAAATGATGTCCCAGGAGGGGATTCAATCTGATAATCGGGTATAATACTTGAATAGTCACTTGTATTTTTTGTGTGGATTAGTTGCCACTTATCCTGAATCGCAGTAATGTCGCAAGTAAAACGCTGCCTAATTGCAAGACTGAGCCGGAATGCTTTTTACTCACTGTTTTTGGGTAATGCCGGTTTTCATATCACTCGTGGCGTCCCACGTGTAGTGAAAGTCTTTTATAGGCTGCGGTATAGTGCGGTTTTCACTTGCGGCAGAAATGATGGAAGAAACTTTCGGGATCCTCGGTGGTTGTAGTTAGCTGTGCCGTCTTAGAGATCACCTTGTTCATAATATGCAGGGTTGACTTTCACCAGGAAAAATAGGTCTCAACATAGAATGGCAGGTATCCAGCTTTTCTTTACAACAAGATGCAGATTCACCGATCCCTTTCTTGAAGCGCTTATTGTCCTCCGGTTCTGTACTTTTATCTCATGGGATTAGTTACCATACGCGTTTCGGAGTAGGCTACGACTCCTTCTTCAGTGGTTAAATTTCCCATGGGAATGATCTATCCTTATATACCTATACAGGTGTGGTTTTAATTAATTAACTTGGGCCGTTTGTAGGAAGTGACGTGGATTTCTTTTAAAGTTCATGATGACACGCTATATAATTTCAATCATTTAAAACATTCATTTAAAACATTTATTTCTTGTTTAAAAGGCATATTAAATCAATATATCACTTTATATTACGAATATGTTATAAGATATTTAAAACAAAAATCAAGAGTATATCAGAAAAAATTGTTACTTGAATATACACAGGCTCAAGATATATACCATATATATTCCGTATTTTGTAGTGTTTATATCACATGGATTCCTTGTTCTATGGTATTGATGGTATTAATAATCTAAATACCGTAGATAGAGAGCAGAAGTAAATACATCGGCCGCCATGCGATAAATCTGCGGTTTTTTAATGCGGTAAATGTTCACATTGCGTTTTCACTATATCTCTACTCTCCATCTATATTAATACTACTGAGCATTCATTAAAACCCACAATTTTGTATTGATCACATATAATAAAATATATAAAAAATATATAAAATATAAATATATAAAAACATTATATTATAATTATGTCAAAATAAATATATTCATCATATTGGTTTCGAATTGGATTTTTCAAGTTTGGATAAATTGAAATGATATATACATATATATAGTTCTGTATGTACTTTCTTCTAAATAAAAGCAATAAAGTAAAAATCTCGGAATGCGGTACGGAGTGAAGTACGTAGTGGGAAGGGTGCCCACCAGGGGAAGGTCCGGAGAGTTATAATAACTCACGGGTCTCTCCCTGGTGAGGACCCCCCCCACCCAAAGGAATCACAGGAACCCATATATCTCTATTTCTGCATTTAGTCCCGCAGGAAGCAGAGTATTGAAATCAAAGATATATCTTGATTCAATTCTCGACATTCTTTTTATATGATCTCCGCCTCTCCAATCTGTTTCTACCTTTTCAAGAGCTGAAAAAGTGAGTCCCTTTGGATTTTGATTGTGCATAATCTTGAAGTGGTTTGACAAGGTATGTTTTTCATAACCCTTCTTTATGTTCGAAATATGTTCAGCTATACGGACTTTGAGTTGTCTCTTAGTTCTCCCCACATATTGTCTTTTGCAGGGGCATTGTATAATATAAATAACACTGTTAGAATTACATGTAAGAAAATCTTTAATCGTGTGTTCATGGGGGTTTGTCATGGATTTTACTATCAATTTTTTTTTTGAGGAATGTGGTATTCTTACACCCCATACATTTACCGCACCGGAAAAAGCCTGTGGTATTTGTCCATTCCTGTATGGACAAACCTTCTTTATTTTTATTTCTTTTTGGAATTGTAGGTGTTACCATCAATGCTAGATTTGGTGCTTTAGTAAAAGTGATTTGAGGGAATTGAGGGATTAAATGGCCTATTACTTTATCTTTGTTTATAAAGTGCCAGTGCTTATTTATTATATACCTCACTTTTTTATGATGGATATTAAAAGGTAATATTATTCTTGTATTTCCATCTTTCTGTTCCTTTTTAGTTTTTATATCGAAAAAAGATTTTCGATCTATTTGTCTAACTGTATCTATGGCTGTTTCTAGAATTTTTACAGGATATCGTTTTTCTAGAAACTGGTCTTTCAATATTACAGCCTCTTCCTCAAAGTCCTCCAATTTTGAACAATTTCTCCTAATCCGTCTGAACTGTCCTATTGGTATATTTAGGAGCCATTGAGGTAAATGACAGCTATTATATAAGATATAACTGTTTTTTGAGGTTGGTTTGCGGTATGTATTACAGACTAATTTATTCTCTTCTATTTTGATTTGTAGATCCAAAAATTCAACCATCGACTGGCTAGTCTTCCCTGCAAACCGTAAGTTACAATCGTTTTTTATTTATGTCTTCCAAAAATCCATCCAATGATTCCTGATCGCCCTTCCATATGAAGAGGACATCATCGATGTACCTCTTCCAGAGCACCAGGTTTGTCCCCAGCTTGGGATCAATATTTTTCCGCTCCCAATTTGCCATAAATAAATTGGCGTAGCTGGGGGCAGACCTGGTGCCCATCGCAGTGCCACAGATCTGCAAATATATATCTGAGTTGAACCAGAAATAATTATGATCTAAAATATATTGTGTAACCTTCTGTAGATATTGAATCTGTTCTATGGGTAATTGGTTGTTTTCTTGTAATTGATGTCCCATAGCTTCTATACCCTGTTTATGATTTATCACGGTATATAGGGACTGTACATCTAGTGTCCCTATAGTCCATTCAGGGTTATACTGTAATTTTTCTATTATTTGTATTATAGAGGTAGTGTCTTTTATATAAGATCCAATTGTTTTGACTACTGGCTGTAACAATTTATCTATGTAATGTGAGAGGTTTGCTGTAAGCGAACCTATGCCAGAGATTATTGGCCGTCCTGGTGGATTTAACGGATCTTTATGCCGTTTAGGAATGCAATAAAACACTGGCAATCTACATTGGCTATTGGTAATGTAATGGTATTCCTGTTGAGATAAGATGCCAGATTTTTGTCCTTCTTCACATAAATTTATTAATTGCTTGTGGAATTCTGCCGTGGGGTCAGTACGTAAGCGTTTGTACGTAGTTGTGTCAGACAATTGTCTGATACACTCATTATTATTATTATCCACATCCTACACTACAATAGCTCCACCTTTATCAGCTGGACGTATAATTATCTTTTGATCTTTTTGTAGTTGTTTTATTGCCTGTATCTCTATTTTTGATAGATTATTTTCTCTATTGTTACTTATTTTTATTTTCCTGATGTCAAATTCCACTGCTTGTCTAAAAGCCATAATTTCTTCACTGGTCTCTTGTCGTGGATATTTTACCGATTTACTTTTTACATCCGTATGCACATATTTCCTTCCTTCTATTGGGTTTGCTCCATTCAATATTGGGTTTTTAATTAAATATTTCTTTAGACATAGTTTCCTGATATATTTTTCTATGCCTATTAAAGTATCAAATTTGTTTAATTGATTTGAGGGCGCAAATTTAAGACCTTTATTTAGTAAGTTAATTTGAGAGGGAGTGAGGGTGGACGTGCTCAAATTTACAATTGAATCTGAATCATTCAATTGTAGTGATTGTTGTGTTTTCTTCTGTTTGAGTCCTCGACGTAATTTCCTTTTTCGTGTCTTTGTGGTTTGTACTGGTGTCTCTGTGTGTTCTGGGGTTCCTCGTATCGTGTTCTCGATTGTGGTGTTTTGTGCTGTTGGTGAGACTTGTGATAATGGTGATCCCGACTGATATCCCTGTGTCGTAAATTGTATCTGTGTACTGGGGACTCTTTTTGTGCTAGATATAACTGGGGTGATTGCCTCGGTGTTCTCTGTCGTGATCTTACTTTGTGATGGGGTGGGGTTTGGTCTAAAAAATGGTTCTCTGTGAATATTTCATACCTATTGGAGGTTGGAATGTTAAATTCTCCTTGATCTATATTATGGGTTACCTCTGATTCTATGGATGATTTTGTATATTGATTATTAGTCTTTTTTTGTATTTGCTTCTTCGGCTCCTTTTTTGCATTCCGAATTTTCTTACTTTTCTTGGTAATTATATCATATTCAATCTTATCAATATTTTTACAAACTCTTTCTTGCCATAATTTATATTCTTCATTTTTGGGTAAATTTGCCATACTTGTTTTTAATTCTTCTATCTGGATTGTCAATTGTTCCAAAATCTGAGCTCTTCTTTTTATGATCATTTCCATTAAAACAATGGATTGTGTCTGTAGGAAATTATTCCATTCTGTATCAAACTCAATACTGTATAGATCATATGCTGGGATTTTGGTCAATAGCAATCCTGTTGGTGTTATCCCTTGTATAATATATTGTCTAAGGGCTCTAATTTCCCAACGTTGTTTTAACTGTTTTTGCAGTAAATTTTCCAATTCTCTAAAAATATCTGCTATTGATTTCTCATTAGACTGATTCGTTTGTTCATCATCATCTTTTTCAAATGTGAAAGTTTCTACTTTCAAACGCTTATTCTCCATGTGGCTCCAAATGTTCATTCTTTGAGAAGAGGGAGCTCGCTCTCAGTGGGTGGAAGTATAGGGTTAATACAAATATTTAGAGAGGGCTCACCTACTACTCAAGAATGGTGTGGGTGCACCTGCAGAAGGATTCACCCAATCCTTTAAAGTGTTTAAGAAAAAAATTTAAAATAGTAGGGCACACCACCACTTGATACCACACGGAGGGTTAATATAAAGATATTTATTATAACATATAATACATGTGATGTTAAAATTGACTAAAACACATAAATTATTACTATAAGATTCCTAAAGTACAGTCATCAATAATATAATCGGCTGGGTTATAAATAAATGGTATATAACAGTCTTTTCTAAGGGTTAAATAATGTCCCATGAGGGGATTCAATCTGATAATCGGGTATAATACTTGAATAGTCACTTGTATTTTTTGTGTGGATTAGTTGCCACTTATCCTGAATCGCAGTAATGTCGCAAGTAAAACGCTGCCTAATTGCAAGACTGAGCCGGAATGCTTTTTACTCACTGTTTTTGGGTAATGCCGGTTTTCATATCACTCGTGGCGTCCCACGTGTAGTGAAAGTCTTTTATAGGCTGCGGTATAGTGGCAACTAATCCACACAAAAAATACAAGTGACTATTCAAGTATTATACCCGATTATCAGATTGAATCCCCTCCTGGGACATCATTTAACCCTTAGAAAATACTGTTATATACAATTTATTTATAACCCAGCCGATTATATTATTGATGACTGTATTTTAGGAATCTTATAGTAATAATTTATGTGTTTTAGTCAATTTTAACATCACATGTATTATATGTTATAATAAATATCTTTATATTAACCCTCCGTGTAGTATCAAGTGGTGGTGTGCCCTACTATTTTAATTTTTTTTATTTAGTATATGCTGCCCTGAGGGAGGAGTGCTAAAGGGTACAAGCCACACTAGCCCTATTTGTTCAGTCTATATTGATTTAGGCCTCTTGATTCATTTGCCCTTTATATACATTGGCTCACCGGCCTGAGGAGATCCCTCCTGAGTAGAATGATGCCCGCATCCCTTTCACAGTACCCCCCCAGATAGCCACGTGATATGTGGTGGTCTTCAGGGTGATACCTGAAATGGTAGGGTTGCAGCCCTGTGAAGGCGACTGCCCCTACCGCCTTGCGGCACTATACTCGATTATAAGGCTGGATTCTGGTATGATTAGCATTGATATGCAAAGGTAGGGCAGCTGACCAGTAACCAAGATGGCGCGTGTGCCTTTGGATCACACTGGGCATGCGCACAGTATCCTGTAGAATGGGCAGATGAGCGGAACGGCAGAAGGGGAATGAGCATGCGCAACAACTCGTCTTCGATGCAGGGCGCACTCAGATGCCTACCTGATTGGCACTCCCCGGAGCAGGCGCAGTAGAATGTATACACCGGGATGGCGTGTGGATCGTGTGCCGCATCCCATGGGTATGTTAGCATTTTTGGTCTTTTGGCTCCTCCCCTTACACTTTATTTTGGTTCTATATTTGTCATGGTCAACACTGGAGATGGTGTTTATTATTATGGATCACAGGTTTTGATATATGGACATCAGATTACAACTTATATCACAATTATTGTATGACCACGGTTTCACTATGCAATTTTTAGTTTGCAATGCATATTGTATATTTTGATGCATTTTTTCTTATTGTTATGTATGCTAATTTTGTCAACACCCACTGATTTCATTGGGTCACATGATGATGATGGGTGCTGTTTTACCTATATATACTCACTATATGTATATGTTCTTTGCTTGAAAAAGGCTCTAGCATTGAGCCGAAACGTTGCACCGCACGGGTGATTAAAGGAGTTATTTTCTTATAACCTATTGGAGTGCCGTTAATTTTTCTGGATTATATATATATATATATATACATATACAGTCAGGTCCATAAATATTGGGACATCGATACAATTCTAACATTTTTAGCTCTATACACCACCACAATGGATTTGAAATGAAACAAAATAGATGTGCTATAACTGCAGACTGACAGCTTTAATTTGAGGGTATTTACATCCAAATCAGGTGAATGGTGTAGGAATTACAACAGTTTGCATATGTGCCTCCCACTTGTTAAGGGACCAAAAGTAATGGGACAATTGGCTTCTCAGCTGTTCCATGGCCCGGTGTGTGTTATTCCCTCATTATCCCAATTACAATGAGCAGATAAAAGGTCCAGAGTTCATTTCAAGTGTGCTATTTGCATTTGGAATCTGTTGCTGTCAACTCTAAAGATAAGATCCAAAGAGCTGTCACTATCAGTGAAGCAAGCCACCATTAGGCTGAAAGAACACAACAAACCTATCAGAGAGATAGCAAAAACATTAGGCATGGCCAAAACAACTGTTTGGAACATTCTTAAAAAGGAGGAACGCATTGGTGAGCTCAGCAACACCAAAAGACCCGGAAGACCACGGAAAACAACTGTGGTGGATGACCGAATAATTTTTTCAATGGTGAAGAAAACACCCTTCACAACAGTTGGCCAGATCAAGAACACTCTCCAGGAGGTAGGTGTATGTGTGTCAAAGTCAACAATCAAGAGAAGACTTCACCAGAGTGAATACAGAGGGTTCACCACAAGATATAAACCATTGGTGAGCCTCAAAACCAAGAAGGCCAGATTAGACTTTGGCAAACAACATCTAAAAAATCCTTCACAGTTCTGGAACAACATCCTATGGACAGATGAGACCAAGATCAACTTGTACCAGAGTGATGGGAAGAGAAGAGTATGGAGAAGGAAAGGAACTGCTCATGATCCTAAGCATACCACCTCATCAGTGAAGCATGGTGGTGGTAGTGTCATGGCGTGGGCATGTATGGCTGCCAATGGAACTGGTTCTTTTGTATTTATTGATGATGTGACTGCTGACAAAATCAGCAGGATGAATTCTGAAGTGTTTCGGGCAATATTATCTGCTCATATTCAGCCAAATGCTTCAGAACTCATTGGACGGCGCTTTACAGTGCAGATGGACAATGACCCAAAGCATACTGCAAAAGCAACCAAAGAGTTTTTTAAGGGAAAGAAGTGGAATGTTATGCAATGGCAAAGTCAATCACCTGACCTGAATCCGATTGAGCATGCATTTCACTTGCTGAAGACAAAACTGAAGGGAAAATGCCCCAAGAACAAGCAGGAACTGAAGACAGTTGCAGTAGAGGCCTGGCAGAGTATCACCAGGGATGAAACCCAGCGTCTGGTGATGTCTATGTGTTCCAGACTTCAGGCTGTAATTGACTGCAAAAGATTTGCAACCAAGTATTAAAAAGTGAAAGTTTGATTTATGATTATTATTCTGTCCCATTACTTTTGTTCCCTTAACAAGTGGAAGGCACATATGCAAACTGTTGTAATTCCTACACTGTTCACCTGATTTGTATGCAAATGCCCTCAAATTAAAGCTGATAGTCTGCAGTAAAAGCACATCTTGTTCGTTTCATTTCAAATCCATTGTGGTGGTGTATAGAGCCAAAAATGTTAGAATTGTGTCGATGTCCCAATATTTATGGACCTGACTGTATATACACTCCCCTAAAGAATTATTAGGAACACCATACTAATACGGTGTTGGACCCCCTTCTGCCTTCAGAACTGCCTTAATTCTACGTGGCATTGATTCCACAAGGTGCTGATAGCATTCTTTAGAAATGTTGGCCCATATTGATAGAGCATCTTGCAGTTGATGGAGATTTGAGGGATGCACATCCAGGGCACGAAGCTCCCGTTCCACCACATCCCAAAGATGCTCTATTTGGTTGAGATCTGGTGACTGTGGGGGCCATTTTAGTACAGTGAACTCATTGTCATGTTCAAGAAACCAATTTGAAATGATTCGAGCTTTGTGACATAGTGCATTATCCTGCTGGAAGTAGCCATCAGAGGATGGGTACATGGTGGTCATGAAGGGATGGACATGGTCAGAAACAATGCTCAGGTAGCCCGTGGCATTTAAACGATGCCAAATTGGCACTAAGGGGCCTAAAGTGTGTCCAGAAAACATCCCCCACACCATTACACCACCACCACCAGCCTGCACAGTGGTAACAAGGCATGATAGATACATGTTCTCATTCTGTTTACGCCAAATTCGGACTCTACCATTTGAATATCTCAACAGAAATCGAGACTCATCAGACCAGGCAACATTTTTCCAGTCTTCAACAGTCCAATTTTGGTGAGCTCGTGCAAATTGTAGCCTCTTTTTCCTATTTGTAGTGGAGATGAGTGGTACCTGGTGGGGTCTTCTGCTGTTGTAGCCCATCCGCCTCAAGGTTGTGCGTGTTGTGGCTTCACAAATGCTTTGCTGCATACCTCGGTTGTAACGGGTGGTTATTTCAGTCAACATTGCTCTTCTATCAGCTTGAATCAGTCGGCCCATTCTCCTCTGACCTCTAGCATCCACAAGGCATTTTCACCCACAGGTCTGCCGCATACTGGATGTTTTTCCCTTTTCACACCATTCTTTGTAAACCCTAGAAATGGTTGTGTGTGGAAATCCCAGTAACTGAGCAGATTGTGAAATACTCAGACCGGCCCGTCTGGCACCAACAACCATGCCACGCTCAAAATTGCTTGAATCACCTTTCTTTCCCATTCTTACATTCAGTTTGGAGTTCAGGAGATTGTCTTGACCAGGAGCACACCCCTAAATGCATTGAAGCAACTGCCATGTGATTGGTTGACTAGATAATTGCATTAATGACAAATAGAACAGGTGTTCCTAATAATTCTTTAGGTGAGTGTATATATAGAGCTGGTTTAAAGGATACGTTGCAACTTGTGAGAAATTAAGATACGCATGAATGTATGAGAATCCATAAGGAGAGGCCGTTATGTTGGAAAAATGTCATATTCACGGTTGAGTCCCCTAGGGGCCAGTGTGTCCAGGGTGTGGATCCAATAGGATTCTCGTTTCTTTAGCAATCCAATGTGGTTACCGCCTCGTCTAGGTCTGGTTACTGGTTCGATGACCTGAAAGCGCAGTTGGGAGACATTGTGTCCTGGTTTTACAAAGTGGTCTGGTAGTGGAAGCCATGTTTTTTGACAACGTATGGTGGATTTCTGGCTCGATATCCTGTCTCTAATTGCTTGGGTGGTTTCGCCGATGTACATAAGACCACAAGGACATTTGATGGAATAGATGACGAAGTTGGAATCACAGGTGAAGTAGTCTCTTATCGGGAAAGATCGTCCCGTGTCTGGATGGTGTAATGCATTGCCCTTCTGTACATTAGTACAGCTAGCACAATGTAGACATGGAAAAGTGCCTTTTTTCTTGGTCTCTAGACAAAGTTTTTATTTGGAGACACATACTACATACAGAAGTGCGGGACCGTGATGGGTTCTAATGTGGCGCCACCCTATGCTAATACATACATCGAGCCACAAATCCACCATACGTTGCCAAAAAACATGGCTTCCACTACCAGACCACTTTGCAAAAGCAGGACACAATGTCTCCCAACTGCGTTTTCAGGTCGTCGAACGAGTAACCAGACCTAGACGAGGCGGTAACCACATTGGATTACTAAAGAAACGAGAATCCTATTGGATCCACACCCTGGACACACAGGCCCCGAGGGGCCTTAACCGCGAATATGAAATTTTTCCAACATAACGGCCTCTCCTTATGGATTCTCATACATTCATGCGTATCTTAATTTCTCACAAGTTGCAACGTATCCTTTAAACCAGCTCTATATATATGTATATACTTTTATATATATATATATAGAAATCAACATTTCTCTACATATTATGATGTATTTAATGCGTCTAATATTTAGTGTCTGTTTTCTCTCCTCAGACTCGCTGAATCCAATTCCTATTTCCACCCGCGGTAGTATTACCCCACTGCGTTTCCATTCCCCTGTTCCCTCCATCCCTCACACCTATTTCCTACCTTTAGGCTTTCATTACTCAGATTTTTCACCAATTACCGGCCCTCCCATCTCTTTATTAGCTTTCTGCATATGTACACAATACTCCCCTCACCAAGATGGCCGCCGCTCACCTCATTATCACACGACGCATGCGCAGCCTACAGCTAAATAACATTCCCTCTACCAAGATGACCGTGACATAATACACTACCACACGGCGCATGTGCCGCCCACAACCCGCACTGCGCTGACGTCTCACCACGCGATAATCGTATTTAACCTGACCCACGCGCCACACCGGCAGCTCCTTGCCTCCTCTGCCGCACAGCTGTCCCGCTTTCTGCACCTAACCTGGTAAGTCTGCCTCTGCCTCCCCCGATCCCCACATCTAGCCTCTCCTCCATACAACCTTGATACTTACCACTACCTAATACATGCGCTCCCCCCATAGGCACCTCATGCCCTGTTATAATCTCTATGGCCTGGCGATACCTCTTCAATACCTACCCTCAGGGATTACACTTTTGCATATGGCGCACAACCGTATACCGGAATACCTCTCTCCTATTATCCTTTGTGACCAGCTGCATTCTGTTTTTTCGTTGTCTCTTTCCCTCTCACTCTCTGAATATATGTTCTAGTATCCTACTACAAATGTATAGTATGATTTTCTTTCCTTGATGCCACCTGCATCCAGACATAATTTTACACGTTATTATTTATTAATCTATCAGTATTGCATCTGCATATTCCGTTTGAATGTTTCTACATTGCCAATTTGCATTTAAATGCCTCAGATACTTACTCCAATGTCTTACGTTTTCAGCAATCTATTGATAAAGGTCTCATATGACCGAAACGTCTTGAAACATCGCAGCTCTCCATATTACTTACGGCGCGACACAATTTCCATATTATACGGAGAGATTAACGCCCGACTGGAGCAGTATTTTGCAATCCTACCAGCGGAATTATTTACTTGCTAATTGATGCAAATGTTGCTGGCACCTAACTCACAGTTTGGATTGTAAAATTTACCTGGCATATCTAAACTCTCAAGAGTGTGTGTGGTTTTCTCTACAAATATACACATGCTCTGCCATATACCGCAGCACCTCGCCGAAATATCAGGAGTGCAAGTTCCTCCCCTTCACGCTCTTCTTCCCAAGTAGACCTGGCTTCTCTCACCTGGCACGTTGGTCCCATGCTCTGCATCAGCTTCTGTTCTGCATCTTCTGCAGCCACTCTCTCCTCCTGTATACTTGGTTCTCCGGCAGCCCTTTACATCACAGGCCCCCAAGCTATTGTGACCCCTCTTTATCCAGTACTGTGAGGAGGGAGACTGCCTCTCCTCCCACAATTTAAGGTCCATGTCTGGATTATGCAGCTATCATCCAGTCACTACACGGTTGCTAATGACTGCTCCATGTCCATAGAAAGGTACTTTGGCTCCCCCCAATGCAACAACAGCTGCAGTAGACCTCTGCAGCAGTATGCTCTCCCATCAGATGGATGCATGCATGACATCCAG
The DNA here is from genome assembly GCF_905171765.1 of Bufo bufo. NCBI lineage: Eukaryota > Metazoa > Chordata > Amphibia > Anura > Bufonidae > Bufo > Bufo bufo. The sequence goes on along the minus strand of NC_053390.1, from coordinate 530,066,993 downwards.
GCTGTGCCTCACTATTCGTCTTGCACACCCCGGGGACTACTGCACTACTTCTGAATGCATATGCAAGAGAGAGACTCCCGCAGTAGTAGGAATTTACCCTGCCTTGCACCCCATGCAGGCTTATACCAAAACTAGTCAAAATTTCACCCATAGGCATATGTATGGTGCTCTTCCTTTTGCCACTAGCCACATCAATACTTTTCATCCTATGGATGCCCTATATAAGAGAGGCAGCATCAGAACAGAAACATTGCTTGTGTCCCAAAGAGGTGGTGCTTCTTTTATTTATTCATTATATTTACTTATATTGAGCTGCTATATTCTGCAGTGCTTTACAGACATTAGCATCACACTGTCCCCAATGGGGCTCACAATCTAAGTTCCCTATCAGTACCGTATGTCTCTGGAGTGTGGGAGGAAACCGAAGTACCCAGAGGAAACCCACAGGGAGAACATACAAACTCCATGCAGATGTTGTTACTACTGAGCCACCGTGCTGCCCAATACTTTTAAGAAGGGTTCAGCTTCCCACACCTAAAAAATCTTACACATCTGTCAACCTAAAGTTTACCATGTATGTTTGCCGATGTCCATGCCCATGTAGTCATAGTAGGCATAAGAAGCACGTATAACTCTAGAATGGACACATGCATCTACAACTTTTATTAGGTCAGACTTTTAACCATAAGAGAAGGCCCATGTGTATAAAATGTTGGGTGCATCTTATGTTTTATAGGTATAGACGTGCAAATTGTTTAAATATTTAATAATTTTGCTTTTATATATGTTGAAAATTGTGAAAACTGTCCTGAAAACCCTGGCAGTGAAAGAGTTAAAGGGACATTCTGCTAAAACACAGGATTTCATTGTAATAACACCTTAGGGAGTTTTTCGATTCCATTAAAATGCTTTTGCTATTTGTAGGCAGTATCGTAACAATTCAAGAAGTTACATAATAGCACCTGGCACCACTAGCGGGAGACGCCACTTATATCTCCACAATCTGCTTACGCTGAGGAACCAGATTTTAATGATGCAAGCTTCCCTGTTCATCTCATCGTCATGCTATCATTGTCACGCTATCGGCCAATATAAAAGAACCCCTACCCCCTTTTCTCACACAAATTTTTCTTACACAATCAAGGCACAATCTGAAAGTTATGACAACTTTTCAACATTTTATCCCTGTTTGTTTAGTTTATTTTCAGGTCCATATTGTCATTTCTAAGCTTGGGCACTGGTATATTATTTGCTGCATCCTCTATTCACTGTATAGTGCTTACTGATCAGAAGATAAAGTGGTAATAAACTCCTAATTGGAGTTCCAGTCTGTCACTGATGGACAGGGACCTTAATGTAAAACCAGCTTTAGAATTATATATAACTAAAAGTAAAGGGATCTGTATAGACCAAGAAGTGGCGCCTATTATTAGGCTTAGTGGCCAGTTTGGAAACTGCAGGATTTTATGGTTTTGTTTAAATATAGAGGTTGACATGGAATATTTAAAAATAACATCATCAAAAATTCTTTAAAAATATGTTAAATATAAAACCATGTGTACACCCTTTGGGCCAGGGTCGACTTGGGAAACTCTCTGCCCAGCTCAGTAAATACTCATCCCAGGAAGGAGTTAACTGATCAACAGGTTTATTTTGGATAAGATTAACAATGGCAAAGAACAGAGCACAGATTGCAATTCTGTCTAGGGGAAACCCCAGGTGAAGGGGTCGGGCTAGCTCTAACAGTAAGCAGTGATGGTGAGTAGAGATGAGCAAATTATTCAAAAGTTCGATTCGGCTGATTTGCCGAATTTTACAAAAAAAATTGCTTTGTGACAAATTACTGCGATAGCACACCCCCTCCCCGTCATTGTACCCCTCAGATGCCGCTGTTCATACATGATCGCGGCATCTGAGTGGTAATTTTACACTGTTTTCAACATAAACTGATAACCCTGTTTAAGATGCACTATACAGTATATTGGTCTCTCTCCAAATCTCCAAATCTTACAATACTCCCAAAAAAGACCTGGGCCATTAATCTAAAACATAACTTTCACTTTATAAAATTTAAAAAATGTACACAAAATTCAAAACAAAACAACGCGGTGAGAAATACCTGCATAACATATACCCTGATAATAAATTGCACCTGCAGATGGTATACTTCCAAAATAATATAAATGGTTGTTTTGAATTTTGTGTACACTTTTTTTAAATTTATGAAGTAAAAGTTATGTTTTAGATTAATGGCCCAGGTCTTTTTTGGGAGTATTGTACTGTTTTTAACATAAAAAAATATTAACTCAAACTTACAGCCTCATTTGCTCGCGATGGGCCGGCCGGCCGCCGCCATCTGCTTAAACATCTAGCGAGAAATCTTGTGCGGTACGAGATTACATCATCACGCCGGCCGACGTGGTGACGTCATAAGTCACTACGCGCGGGATTTCGGCCGAGATCTTCAATCAAGATGGCGGCTGGCGGGCCATTGTGAGCAAATGGAGGAGGTAAGTAAGAATTTTTTTGCTTTTTACACTATTTTCAGGTTAAATCGATTCACTTACACGAAGTACGAGGAAATTCGTCTTCGAGGCGAATCGAATTTTATCCTGAAATCTGGATTGAATTCCACTTCGTGGATTCGATTCGCTTATCTCTAATGGTGAGCTCACACACTCTCCTTTAACACATACAGACAAATACAGTATAACTACCCAGCTATACACTCCTAGCACTTAGCTTTCTATTAACTTCTGTCTAACAACTAACCCAGTCAAAAACGTTGGGGCCCAGTTGCAGAAACATTGGCGCACTAATGTTGGTGCACTTACAATTGTCCTGTCTGGGAACCAGCTGGGAGTTGGTGGCAGGATCCTCCTAGGATGCAGGGAAATACTTCTCTTGGAATGTAGGCTGGATTGTGATGTAATGCAGTAGTTGGACTCTCTCCTTGCACACAAGATACACAGGTGCTCTCTGGGCTGGATTGTGCTGTCCTTTCTTGAAGCAATGCTCACATGTGTTTGTGGAGATCTCTCAGTCTCCCTATGTCCTGGCCATGCTGCTGTCTCTAGAACAGCTGCTACTCCCCCTTCCTTAGCCTTTCCCCCTGGTCCCCCTGCTATTGGCTGCAGGGAAGGACTAGGGCTCACAGGATTTGTCCACTTCACCTCAGAAGAATCAGCGCTCATGCCTGCTGCTGTGAGTCCCTGCTTGTAAATGACAGCAGCAGGGTCTGGCTTTCTCTGCAACAATAATGCCTGCTGTAGTGTAATTCTTCTCTGGCACCAGATGAGGAGGTATGGTGGCTGGTCGTATAACATTGATGTATGGCACATGCAGGCACTTGTGGATATAGGTGTCCACTGTAATACTGGCTTGATGTTTGTCTGGGCCTGTGGTTGTTTAGGGTAGGTGGTGATGTAATCCCTCACCTTGCAGCAATGTCTGCAAAGCTGTAATTTTCACTGATCGCTGCTGTCTTCTCACACTGATGGATGTATTCTGAATTTTGATTCTCTCTCTGTAGTGTTGGTCTCACAGGAGAACTAAGTCTGGTTCCTAAATATCCCTTTGCAGTATTGGTCTCACAAGGGAATGGAATTCAGTTCTAGGACTAGGAGCCCTGCCATGTGCTACCTCACTTCTTGCTGTCTGACCTGGGAACCCCCTCCTGGAGGAAGCAGGACCTGCCACTCCTTCCAAGAGGCGAGGAACAGGCTGGTAAGCCCTGCTCCTGCCAACCATTGCAACCATTCCTCCTTTGCTAGAATAAATGCATAAACATGAAAATAGAATAATGGAAGGCAGGGCACTCAAATTATGGGTTCATGAGAAAGCAGGTTTTTATTTAATTTAAAATACCATTAAAAATATATATGAGCATGAAATAATAGATAACAACCAATTAATGGCTATAGGCTAAAATAAAACACAGCATTAATATTATAGCAGCAATATCATAGCAACAACAGTTAATAAATAGCAATTAATAAATAGCAGCAATGTTAGTAGCAGTTGAAAAGCAATAGGTAGCAGCTGTTGAGAACAATAGGTAGCAGCAAAAAAGTCTAAACAGCAACAATGTATCAGTAACGATAAGGTTTTTGGAGCTGTTTAATTGCCTGTCTTTCTTGGTTTGTTATTATTTTAGTGTCTCGTCCATTTTTCAGTTTCCTTATATCTGAACTGACACACTGTCTAAATGCCTGCAATTTCTTGGCCTATTTCCTGTCTAGGAAATTTTTTTTGAGGTTTCTTTTAGTTCTGTATGTATATATTTATGATTTTTTTTGTGCCTGTTCTGAAATCTAGATTTTTTAGGAAATACTTTTCAAGCAAATTTTCTTATAAATTTTTTCCACACCACATATTCTTCAGAGGTCCCTACTTTGTGTGACATATTTTTAATATATATTTTATAATTATATATTCCATTATACATTTGACTTATAATTCATGTATACCTCTCTAATAGATTTTATAAATATTTTTATTATTTTTATGCATATATTTTTAACAACTCTATTTGAAAAGCAGCATAAATATTTATAAACAACTGTGTTTGAAAGCGGCATAAAGATAATGAAATAAAAATCATGAAATGATTTAATATCTCTGTAATAGAGAATTGGGAGGCTATGAATAAGAATTGAATATAGAAAGAGCTCCCAGAAACACAAAGAGACAATTCCCGGATTGGACTCCGGTTCTTTTGATAGACCGGGACAGAATAAAAAGAGGACATGACATGAGAGTATGCTTGACCACTGAGGAAGGAGCGAGTTTACGCTCCGAAACATGTTTGGGTGAACAAGCATACTGGAACTGAAGATTATACTGCTGGAGCGCTCCAAAAGAAAACAAAGAACTTAAAGAACTCATGGTAAATTGACCTACTCCTTAAAAAAGTGGAACACTGGCAGCTGAAAAAAAGAAATTAAAAGGCGAAACCGAATATTGGGGGGGGGGGGGGGGGGGGGGGGGGGGGGGGGGGGGGGGGGACGGAACTGGAACAAAACAGAGACGCTGCCATAACATGAGGAACGCAGACTTTTGAATGTAGGCTGCGATCTGAGAGATCCTAAAGATAAAGGTCAGTTTGTTCTCAGAACTGGTGCGGGACGCCGCACAAGGGGACAACCGAACTGTGAGTAATAAGCTATCCATTGCACAAACGGAGGATTTGTTAAATAAAAACAAGACTGCATCTGTAGGTGCAATCTGCATCGCATAAGAAAAAAGGGAGACATCAAGCTATTATTTGCAGTTACTTCTAAATAGCTAAATTCCCACAGTTGTTGCAAACAAAAAGATTGTTGCTACATTGCTACTGATACATTGCTACATTGTTACCAGCATGGAAAAAAGGAGACATCAAGCTATCATTCTCAGCTACCTCTAATTCCCACAGTTGCTGCATTTAAGAACATTGTTGCTACATCGTTACTGATACATTGTTCTGTTTAGACTTTTTGCTGCTACCTATTGTTCTCAACAGCTGCTACCTATTGCTTTCAACTGCTACTAACATTGCTGCTATTTATTAATTGCTATTTATTAACTGTTGTTGCTATGATATTGGCTGCTATAATATTAATGCTGTGTCTTTTTTTTTAGCCTATTAGCCATTAATTGTTGTTATCTATTTTTTTTATGCTCATATATATTTTTATATGGTATTTTAAATTAAATATAAACCTGCTTCTCATGAACCCATAATTTGAGTGCCTGCCTTCATTATTCTATTTTATAACATATATACAATTGACGAGGGTGAGTCATATTGGGCAAGAGCACCTATTTCCAGAAACCGCTCGTTTTTTTGTTATATAAACTGAAAATACCATAAATACATAATAATCTTTTGCAGATACCCCCAGTATATAATACAAAAAGTCTCAGCTAATACTCTAAGGCCCCTTTCACACTAGAGAGTTTTCTGAATGGGTCAGGATTCAGTCCAGGTACAATGTGTTCAGGTTCACACATTGCACCCGGACTGAATCCTGACCGTTCATTTCTACGGGTCTGTGTACATCAGTTGTTGTTTTTCACACATCACTCTGTGTTACGTGAAAATTTGCAGGATGTTCTATATTCTGCGTTACGCAGCCCTGTCCCATAGAAGTGAATGGGGCTTCCGTGAAAAACATATTGCATCCTGATGCAGTGTTTTTCACTGATGGATGCTAAGAGAAATTGTTTGCAATTCTAGTTTTTTTGCATGCATTTTTTTTTCACGGACGTGGTCCGTAAAAAAAATCCACGTATGTGTGATTGCGGCCCAAAGACAGAAATGTGAGACTTATCATGTGACCCTCTGTGCCAATTTTCTTGCATGAAAAAGTCACATACAACAAGCAAGTGGCGTTTTTATGCTGCCCTCTCCACTTTCAAAAAAAGGATGTGTTCTTCATTTGTTTTCTGACATAAATGAAGAATGAAATCTACGGCAGCTCAGAGCCATTATCAATTCAGGGTTGGGTGAATTTAATAAAAATGATTTTCCTTCCAAAAATATTATATGTCTTACAAAATTCCCCAGTGTGGCTGCCCAAAAAACTCTTTAGGTTGTTAGATAGTTTAATGGGGGTTTTATCTGGAAAGGTGATACTCCCAGGGTAAGGAGAGAGGTCCTTCAACTCCCAGTAAGAGATGGCGGTTTAGCAGTTCCAAATTGTTTTTTTTATTATTTGATAACACAATATACTCAGATAAATGGAACTTTAAAAGGAATGGTGGGGAGGGACGAGTTAATAAAAATGGGGTGGATAGGGGACACAAACTATTTAGAGGTTTTGGAGTCAGGAACGCTAGGGAAAAATAACACAGGAAATAAGATAATGAATTTAATGGGAAACATATGGGTGGAACTTCAAAAAATTATGGATATTAAGGGTTATTTGCACTACACACCTATTTGGAAAAATATAAACCTAAAGGAAGTGCAAAAGATTAAATCCTATATAGGATGGGAAAAAAAGGGGGTAAAATATTTAGTGCAAATATTTCAGGAAGATAAACTGAAGGACTTCTCCACCTTGGCAACAGAGTTCGGGATCCATCAAAAGGATAGTTTTAAATATCTCCAGCTAAAAAACGATGTTAGGATATCAGTTAATCCAAATAAATATAGAAAAGAACAATCAAATAGAATACATAAATTTACTAATGGAGGGGAAAAAAAAGGAGTTACAAAAAAAGATATGGAATTTTGATGGAGGCAAAAAAAGAAGGGATCATAATATCAGCTAGAGAAAATTGGGAAAAAGAGCTCCTATCTTTTTCGGAAGAAAAATGGAATGATGCCCTTAGAAGTTACTCTACGGTCTCAGAAAGGGCTTCACATAAAATTTCGCAATTCTTCATACTCCATAGGTTACATCGATCTCCCTGGGTGTTAAAGAAAATGGGAGTTAGACCTCGGATAAGTGTCCAAAATGTAGGGGGTGAGAGGGCGGATCGTATACTTGTTTTTGGAGATGACCAAATTGATTAGGTATTGGTAAGAGATTGTAGAGATTACATCATTATTTTGGGGTATTCAAGTTCCGAGGACCCCGTAGTCTGTTGTACTTGGGGGCTACCGCATTCATTAGCTAATAGAGAGCTACAGTCGGTGTTAAATAAAGTACTGTTTCAGCCAGACTGTTGATACTTCGGAAATGGATAAATAAAGACCCCCCTCAACCCCCCTACAGTAGGACAGGTGGCAGGAGCTGTGCTTAACCCCTTCACGGAACATCACGTACATGTACGTGGGGGAATGTGGTGCCTCACCGCATCCCCACGTGCATGTACGTGATCGGCTCTCTGTGTCAGCGCAGGGAGCGAAGCGCTGAAGCTTCAGTGAAGCCGGCGTGCTGGGGTTGCTAGGCAACCAGAGAAGCCGGCAGGAACTGTATAGGCGCTCTGACCCGCCCACGATCGCTGTGATTGGTCCATTACTGCAGAGGGACCAATCGCAGCGCATCGGGGCAGGTAAGGGGGGGTTAGGGAGGGACTATGTGCTTCTCCTTCTCTGATCGCCCCAATTCCTGTCAGGGAAGCGATCAGAGAATGAGATAGTGTGAAAATATTCCCGACCTATGATGAGTATACTCGTCATGGAGCACTGCTACTTAGCGCGCCATGATGAGTATACACGTCATGGCATTTAACTGTCACCATGTCTGCAGACATGGTGACAGCCCTGAGATCCCGGCTGTCACACACAGCCAGGCACCTTGGGTCAATGCCGAGGGGGGTCCTGTGACCCCCCCCCATCGGCGATCCATGCAAACCGCAGGTCAATTCAGACCTGCGGTTTGTAGCGCTTTCTGCAGTTTCTGATCAGAAAATTTAGTATGTCCAAAATAAAGCTTTTTCACCCCCCCCCCCTGCACCCCTGAATGATATTATGTGGGCGGGTGGTGCAGGGGGGGTGTCGCAGGCGGTGCGGAGGTGCGGTAAGGTGCGGGAGGCGGGCGGTGCGGCAGGCGGGATCGCGATCCCCGCCCGCCTCCCCTTGAATGATCGTTGGCGTCGAGTGGGTATACCAGGGTGCCAGCACATTGCTGGCACCCTGGTATAAACGGCTGACATCTGCGATGCGATGTCAGCCGTTTAACCCTTTCCATACAGCGGTCCATACAGCTGTGCCTTTGCAGCCCCCCGATGGGAGAGGGAGAGAGCCCCCCTCAGCCCTGTGCTTACCCTTCCCCGTCTGCGCAGTTCTGACCAGTACTGAGCAGACGGGGAAGGTTCCCATGGCAACAGGACGCCTCTCAGGCATCCTGCTGTCCATGGTGCTGAACAGATCTGTGCTAAAAGCATAGATCTGTTCAGACAAGTGTAAAATACAGTACAGTACAATATATATTGTTCTGTACTGTATTATACAGACATCAGACCCACTGGATCATCAAGAACCAAGTGGGTCTGGGTCAAAAAAAAAGTTAAAGTTTAAAAAAAACTCATTTATCACTGAATAAAAATAAAAAAAATAAAATACACTACACATATTAAGTATCGCCACGTCCGTAACGACCTGATCTATAAAACGGTCATGTTACTTTCCCCGCACGGTGAACGCCATAAAAATAAAAAAATAAAAACTATGAGGAAATTGAAATTTTGCCCACCTTACTTCCCAAAAAAGGTAATAAAAGTGATCAAAAAAGTCGCATGTAAGCCAAAAAAGTACCAATCAAACCGTCATCTCATCCCGCAAAAAATGAGCCCTTACATGAGTTAATGGCCCAAAAAATAAAAAAAACTATGGGTCTCAGACTATGGAGATACTAAAACATGATTTTTTTTTGTTTCAAAAATTATATTATTGTGTAAAACCCTGATAAATTATAAAAAGGTAGACATATTAGGTATTACCATGTCCGTAAGAACCTGATCTATAAAAATACCACATGACCTAACCCCTCAGGTGAACACTGTAAAAAAAATTAAATAAAAACGGTGTCAAAAAAGCTATTTTTTTGTTACCTTACATCACAAAAAGTGTAATAGCAAGCGATCAAAAAGTCATATGCACCCCAAAATAGTACTAATCTAACCATCATCTCATCCCGCAAAAATGATACCCAACCTGAGACAATCGCCAAAAAACTGAAAAAAACTATGGCTCTCAGACTATGGAGACACTAAAACATGTTTTTTTTTTGTGTCAAAAATGATATTATTGTGTAAAACCTAAATAAATAAAAAAAAGTATACATATTAGGTATCGTCACGTCCGTAAGAACCTGCTCTATAAAAATAGCACATGATCTAACCTGTCAGATGAACGTTGTAAATAATAAAAAATAAAAACAGTGCCAAAACAGCTATTTTTTGGCAAATTTTCCATTTTAATTCATTTTTTCCCATAACAAAGCAAGGGTTAACAGCCAAACAAAACTCAATATTTATTGCCCTGATTCTTTAGTTTATAGAAATGCCCCATATGTGGTCGTAAACTGCTGTATGGCCACACGGCAGGGCGCAGAAGGAAAGGAGCGCCATATGGTTTTTGGAAGGCAGTTTTTGCTGGACTGGTTTTTTGACACCATGTCCCATTTGAAGCCCCCCCGATGCACCCCTAGAGTATAAACTCCAAAATATGACCCAATTTTGGAAACTACACCCCTCAAGGTATTCAAAACTGATTTTACAAACTTTGTTAACCCTTTAAGTGTTCCACAAGAGTTAATGGCAAATGGAGATTAAATTTCTGAATTTCTATTTTTTGTTACTTTGCCTCACAAAAAGTTTAATATAGAGCAACCAGAAATCATATGTACCCTAAAATAGTACCAACAAAACTGCCACCTTATCCCGTAGTTTCCAAAATGGGGCCACTTTTTTGGAGTTTCTAACCTAGGGGTGCATCAGGGGACTTTAAATGGGACATGGTGTCTAAAAACAATCCAGCAAAATCTGCCTTCCAGAAACCATATGGTGTTCCTTTCCTTCTGCGCCCTGCCGTGTGCCCGTACAGCAGTTTACGACCACATATGGGGTGTTTCTGTAAACTACAGAATCAGGGCCATAAATAAAGAGTTTTGTTTGGCTGTTAACCCTTGCTTTGTTACTGGAAAAAAAAAATATTAAAATGGAAAATCTGCCGAAAAAGTGAAATTTTGAAATTGAATCTCTATTTTCCATTAATTCTTGTGGAACACCTAAAGGGTTAACAACGTTTGTAAAATCAGTTTTGAATACCTTGAGGGGTGTAGTTTCTTAGATGGGGTCACTTTTATGGAGTTTCTACTCTAGAGGTGCATCAGGGGGGCTTCAAATGGGACATGGTGTCAAAAAAAACAGTCCAGCAAAACCTGCCTTCCAAAAACCGTATGGCATTCCTTTCCTTCTGCGCCCTGCCGTGTGCCCGTACAGCGGTTTATGACCACATATAAGGTGCTTCTGTAAACTACAGAATCAGGGCCATAAATAATGAGTTTTGTTTGGCTGTTAACCCTTGCTTTTAACTGGAAAAAAAATATTAAAATGGAAAATCTGCCAAAAATTTGAAATTTTGAAATTGTGTCTCTATTTTCCATTAAATCTTGTGCAACACCTAAAGGGTTAACAAAGTTTGTAAAATCAGTTTTAAATACCTTGAGGGGTGTAGTTTCTTAGATGGGGTCACTTTTATGGAGTTTCTACTCTAGGGGTGCATCAGGGGGGCTTCAAATGGGACATGGTGTAAAAAAAACAGTCCAGCAAAATTAGCCCTCCAAAAACCAAAACCAAACGGCGCACCTTTCACTCTACGCCCCGCTGTGTGGCCATACAGTAGTTTACGGCCACATATGGGGTGTTTATGTGAACAGCAGAGTCAGGGCAATAAAGATACAGTCTTGTTTGGCTGTTAACCCTTGCTTTGTTAGTGGAAAAAATGGGTTAAAATTGAAAATTAGGCAAAAAAATGAAATTCTTAAATTTCATCTCCATTTGCCAATAACTCTTGTGCAACACCTAAAGGGTTAATGACGTATGTAAAATCAGTTTTGAATACCTTGAGGGGTGTAGTTTCTTAGATGGGGTCACTTTTAGGGAGTTTCTACTCTAGGGGTGCATCAGGGGGCTTCAAATGGGACATGGTGTAAATAAACCTGTCCATAAAAATCAGCCTTCCAAAAACCAAACGGCGCACCTTTCACTCTACGCCCCGCTGTGTGACCGTACAGTAGTTTACGGCCACATATTGGGTGTTTCTGTAAACAGCAGAGTTAGGGCAATAAAGATACAGTCTTGTTTGGCTGTTAACCCTTGCTTTGTTAGTGGAAAAAATGGGTTAAAATGAAAAATTAGACTAAAAAATGAAATTCTCAAATTTCCTCCCCATTTGCCAATAACTCTTGTGCAACACCTAAAGGGTTAACAATGTATGCAAAATCAGTTTTGAATACCTTGAGGGGTGTAGTTTCTTAGATGGGGTAATTTTTGGGTGGTTTATATTATGTAAGCCTCGCAAAGTGACTTCAGACCTGAACTGGTCCCTAAAAATTGAGTTTTTGTAAATTTCGGAAAAATTTCAAGATTTGCTTCTAAACTTCTAAGCCTTATAACATCCCCAAAAAATAAAATATCATTCCCAAAATAATTCAAGCATGAAGTAGACATATGGGGAATGTAAAGTCATCACAATTTTTTGGGGTATTACTATGTATTACAGAAGTAGAGAAACTGAAACTTTTAAATTTGCAAATTTTTCCAAATATTTGGTAAATTAGGTATTTTTTTTGTGCAAAAAAAAAATTTTTTTTTACTTCATTTTACCAGTGTCATGAAGTACAATATGTGACGAAAAAACATTCTCAGAATGGCCTGGATAAGTCAAAGCGTTTTAAAGTTATTAGCACTTAAAGTGACACTGGTCAGATTTCCAAAAAATGGCCTGGTCCTTAAGGTGAAAATGAGCCCGGTCCTGAAGGGGTTAATTTGATTAGATTGGAACAGGTCTCGGAGAGATTGAGTGATAGACACGGAAAAACTGATAAAATTTGGAAGAAATGGTTGAACCAGGGCCAAGGTGTTTGAACAAAAAAAGAAAAAAAAATTTTTTTTTCTTCTTCTCCCCTCTCTCTCGCTTCATTGGGGTGGGTGGTATTTGGGTTAAAATGTTAAATGCAAATGTTTAAGTAAATGTAAAATGTTTTGTAATATGGACCTTTTGGATGGTCCATCTATGTATTTGCTTTTTTGTATTTTGGAAAATAAAAAGATAAAAAAAAATAAAATAAAAAAGATATCATTCTGACGCATTGACTGCCAGAGGATGCACCTAAAATATGACAAGGCATGTGCCTCATCATAAATTAGGCACATCTTCCGGTAGTGCAGGAATAAAAGCCCAGTTTTTAATAAATCTATGCGTGAAAGTGTTGAACTGTTGTTTCGGTTTAAAGAGGCTTCTTAGCAAAGCTCTGAGTGTTGCTAAGGAAAGTGCTGAAGACGCCTGCATGTAATAAGTCAGATAGGCAGTGTGAGAGGGCACATGTACATAGTCAGCTGGAAGCCTGTGTATGTTAGACAAAGGTGTCTTCAGCACCTGAAGACTGAAGACAGACTCTCCTTAGCGATGCTCAGTTAGAGCTTTATTAAGAAGACTCTTTACACCCTGTTTTCCCTAATGAAGTACACTCACCTAAAGAATTATTAGGAACACCATACTAATACGGTGTTGGACCCCCTTTTGCCTTCAGAACTGCCTTAATTCTATGTGGCATTGATTCAACAAGGTGCTGATAGCATTCTTTAGAAATGTTGGCCCATATTGATAGGATAGCATCTTGCAGTTGATGGAGATTTGAGGGATGCACATCCAGGGCACGAAGCTCCCGTTCCACCACATCCCAAAGATGCTCTATTGGGTTGAGATCTGGTGACTGTGGGGGCCATTTTAGTACAGTAAACTCATAGTCATGTTCAAGAAACCAATTTAAAAAATGATTCGAGCTTTGTGACATGGTGCATTATCCTGCTGGAAGTAGCCATCAGAGGATGGGTACATGGTGGTCATGAAGGGATGGACATGGTCAGAAACAATGCTCAGGTAGCCCGTGGCATTCAAACGATGCCCAATTGGCACTAAGGGGCCTAAAGTGTGCCCAGAAAACATCCCCCACACCATTACACCACTACCACCAGCCTGCAGAGTGGTAACAAGGCATGATGGATACATGTTCTCATTCTGTTTACGCCAAATTCGGACTCTACCATTTGAATGTCTCAACAGAAATCGAGACTCATCAGACCAGGCAACATTTTTCCAGTCTTCAACAGTCCAATTTTGGTGAGCTCGTGCAAATTGTAGCCTCTTTTTCCTATTTGTAGTGGAGATGAGTGGTACCTGGTGGGGTCTTATGCTGTTGTAGCCCAGTAACGAGTGGTTATTTCAGTCCACGTTGCTCTTCTATCAGCTTGAATCAGTCGGCCCATTCTCCTCTGACCTCTAGCATCCACAAGGCATTTTCGCCCACAGGACTGCCGCATACTAGATGTTTTTCCCTTTTCACACCATTCTTTGTAAACCCTAGAAATGGTTGCGTGAAAATCCCAGTAACTGAGCAGATTGTGAAAAAATCAGACCGGCCAGTCTGGCACCAAGAACCATGCCACGCTCAAAATTGCTTAAATCACCTTTCTTTCCCATTCTGACATTCAGTTTGGAGTTCAGGAGATTGTCTTGACCAGGACCACACCCCTAAATGCATTGAAGCAACTGCCATGTGATTGGTTGACTAGATAATTGCATTAATGACAAATAGAACAGGTGTTCCTAATAATTCTTTAGGTGAGTGTATATTACGAAAGTATTTAACATTCCTGTCCCTACACTTTATTAAAAATAACTACACTTTAAAGATACACCCAATTTATCATACAACATTATAACGCTTCACTACATCCACTGTACATGTATGGTGGATGTCAGAACTTTAAAGATGGCGCACGCTCCAGAGCGGAATGGGCTCAATAGCCGCCGGGTTTGTGCTGGTTACCGATAACTATAGCAATCATGCTGATTGCAAACATTTAACTATTCAGATGCTGTGGAAGACTGTGACCACAGTATCTGAGGTGGCTTTTTTCTAGAGCACTACACTCCTGCAGCTCGAATAGCTTCCCTGTGCTGATATCAGGGAAGCCGTTGATTGGTGTAGCTGTTGGAGGCTACCAGGCCTATAACAAGTATATTCTCATGGATGCCTGTAGGTGGCAGCACCCCATAATAATATTCTGAATTTCCCATACATTACTGTATTAAAAAACAGTGTATGGGACAAGTGATCTAAAATCACATGTTGAGGTCCCCTGGGGGGAGAAGGGGCTTTAAAAAAAAAAAGGATAAAAAAGAAAAAAGGTTACAAAATATTTAAAATATTTTAAAAAATATAAAAATTCTAATCACCCCTATAAAAATAAATAATATTTTCACCACTGCATCCCAAAATGTGCCAACTATTAAATAATAAACATATTTATCCTGTATGGTGAATGCCAACGGAAACAAAATCAAAATAGCCAATTCGCCATTTTTTCGTCTCTTCACCACCTCCCAAAAATTTCATAAAAATGTATACATTTATAGTCCTACATACCCCAAAATTATATACGGTAACTGAAAACAGCTACATAGACACAAATATAAAAATGTTTATTGTAAGTATTAAAACACAAGAAAAACTTTGTGTGGTATTGCTGTAATTGTACTGATCCAGAGATTTAAGGGTACATGTCAGTTTTACTGTAACAGTGTCTGCTGTGTGCCGCTGTTCTCCTGCTTACCGCGGTGGTCCTGGGGGCCGTGTTCAGCGGTGATCTGCTGCCTGTGCTCCATTAACCGCTGCAGTCCTGGGCTCTGTCCTACTCCTTTCAGATACTGTTTGTTCTGAGATCCACTCCACAGTTTACTTTCAGCCCTGGCCACAGCATGCTTGCTGCTTCTTCCCCGCAGCACTTCCTTAAAGGGGTTCTCCGGGAATTAAGAAAATGAAAATACTTAAATATTACTTTATAATAAATATATTCCCAAATACCTTTCATTATTTATAATGGCTCTTTTTATCTGGGGAGCAATCATTAGGAAAAACAAAATGGCCGCTGTCCTATTAGTCGACACAAAACCTGTCCTAATCACACAGCAGGACAAGTTACTTCACAACACTGAGCTAAAGAGCTGCCTCATCCTCCTCTCTGCTCTGCTTGTCAGGAATTATCATCCAGTTTAATATGGTCATCAGCTGAATCTCTGTAGGAATGGAGTTCATGAGCAGATGTGGCTAATGAGCAGCAGCACTTGTAAGCAGTCTCCATTACCACAGTCTGTCTTGTCCGTCCTCTCTGTACTGAAGATCTTCTCATCTGTATTCAGGATCTTAATCCCTGACAAGTAGGAGAGGAGGATGAGGCAGCTCTTTATCTCAGTGTTGTGTAGTAACTTGTCCTGCTGTGTGATTATGACAGACTTTGTGTGCACTAAAAGGGCAGCGTCCATTTTGTTTCTCCTAATTATTGCTCCCTAGACAAAACGAGCCATTATAACTAATGAAAGGTATTCGGGAATATATAATAAAGTAATATTTAAAGGGGTTATCCGACTTAAATAAATTTATTCTAATTACTCTTATTGTAGTCCAGTGAAAGTTTCTCAAATCACTTTCATAACCTATCTTTCACTGTTTGGCCAGTACAATTCTGGGTCATGTGACCCCCGACGTCAGCAAGCCGGCTCTGGTGATGACATCTCGTTTACCGGCTTCTCCCTGCTTGATGGAGTGGCCAGGCACTGTAAACGAAACGTCAGAGCCTCTGGTGCTCGCCCCCCTCCAGCTCTTCTAACACTGCCTCGGCTCTGGTATGCGATCACCCATGCGCAGTACATACCAGAGCCGAGGCGATCTCTTCTCCGGCAGCAGGGTATGTTTCTCCCTCCTGCACACGCTGGGGCTAGAGGTGCCAGTTTGTACACGTTCCCCTCTGCATCTGGGGATCATTCTTACAGCCCGTCCCCCCCCCCCCACTAGTACACATTACACA
Organism: Bufo bufo; assembly: GCF_905171765.1. NCBI lineage: Eukaryota > Metazoa > Chordata > Amphibia > Anura > Bufonidae > Bufo > Bufo bufo. The sequence goes on along the minus strand of NC_053390.1, from coordinate 530,050,466 downwards.
TTGAACACCCCCTGGGAAAAATAAATAAATAATTGGCCATCATTTTATTTGATTCAGCTATATATAATCCATATCTGCCACCAATATATATATTTATCTAAGCAATATCCATATTGAATATATATTTGAATAATATAGATATTGCTTAGATACAGATACTGCTTATGGTACTTTCACACTAGCGGCAGGACGTATCCGACAGGCTGTTCACCCTGTCGGATCCACCCTGCCGCTATTTGGCCGTGCCGCTGGACTGCCGCTCCGTCCCCATTGACTATAATAGGGACGGGGGCGGAGCTCCGGCGCAGCACGGCGAGAGGTCGCAGGACTAAGTCTACTTTCACACTTGCAGCATAGTGATCCGGCGAGCAGTTCCGACGACGGAACTGCCTGCCGAATCCGGCAATTGCAAAACACTGCAGGACGGATCCGTCCTTCCGGTCTGCGCATGCACAGACCATGAAAACTGTGAAAAAATACTGCCGAACGGATCCGTCCATCCGCATGACAAGCAGATAGACGTATCCGTTCTTGCAATGCATTTCTAGACGGATCCACACCTGGATCCGTCTACAAATGCTGTCAGTTGTCACACTGATCGGCGGATCCAGCAGGCAGGCAGCTCCAATAACGGAACTGCCTGCCGGATCCGGCATTGCAAAACAACTGAAGGACGGATCCGTCCTTCCGGTCTGCGCATGCACAGACCGGGAAAAACTGTGAAAAAGACTGCAGAGGGATCCGTCCATCTGCATGACAAGCGGATAGACGTATCCGTTCTTGCAATGTATTTCTAGACGGATCCGCGCCTGGATCCGCTACAAATGCTGTCACTTGTCACACTGATCGGCGGATCCGGCAGGCAGCTCCGATGACTGAAACTGCCTGCCGGATCAGGCTTTGCAAAACAACTGAAGGACGGATCTGTCTTTCGGTGTGCGCAAGCACAGACTGGGAAAACTGTGAAAAAGACTGCAGAGGGATCCGTCCATCCGCATGACAAGCGGATAGACGGATCCGTTCTTGCAATGCATTTCTAGACGGATCCGCACCTGGATTTTGCTTGTGTTCTTGTGTACCTGACCAGTGCTTGTGTTTCTGGACTCCGCTACATGTTTGATCCCTGCTTGCTTGCCTTGACTCTCCTGTTTGCCGATCTGGACTGCCTGACCTATACCTGTGCCACCTGTCCTGACCTACTACTTGACTTTGCCTCTGCCTCATCCTTCGATCCTGCACTGTTGCTCCTGGTTACGACTTGGCTTGCTGACTATGTTTGTACCTCTGATACCTAGCTCTGGAACTTCTGGTCCACCTTGGACTAGCTGCCTCGTGTGCCATCCTTCTCAAGAGGTATCAACCTGGGGTTCCTCTCGGGAAAGCCTATCCTACCATCAGGGGGTACTGTGAAGAACGAGGGGTTCACTTAGACAATGCCCTTAGAGGAGGTAGGATGCGTGGCACAGTGGATTCACACCCGCTGGTTCGTGACTAGGGATGAGCAAATCGACTTCAGATGAAACATCCGAAATCAATTTGCATAAAAATTTGTTCTAATACTGTACGATGAGCCGAAGTTATTGCTTCACGAAGTCTCGCAAGACTTTGCGCAAATAACTACATAAAATTAATTTATCTGTAAAAAAACATTTCCCAAAGCTTGGGTTCGGTTCCAAGTGGTACTCGTCGGAGCCAATACATTCTAATACTGTACGGAGCTCCTGTCACTATTCGTGACATTTACCAAATAGGGAACGCCATAAAAACAAAACCCAAAAAACTATAGCGGGATTGCGTTTTTTTTCCCCCTAACTCCAGCCCATTTGGATTTTTTTTTTGTCAGTTTCTCACTAAATCATATAAAAATATAAAATGGTGCCACTAGAAAGTACAACTTACCCTCTAAAAACAAGTCCTCATAAGGCTATGTGAAAAAAAAACAAAAAAAAACGATGGCTCCATGGTACGTTCATGTTTTACATGGCCAACACTTCTCCAATGCCTCTCCTATGGAATGTAGAGACTACTGACTAATTCAACTTTCAGAGCATGGGTCAGGGGTCCTCCATTTTTCTAATAGCAGAAAAACCCCCCAACCAATTGTCCTATTAGACAGGCAATATATTTGGCATTAACGAGTGGCAAGCGTCATTTTAGAGAGTCGTTTGCTCAATAATCGATAATAGTTTTCTAAGTTTACTGATCTATTGTTTGTCGTTTGACCCCTGCATGCTTTTACATGCAACAATAATTTAACAATTTTGAATGATTCTATGAAGATTTAAGAGATAATCACTCTGTATAATAGGCCCTTAAATGTGGGAAAAACGTATTTACATTTATTTAGAAACCTTGATGTAACTTGGAGTGTTTGCCAAATAAAGGCACCAAAATTCGGACAGATGAATAATATAATAATAATCTTTAATTATATAGTGCCAAACCATATTCCGCAGTGCTTTACAGTTCAGGGGTTCATGTACAAACAGTCATAATAACATAGCAACAGACAAGTTAATAATTACAACAAGAGGAATGAGGACCCTGCTCGCAAGAACTTACAATCTATGGGCCCGAGGGTCCCTTCTTCTTGTAACTCCTCACAGGTCTGTGCAACGCATTGCTTATGCTTATAGCAATGCGCCGCACAGAACTGAGACGAGTTACAAGAAGGAGCATCGGGTGGCCACAGCGCATGTAAGTATGCTGCTGACTAACTGACCATGGCAGAGAGGATTTCAGTTTGCCAATCAGGTAATGATCAGGCCGGCACTCTGTCCCAGTGGCGTGTGCAACGTGTCCGAGATAGCAATCTCACATGGATTGGAAGAAAAGCCCGGCACTCACTAAGTCTTCTGCGAACTCAAGCTTTTAATGGTCACATGTAGAATAACAGTTCTGTGACGCGCGTTTCGGCACACAATACGAGCCTTTCTCAAACAGGCAATGGTCTGCATTGCCTGTTTGAGAAAGGCTCGTATTGTGAGCCGAAACGCGCGTCACAGAACTGTATTCTACATGGACCATTAAAAAGCTTGAGTTCGCAGAAGACATAGTGAGTGCGGTCTTTTTTTACAATCCAGGATTTCAGTAGCGTCCTGGCTGCCATGGTAACCAATCGGAGCCCCAGCATTACACTGCTGGGACTCCGATCGGAACTGCCCGCTGCCACCAATGATATGGGGGGAGGCAGCCCCTTATCGTACTCGCCACCCACTCTCCACATGAAATTATTATTATTTTTAATCCTCAGCCGGCGGCCCGGGCCCCCAGTGATGTAGGGCCCCATAGCCATTGCTATGGCTGCTGAGCGATCCCTACGCCACTAGCATTGTCTTAGTTAGTCATGCCTTGACACAAGGTCATTTGTACTTTAGACACTAACTTGATGCTCCATGTTACCTTTTAAATAAACACATGAAAAACAAGTCAATGACTGGTATTGGGATCTGTAACCAAGTACAGGGGTCCCATAAGTTACAATATTAATAGGTTCTGTTTAAACTATTGTAACTTGAGCCTAAAAGGGTGCATCCACACGACAGTATGTATTATGCAGTCCGCAAAACGCGTATCCGCAAAACTACAGATGGCGTCCATGTGACATCCGTGTTGCATCCGTTTTTTATTTTGTGTGGATCCATTGTAACAATGCCTATCCTTGTCTATATAACAGACAAGAATAGGACATGTTATATCCATGGAACTGACATATGGTTGCGGATAGCACACAGTGTGCTGTTGTAAGCCGTGTACCGGGGTGGGCTCCCCAGGATACAGCGAAGTCACGAACGAGGAAAGCAACTCTGACACCAGCTTTTGTAAAACAGGCTTTTTGCTGTAACAGGGTATTAAACACAATCCCAAATGCAAGAAACATAAAATGAGGTTACATACTGTACACTCAGCCCGGATGCCAAGACCCTTGTACTGCACAGCATGGTGCCCTAAGATGGATGACAAAGAAACAATTATGATAATTTACCTATTGCGGGCACAACTACCACTGCCTCACGTACCTATTACTGCCCTAAAGGCAGGAACAATTGCTTGGGGTGCGAGGTACGGGCTTCCTGCGGTACAGCACAAGAGCTTACAATCTTATTGGTCTATATAGTATTTCCCCCACCCTTTCTCATAAATGATTCGTTGGACATGCCTGGTATTACTCCCAATCAAAACTCTGGACTGACTAGAGTAAAGGTAAAGTTCTTTTCTGATCTCCGGGGAGAACTATAACTTGAACTGGTGAGTCTTTGTGGTGAATAATCAACAATCGGCCTGCCACACATATAGACCCTAACTAACTAACTAACAGCAGGTCTAATCTCAGTCTCTGGTATTTAAGGCGCCAATACTACAATGTGGTGCGTGCACGATTTTACTGACCTGGGTATGTTTTTCATCCGATTATGTTTTTAACATGGACAGCAGCAAGTCTCTTCAGCACACATGCGGCCCTGCAGAGAAGATAGCGCTTTGTTCCAAAGGTCCTAACAGCCTTCCTGGAAACGATCCTTTTCCTCCGGACGGGCTCTGGGACTTGGACTGCGATCAGCCTCACACAGCTGCAGCTCCGACCACTGTAGGAAGCCCGGACACTTGGATGCCAGCGGATTCGATTCGCACACCATCCTGCTCTGTCTGGCTCCTTCTAAGGCTACTTTCAATCTCGCGTTTTGTGCGGATCCATCTGCACAGACGGATCAGTTCAGATAATACAACCGTCTGCATCCGTTAAGAACGGATCCGTTTGTATTATCTTTAACATATGACACCCACCAATTAAATACACCGGGTAGTAATAAAGTGAAAGGAGCCCTAACACATTTTACAAAATTCGATACCCAAACAATAGAACTACGGCTCCAATTATAAGTAAAAAAATTCTCTTTATTAAATAAACACAATAACATTGTCATAAAAACAGCAGTAAACAGGTATGTTGTAGTGAGGAAAGACCCGAGGAGGACCGGGGGATCGACACACATGGGCTCACATAAGTTAGTAAGGAGCGTCGCAACAAAGCCAGAAAAAGAAAAGAAAAAGTAACTCTGGATGGTTGGATCCAATGAGAAATATGGAGCAGTCACGTGACCCAAGTGTCATGATGATGTAGGCTGATTCCTATTCGACCTTTTTTCTAATCCCCTCCCCCATTGCTATCACTCATATCTGTTCTTGTAATTCGGATGCACATCGCGATTATTGTCAATATCGGTGTCAGCAACGCGAATATGTTCGAGTAGTTAATTAATATATAGCATTCAAATACTGATGGGCGGAACTTGTGATGACATGCTGATGCAGCAGTCACGTGACCTAAGTGTCATGATGATGCAGGCTGATTTCTATTCGACCTTTTTCCAATCCCCTCCCCATTTTTACCACCTGACTCATGATGCGAGCTCCTATTGGTGAGCTCAGCTTTTTCACACACCAAAGGAGGATCAGTGTACTGATTATATCTATGGGAGCGATATATAAAGGTAGAGTTGTCATTAGTCTCTTATCCCCGGAAGAAGCCAGGTTGCTGGCGAAACGGCATTGGGACAAGGAGACTGAGGGACCGGCGCACTAATATTGGGTACTTTTTCTGAGCTTGTCTTTATTTCAACACTGCCTATGTATATTTCTCATTGGATCCAACCATTCAGAGTTATTTTTTCTTTTCTTTTTCTGGCTTTGTTGCGACGCTCCTTACTAACTTATGTGAGCCCATGTGTGTCAATCCCCCGGTCCTCCTCGGGTCTTTCCTCACTACAACATACCTGTTTACTGCTGTTTTTATGACAATGTGATTATCTTTAACATAGCCAAGACGGATCTGTCTTGAACACCATTGAAAGTCAATGGAGGACGGATCAGTTTTCTATTGTGCCAGAATGTGATATAGAAAATGGATCCGTCCCCATTGACTTACATTGTGTGTCAGAATGGATCCGTTTGGCTCAGTTTCGTCAGACAGACACCAAAACGCTGCAAGCAGCGTTTTGTTGTCCGCCTCCAAAGCAGAATGGAGACAGAACGGAGGCAAACTGATGCATTCTAAGCGGATCCTTTTCCATTCAGAATGCATTAGGGCAAAACTGATCTGTTTTGGACCGCTTGTGAGAGCCCAGAACGGATCTCAGAAACGGAAAGCCAAAAAGCCAGTGTGAAAGTAGCCTAAGATGTCTGCTGCTCCTCTGCTTCCTGCTTCTTCTCGAGCTTCTCAACCCCACCTCTCATGAATATTGAAATCCAGCAGTATATTAGCTGTGTGGGGAAAAAGCAGCCTCTTGTGGCCAAACAGCAAAATAACAGTCTTGTTAACTTAGTCCACACAAACCGCATTCAAACGTTAAGAATGGTTTCTCAATCTCACACTGTCTGCATTTTTTGCGGACCCATTTAAATTAATGGGTCCGCATCCTATCCGCAACAAATGCGGATCGTATGCGGAGCAAAAATACGGTCATGTGAATGGGGCCTAATTCTACGGAAAACTAGTAATTGGTTTCAAAACTCCAAAAAAAACAACCCAAAATAAGAGAAAATTAAGATTTAAGAAAAATAAGCAGATAACTAAGAATAATAAAACAAGTCCTTACATATTACAGTCAGTAATAAAAGCTGGAAGCTGAAAATCACTTTGCATGATGAGGACACGGACTTCTTCAGTGTCCTATATAGTACGCAGTGTACCCAAAAATTTAATGGAGCTGCTTTCATCTGACATCCAAAGGAGCAGCCCATCGTGGCACAGACAGAGGGCAGTACAGGACATGTAGTATTGCTGTGTTGTAAAGAGGAGCAGCTAGACAACCAGTACAGGTGTTCTACCAGAGAAATGCCCATTTTGATTGATTTGATCTGAGTCTGAGACATTGTATGCTTTTAGTTATATTGTAAGTAGAAAATATTGTATCCCAAGGCCATTGTATCTTGAGGGACCACTTTATAATAAATGTGATTGGGATGCTGGTGACTCTAAAGTTCCCTTAAATTTGACTTAAAGGGCTTCTGTCCCCCCCCCAAACAGCAATTTTCAGTATTGGACTTAATATAATTGCTAATGTACGCAGAGTCCATATATGCCCCTCTTACCTCTGGCTGTGCTTTAAATTCTTTAAAAATAATACTTTTGTGATATGCAAATTTCTTCACTACCAGCAAGTTGGGCGGTTACTTGCTGGTAGCCGCCGCATCCTCGGTCTAAAAAAACTCCCCCTCCTCCACTTGATTGACAGGGCCAGCGAACGCTCTCCTCCTTCCGCTGGCCCTGTCTGCAGCTGAAATCCCGCGCCTGCGCCGTACCGGTCCTCATTCGGCGCAGGCGCTCTGAGAGAAGGACGTTCGCTTGGCTGCTACTTCCTCAGTGAGCCTGCGCCGATGACGTCAGCCCTACACCCGGAAGAGAAGACGCCGGCATCGCTGGTAAGGAGGTGGAGAGTCCGGTGACGTCGCTGGATGCTTGATTCAGGTATTCAAAGTATTTGCCTAATAAGCATGCAGTCACTACAACCACCAACGAAATGGGGTGCCATTATTTTACAAAAAGTATATTTAGAGACACTATACCACCAACGCTTATAAATAATATACCCATAATTACTGTATATATATATATATATATATATATATATATATTATATATAATTAATAAATAAATATATGTGATATATATATATATATATATATATACATATATTTATATATGTGTGAGATATATATATATATATATATATATATATATATATATATATATATATATATACAGTACAGACCAAAAGTTTGGACACACCTTCTCATTCAAAGAGTTTTCTTTATTTTCATGACTATGAAGGCATCAAAACTATGAATTAACACATGTGGAATTATATACATAACAAACAAGTGTGAAACAACTGAAAATATGTCATATTCTAGGTTCTTCAAAGTAGCCACCTTTTGCTTTGATTACTGCTTTGCACAATCTTGGCATTCTCTTGATGAGCTTCAAGTGGTAGACCCCTGAAATGGTCTTCCAACAGTCTTGAAGGAGTTCCCAGAGATGCTTAGCACTTGTTGGCCCTTTTGCCTTCACTCTGCGGTCCAGCTCACCCCAAACCATCTCGATTGGGTTCAGGTCCGGTGACTGTGGAGGCCAGGTCATCTGGCGCAGCACCCGATCACTCTCCTTCATGGTCAAATAGCCCTTACTTTCAAAGTTTTCCCAATTTTTCGGCTGACTGACTGACCTTCATTTCTTAAAGTAATGATGGCCATCATTTTTCTTTACTTAGCTGCTTTTTTCTTGCCATAATACACATTCTAACAGTCTATTCAGTAGGACTATCAGCTGTGTATCCACCTGACTTCTCCTCAACACCACTGATGGTCCCAACCCCATTTATAAGGCAAGAAATCCCACTTATTAAACCTGACAGGGCACACCTGTGAAGTGAAAACCATTTCAGGGGACTACCTCTTGAAGCTCATCAAGAGAATGCCAAGAGTGTGCAAAGCAGTAATCAAAGCAAAAGGTGGCTACTTTGAAGAACCTAGAATATGACATATTTTCAGTTGTTTCACACTTGTTTGTTATGTATATAATTCCACATGTGTTAATTCATAGTTTTGATGCCTTCAGTGTGAATCTACAATTTTCAAAGTCATGAAAATAAAGAAAACTCTTTGAATGAGAAGGTGTGTCCAAACTTTTGGTCTGTACTGTGTATATATATATCTCACACATATATAAATATATGTATATATATATCACATATATTTATTAATTATGGGTATATTATTTATAAGCGTTGGTGGTATAGTGTCTCTAAATATACTTTTTGTAAAATAATGGCACCCCATTTCGTTGGTGGTTGTAGTGGCTGCATGCTTATTAGGCAAATACTTACCTGAATCAAGCATCCAGCGACGTCACCGGACTCTCCGCCTCCTTACCAGCAATGCCAGCGTCTTCTCTTCCGGGTGTAGGGCTGACGTCATCGGCGCAGGCGCACTGAGGAAGTAGCAGCCAAGCGAGCGTCCTTCTCTCAGAGCGCCTGCACCGAATGAGGTCCGGTACGGCGCAGGCGCGGGATTTCAGCTGCAGACAGGGCCAGCGGAAGGAGGAGAGCGTTCGCTGGCCCTGTCAATCAAGTGGAGGAGGGGGCGTTTTTTTAGACAGAGGATGCGGCGGCTACCAGCAAGTAACCGCCCAACTTGCTGGTAGTGAAGAAATTTGCATATCACAAAAGTATTATTTTTAAAGAATTTAAAGCACAGCCAGAGGTAAGAAGGGCATATATGGACTCTGCGTACATTAGCAATTATATTAAGTCCAATACTGAAAATTGCTGTTTGGGGGGTGACAGAAGTCCTTTAAGGCAGCGTCTTTATTTTGAAGCTGGACTCCTCTGGTGGTGGCTTAGCTCATGCTCAGTCCTTTTTTACATGACCTCTCCTAAACAAACATCACCTGAAGCTCTAATACTGTCACGGCGGACGTGCACAGTTAAACAGATAACACACCAACCAGGCTCTGGACGAAAGACAGGGGAAGGGTCACCTCCTAATTTATCCCTGACCTCTTTCCCTGCAATGCTCAGCCCACAGACAAACCTTGAAGGTAGATTTGCTGTGTCCACCAGGATACTAACAGAACCCTGAACTCCCTGAGATGGTGAAGTGGGGAGAAAGGAGCAGCCTGCTCGCACAGAACATGGATGGGTAAGATAACATAAACAACCAAACAAGAAAAGACACTTATCTGCTGAGAGCAGGAACAAACAGCCAACCTTCCTTCCAAACTTCCCAGACAATAATGAACAGTATAATCCGCTCCGGGCACTGGGCTGAGGAGCTATTTAAACTAATGACTCCACCCAGTGCACCTGTTGAGGGGCGGATCCAGCACGACTCCAAAACAAACACTAAACTCGTGCTGCAATCCTGGCCGACCTCCGCACATCGTCAGAGTGGGGCATGACAGTACCCCCCCTTCTACGGGTGACCTCCGGACACCCCGGACCAACCTTATCCGGATGGGACCTATGAAAAGCCCTCACCAGTCAGCTGGCGTTGACATCCAACGCCGGAACCCACATCCTCTCCTCAGGACCGTATCCCCTTCAGTGAACCAGGTACTGGAGGGAACCCCGCAGAACTCTCGAGTCGAGAATCCTGGAGATCTCGAACTCCAAGTTTCCCTCGACCAGAACCGGAGGAGGAGGCAATGGCGATGGTACCACCGGTTTAACATATTTTTTTAGTAAAGACTTGTGGAAGACATCGTGGATCCTACAAGTCTGCGGCAGATCAAGTCGAAATGCCACAGGATTGATCACAGCAGAAATCTTATATGGACCAACAAATCTTGGACCCAGTTTCCAAGATGGCATTCTCAACTTGATATTCCTAGTGGACAACCACACCAAATCACCCACACACAGGTCCGGACCAGTCACACATCTCCTGTCAGCCATTCGTTTATACCTCTCACCAATCCTCTCCAAATTCCTTTGAATCCCCCGCCAGATAGAGGATAAAGCAGAAGAGAATCTCTCCTCCTCTGGCATCCCGGAGGAACCAAACCCAGAAAAGGTACCAAACTGAGGATGGAAACCATATGCGCCAAAAAATGGCGACTTACCCGTGGACTCCTGCCTACGGTTATTCAATGCAAATTCTGCTAAGGGCAAGAATGAGGACCAGTCCTCCTGATTCTCAGCCACAAAACACCTCAAGTAGGTCTCCAGGTTTTGATTGGTACGCTCCGTCTGACCATTCGACTGTGGATGAAAAGCCGACGAAAAAGAAAGTTGAATGCCAAGTCGAGAGCAGAACGCCCTCCAAAACCTAGAGACAAACTGCGTGCCCCTATCGTAGACAATATCCGAAGGAATACCGTGCAATTTAACAATAATATCCACAAAAATCTGCACAAGAGTCTTAGCGTTAGGCAGACTTGTTAGTGGTATAAAATGAGCCATTTTACTGAAACGATCGACTACCACCAAAATCACTGTTCTCCCGGAGGAACTCGGTAGGTCCGTAATAAAGTCCATGGACAAATGTGTCCAAGGACGAGATGGAATAGACAATGGAAGAAGTGAACCAGGCGGTCGAGTATGAGCAACCTTAGACCGAGCGCAGGTTTCAAAAGCTGTCACGTAATTCTCAATACTCTTACGCAAACCTGGCCACCAGAACCTCCGGGACACCAGATCACAGGTGGACTTACCACCAGGATGTCCAGCGAGAACAGTATCGTGATGTTCCTTGAACACCTTGTATCATAGGCCCTCAGGAACAAACAACCTCCCTGGGGGACACGAACCAGGAGCCCCCTCCTGAGCTTCCAACACCTCCATCTCCAATTCAGGGTACAGAGCGGAGACCACCACTCCATCCGCCAAAATCGGCGCTGGATCTTTTGAATCACCTCCCCCAGGGAAGCTGCGAGACAAGGCATCTGCCTTGACGTTCTTGACCCCTGGGCGAAAGGTAACCACGAAATTGAACCTGGTAAAAAACAATGACCATCTGGCCTGTCTAGGGTTCAGACGCTTGGCAGATTGCAGGTAAGCCAAATTCTTATGGTCTGTATACACAGTAACAGGGTGAGAAGCCCCCTCTAACCAGTGACGCCATTCTTCAAAGGCCAACTTGATCGCCAACAACTCCCTATCTTCAACATCATAATTCCTCTCGGCGACCGAGAGCTTCCTGGAGACGAAGGCACACGGGACCCACTTGCCAGGAGAAGGACCCTGCGAAAGCACCACCCCAACCCCCACCTCTGATGCATCAACCTCGACCACGAATGGCTGAGATACATCCGGCTGCACCAGAATGGGAGCAGACGCAAAACGCTCCTTAATAGCCGAAAAGGCCTGCAATGCCTCATCCGACCAGACAGAGACATCAGCGCCCTTCTTGGTCCTATCAGTAAGAGGTTTGACTAGCGTGGAATAATTCAAAATAAATTTTCTATAATAATTTGTAAACCCCAAAAATCGTATCAAAGCTTTCTGATTCTCCGGTCGGTCCCACTCCAGAACCGCCCGGACCTTTTCGGGGTCCATACGAAAACCAGAATCAGAAAGCATGTATCCCAAAAATGGAAGCTCTTGCACCGCAAACAAACATTTCTCCAATTTGGCGTATAATTTATTATCCCGAAGGATCGTCACAACCTGTCTCACATGATCCTGATGGGTCTTCAGATCAGGAGAATAAATTAAAATGTCATCAAGGTAGACTACTACGAACCTCCCCACCAAATGATGAAAAATATAATTGACGAATCGCTGAAATACCGCTGGCGCATTCGTCAACCCAAAAGGCATTACCAGGTTCTCAAAATGACCCTTGTGCGTATTGAAGGCCGTTTTCCACTCATCCCCCTCCTTGATCCTGATCAGATTGTATGCTCCTCTCAAATCCAACTTGGAGAACACCTTGGCTCCAACAATCTGATCAAAAAGATCAGAGATAAAAGGCAGGGGATATGGATCCCGGACTGTAATACGATTCAGCTCCCGGAAATCCAAACACGGTCTCAGTGATCCATCTTTCTTCTTCACGAAGAACAAACCTACAGCCACTGGAGACTTAGATGGTCTAATATGACCCTTTGCCAAACTCTCGGCGACATACTTTCGCATGACCTCTCTCTCGGGTTGAGAGAGGTTGTAGAGCCGAGACTTAGGCAACTTAGCCCCCGGAATGAGATTCACAGGACAATCATAGTCACGATGAGGGGGCAATTCCTGAGCCCCACCCTCCGCAAACACGTCCGAAAAATCTGAGAGATACTGAGGCAAGGCCGTAACGGACACTTCAGAAATAGATGTGACAAGACAATTATCCGAACAAAACTTGCTCCAACCAATGATTTGTCTCGCCTGCCAGTCTATAATTGGGTTATGTTTAGACAACCATGGCAACCCCAAAACTATTGGAGCTGGCAAATCCTTCATGACGAAACAGGAAATGATCTCAGCATGTGAATCACCCACCCTTAAATGAATATCATGAACAACGTGAGTAAGGCTCCCTTGAGAAAGAGAACGAGATTCGTGTTTTTGCCATTGATTCTTTCCCTCTAACGTGCAAATACTTAGTCCCAAACCCTCAAGAAACAGAAAGTCAATTAAATTTACCCCAGCACCACAATCAAGAAAAACATCCACAAACACATTTCGAGACTCTAGCGCCACCATAGCTGAAAGGAGAAAACGGGAACTGCAGGGAACTTGCATACCAGTCTGCTCTACCACACCATTCATACTACCAAGTGTGAGGGAGGTTTTTTTTTTCTTTTTCTTTTTTCTTTATCACTCTCCCCTGTGGTTCAACATACGGACAAGAAAAAACAAAATGACCCCTCTTTCCACAAAAGAAACATAAATTGTGCGCTTTACGAAAGTCTCTACTATCTGAATGGAAAGATATCTGACCTAACTGCATGGGTTCCTTTCCTAGGCCAGAATGACAAGCAATATCTCCCTGGGCAGCTGGTGGAACAAAACCACACGCGGGAGGAATCCCCTGCACAGAGGGACCCATACACCTCTCTCTGATACGTCTATCCAAACGTATCGCCAAAGACATTACATTTTCCAAAGTATCTGGGTATTCATGAAAAGCCAGAGCATCCTTCAACCTTTCAGATAACCCCTGACAAAACTGGCTACGTAACGCGGGGTCGTTCCACCCTGACTCAGTAGCCCATCTCCTAAACTCTGTGCAGTAAACCTCAGCAGTATGCTTACCCTGTAGTAAGTTACGTAATTTTGACTCTGCCATTGACACTCGATCTGGGTCATCGTAAATCAATCCTAGGGCTTTAAAAAATTCCTCCACCGACCGGAGAGCCAGAGAACCGGGCGGCAGGGAAAAAGCCCAGGATTGCGCGTCCCCTTTCAGCAAAGACATGACGATACCCACCCTCTGATCCTCAGTACCTGATGAAAATAGGCACAATCAAAAGTACAACTTACATGATTCCTTGAAACGAAAAAAATCATCAGTACCCCCTGCAAATTTCTCCGGAAGAGCGACTTTAGGCTCCTCAACAATTTGACCTGTACCTGAAGCCAACACCCTCTGACACTGTGTGACCGTACTACGTAGATCCGCAACCTCCAGGGACAAACCCTGCATGCGGTCAACCAGTGCCTCAATTGACGCCATCACATAAACACTGAGAAATGGTGGTCACAGTATGGCGGATTATAATGTCACGGTGGACGTGCACAGTTAAACAGATAACACACCAACCAGGCTCTGGATGAGAGACAGGGGAAGGGTCACCTCCTAATTTATCCCTGACCTCTTTCCCTGCAATGCTCAGCCCACAGACAAACCTTGAAGGTAGATTTGCTGTGTCCACCAGCCTATACTAACAGAACCCTGAACTCCCTGAGATGGTGAAGTGGGGAGAAAGGAGCAGCCTGCTCGCACAGAACCTGGATGAGTAAGATAACATAAACAACCAAACAAGAAAAGACACTTATCTGCTGAGAGCAGGAACAAACAGCCAACCTTCCTTCCAAACTTCCCAGACAATAATGAACAGTATAATCCGCTCCGGGCACTGGGCTGAGGAGCTATTTAAACTAATGACTCCACCCAGTGCACCTGATGAGGGGCGGATACAGCACGACTCCAAAACAAACACTAAACTCGTGCTGCAATCCTGGCCGACCTCCGCACATCGTCAGAGTGGGGCATGACAAATACACAATAGGTGGTCATTTAGTCCAGCTGAAATCAGTGGATGTTGGTTTAATCTGTATGGTCACTTTGAATTAATACTTAAGGGGACACGAGGGACATTATTATTTAATAAGGGTGGGACTCACTGGGCATTATTATTCTTTAGGGGCCAATCATGGAAGATTATTACCTTAAAGGGTGTACAGAAGACATTATAACTGTCCAGAAAGTAAAAAGGGACACTATTACTTTCTAGTTAGTACAAAAGGGTCACTACTGTTACTGTTTACAAGGTACATGGGGGCATGAATACTAAGGTCACAATTCTGGTCATTATTACCGTGTGGACCCTGAGAAGATCGCTATTACACTGTTGGGTGCAAAAGATGATATTTTTACTGTGGGCACATATGGGGCACATTTATGTATCTCGTACTGTTGTGTTTTTTTTTTAGGGTCGCTGTCTATAGTCTCTGTCTATGTAAGCTACTATGTACCTCACATCGGCATTTGCAGAAGGTAAAAGCATCTGAAGTCCAATCCGTATTTACCAGCTCACAGGTGCGGTGCAGCGCTATTGCAGTGTCCACAATGACAATGACAATGTCAACGCCCACTATTCACCCAATCTACTGATATCATATATATATATATATATATATATATATATGATATGTGACATATTTGCCTAAAATGTATTTGTATTACATTGCAAAATCCATATTTATATTTGCTCTTTTTGGGAGGTGATTGTATATGACGTATGTATTGGTGTTTTTCAGATGACTGCCTTCCTGCTACTGGATGTGTCGGGTCGACACATGTTATACAACAGGGGTATGCAGTGTCCCACTCACGTGACCGTGGGCCCCGCAAACGTATTTTAATTATGTATTAATGTCATGTGATATGCCTGTATTTTGTATTTTATCTCCTGTCATATTCTCCATGTCACAATGTGATTCTATATGCAAATATCCTTTACACAGGCCTAGTCAGGGTGCACTACACTTGTTTCTCCACCAGATGGAGCAGTGTCAGTGTGTATAAATAGCTTAGCTCAGACCTAAGTTAGGCAGTTCAATCCAGTTGAATTCAGTTGTTGGCTGGTTGAGGTCAATCCAAACCAGTTCAGATGAGCTCAGGTCAATCCAAGTGAGAGTTCAGTTCAAAGCAGTTCTCTCATGAGCCTACAAGAAAGCAACAGCGATGTAGCTGGATATCTGGAGGGAGGTATATTCCTAGCCTCTCTACTCTGTCCCTGTCGGCTCCATAGCCCAGGGTTAAGGCCTACAAGTATTCTACCTAGAGTTGAGAAATCCACTCCTATAGATCGCTCTTCCAGGGTGACCAATGTCTAAACTGCATGCAGCTGAGTATTTAAGGAATTATCACGTTTATGCAAGACAAAGGATTAGCACGATAGTCATTACCTGAGGACTTATTAGGCACCTTTGTAGTAGGTGTAGGAGATAGCTTGAAGCATCTACATCTCCAGTTCAAATCCTGAGGACAGTCAGGACAACTGTCAGAACAACATTGGAATAGAAGTTTCAGGATTCAGAAAAGCACCTTCAATCAAGAATTAGGATCAGGCCGGAGTTGTGACCAGTGTAAGACTTTCATTATTACAAGCCTAGTCTGAGCAGTATCTTTCTTATGTATTACAAGAGCCTGTACTTCATTGAGGATTTGCATTTCCCTTTCCCCATATGTATGGGAGATTGTGCTTAATGCCGGATTGTATCAAGAGACTGTGTTAATGCATTGGATGTGTTATTATCAAGAGTCATCTTCAGTAAAGTCCCATTTTGAGTTTCATCCTGCTTGCCTCAGACTCAAGTTCCTCTATTAACACTATAGTAAATGGTTGTACCTCCATACAAAATGTACTGGCGTCACGACTACAAGGGACCTTGCCGCTGGTACATTAATACAGACCACCAAGGGCACCTCAAACCATCATCTGGCCAGTGTCCCTTACACCAGAGTGTGCCCCAGAGAATCCTTGTGCCGTTCTCCTTTTCACTTATGCGAGCCTGCCCAGGGACCACATAACCGTGAGTAACCAGAACTGTATTTACCTCGGCCCACCTATTGCTCACACAGTGACCTCACACATAATTCCCCTGCAAGTTCTGGCATACCGCACTATTAGATACTATACAGTGCTTCATTGTATCCGCTACGAGCAGGGAGAAATAATAATGTTAGTAAAGAGATACCAGTGCGCCTAACACACTAAAATCTTCTATAACGTGGTGGATGGGTTTAGAAAAGATGTCTTTGTATACTGGATCGAAGTTTGTACGATGTTGGGGTTTTATATATAAGGTAGTAATTTGGGGTGGGATTTTTAGAGTGGGACTGCAAGGAAAGGACTAGAGCGGATTATAGCAATGAAAGTCATATTTATGCATACAATAAGGTTTGGAGATAAAACCCATTTCTCTCTTTTTTTTATGGAACGTTTTTATAGTTTTATTTGTGGTTTTAAGTACAAGGATATAAATGAATGAATATACAGTCAGGTCCATAAATATTGGGACATCGACACATTTCTAAAAATTTTGGCTCTATACACCACCACAATGGATTTGAAATGAAACTAACAAGATGTGTTTTAACTGCAGACTGTCAGCTTTAATTTGAGGGCATTTACATCCAAATCAGGTAAACGGTGTAGGAATTACAACAGTTTGCATATGCGCCTCCCACTTGTTAAGGGACCAAAAGTAATGGGACCTAATAATCATAAATCAAACTTTCCCTTTTTAATACTTGGTTGCAAATGCTTTGCAGTGAATTACAGCCTGAAGTCTGGAACGCATAGACATCACCAGATGCTGGGTTTCATCCCTGGTGATGCTCTGCCAGGTCTCTACTGCAACTGTCTTCAGTTTCTGCTTGTTCTTGGGACATTTTCCCCTCAGTTTTGTCTTCAGCAAGTGAAATGCATGCTCATGCGATTTAGCGGCATGACGTAGGTGCGTGCCGCGCTCCTCCTCCTGCCGCCCTCTCTCTCTCTCTCCTGCCCCGAGCCGCGATGTGCACTCCTGAGAACGCCAAGTTTTAGCCCTGCCATGTGGAGCCGAGCCTAGGCCTGCCAGCTGCTTTGGAGGAGTGTCCGGGAGTGTTTGGATGAACCTCGGTGCGGGTTTCCTCTCTGTGTCCGGCGCCGATCTGGCCTGTGGTGCAGGCACCCCTGCTGAGACGCTGCTTTTTTGCTGCTTTTGCTGGGCCAGAAACGACATGGATACTCACCGCTGATCCGTGATGGGAGAAGTGGATCCCTCCGTTTGACGTCGGCAGATGTGGGGCTCTGCCCCTCTCTATTTCTCCGGAGGTACTGGTAGAGGGCGCATGGATACGGTATGCTGTATGGTGTATGGTGACGTGATACTCTGATGACCTGCTATGGTGCCTGTATTCTGGATGAATTTGTGCCGAAGTTGTGGAGCCTGCTGTGGAGGTTGGCTGTTGTAGTTAGTCCAGAACTTTGGATTTTTGTTCTACCGTCAGAGAAATAATACGTGAAATAATATGTGGAGGTTGGCGGCTGATGACAATGAACTTTGAGGCACTGTTCCGCTCTTTGTGGGTCCCTAAACTCTGCACCTACTAGATGCCCTGATATACAGCTCTGCCCGGACTTACCCCCTGCAAAGCATTTGGTGCTTGGGGGGCTGTTATTTAGGCCTGCGGATATTGCATTGCTGGGTGAAAAATACTTGTGTTTGGGGGGGCCCCCTACGGATGTGTCCTCTCGGCCTTTTTTTTTTTTTCTTCTTCCCTAATAGGTTCCCTGTATATGACTGCGGCCGCGCCCGGCTTCGCCTACGCGACATAATTACTGTCAAGTTGGATTCTCCTAATATTGGAGGGGGTATATATATGTAGCGGGTTGCGGCCTCCAGCTGGAGAACTATCAGGTCCTAGGGGGGGTTGCCTTTCTGGAGCCCTGATAAGTTAGTGGGAGTACTGATATTTGAATCGATGAATTCTTGATTTGCAGGACGGTGTTCCCATCAAAGCGTCTGTATTTCCCAGGATAGAGACGTTTTTTGATATGCATGTTTTCTCTCTGAACAAATTCCTGTTTTAATAAGTTATTTATTGTTATGGAGAGGGAATATATGTATATGTATATATGTATATGTATGAAGCTGACTAGTTGATACTTTGGTGGCACCCATTATTTTATGCACCCTCCTTTAAGGGCTTTATACTTTGGGGGGTTATTGGCGCATATAGACTAGTAGGGAAATTGCTATTGGTCACCGGTCTATTAGCGTCTAATTACGAGCTGTTTAGGCGAATAATTACAAAAATGCCACCAAGGTATCGCAAGTCGGGTGGTGTCGCCTCGCCAAAAAGTGGTTTGGGGGGGAGCCCACAGACCAGATTAGAGAAATTTCTGAAGTCTCCACCTCCAAAAACTAGAGGAGGGGTACAGAGAGTTGCCACACAGGTCGAGCTAGCTCCAGATAATACGGACCGTTTAGAACATAGTTCATTAAAGATAAGTCTGCCCCAGAGTGAGGGTCTTGAGACTATAACCAAAAAGCTTGAAGATAAATTGGGAGTAGTAAATTTAACCAGTAATTCAGTGGCAGAGTTGACTTCCTCCATGGCAGTAGTACAGGGAGATGTAATGATAATACGAGATGAAATGACAAAGCTGAGATCAAAAGTGAAGGAACTGGAAATGGCGGTCAACTCTGTCACTTTAGAGAATGTGGCATTAAAAAAGAGACTAGAAGAAGTAGATGAAAACCATGTTTGGTTAAAAAAGAAAGTGGTGGAGATGGAGGATCGGTCCCGTAGATATAACCTGCGCCTGGTGGGGTTCCCGGAGGGGGTAGAACAGGATAACCCTGTAAATTTCATCCAAAAATGGTTCCTTGAAAATTTTGGGTCAGGCCATGAATCATCTACCCTTTGTGTGGAAAGGGCCCACAGAATACCATTTAAAAAAAACCCTCCGGGGGCCCCACCTAGGGCTATTTTGGCAAAGTTCCTCTGTTCAAGGGATCGAGATTGGGTTCTCAGACGTAAAAGAGAAATGGCAGATATTTATATTGATGGTAATCCCATATTAATATTCCCGGATTTCTCACGAGAGACCCAACTCAGAAGGAGATCTTTTGTGGATGTGAAAAAGAGATTAATTGCAGCCAAGATTAGTTACTCTATGTTATACCCGGCCAAGTTGAGGGTGGTATATAGGGACTCTGTCAGGTTTTTCTCCGCTCAGGCAGAGGTTGTGCAATGGCTGGACTCGATAGGTTTATGAAACAAGATGGAAAGGTGTCGAGGATGGGATTGATGAGGGGGGAGGGTGGGGGGGAGGTTTGGAGGAAGGAAAGAGGTTGATGGGTATTGCGGAATGCACTATCAACCAAGTAGGAGGGTTTTTTTGGGGTGGGAGTAAGGGAGGGATTGGCTGCCGTCGTTTGCTCCGTAGTTGTGCGTGCCTCTCTGTTAAGATGGGGGATCTGGAATTACCTTTATTTATAGGATATGCCGTGTAATATTTTGTTTTGGAATGTGAGAGGGCTGGGAGATAGAGTGAAGAGGACTGTGGTGTTTGATCTTGTGGTCCGTCATCTTCCTGCGATTGTGGTACTGTTGGAGACCCACGCAACTTTAGATAGGATCTATACACTGAAAAGGAAATGGGCTTCTTTTGAGTACCACGCCTGCTACTCTTCTTATGCCAGAGGCGTCAGTGTGTATATCCATCGGGGGATGCAGTTTCAACCACTAGATAGTTTGATCGATAAAGAAGGGAGATACGTATTCCTTTACGGGTATTGGAAAGGGCAGGAGGTGATATTGGCCTTTATTTATATCCCCCCACCATTTAAATCAATGGTCCTTTCACAGTTAGCTAAATATATATCTACAAAAAATCAATGTGCGTTATTATTGGCAGGTGATTTCAATGCAGTCCCTGACCCGGAGCTGGATCGGTTCTCTTCGCTTTCTGGACGCGGTCGTACTGGGTCCTCTTTAACTGCTGTGTGCCAGGAACTGGCGCTGGTTGATATCTGGCGCCACCTTTATGGCAGCAAAAAAATCTTTTCATGTTTTAGTCAGGCACACGGGTCAATGTCCCGTATTGATCTGGCTTTTGCAAGTCGGGATTTGTGCAGCCGCGTCCTGAGAATGAAATACGAACCCCATGGAATTTCAGATCATTCTCCAGTACTGATCGCGTTTGTTGAGGCTCCAACTGTAGGAAGGATCTTCAAACTTAATTCTCATTGGTTTGAGGTGATAGGGGAGCAACCCCGCTTAGACCAGGATATACAGGAATTTTGGGACATTAATGTAGGCTCAACTCATATTCATTTTGTGTGGGACGCTCTGAAGGCCCATATAAGAGGCTTATACTTTAATAAAATTAATAGGTTTAGAAAAGAATTGCGTCGCAGGGAAGAAGATCTGACAGACCTAATAAGGAGACTACGCGCTGCATTAATTGAATCCCATGAGGAGCAATACATTATTCAGTTAAAGGAGGCCAATTCTCAACTTAAGACACTCTTGTATAATAAAGCCCAACATAAGCTCCTATTTCAAGGCCAGAATCGCTTTTGTGAATCCGGTAAAACGGGCAGGTTTTTGGCTCGCTTGGTGGCCAATCAGAGAGAGGTTACTAGTATAATAGAAATTAGGAATTCTCAGGGGGTTGGGTTAAGATCCGCAGAGGAGATTAGGGAAGAATTTGTTAAATACTACTCCACCCTCTATAAGTCTGAGTCTATGTTTAGCCGTATTGACATGGACCAATATCTTCAACAATTGGAGCTCCCCAAGCTATCTTTACAAGATAAAGAGAAGTTGGATTCTCCCATTTCTCTGGAGGAACTTCAAGCGACCCTTCCATCCCTAAAATTTAATTCATCTCCAGGCCCAGACGGATTGCAGTTTGAATTGTATAGGTACCATGCCAAATCACTCCTGCCGATTCTACTTCTAGTTCTGAATGAATCCTGTGCATGTGGCTCTCTACCTCCATCATTTAGGGAGGCAGTTATTACCCTGGTTCTAAAAAAGGAGAAGGATCCATGCGATATGGGGTCATATAGACCTATATCGATCTTAAATACAGACTACAAGATCTTTGCAAAAATTTTGGCCAATCGCCTGAAGAGGGTTATAGCGTCTCTGGTACATCCCAATCAGACGGGGTTTATCCCGGGCCGCCAAATCCAGATGAGTCTTTATAGGGTCTATCTGAATCTGTCTCTTGGGGGTAGTATAGACCACTCCATCCTGTCTCTGGACGCCGCAAAAGCGTTTGACAGGATGGAGTGGCTCTTTCTGTGGGCCACGATGTCCCACTTTGGCCTCGGGAATATATTTTTGGAAATGACCCAAATGCTATACGATCAGCCGGTCGCACGCATCAACATTAATGGTGTTAGTTCTCCACCTGTTATGATGCGGAGGGGGATGAGGCAGGGTTGCCCCCTGTCACCGCTCCTCTTCGCTCTTTTTATTGAACCTTTGGCTTGTCGGATTCGATCAGATAATTGTATAGAAGGTTTTGGGGTGGAGGGAGTGAATGACAAAATAAGCCTACAGTATATGCTGATGATGTGATTCTGTTCTTGGACCAGGGTTGGAAAGTTCTCCCATATGTGATGGAGGTAATAGAGCACTATAGTAAATTATCAGGTTATATGATCAACTGGTCAAAGTCATCGCTTCTCCCACTGAACCGGAAAGCTGTAGATGAGGGGAAGCAAGTACGGGTATTGATTCCCAACGACACCTTGGATTATTTGGGTGTTAAGATAGGGCTCCCTATAAATAGATTTTACGAGCTTAATTTGGCTCCGGTTCTGAATAAAGTTAAGGCTAAAATAAGCGCCTGGCGGAAATTGATACTAGCACAGACAGATCGAATAGCATTGATTAAGATGATTATATTACCCATAGTCTTATTCCCGATGTGTGCTTCCCCCATTTGGATTGCTGACATCTTCTTTCATAGACTGGAATCCCTGATTAACGATTTAATTTGGGGAAGGAAGAGAGATACTTATGGTTGTCAGAGGCAGATGGTGGGCTGTCACTTCCTTTTTTTCAAGGTTATTTTTTATGTTCACAGATCCAGCGTTGTTGTTATTGGAAAGGGAACTTATTGTCACCCTATTTGATTAAAGTTATGGATAAACCAATAGAGAATGTCTTTTCATGTTTGGAAACGGGATATATGGCAACAAGGAAGTCCTTATTGATCCCTTACTCACTACAGAGGGTGTGGAACAAACTGAAGGAGATTCTCAAAGTCTCGGATCCGTTTGCCTTCACCCCCCTGTGGGAGAATGGGGGGCTAGAGGAATTCTTTAAAATTACAGACTTTGCTTACTGGACACGTAAGGGTATTAATAGGGTTTCACACCTTTTTTATTTGGGCCATTTTAAGTCATTTTCAGAATTTGGCTCTATAGATAGTTCACCATTAGATTTATTTATGTATACACGATTAAAACACATATTTGAAGCCGCTAGGAATAGGGGCCGTATTCACCCACGAGAGAATATATTTTTTGATTACTGTGACGCCCAGAAGTACGAGAAAGTGAAGTTATCTAGATTATATGCTAAACTTCGAACAGCATTGGCAACTGTAACACCTTTTAAAAGCCCAAGTAAGTGGGAGCAAGAGTTGAATTGTTCTCCACTGCAATGGTCCACTATATATAGGAATGTGAGAAAGGCGACAGTCTCTAGTGCTCATAGACTAATCCAATTCAAGATCCTTCATCGACTGTACTATACCCCTAAAATTCAAGGAAAATTTCCCCAAAATAGGGACCGGGAGTGTTGCTGCCCGAAATGTGGTTATGTTAAGGCAGACTATGTCCATCTGATCTGGAGTTGCAGTAAAATGAAAAAATATTGGGAGGAGATTTTCTGTACCTTACAAAAGGAGTCTTTAACGAACCATAATCCGGGTATTTTGACAGTGATTTTGGGATATGACTCGCCTGAAATTGAAGTCTCACGACAGGTTAGACAGCTCTGGATGAGGGGATTGATGGTGGCTAGGGCTATATTGGTTAAGTATTGGGGCTCTGTCTCCCCTCCCTCGATTAGGGAATGGGTTTTATCCCTTCAACAAATTTGAATTTTTGAGGATATTGAAAGAAAGCGGAGAGGTACACGCATAACTACGTAGCGATATGTAAGACATTTAAATTTTAATACGGCATCGTCGACAGCCAATGGGGAGGGTGGGGTGGGATATATATATATTTATATTTTCTATTATCTTGGATGTGAACTTAAGTTGACGTACATAATCTGTTTATAATGATGTTTGTAATTGATACACTATTTTATGCCAATGTGTTGAATACTGATTTATTTACTAATATCTTGATTTCTAAAATAAAAAAATAATAAAAAAGAAAATAAAAAAAGAAATGCATGCTCAATCGGATTCAGGTCAGGTGATTGACTTGGCAATTGCATAACATTCCACTTCTTTCCCTTAAAAAACTCTTTGGTTGCTTTTGTGGTATGCTTTGGGTCATTGTCCATCTGCACTGTGAAGCGCCGTCCAATGAGTTCTGAAGCATTTGGCTGAATATGAACAGATAATATTGCCCGAAACACTTCAGAATTCATCCTGCTGCTTTTGCCAGCAGTCACATCAATAAATACAAGAGAACCAGTTCCATTGGCAGCCATACATGCCCACGCCATGACACTACCACCACCATGCTTCACTGATGAGGTGGTATGCTTAGGATCATGAGCAGTTCCTTTCCTTCTCCATACTCTTCTCTTCCCATCACTCTGGTACAAGTTGATCTTGGTCTCATCTGTCTATAGGATGTTGTTCCAGAACTGTGAAGGCTTTTTTAGATGTCGTTTGGCAAACTCTAATCTAGCCTTTCTGTTTTTGAGGCTCACCAATGGTTTGCATCTTCAGGTGAACCCTCTGTATTCACTCTGGCGAAGTCTTCTCTTGATTGTTGACTTTGACACACATACACCTACCTCCTGGAGAGTGTTCTTGATCTGGCAAATTGTTGTGAAGGGTGTTTTCTTCACCAGGGAAAGAATTCTTCAGTCATCCACCACAGTTGTTTTCCGTGGTCTTCCGGGTCTTTTGGTGTTGCTGAGCTCCTTCTTTTTAAGGATGTTCCAAACAGTTGTTTTGGCCACGCCTAATGTTTTTGCTATCTCTTTGATGGGTTTGTTTTGTTTTTTCAGCCTAATGATGGCTTGCTTCACTGATAGTGACAGCTCTTTGGATCTCATCTTGAGAGTTGACAACAACAGATTCCAAATGCAAATAGCACACTTGAAATGAACTCTGGACCTTTTATCTGCTCATTGTAATTGGGATAATGAGGGAATAACACACACCTGGCCATAGAACAGCTGAGAAGCCAATTGTCCCATTACTTTTGGTCCCTTAACAAGTGGGAGGCACATATGCAAACTGTTGTAATTCCTACATCGTTCACCTGATTTGGATGTAAATGCCCTCAAATTAAAGCTGACAGTCTGCAGTTAAAGCACATCTTATTCGTTTCATTTCAAATCCATTGTGGTGGTGTATAGAGCCAAAAATGTTAGAATTGTGTCAATGTCCCAATATTTATGGACCTGACTGTAGAAGAAAGTAATGCATAAATGTGAAAAAAATAAGTTTGAAAGATTATGTGATTAGCTTGATGAGATAGCTATGTGCGTATAAGCCATGTGACCTTTATGAAGTGGCCATAAATACTGCCTTAACGAACAGAATTTGAGACGCCCCAGACGAAGCAGGAGCGAAACCTGGGTTGGGCTACAGCATATTTTATGTTCAATGTTTAAAGTGATAAACTCTGTAAGTACAATAAAGTATACTAAACGCTTTTATATGCAGGTCTGCTCTATGTTTTTTTCTTTTTAAAGGAATAAGTGAATGTCAGGGGCGTACAAAGAAATCTCTGGGTTCCATAGCAAGAATCTGAATTGGGCCCCCTAACACCGCCCACTACCTACCCCTGGTCAATCCCACCTCCTGTCCTGGTTCCTCCCCTGCCACAACCCCATTTGCCAATAAAGAAATGCAGGGCTTTTTTTCTGGCGGAACGCACCGGAACGGCGTTCCGCCACCTTTTGACATCGCAGCCTGCCATGCTCCAGCATCGCAAGCTGCGATGTATCAGCGGGGAGGGACTGGGAGGAGGAGCTGGGGGCCGGTGCGTTCACTGTGCTCCAGTACAGTTATAAAATGTGTAATTCAATTAATAATGATTCATGCTGCCCCCTCTGTAGTATAACATTCAATATATCCTACTCACAGGGCTAATGTTATATCGTAATGCAGGCCGGCCGGGCAGACGAGTGGCAGAGTGACTGACTGACGTCACGTGCCTGCCCGGCCTACTTTATGAATGAAGCAGGCGGCGCAGGCACGCGACGTCAGTCAGTCACTCTGCCGCTCGTAGGATATATTGAATGTTATACTACAGAGGGGGCAGCATGAATCATTATTAATTGAATTACACATTTTATAACTGTACTGGAGCGGCAATGGGGGGTCTGTGGATGACACTGTTAAGGGGTGGGGGGGGGGTCTGTGGATGGCACTGTTAAGGGGTGGGGGGTCTGTGGTTGGCACTGTTAAGGGTGGGGGGGGTCTGTGGATGGCACTGTTATGGGGTGGGGGGGGTCTGTGGATGGCACTGTTATGGGGTGGGGGGGGTCTGTGGATGGCACTGTTATGGGGGTGGGGGGGGTCTGTGGATGGCACTGTTTTAGGAGGGGGGGTCTGTGGATGGCTCTGTTATAGGATGGGGGGGGTCTGTGGATGGCACTGTTTATAGGGTGGGGGGGGTCTGTGGATGCCATCCACAGATCCCCCATAACAGTGCCATCCACAGATCCTCCCCCCCATAACAGTGCCATCCCCAGATCCCCCATTAACAGTGCCATCCCCCATCTGGGGGGTTTTCTTTGCTGGGCTGGACTTTTATAGCCCCCCCAAATTTTACTTGCATCCCTGTTCTCTAAAGGGGCGGTTTTAGGGGGCGGTCCTAGGGGGTGGGTGGAGGCATGGCCAGGGGAGGGGGGGGGGGGTGAGTTCCACCACCTTTTCTCTGAGAAAAAAAAGCCCTGAAGAAAGTATAGATACGTTCGTACGTATTCGTACTGACCCAGAGAATGAAGGGCACAGGTCAGTTTTGTGGCAAAGGGAATGCTGTAGGAACAAAACCCTGTGGTATCTGAATCTATGGGACTCCTGTGGATATTCCATAAAAGTTTTATCTGCAGTCCTATGTAACATTGCAAATAACAAAGTGATAGCTCTCTGAGTACAGATAATGTAGTAGATGTCACCTGTAGTCCTATGTAACACCACAAATAACACAGTGATAGCTCTCTGAATACAGATAACACAGTGATGGCTCTCTGGTTACCGAAAATGTAGTAGTGCTACCTGCAGTCCTATGTAAATCCACAGATAACACTAGTGCTTATAATGTGGTAGTGTTACCTGCAGTCCTATGTAAAAACCACAGATAGCACTAGTGCTGATGTGGTAGTGTTACCTGCAGTCTTATGTAAAACCACAGATAACACTAGTGTAGATCATGTGGTAGTGTTGCCTGTGTCCTTCGTGTGCCTCCCTGTGCCTCTCCCACAGACTCCATGCTGGTGTATCTGCCTCCTCTTCCTTCTTCTTTCTCTTGCCCCACACAGAACGTCCTGATGCAGCTGTGTCAAGACATAGGAACACTGTGGGCATGGTGATGGTGACACAAACAGACACAGGGACAGACACACATACATACTTACAATAAATATGATCACATCACACATCACTTCTCCTGCCTGTCTTTTTTGGTAAAGCCGGGCATAGATGGGCTATGTCAGGTTTTAGCAGAGTGGGCACAGGACAGTGGGCACAGGGTGCGATATGTATGCGAGCACAGCTGAACGAGTGCAGGGCAGGAGCCCGCATACACATCGCTCCTCCTGCCTGTGTTCACTGTGCTAAAGCCAGATGTAGGCCACCCCCCACATCTTAACCCCTTTGCTACCAGCGCCATTTTGTCATCGTTCTCTTACCCCAAACCCCTTTAACTCCTTGCTGCTGAAGCTGAGTGTGCACATAGCCACCAATCATATTCCCCCCTCTAAAGGTGACTGATGTGTTGGGGGATGGGTGGGTTGGGGGAATATGATTGGTGGCTATGTGCACACTCAGCATCAGCAGCAAGGAGTTAGAGGGGTTATCCAACCCCTAATGCCCCCAAATGCCCGGGGGAGGGGGGGAGGAGTAGGAGGAAAGCACACTGTCCTCTATGAGCCTCCCCCCCAAGTCCTCTATGAGCCCCTTCAACCCCTAATGCCCCCCAAAATGCTCAGGACAGTGTGCTTTCCTCCTACTCCTCCCCCCCTGGGCATTTTGGGGGGCATTAGGGGTCGGGGGGCTCATTGAGGACTCGAGGGGGGGGGGGCCCTCATAGAGGACAGTGTGCTTTCCTCCTACTCACCCCCCTGGGCATTTTGGGGGGCATTAGGGGATAGGGGGGACTCATAGAGGCTCATAGAGGACTCAGGTGGGGGGAGGCTCATAGAGGACAGAGTAGGAGGAAAGCACACTGTCCTCTATGAGCCCCCAACCCATCCCTATGAGTTTTCTTTCTGCATCATGAACCAACTAGACCTTGCCCGATCAGGAGCGGTCCTTCAGTCTGGGCCGGGGCCTGGGGTTGCACTCCCTGCCACTGCACTTGCTGTCGGCTGATGACTTTAGCCAGGCGGGCGGTGAGGAAGGATGCGGAGGCCCGGGCGAGGTGCAGGGTGCAGCACGAGTCGCCTCGCTCTGTATGTAGTTGAGCGGCTGCGGCGCCTGCTCCTGCTGCCTGTGCCAGAAATACACTGGCCAATCAGCAGCTGCCTCCTTGCGCTGATTAGCCAGTGTGAAATGCAATACGCCCACAGCCTCAGCCCGGTCAGATCATTCAGGTCAGACTCCAGACTCAAACGAGAGGGGGATGGGGGATGGACGAACACAAGTGCCGCAGCGCTGCGCCGCATATTAACTACTGTCTGTGTATGTGCACAGTAAACGGAGGGGGCGGGGCCTTCCGTGCCGCGGGCCCCATAGCAACGGCGTGGTCTGCCTATATTGGCGGTACGCCACTGGTGATTGTGTTTGCTGGTGGCCGTCTCGTATGCTGAGGAGGAATAATGAATATGCTGGTTGCTGGTCGGTTCAGAGATTGAGGAGGTGGTTATAAAGAAATAAAAGGTGGAACTAAATAGCCATCTGGAAAATCATCAATTTTTGTGCCAACTTCTATTGAAGAATATTCAGCACGGACCCAATACAATTTTTTTTTTGGTGTCATGTATCTTTTTTTTTGTAGGGTCGCTGTCTATGTGGCACTTTTTGGGCGAATTATTTGGATAGCTATGACAACATTATATTTGAAGTACAACATTTGGGGGCACTGTGCCACATAACAGGTACAGTAATAGAGGCCGAAGGGGCAGCAACAGGCACAGAATTAGGGGTATCAGCAGTATGCAGAGTTTGTGTAGGTTTGAGAAAGGCAGGGCAGATGCTGGAAATCTGAGCAGCTATGTCTCTGGTACAAACTCCGCAGAAAAAGTTTGTGGCTGAAAGGCGTCTGGGCCAGAGGAAATAGGCAGGAAAAGTAATTAGATATAACTATACTGTAATCACTTATATGATTTGCTGAGTGTCTGTGCGAAACTTATAACTACCACCAGGGGCGTAGCTAGAAATGACTGGGCCCCATGGCAAAAAAAAAAAAATTCTTTCCAAGCTGCTGCAGAAAAAATATATTTTTCATTATACCTCAGGTCAGACCACCAATCAGACCCCCAATGATAATCAGACCTCAGCTAACAGCCCCAATAAGATCCCCAATGTAAATAGGACCTCAGATAACACCTCAGCTCAGACCACAATATGAATGACCCCCAATCAGACCTCAGATAAGAGCCCCATGCCTTATAGCAACCCCCAGTAGCCTAATAGAAGCCCCCAGTAGCCTCATAGCAGCTCCCAGTAGCCTCTCCACCAGCCCCCAGTGCCTCTCACAGACCCCCAGTGCCTCTCACCAGCCCCCAGTGCCTCTCAATCAGCTCCCAGTGCCTCTCACCAGTGGCCCCCCAGTGCCTCTCCATCAGCCCCCAGTCAGTGCATCTCCATCAGCCCCCAGTCAGTGCATCTCCATCAGCCCCCAGTCAGTGCATCTCCATCAGCCCCCAGTCAGTGCATCTCCATCAGCCCCCAGTCAGTGCATCTCAATCAGCCCCCAGTACCCTTTCCATGAGCCCCCAGTGCCTCTCCATCAGCCCCTAGTGCGCCCTCCCCGGTATTAAAATCATTGTTAGGCAGTGCGCCCTCCCCCTCTCCCCTGTATTAAAATCATTGGTGGGCAGTGCACACCCCCTCCCCTTTATTAAAATCATTGGTGGGCAGTGTGCCCTCCCCCCCCTGTATTTAAATCATTGGTGGGCAGTGTGCCCTCCCCCCCAGTATTAAAATCATTGGTGGGCAGTGCGCCCCCCCTCCCCAGTATTAAAATCATTGGTGGGCAGTGCACCCCCCCTCCCCAGTATTAAAATCATTGATGGGCAGTGTGCCCCCCCTCCCCAGTATTAAAATCATTGGTGGGCAGTGCACCCTCCCCCCAGTATTAAAATCATTGGTTGGCAGTGTGCCCCCCCTCCCCAGTATTAAAATCATTGGTGGGCAGTGTGCCCCCCCTCCCCAGTATTAAAATCATTGGTGGGCAGTGCACCCTCCCCCCCAGCACTGCCCACCAATGATTTTAATACTGGGGAGGGGGGGTTGGGAGAGGGCGCACTACCCACCAATGATTTTAATACAGGTGGGCAGTGTGCCCCCCCCCAACATTGGTGGCAGCGGCAGTTCCAATCGGAGTCCCAGCAGTGTAATGCTGGGGCTTCGATCGTTACAATGGCAGCCAGGACGCTACTGAAGTCCTGTCTGCCATGGTCAGTTAGTCAGCAGCATACTTACATGCGCTGTGGCCGCCCGACGCTCCTTTTTCTTGTAACTCGTCACAGGTCTGTGCGGCACATTGCTTATGCTTATAGCAATACGCCGCACAGACCTGAGACGAGTTACAGGAAGAAGGAGCGTCAGATGGCCACAGCGCATGTAAGTAGAAGTTAAATAAAAGTTACATTTTAAACTAATAAAAATACAAATGCACCTGTCAAGAGTAGGCAACCAGTAGTCTATGACTAAATGTATATACAATGTAAGTATGCTGCTGACTAACTGACTATGGCAGCCAGGACTTCAGTAGCGTCCTGGCTGCCATGGTAACCGATCGGAGCCCCAGCATTACACTGCTGGGACTCCGATCGGAACTGCCGCTGCCTCCAATGATGGGTGGGAGGGCGGGTTACTGTGGCTCTCCTGGCTTGAGGGGGCCCCGTGGGCCCCCTGACTTAGGGGCCCAATCGCAATTGCGACCGAGCTGCGACCCCTATAGCTTCGCCAGTGACTACCACCTTATGGTCATTGTATGGGGGCAATACTGGGCTTTGCACAATGTTTTGCTTAGTAACACTACTCCCCACCCATCTACCCAGGGCTTCTGAGCAGAGTATAAATGTAGCTGGTTCCTACAACCGCCCTGAACATTGTAGGCTTAGGTTAGGCCAATCTATCTATTGTTTGCATGTGTAATGGTGTGCTGCCATATGCTTTTTATTAACTGTATGACACCATGATCCTGTATCAGGTAAGGTCAAGCAATGGCACATAGCATTATAAATGCATGATTCCCGCAATGGACTCACTCATGTGAAACAGCCCTTAGGCCGGAGTCACATGTGACTGATTAGCTGCAGATTTTCATGTGGCAAATCCGCAACATTGTACATTACCACCAAAGTGGATGAGCGAAATGCTCGTTCTTCAGGTAATATGATGGTTGATGCAGTCACCGAATTCATCGTTTGAACAGCACTCTGCCTAAACAGCACACTGCTGCTGGCAAACAATGATTCAGTATGGGGACGAGTGATGGCATTAGTGATCTCTTCTCCCCATACTTTGGGGAGAGGCAGATTTAGTTTCACATATGCGTTTTGCATTCATGGTTTTCAGATCCGACAGAGAATCTCAAAACCAAGGCAAAATGCTTCCGTTTTGTCCTCATTCATTGTAAATGGGGACAAAACAGAACAAACCAGACCAGGATGCATTCCGTTCAGGTTTGTTAAATTTTTTCTTTTTGTTGGACTGCGCTGCCTCAGGATTAGCAGAAATTCCACATTCGAAACCAGTCAAATAATCGCGGACATGGGAAAGCATACAGGCCAATCAAAGCCTTTCCTCCTCTCCCTTCCAGGCTTCTATGGAACACCAAGGATGCAGCCAATAGTGAAATACAGTCACATGAATTGGAGTAAAACAGGGTTTATTATACTCACAATACACAGGTAAAAACGAGCAGTGTACAAAAGGATCAATCACCCGTCCCGGGTTTCGCTGCACGTTTTTACCCGTGTATTGTGAGTATAATAAACCCTGTTTTACTCCAATTCATGTGACGGTATTTCACTATTGGCTGCATCCTTGGTGTTCCATAGAAGCCTGGAAGGGAGTGGAGGAAAGGCTTCGATTGACCTGTATGCTTTCCCATGTCCGCGATTATTTGACTGGTTTCGAATGTGGAATTTCTGCTAATCCGGTCCAACAAAAAGAAACGCATCTACCTGTGTAAACTGTACCCACTTCACCATTGGGACCTGCGACGCAATTAGGCAACGTACTTTTTGAGGCTGTTTTTATTATTATTTAAATTGTTCAATTTTTAGCAGTTTTGTGTCTTGTCTGTGAAACTGAACAAACTGTAAATCAATGTTGCCGGATCCGTTTTTTTTTCACATCTGGCACAATGCTTTTAGTTCCGGTTTGTTCAGTTTCGATTTAATTCAACCACATCAGAACAGAACAGATGCAATCCGGATGTATTAAGTCAAACTTAAGCATTTTGCTCCAGTTTTGAAATCCTCTGAGCACTGGCTCAGCTATTTCCATCATCCCCATAGAAGTTAATAAAGCGGTGGCCACGTTCGCGCGGTGTGCTGCCCATTTACTTCAATGGGACTTCTGAAAATAGCGGAGCATGCCACTCGGCTATTTTCAACGCTCCCATAGGAATGAATGGAGGGAGGCTGTGCATGCGTGGTGCATGCTCAGGCACTTTGCGGGCTCTATTCTACATATAGGTGCGCGTCCTAGAAGTGCACCTATCAGACATTGGGGGCATATCCTAGCGAGATGAAAATAGCCCTTTAATTGTTCCCATCAAACTTTATGGACTTAGAAAATCTGAATTTAAATCTATAAGACGGTGAGTATAAGAATCTATAAGTATGGTAGTGCACATTAACGTGAGGATTTTCATTCGGATCTGGGAAGAACAGGAAACTGCATGTTAAGACTTGTGCCTCACCCAGCAAGGCAAGCAAGTCCTTTACCACCATGCAAACTTTATACTGTTGCACTGGTGTCTTTGCAGCGACCCCGCAGGTGGAGAGCTGGGCGAAGGGGAGTAATAGTTGTGGTACTGATAGGATTTGTAGTAGTTCACGGTGGCTGTACTCACTCCAATACTCCCTGCGGACAAGAATAGGCAGTTCTATAAGGTAAAGTGTCCGTATTTTGCGGACCGAAAAAATTTCATAACAGTTGTGGCATGTAGCTCCAAAAGTGTGATGGGTGCCAGAGGGCAATTAACCCTTTCCAAAGAAGTAAAGTCTTATGGCCATAGGTTGATCTCTGACATCTGTCTGTCTCAGGAATGGTGTTTCCTGGATGAGGCTTCTCTTTGGTCTTACTTGCAGGAGAAGCACTCATGTAGGTCTTGCCTCTAGCTGTCACGGTCTCTCTCATGACAGGGGTCCAGAAGATCTAAGAGACTGGCTGCACGTCGATGTGATACTGACAGCCTTTTTTTGGTTTCACTTGTTTCTGTGTTG
Organism: Bufo bufo; assembly: GCF_905171765.1. NCBI lineage: Eukaryota > Metazoa > Chordata > Amphibia > Anura > Bufonidae > Bufo > Bufo bufo. The sequence goes on along the minus strand of NC_053390.1, from coordinate 530,016,740 downwards.
TTTGCTGGTTAGGTGACCACACCTCTTGTCTCAGGGGTAGCTTAAGTGGTCATTCCAACTCCTTTATTTAGTCTGGTCTCACCATATAATGCTATGGCCAGTTGATAGCTTCTTTCTGGTTGTGGAAGTGCTGGTGTTGGTTCGCCACTGAGTTCCTGCTCGTCCGCGTACTTCGGAGTTAAGTGTCTTTTGCTATCTCTAGTTTGTTGTATTCCTCTATCTTTTGGTATTAGGTCTGAGGGAGTCTCCTGTTCCTTCAGCTGGGAAGGAACAGGTCATCTTTTGTCCTGACACTTTTTCCAGGGCCCTTTAGGGTCAGATAGGGCTATAGGTTCCTGCGTATGAACATTCCTACGATTGAGGTCTGTTCATACTGATAGTAGTCAGGGCTGGGTCTAGGGATTCACTAGGTGATGACCTTTCCTCTTTCCCTAGTTTCCAGGCCTAGTACCTTTTCCCTTCCCTCCTGTGTTCGGTGTGGAGTTTACCACTGACATTAGCCCTGCTCAGCTAAGACTCACTAACTAACCAGAAAATGCCAGACCAGCTGGTCTCCAGGAAATTTACTGGGGTGCCTAGGGTCCACCAGTAAAATTCATTCTGGGGGCCCTACTGCTCATATGCTGCAATATATAACCCATTCACATAGTGGCAGAAGCAGCAAGACATGATTGATTATAGGTTTCCATGCAGTTAACTTCAAGAAGGCAGGTGCCTAGGAAACAAGGGTAATGGCTGGCTACCCTGGTGTCTAGAAGCCATCTCAGCCACCCAATCCATCTATAATAATAAACTGTTAAATAGTCTATCCAGGTTTTTTTTTTTATGGACATTTAGGCTGCTTGAGATGTTGTACTCTGCCTATCTATAACTTGTGTAGTCACTCTACTTTGCTATGTGCCAGGTGTGCAGACGGTGGGGGACTAGTTGCCCACCTTGCTCGGGATCTACCAGGGGATTCACCTGTATCCCTGAGGGCATATTTGCATGTATCTGTGGACTACAACTGCCAGCATATCCATTCTGTTATTGAGGGATATCAGAGGACAATTCAGAGGTCTACAACTTTCAAGGTTTCTCAGGCTAACCAATACTCCACTGTTGAACTCCATCCCCGCCTGCACTGATCACATGATGGTGATATCATCACAGGCCCTTCCAACTTCTCCTCTCCACTGCTGAGCTCTGGCACCTCCTACAGTGATCACATGGCAGTGATATCATCACAGGTCCCTACTACTTCTCCTCTCCACTGCAGAGCTCCAGCCCCTCCTGCACTGATCACATGACAGTGATATCATCAAAGGTCCTTCCCACTTCTTCCCTACACTGCTGATCTCTGGCACCTCCTGCACTGATCACATGACAGTGATATCATCACAGGTCCTTCCCACTTCTCCCCTCCACTGCTGAGCTCCGGCCCCTCCTGCACTGATCACATGAAGGTAACGTCATCACTAGTGTTGAGAGCGAATATTTGTATTACAAATTTTTATCGCGAATATCGGCACTTCGAGAATTCGCGAATATTTACAATATAGTGCTATATATTCGTAATGACGAATATTATATATTTTTTTAACACAGTACACATCAGGTGATCATCCCTCCCTTCTTCTAGCTTGTGGGCCAATGAGAAGGCTTTGTCACAGCTTAGCAACATCTCTAGCAACCAATAGAAAAGTTGCCTACCCCTTACTATATAAGAACCTCCCCAGCAGCTATTTTCTGAAGTTTAAAGTTTATTGCAGTTCTGAAAGAGACAGCAGTGTCATTGCTGTGCTCTGTGCTTTGTTGTATTACATTAGACAGTTAACTTTATTTTTTTTTATATATATATATATATATATATATATATATAATTCAGATAGTTAGGGGGAGATAGTCAGTGTAGGTTAGATTGATCTATAGTGTAGTTGATAGGTTCCAGTGCAGGGTGTTAGGCAGGTTCTGCTGTCCATGCATACATGCTGCAGACATAGTGCTGTGATGTCACAAGTTGCAAGTATTGCGAAAAAATATGTGCATCATTAATTGCTGTAAATTCGCAAGCGCAAATATATTGGAGCACTCTATCTGTATATAAAGCTATTCTAATGTTCTGCCATGCCAACCATTTTCTCCAGTCTCAGGAAACTTATACCAGCTTGAAAAATGTAGCATAAGTGACTCAGGCCTGTATATTGTGCGCATTATGCAAATATTACATTGCCGATTTTCGCAATCAAGAATATAATCTCAAATTCGCGAATATACCGTATGACGAATATTCTACAAAATATTCGCAAAATATTGCAAATTTGAATATTTCCCCTGCTGCTCATCGCTAGTCATCACAGGTCTTGAGCTCTTGCACTGTAGCAGATCATAATGCCCGTTCTGCTGTGTAGCCCACTGCCACCCCCTTCCCCCTAGAGAATCCCTGGCTTTTTTGGTAACATAAATTCCTGCTGGTATTTTTTTTTAAGGTCCCAGAAAAAAGTACATTGTCTGGACAAAAGAGGACAAATGGTCACCCAAAAGTTAAAGATGAAAATACTTAAATATTCCTTTATTATAAATATATTCCCAATTACCATTCATTAGCTATAATGGTTAATTTTCCTATTAGTACACACAAAACCTGTCCTAATCACAATGCTGAGCTAAAGAGCTGCCTCATCCTCCTCTCTGCTCTGCTTGTCAGGGATAATGATCCTGAATACAGACGATAAAATCTTCAGATGAATCTCTATAGGAATGGAGATTATGAGGAGACATGCAGTACAGAGGATGGACAGGACAGGTAATGTGGGGCTGTGGTAATGGAGACTGCATACAAGTGCTGCTGCTCATTATCTACACTCCCACTATCCTCTCTGTATTTCATGTCTCCTAATGAACTCAATTCCTACAGAGATTCATCTAAAGATCATATTTAACTGTATTCAGGATCATAATCCCTGACAAGTAAGAGAGGAAGATCTCCTCAGCTCTTTAACTTGTCCTCCTGTGTAATTAGGACAGGTTTTGCGTGGACTAGTAGGATCGCGGCCATTTTATTTCTTCTAACGATTGCTCCCCGGACAAAATGAGCCATTATAACTAATGAAAGGTATTTGGGAATATATTCATAATGAAGTAATATTTAAGACAGAGCCGGACTGGGGGCGCAGCCTTGGGGGGAGGCGACCATGACGGGGGGTTGGTTTGAGGGAGCCCCTGGGGAGGGATTGGTTAGTTTAAGTTAGGGGGGCGGTGGAGCGAGGGGTTAAAAAGGTGAGGGCCTGGGAAGAAGGAGGCCATTTTGTGGTGAAAACTGAGCTGCATACACCTACACTCCCTTGCGCTCACTTACTTTCGTCATGGATGTCGATTCGCTTCTGGCGGATCTCAGGTCGGCGGCAGCTGCTCGGAGACCCGGCTGGCTCCAGGAGCAGGTCCAGCAGCTGCTCAGAGGGGCGGCTGAGGCTCCCGCTTCGCCTCAGCCACGGGCATCCCGGTCCTGCTTTTCAGGACCCTTCACGCCTGCAGGCGCCGGGTGCAGCTCCTTCCCGGGCGCCCAGGCGTGGAAGGAATCCAGCTAGTAGGCGGAGCCCTCGGTCAGGCCTCAGCAGGCCTCATCAGCAGCGCAGCAGCGCCACCTTGTGGTCGGGACCAGGAACGGCGGGCTCTCTCCAGGATCCTGATGTGGATGAGGCCCCTCAGCCGGAGCAGTGTTCCAGAGGGCACAGGGCTGCTGCGGACCTTGGCAGCAGGCCCTCGTCGGCCAGGCAAGTCGAGGAGGAAGGTGTCGCCGCGCAAGTCGTTTCCAGGGAGGATCCGGAAGATCACGTCCCTGGCCCCAGCCCGGCCAGGGGACATCCGTGGGAGCTCGCTGTGCCAGGACCGTCTCAGAGGACCGAGTGTCGGGAGTCAGGACCTTCGGCTGATGGGGTCACAGCAGCCAGGTGAGGCACCTTGTGGACCTTTATGTCAGTTAGTGTCTGGGGGGGTTGGGGGGTCTCAGTCGGATTTGAGTAAGGGACCGGACGTCACCAAGTCTTTTCTGGTGGTGAGGGCTTTAAAGGGTTGGCGGCGTTCTCAGTCAGGGCAGGATGACCGTAGGCTGGTGTCTTTTGCTTTGCTGTTGAGGTTGGGGGATCAACTAGTCGACGTGTGTGCCTCGTCGTGGGAGTTACGTTTGTTTCGGTTGGCTTTTTCGCTGGCATTTTTTGGGGCCTTGCGTTTGGGCGAGTTGGTTTCTCCGTCGGTTAAGAGACAGGGTGGTTTGTTTAGGGACGATGTAGACCTTTTTCAGGACAGGGTGGAGTTTCGTATTAGGCGGTCAAAAACTGATGTGGAAGGGAGAGGTCGGAAGGTTGTTTTGTTCGCGGTCCCGGGTTGCGCAATGTGTCTGGTATGTTGCTTGAGGGAGTACGGGGTTGCGGTGGTGGGGGCGAATTCCCCTCTCTTAGTGCATGCGGACGGGTCTTTCCTTTCCCGTTTCCAGTTCACAGCGGTCTTTAAGCGGTGTCTAGGGCAGTTGGGCTTAGAGCTTGGGGGTTACTCTAGCCATTCTTTCCGAATCGGGGCAGCGACGGAGGCGGCCAGACGCGGGCTGGGACAGGACGTGATCATGCGGATAGGAAGGTGGGAATCGATTCGCTTTAGATCATATATTCGTCTAGATCGGTTGTGATATTGCATTGTTTTCTGTCTCATCCCGCACGGTATGCTTTTGTTCTTGTTATTTCGTTGCAGGTTCGGACCCAGCGCTAATCTGGATAATGGGTCACTCCTATGTTTTCTGGGGAGCCATCCAGGCAGCGGTTCGGCCGGATGGACAACAGTTGGGGATTGACCAGTCGGTAGCGGTGGTAAGATGGTTGGGGCGTAGGGGAATGGTGTGGGGGGGCGTGTTACCTGAGGTCCACAAGTTTGTTAGGTTGGATAGGGCGCCGGATGTGTTGGTGTTGCACGTCGGGGGCAACGATTTGGGGGCGCGGCCATTGCGGGAATTGGTGAAGGACGTTAAATTCGACTTACTCCGGTTGTGGGCGCTGTTCCCGGGCTCTTATTTCCGTTTGGTCGGACATTGTTCCCCGCAAAGTGTGGAGGGGGGCGAGGGTCGGTGGAGGGGATAATAAGGCTAGGATAAAAGCTAACCGGGGCCAATAGGGCGGTTATGGCAAGGAATGGTGCAGTGGTAGTACGGCATCCCGAACTGGAAAAAGGGGTCAGAGCTTTTTGGCGGTCTGACGGCGTTCACCTTGAACGCAGTGGGTATTGACATGTGGTGTCTGGCATACAGGAAGGCATTGAGACAGCTTTGCGGATGTGGAGGGACGCACAGGCTTAAGGTGTCAAGCATGTGCGTTTCGTGGCGGTGGGAGGTCCTTGAAGTTGGAGAGATTCAGGTGACGAGGATGGGAGGGCTCCACGGTTGGGGCTGGACCTCCTATGGCTGGTGGTCGGTTGTGGCGGAATTTGGGCGAGCCGTCAGTGGTGCCTCCGAGCTGGTGCTTAACGGCTGGGGGCAAGTCGGCTCAAAAAAGGATACTGGGAAAATTCTGAGGTTTGGGGCCTTCCAGGACCTCCCCCGTGTTACTCAGGTGAATTAAGTTGGTTATATCTATGGGGATGTTTGTGGAAATAAAAGGTTAATTATTCATGTATATGTTTACAATAAACGGCTGCTGTGGCCGATATATTCCAACTTGGTGTCGTGTCTTATTGGGTTTCTGTCAGGGCCAGTTTTAGAAGGTTAGGGCTTGTGGTAAGTGAGTCAAGGGTTAGTAAGTGACTGATCATGAGGGGCGAGCGGGTAATAACCAATACCCGTCAAGTATTTTAATTTTCTTAATTCCCGGAGAATTCCTTTACCCCGTAGGATACCAGCGCCGTACATGTACATCGCTGGAAAGTGGGTCAGAAATCCCAGCACCGTACATGTACGACGCTCTGATCGGGCGGGCGCAGGAGCTGTGCCCACCCAATCAGCTGCAGGGGTCCGGCAGTCATTGATAGCCGGACCCCTGCTGTATGCGCTGGCGCATTAACCCTTGCACTGCCGCGATCAGCACTGACAGCGGCTTGTGCGGTATCCTGCTGGGTGCGTGGTGGCCATCGGATCCCCGCGCTGCTGTGACAGGCACCTGATGGCATCGTGGCTGCCTTCCGTGAGAGCCTGTGAGATCCAGCCCCCTGGATCTCACAGGCAGGAAGCTGTAAGTGTATTACAGTGTGTAATACACTTGCAGCCATTGCATTACACTACAGAAGTCAATGCATTAAATACAAGAATGCATTGTAAAGGGGATCAGACCCCCAAAAGTTGAAGTCCCAGAGTGGGAAAAAAAAAATAGTACAAAAAAATTCCTTTTCCTAAAATAAAGTAAAAATTATTATTTTTTTTAAACAGGGAAAAAAGAAAGTAGACATATTAGGTATCGCCGCGTCCGTACGACTGGCTCTATAAAAATATCACATGACCTAACCCCTCCAGATGAACACCATAAAAAAAAAAAGCTGTGATAAAAAAAAACATTGTTTTGTCACCTTACATCACTAAAAGTGCAACACTAGGCTATAAAAAAGGCGTATGCCCCCCAAAATAGTACAAATCTAACAGTCACCTCATCCTGCAAAAAATTAGCCCCCTACCTAAGACAATCTCCCAAAAAAATTTAAAAAAACTATGGCTCTCAGACTATGGAGACACTAAAACATGATATTTTATTTGTTTCAAAAAGTCTTTTATTGTGTTCAATGAACATTAAAAAAAAAGTAGACATATTAGGTATCGCCGCGTCCATAACAACCTGCTCTATAAAAATACCAAATGACCTAACCCGTAAAAAAAAAAAAAAAGGTGTCAACAAAAGCAATTTTTTGTCACCTTACATCACAAAAAGTATATTAGCAAGCGATCAAAAAGTCATATGCACCCTAAAATAGTATAAATCAAACCGTCATCTCATACTGAAAAAAATGAGCCCCCTACATAAGACAGTCACCCAAAAAATATAAAAAAAAACTATGGCTTTGAGAATATGGATACACTAAAAAAAAATCATTAAAAAAAAATGCTCTATTATGTAAAAAGTAGTATATTTGGTATTGTCACATCCGTAACAACCTGACCTATAAAAATACCACATGATTTAACCTGTCAGATGAACATTGTAAATAACAAAAAATAAAAACGGTGCCAAAACAGCAATTTTTTGTTACCTTGCCTCACAAAAAGTGTAATATGTAGCAAACAAAAATCATATGTACCCTAAAATAGTACCAACAAAACTGCCATGTTATCCTGTAGTTTCCAAAATGGGGTCATTTTTTTTTAGAGTTTCTACTCTAAGAGTGCATCAGGGGGTCATCAAATGTGACATGGCAACATAAAATTTATCCCAGTGAAATCTTCCCTCCAAAAACCCATATGGCGTTCATTTTCTTCTGTGCCCTGCTGTGTACTCGTACAGCAGTTTATGACCCATATGGGGTGTGTCTGTAAACTACAGAATCAGGGTAATAATATTGAATTTGTATGGCTGTTAACCCTTGCTTTGTTACTTGGAAAAAAGGATTAAAATGAAAAATCTGCCAAAAAGTGAAATTCTGAAATGTATCTACATTTTCCTTTAATTCTTCTGGGACACCTAAAGGGTTACACAAGTTTGTAAACTCAGTTTGAATACCTTGAGTATGTATTTTCCAAAATGGGGTCACTTTTGGAGTTTCTACTCTAAGGGTGCATCAGGGGGTCTTCAAATGTGATATGGCAACTTAAAATTATCCCAGTGAAATCTGCCCTCCAAAAACCATATGGCGTTCCTTTCTTTCTGGCCCCTGCCATGTCCCCGTATAGCAGTTTTACAACGACATATGGGGTGTTTCTGTAAACTACAGAATCAGGGCAATAAATGTTGAGTTTTGTTCGGCTGTTAAAACCTTGCTTTGTTACTGAAAACATTTATTAAAATGGAAAATTTGCAAAAAATTGAAATCTGAAATTTCATATAAATTTTCCTTTAATTCTTGTGGAACACCTAAAGGGTTTACCACAAGTTTGTAAAATCAGTTTTTGAATACCTGAGGAGTGTAGTTACTAAAATGGGGTCAAATTTCACGATTTGCTAAACTTCTAAGCCTTCTAACGTCCCCCAAAAATAAAATGGCATTCACAAAATTATATAAACATAAAGTAGACATATTGGAAATGTAAAAATAATAACTATATATGAGGTATCATTATCTGTTTTAAAGCAGAGAAATAAAAATTTGGAAAGTTGCGAATTTTTCAAATTTTTTTGCAAATTAGTTTTTTGTAAATAAAAATGATAAATATCGACTGAAATTTACCATATCTTAAGTACAAAGTTTCACGGGAGAAAACAATCTCAGAATGGCCTTGGATAACTAAAAGCGTTCAAAGCTATTACCACATAAAGTGACACATGTCAGGCTATGGCACTTGTGGGACACAGCGGCTGTCAATTATGGCACAACTATGAATATTGTGGGAAACTTATAGAGGGCTTTTTGTAGTGAGACTGGCATTTGTAATGAGGGGTGGCTGGCTCTTGTGGAGGAACAAAAAAAATAATGGCAAGCAGTTCTGGAGGCAGTGGATGAAAATGTTTTGGGGCATTGACTGGCACTAATATGGGACTATCAATGGCTGTCTCTTATGGTAGCTCTGTGGTTTGCTCTGTTAGATGGGCATAGTGACTAGCACTGTGGATGGCATTTGTGGATGGCACTAGATTTTGGTTTTCATTTTTTATTTTATTTTTTAATTAGGGTACACTGCAAAAGAGTGTAAAATATCCAAATACAAGAATGAGGAATTGTTCATCCAAAATGCTGATACGCCCCTCTAGAAGCGGGGAAACCTAAATCCTGCCCACCAAAAACTCTGCGCTACAAGCCCAGGGAGTGAAGACTCCTCCCCTCAGGCTCCACCCTTACCTCCTGCATTCATCATGACAGAGGGAGCAAGAAAGATGGTCGCCATCCCGTAAATCAATATGGCCGCCGCACTCATGCCCGCTCCTGCGTGAAGACCCCAACTGCCAAGGTCGTCCAGCACTGGAAGTGTCTGCACCGCCAAGTGCCCCCCCATCGCCAGCGACCGACGTCCCGGCCCAGGAACAAGCGCTTCATTCAAGGAGCCAAACACAGTTCCGAAAACAGCCGCGATCGCCGACTATGATCTGCAGGAGGTACTGGAACCGGCCGCGACATCAGGTAGTAGCAGTCCGCTCCCTGAGGCCCCGGTCCAACCCGTAGCTTCCTTCTGCGCCGCGCCCGGTGTACCTGACTTACCTACTAGGCCCAGAGAGAGCGCTCCTTCTCTGCCGTCACCACCACTGGCGATACCTTTGCCAGAGCCACTACAGACAGGAGTTCTGAGTCCTTCTGCCCGGCAGGAGTTCCCGATGTACAGCAGCTCACCACAGCTTTGACCAGCCTCACTGACCAGACAATACCAGAAATCGCCAAAAGAGGTCAGTGTGCTCCATCACAGCAGCCAGCCTGAGTTACAAGATGCAATTTTGCGGAACGGGTGCAGACCATTCATTTTCAATGGGGCCGGAATGTGCTGTCCGCATCCGCATTTGCGGACCGCACTTCCGCATCCGTGCTTCCGTTTCCGCCAAAAAAATAGAACATGTCCTAATCTTGTCTGCAATTGCCAACAAGATTAGGCATTTTTTATTATAGTGCCGGCAAAATGCGGTCCGGCAAATTGCGGAATGCACATTGCCAGTGTCCGTGTTTTGCGGATCGCAGAACACTTATGGACGTGTGAATGGACCCTTACAGAGGATCCTCCAGAAAAGGGTACTCCTCCAGTTCCAATTTCGCCACAGAAAGTCCACCAAGGAGACCACAGATGAGGTTTCTGCTGGAGTTACAGCTGCTGAGAGCACAGTTTAAAGAAGAACTTTTGCGTCCTAGGATATGGGACCCAGGAGGAAGATTTCTAGACTTTCCTGTGAGGAAAAACTACCCACTGTGGCCAATTGCCCACTACCTTGTGTGGATTACAATTAACTTTATTGTTCCGGTGGATTACAATTGATTTTTATTTGTTTCCAGAGGATTCTACATAAAGCACTTCAAGAAAAAGGACTTAAGTCATATTTGAGCGTATTATTGCACTAATAAATGCACTACGTATTTGCACTGTTTTCCAAAATGATTACTGTAACGTTAAAAACTTGCACCCAAAGAAAAGACTCAAACGTATACCTGAGCTCTTTGTGATCTCTATGTGATATTTTTGCACTAATGTTTACTGGTGAAGCAACATTTAAGTATCATATGCCCATTGTGTGTATTCTTTTCTAGGTGCGGCAATGTGACCTTCATGCACTTATTGTGAAATTGCACTAACCTTTGTAGCACCTTACTTCTGTGTGCCTTGCTTTACAGCTCTTTTCTCTTTCCCTTTACATGGACTGCCTCTGCGGACGCTTAATACTAATGGCCTACACCTGGTGTTATATACCCATAGGTACCCAGGGTAGGACCAAGTGGTAAGTCCTGGTAGGTCTAGTAACTACACGGGTAACCCCACTGCTTTGGGAATGGTTAGAGGAGTTTTTGACCTCTCCTTCCCGTTTGTTATTTGTTCAGGATTGCTCCCATCCTGAGGTGTCTTCCAGGTGTTTCATGGGATTATCATACCCTCCTCCTGTGACTGCAAGAAGTGCATGGAGAAGCTAATACCTCCCCTTCTGTGCCTTTGCCTAAGGTATGGCGCCTCAAACCTTAGAGCAACTTTTAGCTAACCATAGTCACCATAGTGATCATGCTATAAGCCTTCTATTTTGACTTTGGAAGGAAATACAGGATAAAGCCACCCTTCCATTTGCTGGGCATTTCATTACATAACGGTGGGATTACAGAGTAAAGGACACCCCCATGCTTTCTTTGGTATTGGTGGACAATACTCCAAAAGTCAGTCAGTAGTGATTGCTTAGTGCAGACCATTGGTTCACCTAGGTATACCGAGAGGGGAAACTGTTACTTAGGACACCCTACTCTGCGGGCAGGAACCGCAGGGTAGCCGTTTTGTGTTTGTCTTTGTTTGTCTTTATGTGTACTTCATGCAGCACTTTGTACTTATTTGGGTACTCCAGAGCTGGTTCCTTCCCTCCTAAGCATAAGCCGAGGGCGGCTTAACTCGAAGTAAGGGGGAATGTAACACCCCAGAGTTGCGTTACTACACTCCTCTACTCTGCTACTATCTTCTAAGAGCCTTTACCTTGTCATCTGATATGATTTTGCTCATGTCTTCACAACTGTGCATTTAAAACTATGTTAAATGTAAATTTCCTTGTAATGTTCCAGGTTGACCAGCAGGTGTCAGCATCATTGGTAGAGATAGTTTTAATGTTATGGCCATTCAGAGTGGAACAATCCTGTTCTATTCTGCCCCCCTACTGAATAGAAGTGGAGGTTCCCACATCCTGCAGCAAGGGAGGAAAAAACTGTTAGAACCAGTTCTATCTCTCCCTGCATAGGGAAGCAAGCAAGGACAAAGTCTCGTGCTGAGATTTGATCAAATTCCCAGTCTGAGCTCTGCAGCTCAGCTGGATGACACAAAGCAGAAAGTTACAGACAACTCTAGTTCCAGGAAGAAATCATCCCCAGAAAAGATAACTGTGAGTAAAGTCCAGAAACCCAGGAGAAGCCATACTCCTCCTCAGCTAGTCAGTCCCCATACAGCAGAAAATAGAGAGTGCAGAAGCCAAATTCCTGCCACAGTACAGAGCTAACAAAGCAGACGTCCTTTCCTGCAAGCTTCAGGTTGATAGAGCAGAAGATAAATTCCTGACAACCATTGCCAATACCTGCTGGGACCTAAGACAAAAGCTGTATCTTGCTTGGATGAAAGTTACAATCAGTAAAGAATAGTTTGAACTTCACCCTAGGTCTGGATCTCAATTTCTGCTGCAAATTTCTCTATTACTCCTACTAGAACCACACTCAATTTATTGCAAGTGAGCCAGGATCCTGGATTCTAGCTGTACCCAGGTAGGAGACACCGTTGACACCATTATAACCACCATACAGAGACATTACACCACTCTGGCATTCCTAACCTGGGGCGTGAGTTATAACACCTTGGAGGGCCCTGTGATTGTACCCTGTGCACTCTGCAATTGGCGTCACGAAAAAAAACATAGACTATCACCTACACCTGACCCAGCCATTGCATAATTTGGCGTCAGAGTGCATACCCCGCTCCAGCTCACCACAAGTGGCTGGCAGTTATTGGGGCACATTGGCTAGCAGATATGGGAGCACTAGGGCTATAACCCCTGGCATCACTGTGGATAACACCTGTGAGGGTCAGTTAGGGAGCTATGGCTTCCAGTTACGGAGACAGCAGATGAAACTTATGGGGGCATTGATTGGCACTTATATGGCGTTGTCGCTCACTATCTCTAATGGGGAGACTATGGATAGCACAAGGGGCCCACAATTGTAAGATCTGTAGGAATGGTGTGGCTGGCACTAACTATGGTTGGCAGTTATGAGGGCAATCTCAGACACTTGACTAAATGTATGAGGGCTTAATCTGGCACTTATGTTAAAGGGGCACAATGAGGGCACTGGGACTGCGACTTGTGGTGTTATTGCTGAACTGTGATGATACTGACCCTGTACATCTTAGGCTTCATTTACCAAGGACTGTCTTTGTTGCCCCTAGCAACCAATCAGAGCTCGGCTTTCATTTCTTTAACTGCTCTACAAAAATTAAAGCAACTTTCTGATTGGTTGCCATGGGCAATGAAAGAAGTCTTACTGTCAAGGGGCGGGGTACGACTATATTATTTATTGTATGTAATCCCCTAATATTACATATTCAGTATACTACAAATTTATATATTTAGACCAGGCATTGTTCCAATGTAGGTACAAAATGGGACATGCACCTAAATTTGCAACTTTCCAACGCCATAAAACTGGTGTAGACGATTGATTCGGACCCTCGGCGTCACCAGCGACTGTTCTCATTTCATAATGAATTTCATTTTAAGGGTTATTTCCATTTGGGACATTAATGACATATCCATAGGATGATGCCCCCAAAGTGTACAGACAGCAAGTCATGCATGTGCGGACACCCTTTATTCACTGCTATGCAACTTCCGAAAATAGCTGAGTGCTGGTTTGGCTATTTTCAGGAGTCCCATAGTGGTAAATGGAGGGGTGGCCGCGCTTGTGCTGCTTGTTCTCCATTCGCAGCTATGAGACGTCCTAAAACACGTGAGCATACTTGCCATTTTTGGAACTCCCATAGCAATGAATGGAGAGGATGCCACACATGTGCAATGTGCTCTCCGTTTACTTCGGACCCCTGTTCTGGACATATGAGCAGGTCCCAAAGGTGGGACTCGTACCTATCGGTCATTTATGGCACATCCTATCAATATATACCAAATTTGTCCCAGATTGGAATACCCCTTTAACCTACTCCCTGAGAAAATCAAGCACACACCCCTGAAACTAAAGAACGCACAATAAAGACACAGAATAAAGAGACAGAACACATTAATTGGGGAATAAATGGCCAAATTGTTTATTTAAAATGTTAAAAATGGCACACCCCCGACTCACGGAGAGTCACCCTCCAGCACTCAGGAGAGGAAAACCCCCTGTGGAGGAAACCTCTAGGGAACCATGGCTGGAGGGCTGCCCTTCCCTTGGGCTTAGAGGGTAATGCCACTATGTGGCTGCCACATAAATAGTAAAGGGGGAGGTGCAGCAGCCGGGCTAATCTGGTTGGCTAGGCGGATGTCCCTTTCCTCCCATTGGGCGATGGGCTTCCTGCTAGAACCTCCAAATTTCGTCAAGGTGCGGTGGGCGGGGATAGTCAAGCTCAAGGTCCTCAGGTCATCAAGTACGGCATAAAATATGGCCGCTCGCCAGCCTTTTACAAGAGTTCTTCCCTTATGACACACATGCTTGTGATGTCACAGGTGTCTATGACTAATGTTGGTGGCAGTGTTCTGAAGAGTTAACCCTTTAATGACGGTCAATGTGCCTTACTGCAGAGGCCGTTAACCCCTTCCTGACCACACTTTGTCAATATACTCCAGTTCGGATAACTGCCATATACAGTCAGGTCCATAAATATTGGGACATCGACACAATTCTAACATTTTTTGGCTCTATACACCACCACAATGGATTTGAAATGAAACAAACAAGATGTGCTTTAACTGCAGACTGTCAGCTTTAATTTGAGGGTATTTACATCCAAATCAGGTGAACGGTGTAGGAATTACAACAGTTTGCATATGTGCCTCCCACTTGTTAAGGAACCAAAAATAATGGGACAATTGGCTTCTCAGTTGTTCCATGGCCAGGTGTGTGTTATTCCCTCATTATCCCAATTGCAATGAGCAGATAAAAGGTCCAGAGTTAATTTCAAGTGTGCTATTTGCATTTGGAATCTGTTGCTGTCAACTCTCAAGATGAGATCCAAAGAGCTGTCACTATTAGTGAAGCAAGCCATCATTAGGCTGAAAAGAACAAAACAAACCCATCAGAGAGATAGCAAAAACATTAGGCGTGGCCAAAACAACTGTTTGGAACATCATTCTTAAAAAGAAGGAACGCACCGGTGAGCTCAGCAACACCAAAAGACCCGGTAGACCACAGAAAACCACTGTGGTGGATGACCAAAGAATTCTTTCCCTGGTGAAGAAAACACCCTTCACAACAGTTGGCCAGATCAAGAACACTCTCCAGGAGGTAGGTGTATGTGTGTCAAAGTCAACAATCAAGAGAAAACTTCACCAGAGTGAATACAGAGGGTTCACCACAAGATATAAACCATTGGTGAACCTCAAAAACAGGAAGGCCAGATTAGAGTTTGCCAAACGACATCTAAAAAAGCCTTCACAGTTCTGAAACAACATCCTATGGACAGATGAGACCAAGATCAACTTGTACCAGAGTGATGGAAAGAGAAGAGTATGGAGAAGGAAAGGAACTTCTCATGATCCTAAGCGTACCACCTCATCAGTGAAGCATGGTGGTGGTAGTGTCATGGCGTGGGCATGTAGGGCTGCCAATGGAACTGGTTCTCTTGTATTTATTGATGATGTGACTGCTGACAAAAGCAGCAGGATGAATTCTGAAGTGTTTCGGGCAATATTATCTGCTCATATTCAGATAAATGCTTGAGAACTCATTGGACGGCGCTTCACAGTTCAGATGGACAATGACCCAAAGCATACTGCAAAAGCAACCAAAGAGTTTTTTAAGGAAAAAAAGTGGAATGTTATGCAATGGCCAAGTCAATCACCTGACCTGAATCCGATTAAGCATGCATTTCACTTGCTGAAGACAAAACTGAAGAGAAAATGCTCCAAGAACAAACAGGAACTGAAGACAGTTGCAGTAGAGGCCTGGCAGAGCATCACCAGGGATGAAACCCAGCGTCTGGTGATGTCTATGCATTCCAGACTTCAGGCTGTAATTGACTGCAAAGGATTTGCAACCAAGTATTAAAAAGTGAAAGTTTGATTTATGATTATTATTCTGTCCCATTACTTTTGGTTCCTTAACAAGTGGGAGGCACATATGCAAACTGTTGTAATTCCTACACCGTTCACCTGATTTGGATGTAAATACCCTCAAATTAAAGCTGGCAGTCTGCAGTTAAAGCACATCTTGTTCAATTCATTTCAAATCCATTGTGGTGGTGTATAGAGCCAAAAATGTTACAATTGGGTTGATGTCCCAATATTTATGGACCTGGCTGTATTTATGGTCCCGACGATTGCAAGGTTTCCTCCTTCGAGGGAGCATGTTTGCTCTGGTCCAGATGCACCGAGTAGCCGGAACATTGGCTCTTACTTAACATCTTTTAGACTGCACCATGTAAATGAACAGACTAACAGCATGGTGTGGTCAGTTTTATGTGTGACCTTCAATCCTATCCTGGGACCGCACTGGAGTATGGCGCAGCCATGAAACAGACACTTGCATCTTGACTTTACCCAAGCAGGAGGCGCAGTGCTTATTAGTGGTTACAGTCACCATTGGGCTCAAAGCTTGGTGGTTACATTGCTATTATAGACTTGGCAGTTGCTATGGGCAACTGAACGGTCTATCAGCTAAACAGCTTGATGGTGTCAGTCTTTCACTGATATTTCTAAATAATGACCCTTTTTGTCCCAGAAACCTGTTCATAAGGGCTTGTTCACACGACCGTGTTTTTCGGGCCGTTTTGAACGGATCTGTTTTTCAGTTTTTTTTTTCAGTAGTGTTTCCGGTTCCATTCTGTTTTTCCGTTCTGTTCTTCCGTATGGCATTTACAGTATACAGTAATTAGAGAGAAAAAATTGGGCTGGGCATAAAATTTTCAATAGATTGTTCTGCAAAAACAGAACGGATACGGAAGACATATGGAGTACATTCCGTATGTGTTCCGTTTTTTTGGCGGACCAATTGACTTGGATGGAGCCACAGAACGTGATTTTTGGGCAATAATAGGACATGTTCTATCTTTGAACGGAACGGAAAAACGGAAATACGGAAACGGAATGCATACGGAGTACATTCCATTTTTAGGGCGGAACCATTGAAATGAATGGTTCCGCATATGGAACTAAAAAAATGGCCCATAAACGGACCGCAAAAAAACTTTCGTGTAAACGAGCCCTAAATCATAAATCAAATAGCCTGCTATACACTGCGTGCAGAATTATTAGGCAAATGAGTATTTTGACCACATCATCCTCTTTATGCATGTTGTCTTACTCCAAGCTGTATAGGCTCGAAAGCCTACTACCAATTAAGCATATTAGGTGATGTGCATCTCTGTAATGAGAAGGGGTATGGTCTAATGACATCAACACCCTATATTAGGTGTGCATAATTATTAGGCAACTTCCTTTCCTTTGGCAAAATGGGTCAAAAGAAGGACTTGACAGGCTCAGAAAAGTCAAAAATAGTGAGATATCTTGCAGAGGGATGCAGCACTCTTAAAATTGCAAAGCTTCTGAAGCGTGATCATCGAACAATCAAGCGTTTTATTCAAAATAGTCAACAGGGTCGCAAGAAGCGTGTGGAAAAACCAAGGCGCAAAATAACTGCCCATGAACTGAGAAAAGTCAAGCGTGCAGCTGCCAAGATGCCACTTGCCACCAGTTTGGCCATATTTCAGAGCTGCAACATCACTGGAGTGCCCAAAAGCACAAGGTGTGCAATACTCAGAGACATGGCCAAGGTAAGAAAGGCTGAAAGACGACCACCACTGAACAAGACACACAAGCTGAAACGTCAAGACTGGGCCAAGAAATATCTCAAGACTGATTTTTCTAAGGTTTTATGGACTGATGAAATGAGAGTGAGTCTTGATGGGCCAGATGGATGGGCCCGTGGCTGGATTGGTAAAGGGCAGAGAGCTCCAGTCCGACTCAGACGCCAGCAAGGTGGAGGTGGAGTACTGGTTTAGGCTGGTATCCTCAAAGATGAGCTTGTGGGGCCTTTTCGGGTTGAGGATGGAGTCAAGCTCAACTCCCAGTCCTACTGCCAGTTTCTGGAGGACACCTTCTTCAAGCAGTGGTACAGGAAGAAGTCTGCATCCTTCAAGAAAAACATGATTTTCATGCAGGACAATGCTCTATCACACGCGTCCAAGTACTCCACAGCGTGGCTGGCAAGAAAGGGTATAAAAGAAGAAAATCTAATGACATGGCCTCCTTGTTCACCTGATCTGAACCCCATTGAGAACCTGTGGTCCATCATCAAATGTGAGATTTACAAGGAGGGAAAACAGTACACCTCTCTGAACAGTGTCTGGGAGGCTGTGGTTGCTGCTGCACGCAATGTTGATGGTGAACAGATCAAAACACTGACAGAATCCATGGATGGCAGGCTTTTGAGTGTCCTTGCAAAGAAAGGTGGCTATATTGGTCACTGATTTGTTTTTGTTTTGTTTTTGAATGTCAGAAATGTATATTTGTGAATGTTGAGATGTTATAATGGTTTCACTGGTAAAAATAAATAATTGAAATGGGTATATATTTGTTTTTTGTTAAGTTGCCTAATAATTATGCACAGTAATAGTCACCTGCACACACAGATATCCCCCTAAAATAGCTAAAACTAAAAACAAACTAAAAAGTACTTCCAAAAATATTCAGCTTTGATATTAATGAGTTTTTTGGGTTCATTGAGAACATGGTTGTTGTTCAATAATAAAATTAATCCTCAAAAATACAACTTGCCTAATAATTCTGCACTCCCTGTAAAGTTCTGTTTTTGGCCTATTTGTTCATCTTTAAAAATTAACCTTTGTTTTAATTTTAGTTAAAATTATACCAAAAAAGCAAGGGGGGCGTGGTTTGCCAGCCGAGAGAGATGGCCGCTTGAGCTGGGAGCTCCCGAGCCCTACTAAGCGACTTGCAAGCTATAACAAGCTGACACCCGGCATATTTACACAACACCGGAGCAGAAGTCTTCCGCTTTACACCCATGATGACAAGGGGGAAAAGATCCGTCAAGAAGCAAGGGAAACTGGACTTCTTTGTGGAGAGACTGAGAGACCAAGATGGCGCGGGCTCGCCTGCCTCCATGCGCTCCTCAAGTTCCGTGGAGCCTGTCTCCCCAGCGACTACTCCACTCCAGCAGAGAAGCCCCCCTATCTCCAGACCTCCCTCTATACATTCCTCTCCGATGGAGGGGTCTCCCCGTATCCCGCCTGTGACGTTTTTACCAGATCGGCGTAGCCCTCCTGATCTCCAGGCCCGCGCTCCCGACTCCCCCAGCCAGAGTCTGCTGAAACAGAAACCTCGGCTCCAAGAAGACGCGCAGAGACCGGCGGGGGTGAGTGATTGGGGTACCCCGTCTTTAGCGGACTTTCCCACCACAGATGACCTAGCCACAGGCAGCATGATTAAGGAGATGTTAGTAGTGTTTAGCCGCTCTATTCACAATGAGATTGCGGCCCTACTGTCTCCCCTGCAGGCCTCTATTACTGAGGCAGACAAACGGCTCACCCATGTCGAATCAAAAATGGGAGACTTTGCGGCATCTCACAACCATTTAGTGGATGCTCATGAGGAACTATCCTCTGAAGTAGAGAGGCTCAAGAACAAAGTGGTGGACCTGGAAGATAGGTCCTGCCGCAACAACATCAAACTGCGGGGTATGCCTGAAGATGTACCGCCAAAGAAGCTAGAGGCTTACATTCTGGACCTTATGCGATCACTTTTGCCAAACATGAGCGACAAAGACCTAACCCTGGACAGAGCGCACAGAGTGGCCCGTCCGAATTATCTCCCGGACTCAATTCCCAGAGACGTTCTTGCTAGGGTCCATTTCTTCCATATCAAAGAACTGCTCATGAGCGCTTCTAGAAAGAAAGGCCCCCTGCCGGCTCCGCATGAAGGGGTTAAAATCTTTGCAGATCTCTCTGCCCCTACTCTTCAACAAAGAAGAACCCTGGCCCCCTTTACTGCTGCCTTACGGGACCATAATATACGTTATCGCTGGGGTTTTCCTACTAAGGTGTTAATCCAACACCAGGGCACAATGCATGCAGTTCATTCCCTAGACTCGGGAAGAAAGCTATTAGCAGATTGGAAAATTTCCATTAAAGAAACCCCTGAACTCCAATCAAGAGGTCCAGAACCGATTGCATCGGACTGGCAGACGGTCTCATCCAGGCGCAAACCGCAACATTGACCGGCGAACTGTCAGTGTAGTTAATTGTATTCTTACATTGTGTACGGCTCGAGTGGTCAGTCGGGCAGAAACTGCCTCGTAAGCCCACACCATAGTGCCTGATGGCTATCAGGTGCCTTTTCACTGTTTCAGTTTTACTCTTCCTTTTATGTTCATTCCTTATGTCTTTCTTAATGCGCTCTTTATTTGTCTTCCTCAAGTGCCAGTGGGAAAATTCCCGGAGAGATTTAAACTAGGGTTTGGGTATGTGGAAACCTTGATGTGTTCTTCCAGTTTGTGTAGTTTTCACCTTGCAGATCCGCCATTCCTCCCACAAACATGGTTCTCAAAATCGCCGCTTTAAATATTAAAGGGCTGAATAGCCCCTTTAAGAGATCTATGCTGTGGAAGGAAATTCGTGAACTGAAATGTGACATTTTTTGCGCCACTGAAACCCATCTACTCCAATCTGATGGCCATAGAATCCATCACCCTAAGTTCCCGCATATCTTTCAATCCCACCATTTTAAAAAACAGAGAGGAGTATTAGTGGCCATAAGCCATTCAGTAGCCTTTTCTCTAAAAGCCTCGGTCCTGGACCCTAGAGGTAGATATGTCATCCTAGTGTGCTCTATTAATAATGTTGATTATACGTTGGTTTTTCTATATGCCCCTAACAAGCATCAGCTCTCCTTCCTTAGACGTCTGGCTTCAAAGGTGCGAGGGCTGAGGTCTGGCCATGTGATCTGGGGTGGTGACTTCAATTCCATTATGGACCCAAGCGTAGACTCCACAAATCCCGCCAGAGATACTCCGGGAGATATTACTTCTCTTTTTCTACAGGAAGACTTATAAGACATTTGGATGATCCAGCATGGAACAGAAAGAGACTACTCCTTTTTCTCAGCGACGGGCCAATCCTATTCTAGAATTGACATGTTCTTAACTAGCAGGTCAGTGATTGCTAACACGATTTTATCTTCCATCCATACGATCACATGGTCAGACCACACCCCGATTTCCCTATCGCTTAAAGAGTCTCACTCAACTAAACCGTACTCTCCTTGGCGGAATAACACGTATGTTATCGATCACCCTCAACTTTCCAAGGAACCTAAAGATGCACTGACGGAGTTCTTCCACTTAAATGACGGCTCTGTCACCAATCCCTCCACCCTTTGGTGCGCTCATAAGGCGTATATCAGAGGCGTATTTATCAAGATAGGAAGCAGACTCCAGAGAGAACGTAAAGAAAAAATAGGGCAATTATTGAATGAGATTAAGAGAATTGAGACCCTTAATAAAGCATCTGTTTCTCCTTCACACTTAGACGATCTCAAATCACTTAGATCTCAACTATCCGCCTGTCTCCTCTATAGGCACGAATTACACTTGAAAAGGACACAGGCCACCTTCTACTCTCAAGATAACAAAGCAGGCAGGTTGTTGGCTAACCGCTTAAAACAAAGAGCAGCCAAGTCTAAGATACCCTTTCTTTTAGACTCCTCCTCAGGTAAGAAATTAGTGTCTCCTACGGACATAGCTGACGTTTTTGGAGATTTCTATGCCTCCCTCTATAATCTGTCCCCAAATAAGCTAGTCACACCACCAAAACCAGAACTCATTGATGCTTTCTTGGACAGGTTGGGTCTCTCACAGTTGACCGCTGCCCAATTACAATCTCTCAATGCCCCCCTGACCGTTGGGGAACTCCACGCCATTGTTAAAAAACTACCTCCACATAAAGCCCCAGGTCCGGATGTCCTGTCTAACTCTTATTATAGGGCATTCTTTGACCAGCTCTCCAGCTATATGCTACAATCCTTCCAATCCGCCAGAGAAACGGGTTCATTTCCCAAAGAAATGCTTGAAGCTTTAATAGTGACCATCCCCAAGCCCAGTAAACAAACAGATGATCCAAAACACTTCCGCTCCATATCCCTTCTAAATACGGATATAAAGATATTCGCCAGAATCTTATCATCTAGACTAGCCCCCCTCATTCCTTCATTAATACATTCTGACCAGGTCGGCTTTGTTAAAGGTCGTCAGATTCAGGAAAACTCTCTCATCTTCACCGGGCAAAAAAAACTGCGCTTTTTGTGACACTAGACGCCGAAAAAGTGTTTGACCGCATTTGTTGGTCCTTTTCCTTTGCGGTTCTGACCAAAATGGGAATAAGAGGCCCTGTACTTGCCTCTATTCAGGCCCTCTATAAAGATCCTTCTGCTAGAGTCTGGGTAAATGGAACCCTGTCCAGGCCATTCACCATCTCCAACGGGACCAGACAGGGGTGCCCCTTCTCCCCTCTCATGTTTATTTTATCTATCGAACCCCTTGCCCAGGCCCTACGGTTAGAAAGGAAGGTATCAGGAGTTCAGATCGCTGATCGCACCCATACCCTGAGTCTTTATGCAGACGACGTGATACTTACGCTCACCGACTCTGCATCCTCTTTGTCCTCAGCCTTGGACATTATCTCCCAATTTGGCCAACTTTCCTATTATAAACTGAACTCATCTAAATCCCAAGCCCTACCCCTAAATCTAGCTTCTCAAACAGTTAAACTCCTCCAAGAAAAATTCACATTAGATTGGCAACCTGACCAAATCCAGTATTTGGGCATTAATCTCACCTCCTCAATCCATAAACTATATCTAGTCAATTACCCCCCTTTGCTCTCTGGTCTGAAAAAAGACCTGGAACAATATAATAAGTTCGAAATATCCTGGCTTCGTAGGTTGGCCACTTTCCAGATGTTTGCCCTGCCTAAACTTCTCTACCTTTTTAGGGTTCTCCCTATAAAGCTTCCTGCATCATACTTCTCTCAGTGCAATAAGATATTAAACACCTTTCTCTGGCGGGGCAGAAAACCCAGAATTGCATCAAAAATCTTGCATGTCAGGAAACAATTAGGGGGCATCAGTTTACCAAACATCTATGATTACTACCTCGCAACACAAATAGCCCAGCTGGAGAGCTGGTGGAAGATGGACCTTTCCAAACAATGGACCCACATTGATTCCTCGGAGGTCTCAGGGGGCAATCTAAGAGCTTTAATGATGGCCTCGTTATCGAAGTCATTTGTAAAGCCAGGCTTATCCTTCCTTGCCTCCAATGCCTTGGATTGTTGGGTTAGGTATCACACCCTCACCGCCAATGGAACTCTTCCCACTCAGGGCCCCATCCCGTTAGCTGTCCTAGACCACCTTATCCCGGATTTGGGAGTGGGAGCTTGAAGCAAATATGGTATCACAGAAATTGTACAGTTATTTCAAAATGATAGTCTCGCCGCTTTTGAAAGCCTTCACCTCACCTTTAAGGTCCCCAATGTTGACTTCTACAAATATCTTAGAATTAGACATTTCCTAGCTGAAAATCCCACCATACCTGAAACTAACGGACGGATATTAGAGATGTGGTCATCGCCAAAACAGATCTCAAAAACCCTTCGTCCCTTGTATTCTCAGCTTAATCGCAAAGACACTTTCACTTTGTCCGCACCGTTGCTATCTTGTGAACGAGACTTAAAAGCTAAATTTACACCTTTACAATGGCAGTCAGCTTTTAAGTTTGTCTCGAAAAATATTACCTGTGTGACTCAATATGAATCATTTGTCAAAACCACTCTAAGGTGGTATTTCACCCCTGAAAGGCTGCATCTCATATACCCGTCTGTTTCCCCCCTTTGCTGGAGGAACTGTGGTCATAAAGGCACGTTGTTTCATATTCTATGGGATTGCCCAATAGTTAAGCCCTTTTGGGTAGAAGTCTTCTCCCTAATCGCTCAGTTCTCAGTTACACAATTGACTCTGAGCTCCCCCTCTCCCTCGTTGGCGTTGTTAATGATTGGGATCACTGATATACCCGCAGCATATAGGGGTCTAGTTTGTCATATTCTCCTATCAGCTAAACTTGCCATCACTTCAAAGTAGAAATCCCTGCACCCGACCACAATACTAGAAGTAACCCAAAGGATTAACAAAACCTGTCTCTTTGAACAGATCATGGCTTCTGCATCTGGTAGTGCAACCTGTAACACAACAAAATATGAGAAAACGTGGCGAATATGGAAGTCCTCAAGATACATGCCCCCCTCCTAATTTTTCCTAGCTGAACAAGGCTTACTACCGTTAACTCATGTACTTCCCCTCTTTTCTTTCTCTCCCCTATTGGTACACTGTGAGGAATTGTTGATGCACTGTGTTATTATTATTTGTCATTTTGATTTATCAATTGTTTTGATCTATGTTTTCAACTCCCCCTGCCTGGGAGATTTTATTCTATACATGTCTGTACTCACCTGCGAGTGTTGAACAGCATTATTTGCCTTTTGATGATACACCTTAATAAAAAACTTATTGACTTTAAAATATACCAAAAGGAAAACTAATCCCTGTAATTGAGTAATGGAAGTGGGGCACACTCTAAAAGTATAGGGATCTTTATTAACAAAATATAATAATAGCAATATAATAATATAATAGCAGCAAATATAAAACTGAATATAAAACAGCAGATAAAATGTTACCGACAATAGGATGGGAAATAAAATAATAAATCAATATGGATAACAATTACATAAAATATATTCAATCGACAATGTATTTATAAAACCTTTCACTAAGTATGGATCCCGATATTGATTAAGAACGATCAGTTCAAATATTCAATAAATATATAATCGATCCACTGGTTGTACTTCATGCGATATTCCATGTGGGATTCATGCGGTAATATAGATTTGTCCTTGACCGCAGACAGTCCTTTATCGCCACTATATTATTAGAACAAAAGTCCCCAAAGTCTCAAGCATATGCAGCCTGGGTGTATAACAGTATAGTAGTCAGGCTGTTCGTATGCACAGCGGCGTCCCGCTATATTTAATATGAAAAGCGATCGCTTGCTGGAGATAAACAAGAGCTTACCCGAGGGTCTTTCAGTGCTGGATCATGGGCTCTCAACTCGGTATATTCGACCTGTCTTCGGTCTGCCTCCGGTCTCAAGAGCTGGTTCAAAACTTTGAATTTTGGCGCCAGTGAGATTGGTTTGCTCCACGAGGTATGGTCTCCTCCCGTGTAATGGCAATGACTCACTTTGGCACCTCGCTAGTTAGAAAACAGTATGTCCAGGCTTCCTCGGTCTTGCATGGGCTCTCCAGTCGTTGGGGGGATAGTACCAGACGCGTTTCGGGGATTTGAAGAAATGACCCCTTCCTCAGTGGTTAGTTTCCCCCTGCTTGTGTTCCTCTTAAATAGTGGGTCAGGTGTGTTACAAGGACTGGTTCGGAATCCAGGATTTTTTAGACTTGGGATCCATACATTCCTTATCTAGCCTTAAACATAAATTTATAGTGGTATTCCTATTATAATTTATCTCGACATCGTTGTATAAAGAGTCAGCCCACATAACTGATTATTGAATATGCCGTAATGTAAATGCATTCCAGATACATTGGAATATACGATATCCATATAGTTGTAAAAATGTAAATATTAAAACAAGTAATAAATATATATATATAGAGTGTATAAATACAGGAGCATCTATTTTCCACGGTGATATGGCTACATTATCAATGTCCAGTCTCTCCTGGCTCAGGCTTATTGCTATTTTTTGATATTTCTCTTGTCAATGTATTTTGTAAAAACGCATTGGTATCGCCCATTAGCACTATGCGTCTCCACTGCGTCTCCAAGGGTTTTTTTTGGTTTAGGTTGATAATCTCCAAAAATATTCTGGTCCCAAGAATAATCATTGTCAGATGTGAACATTTATTCTAATAACCGCTATTGCGGTTATAATGGTACTTTACTAGTTTTATGACAAAATTTAACCCTTAGAGACACATAGTGTCGGCGCATCGAAAGTGTTATGTCACTATAATGGTAATCAAATACTGGAACACGTTTCCATAACGAAATTAGGTAGTTCGTTGTATAATATTTGAATATCAATGTGATATTTTCTTCTTATTGAAATAATTAAGGTTAAAAGTCCATCTAGAAGCCTTTTTAAACTGTCATTCCCTCTCTACTTGGTCAAAGATAAATATATCAAGGTACTGTAAATATAAGTGCGGCTTGGATGCGGTTCTGATCTTGGTATTTTAAATTCTTGTGTAGATATAACTTTCTAATTTATTCTATACTTGGGTAGTCAGAGGATGGGGGCCAGAAGTAGAGGAAAAACTGTGTGACGTTGAGTATCACACAGTTAGTCGTCGACACATGGCACCCATCCTATAGAAAGCCAAAGAGTTCAAAATCCGCGTTCAAGCCGGACGGTTGTAATGTATTCAGTTCGAAAATTCGTTTTGTTTCCAAACGTGACATCTTCTCGACATGGTTACCTCCTCTCCAGTCCCTTTGTACTTTCTCTATTGCTGAGAATTTTAAACAAGAGGGGTCTTGATTAAAATTCTCAGCAATAGAGAAAGTACAAAGGGACTGGAGAGGAGGTAACCATGTCGAGAAGATGTCACGTTTGGAAACAAAACGAATTTTCGAACTGAATACATTACAACCGTCCGGCTTGAACGCGGATTTTGAACTCTTTGGCTTTCTATAGGATGGGTGCCATGTGTCGACGACTAACTGTGTGATACTCAACGTCACACAGTTTTTCCTCTACTTCTGGCCCCCATCCTCTGACTACCCAAGTATAGAATAAATTAGAAAGTTATATCTACACAAGAATTTAAAATACCAAGATCAGAACCGCATCCAAGCCGCACTTATATTTACAGTACCTTGATATATTTATCTTTGACCAAGTAGAGAGGGAATGACAGTTTAAAAAGGCTTCTAGATGGACTTTTAACCTTAATTATTTCAATAAGAAGAAAATATCACATTGATATTCAAATATTATACAACGAACTACCTAATTTCGTTATGGAAACGTGTTCCAGTATTTGATTACCATTATAGTGACATAACACTTTCGATGCGCCGACACTATGTGTCTCTAAGGGTTAAATTTTGTCATAAAACTAGTAAAGTACCATTATAACCGCAATAGCGGTTATTAGAATAAATGTTCACATCTGACAATGATTATTCTTGGGACCAGAATATTTTTGGAGATTATCAACCTAAACCAAAAAAAACCCTTGGAGACGCAGTGGAGACGCATAGTGCTAATGGGCGATACCAATGCGTTTTTACAAAATACATTGACAAGAGAAATATCAAAAAATAGCAATAAGCCTGAGCCAGGAGAGACTGGACATTGATAATGTAGCCATATCACCGTGGAAAATAGATGCTCCTGTATTTATACACTCTATATATATATATTTATTACTTGTTTTAATATTTACATTTTTACAACTATATGGATATCGTATATTCCAATGTATCTGGAATGCATTTACATTACGGCATATTCAATAATCAGTTATGTGGGCTGACTCTTTATACAACGATGTCGAGATAAATTATAATAGGAATACCACTATAAATTTATGTTTAAGGCTAGATAATGAATGTATGGATCCCAAGTCTAAAAAATCCTGGATTCCGAACCAGTCCTTGTAACACACCTGACCCACTATTTAAGAGGAACACAAGCAGGGGGAAACTAACCACTGAGGAAGGGGTCATTTCTTCAAATCCCCGAAACGCGTCTGGTACTATCCCCCCAACGACTGGAGAGCCCATGCAAGACCGAGGAAGCCTGGACATACTGTTTTCTAACTAGCGAGGTGCCGAAGTGAGTCATTGCCATTACACGGGAGGAGACCATACCTCGTGGAGCAAACCAATCTCACTGGCGCCAAAATTCAAAGTTTTGAACCAGCTCTTGAGACCGGAGGCAGACCGAAGACAGGTCGAATATACCGAGTCGAGAGCCCATGATCCAGCACTGAAAGACCCTCGGGTAAGCTCTTGTTTATCTCCAGCAAGCGATCGCTTTTCATATTAAATATAGCGGGACGCCGCTGTGCATATGAACAGCCTGACTACTATACTGTTATACACCCAGGCTGCATATGCTTGAGACTTTGGGGACTTTTGTTCTAATAATATAGTGGCGATAAAGGACTGTCTGCGGTCAAGGACAAATCTATATTACCGCATGAATCCCACATGGAATATCGCATGAAGTACAACCAGTGGATCGATTATATATTTATTGAATATTTGAACTGATCGTTCTTAATCAATATCGGGATCCATACTTAGTGAAAGGTTTTATAAATACATTGTCGATTGAATATATTTTATGTAATTGTTATCCATATTGATTTATTATTTTATTTCCCATCCTATTGTCGGTAACATTTTATCTGCTGTTTTATATTCAGTTTTATATTTGCTGCTATTATATTATTATATTGCTATTATTATATTTTGTTAATAAAGATCCCTATACTTTTAGAGTGTGCCCCACTTCCATTACTCATTTACAATTTCACTATTTTCAGACTGGGTGTTGTCTGATTAGTGGGTGCACCTCTTGGTGGTTCTCCACCTCATTTTTAGTGCGACATTACATATTCGTTAATCCCTGTAATTATTTACAAAAAAGCCTTATGTGAACTAAAAGCCATCAAAAAGCATTAGTATTATCTCTTTTGTTGTTATATATATTATTATAGTCTCTTTGTGTTTTATATGTGTTACATATAGCGCAGTTTGAACTTAGTTTTATATCAGAGCAATAGGATGTGTTATTTTTCACACTATCCTAGTTCTTTTTCATTTATCACTTTATTCGCAATTTCTTACTATCTGGTTTCAGGGAGAGGGTATTGACCAAGATTATCCTTGTTTGCAACAGCTGTATCAGTTTTAGAATGCTACTTTTAGTGAGCCGAATTCGTATTTCATATTTGAAGTCGCTACATAAGCTCTCCTATGTTACCAGAACTTGAACCTGCAACAATAAGCGATCAAAAAAAGTATGCCCCCCAAAATAGTACCAATCTAACCGTCACCTCATCCCACAAAAAATGATCCTCTACTAAGACAATCGCCCAAAAAAAAGAAAAAATATATGACTCTTAGACTATGGAGACACTTAAACATGATTTTTTTTTGTTTCAAAAACCCCTGGCTCCGATATCAAATGACCCAGGAGATCCAATACTGCTTACACATGCCTCTCTACTTACCCAAAAGACTGGAATAGTGAGTGCTCCTTCTGGAGAGTTTGGCACCAAAGATCTTTACAAACGCCAATGGAGACAAGTGCAAGGCCTTGCCGATACTTTCTGGAATAGGTGGAAGAAGCAATATCTTCCCACCTCACAGACAAGAACCAAATGGCACACAGTTAAGCCCAACCTAAACCCTGATGACATTGTTCTTGTTAAAGACTCTCTCAGGCTCAAAGAAATCATTGGCCTTTGGGCCTCATTACTAAAGTGTTTCCAAGTGAAGACGGACATGTCCGTAAAGTTGAGGTCAAGATTTTCAAACAAAATGAGACCAAACTGTTTATCAGACCTACTTCCGAACTAATCCTACTGTTATCTGTTGAGGACTCTAATAGTGACATCGAGACATCGTGTCAAGCGGGGAGTGTACTGTCTTCACTAACTATTGCATAGTCTGTTCATTTGTGTGCCATAAGCACCATCTAGTGACCTTTATCTGTAAGTGCATCTTTTGCCTTGTTAAATTATGCATATTCATTAGGTCACCTGACTTCCTGCTCACAGTGCTTTCTGGGAAAGAGACAGGCTCCTGCTTCCTTTTCTCCTCACCTCATGGAAGGAGCAGCTACACATTGTGTGTCTCTTACTAAAGCATTGTCGGTAAGGGATTAATTAATGTTTTTGTGTAAGTTTTGTGTACACTGTACTGTATATTCAGTTCTTGTATGTTCATTTTCTCATAGTTTACCTTATCTACTGCCGGTTAATAAAAACCACAGACTACAGAAACAAGTCTCATCTTATTAACTAGTAGAATGGTGATATCTGCCTGTTGAACTGCATACAGACCCCGGGGGTACATGCTGTGAGAACAGGACAGTATGTGTTCCATTTTTTTGCGGACCAATTGACTTGAATGGAGCCACGGAACGTGATTTTTGGGCAAAAATAGGACATGTTCTATCCATGAACGGAACGGAAAAACTGAAATACGGAAACGGAATGCATACGGAGTACATTCCATTTTTGGGGCGGAACCATTGAAATGAATGGACCGCAAAAAAACTTTCGTGTAAACGAGCCCTAAATCATAAATCAAATAGCCTGCTATAAAGTTCTGTTTTTGGCCTTTTTGTTCATCTTTAAAACTTAACCTTTATTTTAATTTTAGTTAAAATATACCAAAAGGAAAACTAATCCCTGTAATTATTTACAAAAAAGCCTTATGTTAACTAAAAGCCATCAAAAAGCATTAGTATTATCTCTTTTGTTGTTATATATATTATTATAGTCTCTTTGTGTTTTATATGTGTTACATATAGCGCAGTTTGAACTTGGTTTTATATCAGAGCAATAGGATGTGTTATTTTTCACACTATCCTAGTTCTTTTTCATTTATCACTTTATTCGCAATTTCTTACTATCTGGTTTCAGGGAGAGGGTATTGACCAAGATTATCCTTGTTTGCAACAGCTGTATTAGTTTTAGAATGCTACTTTTAGTGAGCCGAATTCGTATTTCATATTTGAAGTCGCTACGTAAGCTCTCCTATGTTACCAGAACTTGAACCTGCAACAATAAGCGATCAAAAAAGTATGCCCCCCAAAATAGTACCAGTCTAACCGTCACCTCATCCCACAAAAAATGATCCTCTACTAAGACAATCGCCCAAAAAAAAGAAAAAATATATGACTCTTAGACTATGGAGACACTTAAACATGATTTTTTTTGTTTCAAAAATGCTTTTACTGTGTTAAAGATAAAAATAAATAAAAAGGTAGACATATTAGGTATTGCCACGTCCGTAATCACCTGCTCTATATTTTTGTCACCTTACATCACAAAAAGTGTAATACCAAGTGCCCAAAAGTCATATGCACCATAAAATAGTACCAATTAAACCATCATCTCATACAAAAAAAAATGACCCCCTACATAAGACAGTCGCACAAAAAAAAATAAAAAAATAAAAAAATATGGCTTTCAGAATATGAAGACAAAAAAAGTAGTATATTTGGTATTGTCGCGTCAGTAACAACCTACTCTATAAATACCACATGATCTAACATGTCAGATGAACATTGTAAATAACCCCAAAAACTGGGCCAAAACAGATATTTTTTGTTACCGTGCCTCACAAAAAGTGTAATATAGAGCAACCAAAAATCATATGTACCCTAAAATAGTACCAAGAAAACTGCCACCTTATCCCGTATTTTCCAAAATGGGGTAATTTTTTTGAAGTTTCTACTCTAGGGGTGCATCAGGGGGTCTTCAAATGTGACATGGCAACATAAAATTATCCCAGTGAAATCTGCCCTCCAAAAACCATATGGCATTCCTTTCCTTATGCGCCCTGCCGTTTGCCTGTACAGCAGTTTACGACCACATATGGGGTGTTTCTGTAAACTACAGAATCAGGGCAATAAATAATGAGTTTTGTTTGGCTGTAAACCCTTACTTTGTTACTGGGAAAAAAATTGAAAATCTGCCAAAAAAGTGAAATTCTAAAATGTCATCTACATTTTTCTTTAATTCTTGTAGAACACCTACAGGGTTAACAAAATTTGTAAAGTCAGTTTTGAATACCTTGAGAGGCGTAGTTTCTAAAATATGGTTGTTTTGGGGTGGTTTCTATTATGTAAGCCTCACAAAATGACGTCAGACGTGAACTGGTCCGTAAAAAGTGGGTTTTGGAAATTTTAAGAAAAAATTCCAGGATTTATAAACTTCTAAGCCTTCTAACGTCCCCAAAAAATAAAATGGCATTCACAAAATGATCCAAACATAAAGTAGACATATGGGAAATGTAAAGTAATAACTATTATATGATGTATTACTATCTGTTTTAAAAGCAGAGAAATTGAAATTTGGAAAGTTGCAAATTTTTTCAATTTTTTTGTAAATTTGGTATTTTGTGTAAAATAAAAATAAAAAATATATTAAATGAAATTTACCACTATCATGAAGTACAATTTGTCACGAAAAATCTATCTCAGTATTGGTTGGATAAGTAAAAGCGTTCCAAAGTTATTACCACATAAAGTGACACATGTCAGATTTGCAAAAATCGGCCTGGGATTTAAGGTGAAAAGTGGCTCGGTAGTGAAGGGATTAAAGACTGTTCTGGAGGAGGCTATAGCACTTGTGGGACACAGCGGCTGTCAATTATGGCACAACTATGAATATGGTGGAAACTTATAGAGGGCTTTTGTAGTGAGACTGGCATTTGTAATGAGGGGTGGCTGGCACTTGTGGAGGAACAAAAAGAATATGGCAAGCAGTTATGGAGGCAGTGGATGAAAATGTCTTGGGGGATTGACTGGCACTAATATGGGACTGCCAATGATGGTCTCTTATGGTAGTCACTATGCCCATCTAACAGAGCAACCACAGTGCTACCATAAGAGACCATCATTATAGCTCTTATGGGGGCACCCTGGATGGCATTTGTAGGGACACCATGGTTGTCACCTTTGGCATCAGTGTGGATAGCTCCTATGTTAGCAATATTGCTGGTAGTGGTAGGGGCAGTGTGTATTTCACTTATGGAGACACAGTGGCAGGCAGTTTGGGAGCACAGTGGCTTTCAATTATGGAGGTACAGTGGCTGGCAGTTATTGGGGCACATTGGCTAGCAGATATAGGAGCACTGGGGCTATAACCCCTGGCATCACTGTGGATAACACCTGAGAGGGTCAGTTAGGGAGCTATGGCTGCCAGTTACGGAGATAGCAGATGAAACTTATGGGGACATTGGTTGGCACTTATATGGCATTGTCACTCACTATCTCTAATGGGGAGACTGTGGATAGCACAAGGGGCCCACAATTGTAAGATCTGTAGGAATCGTGTGGCTGGCACTAACTATGGTTGGCAGTTATGAGGGCAATATCAGAGACTTGACTAAATGTATGAGGTCTCAATCTGGCACTTATGGTAAAGGGGGCACAATGAGGGCACTGGGACTGCGACTTGTGGTGTTATTGCTGAACTGTGATGATACTGACCCTGTACATCTTAGGCATCATTTACCAAGGACTGTCTTTGTTGCCCCTAACAACCAATCAGAGCTCGGCTTTCATTTCTTTAACTGCTATACAAAAATTAAAGCTACTTTCTGATTGGTTGCCATGGGCAATGAAGGAAGTCTTACTGTCAAGGTGGGGTACGACTATGTTATTATTTATTGTATGTAATCCCCTAATATTACATATTCAGTATACTACAAATTTATATATTTAGACCAGGCATTGTTCCAATGTAGGTACAAAATGGGACATGCACCATAAAACTGGTGTAGACTATTGATTCATTTAGCCTACAGCAGTCACCAGCGACTGTTCTCATTTCATAAAGAATTTCATTTTAAGGGTTATTTCCATTTGGGACATTTATGACATATCCATAGGATGATGCCCCCAAAGTGTACAGACAGCAAGTCATGCATGTGCGGACACCCTTCATTCACTGCTATGCAACTTCCGAAAATAGCTGAGTGCTGGTTTGGCTATTTTCAGGAGTCCCATAGTGGTAAATGGAGGGGTGGCCACGCTTGTGCTGCTTGTTCTCCATTCGCAGCTATGAGACGTCCTAAAACACGTGAGCATACTTGCCATTTTTGGAACTCCCATAGCAATGAATGGAGAGGATGCCACGCATGTGCAATGTGCTCTCCGTTTACTTCGGACCCCTGTTCTGGACATATGAGCAGGTCCCAAAGGTGGGACTCGTACCTATCGGTCATTTATGGCACATCCTATCAATATATACCATATTTGTCGCAGATTGGAATACCCCTTTAACCTACTCCCTGAGAAAATCAAGCACACACCCCTGAAACTAAAGAACGCACAATAAAGACACAGAATAAAGAGACAGAACACATTAATTGGGGAATAAATGGCCAAATTGTTTATTTCAAATGTTAAAAATGGCACACCCCCGACTCACGGAAAGTCACCCTCCAGCACTCAGGAGAGGAAAACCCCCTGTGGAGGAAACCTCTAGGGAACCATGGCTGGAGGGCTGCCCTTCCCTTGGGCTTAGAGGGTAATGCCACTATGTGGCTGCCACATAAATAGTAAAGGGGGGAGGTGCAGCAGCCGGGCTGATCTGGTTGGCTAGGTGGATGTCCCTTTCCTCCCATTGGGCGATGGGCTTCCTGCTAGAACCTCCAAATTTCGTCAAGGTGCGGTGGGCGGGGATAGTCAAGCTCAAGGTCCTTAGGTCATCAAGTACGGCACCAAATATGGCCGCTCGCCAGCCTTTTACAAGAGTTCTTCCCTTATGACACACATGCTTGTGATGTCACAGGTGTCTATGACTAATGTTGGTGGCAGTGTTCTGAAGAGTTAACCCTTTAATGACGGTCAATGTGCCTTACTGCAGAGGCCGTTAACCCCTTCCTGACCGCACTTTGTCAATATACTCCAGTTCGGATAACTGCCATATACAGTCAGGTCCATAAATATTGGGACATCGACACAATTCTAACATTTTTTGGCTCTATACACCACCACAATGGATTTGAAATGAAACAAACAAGATGTGCTTTAACTGCAGACTGTCAGCTTTAATTTGAGGGTGTTTACATCCACATCAGGTGAACGGTGTAGGAATTACAACAGTTTGCATATGTGCCTCCCACTTGTTAAGGAACCAAAAATAATGGGACAATTGGCTTCTCAGTTGTCCCATGGCCAGGTGTGTGTTATTCCCTCATTATCCCAATTGCAATGAGCAGATAAAAGGTCCAGAGTTCATTTCAAGTGTGCTATTTGCATTTGGAATCTGTTGCTGTCAACTCTCAAGATGAGATCCAAAGAGCTGTCACTATTAGTGAAGCAAGCCATCATTAGGCTGGAAAAAAAAAAAAACATCAGAGAGATAGCAAAAACATTAGGCGTGGCCAAAACAACTGTTTGGAACATTCTTAAAAAGAAGGAACGCACCGGTGAGCTCAGCAACACCAAAAGACCCGGTAGACCACGGAAAACAACTGTGGTGGATGACCAAAGAATTCTTTCCCTGGTGAAGAAAACACCCTTCACAACAGTTGGCCAGATCAAGAACACTCTCCAGGAGGTAGGTGTATGTGTGTCAAAGTCAACAATCAAGAGAAAACTTCACCAGAGTGAATACAGAGGGTTCACCACAAGATGTAAACCATTGGTGAGCCTCAAAAACAGGAAGGCCAGATTAGAGTTTGCCAAACGACATCTAAAAAAGCCTTCACAGTTCTGAAACAACATCCTATGGACAGATGAGACCAAGATCAACTTGTACCAGAGTGATGGAAAGAGAAGAGTATGGAGAAGGAAAGGAACTTCTCATGATCCTAAGCGTACCACCTCATCAGTGAAGCATGGTGGTGGTAGTGTCATGGCGTGGGCATGTAGGGCTGCCAATGGAACTGGTTCTCTTGTATTTATTGATGATGTGACTGCTGACAAAAGCAGCAGGATGAATTCTGAAGTGTTTCGGGCAATATTATCTGCTCATATTCAGCTAAATGCTTGAGAACTCATTGGACGGCGCTTCACAGTGCAGATGGACAATGACCCAAAGCATACTGCAAAAGAGTTTTTTAAGGGAAAAAAGTGGAATGTTATGCAATGGCCAAGTCAATCACATGACCTGAATCCGATTAAGCATGCATTTCACTTGCTGAAGACAAAACTGAAGAGAAAATGCCCCAAGAACAAACAGGAACTGAAGACAGTTGCAGTAGAGGCCTGGCAGAGCATCACCAGGGATGAAACCCAGTGTCTGGTGATGTCCATTCATTCCAGACTTCAGGCTGTAATTGACTGCAAAGGATTTGCAACCAAGTATTAAAAAGTGAAAGTTTGATTTATGATTATTATTCTGTCCCATTACTTTTGGTTCCTTAACAAGTGGGAGGCACATATGCAAACTGTTGTAATTCCTACACCGTTCACCTGATTTGGATGTAAATACCCTCAAATTAAAGCTGACACTACAGTCTGCAGTTAAAGCACATCTTGTTCAATTCATTTCAAATCCATTGTGGTGGTGTATAGAGCCAAAAATGTTACAATTGGGTCGATGTCCCCATATTTATGGACCTGGCTGTATTTACTGTATGGTCCCGACGATTGCAAGGTTTCCTCCTTTCAGGGAGCATGTTTGCTCTGGTCCAGATGCACCGAGTAGCCGGAACATTGGCTCTTACTTAACATCTTTTAGACTGCACCATGTAAATGAACAGACTAACAGCATGGTGTGGTCAGTTTTATGTGTGACCTTCAATCCTATCCTGGGACCGCACTTGAGTATGGCGCAGCCATGAAACAGACACTTGCATCTTGACTTTACCCAAGCAGGAGGCGCAGTGCTTATTAGTGGTTACAG
Source organism: Bufo bufo (assembly GCF_905171765.1). Lineage (NCBI taxonomy): Eukaryota > Metazoa > Chordata > Amphibia > Anura > Bufonidae > Bufo > Bufo bufo. The sequence continues at coordinate 529,980,589 of NC_053390.1, read as the reverse complement.
TCACCATTGGGCACAAAGCTTGGTGGTTACATGGTTATTATAGACTTGGCAGTTGCTATGGGCAACTGAACGGTCTATCAGCTAAACAGCTTGATGGTGTCAGTCTTTCACTGATATTTCTAAATAATGACCCTTTTTGTCCCAGAAACCTGTTCATAAGGGCTTGTTCACACGACCGTATGGCTTTTTTTTAGTGTTTTTCGGGCCGTTTTTAACAGATCCGTTTTTCAGTTTTTTTTTTCAGTAGTGTTTCTGGTTCCATTCCGTTTTTCCGTTCTGTTCTTCCGTATGGCATTTACAGTATACAGTAATTAGATAGAAAAAATTGGGCTGGGCATAAAATTTTCAATAGATTGTTCTGCAAAAACAGAACGGATACGGAAGACATATGGAGTACATTCCGTATGTGTTCCGTTTTTTTGCGGACCAATTGACTTGAATGGAGCCACGGAACGTGATTTTTGGGCAATAATAGGACATGTTCTATCTTTGAACGGAACGGAAAAACGGAAATACGGAAACGGAATGCATACGGAGTACATTCCATTTTTGGGGCGGAACCATTGAAATGAATGGTTCCGTATATGAAACTAAAAAAAGGCCCATAAACGGACCGCAAAAAAACTCTCGTGTAAACGAGCCCTAAATCATAAATCAAATAGCCTGCTATAAAGTTCTGTTTTTGGCCTATTTGTTCATCTTTTCCTCCATCTTACCTTCTCATCTGACCTTTTGCACAAACCTGTTTGCCAACATAAAACACTTCCTTCCCAAACACACACAGACACCTCATGCCCTCTCTTATTCTCATCTATTAACACTTTCTCTGCTTCTCCTTACTGCTGGTGATATCTCTCCAAATCCAGGACCCCCTCAGCAAATCCCCACTATCACCTCCATGTCCCTTCGACAAATTTCTGCAACCCCTTAAACCTAATTACCATTCCTCTGACCCCTGCTCCTTTGGTTCCTCTTGCAGGAGCATTATGGAACGCGCGGTCCGTCTGTAACAAACTGTCATACATTCATCAACTGTTCATCTCTCAAACCTTTTCTTTCTGGGTCTCACAGAAACATGGCTGACACCCTCAGACACCTCCTCCCCTGCTGCACTCTCTTATAGTGGATTTCAATTCACTCACACCCCCCGCCCCGGCTGCAAACATGGTGGAGGAGTTGGTCTTCTCCTATCAGACACCTGCTTCTACAGCCCAACTCCACTGCCACCCTCCATTACGCTCACCTCATTTGAAGTACACTCTGTTCGCATCTACTCTCCCTCCAACCTTCAAGTAGCTGTCATTTACCGCCGTCCAGGCCCAGCCACCATCTTTCTTGACCACTTTAACACCTGGCTACTACACTTTCTTTCTGCCGACATCCCCACTATCATCATGGGTGACTTCAACATCCCTATTGACACATGCCACTTGGCCGCCTCTAAACTCCTGTCACTCTCTTCCTCCTTCGGCCTATCACAGTGGTCTTCAGCTCCCACCCACAGAGATGGTCACACTCTGGATCTGATCTTTACCCGCCTCTGCTCCCTATCTAACCTTTCTAATTCGCCTCTCCCCCTATCAGACCACAACCTACTCACCTTCTCTTCACTGGTCTCTTCTGCAGCTCCACACACTAGCACACCCCCGCAGGAACCTCAAACATCTCAACTTTCGCTTGCTTTCTGACTCTCTTCTCCCACTCTCTACCATCTGTTGCCTCCAAGACCCAGATGCTGCTACCACCCTATATAACACCACAATAAGTACAGCTCTCGACACTGTTTCCCCCCTCACACACAACAAAATCCGGAAAATTAACAGTCAACCCTGGCACACCAACCTGACCAAAAAACTCAGACAAGCTTCCAGGGCTGCTGAGCGGCGATGGAAGAAATCCCATTCTAAGGATCACTTCACCGCATACAAGCAATCCCTTCTCAAATTTAAATCTTCACTAGCTGATGCAAAACAGGCCTACTTCTCATCTCCCATATCTTCCCTGTCACACAGCCCTAAACAACTTTTTAGCACTTTTAACCCTTCTCCGGCCCCCAGAGACCCCACCCTCTCCACTCTTCTTAACTGAGGACTTTGCCAAATATTTCAAACAAAAGATAGTCCACATGAGAGAAAGCTTTACTGCACAGTCCCCACAGACCCTCTACACAACTGCTCAGTCCTCTTCTCCCAAAACCCGCTTCTCCACCATTACAGAAGAAAAACTCTCCACTCTACTCTCCAAATCTCATCTGACCACCTGTGCACTTGACCCAATCCCATCCCACCTCATCCCTAACCTCACCACAGTGTTTATCCCAGCCCTAACTCATCTCTTCAACCTATCACTAAACTCTGGTGTCTTCCCCTCTGCTTTTAAACATGCTACCATTACACCCATCCTCAAAAAGCTTTCACTTGACCCATCTTCCTTGTCCAGTTATCGCCCCATATCACTTCTTCTGTATGCCTCAAAGCTACTTGAACAACATGTCCATTCAGAACTGTCCTCCCACCTCTCCTCCTGCTCCCTCTTTGACCGCCTACAATCTGGCTTCCGACCCCACCACTCAACCGAGACTGTCCTTACCAAAGTCACCAATGACCTACTGACAGCCAAAACCAAGAAACAATACTCTGTCCTCCTTCTCCTTGACCTGTCCTCGGCCTTCGACACTGTTGACCACTCCCTTCTGTTGCAAACTCTCTCATCTCTTGGCATCACTGACCTGGATCACATCATACCTCACTGACCGGATGTTTAGCGTCTCCCACTCCCGCACCACCTCCTCGTCTTATTCCCTCTCTGTTGGTGTCCCGCAAGGCTCTGTCCTAGGACCCCTGCTCTTCTCTATCTACACTTTTGGCCTGGGACAGGTCATAGAGTCCCATGGCTTTCAGTATCACTCCTACGCTGACGACACACAAATCTACCTCTCTGGTCCAGACATCACCACCTTACTATCAAGAATCCCACAATGTCTATCTTCTATATCATCCTTTTTCGCCTCTCGCTTTCTTAAACTTAACATGGATAAGACAGAATTCATAATCTTTCCCCCATCTTGTTCAACCCCCCCCAACAGACCTATCTATTATGATCAATGGCTGCACACTTTCCCCAGTCAACAAAGTCCGCTGCCTTGGAGTGACCTTGGATTCTGCCCTTTCCTTTCGACCGCACATCCAAGCCCTTTCCACCACCTGCCGCCTCCAACTCAAAAACATCTCCCGCATCCGTGCTTTCCTTAACTTTGAATCTGCGAAAATGCTTGTACATGCCCTCATTATCTCCCGCCTAGACTACTGCAACATTCTCCTCTGTGGTCTTCCATCTAGCACTCTCGCACCCCTCCAATCTATCCTCAACTCTGCTGCCCGACTAATCCACCTCTTACCCTATTACTCCTCTGCCTCTCCCCTCTGCCAATCCCTTCACTGGCTCTCCATTGCCCAACAAATTCACTTCAAAGTACTAACAAATACATACAAGGCCGTCCATAACCTGTCCCCTCCCTACATCTCTGAGCTACTTTCCCGATACACCCCCACACGCATTCTCCGATCCTCACAAGACCTCCTTCTTTCCTCTCCTCTTATTGCCTCTTCCCACAATCGACTACAAGATTTCTCCCGTGCATCCCCCATACTCTGGAACTCGCTACCCCAACATATCAGACTCTCACCTACAGTGGAATCCTTCAAAAGAAACCTGAAAACCCACCTCTTCAGACAAGCCTACAACCCGTGACCCTGCTGCCTCTATTTCGCCATGACCAACTTAACCCGCACCTACTGTGTCCTGCTCCCATACCATGTAGATTGTAAGCCCTCACGGGCAGGGCCCTCTCTCCTTCTGTACCAGTCTGTAACTCGTCTTGTTCCTGCTTAGTGCACTTGTCTGTTATATGTATGTGCACCCCTTATCATATGTACAGCTCTATGGAATGAATGGCGCTTTAATAATAAATAATAATAATAATAAAAAAATAATAATAATAATCTTTAAAAATGAACCTTTATTTTAATTTTAGTTCAAATATACCAAAAGGAAAACTAATCCCTGTAATTATTTACAAAAAAGCCTTATGTGAACTAAAAGCCATCAAAAAGCATTAGTATTATCTCTTTTGTTGTTATATATATTATTATAGTCTCTTTGTGTTTTATATGTGTTACATATAGCGCAGTTTGAACTTTGTTTTATATCAGAGCAATAGGATGTGTTATTTTTCACACTATCCTAGTTCTTTTTCATTTATCACTTTATTCGCAATTTCTTACTATCTGGTTTCAGGGAGAGGGTATTGACCAAGATTATCCTTGTTTGAAACAGCTGTATCAGTTTTAGAATGTTACTTTTAGTGAGCCGAATTCGTATTTCATATTTGAAGTTGCTACATAAGCTCTCCTATGTTACCAGAACTTGAACCTACAACAATAAGCGATCAAAAAAAGTATGCCCCCCAAAATAGTACCAATCTAACCGTCACCTCATCCCACAAAAAATGATCCTCTACTAAGACAATCGCCCAAAAAATATAAAAAAATATCACTCTTAGACTATGGAGACACTAAAACATGATTTTTATTTGTTTCAAAAATGCTTTTACTGTGTTAAAGATAAAATTAAATAAAAAGGTAGACATATTAGGTATTGTCACGTCCGTAATCACCTGCTCTATATTTTTGTCACCTTACATCCCAAAAAGTGTAATACCAAGTGACCAAAAGTCATATGCACCCTAAAAAAGTACTAATTAAACCATCATCTCATACAAAAAAAAAATGACCCCCTACATAAGACAGTCGCACAAAAAAAAACAAAAAACTATGGCTTTCAGAATATGGAGACAAAAAAAGTAGTATATTTGGTATTGTCGCGTCAGTAACAACCTGCTCTATAAATACCACATGATCTAACATGTCAGATGAACATTGTAAATAACCCCAAAAAACTGGGCCAAAACAGATATTTTTTGTTACCTTGCCTCACAAAAAGTGTAATATAGAGCAACCAAAAATCATATGTACCCTAAAATAGTACCAAGAAAACTGCCACCTAATCCCGTATTTTCCAAAATGGAGTAATTTTTTTGAAGTTTCTACTCTAGGGGTGCATCAGGGGGTCTTTAAATGTGACATGGCAACATAAAATTATCCCAGTGAAATCTGTCCTCCAAAAACCATATGGCATTCCTTTCCTTCTGCGCCCTGCTGTGTGCCTGTACAGCAGTTTACGACCACATATGGGGTGTTTCTGTAAACTACAGAATCAGGGCAATAAATATTGAATTTTGTTTGGCTGTAAACCCTTACTTTGTTACTGGAAAAAAATGGAAAATCTGCCAAAAAAGTGAAATTCTAAAATGTCATCTACATTTTTCTTTAATTCTTGTAGAACACCTAAAGGGTTAACAAAGTTTGTAAAGTCAGTTTTGAATACCTTGAGAGGCGTAGTTTCTAAAATATGGTTGTTTTGGGGTGGTTTCTATTATGTAAGTCTCACAAAATGACTTCAGACGTGAACTGGTCCGTAACAAGTGGGTTTTGGAAATTTTAAGAAAAAATTCCAAGATTTATAAACTTCTAAGCCTTCTAACGTCCCCAAAAAATAAAATGGCATTCACAAAATGATCCAAACATAAAGTAGACATATGGGAAATGTAAAGTAATAACTATTATATGAGGTATTACTATCTGTTTTAAAAGCAGAGAAATTGAAATTTGGAAAGTTGCGAATTTTTCCAATTTTTTAGTAAATTTGGTATTTTGTGTAAAATAAAAATGAAAAATATATTGACTGAAATTTACCACTATCATGAAGTACAATTTGTCACGAAAATTTATCTCAGAATTGGTTGGATAAGTAAAAGCGTTCCAAAGTTATTACCACATAAAGTGACACATGTCAGATTTGCAAAAATCGGCCTGGGATTTAAGGTGAAAAGTGGCTCGGTAGTGAAGGGATTAAAGACTGTTCTGGAGGAGGCTATAGCACTTGTGGTAACCAGCTGAGTTAATAAACAATTTATAGAGGGGTCATGAAGTATAGAGAGTTCCAGCAGAATTGACCCTTTAAAACGTAACTTTTACTAATTTAATCAAATAAAATAATACCACCTTTGTGATTCACCAGTGAAAAAAATTGTGAAACAAACAATATAAAACGATAAACACTGTTTACACGGGATAGCCAACCAGTGATCTGGCTATAGAGGTATGGTGTACATAAGGCAGTATACGGGGAAGTGTACAGATATCTAACCTGTCCCTACTCTCACCCTGAATCACTACTCAGCCTAGGGACGTCCCCTGATGGTGGAGACTCCCTGTCCTCGTTCCTGGACTGACTGCCCTGCGTATACCCTCCTCTCAATAAGCGATACCTGGCTGCCCCGTATAGATAACGGACATTAACTGTGTCACAGTTAGTTGATACCTGTGCAGATCACAGCCCACATAGATAAAAAACTGAAACAAATATAAAGGTGCAGAGGAAAGGATAAATCCTACAACACCGTTATGAGAAGCCTAAAAGGAACATCTTGATGACAATATGTTCCCAGTAGAGTTGAGCGAACACCTGGCTGTTCGGGTTCGAGAAGTTCGGCAGAGAATCAGGCTTCACGTCACCCAAAACTGGAACAGTCCATTGTCAGATATTTAGGCCCCGGCACCCAGACAGAGGAGAGAGGTCCCATAGCAGAGAATCTGGCTTCATGTCAGCAGAGAATCAGTCTTCATGACATAGCAGAGAATCATGCTTCACATCACCCACCACTGGAACAGTCCATTGTCACATATTTAGGCCCAGGCACCCAGGCAGAGGAGAGAGGTCCCATAGCAGAGAATCTGGCTTCATGTCAGCAGAGAATCAGTCTTCATGTCATAGCAGAGAATCAGGCTTCATGTCACCCACCACTGGAACAGGCCACTGTCAGATATTTTTAGGCCCCGGCACCCAGACAGAGGAGAGAGGTCCCATAACAGAGATTCAGGCTTTATGTCAGCAGAGAATCAGTCTTCATGTCATAGCAGAGAATCAGGCTTCATGTCACCCACCACTGGAACAGGCCACTGTCAGATATTTTTAGGCCTCGGCACCCAGACAGAGGAGAGAGGTCCCATAACAGAGATTCAGGCTTCATGTCAGCAGAGAATCAGTCTTCATGTCATAGCAGAGAAGCAGAGAATCAGGCTTCATGTCACCCACCACTGGAACAGGCCACTGTCAGATATTTTTAGGCCCCGGCACCCAGACAGAGGAGAGAGGTCCCATAACAGAGATTCAGGCTTCATGTCAGCAGAGAATCAGTCTTCATGTCATAGCAGAGAATCAGGCTTCATGTCACCCACCACTGGAACAGGCCACTGTCAGATATTTTTAAGAATTTGAGGCACTCAGTCCGTAGGTTATGCAATTCAAATAATTTTTTTATTTTTATTATTATTCATGTTTTCTGCACCATCCATATGCCCGTGAAAGATAAGGAATGACAGATTATTTCTGACCAGACGTTTCGGTCACGGTGGACCTTCATCAGTGGTCATGTTATCTGGAATATACATATTGAAGTGTTTTACATATACATGGAATGCAGAGCATGAAGTCACAAAATAAATAAAGTAACATAGAACAAAAAATAAATAAATTTAAATTACAAGCAAAATTTCATAGTGTTGTCGCAGCAGAGTGAATACTGTCCAGGGGTTGGTAAAAACATCTGAGTGTGCGTAATCGTGAAAAATTCATATATTTATAACAATCAAATGGTTAGTAAAACATGATTATCTACGCTGGAGGAAGTATAGGGGGGGCAATAGATAGAGGGGGGAGGTGTCCAGGGAGTACATAAGTAAATAAATAAAGCCTATGGGAGATATTGGGCATATTGATATCCCGCAAATGTCAGGTAAAGCAACCTGTAGTATATCCCATGGGATCTGTCGTATGGTCCCATGGATATTCACAGATGCATGGATTCTCAGAAACACAAACTTATGGCATACACAGTTGTGGCATTGTATTAATGAGATTATAAAGTTTCATGAGGAGCGTCATCAAAGCATTTACAGATCCATGGATTTACATAATAGACACATGGCTGTGGCATAGCATAAGTATGTGGTTTCATGGGAAGCGTCACCCAGATATAAAGCTATGTAGGAGCAAATATAGATGCACATAAATCACATAGACATAGATGCACAAAAATCACAGAGATCACATGGTGGCAGCATAGTGGACCCAAGAAATCGGTGAATCGAATTTCACAAAGGTAACCTGTGGAGAAAGCATTGCAAATGGTTATCTACCTGTATGCTGGGTAAAGGTATGCTTGGGCGCTGGATGCAGGAGTGTGTAGGCTTTGAGCTGCTGTTTAAATAGCACACTGTCCGGCGATAGCGATCACCTGACAGGAAGTCATGTGTCATCTGGAACGCATGTATGCGTTCCAAAGGGCGGAAGTCTCAGCTAGGGCTGTGGATTATGGTAATTCCGGTCACATGACCGGCTGTAGTGAACTGTGGAGTTGTTCATGCGTTCCACACTGTGTAAAAGGGGCGGAGTTAATATGTTAATGCGTTCCACTGCATGGCCAGACATTATATCTTACTGTGTGTAATAAGGTTGGAAGAGAGATGGGATGCGATCTACATGTGCAACAATATGGTTGGAATGGGAGATGGGATCTAATCTATATACACAATATTGTTGATCTGAAAGAAGGGGATATAGGATAATGGTGTATAATGTGGATAGATCATCCGGGAGGTAGTTGGGGGAGGTGACAAAAAGACTGGGGGAAGAGCTAGGGGTGGAGAAGTGGCCTCATGGATATGACAGGTCATGAGCTTAATATTTGGAGTATTATGTGAGTTGGATCCACACTCTCTATGGTATCTATAATGATCTGAGGATAACTAAGTACTAAAATCATCCTATTGTGACCTATGGGGAACAGTCAATAGCGTAAAGCAAATTATGTTGTGGCATATTCCATACGTGTGTGCCTGTATGGCTGTTAGGTCCAAAGGATATGTAGATAACATAAGGGTATAGATATAGTCAAGGTAGGGGACGGAGAGGGGTTAAGGGGGAAAGGAAAGGGCAGGGGGAGAAAAAGGGAAGAGGAACAAGGGGAACCGAGGCCAATACATCACCCTCACCCGCTTGTGGACAATTTCAGTGCGTCTGTAGGAAAAATGAGAGACATAAATGTTAACATACATCAATATTTTTACAAGTTTATAAAGAAATCACATTCGCGGTTTAAGCCGTGTGGTGTTAATGTCCCCAGTTTATGGATCCAGAAAGCTTCCCTTTGCCTAAGGAGGAGCGTCCGGTTTCCTCCCCTTCTCGGTTGGTCAATTTGCTCCAGGATTTGGAAACGTAATTGGGAAATTTGGTGTTTCTTTTCAATGAAATGATGAGGTATCGGTAGGAAAGTATGGCCTAGTCTGATCGTGGATTTATGTTTGCTTATCCGGTCCCTGATGTGTTGCGTGGTTTCGCCGACGTATCCGAGGCCACATGGGCATTTTATTAAGTAAACAACAAAGCTGGATTCGCAGGTGTAGAATCCTCTGATTGCTATGGCTTTTCCGGTGCGTGGGTGTGTGGCGTATTCGCCTTTAATGACACTGGAGCAATGGGCACAGTGTAAGCACGGGTATGTCCCTTGTCGTTTACTGCGTAAAAAAGTTTGTTTTAAAGGTCTCGTGAAGCTACCTACATCTGCTTTAATTAATTTGTCCTTGATATTAGGTGGTCTCTTATAACAAGTCAGCGGATATTGTTGGAACTCTTTGATGTCCGGATAAGCCTTGGATAGTAGTGACCAATTCTTTTTGAGGGCCTGCTGAATTTTGGGCATAAGGGGATGGTAAGTAGTTACGCATGCAATCCTATTGGAGTTGTCCCGTTTTGTTTCCGGTAACGTGGGTGGGTTTTTGAGTTCCAGGAGAGTTTCATTTAGAATTCCCTGCGGGTAGCCTCTTTGTACAAACCTGTCGGTCATGTTCTCGAATCTAGTATTTTTTGTTGTCGTATCTGTAACGATCCGATCTACCCGTGTGTACTGGGACCGTGGTAATGATTTTTTTGTGGCTCTAGGGTGACAACTGTTGTAGAGAAGAAGGCTATTGCGGTCCGTGGGTTTATGGTATAAATCTATGCTGAGAGATCCGGATTGATCAATTTTGATTAGGGTATCGAGGAAACTGATTTCCTCTTGGCTGATGTGTGAGGTAAATCCTAGTTCATTATGAATGTGATTGAGGTCATGGATAAAGCTGTCTATGGTGGAAGTGGGTCCCTTCCAAATGCAAAAAATGTCGTCTATGAAACGTAGCCATATGTGAGCGTGTTGTTGGAACAGGGGATGTGTATAGACGTGTTCTTCTTCGAAGTTAATCATGTACGCATTTGCGTACGGAGGGGCCACGTTGGACCCCATAGCGGTGCCACGCCTCTGGCCATAGTAAGTATCCCCAAATAGAAAAAAGTTTTTTGTCAACACAATTTCAAGTAATTTTAGGCAACATTCCTGTTGTGGGTTACTCAGGGTGGAATGTTTATTGAGGAGAATAGCTGTGGCCAGTATGCCTTTCTCATGTGTGATTGAAGTATAGAGGCTGTTCACATCTAATGTAAGTAAGTGACAATCTATTGGGACATCAGTATTTTTTAATTTTTGTAAAAAATCAGAAGTGTCTAGAATGAAGGATTTCGATGTTTTTATCAGGGGGGTCAGAATTTTCTCTAAATAAATTGCTAGGGGAGAGAGGATGGACTCGGTGGAGGCTACGATAGGGCGCCCTGGGGGTTTAGTCAGATCTTTATGTATTTTCGGTAGAGTATAAAATACTGGAGTGATGGGATCTTGTTTGGTTAGGAAGCTTGCAGTCTTGGGGTCTAGGATACCTGATACTGAATAAGAATCAATAGTAAAGGCAATTAATTCCCGTACCTGTGGTGTGGGATCTCTTGATAGTATCTCGTATGTCTCAGTATCGGATAACTGTCTATTAATTTCTGCAAGGTAATCCCTCTTGTCCATGACAACGAGAGCCCCACCTTTGTCCGCGGGTTTAATGGTTATGTCTTTATTAGTTTGTAACGAGTTCAATGCTATTTTCTCCTCCTGAGATAAGTTATTGGAATGTCTAAAGTGGCCCTCTGTGTTAGCCATAAGGATGTCACCTACCAATTTTTGGGAAAGAGAAATATACGTCTCAATGGGATGCTTATTTTTAGGGGGCATAAAGGAACTTTTGTTCCTGAGTCCCAGGTTTTGGATGGAGAGGGGTCCCGGTGAAATAGTACTCGTCGGTCGTTCTGGTATTAGCTCCTGGAAATGGGCTTTAAGACGCTCCTCCTTAGGCAAAGGGAAGCTTTCTGGATCCATAAACTGGGGACATTAACACCACACGGCTTAAACCGCGAATGTGATTTCTTTATAAACTTGTAAAAATATTGATGTATGTTAACATTTATGTCTCTCATTTTTCCTACAGACGCACTGAAATTGTCCACAAGCGGGTGAGGGTGATGTATTGGCCTCGGTTCCCCTTGTTCCTCTTCCCTTTTTCTCCCCCTGCCCTTTCCTTTCCCCCTTAACCCCTCTCCGTCCCCTACCTTGACTATATCTATACCCTTATGTTATCTACATATCCTTTGGACCTAACAGCCATACAGGCACACACGTATGGAATATGCCACAACATAATTTGCTTTACGCTATTGACTGTTCCCCATAGGTCACAATAGGATGATTTTAGTACTTAGTTATCCTCAGATCATTATAGATACCATAGAGAGTGTGGATCCAACTCACATAATACTCCAGACTGCTGGTATCCAGGGTAACAGGGGGAGGGGATACCACCTTTAACTCACCCTTGGCCCCTTTACCCAACCTTGACCCATAACAAAAGACACGACAACTGTATCACTTTATTGCTGGATGGTGATCGGCCACAGCTTCTTTATTAAAGCGGCAAACCTTAATAAACCATAATATCGGAACGGTATGCCAAAGGCTGGACTCCCAGCGGGCAAGTTAAACCGTAATCATCCGAGCTGTCTGCCAACCGCTGGACTCCCAGCGGGCAGTTACTCCATCTGCAACCACCATATCTCCGCTGTACTCAAATGCCGCCAGCTGTGACTTCTTATTTTATTTTATTTTTATTTTTTTTCACTTTATTGATAAACTCGACCAAAATTCGCAGCTTCTCCAAAGCCGTAATCATCGGAGCAACATCCAAAACCGCTGGACTCCCAGCAGGGTCTCTTAAAAATAGAAAAACAAAACAGAATAACCAAGTATCCATAACTGAACAGAACCGTGCACTTCGATCCGCCTCCCAAGAATAACCGCAAAGGGAGGGAGGGAGGGCCAATCTGCTTCCACTTGCAAGAGGAAGTGACCAGGACAGAGATGATGTATATGTGACCTTCAGGATTTCCTGCACCGCCCTCATCCTGTCTAAGGAGGTTCCCCAGTGATTAACCCTCAATGACCCTAATCTGCAACCTACTTAACCATTACTGAGACGGGGCCAGATTCCTAAATGCCCCTAAGGGGAAAAGGGGGGGGGAGGACCATCAGTCCCTAAGCACCCTCCCTATATAGTCAGGCGCTTTCCAGACTGCTGGTATCCAGGGTAACAGGGGGAGGGGATACCACCTTTAACTCACCCTTGGCCCCTTTACCCAACCTTGACCCATAACAAAAGACACGACAACTGTATCACTTTATTGCTGGATGGTGATCGGCCACAGCTTCTTTATTAAAGCGGCAAACCTTAATAAACCATAATATCGGAACGGTATGCCAAAGGCTGGACTCCCAGCGGGCAAGTTAAACCGTAATCATCCGAGCTGTCTGCCAACCGCTGGACTCCCAGCGGGCAGTTACTCCATCTGCAACCACCATATCTCCGCTGTACTCAAATGCCGCCACGGAGGAGGCCCGTTCTCCCAACGGGGCTCCGACCACCACCCAGCATAACCGAGTCTGTTTTAGCTCACGTACAGGCCAGAAAAGGAATTGTCCAAATTAACACCCAAAAGGAAGACACCATCAGGTCCCATTAAAAACCAAGGCCAATAAGGCCCGTGATGAGAGCATAGTCCAACCACTTTTCAAATCACTAGCCAGACCACACATGGAGTACTGTGTACAGCTCTGGGCTCAGAGGAGGGCAACTAAAGTAATGACTGGAATGGGGCAACTACAGTACCCTGGAAGATTGGCAAAATAAGGTTTATTCACTGTAGAAAAAAGACGACTAAGGCGAGATCTAATAACTGTGTATAAATATATCAGGGGTCAGTACAGAGATCACTCCCCTCATCTATTTATCCCCAGGACTGTGACAAGGGGAACATTCTCTGTGTCTGGAGGTGAGAATGTATTTTCACAACATAGAAGAGGATTATTTACGGTAAGAGCAGTGAGACTATGGGACACTCTGCCTGAGGAGGTGGGTGAGAAAGGGATAATCATATGTCAGGACACATGAGGTCCAGAGCTCTGGAATAGACAAAGGCGCATTACCACAGCGCGGGTCACCAGCATCACCGCGCCTCCGGCGGAACTCTATACCAACCACCTCTGGATGGAGTTATGACCACCAGAATTCCAGGATCCTTGTCCAAAAGACTTCCACCTCTCGAAAAACCAAAGAGCGCCCACCAGCCTCTGTTCCTCTCTCCGCACCGCACAGAAGGTATACGAAAGCCAGCCATCGAACCGCTAAACGCCCCAAATCTGAAAGAAAAAACAATTAGCCCGAGCCACAACACGCAAAAGAGGATCGCACAACTAGACACAGAATAGTTATATTTCATCCAAAAAGTATTTTCTTTTTTGTTATTATTATTATTATATATTTTTTTTTTTTTTTTTTAAAACCAAGGTAAATTGTCAAACCATAGTGCACTTGGAAAGAGTAAACGGATGGCTCACTGTGAGTGATCACGCAAGGTGCTCTGGACGAAGAGAGCCCCCCCTTGCTCTGGAGAAGGTAAGATACATGCATAAAATTAAAAAGCAACTAACAAAACAATATCCTTAATCGATGAATACTCGATTTTCCTGGAGACCTAGATGTTTCTCACAATTAAAGTCCCAGTGTAATAAGCCCATATCATATGGGTGAGTCCCAGTGTAATAAGCCCATATCATATGGGTGAGTCCCAGTGGAGATGATACAAGCTGTGTCCCAGTAGGAGTAATCAGAATTGTATCCTCAAAGCTCTATATAGAGAACAGGGTTGTGCCTATCCAGACTGGCATAGATAATAAATGCAACCAGATTTATTTTATTTTACCGTACCAGAACAAACCAGTCCGGGTACACACACCCCCGGGAGCCCCGAGCGCCGGCCCAAATCACCCACAAATTGTCAAACCGCCTGGGGAAAACCTAACCTAAAGGGAAAAACAATTGGAGCCCCACCATGCGTGAAGTCATTACAGAATACCAAACGAACCGACCAGCCGGATCGAAACCAGGCGGAGGGGAGGTACCCACCCCTTTATATTAACTGGGTCGACATGTATAGACGGACCCCAATCCCGAGTACTATTACCCCATACAAAAATTCTGGAATAACAACCCCCCGCGCAGTGCGGCCTTGAATGAAGAGACAAACACCTTGGAGAAAATATCAATCAGCCAGAACAGAAGGCTGAAGGAGACGGGACGTGACTATCCAAACTAAATACTCCCTAACTATACCGGTATCGCCTACCGTACAATGAAACGATACATGCAAATAATGCTTGGAGGGTCACCATGCCGACCTGTGAAGTCCTGTCAAGAGGACCCGTCAGTGGGTCTGACCCGCATCACAACCTAGATCCGAACGGGGAATGAAAGGCTGCAGTTTAACAGTGTAACTCCATGAATGGTGTTATATCAAGGCTCCCCCTGAGCGATGTCTACGAACGGACCTGGTTATCCGCTACTGGCTGACCATCTAGTTATACCTGCGACTACTGATTCCGCCATATCCACTCAACTAGGGGCAGCCCTGCTTCGTACAAACCATGTGGCACCAGTATACTAATACCACCCTCACGGCAACCAACCCAGCTGGACTAGAAGAAAGTCTCATGAACTGCTAACATCGTGTACATCTCACCTGGATTCGACCCAACTGGATCCCACCGCACTGTAACTCCTGTAACACTGGACATGAGGAAAGTGCATCACCACCAAGCTGCCTGCCTGCACAGACATGTTAGAAGCTCAGCAGCAGTGCCCGGTATAAACCATACCAACGGAACCTCGGGCCGGTGACCCGTACCGTAGACTGCAGAAAGAGAAAACCGTAATTGCGGCTGTGATGATATGAACTCACAACCATTTACATTAAAGGAAGGTCCATAGCCACGGACTATAGAGCTGAATGCTAGAGGGACTACTACTACTGCGTCTCGCCTCCGTATATATGTACTAACCATGTCCTGTATGTCATTGTTGAAAGGCCAAATAAAACGCTTATATATATATATATATATATATATTATTTTTTTTTTTTTTTTTTTATACACACACGGCCTAGTGCCCGCAGATAGGAGCATAACAGGCAGTACTACTTTTTATTTTATTTTATTTTTTAAATACTACACTCCATGCTGAAAAGCCAATAAACAAAACACAAGATAGAAGCAAGGCTTCTCATGCAGGAGAATATAAACATACATAATAAATATATACATCCATCAAACCTGTTTAGTTATTTATATATGTATTTATTCTTTTTTTTTTTTTTTTTTTTTATACCTTTATCGTAATATGTATATTCCATTTTTTTTTTTTTTTTTTTTTTTTTTTATCCATAAAATTACATTGTTAAATCATTTATTATTAGTATCATTTCATTCTTTTTAATCACGTTTTATTTTAATTTTTTTTTTTTTTTTTTTATAATACCTAGATATATATATATACTCAGTTCCATTATTATTATTTTTTTTTTTTTTTTTTATAATACCCTTTGTTATTCATTTATATATTTTAATGCCTATAATATATTAATTCGGTTAGTAATTTTTTTTTTTTTTTTTTTTTTTAAAACGTATAGCCAGAAAAAACCTCCATATATGCTAATGATATCCCATTGCTCGGGGCTGCACCTGAGTTGCCCAATTTCCAGGAAAATATGTGCGGGTAACCTACAGGCTCTGTAAATCCACCCTGAAGCCATTAAACGACCATTGAGATTGTTTTTTTTTTTGTATTTTAAATTTTTCATTTATTAAGGCAGGGACACCGCCTCTACCCGTGATTCTAACTCTGCACAAGAACCATCCTCCCCGCAGTACTCACCAGTCACAGAGAGGGACGGAACCTCCAAAGGAGCGGGTACGGGCTGCAGCGACCAGGCCGAGCCCTGGAGTGACGGTCAGGCAACAGCCTCGATACGGTGATTGTATAACCAGACTCCTCCGATGCGCCTGACATCCGTCCTAAAGACGATGATAAGCGCCACCTGAGGATCTGGAGCGCCCATTTCTCCCTGAAACCCAGGAACGGCAACAGGACTGGCGCATGTGGAATCCATTACGGCCATGCCTCCAGGCAACCTAAGGGAAGAAAAAACCGCACCTGTGCCTGCGTGAAGGGGAGGAAGGAGGGGGGGGGTGTCGCCATAATGGCTGCAAATAAGACCCAGAGAGCCTCATGGTACGGAAGGGGCTCTGATCGCAAAGCTTGGACAGTAGGAATACCCCTTAGAAGCCATAGGCACAGGTGCACCGCAATCGGACATGGCAAGCACGAGAGGTTAATCTATAATACTGGACAGGAGACTGGGGGAAGCTAAAACAAGCACCACATATGAAAACTCGCCTGCCCAGCGGTGCCCAGTACGGGACCCGGTAAACGCTTCAGGGGAAGAGGGGCGGGGGTTAGGCGAAGCGATCTAGCTTGCGCCATGGGAGCTAAAGGAGGCCGTCCAAAGCAGCAGGGGGGGGGGGGGGTGAGGACCCCATATTGCCCTACATTACCGGGGAGACCAACAATCCCGCCCGGCTTGCTTAGCCCTAACGCCATGGAACAGAAGCTAGGAAGGGGGGGGGGGGGGGGGGGTAACACAGCGCAGCACCACAGGATGGGTCGAAAGAAACGGCGCACACACGCGGGAAGCTGGGGGATAATAAAAGTCGGGGGGGGTTAGGAGGAACGGCGAGCAGACCGCCGGACCTTCGCTGAAGCGCTGGAGCTGCATGTATACCGCAGCAGCAGCTGCACAAAGCCCCAGAAGCAGGCACAGGGGAGGAGGATGGCAGGGTAGAGCTCAAGCTGCTCTAACAGAGCACAGCTAACCCTCCCCTCCTCATGTAACTCACCAGGGAGCAGCTCAAAAGGGCAGAACCACCTGTGGACTCCTGGTATGGACAGAGCAAAGGGGTATGTCCATACCAATCTGCTTCCACTTGCAAGAGGAAGTGACCAGGACAGAGATGATGTATATGTGACCTTCAGGATTTCCTGCACCGCCCTCATCCTGTCTAAGGAGGTTCCCCAGTGATTAACCCTCAATGACCCTAATCTGCAACCTACTTAACCATTACTGAGACGGGGCCAGATTCCTAAATGCCCCTAAGGGGAAAAGGGGGGGGGAGGACCATCAGTCCCTAAGCACCCTCCCTATATAGTCAGGCGCTTTCCAAATATTAAGCTCATGACCTGTCATATCCATGAGGCCACTTCTCCACCCCTAGCTCCTCCCCCAGTCTTTTTGTCACCTCCCCCAACTACCTCCCGGATGATCTATCCACATTATACACCATTATCCTATATCCCCTTCTTTCAGATCAACAATATTGTGTATATAGATTAGATCCCATCTCCCATTCCAACCATATTGTTGCACATGTAGATCGCATCCCATCTCTCTTCCAACCTTATTACACACAGTAAGATATAATGTCTGGCCATGCAGTGGAACGCATTAACATATTAACTCCGCCCCTTTTACACAGTGTGGAACGCATGAACAACTCCACAGTTCACTGCAGCCGGTCATGTGACCGGAATTACCATAATCCACAGCCCTAGCTGAGACTTCCGCCCTTTGGAACGCATACATGCGTTCCAGATGACACATGACTTCCTGTCAGGTGATCGCTATCGCCGGACAGTGTGCTATTTAAACAGCAGCTCAAAGCCTACACACTCCTGCATCCAGCGCCCAAGCATACCTTTACCCAGCATACAGGTAGATAACCATTTGCAATGCTTTCTCCACAGGTTACCTTTGTGAAATTCGATTCACCGATTTCTTGGGTCCACTATGCTGCCACCATGTGATCTCTGTGATTTTTGTGCATCTATGTCTATGTGATTTATGTGCATCTATATTTGCTCCTACATAGCTTTATATCTGGGTGACGCTTCCCATGAAACCACATACTTATGCTATGCCACAGCCATGTGTCTATTATGTAAATCCATGGATCTGTAAATGCTTTGATGACGCTCCTCATGAAACTTTATAATCTCATTAATACAATGCCACAACTGTGTATGCCATAAGTTTGTGTTTCTGAGAATCCATGCATCTGTGAATATCCATGGGACCATACGACAGATCCCATGGGATATACTACAGGTTGCTTTACCTGACATTTGCGGGATATCAATATGCCCAATATCTCCCATAGGCTTTATTTATTTACTTATGTACTCCCTGGACACCTCCCCCCTCTATCTATTGCCCCCCCTATACTTCCTCCAGCGTAGATAATCATGTTTTACTAACCATTTGATTGTTATAAATATATGAATTTTTCACGATTACGCACACTCAGATGTTTTTACCAACCCCTGGACAGTATTCACTCTGCTGCGACAACACTATGAAATTTTGCTTGTAATTTAAATTTATTTATTTTTTGTTCTATGTTACTTTATTTATTTTGTGACTTCATGCTCTGCATTCCATGTATATGTAAAACACTTCAATATGTATATTCCAGATAACATGACCACTGATGAAGGTCCACCGTGACCGAAACGTCTGGTCAGAAATAATCTGTCATTCCTTATCTTTCACGGGCATATGGATGGTGCAGAAAACATGAATAATAATAAAAATAAAAAAATTATTTGAATTGCATAACCTACGGACTGAGTGCCTCAAATTCTTATTAATTGGATACGGCTTAAGTAGCCCTTGATCGGCACCGGTGATACCACCCCTAAAACGGAGTGCGGTTCCCCATTTTTCTATAGATGTCAGATATTTTTAGGCCCCGGCACCCAGACAGAGGAGAGAGGTCCCATAACAGAGATTCAGGCTTCATGTCAGCAGAGAATCAGTCTTCATGTCATAGCAGAGAATCAGGCTTCATGTCACCCACCACTGGAACAGGCCACTGTCAGATATTTTTAGGCCCCGGCACCCAGACAGGTTCATTCAACTTTGGGTTGCCCCGCAATATAATGGTAAAATGAAAATAAAAATAGGATTGAATGAGGAAGTGCCCTGGAGTACAATAATATATGGTTAAGGGGAGGTAGTTAATGTCTAATCTGCACAAGGGATGGACAGGTCCTGTGGGATCCATGCCTGGTTCATTTTTATGAACGTCAGCTTGTCCACATTGGCTGTAGACAGGCGGCTGCGTTTGTCTGTAATGACGCCCCCTGCCGTGCTGAATACATGTTCAGACAAAACGCTGGCCGCCGGGCAGGCCAGCACCTCCAAGGCATAAAAGGCTAGCTCTGGCCACGTGGACAATTTGGAGACCCAGAAGTTGAATAGGGCCGAACCATCAGTCAGTACGTGGAGGGGTGTGCACAGGTACTGTTCCACCATGTTATTGAAATGTTGCCTCCTGCTAACACGTTCCGTATCAGGTGGTGGTGCAGTTAGCTGTGGCGTGGTGACAAAACTTTCCCACATCTCTGTCATGCTAACCCTGCCCTCAGAGGAGCTGGCCGTGACACAGCTGCGTTGGCGACCTCTTGCTCCTCCTCTGCCTTCGCCTTGGACTTCCACTTGTTCCCCTGTGACATTTGGGAATGCTCTCAGTAGCGCGTCTACCAACGTGCGCTTGTACTTGCGCATCTTTCTATCACGCTCCAGTGCAGGAAGTAAGGTGGGCACATTGTCTTTGTACCGTGGATCCAGCAGGGTGGCAACCCAGTAGTCCGCACACGTTAAAATGTGGGCAACTCTGCTGTCGTTGCGCAGGCACTGCAGCATGTAGTCGCTCATGTGTGCCAGGCTGCCCAGAGGTAAGGACAAGCTGTCCTCTGTAGGAGGCGTATCGTCATCGTCCTGCGTTTCCCCCCAGCCACGCACCAGTGATGGGCCCGAGCTGCGTTGGGTGCCACCCCGCTGTGAACATGCTTCATCCTCATCCTCCTCCTCCTCATCCTCGTCCTCCTCGTTCTCCAGTAGTGGGCCCTGTCTGGCCACATTTGTACCTGGCCTCTGCTGTTGCAAAAAACCTCCCTCTGAGTCACTTTGAAGAGACTGGCCTGAAAGTGCTAAAAATGACCCCTCTTCCTCATCCTCCTCCTGGGCCACCTCCTCTTCCATCATCGCCCTAAGTGTTTTCTCAAGGAGACATAGAAGTGGTATTGTAACGCTGATAACGGCGTCATCGCCACTGGCCATGTTGGTGGAGTACTCGAAACAGCGCAACAGGGCACACAGGTCTCGCATGGAGTGGAGGCCCAGTCATTGGTGGTGAAGTGGTGCTGTTCCGCAGTGCGACTGACCCGTGCGTGCGGCAGCTGAAACTCCACTATGGCCTGCTGCTGCTCGCACAGTCTGTCCAGCATGTGCAAGGTGGAGTTCCACCTGGTGGGCACGTCGCATATGAGGCGGTGAGCGGGAAGGCCGTAGTTACGCTGTAGCGCAGACAGGCGAGCAGCGGCAGGATGTGAACGCCGGAAGCGCGAACAGACGGCCCGCACTTTATGCAGCAGCTCTGACATGTCGGGGTAGTTGCGAATGAACTTCTGCGCCACCAAATTCAGCACATGCGCCAGGCAAGGGGAATGCAACGAGATTTCGCCCATTATCGCACACCACCAGGCCGGGCTTGAGGCTCACCGGCAGCAACCACTCGTCGGTCTGTTGTTCTATACCTCGCCACAACTCCTGTGCGGTGTGGGGCCTGTCCCCCAAACATATGAGTTTCAGAATGGCCTGCTGACATTTACCCCGGGCTGTGCTGAAGTTGGTGGTGAAGGTGTGTGGCTGACTGGATGAGCAGGTGGAAGAAGAGGAGGAGGAAGCTGAGTAGGAGAAGGAGGAGACAGGAGGCAAAGAATGTTGCCCTGCGATCCTTGGCGGCGAAAGGACGTGCGCCAAACAGCTCTCCGTCTGGGGCCCAGCCGCCACTACATTTACCCAGTGTGCAGTTAGGGAGATATAGCGTCCCTGGCCGTGCTTACTGGTCCACGTATCTGTGGTTAGGTGGACCTTGCCACAGATGGCGTTGCGCAGTGCACACTTGATTTTATCGGATACTTGGTTGTGCAGGAAAGGCACGGCTCTCTTGGAGAAGTAGTGCCGGCTGGGAACAACATACTGTGGGACAGCAAGCGACATGAGCTGTTTGAAGCTGTCTGTGTCCACCAGCCTAAATGACAGCATTTCATAGGCCAGTAGTTTAGAAATGCTGGCATTCAGGGCCAGGGATCGAGGGTGGCTAGGTGGGAATTTACGCTTTCTCTCAAATGTTTGTGAGATGGAGAGCTGAACGCTGCCGTGTGACATGGTTGAGATGCTTGGTGACGCAGGTGGTGGTGTTGGTGGTACATCCCATGTTTGCTGGGCGGCAGGTGCCAACGTTCCTCCAGAGGCGGAGGAAGAGGCCGAGGCGGCAGCAGCAGAAGAGGTAGCAGGGGGAGCCTGAGTGAGTTCCTTGTTTTTAAGGTGTTTACTCCACTGCAGTTCATGCTTTGCGTGCAGGTGCCTGGTCATGCAGGTTGTGCTAAGGTTCAGAACGTTAATGCCTCGCTTCAGGCTCTGATGGCACAGCGTGCAAACCACTCGGGTCTTGTCGTCAGCACATTGTTTGAAGAAGTGCCATGCCAGGAAACTCCTTGAAGCTGCCTTTGGGGTGCTCGGTCCCAGATGGCGGTGGTCAGTAGCAGGCGGAGTCTCTTGGCGGCGGGTGTTCTGCTTTTGCCCACTGCTCCCTCTTTGTCTTTTGTTACGCTGTTGGCTCGGTCTCACCACTGCCTCTTCCTCCGAACTGTGAAAGTCAGTGGCACGACCTTCATTCCATGTGGGGTCTAGGACCTCATCGTCCCCTGCATCGTCTTCATCCCTGACCTCCTGTTCAGTCTGCACACTGCAGAAAGACGCAGCAGTTGGAACCTGTGTTTCGTCATCATCAGAGACGTGCTGAGGTGGTATTCCCATGTCCTCATCATCAGGAAACATAAGTGGTTGTGCGTTAGTGCATTCTATGTCTTCCACCGCTGGGAAGGTCTAGGTGGATGCCCTTGGGAAACCCTGCCAGCAGAGTCTTCAAACAGCATAAGAGACTGCTGCATAACTTGAGGCTCAGACAGTTTCCCTGATATGCATGGGGGTGATGTGACAGACTGATGGGCTTGGTTTTCATGCGTCATCTGTGCGTTTTCTGCAGAAGACTGGGTGGGAGATAATGTGAACGTGCTGGATCCACTGTCGGCCACCCAATTGACTAATACCTGTACCTGCTCAGGCCTTACCATCCTTAGAACGGCATTGGGCCCCACCAAATATGGCTGTAAATTCTGGCGGCTACTGGGACCTGAGGTAGTTGGTACACTAGGACGTGTGGCTGTGGCAGAACGGCCACGTCCTCTCCCAGCACCAGAGGGTCCACTAACACCACCACGACCATGTCCGCATCCGCGTCCCTTACTAGATGTTTTCCTCATTGTTACCGTTCACCACAATAAGAAAAGTATTATTCGGGCCAATGTATTGAATTCAAATTCAGGCCTTTTTTTACAGACACCTAATACTATCTGGCTATCTATTTAGGTACCGTATTACACTAATACAGGCACACCAGTAATGACAGATTTGGCTGAATATAAATTTGAGGCCTATTATTTAGGCGCTGGGTGACAGGTATACGTTTACACACAGAATTAGACTTGGATCTGCACAGTAGCGTGTGTGTGAAGTTATTGAGAATTACCCTATCAGCACCTTGAATCTAATATACCCTTTTAGGGATAGATTTAAAGTAGGCCTGATACAGCAGAAACCACTAATTTAGAGAATTGCAAAATTGGGAATTGTATTTCAACCCAGAACAAAAACTGTGCTTTGACGGACACTAAATAACTTGACCAGCTAAAGCAATAATGACAGATTTGGATGAATATAAATTTGAGGCCTATTTTTTAGGCGCTGGGTGACAGGTATACGTTTACACACAGAATTAGACTTGGAATTGAACAGTAGCGTGTGTGTGAAGTTATTGAGAATAACTTCGTGACAGGCTCAGCTTGACCCTGATGTAGGATATAGCCAAAAAATAACCACACTATTGATGGTTAAATGCACTTGATGACAGCTTGACCCTGATGTAGGATATAGCCAAAAAATAACCACACTATTGATGGTTAAATGCACTTGGTGACAGGCTCAGCTTGCCCCTGATGTAGTATATGGCCAAAAAATAACCACACTATTGATGGTTAAATGCACTTGATGACAGCTTGACCCTGATGTGGGATATAGCCAAAAAATAACCACACTATTGATGGTTAAATGCACTTGGTGACAGGCTCAGCTTGCCCCTGATGTAGTATATGGCCAAAAAATAACCACACTATTGATGGTTAAATGCACTTGATGACAGCTTGACCCTGATGTAGGATATAGCCAAAAAATAACCACACTATTGATGGTTAAATGCACTTGGTGACAGGCTCAGCTTGCCCCTGATGTTGTTTATGGCCAAAAAATAACCACACTATTGATGGTTAAATGCACTTGATGACAGCTTGACCCTGATGTAGGATATAGCCAAAAAATAACCACACTATTGATGGTTAAATGCCCTTAGTGACAGACTCAGCTTGCCCCTGATGTAGTATATGGCCAAAAAATAACCACACTATTGATGGTTAAATGCACTTGATGACAGCTTGACCCTGATGTAGGATATAGCCAAAAAATAACCACACTATTGATGGTTAAATGCACTTAGTGACAGGCTCAGCTTGCCCCTGATGTAGTATATGGCCAAAAAATAACCACACTATTGATGGTTAAATGCACTTGATGAAAGCTTGACCCTGATGTGGGATATAGCCAAAGAATAACCACACTATTGATGGTTAAATGCACTTGGTGACAGGCTCAGCTTGCCCCTGATGTAGTATATGGCCAAAAAATAACTACACTATTGATGGTTAAATGCACTTGATGACAGCTTGACCCTGATGTAGGATATAGCCAACAAATAACCACACTATTGATGGTTAAATGCACTTGGTGACAGGCTCAGCTTGCCCCTGATGTAGTATATGGCCAAAAAATAACCACACTATTGATGGTTAAATGCACTTGATGACAGCTTGACCCTGATGTAGGATATAGCCAAAAAATAACCACACTATTGATGGTTAAATGCACTTGGTGACAGACTCAGCTTGCCCCTGATGTAGTATATGGCCAAAAAATAACCACACTATTGATGGTTAAATGCACTTGATGACAGCTTGACCCTGATGTGGGATATAGCCAAAAAATAACCACACTATTGATGGTTAAATGCACTTGGTGACAGGCTCAGCTTGCCCCTGATGTAGTATATGGCCAAAAAATAACCACACTATTGATGGTTAAATGCACTTGATGACAGCTTGACCCTGATGTAGGATATAGCCAAAAAATAACCACACTATTGATGGTTAAATGCACTTGGTGACAGGCTCAGCTTGCCCCTGATGTAGTATATGGCCAAAAAATAACCACACTATTGATGGTTAAATGCACTTGATGACAGCTTGACCCTGATGTAGGATATAGCCAAAAAATAACCACACTATTGATGGTTAAATGCCCTTAGTGACAGACTCAGCTTGCCCCTGATGTAGTATATGGCCAAAAAATAACCACACTATTGATGGTTAAATGCACTTGATGACAGCTTGACCCTGATGTAGGATATAGCCAAAAAATAACCACACTATTGATGGTTAAATGCACTTAGTGACAGGCTCAGCTTGCCCCTGATGTAGTATATGGCCAAAAAATAACCACACTATTGATGGTTAAATGCACTTGATGAAAGCTTGACCCTGATGTGGGATATAGCCAAAGAATAACCACACTATTGATGGTTAAATGCACTTGGTGACAGGCTCAGCTTGCCCCTGATGTAGTATATGGCCAAAAAATAACTACACTATTGATGGTTAAATGCACTTGATGACAGCTTGACCCTGATGTAGGATATAGCCAACAAATAACCACACTATTGATGGTTAAATGCACTTGGTGACAGGCTCAGCTTGCCCCTGATGTAGTATATGGCCAAAAAATAACCACACTATTGATGGTTAAATGCACTTGATGACAGCTTGACCCTGATGTAGGATATAGCCAAAAAATAACCACACTATTGATGGTTAAATGCACTTGGTGACAGACTCAGCTTGCCCCTGATGTAGTATATGGCCAAAAAATAACCACACTATTGATGGTTAAATGCACTTGATGACAGCTTGACCCTGATGTAGGATATAGCCAAAAAATAACCACACTATTGATGGTTAAATGCACTTAGTGACAGGCTCAGCTTGCCCCTGATGTAGTATATGGCCAAAAAATAACCACACTATTGATGGTTAAATGCACTTGATGACAGCTTGACCCTGATGTAGGATATAGCCAAAAAATAACCACACTATTGATGGTTAAATGCACTTGGTGACAGGCTCAGCTTGCCCCTGATGTAGTATATGGCCAAAAAATAACCACACTATTGATGGTTAAATGCACTTGATGACAGCTTGACCCTGATGTAGGATATAGCCAAAAAATAACCACACTATTGATGGTTAAATGTACTTGGTGGCAGCTTGTGCTGGCGCACCACAAGACACAAAATGGCCGCCGATCAACCCAGAAAAAAGTGAATGAAAAACGCTCTGGGCAGCCTAAAAACAGTGAGCAATTGAATAGCAGCAGTTCAATGATCCACAGCTGTAGATCGATCACTGAATGAAGTCTTTTGGAGGAGTTAATCACTGCCTAATCTCGCCCTAACGTCGCAGCTGCAACCTCTCCTTACACTTGTATCAGCAGAGTGACGTGCAGCGCTACGTGACCCAAGCTTATATAGAGGCTGGGTCACATGCTGCACTGGCCAATCACAGCCATGCCAATAGTAGGCATGGCTGTGACGGCCTCTTGGGTCAAGTAGTATGACGCTTGTTGATTGGCTGCTTTGCAGCCTTTCAAAAAGCGCCAAGAAAGCGCCGAACACCGAACCCGAACTTTTACGAAAATGTTCGGGTTCGCTCATCCCTAGTTCCCAGGCTATTTCTCATCAGTACTCCGACGCGCTTCCCCTACTGCTAGGTTCATCAGGGGGTCAGAAGACAGTCATGGGTAAACCGTTACATAGAAAGATAATAGATATACTTATGATATGTATGGAGGACATAGGATCGGATACGCAGATGCTGATGTGTGTATGGGACCAAGCGGACCATTAGATATATCTCTACCTTCCATTCACAGGTGGGATGTATCAGAATAAGCCCTCATTGCAGGGTTATTAATATTTCAACCTAATAGGGGTCACTTACTTATAGTCCTGGACAGTCAGCTTGGTCACAAGCCCATTTAGATGAGGTCATATATTTTATCCAAAGGCTGTAAAAACATATAGTATAAAATTCTGTTTCATGCCAAAGTCCAGATAAGTCAATCAAAAGCAGACCACATGGTCCCCACTTACATTTCTCTGGCGTTCCGATGACTTCCTATGCCTCCGGATGGACATACATATCGAACTACCTACCTCTCTAAATATCCCCTCCTCAGCTGGTTTGAATCTGGCGCTTTCAGAACGCCAAATACGCCACTTCCGGTTCCCTTGATGCCTCCTGTAACGGACCGTTTCAGCAGACAAGGGGTTAAAATCCGTTTAGGCGATATGCCCCTTTCTGAGAGACAGGCCCAGCTACTGCAGAACACCCAAACTCCTGAGGTGGATACAAAGTAGCACTCCAAACTGGAACCTCACGAATAGCTGCTAGCAGACGAACAGGAATCAGCTTACACTCCTGGCAATCAGTCTCTAACAGCATACAGCGGATCCCCCAAATAACGAGACAAGGCTCCGTGTTGAGGGTCAAGCAGTGGTCTGAGGTCCTGGCACACCCAGCCTGTTTTTTATTACAGTTGTTTGCAAATACAGGTCCGCCCACAGGGAGGTATAAAACAACCAAGCCCATCTGGTGTACACGCCCCTAGGGGACCAGAATGAAGACTGTGACATAGGACAGATACAACATATTCCCACAATGCATCATGGTTTCCTCCTCTCTGTCCCGGAGACAACCTGAGGAGCAATCCAATTATCTCTCAGGACAAAGGGAGATCGCCAATACACATGTGTATACAACAGGACAGACATCACCATTTAAACGCACAATGGGACAATGGCACAATAGAAACACACCCAGCATATTCCTCCCAAGCTGACAAGTTACACTTATTATAAATTGTTACAACTTTGTGAGTTTACATTGGCCATACATATAACACATCAATTTAAACAGTATAACTTGGGGACAAACCTATCCAAAATTCACTTGAATAGGTTCAGGGGTTTAAAAGTTAGTATATGGCCCATAATCCTGGGGCAAGAGGCCAGCAGCCAGGTCTCTCCAAAACCCAGTGGCGAGGTTGGTTTCGCCACACCTCCGCTTACATGTGTGCCACACTTCCGCCCTATGGAACGCGGCCGAACGTCACATCCGGTTCCAGGATCTTGCTGGCTAATAATCCATTTTAGCCAGCAATAGGCCGCGCCTCCTCTGTCGAATGGACTGCAAACAGCAATAACATCCGGTCCTGTGGAACGCATGGCCATATCCCCTCAGGTATAACGTTCAAAGAGAACTCCATCTGTACTATCAGTTAACTAGACAGATGGAGGCTTTTCCGGTGATCAAGTTAATATAATATTTCTACTCTAGGGGTGCATCAGGGGGGTCTTCAAATGTGACATGGCAACATAAAATTATCCCAGTGAAATCTGTCCTCCAAAAACCATATGGCATTCCTTTACTTCTGCGCCCTACCGTGTGCCTGTACAGCAGTTTACGACCACATATGGGGTGTTTCTGTAAACTACAGAATCAGGGCAATAAATATTGAGTTTTGTTTGAGTGTAAACAACTTTATCTCACTGTGATTTCGTAGTAAAGAGATCACAGAGAGGCACGGAGCATTATCAATCATGTTAATGCTCCGTGCCTCTGCAGTCTGCATCGGGTCTTGGCTGTCATTCACGGAGCGGAAGTCACGCACGGCATCCGCTCGTGTGAAACAGCCCTTACTTTGTTACTGGAAAAAAATGGAAAATCTGCCATAAAAGTGAAATTTGAAAATGTCATCTACATTTTTCTTTAATTCTTGTAGAACACCTAAAGGGTTAACAAAGTTTGTAAAGTCAGTTTTGAATACCTTGAGAGGCGTAGTTTCTAAAATATGGTTGTTTTGGGGTGGTTTCTATTATGTAAGCCTCACAAAATGACGTCAGACGTGAACTGGTCCGTAACAAGTGGGTTTTGGACATTTTAAGAAAAAATTCAAAGATTTATAAACTTCTAAGCCTTCTAACGTCCCCAAAAAATAAAATGGCATTCACAAAATGATCCAAACATAAAGTAGACAAATGGGAAATGTAAAGTAATAACTATTATATGAGGTATTACTATCTGTTTTAAAAGCAGAGAAATTGAAATTTGGAAAGTTGCAAATTTTTCTATTTTTTTTGTAAATTTGGTATTTTGTGTAAAATAAAAATGAAATATGGGACTGCCAATGATGGTCTCTTATGGTAGCACTGTGGTTGCTCTGTTAGATGGGCATAGTGACTAGCTCTTATGGGGGCACTGTGGATGGCATTTGTAGGGACACCATGGTTGTCACCTTTGGCATCAGTGTGGATAGCTCCTATGTTAGCAATATTGCTGGTAGTGGTAGGGGCAGTGTGGATTTCACTTATGGAGACACAGTGGCAGGCAGTTTGGGAGCACAGTGGCTTTTAATTATGGAGGTACAGTGGCTGGCAGTTATTGGGGGACATTGGCTAGCAGATATAGGAGCACTGGGGCTATAACCCCTGGCATCACTGTGGATAACACCTGAGAGGGTCAGTTAGGGAGCTATGGCTGCCAGTTACGGAGATAGCAGATGAAACTTATGGGGGCATTGGTTGGCACTTATATGGCGTTGTCACTCACTATCTCTAATGGGAGACTGTGGATAGCACAAGGGGCCCACAATTGTAAGATCTGTAGGAATGGTGTGGCTGGCACTAACTATGGTTGGCAGTTATGAGGGCAATCTCAGAGACTTGACTAAATGTATGAGGTCTTAATCTGGCACTTATGGTAAAGGGGCACAATGAGGGCACTGGGACTGCGACTTGTGGTGTTATTGCTGAACTGTGATGATACTGACCCTGTACATCTTAGGCTTCATTTACCAAGGACTGTCTTTGTTGCCCCTAGCAACCAATCAGAGCTCGGCTTTCATTTCTTTAACTGCTATACAAAAATTAAAGCTACTTTCTGATTGGTTGCCATAGGCAATGAAGGAAGTTTTACTGTCAAGGGGGGTACGACTATGTTATTATTTATTGTATGTAATCCCCTAATATTACATCTTCAGTATAATACAAATTTATATATTTAGACCAGGCATTGTTCCAATGTAGGTACAAAATGGGACATGCACCTAAATTTGCAACTTTCCAACACCATAAAACTGGTGTAGACGATTGATTCATTTAGCCTACAGCATTCACCTGGACCCTCGGCGTCACCAGCGACTGTTCTCATTTCATAATGAATTTCATTTTAAGGGTTATTTCCATTTGGGACATTTATGACATATCCATAGGATGATGCCCCCAAAGTGTACAGACAGCAAGTCATGCATGTGCGGACACCCTTCATTCACTGCTATGCAACTTCCGAAAATAGCTGAGTGCTGGTTTGGCTATTTTCAGGAGTCCCATAGTGGTAAATGGAGGGGTGGCCACGCTTGTTCTGCTTGTTCTCCATTCGCAGCTATGAGACGTCCTAAAACACGTGAGCATACTTGCCATTTTTGGAACTCCCATAGCAATGAATGGAGAGGATGCCACGCATGTGCAATGTGCTCTCCGTTTACTTCGGACCCCTGTTCTGGACATATGAGCAGGTCCCAAAGGTGGGACTCGTACCTATCGGTCATTTATGGCACATCCTATCAATATATACCATATTTGTCCCAGATTGGAATACCCCTTTAACCTACTCCCTGAGAAAATCAAGCACACACCCCTGAAACTAAAGAACGCACAATAAAGACACAGAATAAAGAGACAGAACACATTAATTGGGGAATAAATTGCCAAATTGTTTATTTTAAATGTTAAAAATGGCACCTTCCCGACTCACGGAGAGTCACCCTCCAGCACACAGGAGAGGAAAACCCCCTGTGGAGGAAACCTCTAGGGAACCATGGCTGGAGGGCTGCACTTCCCTTGGGCTTAGAGGGTAATGCCACTATGTGGCTGCCACATAAATAGTAAAGGGGGGAGGTGCAGCAGCCGGGCTGATCTGGTTGGCTAGGCGGATGTCCCTTTCCTCCAATTGGGCGATGAGCTTCCTGCTAGAACCTCTAGATTTCGTCAAGGTGCGGTGCGCGGGGATAGTCAAGCTCAAGGTCCTCAGGTCATCAAGTACGGCACCAAATATGGCCGGTCGCCAGCCTTTTACAAGAGTTCTTCCCCTATGACACACATGCTTGCGATGTCACAGGTGTCTATGACTAATGTTAGTGGCAGTGTTCAGAAGAGTTAACCCTTTACTGACGGTCAATGTGCCTTACTGCAGAAGCCGTTAACCCCTTCCTGACCGCACTTTGTCAATATACTCCAGTTCGGATAACTGCCATATACAGTCAGGTCCATAAATATTGGGACATCTACACAATTCTAAATTTTTTTGGCTCTATACACCACCACAATGGATTTGAAAGGAAACAAACAAGATGTGCTTTAACTGCAGACTGTCAGCTTTAATTTGAGGGTATTTACATCCAAATCAGGTGAACGGTGTAGGAATTACAACAGTTTGCATATGTGCCTCCCACTTGTTAAGGAACCAAAAATAATGGGACAATTGGCTTCTCAGTTGTTCCATGGCCAGGTGTGTGTTATTCCCTCATTATCCCAATTGCAATGAGCAGATAAAAGGTCCAGAGTTCATTTCAAGTGTGCTATTTGCATTTGGAATCTGTTGCTGTCAACTCTCAAGATGAGATCCAAAGAGCTGTCACTATTAGTGAAGCAAGCCATCATTAGGCTGAAAAAAACAAAACAAACCCATCAGAGAGATAGCAAAAACATTAGGCGTGGCCAAAACAACTGTGGTGGATGACCGAAGAATTCTTTCCCTGGTGAAGAAAACACCCTTCACAACAGTTGGCCAGATCAAGAACACTCTCCAGGAGGTAGGTGTATGTGTGTCAAAGTCAACAATCAAGAGAAAACTTCACCAGAGTGAATACAGAGGGTTCACCACAAGATGTAAACCATTGGTGAGCCTCAAAAACAGGAAGGCCAGATTAGAGTTTGCCAAACGACATCTAAAAAAGCCTTCACAGTTCTGAAACAACATCCTATGGACTGATGAGACCAAGATCAACTTGTACCAGAGTGATGGAAAGAGAAGAGTATGGAGAAGGAAAGGAACTTCTCATGATCCTAAGCGTACCACCTCATCAGTGAAGCATGGTGGTGGTAGTGTCATGGCGTGGGCATGTAGGGCTGCCAATGGAACTGGTTCTCTTGTATTTATTGATGATGTGACTGCTGGCAAAAGCAGCAGGATGAATTCTGAAGTGTTTCGGGCAATAGTATCTGCTCATATTCAGCTAAATGCTTGAGAACTCATTGGACGGCGCTTCACAGTGCAGATGGACAATGACCCAAAGCATACTGCAAAAGCAACCAAAGAGTTTTTTAAGGGAAAAAAAGTGGAATGTTATGCAATGGCCAAGTCAATCACCTGACCTGAATCTGATTAAGCATGGATTTCACTTGCTGAAGACAAAACTGAAGAGAAAATGCCCCAAGAACAAACAGGAACTGAAGACAGTTGCAGTAGAGGCCTGGCAGAGCATCACCAGGGATGAAACCCAGTGTCTGGTGATGTCTATGCATTCCAGACTTCAGGCTGTAATTGACTGCAAAGGATTTGCAACCAAGTATTAAAAAGTGAAAGTTTGATTTATGATTATTATTCTGTCCCATTACTTTTGGTTCCTTAACAAGTGGGAGGCACATATGCAAACTGTTGTAATTCCTACACCGTTCACCTGATTTGGATGTAAATACCCTCAAATTAAAGCTGACAGTCTGCAGTTGGTGGTGTATAGAGCCAAAAATGTTACAATTGGGTCGATGTCCCAATATTTATGGACCTGGCTGTATTTATGGTCCCGACGATTGCAAGGTTTCCTCCTTTGGGGGAGCATGTTTGCTCTGGTCCAGATGCACCGAGTAGCCGGAACATTGGCTCTTACTTAACATCTTTTAGACTGCACCATGTAAATGAACAGACTAACAGCATGGTGTGGTCAGTTTTATGTGTGACCTTCAATCCTATCCTGGGACCGCACTTGAGTATGGCGCAGCCATGAAACAGACACTTGCATCTTGACTTTACCCAAGCAGGAGGCGCAGTGCTTATTAGTGGTTACAGTCACCATTAGGCTCAAAGCTTGGTGGTTACATTGTTATTATAGACTTGGCAGTTGCTATGGGCAACTGAACGGTCTATCAGCTAAACAGCTTGATGGTGTCAGTCTTTCACTGATATTTCTAAATAATGACCCTTTTTGTCCCAGAAACCTGTTCATAAGGGCTTGTTCACACGACCGTATGGCTTTTTTTTTGTGTTTTTCAGGCTTTTTTTAACGGATCTGTTTTTCAGGGTTTTTTTTCAGTAGTGTTTCCGGTTCCATTCCGTTTTTCCGTTCTGTTCTTCCGTATGGCATTTACAGTATACAGTAATTAGATAGAAAAAATTGGGCTGGGCATAAAATTTTCAATAGATTGTTCTGCAAAAACAGAACGGATACGGAAGACATATGGAGTACATTTCGTATGTGTACTGTCTTCTAGTGATGTCGCGAACATAAAATTTTCAGTTCGCGAACAGCGAACGAGAACTTCCGCAAATGTTCGCGAACTGGCGAACCGGGCGAACCGCCATAGACTTCAATAGACAGGCGAATTTTAAAACCCACAGGGACTCTTTCTGGCCACAATAGTGATGAGAAAGTTGTTTCAAGGGGTCTAACACCTGGACTGTGGCATGCCGGAGGGGGATCTATGGCAAAACTCCCATGGAAAATTACGTAGTGGACGCAGAGTCGGGTTTTAATCCATAAAGGGCATAAATCAACTAACATTCCTAAATTGTTTGGAATAACGTGCTTTAAAACATCCAGTGTGTGTATACGATCAGGTATGATGTTGTATCGATCAGGTAGTGTAAGGGTTACGCCCGCATCACAGACATTGACAGACCAAACTCCCCTTTTAATGCACCGCAAACAGTTCATTTGCACAACCGCAAACTCCCCATTTGCACAAGGTTGGATACCAAGCTAGCCACGTCCCGGTGATGTCATTGAAGGTTTCTTCCTCCACCCAGCCACGTACAACACCAAGGGTCCCCGAAAGGTCAATTGAATTGATTTTTCGAACGGGGAGATGGTTAAAAAAACGCTGGCTCCCTCCCCTTTGTTTTTATCCACGGTGACTGCGTCTGCGCCGTGCAATTTACTGTCACACCCGATATGAGTGGTATTTTCTGTAGTACTATTCTCATCAGTTTAATCCCTCTAACGTCCCCAATCTGGGTGCCATTTATTGAATAGATTTTTCGAACGGGGAGATGGTATCAGTGGTTGGCACTGGCAGTGGGCACACTACAGTCAGTAGAAGCGGGCCTGACACACACTGGCAGCAGGCAAGCAACTGAAATTACACTAAAGTGTAAAAATTAAATGCCTTATTTATCGGCAAGCTACTGTGCCACCCGGTATGAGTGGTTGGCACTGGCAGTGGGCACACTACAGTCAGTGGAAGAGGGCCTGACACACACTGGCAGCAGGCAAGCAACTGAATTTAGACTACTGTCTAAAAATTAAATGCCTTATTTATCGGCAAGCTACTGTGCCACCCGGTATCAGTGGTTGGCACTGGCAGTGGGCACACTACAGTCAGTGGAAGCGGGCCTGACACACACTGGCAGCAGGCAAGCAACTGAATTTAGACTACTGTCTAAAAATTAAATGCCTTATTTATCGGCAAGCTACTGTGCCACCCGGTATCAGTGGTTGGCACTGGCAGTGGGCACACTACAGTCAGTTGAAGTCGGCCTGACACACACTAGCAGCAGGCAAGCAGCTGAAATTACACTAAAGTGTAAAAATTAAATGCCTTTTTTATGCAAAGTCCTGTGCCAGCCGGTATGAGTGGTGGGCACTGGCAGTGGGCACACTACAGTCAGTGGAAGTCAGCCTGACACACACTGGCAGGCAACTAACCTTAGATTAAAGTGTAAAAATTAAGTGCCTATTTTTTAAGCAAAGTCCTGTGCCACTCGGTATGACAGGGGTGGGCACTGGCAGTGGGCACACTACAGTCAGTTGAAGTCGGCCTGACACACACTAGCAGCAGGCAAGCAGCTGAAATTACATTAAAGTGTAAAAATTAAATGCCTTTTTTAAGCAAAGTCCTGTGCCAGCCGGTATGAGTGGTGGGCACTGGCAGTGGGCACACTACAGTCAGTGGAAGTCAGCCTGACACACACTGGCAGGCAACTAACCTTAGATTAAAGTGTAAAAATTAAGTGCCTATTTTTTAAGCAAAGTCCTGTGCCACTCGGTATGACGGGGGTGGGCACTGGCAGTGGGCACACTACAGTCAGTGGAAGTCAGCCTGACACACACTGGCAGGCAACTAACCTTAGATTAAAGTGTAAAAATTAAGTGCCTATTTTTTAAGCAAAGTCCTGTGCCACTCGGTATGACAGGGGTGGGCACTGGCAGTGGGCACACTACAGTCAGTTGAAGTCGGCCTGACACACACTAGCAGCAGGCAAGCAGCTGAAATTACATTAAAGTCCTGTGCCAGCCGGTATGAGTGGTGGGCACTGGCAGTGGGCACACTACAGTCAGTGGAAGTCAGCCTGACACACACTGGCAGGCAACTAACCTTAGATTAAAGTGTAAAAATTAAGTGCCTATTTTTTAAGCAAAGTCCTGTGCCACTCGGGATGACAGGGGTGGGCACTGGCAGTGGGCACACTACAGTCAGTTGAAGTCGGCCTGACACACACTGGCAGGCAACTAACCTTAGATTAAAGTGTAAAAATGAAGTGCCTTTTTTTTAAGCAAAGTCCTGTGCCACACGGGATGACAGGGGTGGGCACTGGCAGTGGGCACACTACAGTCAGTTGAAGTCGGCCTGACACACACTAGCAGCAGGCAAGCAGCTGAAATTACACTAAAGTGTAAAAATTAAATGCCTTTTTTATGCAAAGTCCTGTGCCAGCCGGTATGAGTGGTGGGCACTGGCAGTGGGCACACTACAGTCAGTGGAAGTCAGCCTGACACACACTGGCAGGCAACTAACCTTAGATTAAAGTGTAAAAATTAAGTGCCTTTTTTTTAAGCAAAGTCCTGTGCCACACGGGATGACAGGGGTGGGCACTGGCAGTGGGCACACTACAGTCAGTTGAAGTCGGCCTGACACACACTAGCAGCAGGCAAGCAGCTGAAATTACACTAAAGTGTAAAAATTAAATGCCTTTTTTATGCAAAGTCCTGTGCCAGCCGGTATGAGTGGTGGGCACTGGCAGTGGGCACACTACAGTCAGTGGAAGTCAGCCTGACACACACTGGCAGGCAACTAACCTTAGATTAAAGTGTAAAAATTAAGTGCCTTTTTTTAAGCAAAGTCCTGTGCCACACGGAATGACAGGGGTGAGCACTGGCAGTGGGCACACTACAGTCTGTGGGCCTGCAGCTCCTCACACACAGGCAGGCCAGGCAACTGCAATATGTATATAAAGAAAAAAAAAAAAGCAGACTAATGTTGCAGCCCTAAAAAGGGCTTTTTGGGGTGCTGTCAGGACGCTGTCCTTACAGCAGAGATCAGATGAGTCTTTCAGGACTGGAGTGGACACTGAATTCACTAGCCTAGCTATCGATTTCCCAATTAAATCAGCAGCAGTTACAGTCTCCCTCCTCTCACTAAGACTGCAGCTTCAGAATGAATCTAAAATGGATGCTGTGCAGGAGGTGGGAGGGTCTGGGAGGGAGGGTATGCTGCTGATTGGCTGGAATGTGTCTGCTGACTGTGAGGTACAGGGTCAAAGTTTGCTCAATGATGATGTATAGGGGGCGGACCGAACATCGCATGTGTTCGCCCGGCAGAGGCGAACGCGAACAAGCTATGTTCGCCGGGAACTGTTCGCCGTCGGATAGTTCGGGCCATCTCTACTGTCTTCACTAACTATTGCATAGTCTGTTCATTTGTGTGCCTTCAGCACCATCTAGTGACCTTTATCTGTAAGTGCATCTTTTGCCTTGTTAAGTTATGCATATTCATAAGGTCACCTGACTTCCTGCTCTCAGTGCTTTCTGGGAAAGAGACAGGCTCCTTCTTCCTTTTCTCCTCACCTCATGGAAGGAGCAGCTACACATTGTGTGTCTCTTACTAAAGCATAGTCGGTAATGGATTAATTAATGTTTTTGTGTAAGTTTTGTGTACACTGTACTGTATATTCAGTTCTTGTATGTTCATTTTCTTATAGTTTACCTTATCTACTGCCGGTTAATAAAAACCACAGACTACAGAAACAAGTCTCATCTTATTAACTAGTAGAATGGTGATATCTGCCTGTTGAACTGCATACAGACCCCGGGGGTACATGTTGTGAGAACAGGACAGTAAACGACGACTTCTAGCTAGAGAGAAGCACCTGACTACACAGAAGTCTGTTACGGTCCACGCAATATCTGCAAACGGACACCACAGCGACTTCTATACAGTCCAGTGCTGCAAGGGGATAGCCGCTTCAAGCAATGTAGACACATTTGATTGCATACTGTGACCGCTCTCTAAGCACAGCGACCAGCATTCCACAGCACAGTAGTCTCCACGCAGTTAAGTGTCTTCACCAACACCATGTCGCGTAGCACAGTATCAAGCTACAAGACAAGATCAAGGAAGGATGGTTCCACTAAGTCGTCTTCCGTTAGCATTGCCCGCGCAAAGGCAGAAGCCGCGAAGGTCAAAGCAGCCTTTGCCGAACAAGAAATGAAGATGAAAGAAGAAAAGGCACAGCTAGAGGCTGAGAAAGCAAAGCAACAGGCTTCAATAGACATGCAAAAGGTCCTCTTAGATGCAAAGCTAGAGAAACTCGCAGTAGAGAAAGAAACGGCAGCCGCCATAGCTGAAGCAGAGTTCTTGGAAGCAATGGAATACCCGAAAACCGGAAGTCACCGCAGTGTGCTTAGCCCAGAACTCGGCCAGCAAGATCCTGTACAACGCACTTCAGAGTATGTCCGTCAACACTCTAGACCAAACAGCAATGCTGATCCATTCCAAGGAACCGAAGACGTCACCTATGCCACAGAAGAATCATACCGTCCAAAAGAAAGAGTCACGCTCGGAACCCAGTCCTACCAACAAGAGAGCCCAGAGCCACGTGACAAAACTCCAGCTAACGTCCCTGCTCACCGAGGAAGCCAGCTTCCAGTCCAGCCTGCAGAGCCACCTTATCCCACAAGACGGTATGATATGGGCTGGCCTAAGTCAGAGACTCCATACAGGTATGATCGCCCACCACATTCTCACTGTGACTTTCCACCTCCAACCAACCTTAGTAGTAACCAGAGCACAATAGACTTTGCCAGGTTCTTTACTAAACGTGAGCTAGTTACAAAGGGACTGGGGAAGTTCAGTGATCGCCCTGAAAACTATAGAGCATGGCGGGCCTCCTTTTATAACATTACAAAAGACTTGGGTCTGTCACACAGTGAGAAGATAGACTTCCTTGTAGATCGGCTTGGAAAAGACTCTGTAGAACATGCCAAGAGAATCAGGGATATTAATATAAACTACCCAGAGATTGGCCTAAAAATGATCTGGGATAGACTTGATGAATGTTATGGTTCTGCAGAGGTCATAGAGGACGCGTTGTTTAAAAGAATTGACGAATTCCCTAAAATATCTAGCAAAGGGTTCCAGAAACTTAGGGATTTAAGTGACCTACTGATGGAATTACAGGTTGCCAAAGCTGAAGGGGATTTACCGGGGCTTGCTTTCCTCGACACTGCCAGAGGTGTCAAACCGATTGTATTAAAGCTTCCCCACAACCTGCAGGAGAAATGGGTCTCCCACGGGTCAAGGTACAAACATATCCACAATGTGCCATTCCCTCCCTTCAGTGTGTTTGTTGACTTTGTAAGGCTAGAGGCCAATATTCGTAATGACCCTAGCTTTGATCTATCACAGCCTTGTGCCACTCCCTATGACCATAGACCACACAAAGGATCAGTGGCAGTGCACAAAACTAACATTTCACCTGCAGATTCTTACAGGCATTACAGCTCCGCCAGCCGCGAAACAGTCAAAGATCCTGGTAAGCAATGCCCTCTACACAAGAAGCCACACCCTCTTCTGAAGTGCAGAGCCTTTACAGAAATGTCCATAGGAGATCGCAAAGCCTTCCTCAAGGAGAACCGCATTTGCTACAAGTGCTGCTCATCGACATCACATATTGCCAAAGACTGTCAGGTTAGTGTAAAATGCACAGAATGCAACAACTCAGATCACAACACGGCCCTACATCCTGGGCCTTTCCCATGGACCTCATCAGAGAGTAACAGTGCCAGAGAGCATGGCGGGGAGGAAAGTAACTCTGAAGCTAACCCACCAGCAGTTACTTCACAATGCACTGAAGTCTGTAAAGGACTCATAGGCGGCAGGTCCTGCTCAAAAATCAGCCTTACAAAAGTATACCCAAAGGGCTGCAGAGACAAAGCCATCAATGTTTACGCTATCCTAGATGACCAAAGTAATGCGTCCCTAGCCAAATCTACTTTCTTTGACATTTTCAATATCAAAGGGCCTAACACTCCTTATTCTCTAAAGACTTGTGCGGGTACTGTAGAAACAGCGGGGAGGAGAGCTAGTGGCTACCTAATTGAATCCATAGATGGTAAAACGTGTCTTTCCTTACCAACTATTACTGAATGTAACCAAATCCCTGATAATAGACACGAGATCACTACACCAGAGGTAGCCATACATCACCCCCATTTACAGCGTATAGCCCATCTCTTACCAAAACTCGATCCTAACGCTCAGATAATCCTACTCCTAGGGAGAGATATCTTACAAGTTCATAAAACTAGAGAACAGATTAATGGCCCACATCATGCTCCTTTTGCCCAAAGGCATGTCCTAGGATGGGTCATAGTAGGAGATGTCTGCTTAGGAAGCATACACAAACCAACCTCCATTAATAGCATGCTCACAAGCACATTAGATAATGGACGTCCCTCTATTTTCCAACCATGTAAAAACAACTTCCTCATAAAGGAACTGCCACATAGTACTCAACTACCTTGTTCTTTCATAGACTCTGTAGACCACGACATACAGTTGTGTTCAAAATTATTCAACCCCCACTGAAATTGAGTGTTTTGGCCAGTTTGACATTGATTTTGATAATTTCAGTCATCTTGTTTACAATTAAATCAAAGAAGCACTTGTAAGTCAGACAAATATAACATAACATTTATAATGAAATAACCACAAATGTCTTTTCTGTGTTCACATCATTATCAGTTTTATTCAACCCCCAAGTGACATTCAATCTTAGTACTTAGTACAACATCCTTTTCCAGTTATAACAGCTTTTAAACGTGAAGCATAGCTTGACACAAGTGTCTTGCAGCGATCTACGGGTATCTTCGCCCATTCTTCATGGGCAAAAGCCTCCAGTTCAGTCACATTCTTAGGCTTGCGCGCTGCAACTGCTTTCTTTAAGTCCCACCAGAGGTTCTCAATCGGATTTAAGTCTGGTGACTGCGATGGCCACTTCAAAATGTTCCAGCCTTTAATCTGCAACCATGCTCTAGTGGACTTGGAGGTATGCTTGGGATCATTGTCCTGTTGAAAGGTCCAACGTCTCCCAAGCCTCAGGTTTGTGACGGACTGCATCACATTTTCATCCAATATCTCCTGGTAGTGAAGAGAATTCATGGTACCTTGCCCACGCTGAAGCTTCCCTGTACCTGTAGAAGCAAAACAGCCCCAAAGCATGATTGACCCCCCGCCATGCTTCACAGTAGGCAAGGTGTTCTTTTCTTCATAGGCCTTGTTCTTCCTCCTCCAAACATAGCGTTGATCCATGAGCCCAAACAGTTCTAATTTTGTTTCATCAGTCCCAAAACTTTTGTGGTTTGTCCACATGACTTTTGGCATACTGCAGTCGACTCTTCTTATTCTTTGGAGACAGCAAGGTGGTGCGCCTGGGAGTTCTGGCATGGAGGCCTTCATTACGCAGTGTGCGCATTATTGTCTGAGCTGAAACTTCAGTACCCACATCTGACAAATCTTTTTTCAGTTCCTCAGCAGTCACACGGGGACTTTTCTCCACTTTGCGCTTCAGGTAGCGCACAGCAGTCGAAGTCAGCATCTTCTTTCTGCCACGACCAGGTAGCGTTTCAACAGTGCCCTTTGCCTTGAATTTGCGAATGATGCTTCCTATGGTGTCTCTTGGTATGTTTAACATCTTTGCAATCTTCTTATAGACATTGCCCTTCCTGTGAAGAGAAATCACCTCTTCTCTTGTCTTCCTGGACCATTCTCTTGACTTCACCATGTTTGTAAACACACCAGTAAATGTCTAGAAGGAGCTGAGTATCACAGTCCTTTTAAATATGCCTAATTGGTGCTTATTATGCTTGATTGCTGCTCCTTGACATCCACAGGTGTTTTCAATACCTGATCGAAAACACTTGAATGAACCTCTGTTCTTAAGAGTGGTAGTCTTTAAGGGGTTGAATAATTGTGTCAATGAAGAAATCACAAAAAAAAAACATTTAATACTGTATTACAAAAACAATTGATGTCATTTTAGTTGCATTTGGTTCTTTAAAAAGTCCTTGTAAGATTTCATTCTGAACACAATTACAAATGTACACTAAATTTCCTAAAACCCTTTACAGCATTGGGGGTTGAATAATTTTGAACACAACTGTAGCTTGTGACAGTGACGAAGACCACTTAGGTTGCTCAGTGTTCCAAAGGACCAAGGAGGACAATCAGGTAGCAATGTCCCACGAAGACAGATTGTTTTTAGAAACCATGCAAAAGGAAATCAGTAAGGATGAAACAAATAGTTGGGTTGCACCCCTTCCCTTCAGGCCTCAAAGGCAACGTTTACCTAACAACAGAGAGCAAGTCTACAGACGTTTTGTCTCTCTAAGACGTAGCTTCCACAAGAAGCCAGAAATGAAAGATCACTTCTTTACTTTCATGAGGAAAATATTTGAGAATGGTCATGCTGAGGTAGCTCCCACCCTTAAAAACTCAGAAGAATGTTGTTATTTACCCATATTCAGAGTTTACCACCCAAAGAAACCAGGTCAAATTAGAGTAGTGTTTGACTCTAGTGCTAAATATGAAGGCGTCTCCTTAAACGACGTCCTGCTCTCAGGTCCAGATCTTAACAACAAGCTCCTAGGAGTAC
The DNA here is from genome assembly GCF_905171765.1 of Bufo bufo. NCBI lineage: Eukaryota > Metazoa > Chordata > Amphibia > Anura > Bufonidae > Bufo > Bufo bufo. The sequence goes on along the minus strand of NC_053390.1, from coordinate 529,938,506 downwards.
TGCTTCGTTTTCGTAAAGACTCTGTTGCCTTCATGGCGGACATTCAGCAGATGTTTCATTGCTTTCTTGTTAAAGAGGAACACAGAAACTTCTTAAGATTTCATTGGTTTATTGACAATGACCCCACAAAAGATATTGCGGAGTACCGCATGCGGGTACATATCTTTAGTAACAGCCCCTCTCCTGCAGTTGCAACTTATGGTCTCAGACACTCTGCTCAGGAAGACGAACTAGAATATGGGTCAGACGTCAGACAATTCGTAGAAAGAGACTTTTATGTAGATGACTGTCTAAAATCACTACCCACTGTTGAGGGTGCAGTAAGTCTCCTTAAGAGAGCTCAAGAAATGCTCGCATGCTCAAACCTGAGACCCCACAAAATAGCCTCCAATAGTAAGCAGCATTTCCCTCTCAAGACCACTCAAACGACCTACAGAGCTTAGACTTAGGGACTGACTCCCTTCCTATACAACGTAGCCTTGGTCTCCTCTGGGATCTAAAATTAGATACGTTTGCCTTCCAAGTCAGCCAGGAAGAGAAGCCCTTTACCTGTAGAGGTGTCCTGTCTGCCATAAACAGTCTTTATGATCCCTTGGGATTCACGACCCCCGTTACAATCCAGGGCAAATCACTACTTAGAGACTTAACTCGGGAGACATTGGATTGGGATCACCCACTTTCCCCTGAAAAAAGAAACCTATAGATAGAGTGGAGAAACTCCCTAAAGACTTTATCTAACCTGCATGTTCCACGTTCTTACGCTCCTGTGCCATCCACAGAAGTAAAAACACAAAGACTTTATGTATTCTCTGACGCGTCCGTCAAAGCAATTGCCGCTGTAGCTTATCTTAAAACTATAGACAACAAAGGTCAGTGCCACACAGGGTTTGTCATGGGCAAAGCAAAACTCGCACCACTTCTCGAACATACAATACCCAGGTTAGAACTCTGTGCCGCTGTACTAGCCGTTGAACTAGCTGAATTAATTACAACTGAGATAAACCTAGAGATTCAAGACACCGAGTTTTATACTAACAGTAAAGTGGTCCTGGGCTACATTTACAACCAAACTAGGGGTTTCTACGTTTACGTTAACAACCGAGTGTTAAGAATCAGGAGGTCCACTTTCCCAAAGCAATGGCACTTTGTACCTACTGACCATAACCCAGCAGACTTAGCAACCAGGTCAGTTGCTGCCAGTCACCTTAAGTACACAGTTTGGTTCACGGGTCCTGCTTTTCTATACAACTCAGAACATTCTTCTGCCTGTGACTCATATGAGCTGTTAGATGCAGATTCTGACAAAGAAATCCGCCCCCAGGTATCTGTGCTACTTACTGTAAATTCGAACAATCAGCTCGGTAACACACATAGCCCGTTCCTTCAAGCATGCCCCATTTGTTATGGAATGTAACTGCAAAGGTTGGCACCATTGTAAGAATGGATACTCAGTAAGTGAGCTAGAACAATCGAAAAATCGAATTATTTGTTCCATGCAACAAGAGACATTCGCCAAGGAACTCTACTGCATCAACAACAAAAAACCTGTGTCAAAAGACAGTGTGTTAGTGAAGCTCGTTCCAGTCCTTGATGAGAATGGTCTGCTAAGAGTGGGAGGGCGGCTTAACGAGGCCAAATTAGGGTTTAATGAGATACATCCTATCATAATACCTGGTCATCATCATTTAGCTTCCTTGCTTGTAGAGCACTACCACAGTAAGATAAAACACCAGGGCCGACTATTCACCGAAGGAGCATTAAGAGCTGCTGGGCTGTGGGTCGTTGGTGCAAAAAGGTGTATTAACAAATGTATATTCAAATGTATCACTTGCCGCAAGCTACGCGGGGGTTTACAAACGCAAAAAAATGGCCAATCTCCCATCCGACAGGGTTAGCATGGACCCTCCATTTACTAATGTTGGCCTTGACGTGTTTGGTCCCTGGTCCGTTATCACACGCCAAACAAGAAGTAGCCACGCTAACTCCAAGCGATGGGCAGTCATTTTCAGTTGTATGTCGATTCGAGCCGTCCACATTGAAGTTATTGAGTCTATGGACACTTCTAGCTTCATAAATGCCCTCAGGCGCTTTATAGCAATCAGAGGTCCTGTAAAGCAAATGACAGAGGCACAAACTTTGTTGGAGCTGCTAATGAGCTAAAGATTCTCTCCAACTTGGATAATAACAGTGTAAAAAGATTCCTTAGTGAGCAAGGATGCACTTGGATTTTCAATTTCCCTCATTCTTCTCACATGGGAGGAGCCTGGGAAAGAATGATTGGCATAGCCCGCAGAATCTTGAACTCTATCTTCCTACAAGTGGGCAATGCTAGACTCTCTCATGAATGCCTTACAACTAGGGATGAGCGAACCCGAACTGTATAGTTCGGGTTCGTACCGAATTTTGGGGTGTCCGTGACACGGACCCGAACCCGAACATTTTCGTAAAAGTCCGTGTTCGGGTTCGGTGTTCGGCGCTTTCTTGGCGCTTTTTGAAAGGCTGCAAAGCAGCCAATCAACAAGCGTCATACTACTTGCCCCAAGAGGCCATCACAGCCATGCCTACTATTGGCATGGCTGTGATTGGCCAGTGCAGCATGTGACCCAGCCTCTATTTAAGCTGGAGTCACGTAGCGCCGCACGTCACTCTGCTATGATCAGTGTAGGGAGAGGTTGCAGCTGCGACGTTAGGGTGAGATTAGGCAGATTAACTCCTCCAAAAGACTTCATTCTGTGATCGATCTGCAGCTGTGGATCATTGAAGTGCTATTATTGACTTGCTCACTTTTTTGAGGCTGCCCAGAGCGTTTTTAGATCACTTTTTTTCTGGGGTGATCGGCGGCCATTTTGTGACTTGTGGTGCGCCAGCACAAGCTATCACCAAGTGTATTTAACCATCGATAGTGTGGTTATTTTGTGCTATATCCTACATCAGCTGCAGGCTGAGCCTGTGTCACCGAAGTGCATTTAACCATCAACAGTCTGGTTATTTTTTGGCCATATACTACATCAGCTGCAGGCTGAGCCTGTGTCACCCAAGTGCATTTAACCATCAACAGTCTGATTATTTTTTGGCCATATACTACATCTGGTGCAGGCTGAGCCTGTGTCACCCAAGTGCATTTAACCATCAACAGTCTGATTATTTTTTGGCCATATACTACATCTGGTGCAGGCTGAGCCTGTGTCACCCAAGTGCATTTAACCATCAACAGTCTGATTATTTTTTGGCCATATACTACATCTGGTGCAGGCTGAGCCTGTGTCACCCAAGTGCATTTAACCATCAACAGTGTGGTTATTTTTTGGCCATATATTACATCAGGGGCAAGTTGAGCCTGTCACCCAGCGCCTAAAAAATAGACCTGACATTTCTATTCAACCAAATCTGTACTGTTTTAGCTGGTCAAGTTATTTGTAGTGACCGTAAAAGCACACTTTTTTTTCTGGGATGAAAAACTATTCCCAAATTTGCCATTCTCAAAATAACTAGTTTCTGGTATTTGAGGCCTACTTGAAATCTATCCCAAAAAGGATATCTTACATTGAAGGTGCTGATAGTGTCATTCAGAAATACCTAAGACACACGCTAGTGTGCAGATAGAAGTCTGATTCTGTGATTAAACCTATACCTGTCACACAGCGCAAAAAAAAACAGGTCTCACATCTCTATTCAACCAAATCTGCACTGTTTTAGCTGGTCAAGTTATTTGTAGTGACCGTAAAAGCACACTTTTTGTTCTGGGTTGAAAAACCATTCCCAAATTTGCCATTCTCAAAATAACTAGTTTCTGGTATTTGAGGCCTACTTGAAATCTATCCCAAAAAGAATATCTTACATTGAAGGTACTGATAGTGTCATTCAGAAAAACCTAAGACACACGCTAGCGTGCTGATAGAAGTCTGATTCTGTGATTAAACCTATACCTGTCACACAGCGCAAAAAAAAACAGGCCTCACATCTCTATTTAACCAAATCTGTACTGTTTTAGCTGGTCAAGTTATTTGTAGTGACCGTAAAAGCACACTTTTTGCTCTGGGTTGAAAAACCATTCCCAAATTTGCCATTCTCAAAATAACTAGTTTCTGGTATTTGAGGCCTACTTGAAATCTATCCCAAAAAGAATATCTTACATTGAAGGTACTGATAGTGTCATTCAGAAAAACCTAAGACACACGCTAGCGTGCTGATAGAAGTCTGATTCTGTGATTAAACCTATACCTGTCACACAGCGCAAAAAAAAACAGGCCTCACATCTCTATTTAACCAAATCTGTACTGTTTTAGCTGGTCAAGTTATTTGTAGTGACCGTAAAAGCACACTTTTTGTTCTGGGTTGAAAAACCATTCCCAAATTTGCCATTCTCAAAATAACTAGTTTCTGGTATTTGAGGCCTACTTGAAATCTATCCCAAAAAGAATATCTTACATTGAAGGTACTGATAGTGTCATTCAGAAAAACCTAAGACACACGCTAGCGTGCTGATAGAAGTCTGATTCTGTGATTAAACCTATACCTGTCACACAGCGCAAAAAAAAACCAGGCCTCACATCTCTATTTAACCAAATCTGTACTGTTTTAGCTGGTCAAGTTATTTGTAGTGACCGTAAAAGCACACTTTTTGTTCTGGGTTGAAAAACTATTCCCAAATTTGCCATTCTCAAAATTGTGGTGAACGGGAACAATGAGGAAAACATCTAATAAGGGACGCGGACGCGGACGTGGACATGGTCGTGGTGGTGTTAGTGGACCCTCTGGTGCTGGGAGAGGACGTGGCCGTTCTGCCACAGCCACACGTCCTAGTGAACCAACTACCTCAGGTCCCAGTAGCCAGCAGAATTTACAGCGATATTTGGTGGGGCCCAATGCCGTTCTAAGGATGGTAAGGCCTGAGCAGGTACAGGCATTAGTCAATTGGGTGGCCGACAGTGGATCCAGCACGTTCACATTATCTCCCACCCAGTCTTCTGCAGAAAGCGCACAGATGGCGCATGAAAACCAAGCCCATCGGTCTGTCACATCACCCCCATGCATATCAGGGAAACTGTCTGAGCCTCAAGTTATGCAGCAGTCTCTTATGCTGTTTGAAGACTCTGCTGCCAGGGTTTCCCAAGGGCATCCACCTAGCCCTTCCCCAGGGGTGGAAGAGATAGAATGCACTAACGCACAACCACTTATTTTTCCTGATGATGAGGACATGGGAATACCACCTCAGCACGTCTCTGATGATGACGAAACACAGGTGCCAACTGCTGCGTCTTTCTGCAGTGTGCAGACTGAACAGGAGGTCAGGGATCAAGACTGGGTGGAAGACAATGCAGGGGACGATGAGGTCCTAGACCCCACATGGAATGAAGGTCGTGCCACTGACTTTCACAGTTCGGAGGAAGAGGCAGTGGTGAGACCGAGCCAACAGCATAGCAAAAGAGGGAGCAGTGGGCAAAATCAGAACACCCGCCGCCAAGAGACTCCCCCTGCTACTGACCGCCGCCATCTGGGACCGAGCACCCCAAAGGCAGCTTCAAGGAGTTCCCTGGCATGGCACTTCTTCAAACAATGTGCTGACGACAAGACCCGAGTGGTTTGCACGCTGTGCCATCAGAGCCTGAAGCGAGGCATTAACGTTCTGAACCTTAGCACAACCTGCATGACCAGGCACCTGCATGCAAAGCATGAACTGCAGTGGAGTAAACACCTTAAAAACAAGGAAGTCACTCAGGCTCCCCCTGCTGCCTCTTCTGCTGCTGCCGCCTCGGCCTCTTCTGCTGCTGCCGCCGCCACCTCGGCCTCTTCCTCTGCCTCTGGAGGAACGTTGGCACCTGCCGCCCAGCAAACATGGGATGTACCACCAACACCACCACCTGCGTCACCAAGCATCTCAACCATGTCACACGGCAGCGTTCAGCTCTCCATCTCACAAACATTTGAGAGAAAGTGTAAATTCCCACCTAGCCACCCTCGATCCCTGGCCCTGAATGCCAGCATTTCTAAACTACTGGCCTATGAAATGCTGTCATTTAGGCTGGTGGACACACACAGCTTCAAACAGCTCATGTCGCTTGCTGTCCCACAGTATGTTGTTCCCAGCCGCCACTACTTCTCCAAGAGAGCCGTGCCTTCCCTGCACAAACAAGTGTCCGATAAAATCAAGTGTGCACTGCGCAACGCCATCTGTGGCAAGGTCCACCTAACCACAGATACGTGGACCAGTAAGCACGGCCAGGGACGCTATATCTCCCTAACTGCACACTGGGTAAATGTAGTGGCGGCTGGGCCCCAGACGGAGAGCTGTTTGGCGCACGTCCTTCCGCCGCCAAGGATCGCAGGGCAACATTCTTTGCCTCCTGTCTCCTCCTCCTCCTACTCAGCTTCCTCCTCCTCTTCTTCCACCTGCTCATCCAGTCAGCCACACACCTTCACCACCAACTTCAGCACAGCCCGGGGTAAACGTCAGCAGGCCGTTCTGAAACTCATATGTTTGGGGGACAGGCCCCACACCGCACAGGAGTTGTGGGGGGGTATAGAACAACAGACCGACGAGTGGTTGCTGCCGGTGAGCCTCAAGCCCGACCTGGTGGTGTGCGATAATGGGCGAAATCTCGTTGCAGCTCTGGGACTAGCCGGTTTGACGCACATCCCTTGCCTGGCGCATGTGCTGAATTTGGTGGTGCAGAAGTTCATTTGCAACTACCCCGACATGTCAGAGCTGCTGCATAAAGTGCGGGCCGTCTGTTCGCGCTTCCGGCGTTCACACCCTGCCGCTGCTCGCCTGTCTGCGCTACAGCGTAACTTCGGCCTTCCCGCTCACCGCCTCATATGCGATGTACCCACCAGGTGGAACTCCACCTTGCATATGCTGGACAGACTGTGCGAGCAGCAGCAGGCCATAGTGGAGTTTCAGCTGCAGCACGCACGGGTCAGTCGCACTGCGGATCAGACACACTTCACCACCAATGACTGGGCCTCCATGCGAGACCTGTGTGCCCTGTTGCGCTGTTTCGAGTACTCCACCAACATGGCCAGTGGCGATGACGCCGTTATCAGCGTTACAATACCACTTTTATGTCTCCTTGAGAAAACACTTAGGGCGATGATGGAAGAGGAGGTGGCCCAGGAGGAAGAGGAGGAAGAGGGGTCATTTTTAGCACTTTCAGGCCAGTCTCTTCGAAGTGACTCAGAGGGAGGTTTTTTTCAACACCAGAGGCCAGGTACAAGTGTGGCCAGACAGGGCCCACTACTGGAGGACGAGGAGGACGAGGATGAGGAGGAGGTGGAGGAGGATGAGGATGAAGCATGTTCACAGCGGGGTGGCACCCAAAGCAGCTCGGGCCCATCACTGGTGCGTGGCTGGGGGGAAACACAGGACGATGACGATACGCCTCCCACAGAGGACAGCTTGTCCTTACCTCTGGGCAGCCTGGCACACATGAGCGACTACATGCTGCAGTGCCTGCGCAACGACAGCAGAGTTGCCCACATTTTAACGTGTGCGGACTACTGGGTTGCCACCCTGCTGGATCCCCGGTACAAAGACAATGTGCCCACCTTACTTCCTACACTGGAGCGTGATAGGAAGATGCGCGAGTACAAGCGCACGTTGGTAGACGCGCTACTGAGAGCATTCCCAAATGTCACAGGGGAACCAGTGGAAGCCCAAGGCGAAGGCAGAGGAGGAACAAGAGGTCGCCAACGCAGCTGTGTCACGGCCAGCTCCTCTGAGGGCAGGGTTAGCATGGCAGAGTTGTGGAAAAGTTTTGTCACCACGCCACAGCTAACTGCACCACCACCTGATACGGAACGTGTTAGCAGGAGGCAACATTTCACTAACATGGTGGAACAGTACCTGTGCACACCCCTCCACGTACTGACTGATAGTTCGGCCCCATTCAACTTCTGGGTCTCCAAATTGTCCACGTGGCCAGAGCTAGCCTTTTATGCCTTGGAGGTGCTGGCCTGCCCGGCGGTCAGCGTTTTGTCTGAACGTGTATTCAGCACGGCAGGGGGCGTCATTACAGACAAACGCAGCCGCCTGTCTACAGCCAATGTGGACAGGCTGACGTTCATAAAAATGAACCAGGCATGGATCCCACAGGACCTGTCCATCCCTTGTGCAGATTAGATATTAACTACCTCCCCTTAACAATATATTATTCTACTCCAGGGCACTTCCTCATTCAATACTATTTTTATTTTCATTTTACCATTATATTGCGGGGCAACCCAAAGTTGAATGAACCTCTCCTCTGTCTGGGTGCCGGGGCCTAAATGTGTGACAGTGGCCTGTTCCAGTGGTGGGTGACGTGAAGCCTGATTCTCTGCTATGACATGAAGACAGATTCTGCGCTGACATAAGGCCAGATTCTCTGTTACGGGACCGCTCTCCTCTGTCTGGGTGCCGGGGCCTAAATGTGTGACAGTGGCCTGTTCCAGTGGTGGGTGACGTGAAGCCTGATTCTCTGCTATGAAATGAAGACAGATTCTGCGCTGACATAAGGCCAGATTCTCTGTTACGGGACCTCTCTCCTCTGCCTGGGTGCCTGGGCCTAAATGTGTGACAGTGGCCTGTTCCAGTGGTGGGTGACGTGAAGCCTGATTCTCTGCTATGACATGAATACAGATTCTGCGCTGACATAAGGCCAGATTCTCTGTTACGGGACCTGTCTCCTCTGCCTGGGTGCCTGGGCCTAAATGTGTGACAGTGGCCTGTTCCAGTGGTGGGTGACGTGAAGCCTGATTCTCTGCTATGACATGAAGACAGATTCTGCGCTGACATAAGGCCAGATTCTCTGTTACGGGACCGCTCTCCTCTGTCTGGGTGCCGGGGCCTAATGTGTGACAGTGGCCTGTTCCAGTGGTGGGTGACGTGAAGCCTGATTCTCTGCTATGACATGAAGACAGATTCTGCGCTGACATAAGGCCAGATTCTCTGTTACGGGACCGCTCTCCTCTGTCTGGGTGCCGGGGCCTAAATGTGTGACAGTGGCCTGTTCCAGTGGTGGGTGACGTGAAGCCTGATTCTCTGCTATGACATGAAGACAGATTCTGCGCTGACATAAGGCCAGATTCTCTGTTACGGAACCGCTCTCCTCTGTCTGGGTGCCGGGGCCTAAATGTGTGACAGTGGCCTGTTCCAGTGGTGGGTGACGTGAAGCCTGATTCTCTGCTATGACATGAAGACTGATTCTGCGCTGACATGAAGCCAGATTCTCTGCTATGGCATGAAGAGACTGATTCTCTGCTGACATGAAGCCAGATTCTTTGCTATGGCATAAAGAGACTAATTCTCTGCTGACGTGAAGCCAGATTCTCTGCTATGGGACCTCTGTCCAATTGATATTGGTTCATTTTTATTTTTTTAATTTTAATTTTAATTCATTTCCCTATCCACATTTGTTTGCAGGGGATTTACCTACATGTTGCTGGCTTTTGCAGCCCTCTAGCTCTTTCCTGGGCTGTTTTACAGCCTTTTTAGTGCCCAAAAGTTCGGGTCCCCATTGACTTCAATGGGGTTCGGGTTCGGGACGAAGTTCGGGTCGGGTTCGGACAACTCTACTTACAACCTTTATGGCCGAAGTCTCTGCCATTATCAATGCCAGACCCCTGGCTCCGATATCAAATGATCCAGGAGATCCAATACTGCTTACACCTGTCTCTCTACTTACCCAAAAAACTGGAATAGTGAGTGCTCCTTCTGGAGAGTTTGGCACCAAAGATCTTTACAAACGCCAATGGAGACAAGTGCAAGGCCTTGCCGATACTTTCTGGAATAGGTGGAAGAAGCAATATCTTCCCACCTCACAGACAAGAACCAAATGGCACACAGTTAAGCCCAACCTAAAACCTGATGACATTGTTCTTGTTAAAGACTCTCTCAGGCTCAAAGAAATCATTGGCCTTTGGGCCTCATTACTAAAGTGTTTCCAAGTGAAGACGGACATGTCCGTAAAGTTGAGGTCAAGATTTTCAAACAAAATGAGACCAAACTGTTTATCAGACCTACTTCCGAACTAATCCTACTGTTATCTGTTGAGGACTCTAATAGTGACATCGGTTGATGTCAAGCGGGGAGTGTACTGTCTTCACTAACTATTGCATAGTCTGTTCATTTGTGTGCCATAAGCACCATCTAGTGACCTTTATCTGTAAGTGCATCTTTTGCCTTGTTAAATTATGCATATTCATTAGGTCACCTGACTTCCTGCTCACAGTGCTTTCTGGGAAAGAGACAGGCTCCTGCTTCCTTTTCTCCTCACCTCATGGAAGGAGCAGCTACACATTGTGTGTCTCTTACTAAAGCATCGTCGGTAAGGGATTAATTAATGTTTTTGTGTAAGTTTTGTGTACACTGTACTGTATATTCAGTTCTTGTATGTTCATTTTCTCATAGTTTACCTTATCTACTGCCGGTTAATAAAAACCACAGACTACAGAAACAAGTCTCATCTTATTAACTAGTAGAATGGTGATATCTGCCTGTTGAACTGCATACAGACCCCGGGGGTACATGTTGTGAGAACAGGACAGTATGTGTTCCATTTTTTTTGCGGACCAATTGACTTGAATGGAGCCACGGAACGTGATTTTTGGGCAATAATAGGACATGTTCTATCTTTGAACGGAACGGAAAAACGGAAATACGGAAACGGAATGCATACGGAGTACATTCCATTTTTGGGGCGGAACCATTGAAATGAATGGTTCCGTATATGGAACTAAAAAAAGGCCCATAAACGGACCGCAAAAAAACTTTCGTGTAAACGAGCCCTAAATCATAAATCAAATAGCCTGCTATAAAGTTCTGTTTTTGGCCTTTTTGTTCATCTTTAAAACTTAACCTTTATTTTAATTTTAGTTAAAATATACCAAAAGGAAAACTAATCCCTGTAATTATTTACAAAAAAGCCTTATGTGAACTAAAAGCCATCAAAAAGCATTAGTATTATCTCTTTTGTTGTTATATATATATTATTATAGTCTCTTTGTGTTTTATATGTGTTACATATAGTGCAGTTTGAACTTGGTTTTATATCAGAGCAATAGGATGTGTTATTTTTCACACTATCCTAGTTCTTTTTCATTTATCACTTTATTCGCAAATTTCTTACTATCTGGTTTCAGGGAGAGGATATTGACCAAGATTATCCTTGTTTGCAACAGCTATATCAGTTTTAGAATGTTACTTTCAGTGAGCCGAATTCGTATTTCATATTTGAAGTCGCTACATAAGCTCTCCTATGTTACCAGAACTTGAACCTGCAACAATAAGGGATCAAAAAAAGTATGCCCCCCAAAATAGTACCAATCTAACCGTCACCTCATCCCACAAAAAAATGATCCTCTACTAAGACAATCGCCAAAAAAAAAATATATATATATGACTCTTAGACTATGGAGACACTAAAACATGATTTTTTTTTGTTTCAAAAATGCTTTTACTGTGTTAAAGATAAAAATAAATACGTTTGTGAACATCCTGAACAAATGTTCTATGGACCTGATGGTCCTGACTATCGAATACCTGACACAGGTATTAGCGGAAAGCAGAGAAAAGATTGCCTCCATCGAATCACAACTGAAGGATACCCTGTCTATTGATGAATTAATAGCCATCAAATCTAAAGTTGATAAGGTCTGTGGTGATCTCAGGAAGGACATTGAAACGACCAAGCGCAACAAATTCATCAGGGATTTTGAAGATTACCAGTCTAAAAGGGTCTATAGATGGCAGGATTTATCTGGAACGGCTACTCCACTCTCAAGAAATACAGCACGCCGGTGGGACTCCCAGTCTTCTGGATCTGGAAGCGATTATACTCCTGGTGCCCGCCCTCCTTTTTTAGGGAGAAAGAAAACACAAGCAAAAAGAACACCAGAAGGGCAGGACGCCATCATAGGAGGAATCGACGCGCCGAGGACCACGCGCTCACAGGTACAGACACATCCTTAGTTCTGAACATATCATCAAAAATACTGAGTCCACTTCAATTGCAAGTGCTGCAGAAGGGTTTATCCTTCAGCCCCACTGGACACTTAGACACATTTGAACTTGAAATGGACTGCCAAAGGTTTTTTCGTAACCTACAGCTCAAAGCACACTTCGCAACTGAAGAAAGATCACCATGTACCAATGAGACAATGGACGTTTCAAAATTATCCCTACAACAGTTTGGTTTAAGGACTAAAAGCAAATTCCAGCCCCCAAAAACGTACCATCCCATTGAAACGTTTATATCTTTGGTACAACGTGATATCTCTCAAAATATGCATGGTTTCCGGACAGGGGACTATCATATGTCACAGAATCTATCACGTCTGGAAAGGGATGTTCTTGCACAATTATTAGAGGATAAGTCTCTAATTGTGAAACCAGCAGACAAAGGGGGAGCCCTGGTTGTATTGGATAGGGATTATTATGTGGGGGAGATTTTGCAACAATTATCTAATATTGATACATATCAGCCATTGACAACTGACCCCGTATACACCATCAAAGCAAAATTACAGGGAATCATCAATGAATATGTGAAAAACAACACTATTGATATCAAAATGGGGGAGTATATCATACACCAGTACACCCCACAACACCTGTATTTTATACATTGCCAAAGGTACACAAATCTCTTACAAGTCCCCCAGGATGCCCGATTGTTGCACTCACAGATTCCATCCTGTCAGCCCCAGCCATTATCCTTGAAAAGGCCCTTACTCCACTTACAAAAAAGGCACCGTCATATCTCCTTGACACTAATGATTTTTTGAAACAAATACGTGACCTAAAGCTAAGGGAGAGTGACATATTGGCTACATTTGATGTGTGTAGCCTATATACATCTATTGAACACCAGAAAGGCATCCGAGCAGTAGAATGGCTATTGGCATCATCCACGTACAATGATAATGAAAGGAATTTTTTCCTGAGTCTGCTCACTACCATACTATATGAGAATGACTTCCTATTTCAGGACACCTTTTTCCACCAGCGGCGGGGGACCGCGATGGGTTCGAATGCCGCACCGCCTTACGCTAACTGTTATATGTCATGGTTCGAGAAAGAATACATCTATGAAAATAATTTATACAAGGATCATTGCATTTTCTGGCGACGGTTTATCGATGACATATTTTGCTTGTGGCGGGGCGACATTCGAACCCTCGAACAATTCACGCAGCACATGAACTCGATCTGGAAAGAACTGCAATTCACTGTACACTCAGATGTGTCTAGAATTAATTGACATGGGTCATAAAGGATGAGAAGGGTCAGATACACACAGACCTATATACTAAGAATACTGACTGTAACAGTTTGTTACACTTTACGAGCAACCATCCACCTCCAGTCAAAAAATCACTACCCTATTCACAACTTCAGAGGGTGAACAGGATAGTATCTGACACCGACATAAGAACAATACGAGAGGAAGAAATGTTAGGCAAGTTCCGTAGCAGAGGCTATCCAAATGACCTATTGAATTCACAACGGGCAAAACAACCTAGTGGAACCATCACCACTAGTGATAAACAACCACGAGTTCCCTTTGTGGTGAAATACCACCCTTGGGTAAATAAATGTAGGACCATCATCAATAAGCATTGGAACATCATCAGCAGAGCTTACCCTAATGTTGCAGAATTCCAGTCCCCTCCTATGTTCTGCTATAAAAGGTCCAAAAATATTCGTGACATCTTGGTTAGAGCTGATGTAGGCAGTGACAGACTAAATCTTCGTCAGGCCACCCTCTCCACACCTAAAAATGGGACATATCCATGCCTTCAATGCATACATTGCTCTAGTGCCATCAAAGGAGAACATTTCACTCACCCGTACACAGGGGGAAAATTAAAAATAAATGGCTTCATTACTTGCAACAGTGACTTCGTGGTTTATCTCTTGAAGTGTCCCTGTGGACTTGTGTATGTCGGTGAGACCTCCATGAGGATGAAAGATCGCTTCTGTAAGCACAAATCTACAATTAGAAAGAAAAATCTATTACTTCCCATTCCATATCATTTTGAGAAACACCGACATGCCATTTCCCAGCTGCGCTTCCAGATAATAGAGCACGTATCACTACCCAGGAGAGGAGGAGACAGGTTTAAAATGCTCAAAAAACGAGAAGCCTACTGGATTCATCACTTGCAAACCCTAGAACCTAAGGGGTTAAATCGTGATTATGATCTGAATAGTTTCCTTTAGGTATAGTCTGTAGTTACCCTTTCAACATGTTCCCTTTTTCTTTCTTCCACAGAGAACTCGATGCATTCCAAAACCTGTGTCATTTAGTGCCTGTATAATATAGCACTGTAAAGTATGGTGCCCTGTGAACTTATGACATTTTCCTGCAAGTTTGTTACAGCGTGTAGCATTCAGCATTGAGTATTATATACAATTATAACAATATTCAGCAGAATATAGCACTGTAAAGCATGGTGCCCTGTGAACTAATGACATTCTCTTGCAAATTTGTTATTCCTGCATTGTTGTGCCCTTTGTTTAAGACGTTGTTATGGTAACCAACGTCACTTCCGGCTCCATCGCGGGCTATTTAAATTTGTCTGTTACTTGTAACTATCATGTTTGACAAAGGCTCATAGTAGCCGAAAGGCGTCACTTACCACATGTATGTGACCATTAAAATCACTTGAAAATTACAACCAGAGCGAGTGCCGGTCCTTTCTATACAAGTATCTGCTCTGTATTTTTGTCACCTTACATCACAAAAAGTGTAATACCAAGTGATCAAAAAGTCATATGCACCCTAAAATAGTAGCAATTAAAAATATAGAATACTTGATCCAGCTCACCTCCCTGGTTGAATGTGTAGTCCCGGCTCCAGAGGCCCTAGGGGAGTGTTCCCATGGCAGGCTGCAGGTAAATGAAAGAAAAGGTCCCGGAGACAAATGGAGTTCCTCTGTCAGCTCTTCTTTATTGATCACATGAAGTTTACAGACATAACCACCTCCTACATGGCATGACGTTGACGTGTTTCGGGTAGGTACCCTTAGTCGTAACACTTTGCCAAGTGTGGCCCCTCAATTTAAAGGAGTTGGAGTACGCCCCCCCCCCCCAGCAACGAGGAAGGAGTCTCCAACTCCATAGGCTGCCACACTCTATGACACACCTTTTCGTTTGCTGCATCAATCACTTGTATAATTGGTAACACATTGTGTGGACACTTCTCTAAGCATATTAACCCTGGAAGTACTCCAACTCCTTTAAATTGAGGGGCCACACTTGGCAAAGTGTTACGACTAATACAAATACAAATTTATATATTTAGTCCAGGCATTGTTCCAATGTAGGTACAAAATGGGACATGCACCTAAATTTTCAACTTTCCAACACCATAAAACTGGTGTAGACGATTGATTCATTTAGCCTACAGCATTCACCTGGACCCTCGGCGTCACCAGCGACTGTTCTCATTTCATAATGAATTTCATTTTAAGGGTTATTTCCATTTGGGACATTTATGACATATCCATAGGATGATTCCCCCAAAGTGTACAGACAGCAAGTGATGCATGTGCGGACACCCTTCATTCACTGCTATGCAACTTCCAAAAATAGCTGTGTGCTGGTTTGGCTATTTTCAGGAGTCCCATAGTGGTAAATGGAGGGGTGGCCACGCTTGTGCTGCTTGTTCTCCATTCGCAGCTATGAGACGTCCTAAAACACGTTAGCATACTTGCCATTTTTGGAACTCCCATAGCAATGAATGGAGAGGATGCCACGGATGTGCAATGTGCTCTCCGTTTACTTCGGACCCTGTTCTGGACATATGAGCAGATCCCAAAGGTGGGACTCGTACCTATCGGTCATTTATGGCACATCCTATCAATATATACCATATTTGTCCCAGATTGGAATACCCCTTTAACCTACTCCCTGAGGAAATCAAGCACACACCCCTGAAACTAAAGAACACACAATAAAGACACAGAATAAAGACACAGAACACATTAATTGGGGAATAAATGGCCAAATTGTTTATTTAAAATGTTAAAAATGGCACACCCCCGACTCACGGAGAGTCACCCTCCAGCACTCAGGAGAGGAAAACCCCCTGTGGAGGAAACTTCTAGGGAACCATGGCTGGAGGGCTGCCCTTCCCTTGGGCTTAGAGGGTAATGCCACTATGTGGCTGCCACATAAATAGTAAAGGGGGGGAGGTGCAGCAGCCGGGCTGATCTGGTTGAGTAGGCGGATGTCCCTTTCCTCCCATTGGGCGATGGGCTTCCTGCTAGAACCTCCAAATTTCGTCCAGGTGCGGTGGGCGGGGATAGTCAAGCTCAAGGTCCTCATGTCATCAAGTACGGCACCAAATATGGCCGCTCGCCAGCCTTTTACAAGAGTTCTTCCCTTATGACACACATGCTTGTGATGTCACAGGTGTCTATGACTAATGTTGGTGGCAGTGTTCTGAAGAGTTAACCCTTTACTGACGGTCAATGTGCCTTACTGCAGAGGCCGTTAACCCCTTCCTGACCGCACTTTGTCAATATATTCCAGTTCGGATAACTGCCATATACAGTCAGGTCCATAAATATTGGGACATCGACACAATTCTAACATTTTGAAACAAACAAGATGTGCTTTAACTGCAGACTGTCAGCTTTAATTTCAGGGTATTTACATCCAAATCAGGTGAACGGTGTAGGAATTACAACAGTTTGCATATGTGCCTCCCACTTGTTAACCTCTTCACGACCGCAATCTGTATATATAGGTGATAGCTGCACATGCCCCGTGCAGCTACCACGTGTATAGACGTCATGCCAGCTCTTTAATCCAAGCGCTGCAAAGCGCTTGGATTAAAGCTTCTGCCCCTGCCCTGCTGCTGTCACGGACAGCATACAGTCTAGTAATGCCAGCAAGGGGCCAATCAGAGAGGCCCCTTGCCGGCAATCGATCCGATTGGTTAGTCTGTGCAGACTAACCAATCGGATCGCGGCAGTATGAAAATGCCGGTTTCAGGCTCTGATCTGCGCTCTGCAGATCAGAGCCTGAAAGCCGATAGTGTTCCTCATGCCCCCCGATCTGTGCCCCTCCAAGCCCTTAGTGCCCCTCTGTGCCCCGACGATCTGTGCCCCTCTCCTGCGCTGATGGCATGCGGTCCGCCCCCTGCATTAATTTTCTAGCCGCCCCTCCTGCCCCAGCCTTCCTCGATATTGTGGGCAGCCTCCCGAACCCCCCCCTTTCCAGCGCTGCCCCCCCCCCCATCCCCCTGCTGTGTGCGATGGTGGCGGCTCCATTACTGAGCCGCCGCCATCAGCAGAGAGTGTCAGCTCTATGCTGACACTCTTCTGTAACCCCTATAGATGCCGCGGTTGCGGCATCCATGGGGTTAACAGAGGGAGAGAGCTCCCTCTCTCCACCATCGGGGCTGCAGCGCTGTGATTGCAGCACCCGATGGTTGCCATGGCAACCGGACGCTTTGCAAAAGCGTCCGGTTGCCATGGCAAAGGCGGTCCAGTGCTGCCACCTACAGGCAATCTGGAAGTACTATACTTTGGAATGCAAGAGCATTGCAAAGTATAGTACAACTATCAGCCCCACTGGATCTTCAAGATCCAAGAGGGAACTGATAAAAAAAAAGTGAAAATAATAAAAGTAAAAATAAATAAATAAAAATGTAAAATTAGAAAAAGAAAATTGCCTTTTCCTATAAAAAAATGAAAAAATAAAATACACATATTAGGTGTCACCGCGTCCGTAACGACCATCTCTATAAATATATCACATGATAGACCCCGTCCGATAAACACCATAAAAATAAAATTAAAAAAACAGTGCCCAAAAAGCTATTTTTGTCACCTTACATCACAAAAAGTGCAACAGCAAGCGATCAAATAGGCTTATGACCCCCAAAATAGTACCAATCAAACCGTCACTTCGTCCCGCAAAAAATGATACCCTATTTAAGACAATCGCCCAAAAAATAAAAAAGCTATGGCTCTCAGACTATAAAGACACTAAAACATCATTTTTTGGGTTTCAAAAATGCTATTATTGTGTAAAACTTAAATAAATAAGAAAAAGTATACATATTAGGTATTGCCACGTCCGTAACGATCTTCTCTATAAAACTATCACATGACCTAACTCCTCAGATGAACGCTGTAAAAATAAATAAATGAAAATTGTTCCAAAACAGCCAATTTTTGGGTCACCTTGCCCCATAAAGTGTAATAATGAATGATCAAAAAATCCTATGTACCCAAAAATGGTACCAATAAAAACCTCAACACTTTCTGCAAAAAACGAGCCCCTGCACAAGACAATCGGCACAAAAATAAAAAACATATGGCGTTCAGAAAACCAATCCAGCACAATCTACCTTCCAAAAACCGTATGGCATTCCTTTCCTTCTGCGCCCTGCCGTGTGCCCGTACAGCAGTTTACGACCACATGTGGGGTGTTTCTGTAAACCGCGGAATCAGGGTAATAAATATTGAGTTTTGTTTGGCTGTTAACTCTCAATGTGTTAAAGAAACAAAAATTATAAAATGGAAAATCTGCCAAAAAAGTGAAATTTAGAAATTTCATCTCCATTTTCCTTTAATTCTTGTGGAACGCCTAAAGGGTTAACAAAGTTTTTAAAATCCGTTTTGAGTAACTTGAGGGGTGTAGTTTCTACAATGGGGTCATTTATGGGGGTTTCCACTATGTAAGCCCCACAAAGGGACTTCAGACCTGAACTGGTCCTTAAAAAGTGGGTTTTGGAAATTTTCTTAAAAATTGTAAGAATGGCTTCTAAACTTCTAACGTCCTAAAAAAATTAAATGACATTTCCAAAATGATGCAAACATAAAGTAGACATATGGGGAATGCTAAGTAATAAATATTTTATTAGGTATGACTTTCTGTTTTAGAAGCAGAGAAATTGAAATTTGGAAAATTATGAATTTTTCCAAATTTTTGGTAAATTTGGGATTTTTTCATAAATAAAGGTGAAATATATTGACTCAAATATATGACTATCATGAAGTACAATGTGTCACGAGAAAACAATCTCAGAATGGCGTGGATAAGTAAAAGTGTTCCAAAGCTATTACCACATAAAGTGACGCATGTCAGATTTGTAAATTTTGACCTGGACACTGGGGCATCAATGACCCTTGGTCATGAAAGGGTTAAGGGACTAAAATTAATGGGACAATTGGCTTCTCAGTTGTTCCATGGCCAGGTGTGTGTTATTCCCTCATTATCCCAATTGCAATGAGCAGATAAAAGGTCCAGAGTTCATTTCAAGTGTGCTATTTGCATTTGGAATCTTTTGCTGTCAACTCTCAAGATGAGATCCAAAGAGCTGTCACTATTAGTGAAGCAAGCCATCATTAGGCTGAAAAAAAAAAAAAAAAAACATCAGAGAGATAGCAAAAACATTAGGCGTGGCCAAAACAACTGTTTGGAACATTCTTAAAAAGAAGGAACGCACCGGTAAGCTCAGCAGCACCAAAAGACCCGGTAGACCACGGAAAACAACTGTGGTGGATGACCGAAGAATTCTTTCCCTGGTGAAGAAAACACCCTTCTCAACAGTTGGCCAGTTCAAGAACACTCTCCAGGGGGTAGGTGTATGTGTGTCAAAGTCAACAATCAAGAGAAAACTTCACCAGAGTGAATACAGAGGGTTCACCACAAGATGTAAACCATTGGTGAGCCTCAAAAACAGGAAGGCCAGATTAGAGTTTGCCAAACGACATCTAAAAAAGCCTTCACAGTTCTGAAACAACATCCTATGGACTGATGAGACCAAGATCAACTTGTACCAGAGTGATGGAAAGAGAAGAGTATGGAGAAGGAAAGGAACTTCTCATGATCCTAAGCGTACCACCTCATCAGTGAAGCATGGTGGTGGTAGTGTCATGGCGTGGGCACGTAGGGCTGCCAATGGAACTGGTTCTCTTGTATTTATTGATGATGTGACTGCTGACAAAAGCAGAAGGATGAATTTTGAAGTGTTTTGGGCAATATTATCTGCTCATATTTGTCAGTATGGGATCTGCATCTCCACTGCAGGGTGGCAGATCGCTGTCTACACATTGCAGCACTATGGGTCCCAGTACTGGCTTACCTTGTAGGAGACGCAGGTGCCCGCCAGCATACCGCCGCATCCGTCCTCTTTGGCAGGTGTCATCTGATGCGCTATAGCATGCGTGCGCGCACCTCTCCCTTTCTTATAGGAGTAGGCAGCTGGTTCCTGATTCCCATCCCCACCCGGAGGTTGGACTATTTGTATTTAAGGCAGCTTCACTCATCATGAAGTGCCCAAGCGTGGTTGTTGTACCTCTTGACTCCCGCTGAAGCATTCCTCTGTGTCTGTTTATTGGATTTCCTGGATTCTGACCTCTGCTTCGTTTGACTACGCATCTGCCTGCTGTCTGTTTATTGGATCACCTGGATTATAGACCTCTGCACTGCCTGACTACGCATCTGCCCATCTCCTCCTGTAAGTCTGCCTGGATCCAGATCCTGCACTGCCTATAAGACTGCTTATATCTGCACTGCCTGACAACGAGACTGCTTATATCTGCATGCTATATTGCTCTGAACTTTGTGTTGCCTGTATCTGTCAAGTGACTTTTAAATACTGTCTGCCAGTAAAGACCATCTGTTCCTTTATTCTGCCTTTGTTGGACTCTGTTCACACTACTGCAGGTAGCTGCATTCAAGGTAACCAGTGCAGACAGCAGGGTCCTGTCTCTGAGAGTCAGCAATATTGGACTAATTCCCTGTCCTCTATCAGCTGACACAGAGGATCCACATCCTCTGTTCGTAACAGTACGCTTGGGCCATGGATTCCGCTGGCTCTAAACCAGGAATGTCTGAAGTACTACATGAACTTGAACAACAGCGTACCACCCAGAAACAAGTGATAAATTACTTGCAGCATGTAGCTGCTCGCCTGTACTCCCTTTCTACAGCACAGTCTGCACAGGATCCTACTGCTTCTGCTGTCCCTGTTGCGGCTGCAGCACAGCCAAGCGTTTCCGGACCACGATTATCTGCTCCGCCCCGTTACAGCGGCAACCCGAAAGTCTGTCGTGGGTTTCTTAACCAGTGTAAAATTCACTTTGAACTGCTTCCTCATCACTTTCAATCAGACCGCGCTAAAGTGGCGTTCATTATCTCTCATCTCGAGGGTGAGGCTCTGGCCTGGGCAAATCCAATATGGGAGAGATCTGGTCCTATCACCAATAATGTGGCACTATTTATGGACTCTTTTAAGAGGGTGTTTGAGGAGCCAGGTCGAGCTTCTTCTGCGGCCTCTTCTCTGCTGCACGTCCGTCAAGGAAGCTGGTCGGTGGGCCAATATGCGATTCAGTTCCGCACCTTAGCATCTGAAGTTTCGTGGAATGAGGAGGCTTTGGTGGCGGCCTTTTGGGAAGGTTTGTCTGGACGTATTAAGGATGAACTTGCAGGTCGTGATGTGCCTACCTCCCTTGAGGCTCTGATCTCTCTGGCTATTAAAATCGACATACGGTTTTCGGAGCGAGCTCGGGAGGCCAGTCGAGAAAACAGACTTCCACAACAACTGTTTAAGTCTAATATGTCTCAACCTCCATTACGCACCTCCTTTTCGGATCCTGAACCTATGCAGGTGAATTCCACTCGGCTCTCGGATGAGGAACGTCGTCTTCGCATGTCTTCTGGACTCTGCCTCTACTGTGGTGGTCCGGGTCACCGTGTCCGCAACTGTCCCCAGAAGTCGGGAAACTCCAATGCTTAGGGTCTTTGGGAGAGACGGCCCTAGGCGAAAACTGTTCCACTCTCCAAATTCCTGTGACTCTGGTTCTTGGGGCATCAAGGTCTCCATATCTGCTTCCTTAGATTCCGGGTCTGCGGGGAACTTCATACACCAAGCTATGGTGAGTCAATACCACATTCCTGTACGCCTGCTTAAAAATCCCCTGCTGGTGACTGCCGTCAGTGGACAAGTACTGACGGATCCAGTCCGGTTCATCACTGAGCCGTTGGAACTGCAGGTAGGGTGGTTACATGTTGAAAATATTTCTCTATATGTGCTCCCTGAACTGTCCCATTCTCTTTTGCTGGGGTTGCCCTGGCTTAGGATGCACAATCCAGTAATCGAGTGGAGCTCTGGAGAGGTTCTTCAATGGGGTCAGCTGTGCCAAGGCAAGTGCTTATGTTCTATTCAACGAAGGGTCTCTATATCCCTCCCTAAAAACCTGGAGGCCTTGCCGGTGGTCTATCATTCCTTTGCGGATGTGTTCGATAAAAAAGAGGCTGAGACACTACCTCCCCATCGCCCCTATGACTGCCCAATTGATTTACTACCTGGGACTTCTCCTCCTCGGGGTAGTGTTTATCCTCTGTCTCCTGCTGAATCGCAGGCAACAGCAGATTACATTAAGGAGAACCTTGAGAGGGGTTTCATCAGGAAGTCTTCCTCACCTGCAGGGGCAGGATTCTTTTTTGTGAAAAAGAAAGATGGGTCTCTTCGCCCCTGTATAGACTACCGTGGTCTGAATAAGATCACCATCAAGAATAAATACCCTTTACCGTTAATTTCTGAATTATTTGATAGACTCCGTGGGGCTCGGCTCTTCTCTAAGCCGGACTTGCGGGGGGCATATAATTTAATACGGATTCGTGAGGGTGACGAATGGAAGACAGCTTTTAATACCAGGGATGGCCACTATGAATACCTCGTGATGCCCTTCGGGCTCAGTAATGCCCCTGCTGTCTTCCAGGAGTTTGTCAATGACATTTTTCGAGATCTCCTCTATTCTTGTGTTGTTGTCTATTTGGATGATATTCTTATTTTTTCCAGAGACATCAGAACTCATCGCAGGCATGTGCAGATGGTCTTACAATGCTTACGAGAGAATCGTCTGTACGCTAAATTGGAAAAGTGTGTCTTTGAAAAGTCGTCCCTGCCCTTCCTGGGGTACATCATCTCGGATCATGGTCTCAAAATGGATCCTGGAAAGGTGGCAGCAGTGCTCGACTGGCCCCGTCCCTCTGGCCTGAAGGCAATACAAAGGTTCTTGGGTTTTGCCAATTATTATCGTCCATTCATCCGTAATTTTGCTACCCTGACAGCTCCTATTTCTGGTCTGACCAAGAAGGGTGCCAATCCCAAACAATGGTCCCCTGAAGCAGAGACGGCATTTTCCTCCCTCAAGCAAGCCTTTTCTTCAGCTCCAGTCCTTAGACGCCCAGAACCCAACAAACAGTTCTTCTTGGAGGTGGACGTATCCTCCGTGGGAGCCGGGGCGGTCCTGTCACAGAAGAATGCCTCAGGTCGTATGTCTCCTTGTGGTTTTTTTTCTAAGTTATTTTCCACTGCCGAAAAAAACTATTCTATTGGGGACAGGGATTTCCTAGCAATTAAGTTGGCTCTAGAGGAATGGAGATATCTTCTGGAAGGTTCTAGCCTACCGGTCATAATTCACACCGATTATAAGAACCTCACCTATTTGCAGACAGCTCAACGACTTAATCCTCGTCAGGCCCGTTGGTCTCTCTTCTTTGCCCGATTAAATTTTCAATTGCATTTTCAGTCCGCTGACAAAAATATCAAAGCGGGGCGCTCTATCGAGGTCCTTTGAAACCACAGATCAGAAGACGAACCCCAGTTCATCATTGAACCAACTAAAGTAGTCCCAGTGGCTCCAGTTAACCTGTCCAAGGTTCCCCCAGGTAAGATCTTTGTTCCGGAATCTAAACGAAGGAAGGTTTTATGGTGGGGGCATGCATCCAAGATTGCTGGCCATCCAGGTCAACGGGGGACCTTGAATCTCATCTCCAGACATTACTGGTGGCCATCCATAACCCGCGGATATTGTAGACTTTGTGGCTTCCTGTACCTTGTGTGCCCAGAATAAGTCTCCCAGACTGAAACCTGCAGGTTTATTATTGCCTCTTCGGTGCCTGAGGTCCCCTCGCAGCATATGGTATGGACTTCATAACCGATTTACCTGTTTCAGAGGGCTGTACAGTCATTTGGGTTGTCGTTGACCATTTTTCTAAGATGTCGCACTTTATTCCGCTTCCAGGTCTACCATCTGCTCCTCGTCTGGCTGAGCTATTCATTTTACATATCTTCCGCCTTCATGGATTTCCCCTCCATATCGTCTCGGATAGAGGAGTACAATTCACCTCCCGGTTCTGGAGATCTTTATGTAAGTCTCTGAATGTCTCTTTTGACTTACTGAGGAAGAGGTCAGAGACCTTGAAACGCGTATAGCGGATGGGATCCTTATATTGAAAAAGACACCTCACCATATCGGAAATATCAGCTGATCAGCACGCACAGTTACGGACATAACCGCACAGACGGTAATTGATATCATCCCTGACTCACCATAGGAGCCTTGAACCAACTAATAAGTAAAGATTTCTCCGACGCCCTGACCATGTGGAGTGCAGGTAAAACGCAGGACGCCAGCTACACGTGGGGCGCACAGCAGCTATTTGGGAGCAGGTTTTTCAACTACCGTAACGACACTGCGGACACCAAGCATCGGAAGATATTCCATATTGTCATAAGGAAACCAGGTGAGTGCACTGACCTGTGATGGGACGCCACCACGGGCAGATACGTACAAGCCGGACTGCAAATAGTGAGTACCATTGAACATATATACTCACGGATATACCGTATAAGACAGTGAACTGTCCTCCTCATTAGTGCAACATACAATTGAGACTCTGTAACGCTAGGAACACAGTTTCAGCGTTCATAAGGACACATGATAACATTTTATTTGTTTTAGCGATATATAGCTGAAATCATCAATTTTAACAAAACCGCGATATTTTATATCAGACCGAGATATTTTATATTTTATATACTGTCTATTTCTATTTTATTGTATGTACGATATATTTTTATGATTTAATGACTATCTAATAAATGAGTTGTAACATACTAGACCTGATGTATAGCAACAGATATTGAGTGCTCACTATAATATATCTATTTATCTTTCAATTCTCTATTGTTGTTAGGGTGAACCACACCTTAGGCTACTTTCACACTAGCGTTCGGAGCGGATCCGTCTGATGTTTCATCAGACGGATCGCTCCGATAATGCAGACGTTTGTATCCGTTCAGAACGATCCGTCTGCATTATTACTTAGAAAATTTTCTAAGTCTGAAAGTAGCCTGAGCGGATCCGTTCAGACTTTACATTGAAAGTCAATGGGAACGGATCCGCTTGAAGATTGAGCCATATAGTGTAATCTTCAAGCGATCCGTCCCCATTGACTTACATTGTAAGTGTGGACGGATCCGCTCGCCTCCGCACGGCCAGGCGGACACCCGAACGCTGCAAGCAGCGTTCAGGTGTCCGCTCACTGAGCGGTAGCGGAGGCTGAACCGCTGGCAGGCGGATGCGTTCTCAGTGGATCCACCTCCACTGAGAATGCATTGGGGCCAGACGGATGCGTTCGGGGCCGCTCGTGAGCCCCTTTTAAACGGTGGCGCACGAGCGGACACCCGAACGCTAGTGTGAAAGTAGCCTTAGTTAGAGCACCTACCCTGGTAATCAGAAGGGTGAGCCACTATAAACCTATACTATTTGTATTTAAGGCAGCTTCACTCATCATGAAGTGCCCAAGCGTGGTTGTTGTACCTCTTGACTTCCGTTGAAGCATTCCTCTGTGTCTGTTTATTGGATTTCCTGGATTCTGACCTCTGCTTCGTTTGACTACGCATCTGCCTGCTGTCTGTTTATTGGATCACCTGGATTATAGACCTCTGCACTGCCTGACTATGCATCTGCCCATCTCCTCCTGTAAGTCTGCCTGGATCCAGATCCTGCACTGCCTATGAGACTGCTTATATCTGCACTGCCTGACAACGAGACTGCTTATATCTGCATGCTATATTGCTCTGAACTTTGTGTTGCCTGTATCTGTCAAGTGACTTTTAAATACTGTCTGCCAGTAAAGACCATCTGTTCCTTTATTCTGCCTTTGTTGGACTCTGTTCACACTACTGCAGGTAGCTGCATTCAAGGTAACCAGTGCAGACACCAGGGTCCTGTCTCTGAAAGTCAGCAGTCAGCAATATTGGACTAATTCCCAGTCCTCTATCAGCTGACACAGAGGATCCACATCCTCTGGTCGTAACAATATTCAGCAAATAGCTTGAGAACTCATTGGACGGCGCTTCACAGTGCAGATGGACAATGACCCAAAGCATACTGCAAAAGCAACCAAGAGTTTTTTAAGGGAAAAAAGTGGAATGTTATGCAATGGCCAAGTCAATCACCTGACCTGAATCCGATTAAGCATGCATTTCACTTGCTGAAGACAAAACTGAAGGGAAAATGCCCAAGAACAAGCAGGAACTGAAGACAGTTGCAGTAGAGGCCTGGCAGAGCATCACCAGGGATGAAACCAGTGTCTGGTGATGTCTATGCGTTCCAGACTTCAGGCTGTAATTGACTGCAAGGATTTGCAACCAAGTATTAAAAAGTGAAAGTTTGATTTATGATTATTATTCTGTCCCATTACTTTTTGGTTCCTTAACAAGTGGGAGGCACATATACATACTGTTGTAATTCCTACACCGTTCACCTGATTGGATGTAAATACCCTCAAATTAAGCAGACAGTCTGCAGTTAAAGCACATCTTGTTCGTTTCATTTCAAATCCATTGTGGTGGTGTATAGAGCCAAAAATGTTACAATTGGGTCGATGCCCAATATTTATGGACTGGA
Source organism: Bufo bufo (assembly GCF_905171765.1). Lineage (NCBI taxonomy): Eukaryota > Metazoa > Chordata > Amphibia > Anura > Bufonidae > Bufo > Bufo bufo. The sequence continues at coordinate 529,911,800 of NC_053390.1, read as the reverse complement.
TGTATTTATGGTCCCAACGATTGCAAGGTATCCTCCTTCGGGGGAGCATGTTTTCTCTGTCCAGAGCACCAAGTAGCCGGAACATTGGCTCTTACTTAACATCTTTTAGACTGCACCCATGTAAATGAACAGACTAACAGCATGGTGTGGTCAGTTTTATGTGTGACCTTCAATCCTATCCTGGGAACCGGACTTGAGTATGGCACAGCCATGAAACAGACACTTGCATCTTGACTTTACCCAAGCAGGAGGCGCAGTGCTTATTAGTGGTACAGTCACATTGGGCTCAAAGCTTGGTGGTTACATTGTTATTATAGACTTGGCAGTTGCTATGGGCAACTGAACGGTCTATCAGCTAAACAGCTTGATGGTGGTCAGTCTTTCACTGATATTTCTAAATAATGACCCTTTTTGTCCCAGAAACTGTTCATAAGGGCTTGTTCACACGACCGTCTATGGCTATTTTTTAGTGTGTTTTTCGGGCTGTTTTTAACGGATCTGTTTTTCAGTTTTTTTTTTCAGTAGTGTTTCCGCTTCCATTCTGTTTTTCCGCTTCTGTTCTTCCGTATGGCAATTACAGTATATAGTAATTAGATAGAAAAAAATTGGGCTGGGCATAACATTTTTAATAGATGTTCTGCAAAAACAGAACGGATACGGAAGACCATATGGAGTACATTCCGTATGTGTTCCGTTTTTTTTTGCGGACCAATTGACTTGAATAGAGCCACGGAACGTGATTTTTGGGCAATAATAGGACATGTTTCTATCTTTGAACCGGAACGGAAAATGGCAATACGGGGAAACGAAATGCATACGGAGAGTACATTCCATTTTTTGGGCGGAACCATTGAAATGAATGGTTCCGTATATGGAACTTAAAAATCGGCCCATAAACGGACCGCAAAAAAACTTTTGTGTAAACGAGCCCTAATCATAAATCAAATAGCCTGCTATAAAGTTCTGTTTTTGGCCTATTTGTTCATCTTTAAAAATTAACCTTTATTTTAGTTTTAGTTAAAATATACCAAAGGAAAACTAATCCCTGTAATTATTTGCAAAAAAAGCCTTATGTGATCTAAAAGCCATCAAAAAGCATTAGTATTATCTCTTTTGTTGTTATATATATATTATTATAGTCTCTTTGTGTTTTATATAGTGTTACATATAGCGCAGTTTGAACTTGGTTTTATATCAGAGCAATAGGATGTGTTATTTTTCACACTATCCTAGTTCTTTTTCATTTATCACTTTATTCGCAATTTCTTACTATCTGGTTTCAGGGAAAGGGTATTGACCAAGATTATCCTTGTTTGCAACAGCTGTATCAGTTTTAGAATGTTACTTTTAGTGAGCCGAATTCGTATTTCATATTTAAAGTCGCTACATAAGCTCTCCTATGTTACCAGAACTTGAACCTGCAACAATAAGCGATCAAAAAAAGTATGCCCCCCAAAATAATACCAATCTAACCGTCACCTCATCCACAAAAAAAGATCCTCTACTAAGGACAATCGCCCAAAAAAATAATAAAATAAGACTATGGAGACACTAAAACATGATTTTTTTTTGTTTCAAAATGCTTTTACTGTGTTAAAGATAAAAAATAAATAAAAAGGTAAACTTATTAGGTATTGCACGTCCGTAATCACCTGCTCTATATTTTTGTCACCTTAAATCACAAAAGTGTAATACCAAGTGATCAAAAAGTCATATGCACCTAAAATAGTACCAATTAAACCATCATCTCATACAAAAATAAAAATAAAAAATGACCCCCTACATAAGACAGTCGCACAAAAAAAAAAACTATGGCTTTCAGAATATGGAGACAAAAAAGTAGTATATTTGGTATTGTCGCGTCAGTAACAACCTGCTCTATAAATACCACATGATCTAACATGTCAGATGAACATTGTAAATAACCCCAAAAACTGGGCCAAAACAGATATTTTTTGTTACATTGCCTCACAAAAAGTGTAATATATAGCAACCAAAAATCATATGTACCCTAAAATAGTACCAAGAAAACTGCCACCTTATCCCGTATTTTCCAAAATGGGGTAATTTTTTTGAAGTTTTTACTCTAGGGGTGCATCAGCGGGGTCTTCAAATGTGACATGGCAACATAAAATTATCCCAGTGAATCTGTCCTCCAAAAACCATATGGCATTCCTTTTCTTCTGCGCCCTGCCGTGTGCCTGTACAGCAGTTTACGACCACATATGGGGTGTTTCTGTAAACTACCGAAATCAGGGCAATAAATATTGAGTTTTGTTTGGCTGTAAACCCTTGCTTTGTTACTGGAAAAAATGGAAAATCTGCCAAAAAGTGAAATTCTAAAATGTCATCTACATTTTTCTTTCATTCTTATAGAACACCTAAAGGGTTAACAAAGTTTGTAAAGTCAGTTTGAATACCTTGTTTTGGGGTGGTTTCTATTATGTAAGCCTCACAAAGTGATGTCCAGACGTGAAAGGTCCGTAAAAAGTGGGTTTTGGAAATTTTAAGAAAAAATTCCAAGATTTATAAACTTCTAAGCCTTCTAACGTCCCCCAAATAAAATGGCATTCACAAAATGATCCCAACATAAAGTAGACATATGGGAAATGTAAAGTAATAACTATTATATGAGGTATTACTATCTGTTTTAAAAGCAGAGAGAAATTGAAATTTGGAAAGTTGCCAATTTTTCTATTTTTTTTAGTAAATTTGGTATTTTGTGTAAAATAAAAATGAAAATATATTGACTGAAATTTACCACTATCATGAAGTACAATGTGTCACGAAAAAACCTATCTCAGAATTGCTTGGATAAGTAAAAGCGTTCAAAGTTATTACCACATAAAGTGACATGTCAGATTTGCAAAAATCGGCCTGGGATTTAAGGTGAAAGTGGCTCGGTAGTTGAAGGATTAAAGACTGTTCTGGAGGAGGCTATAAGCACTTGTGGGACACAGCGGCTGTCAATTATGGCACAACTATGAATATGGTTGGAAACTTTATAGAGGGGCTTTTGTAGTGAGACTGGCATTTGTAATGAGGGGTGGCTGGCACTTGTGGAGGAACAAAAAGAATATGGCAAGCAGTTATGGAGGCAGTGGATAAAAAATGTCTAGGGGGATTGACTGGCACTAATATGGGACTGCCAAATGATGGTCTCTTATGGTAGCACTGTGGTTGCTCTGTTAGATGGGCATAGTGACTAGCTCTTATTGGGGCACTGTGGATGGCATTTGTAGGGACACCATGGTTGTCACCTTTGGCATCAGTGTGGATAGCTCTATGTTAGCAATATTGCTGGTAGTGGTAGGGGCAGTGTGGATTTCACTTATGGAGACACAGTGGCAGGCAGTTTGGGAGCACAGTGGCTTTCAATTATGGAGGTACAGTGGCTGGCAGTTATTGAGGCACATTGGCTAGCAGATATAGGAGCACTGGGGCTATAACCCCTGGCATCACTGTGGATAACACCTGAGAGGGTCAGTTAGGGAGCTATGGCTGCCAGTTACGAACGATAGCAGATGAAACTTATGGGGGCATTGGTTGGCACTTATATGGCGTTGTCACTCACTATCTCTAATGGGGAGACTGTGGATAGCACAAGGGGCCCACAATTGTAAGATCTGTAGGAATGGTGGGGTTGGCACTAACTATGGTTGGCAGTTATGAGGGCAATCTCAGAGATTTGACTAAATGTATGAGGTCTTAATCTGGCACTTATGGTAAAGGGGGCACAATGAGGGCACTGGGACTATGACTTGTGGTGTTATTGCTGAACTGTGATGATACTGACCCTGTACATCTTAGGCTTCATTTACCAAGGACTGTTTTTGTTGCCCCTAGCAACCAATCAGAGCTCGGCTTTCATTTCTTTAACTGCTATACAAAAATTAAAGCTACTTTCTGATTGGTTGCCATGGGCAATGAAGGAAGTCTTACTGTCAAGGGGGGGTACGACTATGTTATTATTTATTGTATGTAATCCCCTAATATTACATATTCAGTATAATACAAATTTATATATTTAGTCCAGGCATTGTTCCAATGTAGGTACAAAATGGGACATGCACCTAAATTTGCAACTTTCCAACACCATAAAACTGGTGTAGACGATTGATTCATTTAGCCTACAGCATTCACCTGGACCCTCGGCGTCACAGCGACTGTTTTCATTTCATAATGAATTTCATTTTAAGGGTTATTTCCATTTGGGACATTATGACATATTATAGGATGATGCCCCCCAAAGTGTACAGACAGCAAGTCATGCATGTGCGGACACCCTTCATTCACTGCTATGCAACTTCCGAAAATAGCTGGTGCTGGTTTGGTATTTTCAGGAGTCCCATAGTGGTAAATGGAGGGGTGGCCACGCTTGTGTGCTTGTTCTCCATTCCGCAGCTATGAGACGTCCTAAAACACGTGAGCATACTTGCATTTTTTGGAACTCCCATAGCAATTAATGGAGAGGATGCCACGCATGTGCAATGTGCTCTCCGTTTACTTCGGACCCCTGTTCTGGACATATGAGCAGGGTCCCAAAGGTAGGACTCGTACCTATCGGTCATTTATGGCACATCCTATCAATATATACCATATTTGTCCCCAGTTTGGAATACCCCTTTAACCTACTCCCTGAGAAAATCAAGCACACACCCCTAAACTAAAGAACGCACAATAAAGACACAGAATAAAGACACAGAACACATTAATTGGGAATAAATGGCCAAATTGTTTATTTAAAATGTTAAAAATGGACACCCCCGACTCACGGAGAGTCACACTCCAGCACTCAGGAGAGAAAACCCCTGTGGAGGAAACCTCTAGGGAACCATGGCTGGAGGGCTGCCCTTCCCTTGGGCTTAGAGGGTAATGCCACTATGTGGCTGCCACATAAATAGTAAAGGGGGGAGGTGCAGCAGCCGGGGCTGATTTGGTTGGCTAGGCGGATGTCCCTTTCCTCCATTGGGCGATGGGCTTCCTGCTAGAACCTCCAATTTCTTCAAGGTGCGGTGGGGGGGATAGTCAAGCTCAAGGTCCTCATGTCATCAAGTACGGCACCAAATATGGCCGCTCGGAGCCTTTTACAAGAGTTCTTCCCTTATGACACACATGCTTGTGATGTCACAGGTGTCTATGACTAATGTTGGTGGCAGTATTCTGAAGAGTTAACCCTTTACTAACGGTCAATGTGCCTTACTGCAGAGGCCGTTAACCCCTTCCTGACCGCACTTTGTCAATATACTCCAGTTCGGATAACTGCCATATACAGTCAGGTCCATAAATATTGGGACATCGACACAATTCTAAAATTTTTTGGCTCAATACACCACCACAATGGATTTAAAATGAAACAAACAAGATGTGCTTTAACTGCAGACTGTCAGCTTTAATTTGAGGGTATTTACATCCAAATCAGGTGAACGGTGTAGGAATTACAACAGTTTGCATATGTGCCTCCCACTTGTTAAGGAACTAAAATTATTGGGACAATTGGCTTCTCAGTTGTTCCATGGCCAGGTGTGTGTTATTCCCTCATTATCCCAATTGCAATGAGCAGATAAAAGGTCCAGAGTTCATTTCAAGTGTGTTATTTGATTTGGAATCTGTTGCTGTCAACTCTCAAGATGAGATCCAAAGAGCTGTCACTATTAGTGAAGCAAGCCATCATTAGGCTGAAAAAAACCAAAACAAACCGATCAGAGAGATAGCAAAAACATTAGGCGTGGCCAAAACAACTGTTGGAACATTCTTAAAAAGAAGGAACGCACCGGATGAGCTCAGCAACACCAAAAGACCCGGTAGACCACGGAAAACAAACTGTGGTGGATGACTGTTGAGGAAGGGTTGAGACGCTTGCATATATATACATGCATGCATGCAAACACGTGCGTGCATGTATGATATATATGCATGCATTAATGGTTACTTTATGGGAGGATGTGTGCAGATGTGCCCAGCATCTGCGCACGTCTGCCCATGGTGACCCACAGGGGCTCATGGTGGCCCCTGTGGGAAATATTTGCCATCTTAGTATATGTATATATATATATATATATAAACTGTGGCCCCTTGTTCTATATATATATATTTATAATCCCCCTTTATAATATGTATAGGGCTATGGCCCCTTGTGTACATGTGTATACATATTAGGATGTACAGGTCCTTCTCAAAAAATTAGCATATTGTGATAAAGTTCATTATTTTCTGTAATGTACTGATAAACATTAGACTTTCATATATTTTAGATTCATTACACACAACTGAAGTAGTTCAAGCCTTTTCTTGTTTTAATATTGATGATTTTGGCATACAAGCTCATAAAAACCCAAATTCCTATCTCAAAAAATTTGCATATCATGAAAAGGTTCTCTAAACGAGCTATTAACCTAATCATCTGAATCAACGAATTAACTCTAAACACCTGCAAAGATTCCTGAGGCTTTTAAAAACTCCCAGCCTGGTTCATTACTCAAAACCGCAATCATGGGTAAGACTGCCGACCTGACTGCTGTCCAGAAGGCCATCATTGACACCCTCAAGCAAAAGGGTAAGACACAGAAGAAATTTCTGAACAAATAGGCTGTTCCAGAGTGCTGTATCAAGGCACCTCAGTGGGAAGTCTGTGGGAAGGAAAAAGTGTGGCAGAAAACGCTGCACAACGAGAAGAGGTGACCGGACCCTGAAGAAGATTGTGGAGAAGGACCGATTCCAGACCTTGAGGGACCTGCGGAAGCAGTGGACTGAGTCTGGAGTAGAAACATCCAGAGCCACCGTGTACAGGCGTTGTGCAGGAAATGGGCTACAGGTGCCGCATTCCCCAGGTCAAGCCACTTTTGAACCAGAACAGCGGCAGAAACGCCTGACCTGGCTACAGAGAAGCAGCACTGGACTGTTGCTCAGTGGTCCAAGTACTTTTTTCGGATGAAGCAAATTTTGCATGTCATTCGGAAATCAAGGTGCCAGAGTCTGGAGGAAGACTGGGAGAGGGAAATGCCAAAATGCCTGAAGTCCAGTGTCAAGTACCCACAGTCAGTGATGGTCTGGGGTGCCATGTCAGCTGCTGGTGTTGGTCCACTATGTTTTATCAAGGGCAGGGTCAATGCAGCTAGCTATCAGGAGATTTTGAAGCACTTCATGCTTCCATCTGCTGAAAAGCTTTATGGAGATGAAGATTTCATTTTTCAGCACTACCTGGCACCTGCTCACAGTGCCAAAACCACTGGTAAATGGTTTACTGACCATGGTATTACTTTGCTCAATTGGCCTGCCAACTCTCCTGACCTGAACCCCATAGAGAATCTGTGGGATATTGGGAAGAGAAAGTTGAGAGACGCAAGACCCAACACTCTGGATGAGCTTAAGGCCGCTATTGAAGCATCCTGGGCCTCCATAACACCTCAGCAGTGCCACAGGCTGATTGCTCCATGCCACGCCGCATGAAGCAGTAATTTCTGCAAAAGGATTCCGACCAAGTATTGAGTGCATAACTGAACTTAATTATTTGAAGGTGACTTTTTTTGTATTAAAAACACTTTTCTTTTATTGTCGGATGAAATATGCAAATTTTTTGAGATAGGAATTTTGGGTTTTCATGAGCTGTATGCCAAAATCATCAATATTAAAACAAGAAAAGGCTTGAACTACTTCAGTTGTGTGTAATGAATCTAAAATATATGAAAGTCTAATGTTTATCAGTACATTACAGAAAATAATGAAACTTTATCACAATATGCAAATTTTTTGAGAAGGACCTGTATATGCATGTATATAACTGTGCCCCTTATGCCCCCTGATGTGTGTATATAGTATATTTATATATCTATGTCCCTTATATTGGTGTATACATGTGTATGGATGTGCCCCATGCATCCATACACATATATATTATACAATATTCCCCCCCCCTTCCATACACCTGAAAACCAGATGCATCGGTGTGAATGTCCCCCAAGCATTCACACAGATACAATCTGGTTGATTGCATCAGAATGACCGGACTAAGGTCCGGTCATCCTGATAACTACAAAGGACTCGGATTCCACAGAATCTGAGCCCTTTGATATAATTGTCGCCAGCGCCGCTGGAGACAATTATACATGATAGAAGAAGGGGAGAAGCCTCCCCTCCTTCTATTATGCGCATTCCGGCAGCGAAATTAACATCTCGCTGGCCGGAATGCAGAGTGCCACAGGCGGGAGATCAAGGCTTCCCCGCCTGTTGGCATGTAAGCGCGGCCCCGATGCGCTCGTTCAGGAGACGCACGGGCCGGCGCAGTGACATCATCTCACCTTGTGGGCGGTACGGCAATGCGGGCCGCCGGAGATAAATATCTGGCGGACCCGACACTAGAGGTGGGAGCCGTGCTGCCCATCCACACAAGAACCGACCGGACCCCCCCCCCCCCTGAGAGGAGAGCGCGATCGGCGCTCAGGGGGACGGAGCGGTCTCCCCCCTGTTGGAGAGAATCACCCTGGACAACGAGCAGAAACTTAAGTATCGCCCCCTATTAACCCCTATTCCCCTATCCCACCAACGATAACCCCTACTCCCCTATCCCACCAACGATCCACATCCCCTATCCCTGTACCTCCTCCCTATCCCCCTGATCCCTACTGCTATATCTCTCCCTGGTTAACCCTATTACCCCTGGACACCCCCTTGTCAACCCTATCACCCCTGGTACTAACCCCTTGCAAACCAATTACCCTTGGCACTACCTTAGTGTCTCTGACTGTATACTGTTGCACCCTGGTCCTTGCTTACTGTGTCCCTGATTTACCCTTGCCCTGAATATCCTGATTCCCACGGTCCTATCACTGTATCTGTGTTTTGTGGTTGCTGTACACCCCCTGTAAGACCACCTTTTATCTTCGTCCACCCCATAAGGATAGTATATAGAAGATGCTAATAGTGTGTGTATTGTATAGTTAGTTTGTGGGAGGAATTTGGGAATGTGTAGTGTAGTTTGTCTGTATATTTAGTGCTGTATTGTAGTGTATTGCGTGCTTAGTGTATTAGGTGTTAATAAATACTGTGTTTTATGTACAACTATTCGTGTAACGTGTAGTTATTAGCGATAGTTAGTTTAGTAAGGCGCATGCAGCTAGCTTAGTGATTAGCGTAAGGCAAAGTATAGTCAAAGTATTGTATTATTGTTATATAAAGGTATAAATGGGCGGAGTCATCAATAGATGGCTCCTCCATTTAATTGAATGTTAATTATTGATATTTGCATAAATATTGGTGATTAATATTCCCCTTTACATTGGCGAGCCAGGCCCACTGCTTAGATTTTGAAATCTGTGTTTGGTTTTGAGGCTAGAGGTCCGTTACACTGTCAATTAGTGGTCTGAGCGTCTAGGACCTGATAATTCGGACAGGTAACGCGACTCTTCCTGATGGTGTTTGAGGCTAGAGGTCGGTTATACTGTCAATTATCAGGCAAGAGAGACGCGGTCAGTGGTCTGAGCGTCTAAGACCTGATAATTCGGACAGGTAACGCGGCTCTACCTCACAGCACCAAACACGGATCAAAAATCTTTAGCAGAGAATCTATTGTCTATCTGTGAACTAATATTTTGCTATTTGCTTTACACGGTCACTGCATCGCTCAAGTGATTGCGAGGGAGAAGAGGACACATCACTGAAAGAGATCCATCTTTGTTGGAGCGGCGTACAAGTCGGCTGGTCGGGAAAGAAGCGATCCGGAAGAAAAGGACTTCTTCAAGCAGCTGTTAGGACGAAGAGGTACGGCCCCAATGAGAAGATGGACGCTCAGCAAACGGTGAGTATGGACTTCCCCACACTGCAACACTTGAGCAGACACAGCACATTTAACCCCATCCTCCCCACCACTTACAAGTCAGCAGAAATGCTGTGGTCCGATTTGTTAGCACAGGCTTGTAGTTAGACAGCTATGTGTTAACAAACGGACGGTGTTGAACAAGGCCACCAAACGGCTACGGATGCTAGCCAAACTTGTGCAAAAATTTGAGGTTAGCATCTGTAAGCCAAAGGAAGTGGCGCTGGTGTCTCAGTCAACGGAGACAATTCTCGGCCATTCACTGCCAGTGCTGTACCAGTAATTCGGACCAGGTTTCGGCATTGCGGGCACAGCTGGCAGAGAATGTGCAGTCTACTGTTGACCAATATGCGCAGGTGGCTAATATAGAGTCACAGTTAGTAGAGCTGCAGAGGCAGAAGGAGGAAATTGAGGCTAAGTTGAATCAGTCTTATACTGAGGTCAAGGCCTTCAAGGAGCAGACTGCCTCTACTGACGTGACGGTAGCCAAATTGAAGGCTGAGGTTGCTGTAAGGTCCCAGCTAATGTCTGGCATGCAACAGGTTATCACCAAGTTGGTGCCGGCCCTTTCTGTGCAGGGCAAAAAGGGGGGAGAGTAGTCTGTGACCGGTCAAATCATCAGGTCAAGCCGGTCCAGACTAACAGAGATTTTTCCCTGACTTTGGGAAAAAGAACTGTTGTGAAGAGTGCGTCCCTGAGGATGGAACAATTCAGGAGAAGGGAGCACGGCTGCAGTGTAGATGGACCTGGGCCATGCAGAGCAAACTACAGATGTTTTGCATGTGGTGGCCTAGGTCACATAGCGAGACACTGCAAAACAGATAGGAACATAACACACAGGACAGGAAACCAAGTCACGTGTTTCAGGTGTGGGAACAAAGGATACATTGCAAGGAATTGCCCTTGTGCAAGTAATTGCAATGTGTCCAACAGTATCAGCCAGGTAACAAATTGTGCAGTGAGGTCTAGTCAGCTTGGCCATAAAGGAGTTACCTCTCGGCAGCATGACCAGCTGTTAAGGGGTCAGAATGGCCAAGCTAGGCTAGGCAACATTTGACACCCCTGTACTATTTGTTACACCGTTTGTTTCCTGTGTATGTCCATGTTGTGTGTTTTTGTTATCTGTTTGTAAGTTTTTCTTGATGTTGATGGTGGTAGTCCTTGTCTACGGATGTGTTCTACCATGCTGATTTATGTAGTTTGTTGTAAGTCCCGTCTGCTGTTTGTGTTTCATTCTGTGTCCCCTTGGAGTGGAACAGTGTTATACTGTGGATCGAGAACATATAGGTTCGCGAGCAGATCATTTCACACGGGAAATCCTGCACAAAGGATGATGTGATTTTATTATGGGCAGCCAGGGTCTCGGATCGATACAGATAACACTGTTGTGCTCAAGGTTTTCGGTAGGGCTGTGTTGCGCTGGGGACTGGGGCGGACAGACAACATTGGTGTAATGTTGTGCTGCGCACTTGATTCTAGTCCGAGCAGGTAGCACAGCTCTGATAGGGATTGGACGCAGAGTGTTTGGCAGCAGAGTGTTGACTGTGTTCTTGTGTTGTGGGGTCCTGGGGAGCCAGGGCATGACTATGCCATTGGTTCTGCGGGCCTCCACAAGACAGGATCACAGGGGGAAATCAGCCTGGGTACACATGAGTGGACGGGGATACGGTGCCATCAATAACAAGATGGTGCTTTGTCCACAGCACTTCAGTTATCCTAACCTAGTAGGATGGCCATCCTTATCTGTTGGTGCAGAGGGATGTGTAGCAGAGGACGCGATCCTCTGAAGGTAGGGTGTTCAGACACCAGTGTTGGGATAACGAGGGGTCCTGTGAGATAAAGGGCAGCCCAATACCTTTCTCTACCCATGGGTCAAAGGCATTGGTGCTGGGAATTTATGACATTTAATTGCACTGTGAGGGGAGAGATTCCCCCGGGAGCGCCTGGTATTTTCTTCTGCCATAGGTGCGTTTAATATGAAGCGGAAGAAAAACCCAGGAGATGCCACAGAAGAGACCAGCTATTCCCCCTGACACTCTTGTGAGGCTCCAGAGGATCCCACTGGATTTTGGCAACCAAGCGACCTCTGTCTAGAGGTGTTCTAGAGATGGAAGACTGTGCCACAATCCAGCGGGAGCATTATCTAGGCTCTGGAGAAAGACTTGGAGACGTTCGGGTGGAAGAGCTTATTCTACGATCGCTTGTTTCACCCAGTGAAACTTCTTCTGGTTCTGGTCATCGTCATCTATATTAGACTGTGTATCGGAGGGTCAAGGGACTTATTGACCAAATACACCAGAACCAGACAGAACTTTACCGAACTAACCGGAGGAGGAGGCTCAGGACACAACTCAAACATTGTTCCTGTAGCCAAATATTGTATGGACACACTTTGTTTCCTATGAGAGTTCGGGACGTATAACTTGTAATACCCTGAAACCCCATAGCACATTGTACATTTATTGATTGTGTTTGTTGGTCGATGGTGTACCCATAGACACTCTAGGTACAAATGTGTGACAGCCCATACCCAAGGAAACTCTCCCAACACACTGTGGTGAGTTATTATTTGGCTGTACACATTTGCATCCTATAGTCGTTTCCCATTGACACGGGGGTCTGCGACCTACCGGTGTCTTTGGAGGTGTAGAGATATGCCAGGTTGCATGAGTCTCTTTGGGTACACACATTTAATGGAATTTGGTGGTGTTGGGAGGGATGTTTCCTGATTTTGTGTGAATGGGGATAAGATTAGGACACGATAGGGACAGGCATTCTTTGTTTGCCATTTGCCACCTTGAACCCTGGAACAGTGAAGTTCTTAAGGAAGGGCTGGATGTGTAGTGTGGCGGAGGTGTTCTTCGCAGTTAGAATTTAGGTACTATGACATCACCGCTTAAAAGTCTGACCTGCCTTGTAAAGACCTATTAATCTGTCCACGGGAGAACCGCACCAGTCAAGATGGAAACAGATGTTGGACTAAAGTTGTGATTAAAGAAAGTTGGGACTGAGGTTGTGAGGGTGAACCCGCTCCAGATCCTTGGAGGCAGGCCATACCTGAAGATCGGCAGAACTACCGAGAGACTGTGGGGGTGTGGTCACTCCAAAGTGGGGGTGGCCGACACTAAAAGACTGTTAAAGAAAGGCCAGTTAAAGACTGCGAGGGTGAACCCGCTCCAGATTTGGGGGGGGCGACAACACCTGAAGATCGGCAATTACCGAGAGACTGTGGATGTGTGGCCACTCCAAACGTGGGGAGTCGCCGACACTGGAAGACTCTAAAGATGTCAAGAAAGTTCCCGCGAGAGACTGTGTATCCTGTGGACGGAGGAGGTTACGGTGAAGGGCAGGTCGGAGGAAGATTAGGGATGTCTAAGTACCTAAAGATCAGTATGCACTACAGTTCTTCCTGAACTTCCACCTAGGATGGGGTTGAGAGGGGGGGGGGGCAAATATCTCAACCCTTTTTCCCCAAGATATTGTCGTAAAATTTAGACAACAGGGGGATTGTTGAGGAAGCATTGAGACGCTTGCATATATATACATACATGCATGCAAACACGTGCGTGCATGTATGATATACACTGCGTGCAGAATTATTAGGCAAATGAGTATTTTGACCACATCATCCTCTTTATGCATGTTGTCTTACTCCAAGCTGTATAGGCTCGAAAGCCTACTACCAATTAAGCATATTAGGGGATGTGCATCTCTGTAATGAGAAGGGGTGTGGTCTAATGACATCAACACCCTATATTAGGTGTGCATAATTATTAGGCAACTTCCTTTCCTTTGGCAAATGGGTCAAAAGAAGGACTTGACAGGCTCAGAAAAGTCAAAAATAGTGAGATATCTTGCAGAGGGATGCAGCACTCTTAAAATTGCAAGCTTCTGAAGCATGATCATCGAACAATCAAGCGTTTCATTCAAAATAGTCAACAGGGTCACAAGAAGCGTGTGGAAAAACCAAGGCGCAAAATAACTGCCCATGAACTGAGAAAAGTCAAGCGTGCAGCTGCCAAGCTGCCACTTGCCACAGTTTGGCCATATTTCAGAGCTGCAACATCACTGGAGTGCCCAAAAGCACAAGGTGTGCAATACTCAGAGACATGGCCAAGGTAAGAAAGGCTGAAAGACGACCACCACTGAACAAGACACACAAGCTGAAACGTCAAGACTGGGCCAAGAAATATCTCAAGACTGATTTTTTCTAAGGTTTTATGGACTGATGAAATGAGAGTGAGTCTTGATGGGCCAGATGGATGGGCCCGTGGCTGGATTGGTAAAGGGCAGAGAGCTCCAGTCCGACTCAGACGCCAGCAAGGTGGAGGTGGAGTACTGGTTTGGGCTGGTATCATCAAAGATGAGCTTGTGGGGCCTTTTCGGGTTGAGGATGGAGTCAAGCTCAACTCCCAGTCCTACTGCCAGTTTCTGGAAGACACCTTCTTCAAGCAGGTGGTACAGGAAGAAGTCTGCATCCTTCAAGAAAAACATGATTTTCATGCAGGACAATGCTCCATCACACGCGTCAAGTACTCCACAGCGTGGCTGGCAAGAAAGGGTATAAAAGAAGAAAATCGAATGACATGGCCTCCTTGTTCACCTGATCTGAACCCCATTGAGAACCTGTGGTCCATCATCAAATGTGAGATTTACAAGGAGGGAAAACAGTACACCTCTCTGAACAGTGTCTGGGAGGCTGTGGTTGTGCTGCACGCAATGTTGATGGTGAACAGATCAAAACACTGACAGAATCCATGGATGGCAGGCTTTTGAGTGTCCTTGCAAAGAAAGGTGGCTATATTGGTCACTGATTTGTTTTTGTTTTTTAATGTCAGAAATGTATATTTGTGAATGTTGAGATGTTATATTGGTTTCACTGGTAAAAATAAATAATTGAAATGGGTATATATTTGTTTTTTGTTAAGTTGCCTAATAATTATGCACAGTAATAGTCACCTGCACACACAGATATCCCCCTAAAATAGCTAAAACTAAAAACAAACTAAAAACTACTTCCAAAAATATTCAGCTTTGATATTAATGAGTTTTTGGGGTTCATTGAGAACATGGTTGTTGTTCAATAATAAAATTAATCCTCAAAAATACAACTTGCCTAATAATTCTGCACTCCCTGTATATGCATGCATTAATGGTCACTTTATGGGAGGATGTGTGCAGATGTGCCCAGCATCTGCGCACGTCTGCCCATGGTGACCCACAGGGGCTCATGGTGGCCCCTGTGGGAAATATGTGCCCCCTTAGTATATCTATATATATATATATATATATATATATACAGTCAGGTCCATAAATATTGGGACATCGACACAATTCTAAAATTTTTGGCTCTATACACCACCACAATGGATTTGAAATGAAACGGACAAGATGTGCTTTACCTGCAGACTGTCAGCTTTAATTTCAGGGTATTTACATCCAAATCAGGTGAACGGTGCAGGAATTACAACAGTTTGCATATGTGCCTCCCACTTGTTAAGGAACCAAAAGTAATGGGACAATTGGCTTCTCAGCTGTCCCACTGCCAGGTGTGTGTTATTCCCTCATTATCCCAATTACAATGAGCAGATAAAAGGTCCAGAGGTCATTTCCAGTCTTCTATCTGCATTTGGAATCTGTTGCTGTCAACTCTCAAGATGAGATCCAAAGAGCTGTCACTATCAGTGAAGCAAGCCATCATTAGGCTGAAAAAACACAACAAACCCATCAGAGAGATAGAAAAAACATTTGGCGCGCCCAAAACAACTGTTTGGAACATTCTTAAAAGAAGGAACTCACCGGTGAGCTCAGCAACACCAAAAGACCCAGAAGACACGAAAAACAACTGTGCTGGATGAGCGAAGAATTATTTCCCTGGTGAAGAAAACGCCCTTTACAACAGTTGGCCAGATCAAGAACACTCTCCAGGAGGTAGGTGTATGTGTCTCTAAGTCAACAATCAGGAGAAGACTTCACCAGAGTGAATACAGAGGGTTCCCCACAAGATGTAAACCATTGGTAAGCCTCAAAAGCAGGAAGGCCAGATTAGAGTTTGCCAAACGACATCTAAAAAAGCCTTCACAGTTCTGGAACAACATCCTATGGACAGATGAGATCAAGATCAACTTGTACCAGAGTAATGGGAAGAGAAGAGTATGGAGAAGGAAAGGAACTGCTCATGATCCTAAGCATACCACCTCATCAGTGAAGCATGGTGGTGGTAGTGTCATGGCGTGGGCATGTATGGCTGCCAATGGAACTGCTTCTCTTGTATTTATTGATGATGTGACTGCTGGCAAAAGCAGCAGGATGAATTCTGAAGTGTTTCGGGCAATATTATCTGCTCATATTCAGCCAAATGCTACAGAACTCATTGGACGGCGCTTCACAGTGCAGATGGACAATGACCCAAAGCATACTGCAAAAGCAACCAAAGAGTTTATTAAGGGAAATAAGTGGAATGTTCTGCAATGCCAAGTCAATCACCAGACCTGAATCCGATTGAGCATTTCACTTGCTGGAGACAAAACTGAAGGGAAAATGCCCCAAGAACAAGCAGGAACTGAAGACAGTTGCAGTAGAGGCCTGGCAGAGCATCACCAGGGTGAAACCCAGCGTCTGGTGATGTCTATGCGTTCCAGACTTCAGGCTGTAATTGACTGCAAAGGATTTGTTACCAAGTATTAAAAGTGAAAGTTTGATTTATGATTATTATTCTGTCCCATTACTTTTGGTCCCTTAACAAGTGGGAGGCACATATGCAAACTGCTGTAATTCCTGCACCGTTCACCTGATTTGGATGTAAATACCCTCAAATTACAGCTGACAGTCTGCAGGTAAAGCACATCTTGTCCGTTTCATTTCAAATCCATTGTGGTGGTGTATTATCACGGTCGGCGTGGCTATCACATACGTGACACAGAGGGAGGGAACGAGGAAGGCCCTGCCCAAGTGAGAGGGAAGATGGTGACCCCTGACTCACCTGGCGGCTGGCACCTGGCTGCCCTGACGTCCCTAGACGGGTTCCTCACCCGTACGCCGATCACGTGCCTAAAGCCCTGGCTTTCCCTGAGCTGAGCCCTAGGTAGTGAACAGGGCGATGGGAACACTAGTCCGCACCACTAACTCTAAGGGAAAACACCAAGGGGAGGAGAGACAACACAGACTCAAATATATTCCCAGGTGGGCGACAAACAGGAGACAACAATAAGCCAACCAGGGATCCGGAGGGTAGCACTCAGGAACAACAACCAGGATTAACCACTCCAGTGGGTCAGTATAGATGTCCAGGCAGGAAGCTCTGTAACTGGCAACTAGAGAAGTGTGAGGGGAGAATATAAGGAGGTAGGGCAGTGGCAGACACGAAAACAGCTGAGGAGGAGAAGCTACGGATCCCTGAGAGAGACAAAAAGGATAGCAAGGCAAACACAGAAAACAATAACTAGAAACACTATGATCTTTAGATATAGAGCGCGCAGCCACCCGCTGCGACTTCCTGACCCGGGTATAACGGAGTCAGACGTGGCTCTTGATACCCTCGTGACAGTACCCCCCCTTTCACGAGGGGCCTCCGGACACTCAGGACCAGGTCTCTCGGATGAGAGGCATGGAAAGTCTGAATTAACCTGTTGGCGTTTACCTCTGACGCTGGAACCCACATTCTTTCCTCGGGACCGTAACCCCTCCAATGCACAAGATACTGAGAGAGCGGCGGACCCGACGAGAATCAACAATTCTGGCTATTTGAAACTCCAGATTACCATCCACAATAACAGGAGGAGGTGGCAGCGGCGATGGTTCTAGAGGTGGAACATACTTCTTGAGTAACGATTTATGGAAGACGTTATGGATCTTAAAAGTCTGAGGTAGCTCCAGGCGAAAAGCCACAGGGTTAATGACGGCTACTATTTTATAGGGACCAATGAACCTAGGACCCAGTTTCCAAGAAGGAACCTTCAACTTAATATTCCTAGTAGACAACCACACATAGTCATTCACTCCTAGGTCCGGACCTGGCGACCGTTTCTTATCGGCCATGCATTTATATTTACCACTCATCTTTTTCAAGTTAACTTGCACCTTCTGCCATACCGATGAAAGAGATGAAGAAAACCTTTCCTCTTCGGGAACCCCAGAAGACCCCCCCCTCTTTGAAAGTACAAAATTGGGGATGAAAACCGTATGCACCAAGGAATGGTGACTTGCCAGTGGACTCCTGATAATGATTATTTATGGCAAACTCAGCTAACGGTAAGTATGATGACCACAATTCTGGTTTTCAGACACAAAACACCTTAAATATGTTTCTAGGTTTTGGTTGGTACGCTCAGTCTGTCATTCGACTGAGGATGGAAAGCTGAGGAAAAGGACAAGTGAACCCCCAAACGGGAACAAAAAGCTTTCCAAAACTTAGAAATAAACTGGGTTCCCCGATCCGAAACCACATCGGAAGGGACCCCGTGAAGCTTCACGATTTCACTGATAAACACCTGAGCGAGAGTTTTAGCATTAGGAGTGCGGGTAGCGCAATAAAGTGTACCATTTTGCTAAACCTGTCTACTACTACCAAGATAACTGTTTTACCCGCCGACAACGGTAAGTCAGTGATGAAATCCATAGACAGATGTGTCCATGGCCTATTGGGAATGAAAAGTGGCAATAAAGACCCTGCTGGACGTGTATGAGAGACTTTCGCGCGTGCACAAGTAGAACAAGTAGACACGAAATCCATTACATCCTGACGCAACCTTGGCCACCAAAACGACGAGATAAAAGCTCCAAGGTTGCTTTACTACCCGGGTGTCCAGCAAGTGCCGAATATGATGTTCTTTTAATAATTCAAGACGCAGGTTTAACGGTAACAAACAATTTCTCTGAGGGGCAAGTGGCCGGGGCGTCCCCCTGAGCCTCTAACACCTTTCCCTCTAGAACAGAGTGTACAGCAGAGACAACCACTCCTCTTTGTAAAATAGGTACCGGATCACAAACATTACCCCCTCCAGGGAAACTACGAGATAATGCGTCTGCCTTGGTATTTTTACCCCAGGACGATAGGTGATTACAAAGTTAAATCTGGTAAAGAATAGCGACCACCTAGCTTGTCTAGGGTGAGACGCTTAGCGATTCTAGGTACAGAAGGTTTTTGTGATCCGTAATTCACGTGAAGGGGTGGATTGCTCCCTCTAAGAAGTGACGCCACTCTTCAAGCGCCAGTTTAATCGCCAACAGTTCCCCTATTTCCAATATCATAATTCTTCTCCGCAGAAGATAATTTTTTGGAAAAGAAAGCGCAAGGACGCCATTTGCCAGGAGACGGACCCTGAGACAATACAGCTCCCACTCCCACCTCTGACGCATCTACCTCGACAATAAAAGGCTGGGAGACATCAGGTTGAATTAGAAACAGGTGCCGAGGTAAACCTCTCCTTTAGAGAGGAAAATGCATCTTTAGCGGCGTCAGACATTTGGAAAAATCCGTCCCCCTTCTAGTCATGTCGGTAAGGGGTTTTAACGATCACTGAATAATTTTTAATGAACTTTCTATAGAAATTAGCGAAACCCAAAAACCGTTGTAGGGCTTTAAGGTTCTCAGGAAGATCCCAATCTAAAATTGCCTGGACCTTCCCAGGATCCATGCGGAAACCTGAAGCAGATAATAGATATCCAGGAACTGTAATTCCTGAACAGCGAAGACACATTTTTCAATTTTCGCATATAATTTATTCGTCCGTAGGACCTGCAGTACTTGCCTGACATGCACCTCATGTGTTTTCAGATCAGCCGAATAAATTAAGATATCATCTAGGTATATGACTACAAACCTGCCGATGAGATGACTAAAAATATCATTAACGAAATGTTGGAAGACAGCAGGGGCATTGGTCAGACCGAAAGGCATAACAAGATTTTCATAATGCCCCTCAGGGGTGTTAAAAGCTGTCTTCCACTCATCCCCTTCCCTGATACGAATCAGATTGTAGGCCCCCCTAAGATCAAGTTTGGAGAACCACTTAGCACCCGCAATCTGATTAAAAAGGTCAGGAATGAGAGGAAGAGGGTATGGGTCACGGATGGTTATCTGGTTTAACTCACGGAAATCTAAGCAAGGACGCAGGCCCCCATCTTTCTTTTTAACAAAGAAAAACCCTGCAGCCACGGGTGAAGAAGAGGGTCTGATGTGTCCCTTAGCCAGACTCTCGGAGATATAATCTTTCATGGCTTGTCTCTCGGGACCCGAAAGATTATACAACCTGGACTTGGGTAATTTTGCCCCGGGAATCAGGTTAACCGGGCAATCATAAGGACGATGAGGTGGTAGTTTCTGACAACCCTTTTCAGAAAAAACGTCCTCAAAGTCCGAAATAAATGTAGGTAGGGAAGCTATGGAGGCGATTAAGCAATTGTTATTTAAGCAATTCTCTCTGCAATGCTCACTCCACTCCAATATCTCCCTGGCCTGCCAATCCACCACTGGATTGTGCGCTACCAACCAGGGAAGACCCAATACCACCGGAGAGGGAAGGCCCTCCAGAACGTAACATGAAAGACACTCATTATGGTGGTCCCCTACCCGAAGGTGTAAATTACGAACATTGTGGGTGAGGTTTCTCTGAGACAGAGGAGCAGAATCTATAGCGAATACGGGAATAGGTCTCTGCAGCGTACAGAGAGACAAACCCATAGTGCGGGCCAAAATGGGCATCAATCAAGTTTACCCCCTGCTCCACTGTCTAGAAAAACAGAAATAGACTCCGTCTTAACACCAAAAACAATGACCGCTGGTAACACAAATTGAGATGTTCGTATGGAGGAAACGTATACCCCCCGGCTGACATCCTCCGCACAGCCCGGGGTTAGTAGTTTTCCGACGGTCCTTTTGTTTTTGAGAAAGGAGGGACAGACATTAATGAAATGACCCCTCCCCCCACAGAAAAACAAGCCCCCCCCCCTACGGCGAATCTCGGGAGGACGGACCTGACGAGAAGTTCCGCCTAGCTGCATAGGCTCATCTATATCAGTACAGGCTGACTGTTGCTTGGGAGAGGTAACCAATTGCTCCGGAATTTTCGATCTCTCCCTAAGACGTCTATCTATTCTGAAGAGAGGGACATAACAGCATCAAGGGAAAGGGGGGTCTCATACAGCGCCAGTGCATCCTTAACCCTTTCAGATAACCCAGAGCAGAACTGACTCCTGAGAGCCGGGTCGTTCCACTGAGTATCCGTAGCCCACCTACGGAACTCTGAGCAATATTCCTCTGCTGACCGATCTCCCTGTAGGAGTCTCCGTAACTTCGACTCAGCCAGGGCGACTCGGTCAGGGTCATCATATATGAGACCCAAAGCCCCAAAAATCCCTCCACTGACCGAAGAGCCTGAGAACCAGGGGGTAACGAGAACGCCCAGGATTGCGGATCCCCCTGAAGCAGGGAAATGACAATCCCTACCCGCTGTTCTTCATGACCTGAGGAGTAAGGGCGCAACTTAAAATATAATTTGCAGGCCTCACGGAACGTTGCAAATTTGTCCCTTCCCCCAGAAAATCTGTCGGGAAGAGCAACCTTGGGTTCAGTGACAACCTGGTTACCCATAGCAACCGCTGGGGGTGCGGTCTGCTGCATTTGCTGCTGTTGTTGGAGAACAGACGCCTTCAATCCTGCCACCCTCCAAAGACAGGCTTTGAAGCTGTTCTGCCAAGGCATCAATAGGATCCATATTGGATTCTAAGTAGAGAGAGGAAAAAAAACAACAAACAAAAACTTAAAATTATTATTTTTTTTTTTTTTTTTTTTCAAAAGTAAGGGCCAGTTATAATATCACGGTCGGCGTGGCTATCACATACGTGACACAGAGGGAGGAAACGAGGAAGGCCCTGCCCAAGTGAGAGGGAAGATGGTGACCCCTGACTCACCTGGCGGCTGGCACCTGGCTGCCCTGACGTCCCTAGACGGGTTCCTCACCCGTACGCCGATCACGTGCCTAAAGCCCTGGCTTTCCCTGGGCTGAGCCCTAGGTAGTGAACAGGGCGATGGGAACACTAGTCCGCACCACTAACTCTAAGGGAAAACACCAAGGGGAGGACAGACAACACAGACTCAACATATATTCCCAGGTGGGCGACAACAGGAGACAACAATAAGCCAAACAGGGATCCGGAGGGTAGCACACAGGAACAACAACCAGGATTAACCACTCCAGTGGGTCAGTATAGATGTCCAGGCAGGAAGCTCTGTAACTGGCAACTAGAGAAGTGTGAGGGGAGAATATAAGGAGGTAGGGAGTGGCAGACACGAAACAGCTGAGGAGGAGAAGCTACGGATCCCTGAGAGAGACAAAAAGGATAGCAAGGCAAACACAGAAAACAATAACTAAGAAACACCATGATCTTTAGATATAGAGCGCGCAGCCACCCGCTGCGACTTCCTGACCCCCGGGTATAACGGAGTCAGACGTGGCTCTTGATACCCTCGTGACATGTATAGAGCCAAAAATGTTAGAATTGTGTTGATGTCCCAATATTATGGACCTGACTGTATATATATAAACTGTGGCCCCGGTCATCCTGATAACTACAAAGGACTCGGATTCCACAGAATCTGAGCCCTTTGATATAATTGTCGCCAGCGCCGCTGGAGACAATTATACATGATAGAAGAAGGGGAGAAGCCTCCCCTCCTTCTATTATGCGCATTCCGGCAGCGAAATTAACATCTCGCTGGCCGGAATGCAGAGTGCCACAGGCGGGAGATCAAAGGCTTCCCCTGCCTGTTGGCAAGTAAGCGTGGCCCTGATGCGCTCGTTCAGGAGACGCACGGGCCGGCGCAGTGACATCATCTCACGTGTCTCCAATGGTGGCGCGCGCGCGCCCCACCTTGTGGGCGGTACAGCAATGCGGGCCGCCGGAGATAAATATCTGGCGGACCCGACACTAGAGGTGGGAGACGTGCCGCCCATCCACACAAGAACCGACCGGACCCCCCTCCCCCCTGAGAGGAGAGCGCGATCGGCGCTCAGGGGGACAGAGCGGTCTCCCCCCTGTTGGAGAGAATCACCCTGGACAACGAGCAGAAACTTAAGTATCGCCCCCTATTAACCCCTATTCCCCTATCCCACCAACGATAACCCCTATTCCCCTATCCCACCAACGATCCACATCCCCTATCCCTGTACCTCCTCACATATCCCCTGATCCCCTACTGCTATATCTCTCCCATGGTGAACCCTATTACCCCTGGACACCCCTTGTCAACCCTATCACCCCTGGTACTACACCCCTTGCAAACCCTATTACCCTTGGCACTACACCCCTTGTATGATTAGTGTCTCTGACACTGTATACTGTGCACCTTGGTCCCTGATACTGTGTCCCTGATTTACCCTTGCCCTGAATATCCCTGATTCCCGCGGTCCTATCACCGTATCTGTGTTTTGTGGTCTGCTTACATCCCTGTAAGACCACCGTTAACCTTCGTCCACCCCATAGGGATAGTATATAGAACCAGGTTGGTGGGCTGCTAATACGTGTGTGTATGTGTGTATTGTATAGTTAGTTTGTGGGTGGAATTTGGGAATGTGTAGTGTAGTTTAGTACTGTATATATAGTGCTGTATTGTTAGTGTATTGCGTGCTTAGTGTATTAGGTGTTAATAAATACTGTGTTTTATGTACAACTATCCGTGTAACGTGTAGTTATTAGCGATAGTTAGTTTAGTAAGGCGCATGCAGCTAGCTTAGTGATTAGCGTAAGGCAAAGTATAGTCAAAGTATTGTATTATTGTTATATAAAGGTATAAATGGGCGGAGTCATCAATAGACGGCTCCTCCCATTTATTGAATGTTAATTATTGATATTTGCATAAATATTGGTGATTAATATTCCCCCTTTACAATGACCGAAGAATTCTTTCCCTGGTGAAGAAAACATCCTTCACAACAGTTGGCCAGATCAAGACACTCTCCAGGAGGTAGGTGTATGTGTGTCAAAGTCAACAATCAAGAGAAAACTTCACCAGAGTGAATACAGAGGGTTCACCACAAGATGTAAACCATTGGTGAGCCTCAAAAACAGGAAGGCCAGATAAGAGTTTGCCAAACGACATCTAAAAAAGCCTTCACAGTTCTGAAACAACATCCTATGGACAGATGAGACCAAGATCAACTTGTACCAGAGTGATGGAAAGAGAAGAGTATGGAGAAGGAAAGGAACTTCTCATGATCCTAAGCGTACCACCTTATCAGTGAAGCATGGTGGTGGTAGTGTCATGGCGTGGGCATGTAGGGCTGCCAATGGAACTGGTTCTCTTGTATTTATTGATGATGTGACTGCTGACAAAAGCAGCAGGATGAATTCTGAAGTGTTTCGGGCAATAGTATCTGCTCATATTCAGCTAAATGCTTGAGAACTCATTGGACGGCGCTTCACAGTGCAGATGGACAATGACCCAAAGCATACTGCAAAAGAGTTTTTTAAGGGAAAAAAGTGGAATGTTATGCAATGGCCAAGTCAATCACCTGACCTGAATCCAATTAAGCATGCATTTCACTTGCTGAAGACAAAACTGAAGAGAAAATGCCCCAAGAACAAACAGGAACTGAAGACAGTTGCAGTAGAGGCCTGGCAGAGCATCACCAGGGATGAAACCCAGCGTCTGGTGATGTCTATGCATTCCAGACTTCAGGCTGTAATTGACTGCAAAGGATTTGCAACCAAGTATTAAAAAGTGAAAGTTTGATTTATGATTATTATTCTGTCCCATTACTTTTGGTTCCTTAACAAGTGGGAGGCACATATGCAAACTGTTGTAATTCCTACACCGTTCACCTGATTTGGATGTAAATACCCTCAAATTAAAGCTGACACTACAGTCTGCAGTTAAAGCACATCTTGTTCAATTCATTTCAAATCCATTGTGGTGGTGTATAGAGCCAAAAATGTTACAATTGGGTCAATGTCCCAATATTTATGGACCTGGCTGTATTTATGGTCCCGACGATTGCAAGGTTTCCTCCTTCGGGGGAGCATGTTTGCTCTGGTCCAGATGCACCGAGTAGCCGGAACATTGGCTCTTACTTAACATCTTTTAGACTGCACCATGTAAATGAACAGACTAACAGCATGGTGTGGTCAGTTTTATGTGTGACCTTCAATCCTATCCTGGGACCGGACTTGAGTATGGCGCAGCCATGAAACAGACACTTGCATCTTGACTTTACCCAAGCAGGAGGCGCAGTGCTTATTAGTGGTTACAGTCACCATTGGGCTCAAAGCTTGGTGGTTACATTGTTATTATAGACTTGGCAGTTGCTATGGGGCCACTGAACGGTCTATCAGCTAAACAGCTTGATGGTGTCAGTCTTTCACTGATATTTATAAATAATGACCCTTTTTGTCCCAGAAACCTGTTCATAAGGGCTTGTTCACGCGACCGTATGGCTTTTTTTTTGTGTTTTTCGGGCCATTTTTAACGGATCTGTTTTTCTGGGTTTTTTTCAGTAGTGTTTCCGGTTCCATTCCGTTTTTTCCGTTCTGTTCTTCCGTATGGCATTTACAGTATACAGTAATTAGATAGAAAAAATTGGGCTGGGCATAAAATTTTCAATAGATTGTTCTGCAAAAACAGAACGGATACGGAAGACATATGGAGTACATTCCGTATGTGTTCCGTTTTTTTTGCGGACCAATTGGCTTGAATGGAGCCACGGAATGTGATTTTTGGGCAATAATAGGACATGTTCTATCTTTGAACGGAACGAAAAAACGGAAATACGGAAACAGAATGCATACGGAGTACATTTCATTTTTGGGGCGGAACCATTGAAATTAATGGTTCCGTATATGGAACTAAAAAACGGCCCATGAACAGACCGCAAAAAAACTTTCGTGTAAACGAGCCCTAAATCATAAATCAAATAGCCTTTTATAAAGTTCTGTTTTTGCCCTATTTGTTCATCTTTTCCTCCATTCATCTCTTCCTCCATCTTACCTTCTCATCTGACCTTTTGCACAAACCTGTTTGCCAACATAAAACACTTCCTTCTCAAACACACACAGACACCTCATGCCCTCTCTTATTCTCATCTATTAACACTTTCTCTGCTTCTCCTTACTGCTGGTGATATCTCTCCAAATCCAGGACCCTCTCAGCAAATCCCCACTATCACCTCCATGTCCCACTACAAATCTCCTTCGACAAATTTCTGCAACTCCTTAAACCTAATTACCATTCCTCTGACCCCTGCTCCTTTGGTTCCTCTTGCAGGAGCATTATGGAACGCGCGCTCCGTCTGTAACAAACTGTCATACATTCATGAACTGTTCATCTCTCAAAACCTTTTCTTTCTGGGTCTCACAGAAACATGGCTGACACCCTCAGACACCTCCTCCCCTGCTGCACTCTCTTATAGTTGATTTCAATTCACTCACACCCCCCGCCCCGGCTGCAAACATGGTGGAGGAGTTGGTCTTCTTCTATCAGACACCTGCTCCTACAGCCCAACTCCACTGCCACCCCTCCATTACGCTCACCTCATTGAAGTACACTCTGTTCGCATCTACTCTCCCTCCAACCTTCAAGTAGCTGTCATTTACCGCCCTCCGGGCCCAGCCACCATCTTTCTTGACCACTTTAACACCTGGCTACTCCCCACTATCATCATGGGTGACTTCAACATCCCTATTGACACATGCCACTCGGCCTCCTCTAAACTCCTGTCACTCTCTTCCTCCTTCGGCCTATCACAGTGGTCTTCAGCTCCCACCCACAGAGATGGTCACATTCTGGATCTGATCTTTACCCGCCTCTGCTCCCTATCTAACCTTTCTAATTCGCCTCTCCCCCTATCCGACCACAACCTACTCACCTTCTCTTCACTGGTCTCTTCTGCAGCTCCCCCGGTCCACACACTAGCACACCCCCGCAGGAACCTCAAACATCTCAACTTTCGCTTGCTTTCTGACTCTCTTCTCCCACTCTCTACCATCTGTTGCCTCCAAGACCCAGATGCTGCTACCACCCTATATAACACCACAATAAGTACAGCTCTCGACACTGTTGCCCCCCTCACACACAACAAAATCCGGAAAATCAACAGACAACCCTGGCACACCAACCTGACCAAAAACTCAGACAAGCTTCCAGGGCTGCTGAGCGGCGATGGAAGAAATCCCATTCTAAGAATCACTTCACCGCATACAAGCAATCCCTTCTCATATTCAAATCTTCACTCGCTGATGCAAAACAGGCCTACTTCTCATCTCTCATATCTTCCCTGTCACACAGCCCTAAACAACTTTTTAGCACTTTTAACTCCCTTCTCCGGCCCCCAGCGACCCCACCCTCTCCACTCTTCTCAACTGAGGACTTTGCCAAATATTTCAAACAAAAGATAGTCCACATGAGAGAAAGCTTTACTGCACAGTCCCCACAGACCCTCTACACAACTGCTCAGTCCTCTTCTCCCAAAACCCGCTTCTCCACCATTACAGAAGAAAAACTCTCCACTCTACTCCCAAATCTCATCTGACCACCTGTGCACTTGACCCAATCCCATCCCACCTCATCCCTAACCTCACCACAGTGTTTATCCCAGCCCTAACTCATCTCTTCAACCTATCACTAAACTCTGGTGTCTTCCCCTCTGCTTTTAAACATGCTACCATTACACCCATCCTCAAAAAGCCTTCACTTGACCCATCTTCCTTGTCCAGTTATCGCCCCATATCACTTCTTCCGTATGCCTCAAAGCTACTTGAACAACATGTCCATTCAGAACTGTCCTCCCACCTCTCCTCCTGCTCCCTCTTTTACCGCCTACAATCTGGCTTCCGACCCCACCACTCGACCGAGACTGCCCTTACCAAAGTCACCAATGACCTACTGACAGCCAAAACCAAGAAACAATACTCTGTCCTCCTTCTCCTTGACCTGTCCTCGGCCTTCGACACTGTTGACCACTCCCTTCTGTTGCAAACTCTCTCATCTCTTGGCATCACTGACCTGGCCCTCTCCTGGATCACATCATACCTCACTGACCGGATGTTTAGCGTCTCCCACTCCCACACCACCTCCTCGTCTCATTCCCTCTCTGTTGGTGTCCCGCAAGGCTCTGTCCTAGGATCCCTGCTCTTCTCTATCTACACTTTTGGCCTGGGACAGGTCATAGAGTCCCATGGCTTTCAGTATCACTCATACGCTGACGACACACAAATCTACCTCTCTGGTCCAGACATCACCACCTTACTATCAAGAATCCCACAATGTCTATCTTCTATATCATCCTTCTTCGCCTCTCGCTTTCTTAAACTTAACATGGATAAGACAGAATTCATAATCTTTCCCCCATCTTGTTCAACCCCCCCAACAGACCTATCTATTATGATCAATGGCTGCACACTCTCCCCAGTCAACAAAGTCCACTGCCTTGGAGTGACCTTGGATTCTGCCCTTTCCTTTCGACCGCACATCCAAGCCCTTTCCACCACCTGCCGCCTCCAACTCAAAAACATCTCCCGCATCCGTGCTTTACTTAACTTTGAATCTGCGAAAATGCTTGTACATGCCCTCATGATCTCCCGCCTAGATTACTGCAACATTCTCCTCTGTGGCCTTCCATCTAGCACTCTCTCACCCCTCCAATCTATCCCCAACTATGCTGCCCGACTAATCCACCTCTCACCCTATTACTCCTCTGCCTCTCCCCTCTGCCAATCCCTTCACTGGCTCCCCATTGCCCAACAAATTCACTTCAAAGTACTAACAAATACATACGAGGCCGTCCATAACCTGTCCCCTCCCTACATCTCTGAGCTACTTTCCCGATACACCCCAACACGCACTCTCCGATCCTCACAAGACCTCCTTCTCTCCTCACCTCTTATTGCCTCTTCCCACAATCGACTCCAAGATTTCTCCCGTGCATCCCCCATACTCTGGAACTCG
Organism: Bufo bufo; assembly: GCF_905171765.1. Taxonomy (NCBI): domain Eukaryota; kingdom Metazoa; phylum Chordata; class Amphibia; order Anura; family Bufonidae; genus Bufo; species Bufo bufo. The sequence goes on along the minus strand of NC_053390.1, from coordinate 529,883,052 downwards.
CTACCCCAACATATCAGACTCTCACCTACAGTGGAATCCTTCAAAAGAAACCTGAAAACCCACCTCTTCAGACAAGCCTACAACCTGTGACCCTGCTGCCTCTATACCGCCATGACCAACTTAACCCGCACCTACTGTGTCCTTCTCCCATACCATGTAGATTGAAAGCCCTCACGGGCAGGGCCCTCTCTCCTTCTGTACCAGTCTGTATATAGTCTTGTTCCTGCTTAGTGCACTTGTCTGTATTATGTATGGGCACCCATTATCATATGTACAGCGCTATGGAATGAATGTTTTATATGTGTTACATATAGCGCAGTTTGAACTTAGTTTTATATCAGAGCAATAGTATGTGTTATTTTTCACACTATCCTAGTTCTTTTTCATTTATCACTTTATTCGCAATTTCTTACTATCTGGTTTCAGGGAGAGGGTATTGACCAAGATTATCCTTGTTTGCAACAGCTATATCAGTTTTAGAATGTTACTTTTAGTGAGCCGAATTCGTATTTCATATTTGAAGTCGCTACATAAGCTCTCCTATGTTACCAGAACTTGAACCTGCAACAATAAGCGATCAAAAAAAGTATGCCCCCCAAAATAGTACCAATCTAACCGTCACCTCATCCCACAAAAAATGATCCTCTACTAAGACAATCGCCCCAAAAAAAAAACTCTTAGACTATGGAGACACTAAAACATGATTTTTTTTTGTTTCAAAAATGCTTTTACTGTGTTAAAGATAAAAATAAATAAAAAGGTAGACATATTAGGTATTGCCATGTCCGTAATCACCTGTTCTATATTTTTGTCACCTTACATCACAAAAAGTGTAATAACAAGTGATCAAAAAGTCATATGAACCAAATAGTACCAATTAAACAATGATCTCATACAAAAAAAAATGACCCCCTACATAAGACAGTCGCACAAAAAAAAAAAAACTATGGCTTTCAGAATATGGAGACAAAAAAAGTTGTATATTTGGTATTGTCGCGTCAGTAACAACCTGCTCTATAAATACCACATGATCTAACATGTCAGATGAACATTGTAAATAACCCCAAAAAACTGGGCCAAAACAGATATTTTTTGTTACATTGCCTCACAAAAAGTGTAATATAGAGCAACCAAAAATCATATGTACCCTAAAATAGTACCAAGAAAACTGCCACCTTATCCCGTATTTTCTAAAATGGGGTAATTTTTTTGAAGTTTCTACTCTAGGGGTGCATCAGGGGGTCTTCAAATGTGACATGGCAACATAAAATTATCCCAGTGAAATCTGTCCTCCAAAAACCATATGGCATTCCTTTCCTTCTGCGCCCTGCCGTGTGCCTGTACAGCAGTTTACGACCACATATGGGGTGTTTCTGTAAACTACAGAATCAGGGCAATAAATATTGAGTTTTGTTTGGCTGTAAACCCTTACTTTGTTACTGGAAAAAAATGGAAAATCTGCCAAAAAAGTGAAATTCGAAAATGTCATCTACATTTTTCTTTAATTCTTGTAAAACACCTAAAGGGTTAACAAAGTTTGTAAAGTCAGTTTCGAATACCTTGAGAGGTGTAGTTTCTAAAATATGGTTGTTTTGGGGTGGTTTCTATTATGTAAGCCTCACAAAATGACGTCAGACGTGAACTGGTCCGTAACAAGTGGGTTTTGGAAATTTTAAGAAAAAATTCCAAGATTTATAAACTTCTAAGCCTTCGAACGTCCCCAAAAAAATAAAATGGCATTCACAAAATGATCCAAACATAAAGTAGACATATGGGAAATGTAAAGTAATAACTATTATATGAGGTATTACTATCTGTTTTAAAAGCAGAGAAATTGAAATTTGGAAAGTTGCACATTTTTCAATTTTTTTTGTAAATTTGGTATTTTGTGTAAAATAAAAATGAAATATGGGACTGCCAATGATGGTCTCTTATGGTAGCACTGTGGTTGCTCTGTTAGATGGGCATAGTGACTAGCTCTTATGGGGGCACTGTGGATGGCATTTGTAGGGACACCATGGTTGTCACCTTTGGCATTAGTGTGGATAGCTCCTATGTTAGCAATATTGCTGGTAGTGGTAGGGGCAATGTGGATTTCACTTATGGAGACACAGTGGCAGGCAGTTTGGGAGCACAGAGGCTTTCAAATATGGAGGTACAGTGGCTGTCAGTTATTGGGGCACATTGGCTAGCAGATATAGGAGCACTGGGGCTATAACCCCTGGCATCCCTGTGGATAACACCTGAGAGGGTCAGTTAGGGAGCTATGGCTGCCAGTTACGGAGATAGCAGATGAAACTTATGGGGGCATTGGTTGGCACTTATATGGCGTTGTCACTCACTATCTCTAATGGGGAGACTGTGGATAGCACAAGGGGCCCACAATTGTAAGATCTGTAGGAATGGTGTGGCTGGCACTAACTATGGTTGGCAGTTATGAGGGCAATCTCAGAGACTTGACTAAATGTATGAACTCTCAATCTGGCACTTATGGTAAAGGGGCACAATGAGGGCACTGGGACTGTGACTTGTGGTGTTATTGCTGAACTGTGATGATACTGACCCTGTACATCTTAGGCTTCATTTACCAAGGACTGTCTTTGTTGCCAACCAATCAGAGCTCGGCTTTCATTTCTTTAACTGCTATACAAAAATTAAAGCTACTTTCTGATTGGTTGCCATGGGCAATGAAGTAAGTCTTACTGTCAAGGGGGGGGGGGGGGGGGGGGGGGTAAGACTATGTTATTATTTATTGTATGTAATCCCCTAATAATACATATTCAGTATTATACAAATTTATATATTTAGACCAGGCATTGTTCCAATGTAGGTACAAAATGGGACATGCACCTAAATTTGCAACTTTCCAACAGCATAAAACTGGTGTAGACGATTGATTCATTTAGCCTACAGCATTCATCTGGACCCTCGGCGTCACCAGCGACTGTTCTCATTTCATAATGAATTTCATTTTAAGGGTTATTTCCATTTGGGACATTTATGACATATCCATAGGATGATGCCCCCAAAGTGTACAGACAGCAAGTCATGCATGTGCGGACACCCTTCATTCACTGCTATGCAACTTCCGAAAATAGCTGAGTGCTGGTTTGGCTATTTTCAGGAGTCCCATAGTGGTAAATGGAGGGGTGGCCACGCTTGTGCTGCTTGTTCTCCATTCGCAGCTATGAGACGTCCTAAAACACGTGAGCATACTTGCCATTTTTGGAACTCCCATAGCAATTAATAGAGAGGATGCCACGCATGTGCAATGTGCTCTCCGTTTACTTCGGACCCCTGTTCTGGACATATGAGCAGGTCCCAAAGGTAGGACTCGTACCTATCGGTCATTTATGGCACATTCTATCAATATATACCATATTTGTCCCAGATTGGAATACCCCTTTAACCTACTCCCTGAGGAAATCAAGCACACACCCCTGAAACTAAAGAACACACAATAAAGACACAGAATAAAGACACAGAACACATTAATTGGGGAATAAATGGCCAAATTGTTTATTTAAAATGTTAAAAATGGCACACCCCCGACTCACGGAGAGTCACCCTCCAGCACTCAGGAGAGGAAAACCCCCTGTGGAGGAAACCTCTAGGGAACCATGGCTGGAGGGCTGCCCATCCCTTGGGCTTAGAGGGTAATGCCACTATGTGGCTGCCACATAAATAGTAAAGGGGGGAGGTGCAGCAGCCGGGCTGATCTGGTTGGCTAGGCGGATGTCCCTTTCCTCTCATTGGGCGATGGGCTTCCTGCTAGAACCTCCAAATTTCGTCAAGGTGCGGTGGGCAGGGATAGTCAAGCTCAAGGTCCTCAGGTCATCAAGTACGGCACCAAATATGGCCGCTCGCCAGCCTTTTACAAGAGTTCTTCCCTTATGACACACATGCTTGTGATGTCACAGGTGTCTATGAGTAATGTTGGTGGCAGTGTTCTGAAGAGTTAACCCTTTACTGACGGTCAATGTGCCTTACTGCAGAGGCCATTAACCCCTTCCTGACCGCACTTTGTCAATATACTCCAGTTCGGATAACTGCCATATACAGTCAGGTCCATAAATATTGGGACATCGACACAATTCTAACATTTTTTGGCTCTATACACCACCACAATGGATTTGAAAGGAAACAAACAAGATGTGCTTTAACTGCAGACTGTCAGCTTTAATTTGAGGGTATTTACATCCAAATCAGGTAAACGGTGTAGGAATGACAACAGTTTGCATATGTGCCTCCCACTTGTTAAGGAACCAAAAATAATGGGACAATTGGCTTCTCAGTTGTTCCATGGCCAGGTGTGTGTTATTCCCTCATTATCCCAATTGCAATGAGCAGATAAAAGGTCCAGAGTTCATTTCAAGTGTGCTATTTGCATTTGGAATCTGTTGCTGTCAACTCTCAAGATGAGATCCAAAGAGCTGTCACTATTAGTGAAGCAAGCCATCATTAGGCTGAAAAAAACAAAACAAACCAATCAGAGAGATAGAAAAACATTAGGCGTGGCCAAAACAACTGTTTGGAACATTCTTAAAAAGAAGGAACGCATCGGTGAGCTCAGCAACACCAAAAGACCCGGTAGACCACGGAAAACAACTGTGGTGGATGACCGAAGAATTCTTTCCCTGGTGAAGAAAACACCCATCACAACAGTTGGCCAGATCAAGAACATTCTCCAGGAGGTAGGTGTATGTGTGTCAAAGTCAATAATCAAGAGAAAACTTCACCAGAGTGAATACAGAGGGTTCACCACAAGATGTAAACCATTGGTGAGCCTCAAAAACAGGAAGGCCAGATTAAAGTTTGCCAAACGACATCTAAAAAAGCCTTCACAGTTCTGAAACAACATCCTATGGACAGATGAGACCAAGATCAACTTGTACCAGAGTGATGGGAAGAGAAGAGTATGGAGAAGGAAAGGAACTGCTCATGATCCTAAGCATACCACCTCATCAGTGAAGCATGGTGGTGGTAGTGTCATGGCGTGGGCATGTATGGCTGCCAATGGAACTGCTTCTCTTGTATTTATTGATGATGTGACTGCTGGCAAAAGCAGCAGGATGAATTCTGAAGTGTTTCGGGCAATATTATCTGCTCATATTCAGCCAAATGCTACAGAACTCATTGGACGGCGCTTCACAGTGCAGATGGACAATGACCCAAAGCATACTGCAAAAGCAACCAAAGAGTTTATTAAGGGAAATAAGTGGAATGTTCTGCAATGCCCAAGTCAATCACCGGACCTGAATCCGATTGAGCATTTCACTTGCTGGAGACAAAACTGAAGGGAAAATGCCCCAAGAACAAGCAGGAACTGAAGACAGTTGCAGTAGAGGCCTGGCAGAGCATCACCAGGGGTGAAACCCAGCGTCTGGTGATGTCTATGCGTTCCAGACTTCAGGCTGTAATTGACTGCAAAGGATTTGTTACCAAGTATTAAAAAGTGAAAGTTTGATTTATGATTATTATTCTGTCCCATTACTTTTGGTCCCTTAACAAGTGGGAGGCACATATGCAAACTGCTGTAATTCCTGCACCGTTCACCTGATTTGGATGTAAATACCCTCAAATTACAGCTGACAGTCTGCAGGTAAAGCACATCTTGTCCGTTTCATTTCAAATCCATTGTGGTGGTGTATAGAGCCAAAAATGTTAGAATTGTGTTGATGTCCCAATATTTATGGACCTGACTGTATATATATAAACTGTGGCCCCGGTCATCCTGATAACTACAAAGGACTCGGATTCCACAGAATCTGAGCCCTTTGATATAATTGTCGCCAGCGCCGCTGGAGACAATTATACATGATAGAAGAAGGGGAGAAGCCTCCCCTCCTTCTATTATGCGCATTCCGGCAGCGAAATTAACATCTCGCTGGCCGGAATGCAGAGTGCCACAGGCGGGAGATCAAAGGCTTCCCCTGCCTGTTGGCAAGTAAGCGTGGCCCCGATGCGCTCGTTCAGGAGACGCACGGGCCGGCGCAGTGACATCATCTCACTGCGCCGGCCCACGTGTCTCCAATGGTGGCGCGCGCGCGCCCCACCTTGTGGGCGGTACAGCAATGCGGGCCGCCGGAGATAAATATCTGGCGGACCCGACACTAGAGGTGGGAGCCGTGCCGCCCATCCACACAAGAACCGACCGGACCCCCCTGAGAGGAGAGCGCGATCGGCGCTCAGGGGGACAGAGCGGTCTCCCCCCTGTTGGAGAGAATCACCCTGGACAACGAGCAGAAACTTAAGTATCGCCCCCTATTAACCCCTATTCCCCTATCCCACCAACGATAACCTCTATTCCCCTATCCCACCAATGATCCACATCCCCTATCCCTGTACCTCCTCCCATATCCCCTGATCCCCTACTGCTATATCTCTCCCCTGGTTAACCCTATTACCCCTGGACACCCCTTATCAACCCTATCACCCCTGGTACTACACCCCTTGCAAACCCTATTACCCTTGGCACTACACCCCTTGTATGATTAGTGTCTCTGACACTGTATACTGTGCACCTTGGTCCCTGATACTGTGTCCCTGATTTACCCTTGCCCTGAATATCCCTGATTCCCGCGGTCCTATCACCGTATCTGTGTTTTGTGGTCTGCTTACATCCCTGTAAGACCACCGTTAACCTTCGTCCACCCCATAGGGATAGTATATAGAACCAGGTTGGTGGGCTGCTAATACGTGTGTGTATGTGTGTATTGTATATTTAGTTTGTGGGTGGAATTTGGGAATGTGTAGTGTAGTTTAGTACTGTATATATAGTGCTGTATTGTTAGTGTATTGCGTGCTTAGTGTATTAGGTGTTATTAAATACTGTGTTTTATGTACAACTATCCGTGTAACGTGTAGTTATTAGCGATAGTTAGTTTAGTAAGGCGCATGCAGCTAGCTTAGTGATTAGCGTAAGGCAAAGTATAGTCAAAGTATTGAATTATTGTTATATAAAGGTATAAATGGGCGGAGTCATCAATAGACGGCTCCTCCCATTTATTGAATGTTAATTATTGATATTTGCATAAATATTGGTGATTAATATTCCCCCTTTACAATGACCGAAGAATTCTTTCCCTGGTGAAGAAAACATCCTTCACAACAGTTGGCCAGATCAAGAACACTCTCCAGGAGGTAGGTGTATGTGTGTCAAAGTCAACAATCAAGAGAAAACTTCACCAGAGTGAATACAGAGGGTTCACCACAAGATGTAAACCATTGGTGAGCCTCAAAAACAGGAAGGCCAGATAAGAGTTTGCCAAACGACATCTAAAAAAGCCTTCACAGTTCTGAAACAACATCCTATGGACAGATGAGACCAAGATCAACTTGTACCAGAGTGATGGAAAGAGAAGAGTATGGAGAAGGAAAGGAACTTCTCATGATCCTAAGCGTACCACCTTATCAGTGAAGCATGGTGGTGGTAGTGTCATGGCGTGGGCATGTAGGGCTGCCAATGGAACTGGTTCTCTTGTATTTATTGATGATGTGACTGCTGACAAAAGCAGCAGGATGAATTCTGAAGTGTTTCGGGCAATAGTATCTGCTCATATTCAGCTAAATGCTTGAGAACTCATTGGACGGCGCTTCACAGTGCAGATGGACAATGACCCAAAGCATACTGCAAAAGAGTTTTTTAAGGGAAAAAAGTGGAATGTTATGCAATGGCCAAGTCAATCACCTGACCTGAATCCAATTAAGCATGCATTTCACTTGCTGAAGACAAAACTGAAGAGAAAATGCCCCAAGAACAAACAGGAACTGAAGACAGTTGCAGTAGAGGCCTGGCAGAGCATCACCAGGGATGAAACCCAGCGTCTGGTGATGTCTATGCATTCCAGACTTCAGGCTGTAATTGACTGCAAAGGATTTGCAACCAAGTATTAAAAAGTGAAAGTTTGATTTATGATTATTATTCTGTCCCATTACTTTTGGTTCCTTAACAAGTGGGAGGCACATATGCAAACTGTTGTAATTCCTACACCGTTCACCTGATTTGGATGTAAATACCCTCAAATTAAAGCTGACACTACAGTCTGCAGTTAAAGCACATCTTGTTCAATTCATTTCAAATCCATTGTGGTGGTGTATAGAGCCAAAAATGTTACAATTGGGTCAATGTCCCAATATTTATGGACCTGGCTGTATTTATGGTCCCGACGATTGCAAGGTTTCCTCCTTCGGGGGAGCATGTTTGCTCTGGTCCAGATGCACCGAGTAGCCGGAACATTGGCTCTTACTTAACATCTTTTAGACTGCACCATGTAAATGAACAGACTAACAGCATGGTGTGGTCAGTTTTATGTGTGACCTTCAATCCTATCCTGGGACCGGACTTGAGTATGGCGCAGCCATGAAACAGACACTTGCATCTTGACTTTACCCAAGCAGGAGGCGCAGTGCTTATTAGTGGTTACAGTCACCATTGGGCTCAAAGCTTGGTGGTTACATTGTTATTATAGACTTGGCAGTTGCTATGGGGCCACTGAACGGTCTATCAGCTAAACAGCTTGATGGTGTCAGTCTTTCACTGATATTTCTAAATAATGACCCTTTTTGTCCCAGAAACCTGTTCATAAGGGCTTGTTCACGCGACCGTATGGCTTTTTTTTTGTGTTTTTCGGGCCATTTCTAACGGATCTGTTTTTCAGGTTTTTTTTTCAGTAGTGTTTCCGGTTCCATTCCGTTTTTCCGTTCTGTTCTTCCGTATGGCATTTACAGTATACAGTAATTAGATAGAAAAAATTGGGCTGGGCATAAAATTTTCAATAGATTGTTCTGCAAAAACAGAACGGATACGGAAGACATATGGAGTACATTCCGTATGTGTTCCGTTTTTTTTGCGGACCAATTGGCTTGAATGGAGCCACGGAATGTGATTTTTGGGCAATAATAGGACATGTTCTATCTTTGAACGGAACGAAAAAACGGAAATACGGAAACAGAATGCATACGGAGTACATTTCATTTTTGGGGCGGAACCATTGAAATTAATGGTTCCGTATATGGAACTAAAAAACGGCCCATGAACAGACCGCAAAAAAACTTTCGTGTAAACGAGCCCTAAATCATAAATCAAATAGCCTTTTATAAAGTTCTGTTTTTGCCCTATTTGTTCATCTTTTCCTCCATTCATCTCTTCCTCCATCTTACCTTCTCATCTGACCTTTTGCACAAACCTGTTTGCCAACATAAAACACTTCCTTCTCAAACACACACAGACACCTCATGCCCTCTCTTATTCTCATCTATTAACACTTTCTCTGCTTCTCCTTACTGCTGGTGATATCTCTCCAAATCCAGGACCCTCTCAGCAAATCCCCACTATCACCTCCATGTCCCACTACAAATCTCCTTCGACAAATTTCTGCAACTCCTTAAACCTAATTACCATTCCTCTGACCCCTGCTCCTTTGGTTCCTCTTGCAGGAGCATTATGGAACGCGCGCTCCGTCTGTAACAAACTGTCATACATTCATGAACTGTTCATCTCTCAAAACCTTTTCTTTCTGGGTCTGACAGAAACATGGCTGACACCCTCAGACACCTCCTCCCCTGCTGCACTCTCTTATAGTGGATTTCAATTCACTCACACCCCCCGCCCCGGCTGCAAACATGGTGGAGGAGTTGGTCTTCTTCTATCAGACACCTGCTCCTACAGCCCAACTCCACTGCCACCCTCCATTACGCTCACCTCATTTGAAGTACACTCTGTTCGCATCTACTCTCCCTCCAACCTTCAAGTAGCTGTCATTTACCGCCCTCCGGGCCCAGCCACCATCTTTCTTGACCACTTTAACACCTGGCTACTATACTTTCTTTCTGCCGACATCCCCACTATCATCATGGGTGACTTCAACATCCCTATTGACACATGCCACTCGGCCTCCTCTAAACTCCTGTCACTCTCTTCCTCCTTCGGCCTATCACAGTGGTCTTCAGCTCCCACCCACAGAGATGGTCACATTCTGGATCTGATCTTTACCCGCCTCTGCTCCCTATCTAACCTTTCTAATTCGCCTCTCCCCCTATCCGACCACAACCTACTCACCTTCTCTTCACTGGTCTCTTCTGCAGCTCCCCCGGTCCACACACTAGCACACCCCCGCAGGAACCTCAAACATCTCAACTTTCGCTTGCTTTCTGACTCTCTTCTCCCACTCTCTACCATCTGTTGCCTCCAAGACCCAGATGCTGCTACCACCCTATATAACACCACAATAAGTACAGCTCTCGACACTGTTGCCCCCCTCACACACAACAAAATCCGGAAAATCAACAGACAACCCTGGCACACCAACCTGACCAAAAAACTCAGACAAGCTTCCAGGGCTACTGAGCGGCGATGGAAGAAATCCCATTCTAAGAATCACTTCACCGCATACAAGCAATCCCTTCTCATATTCAAATCTTCACTCGCTGATGCAAAACAGGCCTACTTCTCATCTCTCATATCTTCCCTGTCACACAGCCCTAAACAACTTTTTAGCACTTTTAACTCCCTTCTCCGGCCCCCAGCGACCCCACCCTCTCCACTCTTCTCAACTGAGGACTTTGCCAAATATTTCAAACAAAAGATAGTCCACATGAGAGAAAGCTTTACTGCACAGTCCCCACAGACCCTCTACACAACTGCTCAGTCCTCTTCTCCCAAAACCCGCTTCTCCACCATTACAGAAGAAAAACTCTCCACTCTACTCCCAAATCTCATCTGACCACCTGTGCACTTGACCTAATCCCATCCCACCTCATCCCTAACCTCACCACAGTGTTTATCCCAGCCCTAACTCATCTCTTCAACCTATCACTAAACTCTGGTGTCTTCCCCTCTGCTTTTAAACATGCTACCATTACACCCATCCTCAAAAAGCCTTCACTTGACCCATCTTCCTTGTCCAGTTATCGCCCCATATCACTTCTTCCGTATGCCTCAAAGCTACTTGAACAACATGTCCATTCAGGACTGTCCTCCCACCTCTCCTCCTGCTCCCTCTTTTACCGCCTACAATCTGGCTTCCGACCCCACCACTCGACCGAGACTGCCCTTACCAAAGTCACCAATGACCTACTGACAGCCAAAACCAAGAAACAATACTCTGTCCTCCTTCTCCTTGACCTGTCCTCGGCCTTCGACACTGTTGACCACTCCCTTCTGTTGCAAACTCTCTCATCTCTTGGCATCACTGACCTGGCCCTCTCCTGGATCACATCATACCTCACTGACCGGATGTTTAGCGTCTCCCACTCCCACACCACCTCCTCGTCTCATTCCCTCTCTGTTGGTGTCCCGCAAGGCTCTGTCCTAGGATCCCTGCTCTTCTCTATCTACACTTTTGGCCTGGGACAGGTCATAGAGTCCCATGGCTTTCAGTATCACTCCTACGCTGACGACACACAAATCTACCTCTCTGGTCCAGACATCACCACCTTACTATCAAGATTCCCACAATGTCTATCTTCTATATCATCCTTCTTCGCCTCTCGCTTTCTTAAACTTAACATGGATAAGACAGAATTCATAATCTTTCCCCCATCTTGTTCAACCCCCCCAACAGACCTATCTATTATGATCAATGGCTGCACACTCTCCCCAGTCAACAAAGTCCACTGCCTTGGAGTGACCTTGGATTCTGCCCTTTCCTTTCGACCGCACATCCAAGCCCTTTCCACCACCTGGCGCCTCCAACTCAAAAACATCTCCCGCATCCGTGCTTTACTTAACTTTGAATCTGCGAAAATGCTTGTACATGCCCTCATGATCTCCCGCCTAGATTACTGCAACATTCTCCTCTGTGGCCTTCCATCTAGCACTCTCTCACCCCTCCAATCTATCCCCAACTCTGCTGCCCGACTAATCCACCTCTCACCCTATTACTCCTCTGCCTCTCCCCTCTGCCAATCCCTTCACTGGCTCCCCATTGCCCAACGAATTCACTTCAAAGTACTAACAAATACATACGAGGCCGTCCATAACCTGTCCCCTCCCTACATCTCTGAGCTACTTTCCCGATACACCCCAACACGCACTCTCCGATCCTCACAAGACCTCCTTCTCTCCTCACCTCTTATTGCCTCTTCCCACAATCGACTCCAAGATTTCTCCCGTGCATCCCCCATACTCTGGAACTCGCTACCCCAACATATCAGACTCTCACCTACAGTGGAATCCTTCAAAAGAAACCTGAAAACCCACCTCTTCAGACAAGCCTACAACCTGTGACCCTGCTGCCTCTATACCGCCATGACCAACTTAACCCGCACCTACTGTGTCCTTCTCCCATACCATGTAGATTGAAAGCCCTCACGGGCAGGGCCCTCTCTCCTTCTGTACCAGTCTGTAATTAGTCTTGTTCCTGCTTAGTGCACTTGTCTGTATTATGTATGTGCACCCATTATCATATGTACAGCGCTATGGAATGAATGGCGCTTTAATAATAAATAATAATAATAAAAAAAAAAAATTATCTTTAAAAATTATCCTTTATTTTAATTTTAGTTAAAATATACCAAAAGGAAAACTAATCCCTGTAATTATTTACAAAAAAGCCTTATGTGAACTAAAAGCCATCAAAAAGCATTAGTATTATCTCTTTTGTTGTTATATATATTATTATAGTCTCTTTGTGTTTTATATGTGTTACATATAGCGCAGTTTGAACTTAGTTTTATATCAGAGCAATAGGATGTGTTATTTTTCACACTATCCTAGTTCTTTTTCATTTATCACTTTATTCGCAATTTCTTACTATCTGGTTTCAGGGAGAGGGTATTGACCAAGATTATCCTTGTTTGCAACAGCTATATCAGTTTTAGAATGTTACTTTTAGTGAGCCGAATTCGTATTTCATATTTGAAGTCGCTACATAAGCTCTCCTATGTTACCAGAACTTGAACCTGCAACAATAAGCGATCAAAAAAAGTATGCCCCCCAAAATAGTACCAATCTAACCGTCACCTCATCCCACAAAAAATGATCCTCTACTAAGACAATCGCCCAAAAAAAAAAAACTCTTAGACTATGGAGACACTAAAACATGATTTTTTTTTGTTTCAAAAATGCTTTTACTGTGTTAAAGATAAAAATAAATAAAAAGGTAGACATATTAGGTATTGCCATGTCCGTAATCACCTGTTCTATATTTTTGTCACCTTACATCACAAAAAGTGTAATAACAAGTGATCAAAAAGTCATATGAACCAAATAGTACCAATTAAACCATGATCTCATACAAAAAAAAATGACCCCCTACATAAGACAGTCGCACAAAAAAAGAAAACTATGGCTTTCAGAATATGGAGACAAAAAAAGTTGTATATTTGGTATTGTTGCGTCAGTAACAACCTGCTCTATAAATACCACATGATCTAACATGTCAGATGAACATTGTAAATAACCCCAAAAAACTGGGCCAAAACAGATATTTTTTGTTACATTGCCTCACAAAAAGTGTAATATAGAGCAACCAAAAATCATATGTACCCTAAAATAGTACCAAGAAAACTGCCACCTTATCCCGTATTTTCTAAAATGGGGTAATTTTTTTGAAGTTTCTACTCTAGGGGTGCATCAGGGGGTCTTCAAATGTGACATGGCAACATAAAATTATCCCAGTGAAATCTGTCCTCCAAAAACCATATGGCATTCCTTTCCTTCTGCGCCCTGCCGTGTGCCTGTACAGCAGTTTACGACCACATTTGGGGTGTTTCTGTAAACTACAGAATCAGGGCAATAAATATTGAGTTTTGTTTGGCTGTAAACCCTTACTTTGTTACTGGAAAAAAATGGAAAATCTGCCAAAAAAGTGAAATTCGAAAATGTCATCTACATTTTTCTTTAATTCTTGTAAAACACCTAAAGGGTTAACAAAGTTTGTAAAGTCAGTTTCGAATACCTTGAGAGGCGTAGTTTCTAAAATATGGTTGTTTTGGGGTGGTTTCTATTATGTAAGCCTCACAAAATGACGTCAGACGTGAACTGGTCCGTAACAAGTGGGTTTTGGACATTTTAAGAAAAAATTCCAAGATTTATAAACTTCTAAGCCTTCGAACATCCCCAAAAAATAAAATGGCATTCACAAAATGATCCAAACATAAAGTAGACATATGGGAAATGTAAAGTAATAACTATTATATGAGGTATTACTATCTGTTTTAAAAGCAGAGAAATTGAAATTTGGAAAGTTGCTCATTTTTCAATTTTTTTTGTAAATTTGGTATTTTGTGTAAAATAAAAATGAAATATGGGACTGCCAATGATGGTCTCTTATGGTAGCACTGTGGTTGCTCTGTTAGATGGGCATAGTGACTAGCTCTTATGGGGGCACTGTGGATGGCATTTGTAGGGACACCATGGTTGTCACCTTTGGCATCAGTGTGGATAGCTCCTATGTTAGCAATATTGCTGGTAGTGGTAGGGGCAATGTGGATTTCACTTATGGAGACACAGTGGCAGGCAGTTTGGGAGCACAGAGGCTTTCAAATATGGAGGTACAGTGGCTGTCAGTTATTGGGGCACATTGGCTAGCAGATATAGGAGCACTGGGGCTATAACCCCTGGCATCCCTGTGGATAACACCTGAGAGGGTCAGTTAGGGAGCTATGGCTGCCAGTTACGGAGATAGCAGATGAAACTTATGGGGGCATTGGTTGGCACTTATATGGCGTTGTCACTCACTATCTCTAATGGGGAGACTGTGGATAGCACAAGGGGCCCACAATTGTAAGATCTGTAGGAATGGTGTGGCTGGCACTAACTATGGTTGGCAGTTATGAGGGCAATCTCAGAGACTTGACTAAATGTATGAACTCTCAATCTGGCACTTATGGTAAAGGGGCACAATGAGGGCACTGGGACTGCGACTTGTGGTGTTATTGCTGAACTGTGATGATACTGACCCTGTACATCTTAGGCTTCATTTACCAAGGACTGTCTTTGTTGCCCCTAGCAACCAATCAGAGCTCGGCTTTCATTTCTTTAACTGCTATACAAAAATTAAAGCTACTTTCTGATTGGTTGCCATGGGCAATGAAGTAAGTCTTACTGTCAAGGGGGAAGGGGGGTAAGACTATGTTATTATTTATTGTATGTAATCCCCTAATATTACATATTCAGTATAATACAAATTTATATATTTAGACCAGGCATTGTTCCAATGTAGGTACAAAATGGGACATGCACCTAAATTTGCAACTTTCCAACAGCATAAAACTGGTGTAGACGATTGATTCATTTAGCCTACAGCATTCATCTGGACCCTCGGCGTCACCAGCGACTGTTCTCATTTCATAATGAATTTCATTTTAAGGGTTATTTCCATTTGGGACATTTATGACATATCCATAGGATGATGCCCCCAAAGTGTACAGACAGCAAGTGATGCATGTGCGGACACCCTTCATTCACTGCTATGCAACTTCCGAAAATAGCTGAGTGCTGGTTTGGCTATTTTCAGGAGTCCCATAGTGGTAAATGGAGGGGTGGCCACGCTTGTGCTGCTTGTTCTCCATTCGCAGCTATGAGACGTCCTAAAACACGTGAGCATACTTGCCATTTTTGGAACTCCCATAGCAATTAATGGAGAGGATGCCACGCATGTGCAATGTGCTCTCCGTTTACTTCGGACCCCTGTTCTGGACATATGAGCAGGTCCCAAAGGTAGGACTCGTACCTATCGGTCATTTATGGCACATCCTATCAATATATACCATATTTGTCCCAGATTGGAATACCCCTTTAACCTACTCCCTGAGGAAATCAAGCACACACCCCTGAAACTAAAGAACACACAATAAAGACACAGAATAAAGACACAGAACACATTAATTGGGGAATAAATGGCCAAATTGTTTATTTAAAATGTTAAAAATGGCACACCCCCGACTCACGGAGAGTCACCCTCCAGCACTCAGGAGAGGAAAACCCCCTGTGGAGGAAACCTCTAGGGAACCATGGCTGGAGGGCTACCCTTCCCTTGGGCTTAGAGGGTAATGCCACTATGTGGCTGCCACATAAATAGTAAAGGGGGGAGGTGCAGCAGCCGGGCTGATCTGGTTGGCTAGGCGGATGTCCCTTTCCTCTCATTGGGCGGTGGGCTTCCTGCTAGAACCTCCAAATTTCGTCAAGGTGCGGTGGGCGGGGATAGTCAAGCTCAAGGTCCTCAGGTCATCAAGTACGGCACCAAATATGGCCGCTCGCCAGCCTTTTACAAGAGTTCTTCCCTTATGACACACATGCTTGTGATGTCACAGGTGTCTATGAGTAATGTTGGTGGCAGTGTTCTGAAGAGTTAACCCTTTACTGACGGTCAATGTGCCTTACTGCAGAGGCCGTTAACCCCTTCCTGACCGCACTTTGTCAATATACTCCAGTTCGGATAACTGCCATATACAGTCAGGTCCATAAATATTGGGACATCGACACAATTCTAACATTTTTTGGCTCTATACACCACCACAATGGATTTGAAAGGAAACAAACAAGATGTGCTTTAACTGCAGACTGTCAGCTTTAATTTGAGGGTATTTACATCCAAATCAGGTGAACGGTGTAGGAATGACAACAGTTTGCATATGTGCCTCCCACTTGTTAAGGAACCAAAAATAATGGGACAATTGGCTTCTCAGTTGTTCCATGGCCAGGTGTGTGTTATTCCCTCATTATCCCAATTGCAATGAGCAGATAAAAGGTCCAGAGTTCATTTCAAGTGTGCTATTTGCATTTGGAATCTGTTGCTGTCAACTCTCAAGATGAGATCCAAAGAGCTGTCACTATTAGTGAAGCAAGCCATCAATTGGCTGAAAAAAACAAAACAAACCAATCAGAGAGATAGCAAAAACATTAGGCGTGGCCAAAACAACTGTTTGGAACATTCTTAAAAAGAAAGAACGCACCGGTGAGCCCAGCAACACCAAAAGACCCGGTAGACCACGGAAAACAACTGTGGTGGATGACCGAAGAATTCTTTCCCTGGTGAAGAAAACACACATCACAACAGTTGGCCAGATCAAGAACATTCTCCAGGAGGTAGGTGTATGTGTGTCAAAGTCAATAATCAAGAGAAAACTTCACCAGAGTGAATACAGAGGGTTCACCACAAGATGTAAACCATTGGTGACCCTCAAAAACAGGAAGGCCAGATTAGAGTTTGCCAAACGACATCTAAAAAAGCCTTCACAGTTCTGAAACAACATCCTATGGACAGATGAGACCAAGATCAACTTGTACCAGAGTGATGGAAAGAGAAGAGTATGGAGAAGGAAAGGAACTTCTCATGATCCTAAGCGTACCACCTCATCAGTGAAGCATAGTGGTGGTAGTGTCATGGCGTGGGCATGTAGGGCTGCCAATGGAACTGGTTCTCTTGTATTTATTGATGATGTGACTGCTGACAAAAGCAGCAGGATGAATTCTGAAGTGTTTCGGGCAATATTATCTGCTCATATTCAGCTAAATGCTTGAGAACTCATTGGACGGCGCTTCACAGTGCAGATGGACAATGACCCAAAGCATACTGCAAAAGCAACCAAAGAGATTTTTAAGGGAAAAAAGTGGAATGTTATGCAATGGCCAAGTCAATCACCTGACCTGAATCCGATTAAGCATGCATTTCACTTGCTGAAGACAAAACTGAAGAGAAAATGCCCCAAGAACAAACAGGAACTGAAGACAGTTGCAGTAGAGGCCTGGCAGAGCATCACCAGGGATGAAACCCAGCGTCTGGTTATGTCTATGCATTCCAGACTTCAGGCTGTAATTGACTGCAAAGGATTTGCAACCAAGTATTAAAAAGTGAAAGTTTGATTTATGATTATTATTCTGTCCCATTACTTTTGGTTCCTTAACAAGTGGGAGGCACATATGCAAACTGTTGTAATTCCTACACCGTTCACCTGATTTGGATGTAAATACCCTCAAATTAAAGCTGACAGTCTGCAGTTAAAGCACATCTTGTTCAATTCATTTCAAATCCATTGTGGTGGTGTATAGAGCCAAAAATGTTACAATTGGGTCGATGTCCCAATATTTATGGACCTGGCTGTATTTATGGTCCCGACGATTGCAAGGTTTCCTCCTTCGAGGGAGCATGTTTGCTCTGGTCCAGATGCACCGAGTAGCCGGAACATTGGCTCTTACTTAACATCTTTTAGACTGCACCATGTAAATGAACAGACTAACAGCATGGTGTGGTCAGTTTTATGTGTGACCTTCAATCCTATCCTGGGATAGCACTTGAGTATGGCGCAGCCATGAAACAGACACTTGCATCTTGACTTTACCCAAGCAGGAGGCGCAGTGCTTATTAGTGGTTACAGTCACCATTGGGCTCAAAGCTTGGTGGTTACATTGTTATTATAGACTTGGCAGTTGCTATGGGCAACTGAACGATCTATCAGCTAATCAGCTTGATGGTGTCAGTCTTTCACTGATATTTCTAAATAATGACCCTTTTTGTCCCAGAAACCTGTTCATAAGGGCTTGTTCACACGACCGTATGGCTTTTTTTTAGTGTTTTTCGGTCCGTTTTTAACGGATCTGTTTTCAGGGGGGTTTTTCAGTAGTGTTTCCGGTTCCATTCCGTTTTTCCATTCTGTTCTTCCGTATGGCATTTACAGTATACAGTAATTAGATAGAAAAAATTGGGCTGGGCATTAAATTTTCAATAGATTGTTCTGCAAAAACAGAACGGATACGGAAGACATTTGGAAAACATTCCGTATGTGTTCCGTTTCTTTTGCGGACCAATTGACTTGAATGGAGCCACGGAACGTGATTTTTGGGCAATAATAGGACATGTTCTATCTTTGAACGGAACGGAAAAACGAAAATACGGAAACGGAATGCATACGGAGTACATTCCATTTTTGGGGCAGAACTATTGAAATGAATGGTTCCGTATATGGAACTAAAAAAACGGCCCATAAACGGACCGCAAAAAAACTTTCGTGTAAACGAGCCCTAAAACATAAATCAAATAGCCTGCTATAAAGTTCTGTTTTTGGCCTATTTGTTCATCTTTAAAAATTAGCCTTTATTTTAATTTTAGTTAAAATATACCAAAAGGAAAACAAATCCCTGTAATTATTTACAAAAAAGCCTTATGTGAACTAAAAGCCATCAAAAAGCATTAGTATTATCTCTTTTGTTGTTATATATATTATTATAGTCTCTTTGTGTTTTATATGTGTTACATATAGCGCAGTTTGAACTTAGTTTTATATCAGAGCAATAGGATGTGTTGTTTTTCACACTATCCTAGTTCTTTTTCATTTATCACTTTATTTGCAATTTCTTACTATCTGGTTTCAGGGAGAGGGTATTGACCAAGATTATCCTTGTTTGCAACAGCTGTATCAGTTTTAGAATGTTACTTTTAGTGAGCCGAATTCGTATTTCATATTTGAAGTCGCTACATAAGCTCTCGTATGTTACCAGAACTTGAACCTGCAACAATAAGCGATCCAAAAAAGTATGCCCCCCAAAATAGTACCAATCTAACCGTCACCTCATCCCACAAAAAATGATCCTCTACTAAGACATGCGCCCAAAAAAAAAAAATATATATATGACTCTTAGACTATGGAGACACTAAAACATGATTTTTTTTGTTTCAAAAATGCTTTTACTGTGTTAAAGATAAAAATAAATAAGTTTGCGAACATCCTGAACAAATGTTCTATGGACCTGATGGTCCTGACTATCGAATACCTGACACAGGTATTAGCAGAAAGCAGAGAAAAGATTGCATCCATCGAATCACAACTGAAGCATACCCTGTCTATTGATGAATTAACAGCCATCAAATCTAAAGTTGATAAGGTCTGTGGTGACCTCAGGAAGGACATTGAAATGACCAAGCGCAACAAATTCATCAGGGATTTTGAAGATTACCAGTCTAAAAGGGTCTATAGATGGCAGGATTTATCTGGAACGGCTACTCCACTCTCAAGAAATACAGCACGCTGGTGGGACTCCCAGTCTTCTGGATCTGGAAGCGATTATACTCCTGGTGCCCGCTGCCCTCCTTTTTTAGGGAGAAAGAAAACACAAGCAAAAAGAACACCAGAAGGGCAGGACGCCATCATAGGAGGAATCGACGTGCCGAGGATCACGCGCTCACAGGTACAGACACATCCTTAGTTCTGAATATATCATCTGAGTCCATAAAATACTGAGTCCACTTCAATTGCAAGTCGGCAGAAGGGTTTATCCTTCAGCCCCACTGGACACTTAGACACATTTGAACTTGAAATGGACTGCCAAAGGTTTTTTCGTAACCTACGGCTCAAAGCACACTTCGCAACTGATGAAAGATCACCATGTACCAATGAGACAATTGACGTTTCAAAATTATCCCTACAACAGTTTGGTTTAAGGACTAAAAGCAAATTCCAGCCCCCAAAAACGTACCATCCCATTGAAACATTTATATCTTTGGTACAACGTGATATCTCTCAAAATATGCATGGTTTCCGGACAGGGGACTATCATATGTCACAGAATCTATCACGTCTGGAAAGGGATGTTCTTGCACAATTATTAGAGGATAAGTCTCTAATTGTGAAACCAGCAGACAAAGGGGGAGCCCTGGTTGTATTGGATAGGGATTATTATGTGGGGGAGATTTTGCAACAATTATCTAATATTGATACATATCAGCCATTGACAACTGACCCCGTATACACCATCAAAGCAAAATTACAGGGAATCATCAATGAATATGTGAAAAACAACACTATTGATATCAAAATGGGGGAGTATATCATACACCAACACCCCACAACACCTGTATTTTATACATTGCCAAAGGTACACAAATCCCTTACAAGTCCCCCAGGACGCCCGATTGTTGCACTCACAGATTCCATCCTGTCATCCCCAGCCATTATCGTTGAAAAGGCCCTTACTCCACTTACAAAAAAGGCACCGTCATATCTCCTTGACACTAATGATTTTTTGAAACAAATACGTGAACTAAAGCTAAGGGAGAGTGACATATTGGCTACATTTGATGTGTGTAGCCTATATACATCCATTGAACACCAGAAAGGCATCCGAGCAGTAGAATGGCTATTGGCATCATCCACGTACAATCATAATAAAAGGAATTTTTTCCTGAGTCTGCTCACTACCATACTATATGAGAATTACTTCCTAATTTAGGAAACCTTTTTCCGCCAGCGGCGGGGGACCGCGATGGGTTCGAATGCCGCACTGCCTTACGCTAACTATTATATGTCATGGTTCGAGAAAGAATACATCTATGAAAATAATTTATACAAGGATCATTGCATTTTCTGGCGACGGTTTATCGATGACATATTTTGCGTGTGGCGGGGCGACATTCGAACCCTCGAACAATTCACGCAGCACATGAACTCGATCTGGAAAGAACTGCAATTCACTGTACACTCAGATGTGTCTAGAATTAATTGACATGGGTCATAAAGGATGAGAAGGGTCAGATACACACAGACCTATATACTAAGAATACTGACCGTAACAGTTTGTTACACTTTACGAGCAACCATCCACCTCCAGTCAAAAAATCACTACCCTATTCACAACTTCAGAGGGTGAACAGGATAGTATCTGACACCGACATAAGAACAATACGAGAGGAAGAAATGTTAGGCAAGTTCCGTAGCAGAGGCTATCCAAATGACCTATTGAATTCACAACGGGCAAAACAACCTAGTGGAACCATCACCACTAGTGATAAACAACCACGAGTTCCCTTTGTGGTGAAATACCACCCTTGGGTAAATAAATGTAGGACCATCATCAATAAGCATTGGAACATCATCAGCAGAGCTTACCCTAATGTTGCAGAATTCCAGTCCCCTCCTATGTTGTGCTATAAAAGGTCCAAAAATATTCGTGACATCTTGGTTAGAGCTGATGTAGGCAGTGACAGACTAAATCTTCGTCAGGCCACCCTCTCCACACCTAAAAATGGGACATATCCATGCCTTCAATGCATACATTGTTCTAGTGCCATCAAAGGAGAACATTTCACTCACCCGTACACAGGGGGAAAATTTAAAATAAATGGCTTCATTACTTGCAACAGTAACTTCGTGGTTTATCTCTTGAAGTGTCCCTGTGGACTTGTGTATGTCGGTGAGACCTCCATGAGGATGAAAGATCGCTTCTGTAAGCACAAATCTACAATTAGAAAGAAAAATCTATTACTTCCCATTCCATATCATTTTGAGAAACACCGACATGCCATTTCCCAGCTGCGCTTCCAGATAATAGAGCACGTATCACTACCCAGGAGAGGAGGAGACAGGTTTAAAATGCTCAAAAAACGAGAAGCCTACTGGATTCATCACTTGCAAACCCTAGAACCTAAGGGGTTAAATCGTGATTATGATTTGAATAGTTTCCTTTAAGGTATAGTCTGTAGTTACCCTTTCAACATGTTCCCTTTTTCTTTCTTCCACAGAGAACTTGATGCATTCCAAAACCTGTGTCATTTAGTGCCTGATCAGGGCGTAAGTTCACCATTTAGCATTTAGCATTTAGTATTTTGTACTATTATAATAATGCTTAGTATAATATGGCACTGTAAAGTATGGTGCCCTGTGAACTTATGACATTTTCCTGCAAGTTTGTTACAGCGTGTAGCATTCAGCATTGAGTATTATATACAATTATAACAATATTCAGCAGAATATAGCACTGTAAAGCATGGTGCCCTGTGAACTAATGACATTCTCTTACAAATCTGTTATTCCTGCATTGTTGTGCCCTTTGTTTAAGACGTTGTTATGGTAACCTACGTCACTTCCGGCTCCATCGCGGGCTATTTAAATTTGTCTGTTACTTGTAACTATCATGTTTGACAAAGGCTCATAGTAGCCGAAAGGCGTCACTTACCACATGTATGTGACCATTAAAATCACTTGAAAATTACAACCAGAGCGAGTGCCGGTCCTTTCTATACAAGTATCTGCTCTGTATTTTTGTCACCTTACATCACAAAAAGTGTAATACCAAGTGATCAAAAAGTCATATGCACCCTAAAATAGTAGCAATTAAACTATCATCTCATACAAAAAAAAATAATGACCCCCTACATAAGACAGTCGCACAAAAAAAAAAAAACGATGGCTTTCAGAATATGGAGACAAAAAAGTAGTATATTTGGTATTGTCGCGTCAGTAACAACCTGCTCTATAAATACCACATGATCTAACATGTCAGATGAACATTGTAAATAACCCAAAAAAACTGGGCCAAAACAGATATTTTTTGTTACCTTGCCTCACAAAAAGTGTAATATAGAGCAACCAAAAATCATATGTACCCTAAAATAGTACCAAGAAAACTGCCAACTTATCCCGTATTTTCCAAAATGGGGTAATTTTTTTGAAGTTTTTACTCTAGGGGTGCATCAGGGGGTCTTCAAATGTGACATGGCAACATAAAATTATCCCAGTGAATCTGTCCTCCAAAAACCATATGGCATTCCTTTCCTTCTGCGCCCTGCCGTGTGCCTGTACAGCAGTTTACGACCACATATGAGGTGTTTCTGTAAACTACAGAAACAGGGCAATAAATATTGAGTTTTGTTTGGCTGTTAACCCTTACTTTGTTACTGGAAAAAAAATGGAAAATCTGCCAAAAAAGTGAAATTCGAAAATGTCATCTACATTTTTCTTTAATTCTTGTAGAACACCTAAAGGGTTAATAAAGTTTGTAAAGTCAGTTTTGAATACCTTGAGAGGCGTAGTTTCAAAAATATGGTTGTTTTGGGGTGGTTTCTATTATGTAAGCCTCACAAAATGACATCAGACGTGAACTGGTGCGTAACAAGTGGGTTTTGGAAATTTAAAGAAAAAATTCCAAGATTTAGAAACTTCTAAGCCTTCTAACGTCCCCAAAAAATAAAATGGCATTCACAAAATGATCCAAACATAAAGTAGACATATGGAAAATGTAAAGTAATAACTATTATATGATGTATTACTATCTGTTTTAAAAGCAGAGAAATTGAAATTTGGAAAGTTGCGAATTTTTCAATTTTTTTTGTAAATTTGGTATTTTGTGTAAAATAAAAATGAAAAATGTATTGACTAAAATTTACCACTATCATGAAGTACAATGTGTCACGAAAAAACTATCTCAGAATTGCTTGGATAAGTAAAAGCGTTCCAAAGTTATTACTACATAAAGTGACACATGTCAGATTTGCAAAAATCGGCCTGGGATTTAAGGTGAAAAGTGGCTCGGTAGTGAAGGGATTAAAGACTGTTCTGGAGGAGGCTATAGCACTTGTGGGACACAGCGGCTGTCAATTATGGCACAACTATGAATATGGTGGAAACTTATAGAGGGCTTTTGTAGTGAGACTGGCATTTGTAATGAGGGGTGGCTGGCACTTGTGGAGGAACAAAAAGAATATGGCAAGCAGTTATGGAGGCAGTGGATGAAAATGTCTTGGGGGATTGACTGGCACTAATATGGGACTGCCAATGATGGTCTCTTATGGTAGCACTGTGGTTGCTCTGTTAGATGGGCATAGTGACTAGCTCTTATTGGGGCACTGTGGATGGCATTTGTAGGGACACCATGGTTGTCACCTTTGGCATCAGTGTGGATAGCTCCTATGTTAGCAATATTGCTGGTAGTGGTAGGGGCAGTGTGGATTTCACTTATGGAGACACAGTGGCAGGCAGTTTGGGAGCACAGTGGCTTTCAATTATGGAGGTACAGTGGCTGGCAGTTATTGGGGCACATTGGCTAGCAGATATAGGAGCACTGGGGCTATAACCCCTGGCATCACTGTGGATAACACCTGAGAGGGTCAGTTAGGGAGCTATGGCTGCCAGTTACGGAGATAGCAGATGAAACTTATGGGGGCATTGGTTGGCACTTATATGGCATTGTCACTCACTATCTCTAATGGGGAGACTGTGGATAGCACAAGGGGCCCACAATTGTAAGATCTGTAGGAATGGTGTGGCTGGCACTAACTATGGTTGGCAGTTATGAGGGCAATCTCAGAGACTTGACTAAATGTATGAGGTCTCAATCTGGCACTTATGGTAAAGGGGCACAATGAGGGCACTGGGACTGCAACTTGTGGTGTTATTGGTGAACTGTGATGATACTGACCCTGTACATCTTAGGCTTCATTTACCAAGGACTGTCTTTGTTGCCCCTAGCAACCAATCAGAGCTCGGCTTTCATTTCTTTAACTGCTATACAAAAATTAAAGCTACTTTCTGATTGGTTGCCATGGGCAATGAAGGAAGTCTTACTGTCAAGGTGGGGTACGACTATGTTATTATTTATTGTATGTAATCCCCTAATATTACATATTCAGTATAATACAAATTTATACACTGCTCAAAAAAATAAAGGGAACACAAAAATAACACATCCTAGATCTGAATTAATTAAATATTCTTCTGAAATACTTTGTTCTTTACATAGTTGAATGTGCTGACAACAAAATCACACAAAAATTTAAAAATGGAAATCAAATTTTTCAACCCATGGAGGTCTGGATTTGGAGTCACACTCAAAATTAAAGTGGAAAAACACACTACAGGCTGATCCAACTTTGATGTAATGTCCTTAAAACAAGTCAAAATGAGGCTCAGTAGTGTGTGTGGCCTCCACGTGCCTGTATGACCTCCCTGCAACGCCTGTGCATGCTCCTGATGAGGTGGCGGACGGTCTCCTGAGGGATCCCCTCCCAGACCTGGACTAACGCATCTGCCAACTCCTGGACAGTTTGTGGTGCAATGTGACGTTGGTGGATAGAGCGAGACATGATGTCCCAGATGTGCTCAATTGGATTTAGGTCTGGGGAACGGGCGGGTCAGTCCATAGCATCAATGCCTTTGTCTTGCAGGAACTGCTGACACACTCCAGCCATATGAGGTCTAGCATTGTCTTGCATTAGGAGGAACCCAGGGCCAACCGCACCAGCATATGGTCTCACAAGGGGTCTGAGGATCTCATCTCGGTACCTAATGGCAGTCAAGCTACCTCTGGCGAGCACATGGAGGGCTGTGCGGCCCTCCAAAGAAATGCCACCCCACACCATTACTGACCCAATGCCAAACCGGTCATGCTGGAGGATGTTGCAGGCAGCAGAACGTTCTCCACGGCGTCTCCAGACTCTGTCACGTCTGTCACATGTGCTCAGTGTGAACCTGCTTTCATCTGTGAAGAGCACAGGGCGCCAGTGGCGAATTTGCCAATCTTGGTGTTCTCTGGCAAATGCCAAACGTCCTGCACGGTGTTGGGCTGTAAGCACAACCCCCACCTGTGGACGTCGGGCCCTCATATCACCCTCATGGAGTCTGTTTCTGACCGTTTGAGCAGACACATGCACATTTGTGGCCTGCTGGAGGTTATTTTGCAGGGCTCTGGCAGTGCTCCTCCTGTTCCTCCTTGCACAAAGGCGGAGGTAGCGGTCCTGCTGCTGGGTTGTTGCCCTCCTACGGCCTCCTCCACGTCTCCTGATGTACTGGCCTGTCTCCTGGTAGCGCCTCCATGCTCTGGACACTACGCTGACAGACACAGCAAACCTCCTTGCCACAGCTCGCATTGATGTGCCATCCTGGATAAGCTGTACTACCTGAGCCACTTGTGTGGGTTGTAGACTCCGTCTCATGCTACCACTAGAGTGAAAGCACCGCCAGCATTCAAAAGTGACCAAAACATCAGCCAGGAAGCATAGGAACTGAGAAGTGATCTGTGGTCACCACCTGCAGAACCACTCCTTTATTGGGGGTGTCTTGCTAATTGCCTATAATTTCCACCTGTTGTCTATCCCATTTGCACAACAGCATGTGAAATTGATTGTCACTCAGTGTTGCTTCCTAAGTGGACAGTTTGATTTCACAGAAGTGTGATTGACTTGGAGTTACATTGTGTTTTTTAAGTGTTCCCTTTATTTTTTTGAGCAGTGTATATTTAGTCCAGGCATTGTTCCAATGTAGGTACAAAATGGGACATGCACCTAAATTTGCAACTTTCCAACAGCATAAAACTGGTGTAGACGATTGATTCATTTAGCCTACAGCATTCACCTGGACCCTCGGCGTCACCAGCGACTGTTCTCATTTCATAATGAATTTCATTTTAAGGGTTATTTCCATTTGGGACATTTATGACATATCCATAGGATGATGCCCCCAAAGTGTACAGACAGCAAGTGATGCATGTGCGGACACCCTTCATTCACTGCTATGCAACTTCCGAAAATAGCTGTGTGCTGGTTTGGCTATTTTCAGGAGTCCCATAGTGGTAAATGGAGGGGTGGCCACGCTTGTGCTGCTTGTTCTCCATTCGCAGCTATGAGACGTCCTAAAACACGTGAGCATACTTGCCATTTTTGGAACTCCCATAGCAATGAATGGAGAGGATGCCACGCATGTGCAATGTGCTCTCCGTTTACTTCGGACCCCTGTTCTGGACATATGAGCAGGTCCCAAAGGTGGGACTCGTACCTATCGGTCATTTATGGCACATCCTATCAATATATACCATATTTGTCCCAGATTGGAATACCCCTTTAACCTACTCCCTGAGAAAATCAAGCACACACCCCTGAAACTAAAGAACGCACAATAAAGACACAGAATAAAGACACAGAACACATTAATTGGGGAATAAATGGCCAAATTGTTTATTTAAAATGTTAAAAATGGCACACCCCCGACTCACGGAGAGTCACCCTCCAGCACTCAGGAGAGGAAAACCTCCTGTGGAGGAAACCTCTAGGGAACCATGGCTGGAGGGCTGCCCTTCCCTTGGGCTTAGAGGGTAATGCCACTATGTGGCTGCCACATAAATAGTAAAGGGGGGAGGTGCAGCAGCCGGGCTGATCTGGTTGGCTAGGCGGATGTCCCTTTCCTCCCATTGGGCAATGGGCTTCCTGCTAGAACCTCCAAATTTCGTCAAGGTGCGGTGGGCGGGGATAGTCAAGCTCAAGGTCCTCAGGTCATCAAGTACGGCACCAAATATGGCCGCTCGCCAGCCTTTTACAAGAGTTCTTCCCTTATGACACACATGCTTGTGATATCACAGGTGTCTATGAGTAATGTTGGTGGCAGTGTTCTGAAGAGTTAACCCTTTACTGACGGTCAATATGCCTTACTGCAGAGGCCGTTAACCCCTTCCTGACTGCACTTTGTCAATGTACTCCAGTTCGGATAACTGCCATATATTTATGGTCACGACGATCGCAAGGTTTCCTCCTTCGGGGGAGCATGTTTGCTCTGTTACAGACAGCCACTGGTGCAGATGCACTGAGTAGCCGGAACATTGGCTCTTACTTAACACCTTTTAGACTGCACTAGGGCTGCAGTATACGATTATTTTAGTAATCGAGTATTCTATCGATTATTTTTTACGATTAATCGAGTAATCTTATAAGAAAAAAATAATAGACAGTTTTCCTTTATAAAAACTCATCAGACCCCCTGCCATTAGTCCCCACCACCCTTTGTTCCCCACTGTGCGATCAGCCCAAGTGAATCAGTTCCCCCCAGTGCCATCAGCTCCACTATCCCCCAGTGCCATCAGCTCCACTATCCCCCAGTGCCATCAGCTCTCTCCCACCAAGTGCCGTCAGCTCTCCCCACCCAGTGCCATCAGCTCTCCCCACCCAATGCCATCAGCTCTCCCCCACCCCAGTGCCATCAGCTCTCCCCCACCCCAGTGCCATCAGCTCTCCCCCACCCCAGTGCCATCAGCTCTCCCCCACCCCAGTGCCATCAGCTCTGCTCCCCCAGTGCCATCAGCTCTGCCCCCTTGTGCCATCAGCTCTGCCCCCTTGTGCCATCAGCTCTGCCCCCATTGTGCCTTTAGCTCTGCCCCCATTGTGCCATCAGCTCTGCCCCCATTGTGCCATCAGCTCTGCCCCCATTGTGCCATCAACTCTGCCCCCATTGTGCCATCAGCTCTGCCCCCATTGTGCCATCAGCTCTGCCCCCTTGTGCCATCAGCTCTGCCCTCATTGTGCCATCAGCTCTGCCCCCATTGTGCCATCAGCTCTGCCCCCATTGTGCCATCAGCTCTGCCCCCATTGTGCCATCAGCTCTTCCCCCATTGTGCCATCAGCTCTCCCCCCATGCTCCTCCTGACACCCGGAATGCACAGCGGCCCTGGTTTCTATGACGCTGTGCACTCCAGGCGCCCGGCCTTAGTCGCGCCCCACCCCCTCGGTTTCACCAACTTACCTTTCCAGCAGGGGCGCTGCCGACACTCCATCGTTCTGCGCTGCTCTACGCCTGACGTCACACAGTGCGTCAGGTCATGGCGTCTGTACGTCAGAGCAGCGCGGGACCATGGATGTACTGTGAAGTGTCCGGAGGCCCCCTACTGGAAAGGTGAGTATTCCAAGTGCAGCGGGAGACCACGGAGCGGGAGTAATAGCAAGTGCTTCACTCCCGCTCCCTGGTCACATGACACAAATGAATCTTCGATGCAAAAAATTTGCATCAAGGATTTTTTTGTGTCGAATTACGTTTCAGCCCTAGACTGCACCATGTTAATGAACAGACTGGTGTGGTCAGTTTTATGTGTGACCTTCAATCCTATCCTGGGACCGCACTTGAGTATGGCACAGCCATGAAACAGACACTTGCATCTTGACTTTACCCAAGCAGGAGGCGCAGTGCTTATTAGTGGTTACAGTCACGATTGGGCTCAAAGCTTGGTGGTTACATTGTTATTATAGGCTTGGCAGTTGCTATGGGCAACTGAACGGTCTATCAGGTAAACAGCTTGATGGTGTCAGTCTTTCACAGATTTTTCTAAATAATGACCCTTTTTGTCCCTGAAACCTATTCCTAAGGGCTTTACATATGGCATTTACAGTATACAGTAATTAGATAGAAAAAATTGGGCTGGGCATAAAATTTTCAATAGATGGTTCCGCAAAAACGGAATGGATACGGAAGACATACGGAGTACATTCTGCATGTGTTCCGTTTTGTGGACCAATTGACTTGAATGGAGCCACGGAACGTGATTTTCGGGCAATAATTAGAGATGTCCCGAACTATTCGCCGGCGAACATCGCTTGTTCGCGCGGCGGGCGAAAATATGCGATGTTCGGTCCGCCCCCTATTCATCATCATTGAGCAAACTTTGACCCTGTACCTCACAGTCAGCAGACACATTCCAGCCAATCAGCAGCATACCCTCCCTCCCAGACCCTCCCACCTCCTGGACAGCATCCATTTTAGATTCATTCGGAAGCTGCAGTCTTAGGCCTCATGCACACGACCGTTGTGTGCACCCGTGGCCGTTGAGCCGTTTTCCGTTTTTTTTTCGCGGACCCATTGACTTTCAATAGGTCTGTGGAAAAATCGGAAAATACCCCGTTTGGCAGCCGCATCCGTGATCCGTGTTTCCTGGCCGTGAAAAAAATATGACCTGTCCTATTATTTTCACGGCCAACGGTTCACGGACCCATTCAAGTCAATGGGTCCGTGAAAAAACACGGATGCACACAAGATTGGCATCCGTGTCCGTGGTCCGTGGCCGTAGGCTACTTTCATGTAGATCCGAAGATCCGTCTGCATAAAAGCTTTTTCAGAGCTGAGTTTTCACTTCGTGAAAACTCAAATCCGACAGTATATTCTAACATAGAGGCGTTCCCATAGTGATGGGGACGCTTCTAGTTAGAATATACTACGAACTGGGTACATGACTGCCCCCTGCTGCCTGGCAGCACCCGATCTCTTACAGGGGGCTGTGATCCGCACAATTAACCCCTCAGGTGCCACACCTTAGGGGTTAATTGTGCGTATCTTAGCCCCCTGTAAGAGATCAGGTGCTGCCAGGCAGGAGGGGGCAGACCCCCCTCCCTCCCCAGTTTTAATTTCATTGGTGGCCAGTGCGGCCCCCCCAGGCCCCCCTCTATTGTAATATCATTGGTGGCCAGTGTGCGGCCTCCCTCGGCCCCCCCTCCCTCTCTTTATTGTATTATCATTGGTGGCCAGTGTGCGGCCCCCCCCGGCCCCCCCTCTATTGTGTTAATATCATTGGTGGCCAGTGTGCGCCCCCCCCCCCCCCCCGATCATTGGTGGCAGCGGAGAGTTCCGATCGAAGTCCCAGTTTAATCGCTGGGGCTCCGATCGGTAACCATAGCAACCAGGACGCTACAGCAGGCCTGGTTGCCATGGTTACTTAGCAATATTACAATATTAGAAGCATCATACTTACCTGCTGCGCTGTCTGTGACCGGCCGGGAGCTCCTCCTACTAGTAACACTGGTGACAGATCATTAAGCAATGCGCCGCACAGACCTGTCACTTACCAGTAGGAGGAGCTCCCGGCCGGAAACAGACAGCGCAGCAGGTAAGTATGATGCTTCTAATATTGTAATATTGCTAAGTAACCATGGCAAAGTAACCATGGCAACCAGGCCTGCAGTAGCGTCCTGGTTGCCATGGTTACCGATCGGAGCCCCAGCGATTAAACTGGGACTCCGATCAGAACTCTCCGCTGCCACCAATGATCGGGGGGGGGGGGGGGGAGGGGAGGCCACACACTGGCCACCAATGATATTAACACAATAGAGGGGGGGCTGGGGGGGCCACACACTGGCCACCAATGATAATACAATAGAGGGAGGGGGGGCCGGGGGAGGCTGCACACTGGCCACCAATGATATTACAATAGAGGGAGGGGGGGTGGGGGGGCCGAACTGGCCACCAATGATAATACAATAGAGGGAGGGGGGGCGGGGGGGGGGGCGCACTGGCCGGGTCTGCCCCCTCCTGCCTGGCAGCCCCTGATCTCTTACAGGGGGCTAAGATACGCACAATTAACCCCTCAGCTGTGGCACCTGAGTGGTTAATTGTGCGGATCACAGCCCCCTGTAAGAGATCGGGTGCTGCCAGGCAGCAGGGGGCAGTCATGTACCCAGTCCATAGTACATTCTAACTAGAAGCGTCCCCATCACCATGGGAACGCCTCTGTGTTAGAATATACTGTCGGATATGAGTTTCACGATGTGTAACGGACCGTTTCAGCAGACAAAGGGTTAAAATCCGTTTAGGCGATAAGCCCCTTTCTGAGAGACAGGCACAGCTACTGCAGGATACACCAAACTCCCGAACTGGATACAAAGTAGCACTCCAAACTGGAACCTCACGAATAGCTGCTAGCAGACGAACAGGAATCAGCTTACACTCCTGGCAATCAGTCCCTAACAGCATACAGCGGATCCCCCCAATAACGAGACAAGGCTCCGTGTTGAGGGTCAAGCAGTGGTCTGACTGTACTTCACGTACAGCCTCTTTTATTCATAAACCACAAACATAGTACTGCCCACAGGGGTTTGAAATATAACCAATCAGTAATTTACAACACATACAATGATACAACATATCCCCACAATGCATCATGGTTTCCTCCCCTCTGTTCCGGAGACAACCAAGGGGCAATCCATTTATCTCTCAGGACAAAGAGAAATCACCAATACACATGTGCAGACAACAGGACAGACATCACCATTTAAACACACAATGGGACAATGGCACAATAGAAACACACCTAGCATTTTCCTCCCAAGCTGACAGGTTACACTTATTATAAATTGTTACAACTTTGTGAGTTTACATTGGCCATACATATAACTTACATCAATTTAAACAGTATAACTTGGGGACAAACCTATCCAAAATTCACTTGAATAGGTTCAGGGGTTTAAAAGTTAGTATATGGCCCATAATCCAGGGGCAAGAGGCCAGCAGCCAGTCCTCTCCAAAACCCAGTGGCGAGGTTGGTTTCGCCACACATCTCCCCCCCTCCCCCAGGGAAGACTAACCAGATACCTGACCTCACGCCGGTCGGTACCTGAGTTAGTCTGGCAGCCCACCCACAACCCAATACTGGACCTGTTGAATTTAGTAGCCTGTCTCTGTCCAGTGAGTCCACCAAGGTTATGTTGGAAGCTGGTACTCCCGGTTTCTGTGTTGCTCCCTGGCTTGGAGTGGTTGTTGCAGGGGGAGACCGACTGTCTCCCCTTTGGATACCCAGCTTTGCTGCTGGAGGGGGAGACCGACTGTCCCTACCCCCTGTGCTGTAAGTGCAGAGACAACGGTCCCATCTGTACTGTTGTGGGGCTTACTGTCTCCCCCTGGTGCGTTAAGCTGCCGCTGGGGAGAGGGGGTAACGAGCTCCTCTCCCATACATACTTCCATAATCTGTGGAGGGAGAGGGACTGTCTCTGCTCCCAATACAGTGTCCTGCTGCTGGGGAAAGGAGACTGGGCTCTCTATTCCCTGCTGGACACTCTGCCACTGGGGGACAGGACCGACTGTCTCTGCCCCCTGTAACTCCGCCTGCCGCTGGGGAATGGAGACTGGGCTCCCAATTCCCAATAAATCACACGGCCGCTGGGGAATGGAGACGGGGCTCCCAATTCCCTGTACATCACACGGCCGCTGGGGAATGGAGACTGGGCTCCCAATTTCCAAAAAATCATGCTGCTGCTGGGGGGCAGGAACAACTACCTCTGCCCCCTGTAACTCAGCCTGCCGCTGTGGAGGGAGGACGCTGCTCTCCTCTCCCTGCATTTCACACTGCCTTCCCGGCATATCACTCTGCTGCTGGAGGCAGGAACAACTACCTCTGCCCCCTGTAACTCAGCCTGCCGCTGGGGAGGGAGGACGCTGCTCTCCTCTCCCTGCACTTCACACTGCCGCTGGGGAATGGAGACTGGGCTCCCAATTCCCAAAAAATCATGCTGCTGCTGGGGGGCAGGAACAACTACCTCTGCCCCCTGTAACTCAGCCTGCCGCTGTGGAGGGAGGACGCTGCTCTCCTCTCCCTGCACTTCACACTGCCTTCCCGGCATATCACTCTGCTGCTGGGGGCCAGGAACAACTACCTCTGCCCCCTGTAACTCAGCCTGCCGCTGGGGAGGGAGGACGCTGCTCTCCTCTCCCTGCATTTCACACTGCCGCTGGGGAATGGAGACTGGGCTCCCAATTCCCTGCAATTCACACTGCCGCTGGGGAATGGAGACTGGGCTCCCAATTCCCTGCTGGACACTCTGCCGCTGGGGAGAGGAGACTGAGCTCCCTCTGTCCCACAACTGTAACTTCCGATGGAGGTCCACCCAACGTGGCAGCTGACCGTCACCTTCTGCCCGGTATAGTAGGGTCTTGAATACTAGACTCCTCACGAACTTCACGTATTTGTCAGCTGGATTGGGTCCGAAGAAGTTCAGCCGCAACCACATCATACGGTCAAATTCCTCCACAGAGTATCTGTACTCCACTGCTGGTTCCATCCTGGTGCTTTTAGGGTCGCTGTACTGAGACATGTGTTGCCCTTAAGTTGTAAAATCCAAAGAAATGGTGTCTCCTGTAGCTGTCCTTCTGGCTGTAGGAATGATCCCGCTGCTGCCACCAATGTAACGGACCGTTTCAGCAGACAAGGGGTTAAAATCCGTTTAGGCGGCCCTTTCTGAGAGACAGGCACAGCTACTGCAGGATACACCAAACTCCCGAACTGGATACAAAGTAGCACTCCAAACTGGAACCTCACGAATAGCTGCTAGCAGATGAACAGGAATCAGCTTACACTCCTGGCAATCAGTCCCTAACAGCATACAGCGGATCCCCCCAATAACGAGACAAGGCTCCGTGTTGAGGGTCAAGCAGTGGTCTGACTGTACTTCATGTACAGCCTCTTTTATTCATAAACCACAAACATAGTACTGCCCACAGAGGTTTGAAATATAACCAATCAGTAATTTACAACACATACAATGATACAACATATCCCCACAATGCATCATGGTTTCTTCCCCTCTGTCCCGGAGACAACCAAGGGGCAATCCATTTATCTCTCAGGACAAAGAGAAATCACCAATACACATGTGCAGACAACAGGACAGACATCACCATTTAAACACACAATGGGACAATGGCACAATAGAAACACACCCAGCATTTTCCTCCCAAGCTGACAAGTTACACTTATTATAAATTGTTACAACTTTGTGAGTTTACATTGGCCATACATATAACTTACATCAATTTAAACAGTATAACTTGGGGACAAACCTATCCAAAATTCACTTGAATAGGTTCAGGGGTTTAAAAGTTAGTATATGGCCCATAATTCAGGGGCAAGAGGCCAGCAGCCAGTCCTCTCCAAAACCCAGTGGCGAGGTTGGTTTCGCCACACGATGTAACTCAAATCTGATGGTATATTCTAACATAGAGGCGTTCCCATGGTGATGTCAGGACGGATCCGTTTGGCTCCGCACGGCCAGGCGGACACCAAAACGACTTTTTTTTTCATGTCCGTGGATCCTCCAAAAATCAAGGAAGACCCACGGACGAAAAAACGGTCACGGATCACGGACCAATGGAACCCCGTTTTGCGGACCGTGAAAAAATACTGTCGTGTGCAAGAGGCCTTAGTGAGAGGAGGGACAGTGTAGCTGCTGCTGATTTAATAGGGAAATCGATAGCTAGGCTAGTGTATTCAGTGTCCACTACAGTCCTGAAAGACTCATCTGATCTCTGCTGTAGGGACAGCACCCCAAAAAGCCCTTTTTAGGGCTAGTACATCAGTCTGCTTTTTTTTCCCTCTGTAAACTAATTGCAATTACCTGCCAGCGTGTGTCAGGCCCTGCCAGTGAACAGTGTCACCAGTGCAACTCATATCTGGTGTCACAGTAGATAACATTTAAAAAAAAAGAACAATTTTGACTGTAATATAATAGCAGTCAGTTGCCTGCAACTTGCTAGCGTGTGTGTCAGGCCCTGCCAGTGCACAGTGTCGCCACCAGTGCAACTCATATCTGTTGTCACACTAGATAACATTTAAAAAAAAAAAGAACTATTTTGACTGTAATCTAATAGCAGTCAGTTGCCTGCAACTTGCTAGCGTGTGTGTCAGGCCCTGCCAGTGCACAGTGTCACCACCATTGCAACTCATATCTGTTGTCACAGTAGATAACATTTAAAAAAATAAAATAAAATTTTGACTGTAATATAATAGCAGTCAGTTGCCTGCAAGCGTGTGTGTCAGGCCTACAGCGTGTACTGTGCCAACTACTGCCAGTGCACAGTGCCACTCATATCTGGTGTCACAGTAGCTTGCACGCATAGTACAACTAATCTAAAAAAAATGACAGGCAGAGGCAGGCCACCCCACAGGGGCCGTCGTGGTGCTGTGATTCCCTTTGGCCCTAGAATAATGCCCAATGTTCAGAGGCCACGTACCCTGAACTCGAAAAG
This sequence comes from Bufo bufo, assembly GCF_905171765.1. NCBI lineage: Eukaryota > Metazoa > Chordata > Amphibia > Anura > Bufonidae > Bufo > Bufo bufo. The sequence goes on along the minus strand of NC_053390.1, from coordinate 529,846,800 downwards.
TTCTGAGGACATAGTTGACTGGCTAACACAGGACACCCAATCTTCTACAGCTTCCGCTCGGAACCTTGACGCACCATCCTCCTCCAGCTCAGCTTCGGGCACCTCTCAAGTTACCACTCGCCCGCCTGCCGCCACCACCAACACTAGCACCACAGTTGCTTCACTTGATCTGTCAGAGGAATTATTTACACATCAGTTGGAAGAAATGAGTGATGCGCAACCATTATTGCCAGAGGATGTAGATAACAGGGATATGTCGCTCGAAGAGAAGAAGAACAGGGGGAAAGTTCAGATGGGGAGACAGAGAGGAGGAGGAGACGAGTTGGAAGCAGGGGGAGGTCGTCGCAAGGAGCTAGTGGCACAATCAGACAGCATGCATCGGCACCCGGGGTCAGCCGGACAGCACGCCAATCAACGGATGCTGTTGCCACCACCAGAATGCCGTCATTGCAGAGCTCAGCAGTGTGGCATTTTTTTTGTGTGTCTGCCTCTGACAACAGCGATGCCATTTGCAACCTGTGCCAAAAGAAACTGAGTGGGAAGTCCAAAACCCACCTAGGTACAACTGCTTTGCGAAGGCACATGATCTCAAATCACAAACGCCAATGGGATCAACACATGAGTACAAGCAGCACACAAACTCAAAGCCGCCATCCTCCTCCTGGTCCAGCATCTTCAGCCACGTCAACCACTGCTGTCCTCCTTGCCCCCTCTCAACCTTCCGCCACTCCGTCTCTCGCCTTGAGCAGTTCCTACCTTGTTGTGGTAAAGGGGCTTGCGTATCACAATGAAGCGACCACCTCTATGAGTGTGTTGGCAATGGCAATGTTGGCACACCCCAGATGATAAGGTCGTTGCTTTATTGTGAACAGACCAAAAGCGATCGGCTGGATAATTTTGCATAGAAAAAACATAAATTTTCTTTGTGATCATCTAAGGTGATCATTAAAGCCTACTAGGCCAACAATGGGCTCACACTGCAGAATCATTGTTTTCTGGGTCACTTAACTGTCACTGAACTACCTCAGCACGACCATAGGCTTTGAAAAAACCCCATCGCCTGCAATCTCCCAAACGTGCGCACGAGCACAGTCATCACTACACCAAGATTGACGCATAGAGGAATAAAATTTATGTCATGAGTGTGTCAACTATTGACAACTCTTTGCGGTTGTCTAAAATCTATTCCATACACGTCCCCTGATAGGTTGACGTAATAGGGATTAAACTGATAGGAATAGTACTACTTAACACACCACTCATATATGGTGGCACAGTACATTGCACGGCGCACGCGCAATGCCCCAAATTGGAAGTAGGAGGACCAACCAAGCATCTTTTTCCATCTCCCGGTTCCTAAAATCTATTTCATACACCGGCCCCTGATAGGGGACATAATAGGGATTGAACTGATAGGAATAGTACTACTTAAACACACCACTCATATCTGGTGGCACAGTAGATTGCAAGCCATACGCGCAGTGCCCCAAATTGGAAGTGAGAGGACCGACCAAGCATCTTTTCCCATCTCCCGGTTCCTAAAATCTATTACATACACGTCCCCTGATAGGGGACGTAACAGGGATTAAACTGATAGGAAAAGTACTACTTAAACACACCACTAATATTGGGATTGCACAGCACATTACACGGCGCACGCGCAGTGCCCCAAATTGGAAGTAAGAGGACCGACCAAGCATCTTTTTCCATCTCACAGTTCCTAAAATCTATTCCATACACCAGCCCCTGATAGGGGACAAAACAGAGATTAAACTGTTAAGAACAGTTTTTTTTAATTAAAAAAAAAAGAGGACAGCCTCTGCGGAGCTGGGTATTTTTTGGCCGCGTTACTGAACGCTCATGCACAATGGCTGTAGGCTCATGCGTCCTTTTGCGGAGGTGACAAACCTGGTCAGTCAAACCCAAGGCAACATCATCGACCTCATCCCATATGCGTTTTTTCTGGAGCGTGCCCTGCGAAGAGTGCTGGATCAGGCCGTAGATGAGCATGAAGAGGAAGAGTTGTGGTCACCATCACCACCAGAAGCAGCCTTGTCGTCGTCGATTGCTGGATCTGCGGCAACGCAGAGAGAGGAGTCTGAAGAAGAGGAGTCAGAGGAGGAAGGTGGCTTTGAGGAGGTGGAAGACCAACCACAGCAGGAGTCCCAGGGGTCTTGTTGTCACCTTTCAGGGACCCTTGGTGATGTACGTGGCTGGGTGGAGGAAGAGACCTTCAATGACGTCAGTGAGGACAAGGAACGGGACATGGCTAGCTTGGTATCCAACCTTGTGCAAATGGGGAGTTTGCGGTTGTGCAAATTGACTGTTTGCAGTTGTTTGCGGTGCGTTAAACTGGGAGTTTGGTCTGTCACTGTGAAGCGGGCGTAACCCTTACACTACCTGATCGATACAACATTATACCTGATGTTTTAAAGCACGTTATTCAAAACAATTTAGGAATGTTAGGTGATTTATGCCCTATATGGATTAAAACCCGACTCTGCGTCAACTACGTAATTTTCCATGGGAGTTTTGCCATGGATCCCCCTCCGGCATGCCACAGTCCAGGTGTTAGTCCCCTTGAAACAACTTTTCCATCACTATTGTGGCCAGAAAGAGTCCCTGTGGGTTTTAAAATTCGCCTGCCTATTGAAGTCTATGGCGGTTCCCCCGGTTCGCACGTTCGCGAACATTTGCGAAAATTCGCGTTTGCCATTCTTTTATGTTTGCAATGCCTTTACTGTGTTAAAGATAAAAAAAAGTAAAAAAGTAGACATTAGACATTATTGCCACGTTCGTAATCACCTGCTCTATATTTTTGTCACCTTACATCACAAAAATACCAAGCGATCAAAAAGTCATATGCACCCTAAAATAGTACCAATTAAACCATCATCTCATACCCAAAAAAATGAGCCCCTACATAAGACAGTCGCCCAAAAAAAAAAAAAAAAAAATATGGCTTTAAGAATATGGAGACACTAAAAAATCATTTTTTTTTCAAAAATGCTTTATTATGTAAAACTGAAACAAACAACCAAAAAAAGTTGTATATTTGGTATTGTCGTGTCCATAGCAACCTGCTCAATAAATACCACATGATCTAACCTGTCAGATGAACATTGTAAATAACAAAAAATAAAAACTGTGCCAAAACAGATATTTTTTGTTACCTTGCCTCACAAAAAGTGTAATATAGAGCAACCAAAAATTATATGTACCCTAAAATAGTACCAAGAAAACAGCCAACTTATCCCGTAATTTCCAAAATGGGGTAATTTTTTGAAGTTTCAACTCTAGGGGTGCATCAGGGGGTCTTCAAATGTGACATGGCAACATAAAATTATCCCAGTGAAATCTGTCTTCCAAAAACCATATGGTGTTCCTTTCCTTCTGCGCCCTGCCGTGTGCCTGTACAGCAGTTTACGACCACATATGGGGTGTTTTTTATAAACTACAGAATCAGGGTAATAAATATAGAGTTTTGTTTGGCTGTTAACCCTCGATGTGTTAAAGAAAATAATGGATTAAAATGGAAAATCTGCCCAAAAAGTGAAATTTAGAAATTTCATCTCCATTTTCCTTTAATTCTTGTGGAACACGTAAAGGGTTAACAAAGTTTGTAAATCAGTTTTGAGTAGAGGTGGGACGAATCCAATTTTTTTCGAATCCGAATCCGAAAAGGTTCTCGAATATATCGAATCTTTCGAATCTCGAATCCTACGAATCCTGTACATAATTTTGTGAACACACGGTGTAAGAAACAAAGTCAGACCGCGTCAGTTTGTCTGAACCTCCACCTCCCAGTCACGGTCGCACCCTATATGACCGCGATGACCCCTGCTCCTATCACTACAGAACACACAGGGTAATACAGCCACATACCTCTTTCATCCAGTGACGTCTCTTGTAGATGTTCTCTTTCCTCATCTTCTCCTTTCAGACCTTCAGACCAGACCACCAGTTTTCAGCCATTTTTCGTCTCTGCAGCTTGAGAAAAAAAAAAAAATCTTAGTTTACTACTTTTCCATCATCCTCCCATCTTCTGGACAAATCATCCTAACACCCCCAATACTGTTCCGCTGTGCTCCCCAATACTATACTGCGGAAACAGATAATACCCCTGATAATACTAGTACCACACAGAGCCCCCCATATAAAATACCCCTTCTTTGTGGCCTCAGTAGATGCCCCCATAGTGCCCCCCAATAATGTGCCAATAAGAAGTGGCCCCACAGTGCCACCCAATAATGTGCCAGTAAGTGTCCCCATAGATGCCCCCCTAATCATGTGCCAGTATCAAGTGCGGAGTGCCTCTCTCCTCCCCCCATGTGCCGGTATCATAGTGCCATCTCCCCCCAATGTGCCCGTATCATAGTGCCATCTCCCCCCATAATGTGCCCGTATCATAGTGCCACCTCCCCCCATAATGTGCCCGTATCATAGTGCCATCTCCCCCCCAATGTGCCCGTATCATAGTGCCACCTCCCTCCATAATGTGCCCGTATCAGAGTGCCATCTCCCCCCATAATGTGCCCGTATCATAGTGCCATCTCCCCCCATAATGTGCCCGTATCATAGTGCCTCCCCCCAATGTGCCAGTAGTATCATAGTGCCTCTCACCTCTCCCCCTGGCATTCACAGACCCCCCCCACCCCATAACAGTGCCATCCACAGACCCCCCCACCCCATAACAGTACCATCCACAGACCCCCCCACCCCATAACAGTGCCATCCACAGACCCCCCACCCCATAACAGTGCCATCCACAGACCCCCCCCACCCCATAACAGTGCCATCCACAGACCCCCCCACCCCATAACAGTGCCATCCACAGACCCCCCCCACCCCATAACAGTGCCATCCACAGACCCCCCCCATCCTATAACAGTGCCATCCACAGACCCCCCACCCCATAACAGTGCCATCCACAGACCCCCCCCCCACCCTATAACAGTGCCATCCACAGACCCCCCCATCCTATAACAGTGCCATCCACAGACCCCCCCACCCCATAACAGTGCCATCCACAGACCCCCCCGTCCTATAACAGTGCCATCCACAGACCCCCCCCCACCCTATAACAGTGCCATCCACAGACCCCCCCCCACCCTGTAACAGTGCCATCCACAGACCCCCCCCCCCCACCCTATAACAGTGCCATGAATGAAGCAGGCGGCTCAGGCAGGTGACGTCAGTCAGTGACGCTGCCGCTCGTCTGCCCGGCCGGCCTGTTACGATAGCAGTAGCCCTGTAAGTAAGATTTATTGAATGTAATACTACAAACAGAGGGGGCAGCATGATTATTAATCACAATTACACATTTTATAACTACTGGAGCGGAGGGGCCGGAGCACAGTGAACGCACCGGCCCCCAGCTCCGCCTCCCAGTCCCTCCCACCGGATTCGTCGGATTCGTTTCAGGCAAATTACGTCGGGATTCGAGTCCACGAATCCCACGAATCCCACGAATCCAGCAAGATTCGAGGGATTCGTGGATTCGACGAATCCCCCGTCCCATCTCTAGTTTTGAGTAACTTGAGGGGTGTAGTTTTTACAATGGGGTCATTTGTTGGGGGTTTCCACTATGTAAGCCCCACAAAGTGACTTCATACCTGAACTGGTCCTTAAAATGTGGGTTTTGGAAAAAAAAATTAAAATTTTAAGAATTGCTTTTAAAATTCTAATTCTAATGTCCTAAAAAATTAAATGACATTTACAAAATGATGCCAACATAAAGTAGACATATGGGGAATGCTAAGTAATAAATATTTTATGAGGTATCACTTTTTTTATTTTAAAAGCAGAGAAATCGAAATGTAGAAAATTGCAAATTTTTCAAAATTTTGGGTAAATTTGGGATTTTTTTCATAAATAAAGGTGAAATAGAACATACATACATAGTAACATACATAGTATATATATATATATATATATATATATATATATATATATACATATACAGTACAGACCAAAAGTTTGGACACACCTTCTCAGTCAAAGAGTTTTCTTTATTTTCATGACTATGAAGGCATCAAAACTATGAATTAACACATGTGGAATTATATACATAACAAACAAGTGTGAAACAACTGAAAATATGTCATATTCTAGGTTCTTCAAAGTAGCCACCTTTTGCTTTGATTACTGCTTTGCACACTCTTGGCATTCTCTTGATGAGCTTCAAGAGGTAGTCCCCTGAAATGGTCTTCCAACAGTCTTGAAGGAGTTCCCAGAGATGCTTAGCACTTGTTGGCCCCAAACCATCTCGATTGGGTTCAGGTCCGGTGACTGTGGAGGCCAGGTCATCTGGCGCAGCACCCCATCACTCTCCTTCATGGTCAAATAGCCCTTACTTTCAAAGTTTTCCCAATTTTTTTTGGCTGACTGACCTTCATTTCTTAAAGTAATGATGGCCACTCGTTTTTCTTTACTTAGCTGCTTTTTTCTTGCCATAATACAAATTCTAACAGTCTATTCAGTAGGACTATCAGCTGTGTATTCACCTGACTTCTCCTCAACGCAACTGATGGTCCCAACCCCATTTATAAGGCAAGAAATCCCACTTATTAAACCTGACAGGGCACACCTGTGAAGTGAAAACCATTTCAGGGGACTACCTCTTGAAGCTCATCAAGAGAATGCCAAGAGTGCGCAAAGCAGTAATCAAAGCAAAAGGTGGCTACTTTGAAGAACCTAGAATATGGCATATTTTCAGTTGTTTCACACTTGTTTGTTATGAATATAATTCCACATGTGTTAATTCATAGTTTTGATGCCTTCAGTGTGAATCTACAATTTTCATAGTCATGAAAATAAAGAAAACACTTTGAATGAGAAGGTGTGTCCAAACTTTTGGTCTGTACTGTATATATTGACTCAAATTTATGACTGTCATGAAGTACAATGTGTCACGAGAAAACCATCTCAGAATGGCTTAGATAAGTAAAAGTGTTCCAAAGCTATTACCACATAAAGTGACACATGTCAGATTTGCAAAAAATGGCCTGGGCAGAAGGGTGAAAATTGGCCCGAGGTAGAAGGGGTTAAAGGGGTTGTCTCATCACAGACAATGAGGTCATATTGGTAGGATATGCCCCCATTGTCTTATAGGTGTGGGTCCCATCGCTGGGACCTGCACCTATATCGGGAACGGAGCCCCGCAAAGTGGTGGCTGGAGGACTCTGGTCCGACCACCACCAAGCGTGCTTCCCATAGAAGTGAATGGGAGCGCACCGTGCATGACCGGCCACCACTCCTATTCATTTCTATTCGCTCGACGGAAATAGCTGAGCCAGCACTCAGCTATTTTTGATAGCCTCATAGAAAGTTAATGGAGGGCGGCTGCGCATGCACAGTGTGCCCTCCACCACTTTTGGGGCTCCGTTCTTGATATAGGTGCGGGTCTCAGTGGTGTCTGAGATCAGAATACCCCTTTAACTTTCTCTACATTATTAATGCAACTTGTTGAAGTGAGACAACCCCTTTAACTTTTTGCAAACAATTAACCTTTAGCAGTGATCCACTGGGTCACTCCATCTTTGTGTAACACAAAATGGCAGCCAGATTTAATTATTCAACTGATATTCTTATGTGGACTGATGCGCCACCTGCTGATAGGATTTTTTAAATTACAACGTGCATCAGTCATCTTTCGTTAGATGTGGACAGCCTTTTTTGGGGTAGGGACCCCAGGATGAATTTATGATATTATTCATCCCCTGATTCTACATTTTTTCCTTTTAGTTATGCTTCATACAAGAGATTATAGCAAGCTGTGGGGTTCAGGTTCCAGCTGTACCATTGGGAACATCTTCTGGTTTAGATGTTTTTAACTGTTAAACTGGTGGGTTCCGCCAACACACTTAGGAGTGTGAGGAGCCAAGGATCAGGCAAAATGTGTATGTGTATGGCAAAGAGGAAGTTGGGAGAGATAGCTGTCAGCCGAACAATCATTTGGCCGACAGTTATTTAATGTGTATGGGCAGCTGCAGCTCCGTTGACTAGCCAGGACTGGGAGAAAGATACCTCCTTCCTGACCATCTAAATTTTCAATTTTTTTGATCAGGGATCTTTGAAAGCCAAAACTTTTTTTTTCTTTTCATTTTATTATGTAAAAAATATTTGTGCCTTTTTCAGTGGAATATGGAGCTTAAAGGGTTTCTGTCACCCCACAAAACTCTTTTTTTTTTTTTTGGATAGTTAGATTCCTCATAGCGCGATATAGGAGAATATAATAGTCTTACTTACTTTCATGCGGCCGATTCTTTAGAAAACGAAGTTTTATAATATGTAAATGAGGGCTCTACCAGCAAGTAGGGCGGCTACTTGCTGGTAGCCGCAGCAGAAAACCGCCCCCTCGCCGTGTTGATTGACAGGGCCAGCCGTGATCTCCTCCTCCGGCCGGCCCTGTCAGTATTTCAAAAATCGCGCGCCTCTGGTCATTCGGCGCAGGCGCTCTGAGATGAGGAGGCTCGTCTCCTCAGCACTCCCTCAGTGCGCCTGCGCCGATGACGTCTTCTCTTTCGGTGATGTCATCGGCGCAGGCGCACTGAGGGAGTGCTGAGGAGACGAGCCTCCTCATCTCAGAGCGCCTGCGCCGAATGACCAGAGGCGCGCGATTTTTGAATTAATGACAGGGCCGGCCGGAGGAGGAGATCACGGCTGGCCCTGTCAATCAACACGGCGAGGGGGCGGTTTTCTGCTGCGGCTACCAGCAAGTAGACGCCCTACTTGCTGGTAGAGCCCTCATTTACATATTATAAAACTTCGTTTTATAAAGAATCGGCCGCATGAAAGTAAGTAAGACTATTATATTCCCCTATATCACGCTATGAGGAATCTAACTATCCAAAAAAAAAAAAAAAGAGTTTTGTGGGGTGACAGAAACCCTTTAAGTTTTTTTTTTTTGTAATTTCTTTGATTTTACTTTTTATACAAGGGAAAAAGTGCAGTTCTTTCATGTCGGAAAGAGGTAGTAAAGTGATGTGTTTCTCCTTCCCCCGGGCCCCATAGAAGTCGTATGGTCTGCCTCAATTGACGGTATGCCACAGCTGCCTTACTACAGAGTTGATCAGGGACCCAGCAGCTTGTGCAGACACCAAGGCCCGGCAATCACATGATCACTAGGCAGTGGTGTAGCATGGGTTGCCAGCACCCGGGGCAAGCCAAGTATTGCTCCCCCCAACCTGTGGCCACGCCCCTTTTACAGATAATGTAGTAGATGTCACTTGCAGTCCTATGTAACACCACAGATAACACTGTGATAACTCTGAGTACAAATAATGTAGTAGATGGGTGTGAGGCCCCAGAATTCAGAACAAGCACAGTGTGACCTGAAGTCTGGGTCCGGGCTGAGGCAGCGTGGGCCAAATTCTATATTCCCACTCCCCCCCCCCCCCCAACCCTACCGTGAAACAGATATTTAGATGGACATTACATACATTGCTACGAAATATACAGGAGAATACAGCAGCACATACCTCTTACATCCAGTGACATCTCCTGTGATGTAGACTTTTCATTGTCTTCATTCGGAGATTAGACCGCCATGACAACTTCTTGTCTCCTCTCTGCAGAGTCTTACAGACATTTTTTTTAGATTTCTTACTTTACTATCATCCTCCCCTTCCTGGTTCCTCAACACTGTCATCCTGCTGTTACCTCCAATACTGTAGTAGAGCCAGACAGATAGTCCCCATTATAACATGCTCCCAAACTGTCCTCCATGGTAATAGCATTCCCTACAGCAGGGTTCCTCAGAGCCCACCTGACGGTCATGTGTTCAGGATTTCCTTACTATTGAGCAGGTGATATAATTAGTGTCAGTGTGTCAGGACTTACCACAGGTATTCATTCTGTGGGATACTCTCAAATCATGACCGGTAGGTGGGCCCTGAGGACTGGAGTTGAGGATTGGAACACTGCCCCACAGTACCTCCAATAGCATCCCCATTAATATGTGCTCAATAATAATGCCCCCAGCAGTAACAAGGCCCCTCTATAAGATACCCCTATAAGAGTCCACAATAGTAATAAAGTCCCCTATAGTGACTGTAGTAGTTATAATGCCTATTATAGTGGTCCAAGTATTTATAAAGACCCGCTGCAGTGCCCCATGTAGTTACAATGACTCTCTTTAGTGCCACTAGATAAAAGACCCCCCCATAGTGCCCATATGTATAATGCCCTCTGTATTATTTTAATATATAATGGCCCCTCTGTATTATTATTATTATTATTATTATTATTATTATTATTATTATAATAATAATGGCCCCCTGGTGTATTATTATTGTAATACTGGCCCCCTCTGTAGAATTATTGCAATAATTATGGCCCCTTCTGTATTATTATTGTAATAATTATGGTCCCCTTTCTATTATTATTGTAATAATTATGGCCCCCTCTGTATTATTATTGTAATAATTATGGCCCCCTCTGTATTTTTATTGTAATTATGGCCCCTCTGTATTATTATTGTAATAATTATGTCCCTCTGTATTATTATTGTAATAATTATGGCCCCTCTGTATTATTACTGTAATAATTATGGCCTCCTCTGTATTATTGTAATAATTAAGGCCCCTCTGTATTATTATTACAATAATTATGCCCCCCATTCTTTCTATATATGATTGCCTCCTTTGTATAATGTCTCCCACCCCCATAGTGCCCCCAGTCCATGGCCCCCATTCTTTCTATATATGATTGCCTCCTTTTTATAATGTTCCCCACCCCTTAGTGCCCCCAGTCCCATAGTGCCCGCATTCTTTCTATATATGATTGCCTCCTTTGTATAATGTCTCCCACCCCCATAGTGCCCTCATTCTTTCTATATATGATTGCCTCCTTTGTATAATGTTCCCCACCCCTTAGTGCCCCCAGTCCCATAGTGCCCGCATTCTTTCTATATATGATTGCCTCCTTTGTATAATGTCTCCTACCCCCTTTCTATATATGATTGTGCAATGAGCAGGACCGTGGTACGGTTAGGCGGACGCCAAAATATGCAGTGGGTCAGGATATGGGTATAATAGTCTATGTTTTTTGTTCGTGACGCCAATTGCAGCGTGCGCAGGGTACAGTCTCAGGGCCCTTTAAGGTGTTGCAAATCACGTACCAGATTAGGAATGCCAGAGTGGTATAATGTCTCTGTGTGATAGTGGCAATAGTAATAGTGTCAACGGTGTCTCCTACCTTGGTACGGCTGGACTCCTGGATCCTGGCTCACTTGCAATAAATGAGTGTTGCTAGTAGGAGTAATTGAGGAACTTGGTAGCAATGAATGAGATCCAGACTTGGAATATAATTCAACTTGTCTTTACTGGAGGCAGCATCAATCCACATGAGATACAGCAATAGTCTTGGGTCCCAGCAGGTATTGGCAATGTATGGCAGGGATCAATATCTGTTCTGCTTCTATCATATGCCTAGAGAATATGGCAGGAATTACTATCTTCTGCTCTGTCTATCTTCTGCTTGGTATGGGACTGACTAGCTCAGGAGGAATTTGGCTTCTCCTGGTCTCTGGATAGTACTCAGTTAGCTCACAGGGAATGGCTCTTCCTGGAGATCTGGAGGTGGCTGCTTGCTCGTCAACCAGCTGAGGCTGAAGGGCTCAGACTGGGAATGAAGATCTTTGGTCTCAACCGAGACAAGATCCTGGGTTGGGATCCCTATTTCTGGGAGCTCCTACCAGCACAGCCTTCCCCTAGCCGGGGTGGCTGGCATACTAACACTAACTTCCTTTCCTCCCCATGAGGCAGGATGTGGGAACATTCCACACCTCCTCAAAGAGGGGGGGGGGACTAAACTGGAATGTACTATTCCAGTCTAGATATGCTAAACTGAACTAAGGCCCTGCTAACACATTGCTGCCACCTGCTGGTGTACATGGAAATTACAGCAAAGTACATTCAAACAAGGCTTTCAATGCACATTAGTGAGGATGTGATGTTAAATTACACAGGATGGTAATGCAGGTACACTTAACAGGTTGTAGCGGGGTAAAAGAGTTTAGTAACATAACTCTGGGATGTTACAATTGCCTCCTTTGTATAATGTCCCCCACCCCCATAGTGCCCCGTGGACTGGTAATGCAGGTACACTTAACAGGTTGTAGCGGGGTAAAAGAGTTTAGTAACATAACTCTAGGATGTTACAATTGCCTCCTTTGTATAATGTCCCCCACCCCCATAGTGCCCCCAGTCCACGGCCTGCCTATTAAAAAAATACTCACCTCTCTTCCTTACTCTGTCACCGCTTCTGGCCTGTCTTCAAGCAACCCGGCGCAGGCAGTCACGAACACATCACCGTGACCTCCTGCGCCACGTCATCTCGCGAGACCCGGTGCAGGAGGTCGTGGTGAGGTAATCGCGATCTCCTGCGCTACTCTACTGCCTCATAGGCTTCAGGTCACTAGCCTAAACTCTATGAGGCTGAACGGAGGGGACGGCTCCCATGGCCCACATTGAAATTCCTGCTGCCTGGCGCCCCATGCAATTTTGCGCCCGGGGCAACACCCCCCCACCCGGACCCCACACGCTATGCCACTGTCACTGGGACAGGAGCAGGAAGCAGAATTATATATACAGTGCTTATTTAGCGCTGTGTGTACAGTGATGGAGAAGGCAGGGATGGTGAAAAACTATCCCTGCCTTCTTATGGGGAGCCCTGCCTTTTTTTCCTACTGTAGGTACGGAAATTGACCTGCTGTCAATTGTTGCGTTTTTCTTGTGGGATTTCACCTTTCTCAATGGAATTGTTTGATCTGCGGCAAAACCACATTATAACCACACCAAAAAACATATAAAAACCACAATAAAAATGCAATAAACTGTCTGGATTTTTGTGCAGTTTTGGTGTGGATTTCATGCTTATTTTTTCTGCACATAAATCTGCACCATATGCAGCCACCCTTAAGGGCCCTTTACACGGGCCGAGAATCGCATAGATCATGGCTAACGAGCATTCATAGTAAAAACTATTGTTCATCGGGTAATTGGATCGTTTGTGCGAACACAAAAGTCATCGTTTCCCGGCAGCAGATCGTGCTGTGTAAACACACTCTGCTGCTGGGAAAAACAAGTCGTTATGGGGAAGAGTGATAGCATTAGCGATGGCTCCTCGCCATTTCTGGAGGAGATCGCTGCTTGTAAAAGCAGTGGTCTCCTTCACCAGCGAGCAGCAGATTCCTTCCCGACAATCTGCTGTGATATCGTCCTGTGTGAAGGGACCTTTAGGCTAGGGCTACATGACGACATGTGTCGCACAACATTATCAAAGATGGATTTTTCTGCGACTGTCGCGTCTCATGTCTTGCAGTGTGACACCATAGACTATCATTATAAAAATTGTCGCGCGACATTGGTGCAACATTAATGTCGCAGGACACATGTTGCAGTGTAGTTGTTCCCTATGTGTCGCGCGACTAATGTCACCGTGTAGCCCTAGCCTTAGTGGTCACCTGCTACAGACGCTTTCACAGTCAGGGTTTGATCAGTTATTTCCATCAGTGATTGTGAGCCAAACCAGGTGCCGGTAAAAAACACAGAAAAGGTGCAAACCTTTCCATTTGTACCTTATCTACAGGGCCTTGCAAACGTATTCATACGCCTTGAACTTTTCCAAATTTTTTCACATTAGACCCACAAACGTAAAATGTATTTTATTGGGATTTAAATAAGTAAAAATCTGGAAAGTGTGGCCTGCATTTGTATTTAGCCCTTTCAGTCAATAGGACTACCTTTCACTGCAAGTTACAGCTGCAAGTCTTTTGGGAAATTTCTCTATCAGCTTTGCACATCTAGAAGCTGAAATGTTTGCCCATTTTAATTTGCTAAATTGCTCAAGCTCAGTCAGATTGGATGGAGAGCGTCTGTGAACAGCTATTTTCAAGTCTTGCCACAGATTCTCTATGGGATTTAGGTCTAGACTTTGACTGGGCCATTCTAACACATGAATGTGCTTTGATCTAAACCATTTTATTGTAGCTCTTTCTGCATGTTTAGGGTCATTGTCCTGATGGAAGGTGAACCTCCTCCCAGTCTCAAGTCTTTTGCAGCCTCTACCAGGTTTTCCCCCAGGATTGCCCTGTATTAGCTACATCCATCTTCCCATCAACTCTGACCAGCTTCCCTGCTGAAGAAAAGCATCCATGTTTCACTGGTCATGTGCAGTGTTGGTTTTTTGCTACACATAGTGTTTTACATTTAGGCCAAAAAGTTTAACTTTGACCAGAGCACCTTCTTCCACATTTGCTGTGTCCCCTACATGGCTTGTGGCAAACTTATAGCTTACTTTTAAAAATGGCTTTCTTCTTGCCACTCTTCCATAGATTCTTGTGGTTTGCACGGATAATAGTTGTCCTGTGAACAGATTCTCCCACCTGAGCTGTGGATCTCTGCAGCAACTCCAGACTGACCATGGGCCTCTTGGCTGCTTCTCTTATTAGTGTTCTTCTTGCTTGGGCTTTCAGTATAGGTGGACAGCTATTTCTTGGTAGGTTTGCAGGTGTGCCATACTCCTTCCATTTTTGGATGATGGATTGATCAGTGTTCCATGATATGTTTAGAGCTTGGAATATTTTTTATAACCTAACCCTGCTTTATTCCTGACCTGTCTGGTGTGTTGGTTTTCATGATGCTGTTAGATCACTAATATTCACTAACAAACCTCTGAGGCCTTTATAGAATAGCTGTAGTATCCTCTATCTACAGGATAGAGGATGACTATTAGATTGGTGGGGGTTCTACTGCTGGGACGTTAACCAATCATGAGAACAGGGGCCCTGTACCCCACAGGTCCCATGAAATCAACAGAGTGATAAGTGAAGTATGTGCACTGCAGTTCAATTAATCTCTGTGGGACCTCCCGTGAAACCTATGATGCAGAAGAATAGCTCAGGCAGTCCAATGACATCATTGCAACCATCTACACCAGGTAGCAGGCTGTGCTATGTCGTCATTGAGGATGGAAGAGGCCTGTGTTTTTTTTGTTTTGTTTTTTTAATTTGTCACACATGCAGTGGGGCTATTTATAACTATTACAGGCACTATGGGGGCATTATAACTATTACAGGCAGTATGTGGGGTGTGGAAACTGCAGTCTAATAGAGATGAATGGAGCAGCAGTGTCCATGCTCGAGCGGTCAATACATTCATTTTGTAGGAGCCCTACAAAGTAACGGGTCCCTATTCTCGTGATTTGTGCAGGTCTCAGAGGTAGGACCACAACCAATCTCTTGTGGATAGGTGATAACTTCAAATTACCAGAATATCTATTTAAATATGAGATCATACCCATGTAAAATCCCTTTATCATCCATTAGCGTGCATTGTTTTTGGCTAGGACACTGACTTTTTAAAGCAACCTAGACTAAGGCCTCATATACACAATCCTATTTTGCATCAGTGTCCGAACCGCATTTGTTGATGATTGCACACGGACCTATTCATTTCAATGGGTCCACAAAAGAAAACGGACAGCACACAGATGTGTGTGCTGTCCACATCTGTGTGTCCGTTCTGCAGATTATAGAAGATGTCCTATTTTTGTCCATATTGCAGACAAGAATAGTCATTTCTAGTGATGGAAATAAGAAAAATACGAATTGCACATGGAAGGTTTCCGTATTTTGCGGACTGCAATATGGATATGGTCATGTGCATGAGGCCTAAGTGTTGCACCCATTAGATGCTGCAGTCAGTCAATAGCAGCCACAGAACCTTGACAGAGACAGTGTCTAATAGGTTATCTTTCAATGTAAAATCACAAGCATAATACACTGCACTACTTAAAGGGTTTCTGTCACCCCAATTTTCGTTAAACAGGCTGACATTATAGATGTGAAAATGTCACCTGAATTTAACTCTGCATTTCTTTTATTTAAGTATGCCCCCGTTTTCGTGTAATTTAAACTTTTATTATATGCAAATGAGCCTCTAGGAGCAGGGGGGCATTGCACCTGCTCCTAGAGGCTCAGTTGGCCCACCTCATTTCCACGCCCTTCTGTCTTGACTGACAGGGCCAGGCCAGCGTTGGTTCTCCTGCTGGCCCCGTTTGCCGTGTAAATCTCGTGCCTGGACATAAAAATCTTGTAAAAAATAAATAAAATAAAGTTTTTTAAAAAATCATGTTTTCAATTTTTACATTATTTATCAGGCCTAAAACAGGCGTAGAAAATGATGAATGAGACAGGCCTGCCAGTCCGTTCCCTTCCCCGCCCACTTTATTAGACCTTTGCAGTTGCAGATTAAATATGCGCCAGAAATACGCCTAATATAGGCGTATTTCCAATAGTAAATAATCCCCAATGTTTTTTAATTTTTTGGTTCATCTCCCTCCCAAGAAACGGAATAAAAAGTGATCAAGATTGGAATAACCCCAAAATGGTACAAATGAAAAGTACCATACAGCTCTATTAATGGAAAAATATATATGCTATAGCTCTCAGAATATGGTGACAAAAACACATTTAATGAACAAATGTAATGAAATTTATATGTATATGTATCTATAATATACATTATGTATTATGTACATTATATGTACCACAAAATGGTTCCATTAAAAAGTACAACTTGTCACATAAAAACTGTTATGACTCTTTGAATGCGATGATGAAAACATTGCTTGTTCTAGAGTGCCTAAAACAGGCTGGTTACTAAAGGTGCATTTATACCTACCGAGGAACAGCAGATTTTGGGAAGGAAGCACTGTTTCCCGACCGTCAGCTGCTCGCATTTACCGCAGCGATCACCTTCACAGTATGAGAATGAGGGATCGTTATAGCGATCCCTCATCCTCATACAGCTGCATTGTTTCTGGGCAGCAGATCGATGTTTATACCGCACGATCTGCTGCCCAGAAACGATAATTGGTGTGCCTGCACAAATGACAGATTAACCGATGTCTGATTGAGGGTTTTAATCGTTCATTTGGTGATCTGCTGCACTTTTACATGGACAGATTGTTGGGAATGAGTGTTCACAGGAACGCTCCTGATAATCTGCATTGTTGAAATTAGTGGCGTACATAGAGAAGTAAGGGCCCCATAGCAAGGATCAAACCAGGCCCCCCACACAGGACAGAAGGGTTTCTGCCTAAATCCATTTTCCCTGACATTTGGGGCATTTTTTCCACTGCTTCATTTGCTAAAAGTTGTTTCTTTAGAGAGTAGAGTCCTGACCAAGTTTTCACCCCCAGTAGAAGAGGAGATGATCCCAACTGGGCCCCATAGCAGTCGCATGGTCTGCCACTATGGTAGTTACGCCCCTGGTTGAAATCCATTTTCACCCCAGCAACCCCCCTGACTTAAGCATTGGAGCAGTTCATGCTCCAATGCTCTCATTTGCCCTGTGCTTAATTGCGCAGGGCAAAGGCATTTTTTTGAGATCCGGTGACTTACCGGGCTCTCCATGAGGCTGCCAGGAAGCCCGGTGACGTCACCGGCACTGATGGGCGGGATTTAGCGCTGCCCTAGCCAGTAAAACGGCTAGGGCAGCGCTAAAGCCCGCCCATCAGAGCCAGTGACGTTATCAAACACACTGCCAGGTGGAAGCTTTCGCCCGGCAGTGTGTTATGATAAACAAAAGAGCCTGTGCCCGATGCTAGCCTCAGGGGGACTGCCTGGGTGAAAGTAAGGGTATGTCCAGGTTCAGCTCTGAACCCGGACAACCCCTTTAAGAGGTTAAAGCCACTGTCAGATGCCACCTCCACGAGCAGAAGCTTTTTAGAGTCCTTCCATTAAAGAAGCTTTTCCTGACAATAGACCATATAAAATGTCATTGGAACCACAAACAGAATAGTGAGATGTGGTCAAATGAGGCAAAAAATGTATTTTGTGGTCATGCACATGATCATTCTGTCACGAGAAGGGGATAGGGAAGGTGCAAACTGACTCCACCCACTCCTCTGTCTCTGCCTACTTGCACTTACCCATCCTAGGCAACGGAACGCAACTGGGCGGCGATCCCTAACCTGCGTAAGTGCGGAGAGACAAACAAACAGGCAAACAAAGAGGTCGAACTAGCAAGGTCAAAACCAGGAGGTCAAGGTGGTATCAGGGAGCATGCAAGGACAAGTTAAAAGGTCAAGCTGAAGTCAAATACCAGGAGAAGCAAAAGTGCAAAGGATCAAACAACGAACGCAATCAAGTAAGCCGAGAAACAAATACACTGAAAATCGCAAACCGAATATTCACAAGGAATAGGACCTTAATCACAGGAAACCTGTGGCCAGCAGGCTGCCTGTTAAATAGGGGCGCCAAGGAGTCATGTGACGTGGACAGCGTCACATGAATCATCCCCCTGCACACTGCTGAGCGCCGAGTGACCAGTTCGGCGCTCAGACTTTTCATAGAAATTACAGGAGTGGAGGATGCCGGCCACGCTAAGGAGGCATGCGCGGCTGTGTCCTCTCCGCCTGCCGTTGCCTTGGAGACGAGGATGCAGCGCATGTCCTCGCTCCAAAGTTATCGCAGGGCGCCGGCGGCCCCAAAGGGAAGGAGCGCGATGCCGGCGCCCTGTGACACATTTCTTCTGAAATAACTCACTCTCAGAGATTTTGTAGGTCTGGTTTTATCTGCACAGTTGTTTTGACAGCATGCCGCAGCCAGAGCATGTAAATTCCAGCCTAATGGTCCAGGGCTCTCGTTTTAATGGCAAACTGAATTCAACTAAATATTAGGATTTGTAGTCCAACATGTGTCTTATATCAAAGAAGCGAGGACCCTTAAAAACTGATACTTTATTTCTAATATATATATAAAAAAATAACCTACCAATAAGGCTTGCTCTAGTAGGTACAAAATACAACTATACATAAATGTAAAAAAAAAAAACACAATAGCAGGGAAAAACAAGGGGATGTGGACAGTATCTTAAATATGGGGTACCGGTTTACCAGGGGACAGACTGTCCCTAAGGAAACCCTGGTCAACCCTCTGCCCGGGGACGACCCCTAAAGGTGGAGTCTCCCCGTCCCCGTTCTGATTTGCCCTAAGAAGCCTTGCATGGTCGGACCTATTACCGGTTCATCCCGACGCGTTTCGCTCAAAGTGGGTTCATCAGGGGGTATGTAAGGGTAAAATGCAGTCCAGAAGCATTAGATAATAAAAGATGTATACACAAAGATACACAAAAGACTCTACTAGGTGTGGTAAAACAAGGGAAAAAGATACAGTCCTGATCAAAAGTTTAAGACCACTTGAAAAATGGCAAAAAAATCATATTTTACATTGTTGGATCTTAACAAGGTTCCAAGTAGAGCTTCAACATGCAACAAGAAGAAATGAGAGTGAGACAAAACATTTTTTGAGCATTCAATTATTTGAAAATAACGATTAAACTGAAACAGGCTGTTTTTCAGCTGATATAAAATTTTAGGACCACATGCCTTTTAAAAGGCCTAATCTGTGCAAAGATGTGGATTCATTGTCATTTTCTGTCAGGTAGTCACACGTTGTGATGGCAAAGGCGAAAAAACTCTCCATTTTTGAACGTGGTCGGGTTGTTGAACTGCATAAGCAGGGTCTCTCACAGCGCGCCATCGCTGCTGAGGTGGGACGCAGTAAGACAGTCATTTGAAATTTCTTAAATGATCCTGAGGGTTATGGAACAAAAAAGTCAAGTGGAAGACCCAAAAGAATTTCACCAGCACTGAGCCGGAGGATCCAATTGGCTGTCCGTCAAGACACTGGACGATCCTCGACCCAAATTAAGGCCCTTACTGGTGCTGACTGCAGCCCCATAACCATTTGACGGCATCTGAGACTGAAGGGCTTCAAAAACAAAAAACGTCTTCAAAGACCTCGTCTCCTTGAACGCTCGTTTGGACTTTGCAAGAGAGCACCAAACATGGGACATTCAAAGGTGGAAGAAAGTTTTATTATCTGATGAGAAAAAATTTAACCTTGATGGTCCTGATGGTTTCCAACGTTACTGCCATGACAAGCAGATCCCACCTGAGATGTTTTCTACGCGCCACAGTGGAGGGGGCGCCATAATGGTCTGGGGTGCTTTTTCCTTCAGTGGAACAATGGAGCTTCAGGAAGTGCAGGGGCGTCAAACTGCCTCTGGCTATGTCCAGATGTTGCAGAGAGCATTCCTCATGACTGAGGGCCCTCGTCTGTGTGGTAACGACTGGGTTTTTCTACAGGACAACGCTAAAGTACACAATGCCCGCAGGACAAGGGACTTCTTCCAGGAGAATAACATCACTCTTTTGGCCCATCCTGCGTGTTCCCCTGATCTAATTCCAATTGAGAACCTTTGGGGATGGATGGCAAGGGAAGTTTACAAAAATGGACAACAGTTCCAGACAGTAGATGGCCTTCGTGCGGCCGTCTTCACCACTTGGAGAAATGTTCCCACTCACCTCATGGAAACGCTTGCATCAAGCATGCCGAAACGAATTTTTGAAGTGATAAACAATAACGACAAAGCTACTCATTACTGAGTTCATGTTTGGAAGTTGGATTTTTTGGGGGGGGTTTAGATTTTTTTTGGAGGTGTGGTCCTAAACTTTTGATCAGCTGAAAAAGTTTATTTGTTGTTTTCATTAAATTGAATGCTCAAATTTTTTTTGTCTCACTCCCATTTCTTCTTGTTGCATGTTGAAGCTCTACTTGGAACCTTGTTAAGATCCAGCCATGCTAAATATGATTTTTTGCCATTTTTCAAGTGGTCTTAAACTTTTGATCAGGACTGTACATCCTACCACATGTAGTTCACCGTAAACAGAAGATACTACATGGAGGGTCCCCTTGTTAATCCTGACGCCCAGGGGGTGCAGAACCCAAACAAAATATAAAAGGAAAAAGAAAGCCTTAACTTCAAAGGGGCTATGGAAGCACCAGGAACTCCGCTGAGATCCACACACCAGCTCTCCACAACTGAAACAAGCTATAAACCGCACAGCATTGTGGGACAATAAATAAGGAAGGTTAAATGACCACATTAGCAACACCTGAGGCAAGGGGTGTGGCCATTACCAGAAACAACACAGACGCCTATTGATCCACAGGGAAAACCTGTCAGATCAAACCACGTGTTGCCAGTCTCACCGATCTCCTGCCACCTGTCGCGGGAACGTCCTGTCGGGTGGTAATAATTCAATTAAGAATTATTAATTATGGTCATAAAAATTATTAACCACAAAAAAATGAAATTTGTCATAAATTCTTAAAATCATGACCTGGTGAATTGTAGACAACCTAATTGATACAATTCACATCTGAGTCCGACTATTTCCTCAGATAAATAAGCTCTTTTGACGTGAGATGACGTTAATGATAAAATGTAATTCTGCATTATACAATGATACACAGGTATTATAAAAATATGCAGATTTATTGGTTACAAGATTATAAACATATATAAGTAAATAAACACAATGATACATGCAAATGAATATATATAGCGTTAACATAAAGCATTACAAGCTTAACAATACATGTGAGTGGAAATAACTTGTCACATTATAATCAAGCTATTATTAGGTTAGGATATCAAAGTAGGAACATAAGTTAATACATTACTTCTGTTCAGAGAAAACCTCATGATATCAGGATGGGCATGTCTAATCCTAGACATCATTATAGAATGCTAAATACATTCTGCCCCCCCCTAACCAACTACACATCACATGACTTCAAGATGGGCAAATCCATCCAAGGATATAACTTTGGTAAGAATATTAAGACAAATAACAGGGATCTAGGATCTTAAAATGGGAAGGACTTGACGTCTTTCCGGTGGGAATCCATCACTTAGCTTGGCGAAGAATGTTCTATCAATATCAATATATATATATAAAAGCAATCATTTAATGCTTTGCTAGATTATGAGTCTAGATTCTTCTGCAGGTAGAATGAAGCCTCACAATATCCTAAGACTACATCTCAATATGGAGATGATCAATTTATTTAATCATTTATTTATTCGCCAATCTAGATGGTATAATTTCACCCACACTATCAAATTAGTCTTAATAAAATGAAATATCATTTTCTGTGTCTCTTACCAAGTCCTAGCAGGAATCTCACTTCTGCTCCTAGGAAAGCTGGGTGGTCCATCATAGCGCATCTCATTATGGCTTCCATCTTGATACACCTCAACTTCTCCTCTCCTAGCTCTCTTTTCTCTTGATCGCTCTCCTCCTACTCCGCACACAAATAATTATTCCCCCCCTTATCTAAGAATCATCCTCTTTAGATTAGGGATTCCCAATCAGGTAGGGTGGGTGTATTCGCATGCTAATAACATCATGATGTCATCTCCACTCCTAATATGGTATTAGAACAAATAATGAAATAATATAATGTTGCCCATCTAACTCCAGATGGCACTGCGATACTGTAGGTGAATATAACAACTTTTTAAGCATTAAAATTAAATATCTAATAATACTTTCACAGGACCTCAATGACCTTTCTACCATAAATCACTGAGGAAGGTCTTTTCCTTACACTTTTAATTACCTATATCCCGGATTTGTTGGAGTTGACTGTCTTCTCCTATCTTTCTGAAATATGGGTTGACTTGATGAAAATTTTATGTAGCGGCTTTGATGCTGGGCATCGGAATTTGTAGATTTCATTTATGTACTCCCATGAATAACTATTGTTTTGAAATCCAATTAACTTAAACTTACTGAGTTGTTTCTGTACCTTCTAAAAGGTAAATACATGGTATGACATATATATAAATCGATACATTGTTACACATAGATAACACATTATATGAATTATTGATTAACATATATTGTAAACTAAATATACCATGCAGAGATATATATATATATATATATATAATTATGAATATATAAATTGAACCTCATACACCAGGTGTGTGATACGGACATGAGTCCTTATCAAGTAACCTTGTCTCCTCTAGACAGACATGTTTTTAGGGAGTTGGCATACTCCTTACCAGATGGTCTCATATCTTTAGTAATGACTTTTAAATACAATGTCCATCTATGTTCACAATTATTATTATTATATATAAACTGAACTTGCCATGAACTCATCTTGGCTTTTTCAGCCACATAATATAATTTTGGTTCAAGCTGATCTTATTCTTAAAGGCAATGAGATGAGCATTAATTTTGATTATAATGTCATTAGATAATATTGTATATGTATGAAAATGCCCAACAGTCCGTGACAGTGTGTCAGCGTGATTCCCGTTATGGACAATGTTAGTTTCACAGGAGCGCACAGCATTATACTGATTTAGACCCCTTTCACACAAGTGAGTTTTCCTTGCGGGTGCGATGTGTGACATGAACGCATAGCACCCGCACTGAATCTTGACCCATTCATTTTTAATGTGTCTGTGTACATACGCATTACATCTGGATGCAGTCCGGATACAATGCATTTATCACTGATGGTTGTTAAGAGATGTTGTTTGTAAATCTTTAGTTTTTTTTCATGCGCGTGAAAAATGTATCAAAACTGATTGCACCCGTGCATTAAAAACTGATACACTGAACGCAAATGCAGACAAAACTGACTGAACTTGCTTGCGAAATGGTGCGAGTTTCAATAAACGCATCCTGACACAATCCGTATCGTTTGTGTGAAAGAGGCCTTATACTACTGGGTGTCTCTGAATGACTTGTATCTAGTGAATTGTACTGGTATAATGCTGTCAGTATAATTCAGTACAGGTAATGCAAAGACACAGCATTATAAATCAGTATAAGGCCTTATGCAGCCGGCCGGGAAAGGTGGAAACTCTATCCATAGCGGGAAATCGCGCTTACACACAGAGCGTGATTCATGCGTAGGACACGCTCGTTTGAAAGAGCCCTTATTGAAACATTTGTCAGGAAAGGGTCATCCGAACTGAACCATTAAATGGCAGCGCAACTTGCACATTTCTGTGTGATCCCAGAAAATTCAACACTTCTAGGTTACTTGAGATACTGGGGTAGTTCTGGGACCCCATTCAGTATGATGAATGTACTGCTCCCCTACACAGGGTGTTTGGTAGTGCCATCACTGTGCAGCCCCAGGCTAATAGGTGCTGATTTATACAAAAATAATAATAATCACGTCAACCAAACTTTATTCAATGTAAAAAGAACACTTAGTATTATTTGGGCAAACTTCCTCAGGGAAAGCAATAGCAGCTTAGAGTGTATGAGCCACAGGGAGGTGTCGGTCACGTGACCAGGAGACAGGCCTAACCTACGCTACAGGATTTTGGACACGCTAGAAGGCGGGCCGTGGTGACGTCACGCAGGATGGAGGCTTCGCTGTGCATGTCGGGAGGTGGGTGTTGTTGTCGCAGGAGGCTGTGGTTTTGAGGCGCCATTTTGTGTGTAGAACGGGGTGAGGAGAAGAAAGAACACGGCGCTGTATTGCGCGCTGAAGGCTAGCGTAGCCCCCTGCACGGTCCGCAGGACTCCCTGCTAGACTGCTGGTTCCCCCCATTGGTGCTTGGGACGGGTTGCTCCCCGACGGGAATTGTTTCGCCACGGCAGGAGAGCGGGGCGCCCGGCGGGGCGGGGGGGACACTGTGACATCCGCCAGCGGCCAACACTCCAAAGAGGCCCACCACCGGGGCAGGCGGCGGAGAAGGAGGCGGTCTGGGAGAAGAATGGAGGCTGAGAGAGGAGAGCAAGGCAAAGGTGAGGAGTGGCACGTGTAATTCTAGGAGAGGTGGTGCCCTGTGCTCTCCTCGTCTAGACAGTATTGCATTGTGTTTTCTGACCACAACAACCAAAATCCGCCATGTCCCTGGCCGCATGTGGATTCCTCTGCTTTTCTGTATTTGACTGCTGCACCGTCTTTGTGTAAATCCGTTTTCATCCAATGTCCGCCATAATGACCCGTCACATGGAAATGATTGACTGTGTCTGACTACTTCCTGACACACAAGTCATCTGTGCTGTTGTCGGCTGAACCATGCCCCTGATCTGCCAAGCGGCGTCTTATCGATGGTCCACACCCATTCATTTCAATTCAGCTGCCCCCGTATGAGAGCACATTCGGGAAACTATCCATGTTTTGTGGGCTGCAAAACACATCCAGCCATCTGAATGAGCCCTAATTGGCATCATAGTGGCCGTGCCTAATCTTAAAGGGGTATTCTGGTAATTGGATAGCTATTAGATAAGGGGGGCCTCCTAGAAGAGGGGTCCTTGCGGAATGAACAGAGCAGCAGGTGAGCATGCGCACGGTCGCTACGTTCATCTCTGTGGGACCTGCGCATGCTCCACCTGCTGCTCTGTGCATTCTGGGCGGGCCCCTCTGATCTGATAGTTATCTCCTATGCTATGCCGGGGGGGGGGGGGATAACTTCAAATTCAAAGGCTGTGGGAACTGCTGCAATCCTCGACCACTGCATCGGTAGGGCGTAAGATAGCGGGAGTGATCCACCCCACGTCACCCCTTTCTGTGCCATTCCTGGATGGATACTCGTCTGCATGAACATGTGCGGTCCAGTTAAAGCGTTAATAGGGGGCGAATCACGCCGCTGCCGCTATCTTACGCCCTGTAACACCTAAATTACAAATAGTAATATAAAAAAGAATCATACCAAGCCCCAGTGCCCATGCATTCTGAAGGATGCATCAGGATGTCTTCTGTTCCGGCAGCGTTCCGTTTTGTGACCTCTGCAAGCTGCGATTTTGTGTTCGGTCGAAAAAAATGGATCCGTCCCCCTTTGGCTTTCAATGTATTTAGTGACCGGTCCATTTTGTCCGGGTTTCGATTTCACAGAACCGCATCCTGATGTGTACAATCAAAACGGATCCAGATCCTCTGCTGGATCTCAATACCGGAATTAACAACGCAAGTGTGAAACAGGCCTTAAAGGGCATTTCAGCTGCAGAGTGAAAGTGGGATGAAACCATGGTTACTACAATCCTCCGTCCACCATTTTTGGCGGCACGTCTCCTGTCTATCCAGGGCAATGTGCTGCCGGCAGACTATTACAACACCCAGCAAATCACACTGGATAGAGGATAACGTAAAGAGGACCTTTCATGGGTCCGGACATTATAAACTAAGTATCGGGATACGTAGGGCGCAGTGCAGGGATCTCACTGCACTTACTATTTTTTCTGGGCGCCCGCTGTGACCCCCGTTGTATTCTCCCGCCTGGTATGCTACTTTTAGCTATAATGGATTGCCGGGTGATTGGTGACATCTTTACCAGGACAGAACTGGATTGAGCCCATAAGTGTTTTCCAGGAATGAATCCTCAGGATAGGTCTTCAGTATCAGATTGACTCCCACAAGCGCTGCAGCTCCTTCAGTATGCCAAGCACAATG
Source organism: Bufo bufo (assembly GCF_905171765.1). Classification (NCBI taxonomy): domain Eukaryota; kingdom Metazoa; phylum Chordata; class Amphibia; order Anura; family Bufonidae; genus Bufo; species Bufo bufo. The sequence continues at coordinate 529,820,507 of NC_053390.1, read as the reverse complement.
CTGTACTTCATATTTCAGCTCAGTCCCTTGTATGGAGCTTGATTTTCATCAAATCCGTGTAAGCGGCTTTAAAGGGGTTGTACAGCTTTCTAATCCCTTTTACATTAGGTCAGTAATGTGCTGTACCTATATCATATTTGCCAGTTCCCTGAAAATCCATTTCAGCCCCCAGGGCCTGATCCATGCTCCTTCTGCTCCCTGGCTTGTAGACTTTCGGGCCGGGCACGTCCGACATCGCAGCCAGTCATTAGACTCAGCGATGATGTGCTGGAGCTTCTGCCAAACAGCGGGGGTGCGTGGTGTCAGAGGATAGAGCATCACCTGTAAAATCATGGTCAACCCCTTTAAATTTCCCCCTGAATGCCCTGCTGTTATTTTTGATTCTGGTTCCCCCCACTCTTGGTTTTTTGATGCCCTCTAAGGAAGTAGGGCTGTGGTTGTCCAAGGGACACTTACAATGACTGCTCAGTCTAGTTCATCGCTCTGATGCTGTCAGAGAGGCCTCTTTCTGGAGAATAGATGTGCCTGTTGCTAAGGGGATTTGGAGTACTTACCTGGCAACATTCTCAGCCGTCAGTGCCAGATCCTCTTCTACTGGCCTCTGCTCCGTACTTCTGAGAACCGTTGCTCCTTATGACTAATGCAGGGTATTGGGTGAGTGTGCTGATGTGACATGGACTCACAGGATTACAATGACTTATAATGTTGTGGGTTCCTGCCTGACCTCCACTGTAATGTGGAGTCGTTGTAATTCTGTGAGTCCTTGTCACATAAGCAGCATTCAGGCCGGGAAGTAACAATCACACACGGTATGCGTTTCCCAGAATGAATGCGCCTGTGCTCGGGGGACCAGGGTCCTAAAAATAACAGTGCATTCAGGGGAGCAGCAGCAAATAAAGGGATATTCCGGTTAGATCACGTTATCACCTATCGACATGGGATAACTATTAGATCTCTGGGGGTCCTGCCACGGGGACCTCCACCAATCAGGAGAACGGGGGCCCTGCAGCCCCTGAATAAAGTGGCTGGTCAGGCATGTGTGTGGCCGCTCCATTTATTTCTATGGTAATTCTGGAAGTTGTCTAGTGCTGTACTCGGCTATTTCTGGAACCCCTATAGAAATGAATGAAAAGGCCTTGCGCATTTGCGACTAGCTTCTTTGTTCGCTGCAGGCATTCGGGACCCCTGTTCTCGTGATCAATGGGGGCCCCAGTGGTAGGTCTCCCAACGATCTAATAGTTATCCCCTGGACATTTCATGGGTCCAGACATTGTAAACTAAGTATCAGGATATGTAGGGCACAGTGCAAGGATCTTACTATTATTCCTGGGCGCCGCTCCATTCACCCACTGTGGCCCCCGTTATATATTCTCCAGCTCTGTATGCTAATTGCTAGCATCGGAGCAATGAGGAGGAGACTGCCCTTGTTCTCCTGGGCGTCTACTTCTCCCTGGTTGTAGTGCTGTCCAATCACTGCGCAGAACATCACAGCCAGGGAAAATGTGAGGTTTTTTTTCTCTCCCAGGCTGTGAGCTCTGCGATTGGCCAGCGCTACAGCCTGGGAGAAGGAGACTCCCAGGAGAACAAGGGCAGTCTCCTCCTACTATAACCAAGTGACCGAACATACCGGAGAGCATAGCAGGAGAACTAAGCGGCGCCCAGGGATAATACTAAGTGCAGTGAGATCCCTGGGCGCCGCTGTACAGATCATGACACTTAGTTCACAATGTTTTGCCAGATGAAAGGTCCTCTTTAACCACCTCCGGACCGCCTAACGCAGGATCGCGTTCCGGAGGTGGCAGCCCTGCGCACAGTCACGCATATATGCGTCATCTCGCGAGACGCGAGATTTCCTGTGAACGCACGCACACAGGCGCGCGCGCTCACAGGAACGGAAGGTAAGAGAGTTAATCTCCAGCCTGCCAGCGGCGATCGTTCGCTGGCAGGCTGGAGATGTGTTTTTTTTAACCCCTAACAGGTATATTAGACGCTGTTTTGATAACAGCGTCTAATATACCTGCTACCTGGTCCTCTGGTGGTCCCCTTTGTTTGGATCGACCACCAGAGGACACAGGTAGCTCAGTAAAGTCCCACCAAGCACCACTACACTACACTACACCCCCCCCCCCCGTCACTTATTAACCCCTTATTAGCCCCTGATCACCACTGATCACCCCTGATCACCCCATATAGACTCCCTGATCACCCCCTGTCATTGATTACCCCCCTGTCATTGATCAACCCCCTGTAAAGCTCCATAAGACGTCCGCATGATTTTTACGGATCCACTGATAGATGGATCGGATCCGCAAAACGCATCCGGACGTCTGAATGAAGCCTTACAGGGGCATGATCAATGACTGTGGTTATCACCCCATATAGACTCCCTGATCACCCCCCTGTCATTGATTACCCCCCTGTAAAGCTCCATTCAGATGTCCGCATGATTTTTACGGATGCACTGATAGATGGATCGGATCCGCAAAACGCATACGGACGTCTGAATGAAGCCTTACAGGGGCGTGATCAATGACTGTGGTTATCACCCCCCTGTCATTGATTACCCCCCTGTAAAGCTCCATTCAGATGTCCGCATGATTTTTACGGATGCACTGATAGATGGATCGGATCCGCAAAACGCATACGGACGTCTGAATGAAGCCTTACAGGGGCGTGATCAATGACTGTGGTGATCACCCCATATAGACTCCCTGATCACCCCCCTGTAAAGCTCCATTCAGATGTCCGCATGATTTTTACGGATCCACTGATAGATGGATCGGATCTGCAAAACACATACAGGCGTCTCCCTGGAGCCTTCCAGGGGGAGTGATCAATGACTGTGGTGATCACCCCATATAGACTCCCTGATCACCACCCCTGTCATTGATCACCCCCCCCTGTCATTGATCACCCCCCTGTAAGGCTCCATTCAGACATTTTTTTGGCCCAAGTTAGCGGAATAATTTTTTTTTTTCTTACAAAGTCTCATATTCCACTAACTTGTGTCAAAAAATTAAATCTCACATGAACTCCCCATACCCCTCACGGAATCCAAATGCGTAAATTTTTTTAGACATTTATATTCCAGACTTCTTCTCACGCTTTAGGGCCCCTAGAATACCAGGGCAGTATAAATACCCCACATGTGACCCCATTTCGGAAAGAAGACACCCCCAGGTATTCCGTGAGGGGCATATTGAGTCCATGAAAGATTGAAATTTTTGTCCCAAGTTAGCGGAACGGGAGACTTTGTGAGAAAAAAATTAAAAATATCAATTTCCGCTAACTTGTGCCAAAAAAAAAAAAATTCTATGAACTCGCCATGCCCCTCATTGAATACCTTGGGGTGTCTTCTTTCCAAAATGGGGTCACGTGGGGTATTTATACTGCCCTGGCATTCTAGGGGCCCCAAAGCGTGAGAAGAAGTCTGGTATCCAAATGTCTAAAAATGCCCTCCTAAAAGGACTTTGGACCCCTTTGCCCACCTAGGCTGCAAAAAAGTGTCACACATCTGGTATCGCCGTACTCAGGAGAAGTTGGGGAATGTGTTTTGGGGTGTCATTTTACATATACCCATGCTGGGTGAGAGAAATATCTTGGTCAAATGCCAACTTTGTATAAAAAAATGGGAAAAGTTGTCTTTTGCCAAGATATTTCTCTCACCCAGCATGGGTATATGTAAAATGACACCCCAAAACACATTCCCCAACTTCTCCTGAATACGGCGATACCACATGTGTGACACTTTTTTGCAGCCTAGGTGGGCAAAGGGGTCCATATTCCAAAGAGCACCTTTAGGATTTCACAGGTCATTTACCTACTTACCACACATTAGGGCCCCTGGAAAATGCCAGGGCAGTATAACTACCCCACAAGTGACCCCATTTTGGAAAGAAGACACCCCAAGGTATTCCGTGAGGGGCATGGCGAGTTCCTAGAAATTTTTATTTTTTGTCACAAGTTAGTGGAAAATGCTGATTTTTTTTTTTTTTTTTCATACAAAGTCTCATATTCCACTAACTTGTGACAAAAAATAAAAACTTCCATGAACTCACTATGCCCATCAGCGAATACCTTGGGGTCTCTTCTTTCCAAAATGGGGTCACTTGTGGGGTAGTTATACTGCCCTGGCATTCTAGGGGCCCAAATGTGTGGTAAGGAGTTTGAAATCAAATTCTGTAAAAAATGACGAGTGAAATCCGAAAGGTGCTCTTTGGAATGTGGGCCCCTTTGCCCACCTAGGCTGCAAAAAAGTGTCACACATCTGGTATCTCCGTATTCAGGAGAAGTTGAGGAATGTGTTTTGGGGTGTCATTTTACATATACCGATGCTGGGTGAGATAAATATCTTGGTCAAATGCCAACTTTGTATAAAAAAATGGGAAAAGTTGTCTTTTGCCAAGACATTTCTCTCACCCAGCATGGGTATATGTGAAAAGACACCCCAAAACACATTCCTCAACTTCTCCCGAGTACGGAGATACCAGATGTGTGACACTTTTTTGCAGCCTAGGTGGGCAAAGGGGCCCATATTCCAAAGAGCACCTTTCGGATTTCACAGGTCATTTTTTACAGAATTTGATTTCAAACTCCTTACCACACATTTGGGCCCCTAGAATGCCAGGGCAGTATAACTACCCCACAAGTGACCCCATTTTGGAAAGAAGAGACCCCAAGGTATTTCGTGATGGGCATAGTGAGTTCATAGAAGTTTTTATTTTTTGTCACAAGTTAGTAGAATATGAGACTTTGTAAGAAAAAAAAAAAAATCTGGTCTTTCAGGGTGTTTAAGCACTGGGGGCTGAGGTGGTTAAGTTGATGACAGGTTCCCTTTAAACTAACCAGAATACCCCTTTAAGGCCAGTGTTTGTTTTACTGTTTCAAGCAGGTGACTCTTTAACCACCTCAGCCCCCAGTGCTTAAACACCCTGAAAGACCAGGCCACTTTTTACACTTCTGACCTACACTACTTTCACAGTTTATTGCTCGGTCATGCAACTTACCACCCAAATGAATTTTACCTCCTTTTCTTCTCACTAATAGAGCTTTCATTTGGTGGTATTTCATTGCTGCTGACATTTTTACTTTTTTTTGTTATTAATCGAAATTTAACGATTTTTTTGCAAAAAAATGAAATTTTTCACTTTCAGTTGTAAAATTTTGCAAAAAAAACGAGATCCATATATAAATTTTGCTCTAAATTTATTGTTCTACATGTCTTTGATAAAAAAAAATGTTTGGGTAAAAAAAAATGGTTTGGGTAAAAGTTATAGCGTTTACAAACTATGGTACAAAAATGTGAATTTCCGCTTTTTGAAGCAGCTCTGACTTTCTGAGCACCTGTCATGTTTCCTGAGGTTCTACAATGGCCAGACAGTACAAACACCCCACAAATGACCCCATTTCGGAAAGTAGACACCCTAAGGTATTCGCTGATGGGTATAGTGAGTTCATAGAACTTTTTATTTTTTGTCACAAGTTAGTGGAAAATGCTGATTTTTTTTTTTTTTCTTACAAAGTCTCATATTCTACTAACTTGTGACAAAAAATAAAAACTTCCATGAACTCACTATGCCCATCAGCGAATACTTTGGGGTGTCTTCTTTCCAAAATCGGGTCACTTGTGGGGTAGTTATACTGCCCTGGCATTCTAGGGGCCCAAATGTGTGGTAAGGAGTTTGAAATCAAATTCTGTAATAAATGGCCGGTGAAATCCGAAAGGTGCTCTTTGGAATGTGGGCCCCTTTGCCCACCTAGGCTGCAAAAAAGTGTCACACATGTGGTATCTCCGTATTCAGGAGATATTGGGGAATGTGTTTTGGGGTGTCATTTTACATATACCCATGCTGGGTGAGATAAATATCTTGGTCAAATGCCAACTTTGTATAAATAAATGGGAAAAGTTGTCTTTTGCCAAGATATTTCTCTCACCCAGCATGGGTATATGTAAAATGACACCCCAAAACACATTCCCCAACTTCTCCTGAATACGGAGATACCACATGTGACACTTTTTTGCAGCCTAGGTGGGCAAAGGGGCCCATATTCCAAAGAGCACCTTTCGGATTCACTGGTCATTTTTTACAGAATTTGATTTCAAACTCCTTACCACACATTTGGGCCCCTAGAATGCCAGGGCAGTATAACTACCCCACAAGTGACCCCATTTTGGAAAGAAGACACCCCAAGGTATTCGCTGATGGGCATAGTGAGTTCATGGAAGTTTTTATTTTTTGTCACAAGTTAGTGGAATATGAGACTTTGTAAGAAAAATAAAAAATCATCATTTTCCACTAACTTGTAACAAAAAATAAAAAGTTCTAGGAACTCGCCATGCCCCTCACGGAATACCTTGGGGTGTCTTCTTTCCAAAATGGGGTCACTTGTGGGGTAGTTATACTGCCCTGGCATTTTCCAGGGGCCCTAATGTGTGGTAAGTAGGTAAATGACCTGTGAAATCCGAAAGGTGCTCTTTGGAATGTGGGCCCCTTTGCCCACCTAGGCTGCAAAAAAGTGTCACACATGTGGTATCGCCGTATTCAGGAGAAGTTGGGCAATGTGTTTTGCAGTGTCTTTTTACATATACTCATGCTGGGTGAGAGAAATATCTTGGCAAAAGACAACTTTTCCCATTTTTTTTATACAAAGTTGGCATTTGACCAAGATATTTCTCTCACCCAGCATGGGTATATGTAAAATGACACCCCAAAACACATTCCCCAACTTCTCCTGAATACGGCGATACCACATGTGTGCCACTTTTTTGCAGCCTAGGTGGGCAAAGGGGCCCAAATTCCTTTTATGAGGGCATTTTTAGACATTTGGATCCCAGACTTCTTCTCATGCTTTGGGGCCCCTAAAATGCCAGGGCAGTATAAATACCCCACATGTGACCCCATTTTGGAAAGAAGACACCCCGAGGTATTCAATGAGGGGCATGGGGAGTTCATAGAAATTTTTTTTTTTTGGCACAAGTTAGTGGAAAATGATTTTATTTTTTTTTTTTTTTCCTTACAAAGTCTCATATTCCACTAACTTGTGACAAAAAATAAAAACTTCCATGAACTCACTATGCCCCTCACGGAATAGCTGGGGGTGTCTTCTTTCCGAAATGGGGTCACATGTGGGGTATTTATACTGCCCTGGCATTCTAGGGGCCCTAAAGCGTGAGAAGAAGTCTGGAATATAAATGTCTAAAAATTTTTATGCATTTGGATTCCGTGAGGGGTATGGTGAGTTCATGTGAGATTTAATTTTTTGACACAAGTTAGTGGAATAAGAGACTTTGTAAGAAAAAAATAATAATTTCCGCTAACTTGGGCCAAAAAAATGTCTGAATGGAGCCTTACAGGGGGGTGATCAATGACAGGGGGGTGATCAGGGAGTCTATATGGGGTGATCACCACAGTCATTGATCACGCCCCTGTAAGGCTCCATTCAGACGTCCGTATGCGTTTTGCGGATCCGATCCATCTATCAGTGGATCCGTAAAAATCATGCGGACGTCTGAATGGAGCTTTACAGGGGAGTGATCAATGACAGGGGGGTGATCAAGGGTGAATAAGGGGTTAATAAGTGACAGGGGGGGGGGAGTGTAGTGTAGTGGTGCTTGGTGCAACATATTACTGAGCTACCTGTGTCCTCTGGTCGATCCAAACAAAGGGGACCACCAGAGGACCAGGTAGCAGGTATATTAGACGCTGTTATCAAAACAGCGTCTAATATACCGGTTAGGGGTTAAAAAAATCACATCTCCAGCCTGCCAGCGAACGATCGCCGCTGGCAGGCTGGAGATCCACTCTTACCTTCCGTTCCTGTGAGCGCGCGCGCCTGTCTGCGCACGTTCACAGGAAATCTCGCGTCTCGCGAGATGACGCATATATGCGTGACTCTGCGCAGGGCTGCCACCTCCGGAACGCGATCCTGCGTTAGGCGGTCCGGAGGTGGTTAAAGCGCACACATCAGAGGTCCTGATATGTCTGGTTTACAAAAATATTTTATCCCTCATGAAATAATGATTCTGGAGCATCTTTTCCTATCACTGCAGTTTAGTTCCTCAGTTATTGCTACTTGATGTTTATTATGAAGCTGTGGGTGTTACCAGTGGGGGGGGGGGCTGCAGAGTCTGACATTGTCCAATCAGCACTGCAGGGACACACCCAACTTGTAACATCCATTTTTCAATTTATTCCTAAACTTCTAGTAGCATTAACTGAGGAATGGAACAGATGCCCCACAATCGTTACTACATGAGGAATACAAGTTGTTACTTGATATGTCCGGAGAGGTGGCGGGACCTCTAAATCAGTTTTCTGTTCTTTTTAGTGTTTGGTGATTTAGAGAATAGGGGTGTGTTTCACTGGCTGATTTGGGCACATTCCGCTTGAGCAGCAGATTGCTGTTTGCTGCATTGTCATTGGACAACATTTGAGGGGGTCCTCATGTGAATTTTGTATTTCACTTTTATTTGTAATATTTTTTTTTTCTGTCCTTCCCTTTTTAGATGGTGAAGTTAATGTTTTAGATGACATTTTAACTGAAGCTCCCGATCAAGATGATGAACTGTATAACCCTGAAAGTGAGCAAGATATGAATGAGAAAAAAGGTAAACTTTTGTTATGTGACCTACAGAAATAATATAACCTTATAATCTGAGGCAAAATGCCACTGATGTTAAAATCTGGCATTTAATTAACTCAATATCTCTGTATTTTTATTTTGTTTACATGTCAAGGGTCTAAACGAAAAAGTGATAGAGTTGAAATGTCTGAACCAAAGAGACAAAAACAGTCTTCTCATTTGGCAAGGCCTCCACCGCAAAGGGTTTCTGGAAGTGCAAAAAGAGTTGTCAGCTCCAGAGGAAAGCAGGGATCTGACTACAAGAATGATGATTACCAGAGACACGACAGGAGCAGGCGGCCAGATCGGCCAGATGGAGAAAGAAGAATTCATTCCTCTAGCAGTGCCCCCCGAGATGGTTTTAAAGGACCACAAGATAAAGTGAGCTCCAGGAAAAGAGAACCAGAGAGAAAACCCAAATCCAGTACTCCTGATGTGGCTTCTGAGGTATTGCTTGAGTGACAGATGTGGCCATTCTCCTCATATTGATAGGTTGACTTAAAAAAAAAACTGTCCTACTATAAGCTTTAAAGTGAACTGTGGTTTTTCTGCTGTGTCTGAGAGCAGGATATGATAGGGAAGGAAGCGGAGCTCTATGATGTATCCGTTTTGTATGATTTGGATTAAAAAGCAGAGTAAATCTTTACAGGACTCCTAAGAGAGACAGTGAGTCCAGATAATCCCTCCCACAGACAGTGATTGACAGCTTCTTTGTACACACATTGATACAGGGAGAGCTGTCAGTCGCTGTGCCTCCTAGGAATTCTGTCAGAATTTACTGTGCTTTTTACTCCAAATCATATAAAACTGATAGATCACAGAGCTCACCTTCTCTGCCGCATCCTGCTCTCACATAAGGAGGCAAATATTACCTGACGGTACGCTTTTAGAAATAAGCCAATAAATTAGGCATTAGTTGTTTTGCCCATCTGACTACAGTGACTAGTTAGGCACTAAACGTATGATACAGATTAGTGTAAGAGCAGACACGCAGGTACACTGTAAACTAGATACTTTATGAAGGAGCCCTGACATTTGTGATATGTGCTTGCAGTCCACGAAAAAAGATTTGCATAGTTAGCAGACTAAAAGAAAGTATTAGCTTCCATAGTTCTATGCAATGAGATAATCCCTCACATAAAGGACAAGTTCTTCTGTTTTCATTAGTTTTCTATCCACTTTTTGCTAGAAACTGCGGACTGACTCCAGCCAAAGACCAAGCCGGTCAAGTCGCTCCTCCGATGGCAACTCTGAAGATTATGGCTCAGAAAGGGATAGTGGCAGTGTTAGTGAATCATCTGATGAAGAACAGGCAAACAATAGTGAGAATGAAGAAGGCATGGAGGAAGAGGAAGATGAGGGAGAAGAAGCAGAAGATGAAGAGGGTGAGGAGGAAGAGGAAGAGTATGACCGCGAGGATCGTGAGCGAGACCAGCGAGAGGGAAATGATTATGATACCCGTAGTGAAGCGAGTGACTCAGAATCAGATTCTGCTTCATTTTCTGATGGTGACTCCATTCGTTCTGGTTCTGGCTCAGATATTTCAGGTTAGTTTACATTTGGTGTGGCATTCTATTCCATGTTTTAATTTTGAGATTACATTTGACCAGATTTGCTCTAAGATATATTCCCATACTTACTTAAAGGGGTTTCTGAGATTTTTATACTGATGACCTATGCTCTGGATAAAAACAAATGTGCAGGAGCAGCACTCAACAGTCCGTCCTTGTTGTAGGGAGTTGCAACAGCCGCGGATCCAATCAGCCAGAGAATACGTGAAAATCAAACAGCGGTGGCAGCATCTCCCATCATTCCATCTTTATTAGGACTTCACAGCATACAAAAAATCAGCAACGTTTCGGCTGTGAAACATCCTTTGTCAAGCTTAAAAAACATATGGTAGAATTGCATATACCACCCACAGTTGTCAGGACCAATTAGAAGTAACCATACAACAACCCACATATCCCATTACCTATCTGCGCACAGACTTCCATACTGATCACTTAACATATCCTAATCAGTCATCACCTGTAGTTACCCTCTCCTTATCAACCATGTCTTCCGCTGTAGTCCGCATCTTCAATATCACACTGCGCATGTCCATGTATCGTCTGGCCCCACTCCACGTCAAACAAGCGAAGTCCTGCGATAGCTGGCGTCAGCAACCAGCTGATCATAGAAACTTTGCCCCGCGCAGCCACGGAGCTAGGCATCGCATTACCTAGGGGATGCAGAAGCATCAGTGAGTTGGGACCGCGGCCATAATACTAAGCCACAACTGAAAAAACATTGGGACAACGTATCTGTTTAATATCCACAGCGAAACACAGTGGATACTGACCAAACCATAATTACAGTAGAGATAGCTGGCGTCTTATCCTATCATCATACAGGTTGTGCGCCATATAGAACATATTCCACTGCACCAGGCAACAGGTGTATCGTCTATGTACATAGAGAAGTTGAATGGTGATGTATGATATACTCAAATTTGGCCACTTATAATTCATAGCATGGGTGGGACCTCAGCCCCTATAGACTATCATAAAAACAATTCCTATATAGAACACTACACTACGCTATACTAGGCCGCAGCCCTCATATGGTTATGGGGGGGGGGGGGCAGGTGGTCTGGCACGAATCCTTCCCCAGTACCTCGCTGATCCCCGGCCTCCAGGAGGTTAACCCTTCATGACCAGCCACTGCATTGAGGCTGGCACATAATTATACTAGCTGCAGTGCAAGGGATTTTATTACTGGGCAATTTAAAGTGCATCCCGGAAAAGGGGGGGACCCTCTGTGTTTTCCCAATCCACCATCATGAGTTGTTTGATTAATTGAGCACCGACTGCGCCGGACCTTCCCACTCGCCCTCCAAGGTTGTGTGGTTGATAACCTCCGTCTGCACACTCCAGTGAAGCATATCCGGTCATTCCCAATCACCCTCCTGGGTCGCTTGGTTGATAAAGCACAGCCTGCTCAGTCCAATGGAGGATCTACGTACCTTCCCAATCAACCCTCCGGGGTCGTTTGGTTGATAAGACACCGCCTACGCAGTCCGGTAAGTGATCCTCTGGAAGTTTCCATGCCACCCCCCGGGTAGTTTGGTCGATAAATTCCACCAGGACAGTCTGCGGCTACCATGGACAAGACTCAGAGTTAAGATTGCACACAAGTGGACCAGAGCAGGATGTATTCCTCCTCGGTCACTCCCGCACCCCCAACCTTCCTCCCCAGGGTCACGCTCAGACGCACCCTTCCTCCCTGGGAAGGTTCTGTCCAAGGGGGTGGGGGGGATCACTGATTCGGACTCTGTCATTACCCAGCGCAATCTTCCCAGTTTGCGTTCACGGTAGGCAGCAGTATTTGTCGTATGCATTACTCCCTTCCTTAGGCGGAGTATTTGCACTATTTCTGGATACGGTACTTGCCTTAGACGTTACCTCCTTCCATAGGTGGACTAACGGCACTAGCACTGACTTCAGCGCTGGCGGTAGGTGTTCCCCCTTCTGTAGGTGGTGGAATTGCAGTTCCACGGGTACCATACTTACCGTATGCATTAGCCTCTTCCATAGGTGGCGTTAGGGCACAGTGTTCCCGTATGCATTACCCCTCTCTAGGTGGAGTAATTGCACTCTCTCCGGGTACTAGACTCGCGATATACTTTTCCTTAAGTGGCATAATCTCTCTGCCACTGGATTCAGTTCCTGCAGTATGCATCACCCCTTTCCTTAGGAGGGGTGCTTACACTTCCTCGAGATACAGTTCTTGCAGTATGCATTGTTCCCCCTTTTGGGCGGAATTGTTGCACTACCACTGAGGCAGTGCTCGACGTAGGCATTGTCAAACTCCATTGATGGGCTACTTCCAGTACCGTTGGATACGGTTCTGACTGTTGCGCTACCCCCTTCTTGAGCGGGATGTTGCACTTCCACTGGAGGTTATTTCTTTAGTCACATTGACATCTCCATGCTTACTGTTATTTTACCCTTTCATTAGTGATCGCTAACGGGTGGATGACTAAGCATCTTGAGATGCTGCACCTCCACTGCGCCAGGGCTCTAGATGCTCTATCTTCGTTTGGTGCCCTGGACTCTTCATCTGGTAACTATGGATACCTACAGTGGATACCGTGGCTATTTTCCCCTTGTGGCCTTTTTTCTTGCCGATACTGGTTTGGGCTTGAATATATCACCTACTGTCCTCTCAGGGTGTTACCCGGCAACACGTCAGTATCCTAGAGACCACATCTCATTTGGTCATGGTATTTGTCCTCTACAATGTAAAGCGCTCCGACGAGTTGAGGGTCGTACTGACTGTATTTTCTAGCCCCACTCCTCCTTATTGAGGAAAGTGGTTATGCTGACACACTATGGTTTACGTTTTAGTGTTCTCCACTGCATGTGCACCTTTTACGCTGGTGCTAAGGGTCGTAGCCGTTGCAGTGGGGGTCCCCCCTCAGGTAGGGGTTCTTCCCTGATGCTAGCTTGGCAATTGCTCCTGTTCGGCGCCCTTGTCTGGTGGGGTGCTTTAGGCTAGCTCTACTTACCTGGGGCAAAAGGGTTCCATGACTTATACTGCAAGTCCTCAGGCCTTCCCCCTCAGCATTGACAGAATATACCGTGACTACAATGATACGAGGGGCTCTTTGCGTTGTCTCGACATACTAGGGTTCTTCCTCCACAGCTCCTTCATTTGGTGGCGTTTTTTTCTAGCGCCGCATTCGGTGGCCTCTGCTGTGTGGCCCCCTTCTCAGCTGGAATATGATGCTAGCCATAGTCTTGCGGTTCCCCTTGTATGGGTTCCTTCTTAGGCGGAGTATGGCACCGCCACTATCATCCCGTGGCTTCTTCTGTATAGTGCCAGTCCCAGATGGGGAATGAGCTTCTCTCCTTCCATCTTTTTCCTTCTCTGGCTGCGGGTTCACAGCCACCCTGCAAGCCTTGGTGGCTCCTACGTCCCTACTTTTCCCTTATCTGCATGTGCATGGGGTATTGTTTCCATTCCCTGCTGGTGGACTGTGACGCCTTCACATCCTCCTTCTACAGGTGAATTCTTCCTATTGATCCTGGGTGTGCTACCTGTATCTACAATTATCTCTTTTACGACATGAGTAATGTCTGTCAGATCAGTCCGATGGTGATCATACCTTTTTTTTTTTCTGCCCATTCCGTGGGTAGACTATGAGACTCACCACGCCAGACGGAGCAGGGGCTCCTGTCATGCGTTACCACCGCTGATGGACTTTTCGTTCTGGGAGCCTTCTATTTCTTCTTTCTCCTCGAACCGCTGGTTGCTTGTCTCTCCCCTTTATCTCCCTGACCAGTAGCCATGCGTGGCGCTGCTCTGGACTCCCCTCATCATTTTTTTCCTATCTGACCAGTGTTCCCTGGTACGGGTGGTGCGTTGGACGTCGTCATCACACTCTATCCACAGGGGTATTTCTCTTATCTTGGTCTAGTCTAAATATTCGTCGAGTGGCGTTGCCACGCTGTCAATATATGGTCACTGACTGAGAGCCTCGCCGTCGGTGGTTCTCGCACCAGATTTACTCTACCTATCTCACATGTATTGGTTCCTTGGCCCGCGGTGGGCCGTGTCTGATTCAGGCGTTTTTTCTCTGTGTGTTATCAACCAACTTTTCAGTCTCCCCGCAAGCCTCTTCGGCTCTGGGGCATCGGTCTGTCAATCGACCGCTTCTGTGGAGCGTCTCTTTAGCAGGGGTGTATCCCGTGGCCTGGGTTTTTGGTTCTGCATCTGGAGTTAGGGCCAGCTAACTGGTTTCGTCCAGGCGACCGATGGGTCGTTTGGTGGCCTTCAGTGAGAAACATGACCTCTGTAAATCTTCTTCCCCTCTCTCTTTTATTTCTGGGAAGGTGGCATTCCTAGGGGCAGGATTTTCCATCCAACGAATTTGGGAAGTTGGGAGTGCCTTTTCTTGTATGTACATTTTTTTTTCTTGTCAGGTACTTGCATGAGGCAGTGCTCCGCCCATTACCTTCTTTTTTGCTGACTGTAGTCGCTGCCTTCCATGTCGACAGGACATTTTTTTTTCCCCTTTTTTCCTTTTCCCTCGCCATCGAGAGAGTGTGCTCTCCATCAGGATGTATTCGAGCTCGGAGGTTTGCTTGTCCATGACTAGCTCTTTCCGCCGTGCAGAATTTTACCTGGTCATTCCTGGAGGTCTTTGGAAGCCTTGATGGTCTCCAAGGAGTGTTCCAGGTGGATCCTTTGGCGGCTGCTTAGGCATTCCGCTCTGGGGGCAAGGCTTGGGACATCTGACCAGTGGTCAACGGTTTGTGAGATGCATGTTTCACCCTGCATCAGTTTCGCGGTTGTATAAGGCAGCGCCTTGGTCTTCCCAGCACGCGTTCACCAAGTTTTTTGCCTGGTGCTTCCTAGGCATCGCCAGTGCTGCTCCGGCCCGCCGGGTCTCGCAGGCAGTAGTGCATTAGGCATTCTCGAGGGTGTTACTCCATGGGCGTGGACTTTTTTCCCTCCCCGTGGACTGCTTTAGGACGTCCCACGGTCCTGTGTCCCCCAATGATACCAGCGAGAAAACTAGATTTTTGTGACGCTCACCTGTAAAATCTTTCTCGCGTAGTTCATTGGGGGACACAGCACCCACCTAGTATTTATTAGTGTTGATAGGGATGTCTGGTTGCCGGTCGGGTGTTTAGCGGGTTCGCTTCCGCCGGTGTTTGTTGTATTCTCCTTACTTGGCACATGTTTTTCTACTGTTTGAGCACAAACTGACATGCTCTCTCCAGGCTGGAGGGGGTATAGCCTGCAGAGGAGGAGCTAAGTCTTTTTTCAGCCTAGTGTCGCCTCCTAGTGGCAGCAGCAAGCTATACCCACGGTCTTGTGTCCCCCAATGAACTACGCGAGAAAGAGATTTTACAGGTGAGTTTCACGAAAATCTCGTTTTTGTCACCTTACATCACAAAAAGTGTAATACCAAAAAGTCATACGCACCCCAAAATCGTACCAATCAAACTGTCATCTCATCCCACAAAAAAAGAATACCTAGGACAATCGCCCAAAAAATAAAAAAAAACTATGGCGATACAAAAAAACTAATTTTTTTTTCTTTATTATGTAAAACTGAAAGAAACAAAAGTAGTATATTTGGTATTGTTGCGTCTGTAACATCCTGCTCTATATAAATACCACATGATCTATCTAACCTGTCAGATGAATGTTGTAAATAACAAAAAATAAACTGTGCCAAAACAGCTTTTTTTTTTTTTTTTTGTTACCTTGCCTCACTAAGTGTAATATAGGGCAACCAAAAATCATATTTACCAGTGTCATGAAGTACAATGTGTGATGAGAAAACAATCTCAGAATGGCCTGGATAAGTAAAAGCGTTTTAAAGTTATCACCACATAAAGCGACACGTCAAAAATGGCCTGGTCCTGAAGGTGAAAAATAGCAGGGTCCTGAAGGGGTTAATAGAAAATAAGATGCATACAAAATAGAATATTTTCATTAAATTGTCACTGTGCTTTCAACCTACTTTGCATGAATGTATACTACGGGTGATATGCTTATTGGAGAAAATTCTTTTTTTTCCCATCTGCAGTTTATCCTCCTTCTTCCTCTCTACATAGACTTCTATGGGCAGCTTGTGTCTGTGTATCTCTGCACTTCCTCCTGTAATCTTGTCGTTTTCACTTTGGTCACTTCACATTATAATATGCTATATCACCTTATTCACCAGTCATATAACTATGAAAGTGTAGCCTCCTGTATATGTATCAGTGTCCCACATTCACAGTAGGTGATGCCACCGCTTATCTACTTCCCCCTCTGTGTCAGAGCATGCCTAGAAAACTCTGCGATAGTATCCTGTAGCCCATTTGGCTCCTGTAAAGCATCTCGGACATAATGGAAGCCTGCGCAAAAAAAATATTTATTAGTAAGTGATTTTATTTAGTAAGATGATGAATTATCTTTAAAACCATACAATGAAATAGCCTTCTTGTGCTTTGATGAGAACTGCGGAGCAGGTGCCTGTGGACATCAATGCATTATTATAGATACATGGAGAGATCAAAAGTGGTGTAAAGGAAAACAGGATTAGTTGCCCATAGCAACCTGTCAGATTCTACCTTTCGTTTTTCACAGCTCATTGCAAAATGAAAGGTGGAATCGAATTGGTTGCTACGGGCAACTAAGCCTGCTTTCCTTTACACTCGTTCTGATAAATTTCTTCAAAAGTAGTCTCCTATATCTGTGTGTGTGTGTATGTGTGTGTATGTGTGTGTATGTGTATGTGTATATATATATATATATATATATATATATATATATATATATATATATATATATATATATATATATATATATATAAATTTTATTTTTTGTTTTTTTATTTTTTCCCTGTGCTGCAGATGGCACACCGCAGATTATGATCAGTGCAAGTAGGAGTAGTTTTGTATAATAATCAGGGATGGATGGAGATTATAGGGCGTAGCATGCAATCATTTTAAACGGGGAGATTTATCAAAGCTGGTGTGAAGTAGAACTAGCTTAGTTGCCCATAGCAACTAATCAGATTTTACCGAGCTCCTTTGGAAATTGAAAGGTGGGATCTGATTGGTTGCTATGGGTAACTAAGCCAGTTTTTTGCGGACCATATGCGGAACTGGTTATTTCAATGGGTCCGCCCAAAAAACGGAAGTTATACCGTGTGCATTCTGTTTCTGCATGACCGTTCTGCAAAAAAATAAATATAGAACATGTCCTATTGTCCACATAGGACAAGGATAGTACAGTTCTATTAGGGGCTGCACACTGACATCATCCGTATTGTTTGCGGATCTGTTTTTTGCGCATTGCAAAATACATTCGGTCGTGTGCATGAGCCTTAAAGAAAAAAACACCAGGATCTGCCATGGCACTGTACCATATGCGCTCTTCTTGTGCTATGTCGTGTTTGTTGTGGTATCTTTATTAAGAAAATGCTTGCAGCTACAGCGGACCAGATGGGAAACGTTATTAAAGAGGACCTTTCATGGGTCCAAACATTATAAACTAAGTATCAGGATACGTAGGGCACAGTGCAGGGATCTCACTGCACTTACTGTTTTTCCTGGGCACCGCTCAGTTTGCCCGCTGTGGCCCCCGTTGTAGTCTCTTGCCCTGTATGCTAATTTAATAGCATCGGAGCTATGAGAAGGAGACTGGGTCTTTCTCAGTGGGCGTCTCCTTTTCCCCTGGCTGTGACACTCTCCTCTGCGATTGGACAGCTTAAAGCCAGGGGAGGAGACTCCGACTGAGAGACTCGGTCTCCTTCTCATTTCTCTGATGCTATTAATTAGCATACAGAGGGGGAGAATACAACAGGGGCCACAGCGGGCGAACGGAGCGGCACCCAGAAATAATAGTAAGTGCAGTTAGATCCCTGCACTGTGCCCCACGTATCCTGATAGTTAGGTCTGTATGGTTGTATTAAAATACAACTGTGGATTATCTGAAACCTTGTTTCCTTGAGATGGGACTTGAGGACTGTTATCCGATGTCAAAGTATAAAATACTGCATCTGGTCCTGGGGTCAGAAACCTCCAGCACATCGGCTGTTCTGAAACTACAACTCCCAGAATGCTCCCTTCAGTTCCATGGAAGTTACAAGAACAGCAAGTGTACATGCTGGGAGTTGTAGTTTCACAGCAGCTGGAGTGCCGGAGGTTGCTGATCCCTGATCTAGTCTATTACTTACATGACTCCAGGCCTTGCATTTGGTAACTTTTACCTGAGCAGGCTTGGAATTTGTGCAAGCTCAACAAAAAGTCCACCTTTGAGAGGGGAAGATTTTGCCTTTTGCAGACAAAATACATGTTTCTTTCAGCTGTTCCATAACCAAAGACTACTTTTTTAATTTCTTGCTTCAGAATGATTTTATTTTTGCAAAGATATTTGCGCTTCAAGATTATAATTTTTTTTTTTTTGTCAATTATTTTAAGGTGGTTCTATGGCCTGAACGTTCATTTGGACACTAAGGGGGTCATTTATCAAACTGATGTAAGGTAGAACTGGCTTAGTTGCCCATAGCAACCAATCAGATTCCTCATTTCATTTTCCACAGGAGCTGTCCAAAATGAAAGGTGGAATCTGGTTGCTATTGGCAACTAAGCCAATTCTACTTTATGCCAGTTTGATAAATGACCCCCTAAATGTTTTTGCTATCGACAGTTGTATTGCAGGCGGGGACGAGCCTCCCTAGCATCACCCGGAGAGCGTCACAAGCCAGGGAGAAGGTGACCCTTTTTTTTTTCTCCCTGGCTTGTGACGCTCTCCGCTGTGATTGGGTCGCGGCACAGCCAGGGAGAAGGAGACGCCCATTGTACCAATGCTCAGTATTAACATACTGAGCAGGAAAACTGCAGGGGGGCACAGGAGCGATATTTGAAGAAGAAGAAAACAAGAAAACAGGCAGGGTGGCAGCATCAGCCGGGGGGGGGGGGGGGGGGGTCGGGGGGTCCTCTTTAACCGCTTGCCGCCACGCTAACGCCGAAAGGCGTCATTGCGGCGGCTCCCCCAGGCTACGCTAACGCCAATAGGCGTCATCTCGCGTGAGCCGAGATTTCCTGTGAACGCGCGCACACAGGCGCGCGCGCTCACAGGAACGGAAGGTAAGAGAGTTGATCTCCAGCCTGCCAGCGGCGATCGTTCGCTGGCAGGCTGGAGATGTGTTTTTTTTAACCCCTAACAGGTATATTAGACGCTGTTTTGATAACAGCGTCTAATATACCTGCTACCTGGTCCTCTGGTGGTCCCCTTTGTTTGGATCGACCACCAGAGGACACAGGTAGCTCAGTAAAGTAGCACCAAGCACCACTACACTACACTACACCCCCCCCCCGTCACTTATTAACCCCTTATTAGCCCCTGATCACCCCATATAGACTCCCTGATCACCCCCCTGTCATTGATCACCCCCCTGTCATTGATCACCCCCCTGTAAAGCTCCATTCAGACGTCCGCATGATTTTTACGGATCCACTGATAGATGGATCGGATCCACAAAACGCATCCGGACGTCTGAATGAAGCCTTACAGGGGCGTGATCAATGACTGTGGTGATCACCCCATATAGACTCCCTGATCACCCCCCTGTCATTGATTACCCCCCCTGTCATTGATTACCCCCCTGTAAAGCTCCATTCAGACGTCCGCATGATTTTTACGGATCCACTGATAGATGGATCGGATTCGCAAAACGCATCCGGACGTCTGAATGAAGCCTTACAGGGGCATGATCAATGACTGTGGTGATCACCCCATATAGACTCCCTGATCACCCCCCTGTCATTGATTACCCCCCTGTAAAGCTCCATTCAGACGTCCGCATGATTTTTACGGATGCACTGATAGATGGATCGGATCCGCAAAACGCATCCGGACGTCTGAATGAAGCCTTACAGGGGCATGATCAATGACTGTGGTGATCACCCCCCTGTCATTGATTACCCCCCTGTAAAGCTCCATTCAGATGTCCGCATGATTTTTACGGATGCACTGATAGATGGATCGGATCCGCAAAACGCATCCGGACGTCTGAATGAAGCCTTACAGGGGCGTGATCAATGACTGTGGTGATCACCCCATATAGACTCCCTGATCACCCCCCTGTCATTGATTACCCCCCTGTCATTGATTACCCCCCTGTAAAGCTCCATTCAGACGTCCGCATGATTTTTACGGATCCACTGATAGATGGATCGGATCCGCAAAACGCATCCGGACGTCTGAATGAAGCCTTACAGGGGCATGATCAATGACTGTGGTGATCACCCCATATAGACTCCCTGATCACCCCCCTGTCATTGATTACCCCCCTGTAAAGCTCCATTCAGACGTCCGCATGATTTTTACGGATGCACTGATAGATGGATCGGATCCGCAAAACGCATACGGACGTCTGAATGAAGCCTTACACGGGCGTGATCAATGACTGTGGTGATCACCCCATATAGACTCCCTGATCACCCCCCCTGTCATTGATCACCCCCCCTGTCATTGATCACCCCCCCCTGTCATTGATCACCCCCCCTGTCATTGATCACCCCCCCTGTCATTGATCACCCTCTGTAAGGCTCCATTCAGACTTTTTTGGCCCAAGTTAGCGGAATTATTTTTTTTTTTTTCTTACAAAGTCTCATATTCCACTAACTTGTGTCAAAAAATAAAATCTCACATGAACTCACCATACCCCTCACGGAAACCAAATGCGTAAAAATTTTTAGACATTTATATTCCAGACTTCTTCTCACGCTTTAGGGCCCCTAGAATGCCAGGGCAGTATAAATACCCCACATGTGACCCCATTTCGGAAAGAAGACACCCCCAGGTATTCCGTGAGGGGCATATTGAGTCCATGAAAGATTGAAATTTTTGTCCCAAGTTAGCGGAACGGGAGACTTTGTGAGAAAAAAATTAAAAATATCAATTTCCGCTAACTTGTGCCAAAAAAAAAAAAATTTCTCGCCCAGTTTCCTTGGGGGACACAGAAGACCTTGGGTATAGCTCATCTCCATAGGAGGCGTGACACTAAGTGAAAGCTGTTAAGCCCCTCCTCCACAGCTATACCCTCAGCCTGGAGAGAGAGACTGCCAGTTTTTTGCTTAGTGTCCAAGGAGGCAAGACACTCCCTGCTCTGCAGGGCTGTATTCTCCTTGTTTAAATTTTAGATTTTTACTTTTTTTTTTTTTTTTTTTTTTGTTCCAGATCATCAGGGATAACAGAGTCACACTAGACCTCTCTGTTCTCCCGGGGTTGAGCTGCGCCAGTGCCGGTCACCCGCACTGCTGCCTCCCCCACAGAAGGCAAGGTGGATCAGGGCAGCCCAGCTCCCCTACATCCCGCCAGCGCAAGGGTCGCCCGCACGCCAAGTCCCTCTTCCAGCGTCCTGCCACTACGGTGCCAGTAGCTGAAGGGGCGACCCTGCTGGAATGGACCGAGGGTGAAGACGGCTGTGGTAAGAGAGAGGCTTCTCCAGCCCTACGTCCCCGTCCCCCCCGGTCTCCTGCGTGCCTGACCCCCATACTGGGCCTCTAGTCCCCTGCTGGATCTATGCTGGCACCTGCAGAGCGGCAATCTCCTTCTGCCTTACCCCCCCCCTGCCTGGCTCCCATAGACATGCAGCCAGTGGCTGTCTCCACAGCCAGCTACAGAAGCGGCAACATAGTTTATTTCTACCACAGGCACCCGGTCTCTGGGTCCCCCCCCATCTCCTACCGGAGTGTTGCTCAAGGCCTGCCTGACGGCTGTGGAGTGAGGCCTCGCCTCCGGCCGACATTGGTACTCTGGTGCGACCGGGCGCCGCAAAAATCTTAGCCCAGGCTCCGCGGCCTGCTAGGCCGCCATTCCGGGTCCCTGACTCTTCCGGCCGGCGGGGTGGGCTCCCGCGGCCGGCAAGCCGCCATTCCGAGCCCCTGACTCTTCCGGCCGGCGGGGTGGGCTCCCGCGGCCGGCAAGCCGCCATTCCGGGCCCCTGACTCTTCCGGCCGGCGGGGTGGGTTCCCGCGGCCGGCAAGCCGCCATTCCGGGCCCCTGACTCTTCCGGCCGGCGGGGTGGGCTCCCGCGGCCGGCAAGCCGCTATTCCGGGCCCCTGACTCTTCCGGCCGGCGGGGTGGCAGGCCCCGGCCTCCCGCGGCCGGCTTTGGGCTTGACTTCAGCAGGCCCCGGCCGACCGTCGGTGCCGGTCGGTGGGGCTCCGCAAATTGTGGCCCAGGCTTCGCGGCCTGCTGGGCCGCAATTCCGACCGGCCCGCGGGGTGGGCACCCGCGGCCGTTTTGATGCGCCACTCCGCCTCAGGTTCCGGCGGTACATGCCGGGCGCCGCAAATTTAGACCCCGGCCTCACGGCCTGCTAGGCCGCAAAATTCCGGCCTCTGGTGGAGGGGGCGGGAACTTCTCCAGGCGCGAATTTTTCCCGCCGGGAGGTTCCTCCGCCCCCCAGGGGATCGCAGCGCCGCCCTCCAGGCCGGATCCATGTTAACCCTTTTGGGTACAGGCCGGCTCCCAATGGGCCTGTATGGCTGGCCCCCCCCCTTTTTCCTGACTATCTGTGCCCCTATATGATGGCCCCCTTTAGCCTCAGAGAGGCTGTGTTTTAAATTAAAAAAAAAAAAAAAAAAAAAAAAAAATATATATAATATATATATATATATATATAATAACAGATTTCTATTGGACTGCGCAGGACGCTGCAGCCTCATCAGTAGTGCTGCATGTCTGCATGCCCTCTTTCCACAGGCGGCATAGTGTTGCGCTCCCAACCTGCGTCGGTGCTAGGGCATTTCCCCTTTTAGGCAGTTTTCCTGCCCTCTTCCAGGATACGGCGCTGGCCAAGTGCATGCGGCCCTTCCGTTGGCAGCATTCATCATCTCTCCAGTTATGGTGCCTGCCATGTGCATCCCCCCCCTCCTAGGCGGGATACTGCACTCTCCCTGGCTGCCGGCTGGCCATGTGCATGACCCCCTTTTAGGCGGAATGCTGCACCTTCACCGGATACGGTGCTGGCCATGTGCATGACCCCCTTCCTAGGCGGAATGCTGCACTCTCTATGGATTTGCTGCCGGCCATGTGCGTGACCCCCTTCTCTAAGCGGAACGCTGCACTCTCACTGGATTCACTGCCGGCCATGTGCGTGACCCCCTTCCATGGGCGGAACGCAGCGCTCTCACTGGATTCGCTGTCGGCCATGTGCGTGACCCCCTTCTTAGGCGGAACGCTACACTCACTGGATCTGTTGCCGATCGTGTGCATGACCCCCCTTTTTAGGCGGAATACTGCACTCTCACCGGATTCGGTACTGGCTATGTGCACGACCCCCTTCCATAGGCGGAACGCTGCACTCTCTCTGATGGGCTATGATGAACTTATGTACTATGTTACTATGCTGCACTCTCACTGGTTCCGCTGCCGGCCATAGGCATGATTCAGGCAGCATAAATACATCCCTCTGTCTGTGGTTGTTTTCTCGCAGGTACGTTGCTGGCCATGTGTAAGTACCCCATACATGGCGGGGTGCTTGCACTCTCGCAGGATCCGCTGTCAGCCATATGCATGACCCCTATTCCGTGGGCGGTGTACGCACTCTCGCTGGATTCGCTGCCTGCCATGGGCATGCCTTCCTTCCTCAGGTGACATACACACATTCTCACTGACTGTGTTTGTCTCTCACCAGTACGTTGCTGGCCATGTGTATGACTCCCATACATGGCGGGTGCACGCACTCTCCCTGGATGAGATGCTGGCCATGTGCATTACCCCCCCTTTTTTCTGGGCGGCATGCTACACTCTCACCGGATACCTTGCTGGCCATGAACATGGCCCTCTAACATGGGTGGAACGCTTGCACTCCCATTGGATATGGTGCTGGATTTGTGCGTGACCACCCCTTGTTCCATGGACAGAAATTGGCACGCTCATGAGATTCACGGCTGTCCTTGTATGGCTGTACTGGACTTGTACATGTCCCCCTTCATTGGCAGAGTAGTAGCACTCTCGCTAAATCAGTGTTGGGTGTATTATTGCACACTCACTTAATGCTAGGATAACCCTGTGCATGTTCCCCTTTCACTAGGTGGACCTCCTGCTGGATTATAGGGTATGTCCTGCTTCTCTGAAGTAGGTACGGCCTTAGGCATCACTCCCTTTTGGGACCGGCCTTTGCACTCTTGCAGACTGCAGTTTGCCAGATACAATTTCCCCCCTTTCGGGGCGGACTGCTTGCGTTCCATCGCATGCTATACTAGGCTTGTGCATAACTCCCTTTCAGGTTGCACTTTGCAATTCCGTACATGCTGTGGCACTCTGTGGCGAGCCCCCTTTTTCGCTGAATTAACCTTTTTGCAGTGAGCGAACGTTCTTGTGCGTTGTTTGGGCCGTTTATGCCTTCTCCTCCTGTAGGTGGGTTGGCCTTCTCACTGCTTACGGGCTGCTCGTACGTATGCCTCACCTGCTTCCTGCGGCATACTTTTGTTTTCTTGGGATACGATGCTGGCCGCAAGCCTTGCACTCGTCTCTAAGGAGTTCATTCTGTCCACCTGACCCGGACGGGCTCTACTTGCTCTCTGCTGCACGGAGCTGGGTGGTACTCATTCATTTAGTTGGCCCTTCATCCCAGGGAGTGTTCGTGGTTCCTAGATGCGTGCCCATTCGTCCTTCCGCGGTATTGCTTCCCTGCGTTAGTGGTCACATGGTCGGGAGTGCTGTTGTCTGGAGCGCCCCTCGAATTCTTCGTTGGCTCTGGCAGGACTGCGGTTCCCTTGCCTGCTGCAATTTCCTCCTCTTCGGATGTAGTGTGGTATGAGTCCTTCCTCTTGGCGCCTCTACGCTTCAGTCTGATCTGCTACCAGGTGCGGGCCGCTTTTCTCGGGGAAAGTCACCCAAATTCTCTTGGGTGCTCGATTACCCAGGTCCGGAGGACCTCCACCTTGGGTTCTCAGGGTATTCGCCTTCTGCGAGGCGGTGAACCGGGCATCTCACAGTGTAGCAGGGTTCTGCTTTTGAGCTGTCCTATGGCTTCCCGGTTGCCCACTCCTCCTTTCGATTGGAGGGTGTTATGCCGGCCTCTGTCTCGACTACCTTATCTCGCCGGCTCTGTTTGGCTCCCGCTCGGTACAGATCACTCCGATGTGGCTTCTGTCCCGCCAGACTTCAGAGGCTGTTCCTTCACTGTCCTCCCCTCTGGGGAGAGCATGGTTGTTCATGTGGATGGTTCCGGTGTTCCTTTTGGTCTCGTACTGTCTCCCTTGTCCACACTGGCTGTATTAGCTGTGCCTATTTACCGAGTCTACCGCGTTCTGTCCTCCCGCTGAGTGCAGATTGCGTGGTCCATTCTAAGTCAATGGTCCTGCTGTAGACTTACCTTCTCGGTAACTTGGGGGGACTACCTTTCGGTCCAGATTGTCCTTTGATCTCCCACACCGGGACTGTAGAACATGGCTACATCAGCATGGACTTTAGCCTGTCTTGTCCTGGCGGATGCTGGGCGGGCCCTTTGGTTCCTTTCAGTCTGTCCTTCTACTCCCCCGCTAGGGTGGATACGGGACAACGTTGCCCGGGGGCCGACGGGACCAGTTTTGTCGACTTCTGCCCGTGTTACTGGTCTGCGCCTGATCACATTGGTTTTTTTCGCCCGCTTGCCAGGCGACTCCAGCGGGTTTGCTACTGTCCGCTCCTGGCTGTATTTCGTCCAGGATCTGTCGTAAGACTTATGGTTCTTTTGTCTGGGGTTCTGTGGGAAGCTGTGCATTCCCCACTCTGACCTTTTCTCTCCCCATGGTTCTGTCTTTTTTTCCAGTCCGGCCTGGACCTGGGACTGGGATTCCTTTACTTGAGGTGTCAAGTGTCAGCGCTGTTCTTCCTCTTCCAGCGTTCCCCGGCCCTCTGGGCCTGTCAAGACCTTCTTACTCGAAATGGCTCTTTGGTTCCTCTGTACTGTCCTTCGGTATCGCCCTGGGAACTACATACTGAGTTCTCGGCGCTCCAATCTTGTCCTTTGGAGCCGTTACAGAAGTTCTCTCTACCCGCCTGTCCTGTACGGTTGTGTTTCCGTATCAGTCGTGTCTCTGACTGGTGCCTGAATGGCCCCTTTTTGTTCTGAGCCTTATGTCTTTTTCCAGGACAGGGCTGTTCTACATCCCGTTCCTTCCTTCTGAAGGTGGTGTTTGCCTTTCGCTTCAACACTTCACCGATTTGGACGTTGTTTGGGCCTTGCCGGTTTTACTTGGAGATCTCCGACTCTTGTCGACGTTTGGTCTCTTGGGTTTCCTGGAGGTCCGCACTTAGAGTTGACGGACTCCAGGGTGGTTTTCCTCCGCCTTATCAGATTGGCTATTGCTGAGGTTACCGCACCGAGGGCAGGATTCTGCCTTTGCTGTCACCGTTCATTTCACCAGAGCGATCGGTGCCTCCTGGGCCGGAGACATTGGGCTTCGGCCATGCATTTGAGCAGGGCGGCCACAGGTCTTCCGTGCACGCTTTACAGAGTTCTACAGGGTGCATACTCTGGCTTCGGCGTATGCTGCCTTGGTCCGCCTGGGTCTGCAGGCGGAGGTTCCTTGATGCCTTCGGGTGCTTCGCCTTGGAGCTGTGGTCCCTCCCCTTTTGGACTGCTTTTGAACGTCCCAAGGTCTTCTGTGTCCCCCAAGGAAACTGGGCGAGAAAACGAGATTTTTGTATAACTTACCAGTAAAATCTCTTTCTCGCTCTTTCCTTGGGGGACACAGCACCCACCCATTCATTGTTTTTCTCTACACGGTTTCCGAGTTTGTGTTACCCGTTGGGTAGTTGGCTTGTTGGTTCCTTGTTGGACTTTGCCTTTTCTCACTGCTTGGACACGCAACTGGCAGTCTCTCTCTCCAGGCTGAGGGTATAGCTGTGGAGGAGGGGCTTAACAGCTTTCACTTAGTGTCACGCCTCCTATGGAGATGAGCTATACCCAAGGTCTTCTGTGTCCCCCAAGGAAAGAGCGAGAAAGAGATTTTACTGGTAAGTTATACAAAAATCTCGTTTTCTATGAACTCGCCATGCCCCTCATTGAATACCTTGGGGTGTCTTCTTTCCAAAATGGGGTCACATGTGGGGTATTTATACTGCCCTGGCATTCTAGGGGCCCCAAAGCGTGAGAAGAAGTCTGGTATCCAAATGTCTAAAAATGCCCTCCTAAAAGGAATTTGGGCACCTTTGCGCATCTAGGCTGCAATAAAGTGTCACACATCTGGTATCGCCGTACTCAGGAGAAGTTGGGGAATGTGTTTTGGGGTGTCATTTTACATATACCCATGCTGGGTGAGAGAAATATCTTGGTCAAATGCCAACTTTGTATAAAAAAATGGGAAAAGTTGTCTTTTGCCAAGATATTTCTCTCACCCAGCAAGGGTATATGTAAAATGACACCCCAAAACACATTCCCCACCTTCTCCTGAATACGGCGATACCACATGTGTGACACTTTTTTGCAGCCTAGGTGGGCAAAGGGGCCCATATTCCAAAGAGCACCTTTAGGATTTCACAGGTCATTTACCTACTTACCACACATTAGGGCCCCTGGAAAATGCCAGGGCAGTATAACTACCCCACAAGTGACCCCATTTTGGAAAGAAGACACCCCAAGGTATTCCGTGAGGGGCATGGCAAGTTCCTAGAATTTTTTATTTTTTGTCACAAGTTAGTGGAAAATGCTGATTTTTTTTTTTTTTATTTTTTTTTTTTTTTTCATACAAAGTCTCATATTCCACTAACTTGTGACAAAAAATAAAAACTTCCATGAACTCACTATGCCCATCAGCGAATACCTTGGGGTCTCTTCTTTCCAAAATGGGGTCACTTGTGGGGTAGTTATACTGCCCTGGCATTCTAGTGGCCCAAATGTGTGGTAAGGAGTTTGAAATCAAATTCTGTAAAAAATGACCTGTGAAATCCGAAAGGTGCTCTTTGGAATATGGGCCCCTTTGCCCACCTAGGCTGCAAAAAAGTGTCACACATCTGGTATCCCCGTACTCAGGAGAAGGTGGGGAATGTGTTTTGGGGTGTCATTTTACATATACCCCTGCTGGGTGAGAGAAATATCTTGGCAAAAGACAACTTTTCCCATTTTTTTATACAAAGTTGGCATTTGACCAAGATATTTATCTCACCCAGCATGGGTATATGTAAAAAGACACCCCAAAACACATTCCTCAACTTCTCCTGAATACAGAGATACCAGATGTGTGACACTTTTTTGCAGCCTAGGTGGGCAAAGGGGCCCATATTCCAAAGAGCACCTTTCGGATTTCACAGGTCATTTTTTACAGAATTTGATTTCAAACTCCTTACCACACATTCGGGCCACTAGAATGCCAGGGCAGTATAACTACCCCACAAGTGACCCCATTTTGGAAAGAAGAGACCCCAAGGTATTCGCTGATGGGCATAGTGAGTTCATGGAAGTTTTTATTTTTTGTCACAAGTTAGTGGAATATGAGACTTTGTATGAAAAAAAAAATAAAAATCATCATTTTCCACTAACTTGTGACAAAAAATAAAAAATTCTAGGAACTTGCCATGCCCCTCACGGAATACCTTGGGGTGTCTTCTTTCCAAAATGGGGTCACTTGTGGGGTAGTTATACTGCCCTGGCATTCTAGGGGCCCGAATGTGTGGTAAGGAGTTTGAAATCAAATTCTGTAAAAAATGACCTGTGAAATCCGAAAGGTGCTCTTTGGAATATGGGCCCCTTTGCCCACCTAGGCTGCAAAAAAGTGTCACACATCTGGTATTGCCGTACTCAGGAGAAGGTGGGGAATGTGTTTTGGGGTGTCATTTTACATATACCCATGCTGGGTGAGAGAAATATCTTGGCAAAAGACAACTTTTCCCATTTTTTTATACAAAGTTGGCATTTGACCAAGATATTTATCTCACCCAGCATGGGTATATGTAAAATGACACCCCAAAACACATTCCTCAACTTCTCCTGAGTACGTAGATACCAGATGTGTGACACTTTTTTGCAGCCTAGGTGGGCAAAGGGGCCCACATTCCAAAGAGTACCTTTGGAATTTCACTGGTCATTTTTTACAGAATTTGATTTCAAACTCCTTACCACACATTTGGGCCCCTAGAATGCCAGGGCAGTATAACTACCCCACAAGTGACCCCATTTTGGAAAGAAGAGACCCCAAGGTATTTCGTGATGGGCATAGTGAGTTCATAGAAGTTTTTATTTTTTGTCACAAGTTAGTGGAATATGAGACTTTGTAAGAAATAAAAAAAAATCATCATTTTCCGCTAACTTGTGACAAAAAATAAAAAGTTCTATGAACTCACTATGCCCATCAGCGAATACCTTAGGGTGTGTACTTTCCGAAATGGGGTCATTTGTGGGGTGTTTGTACTGTCTGGCCATTGTAGAACCTCAGGAAACATGACAGGTGCTCAGAAAGTCAGAGCTGCTTCAAAAAGCGGAAATTCACATTTTTGTACCATAGTTTGTAAACGCTATAACTTTTACCCAAACCATTTTTTTTTTACCCAAACATTTTTTTTTTTATCAAAGACATGTAGAACTATAAATTTAGAGCAAAATTTCTATATGGATCTCGTTTTTTTTTTGCAAAATTTTACAACTGAAAGTGAAAAATGTCATTTTTTTGCAAAAAAATCGTTAAATTTCGATTAATAACAAAAAAAGTAAAAATGTCAGCAGCAATGAAATACCACCAAATGAAAGCTCTATTAGTGAGAAGAAAAGGAGGTAAAATTCATTTGGGTGGTAAGTTGCATGACCGAGCAATAAACGGTGAAAGTAGTGTAGTGCAGAATTGTAAAAAAGGGCCTGGTCTTTAGGGGGGTATAAACCTGTGGTCCTTAAGTGGTTAAACAACTGATCAGCAGGGGTGTTGGGAGTCTGACCCCCGCCGAACTGATATTGATGACCTATCCTGAGGATAGATAATCAGTATAGGAAACCGGACAACCCCTTCAAAGGGGTTGTCTCATTATGGACAATGGGGGCATATCACTAGGATTTACCCCCACTGTCTTATAGGTGCGGGTCCCACCGCTGGGACTCGCACCTACATTGGATATAAAAAGTCTACACACCCCTGTTAAAATGTCAGGTTTCTGTGATGTAAAAAAATGAGACCAAGATAAATCATTTCAGAACTTTTTCCACCTTTTAATGTGACCTATAAACTGTACCACTCAATTGAAAAACAAACTGAAATCTTTTAGGTGGAGGGAAGAAAACATATATAAAAATATAATATGGTTGCATAAGTGTGCACACCCTTAACCTAATACTTTGTTGAAGCACCTTTCAATTTTATTACAGCACTCAGTCTTTTTGGGTATGAGTCTATCAGCATGGCACATTTTGACTTGGCAAGATGTGCCCACTCTTCTTTGCAAAAACACTCCAAATCTGTCAGATCTCTTCAGATCACCCCACAGATTTTCAATCGGATTCAGGTTTTTCTTCGTAAAGTCTTTCGTCTTGCCACTCTACCCCATAGCCCAGACATATGAAGAATACGGGAGATTGTGGTCACATGTACCACACAGCCAGTACTTGCCAGATATTCCTGCAGCTCCTTTAATGTTGCTATAGGCCTCTTGGTAGCCTCCCAGACCAGTTTTCTTCTCGTCTTGTCATAAATTTTGGAGGGATGTCCAGTTCTTGGTAATGTCACTGTTGTGCCATATTTTCTCCACTTGATGATGACTGTCTTCACTGTGCTCCATGGTGTATCTAACGCCTTGGAAATTCTTTTGTACCCTTCTCCTGACTGATACCTTTTAACAATGAGATCCTTCTGATGCTTTGGAAGCTCTCTGTGGACCATGGCTTTTGCTGTGGGATGTGACTAAGAAAATTTCAGGAAAGACCAACTAGAGCCGCTGAACTTTATTTGGGGTTAATCAGAGGCACTTTAAATGATGGCAGGTGTATGCTGACTCCTATTTAACATGATTTTGAATGTGATTGCTTAATTCTGCACACTTATGCTTCCCTCCACCTAAAAGATATTTGTTTTTCAATTGAGTGGTACAGTTTATAGGTCACATTAAGGGTGGAAAAAGTTCTGAAATGATCTATCTGTCTCATGTTTTTACATCACAGAAACCTGACATTTTAAAAGGGGTGTGTAGACTCTTTATATCCACTGTATATCGGGAACGGAGCCCCGCAAGTTAATTGTGCGGATCACAGCCCCCTGTAAGAGATCGGGTGCTGCCAGGCAGCAGGGGGCAGTTATGTACACGGTTCTTAGTATATTCTAACTTGAAGCGGGACGCTGGCCAATCGCAGCGCACAGCTCACAGCCTGGGAGGTTTTTTTCTCTCCCAGGCTGTGAGCTGTGCACTGCGATTGGCCAGCGCTACAGCCTAGGAGAAGGAGACGCCCACAGGACAAGGGCAGACACCGCCTACTATAACTTAGTGAGAAAAGATACCGGAGGGGAGAACGGAGCGGCGCCCAGGGGTTAATAATAAGTGCAGTGAGATCCCTGGGCGCCACTCTCCATGGCAGTATACTTAGTTCACAATGTTTTTCAAGGTGAAAGGTCCTCTTTAAGGTCATGTGAATGACTGTTCAGAGGTCAGTAAATTATTCAAACCACCATTAAAGGGCATCTGTCAGCAGGTAACCACGCCCTCTTCCCTGCCGCTTCGCTGTGACTAACAGCGCTTATGCAGAGAGTTTGGCTTGCTTTGCCGAACAGCCATCTGTCAGTCACAGCGAAGCGGCAGGGAAGGGGGCGCGGTTACCGTGACTTGAAGCATGACTAGAAAATAGCGCGGGTAGGGGATAAAAGAGTTTTCAGAGCTTTTGCCACATCTGCCTTCAGGAAGAAAATGATCTTCACAAACACACTGCTGGATACTCTCGGGTACTGCTGGCGGCTTGGGATGGTTTTTGGAGATGACAAGTTCCCTTTAATATATGCAAATGAGTCTCTAGAGGCTCAGCTCTCTCTACAACTGTTACATGTCTCCACTTTGACTTACAGGTCCAGGCAGGCGTGAGCACGTTCACACTGCCTGGTACTGTCAAAGTGCAGAGAACGCAGTAGTTGCAGAGAAAGCGGAACATCTAGGTGTAGTAGCAACGCCCCCGTTGCACCTAGAGGCTCATTCGTATATATTAAAACGTCACATATCTCAGCAATGCGGCCACGTATGTACATGGGACCAACACAGATGCCTTCACCTGCCAAGTGCACATGTAACAGGTCAACCAGTTTCATAGGTACAAATCTGCTGACAGATGTCCTTTAAGAAGTCCAGGTCATCCATGTATTATGGAGAAAGTAATGTAGAGCAGAACATGTTATACCATTGTAAAATGGTTCGTCTGGGCTCATATAGCGCTTTATGGTGACAGTTACTCTATGGTGTGATTGATAATGCTAAAATACAAGGTCGCACATTGCAATATTGTGGAAGAAATAATGTTGAGTTTATTGATCTGTATGAAGGGTAGGTAAGGGACCAACATTAAAAATGACTGTCCTTAGGAATAGGCCTATAACATTAGCCTTCAGTTTTGTTCCCACGTGAATGCGTTCTTGAGAGCTGGTGGTCTGTAATTGTGGCCGATCTGTGTGCCATCTTATACTGGCGTACTGTTTAGTCTCTTGTGATGTAGACTACGTTCAGAAGAGAATCTGGGTTTTACGTAGCAGATCGTTAGTCTTCTGTGTTGTAGCGCGCCATACTATTTGACCAATAGAAAACCTGTAAGTTTGGAGCTTGGCTGTTGGAGCACGTAGACCCCTGCCATGCTTACATTATCTTTTCACATATTTTCTAGATCAGAAAAAGAAGGAAAGGAAAAGGGCTAGAGGTATTTCTCCAATTGTGTTTGATAGAAGTGGAAGTTCTGCATCAGACTCTTATGCAGGTATTCTCTTTCTCGGCTCATTTTCTGCTTTCTTCCACAATAATGCATTGCTCCAAGGGAAACCAGTGAAGCCCACTGTTGGCATGGGAATCTTTAGTGGGAGGTGAGTGGGTTTGTCGATGGCTCGTATTAGTTTTGTGAAGGATGGGGTGTTGCTTCCCTCCGATTTAGTGTTCTATGGTCTTTAGTTAAAATTTGCTCCTAAATAAACCGACAGGACCACAAAACCTTTGAACTCACTGTGTACAGGGTTTTGCGTCAAAAGCTTGTAGACAGTCGAAGCGTGCTGATTTCTGCACCAGAGCTGCTCACACGTCTTAATTTCCTGAATTTGCAAGGAAAGAAAATTCTGTAAGTTTTTAAATAAAAAACAAACAAAACGGCTGTTTTGAAAATGTATTTTTTTGTCTGAAGGCGCATTCTGAATCTATGTACTTTGACTAAACACAGGTTCAGAAAAGAAGCATGAAAAATTGTCCTCCTCTGTTCGCGATGTTCGAAAAGGTATCCTTTAACTTTTTCCCTCTTTCTAATTCTCTACTCCCCCCCTCAAAGGCTTGTCAATGTTATACTAGTTGGAGGATTTGCAGAGAATGTTGTATTTTAAGCAATATCCCATTTTCCCTGTGCTGTTCATCAGAATACGCAGGCATCTCGTATCTCTTGAGATCCATGGTCCACTTGTAATCTTCTGAGCTTTGTTCATGTTCTGAATTAATTTTGTGGGAGGCAGCAGAAAACATGTACTCGCTTACATCAAATTCTGCAGCGCCACTCCTGTGTAGCATTGACAGGAGAGGGGTTTTCCGTGACAATGTGATTTCTGAATTCTTCCTATGTTTGCTGGTAAGGCGTCCTACATTGTGGAGTAGTGCAGTTACGAGAATTATCATATTGTCTGCAAATCCCCTACTCAAGTTGTGTACCCTGGGAGAGAACCATTTGCCCTCTACAAGTTCTTCTGTCCTATCCCAGGAAAGAGAACGGTGCAGCAATTTAGTGCCCGACCGGCACTTGTTGCTGAATAGTTGCAGAAAGTAAATTCTGCACAAGCGGGAATACAGATTATTCTAAAGTTGATCCAAACTGACCTTTTTAGTTTATCATTGAAATTTTTACAATGAATGATTGACATGCCACCATCGTCTCAAAAAAAAAAAGTCTGCCATGTTTAAACTTTTCGGCAGTCGATCCAGTGTCCTTGAAAATGTATGTCTGAAAAGGACTAAAAGGTCTATGGCCATGTTGACATGATTGTTCACCAGACGATCGTTTGTTAAAGGTTGTTCATCCAGCAGCCTACTTCTGTCCGATGTGCATATTGCCTTTTATAGGGAATCTGTCACCAGTTTTATGGGCTCCTGAGGGCGACATAAACTAGCGGCAGTTCGCCCCCTTCGCAAAATGCTGTGTCACTTTCTTTAACTGACTCTTGCAGAATCTTGTATTGAACAACTCCAGCGCATGCCGATGAGTCCTGAGAGTCATGCGCTCCTGGATTTCTCCGCCCCCTACTGCTGACTCATATGGTAGAAACAGAGGCAGGTGGGCAAGGAGAGATGTGAGCTTATAAATGTGGGGACTTGTTGGCATGCGCTGGAGCTGTTAGAACCTAGCAGAATAAAACTGCTGACAGATTCCATTAAATACATACTTTTTTTTCCCCTCAATGATATATAATAATGTTTTGTTCATTTTGTATGTATATCATTTAATAAATGTAAAGATGTTTTCCAGCGATATGAAAATAATTTGCAGAGTAGTCCAAAGAGGCTTAGAAGCAAAAGATGTGAAAATCAACTCCACCGATCCCACGTTGCTGATCTCTACTTCCAGCTTTTGTCTTGACATGTAGGAAATGCCTTGAAATACACTCTGTCATTGGTATTTCCCACGCGTTGAGACAGGAAATAGAAAGCAGAGGTGTAGGATTTGTGCAGGTATTTTTTTATGCTTTAAAGAGGCTCTATCAGCAGGATCAACCTTATTAAACCAGACCTAGTGTCTGCTTGGGTTGAACTTGCTGATTAGGCTACATTCACACGACTGTATGTCAGCAAAACATGGATATCAGCAGTGTGCATGTAGCCGGCCCTATGATAGAAATACCTATTCTTGTCCGCGATTCCGGACAAGAATAGGACATGCTCTATCTTTTTTGCGGAGATGCGGACAGCACATTGTGTGCTATACTCATCTTTTGCAGCCCCATTAAAATTAAAGGGGGGCCGCACCCGTTCCGCAAAATTGCGGAACAAATGCAGAGCCAAAAATACGGTTGTGTGAATGCACCCTTAAAATGACACAGTTCTCCATTCCAGAGAATTTCAGTGCATGTGCAGTAGGCATCAGTTCATCTGAACAGTTTCTCACTGTGCGCTATTACTAGAGAAAGTGTCAGTCAAGGGGAGAAGATACTGAAGCCCTAATTTAAATATACTAGAGAACTTATCTCTGGAATGGCAAAATGGATGTCTATCATCCAGGTATCATTTTAATCTGCAGGATCAACCCCACTCGGAAGTATGCTTGGTTTAATAGTTGATCCTGCTGACACGCCCTCTTTAAAGCCTCTGAAGGTGTTGCCCGACTCCCAAGTTAAAATGCCACTCATGTACTTTCACACTTGCGGCAGTGTGATCCGGCAAGCAGTTCCGTTGTCGGAACTGCCCGCAGGATCCGCCGATCTGGATGTGACTGAAAGCATTTGTGAGACTCATCCGGATGCGGATCCGTCTCAGAAATGCATTGCAAGAACTGATCTGTCTCTCCGCTTG
The DNA here is from genome assembly GCF_905171765.1 of Bufo bufo. Classification (NCBI taxonomy): domain Eukaryota; kingdom Metazoa; phylum Chordata; class Amphibia; order Anura; family Bufonidae; genus Bufo; species Bufo bufo. Next base: position 529,784,693 of record NC_053390.1, on the reverse strand, counting down.
TCATGCGGACAGACGGATCCGTCTTGTATCTTTTTTCACATTTTTACTAGTCTGCGCATGCAAAGACCGGATGGATGGATCCGGCATTCCGGCACTAATACATTTCTGAGGGGGGAAAATGCCGGATCCGGCATTCAGGCAAGTCTTCAGTTTTTTTCCGCCGGAGATAAAACCGTAGCATACTACGGTTTTATCTTTTGCCTGATCAGTCAAAATGACTGAACTAAAGACATCCTGAACGGATTACTCTCCATTCAGAATGCATGGGGATATGCCTGATCAGTTCTTTTTCGGTATAGAGCTCTTGTGACGGAACTCTGTGCCGGAAAAGAAAAACGCTAGTGTGAAAGTACCCTAATGAGAGACTGAATGTACCTGGTAGGGTTTGCGATGATCACAGATGTCCCATAGTTCATTACATTGGTACTTGAGTAATATAGGAACACTCTCTGGGCAGAACTGAGTGTATGCAGTGCAGGTCCTGGCATGTGGGCGTTTCTCTCCAGGCCCTGCAGAGTGTTAGACTATATCAAATATATGAATTGCTACCATGTCCTTTTTCACTCTCTCCTGATTTTTATTTTTCAGAACGAATAAATAAAATTAGGTATATTCTCCAGGAAGCCCGATTTTTCCTTATTAAAAGCAACAATCATGAGAATGTTTCATTGGCTAAAGCAAAGGTAAATGTTATGTCTGTCGAAGTGTACATTTTTACATAAGGGACTTGTATTTAGTGAACAGTCTGCTGTATGGTTAGTGTTGTGCCTATATCATTGGCTACAAGACATGACTGCACTGGATACATCAGTTCGGACTGTAGTAAAAGGAGTGGACTGGACACCATTGTCGTCCTCTAGTGCCAAAAGGCACTTGCAGCACAAAATGAAGCCATTTCTTTGTCATGTACATTGGAATAGGTTTTCCAGACTTTAGAAAATCAGTACTCCCTCTTAAAGGGGTTATCCTATAACTAAAAGATTCCCCCTCCCCCCCCCCCCCACCCCCCTCCAATGCCCGGACCCCTTGTATGGATTATACTTGCCTGCTCCCCGACACCTGCATCGTTCTGGATTCCTGCGCGGCTGCCACTGCTTTTCCCCATCGTTTGGACCAAAACATCTGGCGTGGGAGCAGCCAATAGTGGGCCACGGCAGTGACCTGCCTCAAGGGGGCTTTTCCCTGTCGCAGCTTGCCATTTGCTGCTCGACCCATTCTCCCCCCCCCCCCCCCCCTACACACACACACACGTCGACGGATGTTTTGATCCAAGCGACGGGGAGACGCGGCCGCGCAGGGATCCGATGCAGTGCCGGTGATCAGGTAAGTATAATCCATACAAGGGGATATTTTAGATATAGAGTAACCCCTTAAATCTACTTTCACTTCACCACTGCCAGTACAGTGGGCACATGCTGTACATTCTGACATCACTGCCCAGCGACCATTGACTTCATGAGTGTAATTGAAGACTAGTTTTGGATAATTTTAAAGAGGAGTTATGGGCGTTTTTTCATTTTGTCATGCCATATGTAGCTAAAGGATTTTTTTTGCCTTGGAAAACCACTTTCATCTTTAGGATTTCGGACAAAAAGAGCATCACGCTGACATTTATCTTACATTTGCCTTTGACGCAGGGTGTTTGGTCAACCTTACCAGTAAATGAGAAGAAGCTGAATGCAGCATTCAGATCTGCAAGAAGCGTCATTTTGGTGTTCTCTGTTAGAGAGAGTGGAAAATTTCAAGGTAAGGTTAAGGAGTGCCGTCTTCTCTATATATATATATATATATATATATATATATATATATATATATATATATATATATATATATATATATATATATATATATATAAATTTTTTTGCAATGATTGTTTCTGTAATTGGACAAAACTCTATTTCAACTGTTGGGTTCACAGAGGGCAGTTTGATGCTGTTTTTGACTTTTCTATTCAGTTTTGGTCTTATAATTTCCCTCCACATAATCTGATTCTGGTGTCTCTATAAAAAGAAATGCAGTGCATCAAAAACCCCTGGCCTTGGGACTGAGAGCTGATATATTTGGGTGACATCTGGGTGTTAAGATCTCATAATTGGTGCCTTCCTGCGCTGTGAAATGTACTCATGGTATTGTGATCATGTGGTGGTGGCTGTGATTGGCGACATCCATGCTGCAGCAATGGCTCGGGTCAGAGAAAAACCTGATCCAGTCCTATTTCTACCTTTGTGACCAATTGGGTTTGTCTTTGCCACATAGTTAACATCAGCCTAACCAAGGCACAGACCAAAGATGTGTGAGACTCCCCATTTTTCAAGTATATATTTTTCTTTTCCGGTATTGAGACCTGGCAGAGGATCTCAATACTGAAGAAAAACGCTTCAGTTTTGTCCCCATTCATTGTCAGAGGACAGAACTGAAGAGAACGGAATGCACCAGAATGCATTCTGTTCCGTTTGGTTGTGTTCCCACACCAGACAGAAAACCGCTGCAAGCAGCGTTTATCTGTCCGGCATGGTATGCGGAGCAATAGAGAACGGATCCGGCCCCCATTGACTTGCAATGGTTTTTAATGCCTGGTCCGTCATGGCTATTTTAAAGCTAATACAACCTCGGTCCGTTCATAATGGATGCAGCCTGTTGTATTATAAAAAAACAGAAGCGTTTTTACTGATCCCAGCCGACTCGGGCAAAAAACGCACATGTGAAAGTAGCCTTATAGCAGGGCTCGACAAATCCCGGGCGCCAGGTCGCCATGGCGACCAGGAATTTGGTCCTGGCGCTTGGGTATTTGTCAGCCCGTTTTCAAAGATGCGCTCTCGGCGCGCACCATGGTTTCCTGAGCGGCACAGTGGAGGAGAGGAGTCCCTCCCTCCCCACTGTGCGCGGCTGCCGCTGGCCACTAAGAACAGGGTAGGAGGAGGAGGGGAGGGACTGTGGCCACTGCGCCACCAATGAATGTGCCGGCCATATCCCGGCCCCTATGACTGCACGCTGTGATCCGCGCGATTAACTCCTCAGTTGAGGGGTTATTCGCGCGGATCACAGCGTCCTGTCAGAGGTCGGGGGCCGGGTTCTTCAGTCTTGACTCTCTGCATTGGTGGCAGTGGGCAGTTCCGATCGGAGTCCCAGCAGTGTAATGCTGGGGCTCCGATCGGTTACCATAGCAGCCAGGAGTCACGCTACTGAAGTCCTGGCTGCGATGGTATGTTAGTGAGCAGCATTATACTCACGTGCGCCGTGGCCGCCGGGCGCTCTTTCTTCTGTCTGTGCGGCTCATTGCTATGCTTATAGCATTAGCAATGCGCCGCACAGACCTTTGAGAAGAAGGAGCTCCCGGCTGCCACGGCGCACGTGAGTATAATGCTGCTCACTAACATACCATCGCAGCCAGGACTTCAGTAGCGTGACTCCTGGCTGCCATGGTAACCGATCGGAGCCCCAGCATTACACTGCTGGGACTCCGATCGGAACTGCCCACTGCCAGTGCCACCAATGATGGGGGGAGGAGGAGGAGGGGGACCCTGTGGCCACTGCCACCAATGATTAATACTGGGGAGGGAGGCAGGGTGGGTTTGTTACCAGAGGGGGCTGATAAGAGGGGGGGAGGGGCTGATAAGAGGGAGGCTGGAGGGGCTGATAAGAGGGAGGCTGGAGGGGCTGATAAGAGGGAGGCTGGAGGGGCTGATAAGAGGGAGGCTGGAGGGGCTTATAAGAGGGAGGCTGGAGGGGCTGATAAGATGGGGGCTGATAAGAGGGAGGCTGGAGGGGCTGATAAGAGGGAGGCTGGAGGGGCTGATAAGAGGGAGGCTGGAGGGGCTGATAAGAGGGAGGCTGGAGGGGCTGATAAGAGGGAGGCTGGAGGGGCTGATAAGAGGGAGGCTGGAGGGGCTGATAAGAGGGAGGCTGGAGGGGCTGATAAGAGGGAGGCTGGAGGGGGGCTGATCAGAGGCTGGAGGGGGGCTGATCAGAGGCTGGAGGGGGGCTGATCAGAGGCTGGAGGGGGGCTGATCAGAGGCTGGCTGCCATGGTCAGCTCCCTGCTGTTGTGTGCACAAAGCACAGGACAGCAGGGAGAGTGTAAAGTCCTATTCACCCTAATAGAGCCCTTAAGGAGGCTAATAGTTATTAAATAAAGTAAAAAAAAAAAAAAGTTTGAACACCCCCCCCCCCCCCCCCCAAATATAGAAAACGATATATTGCGATATACATGCTTAAAATTATATCGCAATATAGATTTTATGACGCTGGCTCCTAACTTTTTTAGCTGGCTCCTAGATTCCAAGGAAATTTGTCAAGCCCTGCCTTATAGTTGCCTGTGCTTTGGGGGTGTCTAACGGTTTTCTGTGGACAAACACAAAACATCATTTGGAATGCTTATTTATTGATCATATGCTGACCGTTTCATTTATTTTCTTCAGGGTTTGCCCGTCTGTCATCTGAATCTCTCCATGGTGGATCACCAATACACTGGGTTCTTCCTGCAGGGATGAATGCAAAGATGCTTGGTGGGGTTTTCAAGATAGACTGGATCTGCAGGTACACTCAGATTGTGTATTTTATGTATGATCTTGAATCAATCAGTGTTATCTACGGTGACAGGTTGTTACTTATCAGAGCCTAGTATAATTTGATGGTTTAGTTTCTAAATAAAGTAAAACTCCCTTTAATCTCCCACTCACTGGTCCAGCATAATTAAAAATGCTTCAAAACTCCATTGTTATCCTGGATCATCTCAGAGGCCTAATCATTTGGGGTACAATCGAGAATTCGTTCTCAGCCCTGGGAATACGGTAAGGCTGTCTTTTTTTTTTTTTTTTTTTTTTTTTTTTTTTTTTTTGGACCCTGAAGGCTATTTTGGCATTTAAAATGATTCTACTGAGATGTTCTACTAGGACAACACATTATAAGTAATGGAAATTGAATTATTTTTTTTTTGTACTCTAGTTCATGTTACTAAATGTGAGATATAAGTATGAAAGCAGTGAATTAAAGCATAAAGATTTCTTAACACCCAATTTTCAGTTCTATAAAGTGATTGCTTATTATTTCTTGGTTGTGTCTTCGCCCTTTCACTGAATAGGAGAGAACTGCCATTTACAAAGTCTGTTCACTTGACCAACCCATGGAATGAACACAAGCCAGTAAAGATTGGACGAGATGGACAAGTGAGAGGACTTTTCCATAATATGTCACTTTTGATCTACTTGTTTACTGGGAAACAACTTCTCACCAGATCATCTATGATGTTTCCCAACCTTTTCTTGCATGTTGAAATACATACACCTGATACGTAGGGGGTAGTACCTGTATCTTGTTATGCAGGTTCATCAGGATAAGGCTACATGCACACGAACGTATTTTGGTTCCGTGTCCATTCCTTTTTTTTTTTTTTGGTTTGTTTTTCAGATAGGATGCGGACCCATTCATTTCAATGGGTCAGCAAAAAATGCGGACAGCACACAGTGTGCTGTCCACATCAGTATGTCTGTTCCATAGCCCCGCAAAAAAAAGAACATGTCCTATTCTTGTCCGTTTTAGGCATTGTTACAATGGATCCGCAAAAAAAAAAAAAACGGATGGCATACGGAATATCTTTTTTTTTTGCAGATCGCAAAACACATACGGTTGTGTGCATGTAGCCTAACTCCTCACAAGTGGGAGCGTTGCTGTGATTGACAGCTTCCCTTCAGGTAGTGATTTGGGATTGCAGAAAACTGGTATGTCTCGTTGGCCTCATGTGCACAACCATATCTGTTTTGTGGTCCACAAATGGCAGATCTGCAAAATAAGGATGTAGTCTATGTGCTGTGTGCATTTTTTATTGTATCGCTTTGTGGAAAGAATATAGTATGCAGAAAACACATGGATTATCAATGTGCTTTTCACATCCGTATGTCCATTCTGCAAAAAGATATAACATGTCCTATACTCTGCCGTAAAATGCCAACCACATACCCATTGAAGTGGTTCCACAGAAAATGCAGATGCAATAACAGTAGTATACATATTTTGCGGATCCGCAACATAGATATGGTTGTGTGCATAAGGCCTAATTAAGGTTTTTTTTTGGGGGTTTTTTTTTTCCTTGAATATATGCTTTTTGGATTTGGTCTGAAAACCTCTTGTGCCCATTTAGAGGGTAAAGTTCACTTTTTATTGTTATTTTAATTTGGTAATTGTTTGTTTGCAGGAAATTGAACCAGAATGTGGAAACCAACTCTGCCTTTTGTTTCCAACGGATGAAAGCATTGACTTGTATCAAGTCATTCACAAAATGAGGCACAAGAGAAGAATGCATTCTCAGCCCCGATCACGAGGTCGTCCCTCACGCAGAGAAGCAACACGAGAAGTGGGAAGGTTAGAAACGTTCTTTGGACTGATAATAGGCACTTGTGCTGGAGTAACATGACGGACAACACAGCACACATTTCGGTGCCAGTGATGAAGAGCAAAAATCCTCACATCAAGCTGCATGGAAGAGTTTGTGGCTTCATTGAGGATTTCATTTTGGTTCCATTGCTCCTGACCCACCCATTCTTCCCCAAACCTCATGTTGCATTACGATTGTCAAGATCTTGCAGGGGCGGTTATCACTAAGGCATGGAGAGCAGATATTGTAGACTAGAATAGACTAGATCTTTAAAATGCAGAGCAAACAAAGCAGCAACCTTACTGAATGCTTAGGCAGAGTCAAGAGTGAGGAATTAAGTATACTTATCAAAAGAAAGTATGTTAATTTCTTGTTAAAAGCCTTTCTTTCAGGTATAACCAAGGATTTCCCCAATCAGATATGGGACTTTTATATTGGATCAAATTTGGTGTTGCAGAAGATGCCACCTCCCTATGGGGAGATTACGCATTAAAAAAAAAAAAAAAAAAGCTTTGTTTTCAAGAGGAGCCTTGTTGGGACTATTTCCATATGGCTTCACCATGATGTGTTTTAGAAGCAGATTGCAAAATGTGGTCTATAAATAATCCCACAGTGAATACATCTTGCTGAGCTCCTGAAACCGGTTTAGGTTCTGTGGAAAGGGGAGCAAGTTGCACTTGGAGACCCGGCAACAAACCAGAAAGTGTGGCTGTTGCTGTGTCCAGATGCTGGCAGTACCTGTGGACTATAAATGTTTAGTGGATCGGCACGGTTATTTCTCACTTCCTTATGAACTTAACGACCTGTACCAGGAAAAAAGGGGTAACATGGTGTCAGAATTGGAGAAGGCTTTCAAAGAACTGATGCTTAAAAAGCCCTTCAGCCAAATCACTCTACCCCTATGTAGGCTAATTGCATAAAGCTAACAGGTTTCTTCTAAAGACTGGATGTGTTGTTTTACTGTGGGTAATACGGTGGTAGGTAGAGAGCCAGCGCCACTTCCCCATTTTCTTTCACTCTAAAAGGACACCAACGATTAGGTAGAAGGAAACCTGACAGCCCCTGTTTCATTTCTTTTACTTTTTTTCCCTCCCGTTTTTGCTTTATATGGACTGAGTACAAAGAAGTTGTAAGCTGAGGTTACCATTACACTAAAGTGCACACATGTGATGTTTTTTTTTTTTTACTTCAGTTTTGCAATGGACTGCAAAATGTATTGTAACAGCACCACTACACCTTCTCAGGTCCGCCTTGTATATGTGCGGCTTACAGCTTAAAATCCTTAGTGGACTTCTGTATGAACTGTTGCTATATTTTATACCGGTCATAAATGCACTCTACAAGAATGCGGTATGTTCCCTCTTTACACCAGCTTTTATTTTTTATTTTTCTTTATGTGCAACTGCTGTGCTTCTTGCTCAGAATATAACGCTTCACCCAGCAATTTAGTAGGGAGTTGGAAGTGTTCATGGTCACTTATTTCAGCTCCTTCAGGAAAATTTCAGCTGTGAATTGTGTTCATGTACAAATGTTTGTGTATTTTTATTTTTTTTTTCCAATCTCTTCGAACTGAGTTTTCATTAGAATATATCAAGAGTCCAAAACTGCTGATTTGGGAGGATAGAGTAATTCTGAAACGGTTTAGTCGGCTACAAGGAAATATACACGTATGCTGAACAATTTAGTGTGGTTAGGATAGTGTAGTATGTGTTCGATAAAGTTTCACATTCAAAAGTTACATTCAATCTTGGCATTCATCACAGCTGGAAGCCTAAAGGACTTATTAGTTTACAATTTTGCTAGCATTCTCCCAGAATTATGTCTGCATGTGCTGCAGTGCATTGATATCACTGAATCATAGATCATTTTCTTCATTGGAGTCTGGCAGGCTGCTTTAGTTTTGTGGCAGCATTTTAAGGTAAGGTAGGCCCGAGTATTCACTACAAGATGACCCGTCGGCTCTCCTGAGCCTTAAATTGTCTTAAAATAACAAGAATTTAATTCGCCCATTCTGCTTCCAGTACTGATGTTGTGATCCTCCTGCCTTTGCGTCAATGACTTGCCCAGATGCTCTAGACACCGCTGCAGCCAATCACTGGCTTCGACAACATATGACACTAGACTGTTGAGCCAGTAATTGGCTGCAGGGTAGGATAGGATCAGCCGAGCTGGAAGCAGTGGTTGTTGAAATGGTTGAGAATGTATTCTTTTATTTTATGAGAATTGCTGACTTGGGTGAAATTTGTTCCCAAATCGGACAACCCCTTTAAGGACACGCAAAGGCAATAAGTAAAACTTCCTCTGTCAACCAGGGCAGGGAGCAGCTGCAGGCCCACGTGTTTAGTCTAGGTATGAAGCATTATTGGGGTCATTTATCAAACTGGTGTAAAGTAGAACTGGCTTAGTTGCCCATAGCAACCAATCAGATTCCTCATTTCATTTTCCAGAGGAGCTGTCCAAAACAAATGAGGAATCTGGTTGCTATGGGCAACTAAGCCAGTTCTACTCTGCACCAGTTTGATAAATGACGCCATATGTTTGTATACCCACATAGATCGTATAAAATCCTGCTGTTCAAAAAATAAAAAGCCAGATGACATGGAAATGTTCGTATGTTCTTTTCAAATCCTATCTACATTGATGTTTAGGACTACCGTATATATTATGCCTGTTATGTTTTATATATGTGAGCAGCTTTACAAATGAAATGTTCTGCTTCTACTGTTGGGTAAGTTTATGGATGTGATTGCAGGGTGTGAGCATGAAGCGCAGTGGTTATCTGCTATAGCTTTTGTTTAAACCTACCATATTAGGCTTTGTTTTTGTTTTTTTTGGGCTTTGAGGTTACTGCAGGCTGGCTTTTCCCAGGTATGTACTATAAAAGAAATTTCATCTAGTTTTCTGTTTAATTCTTACATTTAATTTATATAGACGTCGGCCAGAAGATTATGATATTCATAGCAACAGAAAGAAACCAAGAATTGACTACCCCCAAGAGTTTCACCAGCGACCAGGTTAATATCTCTTGCTATATAAGCAAAAAAAATAAAGAAACTCCGCGGCACTTCCGTGAATGTGCGTTTATTCACCCGGTATCATGCAACGTTTCAGTCCTATCAAATGTCGCATAATACCGGGTGAATAAACGCACATTCACGGAAGATCTGCAGAGTTCCTTTATTTTTTGTATTTTTCGGCTTGAGGGATCGCCCTTTAGCCGCTGGCACTCCAGCATTTGCTTGTTTTACAGTGGCGCTCCCTAATTTATTTATTGTTGCTATATAAGCAGCTTTAAAACAAGCTATCATCAAAAAGGGACTTTTCTGCCTGTAATGAGCGTCGATCTGCAGATTTACATTTGGCAGTCGTGATATTTATAGGGGGATGAACGATCATTAAAGGGTTGTGCGATTTCATGATGATAAAGACCTATATTCAGGATAGGTCATCAGTGTCTGATTGGAGAGGGACTGACTCCTGGCACCTAAACTGATCTGCTCTATGAAGGTGCATCCTCTTCAGTGTTTGCCTGCACGCCTTCTACTTTGTAGTAACAGTGCAGTGTATTTACAGCTTCCTCTCCTATTTAAGTGAATGGGATGGACAGGTGGAATTACATTGCACTGCTGCTACAAAGTAGAGGACATGCAATCTGACCTATCCTGAGGTCACCACTGCACTATAATGCAAGTGGAGAACCCTTTAATATGCTCTATTTTTACATGGGCAGATGTGCTGCCAAAAAGCAGTAACTTATGCTGTCATAAAAGATACGAGCCGCTGATAAAACTATCCCCGCAGGTTAAGACCCACCCAATGCAAAATTGACAGGACTGGACATTTACCCCGGCCCTGACAGTTTCCTGCCTCTACCATGGCTTCCATTAGCCAAGTAAGGGCAGAATCTCTGCTTTGGCTTCAGAGCAGAGACCATGCACAATCGATTTGACTGATATGATTGTTCATTTATCTGAATATCGGCCCATGTAAAAGGGCCTTTAGACACCAACAGCAGATTTCTAGATGTTTGCTATCTGACTCCAAAGGTTTGTCTAGCTGTGTATTGGGATATATCTGGAGAAGAGTCTCATTAGTCCCACTGCACAAATAAACATACATTTTTGTATTAGTTTATGCAACCTTCTTTGGGTTTTTTGCTTTCATTATCTTATTAAAGGGGTTCTCATAAAACCACTCAATGGGGTGCAAAATAATAAAAGATGTAATGCCTTACTGCTCCCATTCTACCGCTTGCCGGGTCCCAGCACGGTCTTTACCTCCTGGTCTCTCTTGACAAGGACATGTGACTTCTGTTGTGGGTCACCCAGACCAGATGCATTGGGGTAAGAAGACTATTGCTACTTCTTATTTTACATCATTCTGAGTGTTTGTTTAATAATGTCATTTTTGTTTTAAATTACTGATTGAGTTGTATTTGGCTAATAAACATGTCTGTACTAGTTTTTTTAAAATTACAATTGTTTGTGCAGTTTGACTTCTACAGCTCCTATAGTATACACTGTGTAGCAGCTGCTGAAAGCAACGCTGTGAAAAATCCATCAGATTCGCTGTGTGAAGGCTCGTTCCCTGGCAGCCCTCTGTGGAACTCTTCTAAGCGGATTTATGCCCATATCAATGTTCAACCTTGTTCTGGGTATAAATCTGTCTAAAAGACAGTGGTTGCGCTTTATAATTGCAGCTCAATCCCATTCACTTGTATGATACTGGACTGCAGAAACACCTTGTGACTGACAGACCTGACATCGCTGACCCCAGCTCCACAGCCCCTTCATACAGCTGATGGGGAGGGTGCTGTGAGTCTGCTAAGGAGTACATTGTGCATATTCAGGAATTTTCCTGCTCCTCATGTATAGAAATATAGCTGTCAGTCAGTTTAGTACCTTGCAGTGGACTCCAATACAATTAAAGGGGTTGTCTGGGGTTAGAGCTGAACCCGGATATAACCTTATTTTCACCCAGGCAGCCCCCCCATCGCATGCTCCGATGCGCTCCCTTGCCCTGTGCTAGATCGGGCTCTTTTGTTTATCATAACACACTGCCGGACGGAAGCTTCCACCTGGCAGTGTGTTTGGTAACGTCACCGGCTCTGATGGGCGGGCTTTAGTGCTGCCCTAGCCATTTTACTGACTAGGGCAGCGCTAAAGCCCGCCCGTCAGTGCCAGTGACATCACGGGCTTCCTGGCAGCCCCATGGAGAGCCTTGGTACTTCACCGGAACTCCTAAAAATGCCTTTGCCCTACGCGATTTAGCGCAGGGCAAAGGAGAGCATCAGAGCATGAACTGCTCCGATGCTCAAGTCAGGGGGGCTGCCGGGGTGAAAATGGAGGAATGTCTTGTTCAGCTCTGAACCCGAACAACCCCTTTAATATAATATATACAATGAAATACAATTTATACTGAATCATTTCTACCAATACATAAATGTGCTCCTGCTGACTACAGATAACAACATGCATGTACAACAATATAGATTCTCTTTAAAAGAGGTCTGTCACAACTCCCTGACATGTCGGTTCAAGAAAAAACTTATACTCTGAATTCTTGATCCTCTGTTATTCCTCCTAAACATTTAACTGGGTGTTGACCTTTCCCTCTGTCGGAGAGGTGTGTACCTGGCGTCTAATATTGTTTGCACTGATTGGATAGTGTCAAACTGATGTAGGGACACCCCCTCCAACTGATTGATAATTCATAGTTATCTAGGAGGACTAACAGAAGAAAGGTACAATGGTAGAGTTCTAAGAAAAGATGATCCAGAATTATTTTAACTAAAACGTCAGAAGATCTGACACGTTCTCTTTAACATCAAGACACAGTGAATTCCTTCAAACATTTCAGAATTGCTGTAGGTTTTATTATATTACTGGTCTGAATTATGGAGCGGTAACGTGTAGTGTATGTACATGGGTAACACTGTACATTTCTGTGTACACAGGGTTTGTCAAGGATCCTCGCTTCCAAGAAGTGGACAGGTACGTTTTTTTTTTTTTTTTTTTTTTTTTTTGTTCACTTCATTTTTCACAATGAAACGCATACAGCTAGTCTAATTCTTATTTCTCTTTCTGCAGAAGATTTACAGGCGTTCGCAGAGATGTGTTTTTAAATGGAGTGAGTATAAATTTGTGTGAAAAACTAACCAAACAATGGTCAGCACACAAAAGGGCTTGGTTTTGTTAGATTGTAACACATTTGGTGGAAAGCATTGCACTGTTTGCATTCATTAGACTGCCAGATCTGAAGTTGTGGTGTGTTTTATTTATTTTTTTATTTTTTTCCCTCCCCCAGTCGTACAACGACTATGTGAGAGAGTTCCATAACATGGGTCCACCTCCACCATGGCAGGGAATGGTTTGTATTGTATTCTGTCTTATTACATTTAAAGTCTAATCCAGAGCAGAAAGCTGTGTCCACTGTCTAGCCACAGTGCTGAATTACTGCAGCTTAGCTTCTATTCACTTAAATGGGAACTGAGCTACAGTAACCTGGCAAGCCACACATAGTAGATGAACCTTTCTGCTTCTGGCTCTGTCCTTTTGTATTAGTTCTACAGCTGATCAGTGGTGAGGGTCACCCACAATCTAATATTGATGAGCTATCCTAAGGATGGGTCATCAATATCCAGAACCCAGCAAGCCAGTTTTTATTTGGAGTACCACATTTGTCCCTGAAAAATTAATAATAATAATAATACAAAAAAAAAAAAAAAAACGGGGTCATTTATTAAACAGAAATATACCTAAATGTAGGCGTATTTCTGGCTCATATTGTGACACCGAGGTCCTTTGTGCCACAATCTGCAACTTTTTCCCTCTCACACCAGGTTTAAAAAGTGGGCATGGTGCGGGAGGGAAAAGGGACTGTCAGGCCGTCTCATTTACCATTTTCTACACCTGTTTTAGGTTTAGAAAATGGTCTACATGTAAGACAGCTCGGAAGCTGTGTTACATTTAGAAACCGTGGCCGGCTTCTCTACATAACTGCGGCAGATCCACCTCCAGTGCAGAGCTTTATTAAGACCGGCATCTAAAAAGCCAGTCTTATAAATGTGCCCCTGCAGTTTATTTACCATGGTCCCATTTCATTGAAAGACGTGCTTAACGTATACAAATGGTTATTTTACATACCTGCTAAAGCCTTTGGCTAGGTCTACACGACGACATGTGCACAACTACACTGCAACATTTGTCGCACCAATGTCGCGTGACAATTTTTATAATGGTAGTCTATGGTGTCGCAATGTGACATGCTGCGACTGCAACGCGACAGTCGCAGAAAAATCCATCATCTCGAATTGATTTTTTGCGACTGTCGCAGTCTGACACCATAGACTATCATTATGTCACACGACAAATGTCGTTGTGTAGACCTAGCCTTAGTTACTTATGGAATGACATTTTATCGCAGAATTATTTTCCCTATATGTTACTTAAACCAATTAAATCTTTATAGATGAACTTTATTTCTATGTACGTATCCAGGATTTGTCACATGCAATACTTTCCACTCATCTTTCTCCTCTCAGCCTCCATATCCTGCAATGGAACAGCCTCCACATCATCCATATTATCAGCATCATGCTCCCCCTCCTCAAGCGCATCCACAGTTCTCAGGTCACCATCCAGTTCAGCATGACACACGTTACCGGGATAAACGGGTTGTAAGTTGCTATTTATATGTATCATTTATGTTATCTGTCCACGTTCTGTTTTCTTTAGCCCCTTAAGGTTTATATTAGGCCTTGGTGACCTCGCTTGTGTTTCCAGCAGGACAAAATGTGTTTTTAAATGGCATCATTTTGAGCCCAATTATAATTTATTGATAAGCTTTTTAGCAGGGCTGTGGAGTCGAAGTTGGTAAAAATATACTGACTCTTCCTCTTAAAAAAATATTATCTGTTAATAATCTGGTATAATTTACCATATTTCATAGGAATTTAAAAATGTTAATCAGAAATGTATTTCATGTTTTATTAATCTAAGGCTCCTATTTATCAAAAATAATAGAGCCGGATGTTCTAGTGGTTCTCGCATCTCCTGTTTTTTCTTGTACTTGAAGGCCCTTAGTTACAATGCCTGAAAATGTGCTGCACATGCCCAGTAATACCTTCAGAGGAGGAAGATCACAACTGAGCATGCCTGCAGTCATCTCAGAACTGCTAGACAGAACAGGAAGACAGTATTAAAGGGGTTGGCCAATCTGAGATATTAATGGGCCATAGCAGGGAATGGAGAGTGCAGCATGCCAGCACAGCCACCTCTCCATTCACCATTGTGGAACTGCTGGAAATGTCTGAGCCAGTGCAACAATATTTCCAGGTTAGGCTACTTTCACACTAGCGTTAGGAGCGGATCCGTCTGATGTTTCATCAGACGGATCCGCTCCTATAATGCAGACGTTCGCATCCGTTCAGAACGGATCCGTCTGCATTAAAACTTCGAAAAATTTCTAAGTATGAAAGTAGCCTGAGCGGATCCGTTCAGACTTTACATTGTAAGTCAATGGGGAACGGATCCGCTTGAAGATTGAGCCATATGGTGTCATCTTCAAGCGGATCCGTCCCCATTGACTTGCATTGTAAGTCTGGACGGATCCGCTCGCCTCCGCACGGCCAGGCGGACACCCGAACGCTGCAAGCAGCGTTCAGGTGTCCGCTCACTGAGAGGAGCGGAGGCTGAGCGCTGGCAGGCGGATGCATTCTCAGTGGATCCGCCTCCATAGAGAATGCATCAGGGCCGGGCGGCTGCGTTCAAGACCGCTCGTGAGCCCCTTCAAACGGACCTCACGAGCGGACACCTGAACGCAGGTGTGAAAGTAGCCTTACTAAATCCATAGTGCATTGCATATTTCTCGTGCATGGCATTGGGGGACACAGCACCATGGGTATATGTCCAACTACCACTAGGAGGCGACACTAGACATAAAAAAAAGTGTTGGCTCCTCCCCGTTGGGCTATACCCTCTCCACAGACACTAGGCAGCTCAGTAAATAAATCCAGTTTAATCTCTAAGTAGACTGATTACTTAGACGATGGGGAGTCAGCCTGATGTTACCATTTAACGCTGGAAAATTTTTACTTATTATTTGCCGGAGTTGGAGTCAGAACGTTTGCCTATAGACTCTTTAGCCGTGGCTTTTTTTGAGATTATTGCATGGTAAAAATAAGTTATTTTTCCGGTGCATGTACACTGAGGATGTCCAGGCAAGGTGACTAAAAAATCGCGTGGTTTTTATTTTTTTCTGTTACGGCGTTCACAGCATTGGAGATATTTTTAAAATATTTTAATAGTTTTAACTTTCTGGATGTGGCGATATGTAATATGTTTCTTTATTGTTTATATATTTTATATGTAAAATTGGGAAAGTGGGTGATTTATGCTTAATATTTTATTTTTTGCTTTTTTTACTTTAATAACTATTAGCCCTCTTAGGAGCTAGAACCTGGGATATTTTAATCCCTTGTCCTATTCACCCTAATAGAGCTCTATTAGGGTGAATAGGACTTCACACTCACCCTGCTGCCCTGTGCATAGTACACACAGCAGCAGGGAGCTGAACATGGCAGCCAAGTCTTCAGTAGTGTCCTGACTGCCATGGTAACTGATCGGATGCCCGCAATTTCACTGCTGGGCCTCCTATCAGAAGCTGCCACCACCAATGAGGATGGGGGGAGGGGACCCTGTGGCCACTGCCACTAATGACTATAATACAGCCCCTTCTCTTTCCCTCTCTGTCATTGGCGGTCAGCGGCACAGCGGGGAGGGAAAGACACTCTCCTTCTCCACTGTGATGCTGAGGAGAACATGGAGCACGCTGAGAGCAGCATGCGCCATGTTCTCTGATGCTAGGCTGCTCAGTAGTGCAGCCTAGTATCGGTAAATGGCAAATCCCGCTTTCGAATCAATCCGGGTTCAAAAGTATTGATAATTCGATACCTGTTGAAATCCTATACCAGGCAGTGGAAAAGTTTCTTATGAATTCATGTACCTGACTGAATTGGTAATATATTTTTATATGAATTACATTATGCTATGACTTTTCACTCAGTGTAGGTTTTGTTTGTTTTTCTGTGTGGTTTCTTTGAAAATGTAATACACAACATACATTATTCCTGAACTATTTTCCTTGCAGCATGACTACGATATGAGAGTGGATGACTTCCTTAGACGTACACAAGCTGTCGTCAGCGGGAGAAGAAGCCGCCCAAGAGAGAGGGAGAGAGAGCGTGAAAGAGAGCGACCAAGAGACAACAGGCGTGATAGAGGTCGTGACCGTGACAGGGATCGGGATCGGGAAAGATTACGTGACCGAGACAGAGGAGATCGAGGGAGATACAGAAGATAAATCATGGGCCAGCATTGGTTTATGTGCACATGGATGTTTGCTTTAGATTCTACTTGTTCTTCATGTGTTTACAAAAAAGCAACTTTTCTGTTCATGCAGTCTATTTAAGAGTTACAATGACATGCTTATGTTCTGATCCTCCTGTGCACATACTGTAATAACTGGAGAACTGTTAAAATGTCTGAAATTGGGCACTTTTAATACGTTGTAAATGAGCCCACGGCATGTAATTGTTCTAACCATATGAAAGATTACATTACTTTCTAATCTAGTTGATCCCAGGGCTGCTCAATGGGCAGTAAAATATGCGCGAAAGTGGGCGCCTATTCTCAGTCCCAAGTCTGAAGAGCTGCCATCGGTGTTTTTTTTTTTTTTTTTCCCCCCTTCTCTCCTCTACGTGTAGCTACAGTTTATTCTGTGAAAAAAATGAATGCTGCTATTGAGTATGCAATTTTTTTTGAAGGTTAGAATTTCTGTATGACCATGTTGTAAATGACTTCCTAGTTTCCCACTCCATCCAACTTGGCAATGATGAAAGCAATATTTTTGAACATTTGTGTTTAAAGTATGTAAATTCTTCACTTTTTGCTTTGCTCTCCACCTCAGAAGTCTGACTGAGTTTCAGACTCTTAACAGGGAGAGAACATAACCTTGTGTGCTAGCTAGTATGACTGTTAGCTTACGTTATTTTGTATTAAATTGATTATATGTAACTTAATTTGTTTCTGCAGTGGTTTCTTAAGCCATTTCGATAGTGACTATTCAGCTAATGTTTTCTGCTGCAATGTATATTTTTGTGTAGTCTTATACCATAATTTTGTGCTTTTTTTTTTTTATTTTTTTTTTTATTATTATAATAAAACCACTGTGGAAATATTATGTGAATGTGTTCATGTCAGGAATTGCAAGCAAAGCAGATTTCCAAGATTTGGTTTCTCCAAAAATTCAGGTTTATCATGTGCCAGCAACATAAACTTACTTGTAGATCTACTGTTTGTAATGGTTTATCATACTTGGTAAAGGGGTTTTCCGAGTGTTTTATACTTAAGACCTAAGGATAGGTTGTCAGTATCTGGTGGGGGTCTGACTCCCAGCGCCTCAGCTAATCAGCTTTTGAAAGCGGTCTTGGTGCTCCAGTGAGCACTGTGGCCTCCTTGCAGCTTACCAAGCACAGGGCCGTCCATTGAATAGCGGCTTGGTATTTTAATGTGACTGATCTGCACCTAGGCCATGTGACTGATCAATGTGATGTCACGGGCCTACAGTAAGCTGTGACTAGGCCGCGGCTGACCAGCAATTGGACACCCACTGATCAGATACTGATGTCATATCTTGAAGCTAGGTCATCAGTATAAAACACTCAGAAAACCCCTTAAAAGCAATTATTCAGTTTCAGTAAATTATCCTTACAAATGCTAAGTGTTTGTAGTCTGCATTTCTCTAACCCTGCATGCATGTGTTCATGCAAGCATATCCATGCTGCTGCCTCTAGAGATGCTTAGCATACAGAGAGGACACTTATTAAAGGGGTTATCCAAGACCTATAGTGCCCCTCACAGAGGTTGTACTTATCCCGCTCCCCTACACCCACATTGCTTCTGAAGCCTGTGCGGCCGCCACTGCATCTCCCTGTCGTGCGGATGAAAAGCGGTATGAGAAGCAATGTTGGTGCCGAGGAGCGAGGTAAGTACAATCTGTGTGAGGGGCCTGGGAAATGGGGGGGCTGCATTCCAGGGGTTGGAAATGCAACCAGCAGCATTTCACACACTTAATATATCCTTTTGCTGGCATAAGTTATTAAGAAGCGCATGCCTCTTAGGCAGTTGTCACACCTAAACTCTGGAATATTTTGAAATATCAGATCCAGCGTTTGCCTTTTGCACATGTAGAAGTCAGCCTGGAAATGTTTTCATGTCGGGCGCATTTTTACTACAGAGGAAATGTTCTGGGCCAGGTATTTCAACACGCTCACTGTGATTTTGCAGAACATTCACTGCGCTCACTCGGACAAAGCCTGGATTTGGTTATAAGACACTGGGGAGAAAAAGTCTGGGACATATAATGCGCATGTTTGTATTCACACATACAGCTACTCTTGGTAAAATCCAAAAGATATCAGGGTTACCCTGTAAGTGTGAATGGGGCTTTAATAATTGTGGCACCGCTGTGCAGGTCCATGCACCAAAGCAGAAATCTCTGCTAGCAAGGGATCTTTCTGGTATAATTTACGCAAATTTCCTGGTGTAGATTATAATGTGCTGGGTTGGCTATGGCTGCCCCCACACCATCCCACTGCCTGCTCCATCCACTTTTTGGAAAAGTGGTGCTCTAAACTTGTAGAAAGTCCACAATTTTGTGCAAGCATGGTGCGCACCAAACCGTGACTTTTTGATGCCAGTTTTATGGTGAACAGGGGTTGATAAATGTCTCCTTTAGGTTAGATCAGGCATGCTCAACCTGCAGCCCTCCAGCTGTTGTAAAACTATAACTCCCACAATGCCCTGCTGATAGCTGTAGGCTGTTCGGGCATGCTGGGAGTTGTAGTTTTGAAACAGCTGGAGGGCCGCAGGTTGAGCATGCCTGGGCTAGATTCACACGACCGTATGTTTTGCGGATCCGCAAGAAAAGGATGACGTCTGTATGGCATTAGTTTTATTTATTTTTGTGTGGATCCATTGTAACAATGCCTATACTTGTCTGCAAAACGGACAAGTATAGGACATGTATCTTTTTTGCAGGGCTATGAAACGGACATACAGATGCAGATAGCACACGGTGTGCTGTCCACATTTTTTGCGGACCCATTGAAATGAATGGGTCTGCATCCTATCTGCAAAAAAAAAAAAAAAGGAACGGACACGTACAACGTATGTTCATGTGAATGTAGCCTAAGTCATATGTGTCACAAAGTTGTCGTGTTATACAGAAAGAAAAGCAAGGGAAGGATAACATATTCAAAGTATTAGAGGACCTTTCACCGCTCCTGACATTCCTGTTTTAATAGCTTCATGCATTTCCCAAGTAATAACAATTCTGGAACATCTATTCTTATGGCTCTGTGTTCTGCCATTCCTTTATTATTTCTACTAGAAGTTATGAATGAATTGCTAGCAGTCTGCAGTAAGGGTACAGAGGGGTGGTAACCAGTTGGGGGGGTGTCTCTGCACAGACTGACTCTATCCAATCAGTCCTGCCATTTTCAGACTGTGCAACAGGTTACCACCCCTCTGTACCCTTACTGCAGACTGCTAGTAATTCATCCATAAGAATAGATGTTCCAGAATTGTTATTGAATGGGGAATGCATGGAGCTATTAAAATAGGCATGTCAGGAGTGGTGAAAGGTCCTCTTTGATGCACAAACAAAGGACTGATTGTACTTGGTTACAGATGATGTAACGTTTTCACTGCAAGAACCATTTTTACACTTTAAACAAACAAAACCGGAATTATCAAATACAAACCGCCAACATAGTGAAAATGTCACCATGGCACTTTACACTATATGGGTGCCTTCAATCTTTTTGCGTGAAAGTGGAGTGTTTTCTAAAATTTTGTGGCAAAAAATCTGACCGAAGAAATTTAAGGGAAAATTTTTCAAAACTGGTGCAAAAGAATATTTGATTAGTTGTCCATAGCAATCAGATTCCATCTTTCTTTTTTCAAGGTCCTTTCAGATTCCATTTTTCTTTTTTCAAGGACACGCACACACAGGGAACAGGCTCCCGACAGACCACCAGTAGAGTGGATCATTTGATCCACTGACAAGCACAAGAAGCTGGGATTTAATTCTATGTATTTTTTTCATGCAGTAATATAAACAAAACCATATGTCCATTGAGACTGATTTTCGTTGTCGTGTATATGAGCTGTAAAATGTCTTGCCAAAAATTATTAATAAGTTGACATTCCCAAAATAAGTGATAAAACATTGTTTGCTGGTTATCGCATTTTGAGCAAGACATTTTAGGGAATACTAAAATCATTAAACAGTGCCTTGCAAAAGTATTCACCCCCTTGACTTTTTATTGTGTTTTGGTTAGGGATGAGCGAACCCGAACTGTATAGTTCGGGTTCGTACCGAATTTTGGGGTGTCCGTGACCCGAACATTTTCGTAAAAGTCCGGGTTCGGTGTTCGGTGCTTTCTTGGCGCTTTTTGAAAGGCTGCAAAGCAGCCAATCAACAAGCGTCATACTACTTGCCCCAAGAGGCCATCACAGCCATGCCTACTATTGGTATGGCTGTGATTGGCCAGTGCACCATGTGACCCAGCCTCTATTTAAGCTGGAGTCACGTAGCGCCGCACGTCACTCTGCTATGATCAGTATATGGAGAGGTTGCAGCTGCGACGTTAGGGCGAGATTAGGCAGATTAACTCCTCCAAAAGACTTCATTCTGTGATCGATCTGCAGCTGTGGATCATTGAAGTGCTATTATTGACTTGCTCACTTTTTTGAGGCTGCCCAGAGCGTTTTTAGATCACTTTTTTTCTGGGGTGATCGGCGGCCATTTTGTGACTTGTGGTGCGCCAGCACGAGCTATCACCAAGTGTATTTAACCATCGATAGTGTGGTTATTTTGTGCTATATCCTACATCAGCTGCAGGCTGAGCCTGTGTCACCGAAGTGCATTTAACCATCAACAGTCTGGTTATTTTTTGGCCATATATTACATCAGGGGCAGGTTGAGCCTGTCACCCAGCGCCTAAAAAATAGACCTGACATTTCTATTCAACCAAATCTGCACAGTTTTAGCTGGTCAAGTTATTTGTAGTGACCGTCAAAGCAGACTTTTTGTTCTGGGTTGAAAAAGCATTCCCAAATTTGCCATTCTGAAAATAATTAGTTTGTGGTATTTCAGGCCTACTTGAAATCTATCCCAAAAAGAAAATCTTCCATTGAAGTTATTGATAGTATCATTCAGAAAAACCTAAGACACACGCTAGCGTGCTGATAGAAGTGTCATTCTGTGATTAAACCTATAACTGTCACACAGCGCAAAAAAAAACAGGTCTCGCATCTCTATTCAACCAAATCTGCACAGTTTTAGCTGGTCAAGTTATTTGTAGTGACCGTCAAAGCAGACTTTTTGTTCTGGGTTGAAAAAGCATTCCCAAATTTGCCATTCTCAAAATTGTGGTGAACGGGAACAATGAGGAAAACATCTAATAAGGGACGTGGACATGGACGTGGTGGTGTTAGTGGACCCTCTGGTGCTGGGAGAGGATGTGGCCGTTCTGCCACAGCCACACGTCCTAGTGAACCAACTACCTCAGGTCCCAGTAGCCGCCAGAATTTACAGGGATATTTGGTGGGGCCCAATGCCGTTCTAAGGATGGTAAGGCCTGAGCAGGTACAGGCATTAGTCAATTGGGTGGCCGACTGCATCCAGCACGTTCACATTATCTCCCACCCAGTCTTCTGCAGAAAGCGCACAGATGGCGCATGAAAACCAAGCCCATCAGTCTGTCACATCACCCCCATGCATATCAGGGAAACTGTCTGAGCCTCAAGTTATGCAGCAGTCTCTTATGCTGTTTGAAGACTCTGCTGCCAGGGTTTTCCAAGGGCATCCACCTAGCCCTTCACCAGGGGTGGAAGAGATAGAATGCACTAACGCACAACCACTTATGTTTCCTGATGATGAGGACATGGGAATACCACCTCAGCACGTCTCTGATGATGACGAAACACAGGTGCCAACTGCTGTGTCTTTCTGCAGTGTGCAGACTGAACAGGAGGTCAGGGGTCAAGACTGGGTGGAAGACGATGCAGGGGACGATGAGGTCCTAGACCCCACATGGAATGAAGGTCGTGCCACTGACTTTCAGAGTTCGGAGGAAGAGGCAGTGGTGAGACCGAGCCAACAGCGTAGCAAAAGAGGGAGCAGTGGGCAAAATCAGAACACCCGCCACCAAGAGACTCCGCCTGCTACTGACCGCCGCCATCTGGGACCGAGCACCCCAAAGGCAGCTTCAAGGAGTTCCCTGGCATGGCACTTCTTCAAACAATGTGCTGACGACAAGACCCGAGTGGTTTGCACGCTGTGCCATCAGAGCCTGAAGCGAGGCATTAACGTTCTGAACCTTAGCACAACCTGCATGACCAGGCACCTGCATGCAAAGCATGAACTGCAGTGGAGTAAACACCTTAAAAACAAGGAAGTCACTCAGGCTCCCCCTGCTACCTCTTCTGCTGCTGCTGCCGCCGCCTCGTCCTCTTCTGCTGCCGCCGCCTCGGCCTCTGCCTCTGGAGGAACGTTGGCACCTGCCGCCCAGCAAACATGGGATGTACCACCACCTGCGTCACCAAGCATCTCAACCATGTCACACGGCAGCGTTCAGCTCTCCATCTCACAAACATTTGAGAGAAAGCGTAAATTCCCACCTAGCCACCCTCGATCCCTGGCCCTGAATGCCAGCATTTCTAAACTACTGGCCTATGAAATGCTGTCATTTAGGCTGGTGGACACACACAGCTTCAAACAGCTCATGTCACTTGCTGTCCCACAGTATGTTGTTCCCAGCCGCCACTACTTCTCTAAGAGAGCCGTGCCTTCCCTGCACAAACAAGTGTCCGATAAAATCAAGTGTGCACTGCGCAATGCCATCTGTGGCAAGGTCCACCTAACCACAGATACGTGGACCAGTAAGCACGGCCAGGGACGCTATATCTCCCTAACTGCACACTGGGTAAATGTAGTGGCGGCTGGGCCCCAGGCGGAGAGCTATTTGGCGCACGTCCTTCCGCCGCCAAGGATCGGAGGGCAACATTCTTTGCCTCCTGTCTCCTCCTCCTCCTCCTCAGCTTCCTCCTCCTCTTCTTCCACCTGCTCATCCAGTCAGCCACACACCTTCACCACCAACTTCAGCACAGCACGGGGTAAACGTCAGCAGGCCATTCTGAAACTCATATGTTTGGGGGACAGGCCCCACACCGCACAGGAGTTGTGGCGGGGTATAGAACAACAGACCGACGAGTGGTTGCTGCCGGTGAGCCTCAAGCCCGGCCTGGTGGTGTGCGATAATGGGCGAAATCTCGTTGCAGCTCTGGGACTAGCCGGTTTGACGCACATCCCTTGCCTGGCGCATGTGCTGAATTTGGTGGTGCAGAAGTTCATTCGCAACTACCCCGACATGTCAGAGCTGCTGCATAAAGTGCGGGCCGTCTGTTCGCGCTTCCGGCGTTCACACCCTGCCGCTGCTCGCCTGTCTGCGCTACAGCGTAACTTCGGCCTTCCCGCTCACCGCCTCATATGCGACGTGCCCACCAGGTGGAACTCCACCTTGCATATGCTGGACAGACTGTGCGAGCAGCAGCAGGCCATAGTGGAGTTTCAGCTGCAGCACGCACGAGTCAGTCGCACTGCGGATCAGACCCACTTCACCACCAATGACTGGGCCTCCATGCGAGACCTGTGTGCCCTGTTGCGCTGTTTTGAGTACTCCACCAACATGGCCAGTGGCGATGACGCCGTTATCAGCGTTACAATACCACTTCTATGTCTCCTTGAGAAAACACTTAGGGCGATGATGGAAGAGGAGGTGGCCCAGGAGGAAGAGGGGTCATTTTTAGCACTTTCAGGCCAGTCTCTTCAAAGTGACTCAGAGGGAGGTTTTTTGCAACACCAGAGGCCAGGTACAAATGTGGCCAGACAGGGCCCACTACTGGAGGACGAGGATGAGGAGGAGGAGGTGGAGGAGGATGAAGCATGTTCACAGCGGGGTGGCACCCAAAGCAGCTCGGGCCCATCACTGGTGCGTGGCTGGGGGGAAACACAGGACGATGACGATACGCCTCCCACAGAGGACAGCTTGTCCTTACCTCTGGGCAGCCTGGCACACATGAGCGACTACATGCTGCAGTGCCTGCGCAACGACAGCAGAGTTGCCCACATTTTAACGTGTGCAGACTACTGGGTTGCCACCCTGCTGGATCCCCGGTACAAAGACAATGTGCCCACCTTACTTCCTACACTGGAGCGTGATAGGAAGATGCGCGAGTACAAGCGCACGTTGGTAGACGCGCTACTGAGAGCATTCCCAAATGTCACAGGGGAACAAGTGAAAGCCCAAGGCGAAGGCAGAGGAGGAGCAAGAGGTCGCCAACGCAGCTGTGTCACGGCCAGCTCCTCTGAGGGCAGGGTTAGCATGGCAGAGATGTGGAAAAGTTTTGTCACCACGCCACAGCTAACTGCACCACCTCCTGATACGGAACGTGTTAGCAGGAGGCAACATTTCACTAACATGGTGGAACAGTACCTGTGCACACCCCTCCACGTACTGACTGATGGTTCGGCCCCATTCAACTTCTGGGTCTCCAAATTGTCCACGTTGCCAGAGCTAGCCTTTTATGCCTTGGAGGTGCTGGCCTGCCCGGCTGCCAGCGTTTTGTCTGAACGTGTATTCAGCACGGCAGGGGGCGTCATTACAGACAAACGCAGCCGCCTGTCTACAGCCAATGTGGACAAGCTGACGTTCATAAAAATGAACCAGGCATGGATCCCACAGGACCTGTCCATCCCTTGTGCAGATTAGATATTAACTACCTCCCCTTAACAATATATTATTCTACTCCAGGGCACTTCCTCATTCAATACTATTTTTAATTTCATTTTACCATTATATTGTGGGGCAACCCAAAGTTGAATGAACCTCTCCTCTGAAGCCTGATTCTCTGCTATGACATGAATACAGATTCTGCGCTGACATAAGGCCAGATTCTCTGTTACGGGACCTCTCTCCTCTGCCTGGGTGCCTGGGCCTAAATGTGTGACAGTGGCCTGTTCCAGTGGTGGCTGACGTGTAGCCTGATTCTCTGCTATGACATGAAGACAGATTCTGCGCTGACATAAGGCCAGATTCTCTGTTACGGGACCGCTCTCCTCTGTCTGGGTGCCGGGGCCTAAATGTGTGACAGTGGCCTGTTCCAGTGGTGGGTGACGTGAAGCCTGATTCTCTGCTATGACATGAATACAGATTCTGCGCTGACATAAGGCCAGATTCTCTGTTACGGGACCTCTCTCCTCTTCCTGGGTGCCTGGGCCTAAATGTGTGACAGTGGCCTGTTCCAGTGGTGGGTGACGTGAAGCCTGATTCTCTGCTATGACATGAATACAGATTCTGCGCTGACATAAGGCCAGATTCTCTGTTACGGGACCTCTCTCCTCTGCCTGGGTGCCTGGGCGCCTGGGCCTAAATGTGTGACAGTGGCCTGTTCCAGTGGTGGGTGACGTGAAGCCTGATTCTCTGCTATGACATTAAGACAGATTCTGTGCTGACATAAGGCCAGATTCTCTGTTACGGGACCTCTCTCCTCTGCCTGGGTGCCTGGGCCTAAATGTGTGACAGTGGCCTGTTCCAGTGGTGGCTGACGTGAAGCCTGATTCTCTGCTATGACATGAAGACAGATTCTGCGCTGACATAAGGCCAGATTCTCTGTTACGGGACCGCTCTCCTCTGTCTGGGTGCCGGGGCCTAAATGTGTGACAGTGGCCTGTTCCAGTGGTGGGTGACGTGAAGCCTGATTCTCTGCTATGACATGAATACAGATTCTGCGCTGACTTAAGGCCAGATTCTCTGTTACGGGACCTCTCTCCTCTGCCTGGGTGCCTGGGCCTAAATGTGTGACAGTGGCCTGTTCCAGTGGTGGGTGACGTGAAGCCTGATTCTCTGCTATGACATGAATACAGATTCTGCGCTGACATAAGGCCAGATTCTCTGTTACGGGACCTCTCTCCTCTGCCTGGGTGCCTGGGCCTAAATGTGTGACAGTGGCCTGTTCCAGTGGTGGGTGACGTGAAGCCTGATTCTCTGCTATGACATTAAGACAGATTCTGTGCTGACATAAGGCCAGATTCTCTGTTACGGGACCTCTCTCCTCTGCCTGGGTGCCTGGGCCTAAATGTGTGAAATTGGCCTGTTCCAGTGGTGGGTGACGTGATGCCTGATTCTCTGCTATGACATGAAGACAGATTCTCTGTTACAGGACCTCTCTCCTCTGTCTGGGTGCCGGGGCCTAAATGTGTGACAGTGGCCTGTTCCAGTGGTGGGTGACGTGAAGCTTGATTCTCTGCTATGACATGAAGACAGATTCTGCGCTGACATAAGGCCAGATTCTCTGTTACGGGACCTCTCTCCTCTGCCTGGGCCTAAATGTGTGACAGTGGCCTGTTCCAGTGGTGGGTGACGTGAAGCCTGATTCTCTGCTATGACATTAAGACTGATTCTGCGCTGACATAAGGCCAGATTCTCTGTTACGGGACCGCTCTCCTCTGTCTGGGTGCCGGGGCCTAAATGTGTGACAGTGGCCTGTTCCAGTGGTGGGTGACGTGAAGCCTGATTCTCTGCTATGACATGAAGACTGATTCTGCGCTGACATGAAGCCAGATTCTCTGCTATGGCATGAAGAGACTGATTCTCTGCTGACATGAAGCCAGATTCTTTGCTATGGCATGAAGAGACTGATTCTCTGCTGACGTGAAGCCAGATTCTCTGCTATGGGACCTCTGTCCAATTGATATTGGTTCATTTTAATTTTTTTAATTTTAATTTTAATTCATTTCCCTATCCACATTTGTTTGCAGGGGATTTACCTACATGTTGCTGCCTTTTGCAGCCCTCTAGCTCTTTCCTGGGCTGTTTTACAGCCTTTTTAGTGCCCAAAAGTTCGGGTCCCCATTGACTTCAATGGGGTTCGGGTTCGGGACGAAGTTCGGATCGGGTTCGGATCCCAAACCCGAACATTTCCGGGAAGTTCGGCCGAACTTCTCGAACCCGAACATCCAGGTGTTCGCTCAACTCTAGTTTTGGTGCCTCACAACCTGGAATTAACATGGATTGTTTGAGGATTTGCATCATTTAACCCCTTAAGGACCAGCGCTGTACATGTACGGCGCAAGGGCTGCGGGGCTCTGTGGAACGATTGGGTGTGAATCACACGCAGCCATGCTGGGTAAGGGCAGCATGGCGCTGCACCGCCCCCCTGCAGCCCCGATCACTGTTATTTGCTGGATTCCTTACACATGCACATCGCAGCTCTGGCTGAGATACGGAGCTGCAGGGGTGTGGGGCGTCATATGGAGGTGACCGGCGCTGAACAAGTCAGTACCTGTCTCCTCCTACCTAGGTCAGGCAGGGGACACCAGTGTTTTGGGTCCCCTGTCAGCGCTGCTATTGGCTATATCTACAACAGGAAGAGGCAGAACTTCCCTGCATGCAGCGAGGTTCAGTGCTGCTTGTGGCTTGCTGGGACTTATGGTGCACACCACTGCGCTTTTAACCCCTTTCCTGCTGAAAAGAAGAACATCTGGAATAGCTGCACAGATTTATTTATTTTTTCATTTGCAGCTTTTCCAGATACCTAAACTACCCTCTGTGTGTCGTGTCCCCCCCCCCCCCCCCCATCCTTTTTTTTTTACCGGCGCCATTTGGTCTGTGCACTTTTTTTGGTCTTTTTTTATATATATATATATATATATATATATATATATATATATATATATATATAATTGTTTTTTTTACCATTTTCCAGCTCGGCACCGCTTTTTCTGCATTCGAGCTGTGACCGCTAATTGCTGTTCAGTGCGTACCTGCCTGATCAGCACCTGGAGATTCTGTGCAGATTTTTTGGCACATTTTTCTTTTTTTTTTGGTTAAAAAAGAAGAAAAAAGTAGTTAGGGCTTTATATAAATATATAGTTATTTTTTTTATATATATATATATATATATATAAATAAATAAAATTTTTAGCCAGAGTGAATTTTTATACTACAGTTTTTGCACGCACGATCTGTGTGTGTGCTGCAGAGCACCAATCAGTAGTGTGCTCAGTAGCATCTGCACATTTTTGAGGTTTTTTTAATTACTTTTTTGGGTGTGAAAAAAGCTGCAGTTAGTGGTAGTATATTAGATATATATACACTGAGCAAAAAAATAAATGCAATACTCGGTTTTGCCCCCATTTTGCATGAGCTGAACTCAAATATCTGAAACATTTTCTCTATACACAAAAGACCCTTTACTCTTTTGTAAGGGCTCGTGCACACGACCGTATGCCCACCGAGACATACAGTCCGTGAGCGGCATACATCGTGCGCATAGGAGCGCACAGCATCATAGGAAACCTTCTTCCTACTATTAATAAGGGTCAAAATTAGGGCCTCAGAAAAAACCCTTTTCCTTAGCATGTACCTTTCAAGTTCCAAGCAGTTAAGTGGAGGTTCTTTATGAGGATGCAATACTGGTCCCTGGCTCAACAGGCCCTGGATGTCCGGAAGCACCCATGGGTCAGAGACCGACAGGATCCGGAGCCACGTGAACCAAGATCTTCTCGGCCAAAAGGGGGCAATGAGGATCACTTTTGCCCTCTCTTTATGGATTTTCCGCAAAACACAGAGGGAATTAAAGGAAAGGGAGGGAAGGCGTAGGCCAGGTGAAAAATCCCACTTCTAAATCAAGGCATCTATCCCATAAAGGGGATCCGGTCTGATCTAGGAAAAAAAAGTTGCGAATAAATCTATGTCTAGATGTCCCCAGAGGTCCGTTATCTTTTTGAAAACGGATTAGTCGAGAGACCACTCAGTTTGAGACAGGATCTGACGACTTAGAAAGTCCCCCTGTTTGTTTTCGATGCCCTTGATATGGACTGCGGAGATTAAAGTACATACTGTTTCTGCTAGATTTAGGATTTTGTAGGCTTCCTGCATTAAGGTGCTGCACTTTGTGCCTCCCTGTTTGTTCAAGTATAAAACTACCGTCTTGTTGTCCGTTAGAATTCTTAAATCTCTTCCCCTTATCCTGGGAAGGACAGAGTTCATTGCTAGACGCACGGCCATCAGCTCTTTCAGGTTGGAGGACCCTTTTTCTTGGACACTTCCCCAAAGGCCCTGAAGGGAGACTTCCTGAATATGGGCTCCCCATCCCCATGGGCTTGCGTCCGTGGTCAGACAAATTAGTTCTTCCATTTTCCATGGGACACCCTGGATTAGATTTCTTTTTTCCAGCTACCATGTCAAGTTCTGGAGGGTCTGGCTTGATATTTTTATCTTTACCTCTAGAGAGTTGCTCTCTTTCCATTGGGACAAGATCTCCCATTGTAGTCCCCTTGAATGGAGCTGTGCCCATCGCACTGCTGGAATACAAGATGTGAGAGTCTCCAGCACAGACATCCCCTTTCTTATTGACATTACAGGGTTTTTGATCAGGCCCCTGATTCTTTTTTGGATGAGACTCACTTTTTCCTCTGGCAAAAAACATCTCTGGAGGGACTAATCGAGAATTAATCCCAGAAAAGACTGCCTCTTTGTGGGACATGGTTTTGATTTTTCCTGATTTACTATCTATCCTAAAGTGTTTAGGATATTTACTACCTCTGCCACCGCCGTTCTGCAAGTATTTTCTGTGTTTTTCCAACTATTAAAAAATCGTCTAGGTAGGGAATGAAAAGAATATCCCTTTCCCTTATATGGGCTGCCATTTCTGTGATTATTTTCGTGAATACTCTTGGGGTCAGAGAGGCCGAAAGGGAGGGCCTGAAACGGAAAACGTTCTAACTGACCCCCTACACTGACAGCGACTCTTAGGAGCCTCTGATCTCCAAAAATTGGGACGTGGTAATACGCATCCTTTAGGTCGAGTACTGTGTTGAATTATCTTCTATATAAAATTAATCATCATATAAAAGAGGATCTTAGAAAAATAAAATATAAAAATGATCGGATCCTCTAGGCTGACATATCACCTCTAAGTTCTTTGATAAGAAATCTTAATTCGTTTTGTGCAATCAGTTAAACAAGGGACAGATATTTATGTAAAAATATATGTAATAATTTATTTATAAATGAGTAAAATCCAATACAAAATAGACATAAGATAAATGGATTGACAAATTGAAGCAGTACCAACAAACCACCACTAGATGGTGGTGTAACCCACTATTGCTTTCTCACCAGCACAAAATTATCCGAAGACTAATGAAATATATATCATACACAATTGAATATAAAAAGGATAAACACGGATTAATACTGGAAGCATAACTGATCCACTGTCTCCTTATGACTAGAGTTGAGCGGACACCTGGATGTTTGGGTTCGGCCGAACTTCAGAAAAAAGTTCGAATTCGGGACCCGAACTTGACCCCGAACCCCATTGAAGTCAATGGGGACCCGAACTTTTAAGCACTAAAATGGCTGTAAAAATGTCATGGAAAGGGCTAGAGAGCTGCAAATGTCGTCAAAATGTGGTTAAGAGCATGGCAAGTGCTCTGCAAACAAATGTGGATAGGGAAATGACTTAAAATAACATAAAATACGTAAAAAAAATAATAATCTTGTTCTAGGAGGACCAGGTCCATATGGAGTAGGAGATTGAGGAGGCAGTGGATGTGGCGGTGTAGGTGGAGGAGGAGGAGGAGGTAGCCTACACTTCTTTTTGGCTTTAAATATATTTGTATTTTTTTAAATTAGGGTACACCCAAAACATTGGGAAATATAAACTGTGATAACCCCCTCCAGTCATGCTAAACACACGTTCAAACAATACATTGGCTGCAGGGCAGGCTAGCACTTCCAAGGGGAAAAGGGCAAGCTCAGGCCATGTGCCCAATTTGGAGACCCAGAAGTTGCAGGGACTGACCCCTGTCAGTCAGTTCGTGTAGGCGTGTGCACACTTACTGCCCCACCATGTCGCACATCCCCGTGATGTTCACGATCCAATTTCATATCTGCTCTATCAACTTTCGATGTTCTTTTATGCGCCTACCATGGTGATTACGGGTGGCGGGGAATCAGGGTTCCAGGCCAGAGAGGGAACGTGAGAAAAAGAGACCACATCCAAGGGAGGATTCATTTTTTCAAATTTAAAATTATAGAGTTGAAATATGGGAGAAATTATTAAAGTGTAAAAGTGTGAAAACTTTTCAAAGTTTAAGCATTGAATGAAAGGATGTGGCGCATTAATTACTGAATAATATATTAAATTTTATTCCCTGTCACCTATGCATAGCAGGTGTTTATTCACGTCTAAAATTGTATAATGTCAACCCAAGAATGTAACTGAAAAATTATTGAAATTTATTAAGCTGTGAACTAGGTAGAGGAGGGGTATATTACACCCAAAAATTGATGAATTTCACCCAAAAATTTAACTGACAATTTATTTATTTTTAAAACTGTCTACTAAGTATAGCAGTGGTACATCACACCCAAAAATTGGTGAATTTCACCAGAAAATGTAACTGACAATTATATTTTTTTTGGTCTACTAGGTATAGGAGTGGTACATCACACCCAAAAAATTTTAAATTTCACCAGAATATATAATTGACAATTTTTTTTTGTTTAACCTGTCTACTAGGTATAGCAGTGGTACTATACACCCAAAAATTTGTTAATTTCACCAGAAAATGTAACTGACAATTTTATATATTTTTTTACCGGTCTACTAGGTATAGCCAGTGGTACTATACACACCAAAATTTGTGAATTTCACCCTAAAATGTAAATGACATTTTTTTTTTTTTGTTTAACCTGTCTACTAGGTATAGCAGTGGTAATATACACCCAGAAATTTGTTAATTTCACCAGAAAATGTAACTGACAATTTTTTTATTTTATTTTACCGGTCTACTAGGTATAGCAGTGGTACTATACACACCAAAATTGGTGAATTTCACCCGAAAATGTAAATGACAATTTTTAATTTTTGTTTAAACTGTCTACTAGGTATAGCAGTGGTACTATACACCCAAAAATTGGTGAATTTCAGCCTAAAATGTTAATGACAATTTTTTATTTTTTTTTAACCGGCCTACTAGGTGTAGCAGTGGTACTATACACCCAAAAATTGGTGAATTTCACCCGAAAATGTTAATGACAAAGTAGTGAAATGATATAAATAAAAACACGTACAAATAAAAAAAAAAAAAAATTTGATTTATGAGGAGGAGTTCCATATGGAGTAGGAGTTTGAGGAGGCGGTGGACGTAGCGGTGTAGGTGGAAGCGGTGGTGGAGGAGGACGAGGTAGCCAACACAGGTTTTTGGTTTTAATTTAATTTTTTTAAATTAGGGTACACTCCAAAAGAGTGTGAAATATCCAAAATACAAACATGAGCAATTGCGCTGCAGTATAACAATGGCTGGTTAGTGCCGGTATACATGTCTATTCTGGATAAGGTACGGACAAGTCCTGAGGGATCCATGCCTGGTTCATTTTAATGAACGTGAGCTTGTCCACATTGGCTGTGGACAGGCGGCTGCGCTTGTCTGTGATGACGCCCCCTGCCGTGCTAAACACACGTTCACATAATACACTGGCCGCAGGGCAGGCCAGCACCTCCAAGGCATAAAGGGTAAGCTCAGGCCATGTGCCCAATTTGGAGACCCTGAAGTTGAAGGGGGCAGACCCGTCATTCAGTACGTGTAGGCGTGTGCACACATACTGCTCCACCATGTCGGTGAAATGCTGCCTCCTGCTAAGATGTTCCATATCAGCTGGTGGTGCTGGTTGTTGTGGCGCGCTGACAAAGCTTTTCCACATTTCGGCCATGCTGACCCTGCCTTCTGAGGTGCTGGCAGTGCCCCAGCTGCGTTGGCGACTTCTTCTTCGTCCTCTGCCTTTGCCTTGTGCTTCCACTGTGCCCCCGCTGTCAGGTGGGAATGCCACCAGCAGCGCGTCTACCAGCGTGCGCTTGTACTCGTGCATCTTACGATCACGCTCCAGTGACGGAATTAAGGACGGTACGTTGTCCTTGTAACGGGGATCCAGCAGCGTGGCCACCCAGTAATCAGCACAAGTTAGAATATGGGCAACTTGGCGGTCGTTGCGGAGACACTGCAGCATGTAATCACTCATGTGTGCCAGGCTGCCCAGAGGCAACGAAAAGCTGTCCTCTGTGCGAGGTGTATCGTCTGTGTCCTCTGTATCCCCCCATCCACGCACCAGTGTTGGCCATGAGCTGGTCTGGGTGCCACCCTTCTGTGAACATGGTTCCTTCTCCTCATCCTCCACCTCGTCATCCTCCAGAACTGTGCCCTGGCTGGACAATTGTGTACCTTGGGTTTGTGGGTGCAGGAACCCACCCTCGGAGCCACTTGGGAATGACTGGCCGGAAACCCTACGAAATGATCCCTCTTCCTCCTCCTCCTCCTGTGCCACATCCTCTTCCATCATCGCCAGGAGCGTTTTTTCAAGGAGGCATAGAAGTGGGATAGTAACGCTGAGAACAGCATTATCGGCACTGGCCATGTTGGTGGAGTACTCGAAACAGCGCAACAAGGAACACAGGTCTCGCATGGAGGCCCAGTCATTGGTGGTGATGTGGTGCTGATCCGCCGAGCGACTCACCCGTGCGTGCTGCAGCTGAAACTCCACTATCGCCTGCTGCTGCTCGCACAGTCTGGCCAGCATGTGCAAGGTGGAGTTCCACCTTGTGGGCACGCCGCATATGAGGCGGTGAGCAGGAAGGCCGAAGTTACGCTGCAGCGCTGACAGGCGAGCAGAAGCAGGGTGAGAACGCCGAAAGCGCGCACAGACGGACTGCACTTTATGCAGCAGCTCTGACATATCAGGGTCATTTTTAAGGAATCTCTGCACCACCAAATTCAGCACATGCGCCAGGCAAGGGATGTGCGTCAAACCGGCTAGTCCCAGAGCTTCTACGAGATTTCACCCATTATCGCACACCACCAGGCCGGGCTTAAGGCTGACTGGC
Organism: Bufo bufo; assembly: GCF_905171765.1. Lineage (NCBI taxonomy): Eukaryota > Metazoa > Chordata > Amphibia > Anura > Bufonidae > Bufo > Bufo bufo. The sequence continues at coordinate 529,750,248 of NC_053390.1, read as the reverse complement.
ACAAACCACTCATCGGTCTGTTGTTCAAGGCCCATCCACAGCTCCTGCGCGGTGTGGGGTTTGTCCCCCAAACAGATACGTTTTAATACTGCCTGCTGTAGTTTACCCCTGGCTGTGCTGAAGTTGGTCGTGAAGGTGTTACGCTGACCAGATGAGGAATCAGAGTAGGAGGAGGAAGCAACAGGAGGCAAACTGAAGCACCCTGCAATCCTCGGTGGTGGAAGGACATGCGCCAAACTGCTATCCGCCTCAGGCCCAGCCGCCACTGCATTTACCCAGTGTGCTGTTATGGAGATATAACGGCCCTGACCGTGCTTATTGGTCCACGTATCCGTAGTCAGGTGCACCTTGCCACAGATGGCGTTGCGCAGTGCACACCCGATTTTGTCCCCTACTTGGTTGTGCAGGGAAGGGATGGCTCGCCTTGAAAAGTAGTGGTGGCTGGGCACAACGTACTGTGGGACAGCCACCGCCATAAGGCCTTTAAAACTATCTGTCTCCACCAGGCGGAATGACAGCATTTCAAAGGCCAGTAATTTAGAAATGCTGGCATTCAGGGCTAGGGATCGCGGGTGGGTAGGGGGGTACTTCCTCTTCGTCTCCAGCGTTTGGGAGTTGGAGAGCTGAACGCTTCTGTAGGACATTGTGGAGATGCTTGGTGACCCAGGTGTTGGTGTGGCTAGCAGATCCTCTGTTTGCCGGGTGGCAGGTGGCACTGTCACTCCAGAGGTCGATGAAGAGGCCGAGACTGCAGCAGAAGAGGAAGCAGGAGGAGCCAGAGACCTTTCTTGGTGTTTGAGGTGTCTACTCCACTGCAGCTCGTGCTTTGCACTTAAATGCCTGGTCATGCAGGTTGTGCTCAGGTTGAGAACGTTTATGCCTCGCTTCAGGCTCTGATTGCACAGCGTGCAAACCACTCGTATCTTGTCATCAGCACATTGTCTGAAGAACTGCCACGCCAGGGAACTCCTTGGAGCTGGCTTTGGTGTGCTTGGTCTCTTGCTGCGGTGGGCAGTAGCAGGCGTACTGTCTAGAAGACGGCCGCTCCGCTTTTGCACCCTGCTCCCTCTTCTGCTGTGCTGGTGGCTCTGTGCAACCACCGCCTCTTCCTCCGAACTACATAGGTCACTCGCATGACCTTGATTCCATGTGGGGTCGAGGACCTCATCGTCCTCCACATCATCTTCCACCCAGTCTTCACCCCTGCCTTCCTTGTCGGTCTGCACACTTTCGAAAGCCCCAGCAGTTGGCACCTGTGTTTTGTCATCATCCGAGACGTGCTGCGATGGTCCTCCCATGTACTCATCTTGAAAGATAAGTGGTTGGGCATCGGTGCACTCAATCTCTTCCACTTCTGGGGCAGGGCTAGGTGGATGGCCCTGGGAAACCCTACTAACAGAGTCATCAAAAAGCAGAAGAGACTGCTGCATGACTTGGGGCTCAGACTGCTTGGCTGATTTGCAAGGGGGTAAGGTAAAAGATTGATGGACATCAGCTGCAGGTGCCAACTGTGGTCTTTCAGCAGGAGACTGGGTGGGAGACAATGTGAAGGAACTGGATCCACTGTCAGCAACCCAATCTACTATCTCCTGTACTTGTTCAGACCTCACCCTTCGTAGAGCAGCATTAGGCCCGACGAAATACCGCTGCAGGTTTTGTCACCTACTCGCACCTGAGGAAGGGGTTTCACTTGTGCGTGTAAATGGCACAGATCGACCACGTCCTCTCCGTGCAACAGGAGCTCCACCAGCAGCACCACGACCTGGGCCACGTCCCTTATTTGATGCTTGTGCTGTACAGTCCAGACTTCAGGACATTTTCTATGAGAGGGAGGCTAGGCATGAGTGGGATGACCCCCATGAGGTAGAGCAAGACCTGGCTCACCTAGCAACCCTGGAGTGGGAACTGGAGCAGGACTACCGAGATCTCTTCCACTCCATTGAGAAGGCTCAGCAGGACGGTAAGGTGACAGACCCAGATCCAGACCCATTCAGCTGGGCAGATATTGTAGAGTGTTACTGGGAAGGACCCCAGGTGGCCGGTAGAGATGGGACCGAGGTCTCTCCACCGGTCCTGCAGGGAATTGGGAGCTCAGTCTCCATTCCCCAGAAGCAGTGTGAAGTGCAGGGAGAGGAGAGCAGCGTCCTCCCTCCCCAGCGGCAGTGTGAAATGCAGGGAGAGGAGAGCAGCGTCCTCCCTCCCAGCGGCAGGCTGAGGTACAGGGGGCAGAGGTAGTTGTTCCTGCCCCCCAGCAGCAGAGTGATATGCCGGGAAGGCAGTGTGAAATGCAGGGAGAGGAGAGCAGCGTCCTCCCTCCTCAGCGGCAGGCTGAGTTACAGGGGGCAGAGGTAGTTGTTCCTGCCCCCCAGCAGCAGAGTGATTTTTTGGGAATTGGGAGCCCAGTCTCCATTCCCCAGCGGCAGAGTGTCCAACGGGGAATAGAGAGCCCAGTCTCCATTCCCCAGCGGCAGGCGGAGTTACAGGGGGCAGAGACAGTCAGTCCTGTCCCCCAGCGGCAGAGTGTCCAACAGGGAATAGAGAGCCCAGTCTCCTTTCCTCAGCAGCAGGACACTGTATTGGGAGCGGAGACGGTCGGTCGCCCTCCCCAGCGGCTGGAAGTATGTATGGGAGAGGAGCTCGTTACCCCCTCTCCCCAGCGGCAGCTTAACGCACCAGGGGGAGACAGTAAGCCCCACAAAAGTGCAGATGGGACCGTGGTCTCTGCACCTACAGCACAGGGGGTAGAGACAGTCGGTCTCCCCCTCCAACAACCAGACTCTAAGCCAGGGAGCAACACAGAGACCGGCAGTACCAGCTTCCAACATAACCTTGGTGGACTCACTGGACAGAGACAGGCTACCAAATGCAACAGGTCCAGTATTTGGTTGTGGGTGGGCTGCCAGACTAACTCAGGTACCGACCGGCGTGAGGTCAGGTATCTGGTTAGTCTTCCCTGGGGGGGGGGAGATGTGTGGCGAAACCAGTGTGGCCTCTTGCCCCTGGATTATGGGCCATATACTAACTTTTAAACCCCTGAACCTATTCAAGTGAATTTTGGATAGGTTTGTCACAAAGTTATACTGTTTGAATTAATGTAAGTTATATGTATGGCCAATGTAAACTCACAAAGTTGTAACAATTTATAATAAGTGTAACTTGTCAGCTTGGGAGGAATATGCGGGTGTGTTTCTATTGTGCCATTGTCCCATTGTGTGTTTAAAATGGTGATGTCTGTTCTGTTGTCCTCACATGTGTATTGGCGATCTCCCTTTGTCCTCAGAGATAATTGGATTGCTCTTCAGATTGTCTGGACAGAGAGGAGGAAACCATGATGCATTGTGGGGATATGTTGTCCTATGTCACAGTCTTCATTCTGGTCCTCTGGGGGCGTGAACGATTGGTTGCTGTTGTATCATTGTATGTGTTGTAAATTACTGATTGGTTATATTTCAAACCCCTGTGGGCAGTACTATGTTTGTGGTTTGTGAATAAAAGAGGCTGTACGTGAAGTACAGTCAGTCCACTGCTTGATCCTCAACACGGAGCCTTGTCTAGTTATTGGGGGGATTCACTGTATGCTGTTAGAAGACCGATTGCCAGAAGGATAAGCTGATCCCTGTTCGTCTGCTAGCAGCTATTCGTGAGGTTCCAGTTTGGAGTGCTACTTTGTATCCAGTTCGGGAGTTTGGTGTATCCTGCAGTAGCTGTGCCTGTCTCTCAGAAAAGGGCTTATCGCCTAAACGGATTTTAACCCCTTGTCTGCTGAAACGGTCCGTTACAATGCTCTCCTCATATTTTTCGAATTTAGGATCTTGCCCTAAATGGGTGTTTAATTAATAGTAGAATAGAACGACAGAATGTAAAGGGTGTATCTCACACGGCCTGAACCAGACTAGGCCTCAATTAAAGTTTTTTTTGCCCAAAATGGCTGTATTTCAAATGCCTGAAACAAACCCCTGTATGTAGAGGGTGTATATCACACAGTCTGAACCTGTGTAGGCCTGAATTAAATATTTCTTTGCCCAAAATGGCTGTATTTCAAATGGCTGAATTTTAAATGCCTGAAACAAACCCCTGTATGTAGAGGGTGTATCTCACACGGTCTGAACCAGTGTAGGCCTAAATTAAATATTTCTTTGCCCAAAATGGCTGTATTTCAAATGGATGTATTTCAATTGCCTGAATCAAACCCCTGTATGTAGAGGGTGTATCTCACATGGTCTGAACCAGTGTAGGCCTGAATTCAATATTGGTGCACCAAATGACTGTATTTCAAATGCCTGAATCAAACCCCTTTATGTAGAGGGTGTATCTCACACGGCCTGAACCAGTGTAGGCCTGTATACAATATTGGTGCACCAAATGGCTGTATTTCAAATGCCTGAATCAAACCCCTGTATGTAGAGGGTGTAGCTCACCTGGTCTGAACCAGTGTAGGCCTGAATTAAATATTTCTTTGCCCAAAGTGGCTGTATTTCAAATGGCTGTATTTCAAATGCCTGAATCAAACCCCTGTATGTAGAGGGTGTATCTCACACGTTCTGAACCTGTGTAGGCCTGAATTAAATATTTCTTTGCCCAAAAAGGCTGTATTTCAAATGACTGTATTTCAAATGCCTGAATCAAACCCCTGTATGTAGAGGGTGTATCTCACACGGTCTGAACCAGTGTAAGCCTGAATTAAATATGTCTTTGCCCAAAATGGCTGTATTTCAAATGGCTGTATTTCAAATGCCTGAAACAAACCCCTGTATGTAGAGGGTGTATCTTACACGGTCTGAACCTGTGTAGGCCTGAATTAAATATGTCTTTGCCCAAAATGGCTGTATTTCAAATGGCTGTATTTCAAATGCCTGAAACAAACCCCTGTATGTAGAGGGTGTATCTCACACGGTCTGAACCTGTGTAGGCCTGAATTAAATATTTCTTTTCCCAAAATGGCTGTATTTCAAATGGCTGTATTTCAAATGCCTGAATCAAACCCCTGTATGTAGAGGGTGTATCTCACACGGTCTGAACCAGTGTAGGCCTGAATTCAATATTGGTGACCCAAATGGCTCTATTTCAAATGCCTGAATCAAACCATTTTATGTAGAGGGTGTATCTCACACGGTCTGAACCTGTGTAGGCCTGAATTCAATATTGGTGCACCAAATGGCTGTATTTCAAATGCCTGAATCAAACCCCTGTATGTAGAGGGTGTATCTCACATGGTCTGAACCAGTTTAGGCCTGAATTAAATATTTATTTGCCCAAAATGGCTTTATTTCAAATGCCTGAATAAAACCCCTGTATGTAGAGGGTGTATCTCACAGGGCCTGAACCAGTGTAGGACTAAATAAAATATTTCTTTGCCCAAAATGGCTGTATTTCAAATGGCTGTATTTCAAATGCCTGAATCAAACCCCTGTATATAGAGGGTGTATCTCACACTGTCTGAACCAGTGTAGGCCTGAATTAAATATTTCTTTGCCCAAAATGGCTGTATTTCAAATGGCTGTATTTCAAATGCCTTAATCAAACCCCTGTATGTAGAGGGTGTATCTCACACGGTCTGAACCAGTGTAGGCATGAATTCAATATTGGTGCACCAAATGGCTGTATTTCAAATGCCTGAATCAAACCCCTTTATGTAGAGGGTGTATCTCACACGGCCTGAACCAGTGTAGGCCTGTATACAATATTGGTGCACCAAATGGCTGTATTTCAAATGGGTGAATCAAACCCCTGTATGTAGAGGGTGTATCTCACCTGGTCTGAACCAGTGTAGGCCTGAATTAAATATTTCTTTGCCCAAAATGACTGCAATTCAAATGCCTGTATTTCAAATGCCTGAATCAAACATTTGCATGTAGAGGGTGTATCTCACACTGTCTGAACCTGTGTAGGCCTGAATTAAATATTTCTTTGCCCAAAATGGCTGTATTCTAAATGCCTGTATTTCAAATGCCTGAATCAAACTCCTGTATGTAGAGGGTGTATCTTACACGGTCTGAACCTGTGTAGGCCTGAATTAAATATTTATAGTGTATTATGAGACTGGCACTCCCTCGTATGGAAATGAAACAATAATAATAGTGTTATCCATCGATACTCAATATTTAATATGGCACATTAGCTTAAAATACAATGTTATAATACTTCACAATCGCTGCAGCAAAGCACAAATAAAATTTCAATATTCCCTAAATATACCTAAAATCTAAAACTACAATAAAAAATCAATAAAAGTCCAAAAAAGAAGGGAACCATAAGTCCTGGATGAGAAAAATGTATAATGTATAACGCAGACCAAAGGTGTAGTTTGTCCAATCAGTCTATTTCTTATACAAACCGGATTCCAAAAAAGTTGGGACACTATACAAATCGTGAATAAAAACTGAATGCAATGATGTGGAGGTGCCAACTTCTAATATTTTATTCAGAATAGAACATAAATCACGGAACAAAAGTTTAAACTGAGAAAATGTACCATTTTAAGGGAAAAATATGTTGAATCAGAATTTCATGGTGTCAACAAATCCCCAAAAAGTTGGGACAAGGCCATTTTCACCACTGTGTGGCATCTCCCCTTCTTCTTACAACACTCAACAGACGTCTGGGGACCGAGGAGACCAGTTTCTCAAGTTTAGAAATAGGAATGCTCTCCCATTCTTGTCTAATACAGGCCTCTAACTGTTCAATCGTCTTGGGCCTTCTTTGTTGCACCTTCCTCTTTATGATGCGCCAAATGTTCTCTATAGGTGAAAGATCTGGACTGCAGACTGGCCATTTCAGTACCCGGATCCTTCTCCTACGCAGCCATGATGTTGTGATTGATGCAGAATGTGGTCTGGAATTATCTTGTTGAAAAATGCAGGGTCTTCCCTGAAAGAGATGACGTCTGGATGGGAGCATATGTTGTTCTAGAACCTGAATATATTTTTCTGCATTGATGGTGCCTTTCCAGACATGCAAGCTGCCCATGCCACACACACTCATGCAACCCCATACCATCAGAGATGCAGGCTTCTGAACTGAGCGTTGATAACAACTTGGGTTGTCCTTGTCCTCTTTGGTCCGGATGACATGGCGTCCCAGATTTCCAAAAAGAACTTCGAATCGTGACTCGTCTGACCACAGAACAGTCTTCCATTTTGCCACACTCCATTTTAAATGATCCCTGGCCCAGTGAAAACGCCTGAGCTTGTGGATATTGCTTAGAAATGGCTTCTTCTTTGCACTGTAGAGTTCAGCTGGCAACGGCGGATGGCACGGTGGATTGTGTTCACTGACAATGGTTTCTGGAAGTATTCCTGAGCCCATTCTGTGATTTCCTTTACAGTAGCATTCCTGTTTGTGGTGCAGTGTCGTTTAAGGGCCTGGAGATCACGGGCATCCAGTATGGTTTTACGGCCTTGACCCTTACGCACAGAGATTGTTCCAGATTCTCAGAATCTTCGGATGATGTTATGCACAGTTGATGATGATAGATGCAAAGTCTTTGCAATTTTCCGCTGGGTAACACCTTTCTGATATTGCTCCACTATCTTTCTGCGCAACATTGTGGGAATTGGTGATCCTCTACCCATCTTGGCTTCTGAGAGACACTGCCACTCTGAGAAGCTCTTTTTATACCCAATCATGTTGCCAATTTACCTAATTAGTGTTAATTGGTCTTCCAGCTCTTCGTTATGCTCAAATTTACTTTTTCCAGCCTTATTGCTACTTGTCCCAACTTTTTGGGGATTTTTTGACACCGTGAAAATTGGAATCAACGTATTTTTCCTTTAAAATGATACATTTACTCGGATTAAACGTTTGATCTGTCATCTACGTTCTATTACAATTAAAATATTGACATTTGCCACCTCCACATCATTGCATTCAGTTTTTATTCACAATTTGTTTAGTGTCCCAACTTTTTTGGAATCCGGTTTGTACTTATGTTGGTCTCTTTTTGGTTTTATCTCATATCCATTTTCCTATAGGCAGTGTAACAGAAAAACCATTCAAGGCACTTTTTCAAATATTCGGAAATGTCCGATTTGAATATTCGATGGAGTATCCGATTAAACACAAAGTTTTTACTCACAGGTAAATGTCGATTTTCCCGCGATCCAGATATTCGATTTTTACTCACAGTAACTTTTCGTATTCCCACGGTCTCGATGTTTGGCGTCCCACTTGGTTTGTGCGTCACTGGTCTCTCTCGATCGTTATGCACGGATCTCGAATCTGGTTATATGACCGGTGTGTGATATCGCGGGAGGTAAACTTGTACTGACCGGTTTAAGTAGCTGGAATTCCGGGTCTTTTCTTTCTATATTGGAGCGCTCCGATTTTTTGGTATATAGCCGGATATTGATGTACGAAATTCCACAAACAAATATAATGACGAATGTTTTAAACAATTATCAGATACAACCATTTATAAGAGATTAGAATCAGATCCCATTGTGGAATATAACAAAGAATTAGGAGATTATTGTAATAGAGGCTTAGAAGTGGGCATTTTATCTAAGCAAGAATTTGATTTTATAATGGGAACACCAGGCAGACTCCCTGTATTCTATTGTTTGCCTAAGGTACACAAGAACCCAGTGGACCCCCCAGGACGTCCCATAGTATCGGGGATTGGGTCCCTGACGTCCAACCTGTCCAAATATTTGGATACATGGTTACAACCACTAGTTAAAGATATGAGATCCTATTTGAAGGACACGACACAAGTGATCCAAATATTGGAAAAGTTGGAAGTAAACCCCAACTGGACAATGGCAACTTTAGACATACAATCATTATATACCATAATAGATCACGGTCAAGGGATCTCCGCCCTAAGAGCTATACTGGGATCCCAGGATAATCTTAAACAGCAACAGATTGATTTTATAGTAGAAGGGGTAAAATATATCCTTGAACACAATTATTTTTATTTTGAAGGTCATCATTACCTACAAACAAAAGGTACCACCATGGGCACCAGGTTTGCCCCCAGCTATGAGAATCTGTTCCTTGCACATTGGGAGCAGCAATACATTGATCCACAGCGTGGGGGCAACCTGGTGCTCTGGCAAAGGTACATTGATGACGTGCTACTGATATGGAAAGGAAAAGAGGAAGAACTTGTAGCATTTATAGCAGGATTAAATAAAAATACCCACAACTTAGTGTTCACATCAAATGAGAATAGAAAAGAAATAGAATATTTAGATCTTTTGATTACCCAGAAAGACAAAAAATACATTTGTAGCACGTTCCATAAGCCTATAGCTAGGAATGTTTTTATTTTATATTCTAGCTGTCATCTACCTAATTGGCTTCTAAACGTCCCCTTTGGCCAGTTTCGGCGCCTAAAACGTAATTGTACGGAGAATTCACAATTTAAAATGGAGGCGTCAATTATGAAAGAAAAATTTTTAGAGAGAGAATATCCATCCGAAACTATAGAGGAAGCTTTTGAAAAAATAAGAAATATACCTAGAAGAACCTTTCTTTTACCAAAAATACAACAAACCACATCTAATAATGCAAATTTTTGATTGATCTTACCTTATTCTACCCAATATAGACAAATCGGATCAATCATCAAACGACATTGGCATCATATCTTACAAGATAAACTTTTGGGCCCATTGGTACCTACAGTACCACAAATAACTTATACTAGGGCATTCAATTTAGGGATCAAGATAGCCCCATCAATTAAGCATAAAGATAGGATACCAAGTATAATGCATAATTGGATTGGACTTAAAGGTTTCTATAGGTGTGGGAAATGTCGTGGTTGCAAAAACACAACATTTCCTAAAAGAACTACTCAGGTTACCTCAACTCAGAACTCGTTTTCGGTAGAAATCAAACATTTTCTTACATGTGACTCTACCAGTGTAATCTATATGATACAATGTCCGTGCCGGAAACAGTATATAGGCCGGACCAAAAGAGCTCTGAAAACAAGGATTTCGGAGCAGTTGACAAATATAAAAAATGGATATATAAAACATTCTCTCTCGAGACACTTTAAGGAGGCCCACAATAAAGATTGTAAGGGGTTAACATTCACTGCTCTGGAAAGGATTGATAAAAATTGGCGAGGAGGCAAACATGTAGAGACCATGTCCAGAGCAGAATCAAGGAAAATTTATGAATTTGGAAGCCTTATTCCTAAGGGCCTCAATGCAGACCTGGAGATCTTCGGATTTCTGTAGAGTTCGGTGGGTGTGCCCCTCAACAGACGAGGGGTCGCATGTCTGGCTGTTTATCAGCACTGCGACCCCTCCTCTGTGATGGGCCTACCCACCATCCAACATTGAATAGACACATGAATAGACATATTGTCACCTTTATATTATATTGTCACATATTTGTATATTATATATAACATTTTGATTTAGTCTTAATAGATTGTTTTGTTTTTTCACCTGTATTTTTTATAAATTCATATAAAATATTTATGTTATAAATAATATTATTACTTATGTATAAATATTTATGCACTTGATAACTAAATTAACATCACAGTATAGAATTCAGAATGGATCTTTTCTACAGGATAATTCGTACATTGAGACATACTGTTATGAATTTACTATTTAGCATTTTTTCTGGTAAATTTCCTTTATAGACTAGACTAACAAGACCATTGGACACATCATATCCAAAAAACGCACCTTCCCAAAAAAAACGCATGAAAAACGCATATGTGATTTTTTGGGTTCCAGACCAGATTTTCGTATCTCAGATCAGATCTTTTACTCCAGACTAGATCTTATTTGTGTCCTGAAAGGGATATAAAAGGAACCACAGTAAGTTGGGATGTCACCACTGAGGAAGGGGAAAGGAGATCCCCGAAACGCGTTTGGTGCTTTTTAAAGACATCCCCAACAAAAGATCCCCACTAGAAGTTCGTGCATCAATATCCGGATATATACCAAAAAATCGGAGCGCTCCAATATAGAAAGAAAAGACCCGGAATTCCAGGTACTTAAACCGGTCAGTACAAGTTTACCTCTCGCAATATCACACTCCGGTCATATGACCAGATTCGAGATCCGTGCATAACGATCGAGAGAGACCAGTGACGTACGAACCAAGTGGGATGCCAAACATCGAGACCGCAGGAATACGAAAAGTTACCGTGAGTAAAAATCGAATATCTGGATCTCGGGAAAATCGACATTTACCTGTGAGTAAAAACTTTGTGTTTAATCGGATACTCCATCGAATATTCAAATCGGACATTTCCGAATATTTGAAAAAGTGCCTTGAATGTTTTTTTTGTTACACTGCCTATAGGAAAATGGATATGAGATAAGACCAAAAAGAGACCAACATAAGTATAAGAAATAGACTGATTAGATAAACTATACCTTTGGTCTGCGTTATACATTATACATTTTTCTCGTCCAGGACTTATGGTTCCCTTCTTTTTTGGACTTTTATTGATTTTTTTATTGTAGTTTTAGATTTTAGGTATTTTTAGGGATTTGTTTGTGCTTTGCTGCAGCGATTGTGAAGTATTATAACATTGTATTTTAAGCTAATGTGCCATATTAAATATTGTGTATCACCTAGATAACACTATTATTATTGTTTCATTTCCGTACGAGGGAGTGCCAGTCTCATAATACACTATCGATATGCCCTCTGTTTGATTTGAGTGAATCAATTTGAGACTAGAGCACCCACTCCAGAATTGTGAAGAGAGTGAGCTGTTTGTCTACATTACTATTTCTGAATTAAATATTTCTTTGCCCAAAATGGCTGTATTTCAAATGGCTGTATTTCAAATGCCTGAATCAAACCCCTGTATGTAGAGGGTGTATCTCACACGGTCTGAACCAGTGTAGGCCTGAATTCAATATTGGTGACCTAAATGGCTCTATTTCAAATGCCTGAATCAAACCCCTTTATGTAGAGGGTGTATCTCACACTGTCTGAACCTGTGTAGGCCTGAATTAAATATTTCTTTGCTCAAAATGGCTGTATTTCAAATGCCTGTATTTCAAATGCCTGAATCAAACATTTGTATGTAGAGGGTATATCTCACACTGCCTGAACCTGTGTAGGCCTGTATACAATATTGGTGCACCAAATGGCTGTATTTCAAATGCCTGAATCAAACCCCTGTATGTAGAAGGTGTATCTCACATGGTCTGAACCAGTGTAGGCCTGAATTAAATATTTCTTTGCCTAAAATGGGTGTATTTCAAATGCCTGTATTTCAAATGCCTGAATCAAACATTTGTATGTAGAGGGTGTATCTCACACTGCCTGAACCTGTGTAGGCCTGAATCAAATATTTCTTTGCCCAAAATGGCTGTATTTCAAATGCCTGTATTTCAAATGCCTGAATCAAACCCCTGTATGTAGAGGGTGTATCTCAAAGGGCCTGAACCAGTGTAGGCCTGAATTAAATTTTTTTTTGCCCAAAATGGCTGTATTTCAAATGGCTGTATTTCAAATGCCTGAATCAAACCACCCCTGTATGTAGAGGGTGTATCTCACAGAGCCTGAACCAGTGTAGGCCTGAATTAAATATTTCTTTGCCCAAAATGGCTGTATTTCAAATGGCTGTATTTCAAATGCCTGAATCAAACCCCTGTATGTAGAGGGTGTATCTCACAGAGCCTGAACCAGTGTAGGCCTGAATTAAATATTTCTTTGCCTAAAATGGCTGTATTTCAAATGCCTGAAACAAACCCCTGTATGTAGAGGGTGTATCTTACACGGTCTGAACCTGTTTAGGGCTGAATTTAATATTTATTTGCCCAAAATGGCTGTATTACAAATGCCTGAATGAAACCCCTGTATGTAGAGGGTGTATCTCACACTGTCTGAACCAGTGTAGGCCTGAATTAAATATTTATTTGCCCAAAATGGCTGTATTTCAAATGGCTGTATTTCAAATGCCTGAATCAAACTCCTGTATGTAGAGGGTGTATCTCACACTGGCTAAACCAGTGTAGGCCTGAATTAAATATTTCTTTGCCCAAAATGGCTGTATTTCAAATGGCTGTATTTCAAATGCCTGAATCAAACCGCTGTATGTAGAGGGTGTATCTCACACGGTCTGAACCTGTGTAGGCCTGAATTCAATATTGGTGCACCAAATGACTGTATTTCAAATGCCTGAATCAAACCCCTGTATGTAGAGGGTGTATCTCTCATGGCCTGAACTAGTGTAGGCCTGAATTCAATATTGGTGCACCAAATGGCTGTATTTCAAATGCTTGAATCAAACCCCTGTATGTAGAGGGTGTATCTAACACTGTCTGAACCAGTGTAGGCCTGAATTAGATATTTCTTTGCCCAAAATGGCTGTATTTCAAATGCCTGAATCAAACCCCTGTATGTAGAGGGTGTATCTCACACCGTCTGAACCTGTGTAGGCCTGAATTCAATATTGGTGCACCAAATGGCTGTATTTCAAATGCCTGAATCAAACCCCTATATGTAGAGGGTGTATCTCACACGGTCTGAACCAGTGTAGGCCTGAATTAAATATTTATTTGCCCAAAATGGCTGTATTTCAAATGTCTGTATTTCAAATGCCTGAATCAAACCCCTGTATGTTAAAGGTGTATCTCACAGGGCCTGAACCTGTGTAGGCCTAAATTAAATATTTCTTTGCCCAAAATGGCTGTATTTCAAATGCCTGAATCAACCCCCTGTATGTAGAGGGTGTATCTCACACTGTCTGAACCAGTGTAGGCCTGAATTAAATATTTCTTTGCCCAAAATGGCTGTATTTCAAATGGCTGTTTTTCAAATGCCTGAATCAAACCCCTGTATGTAGAGGGTGTATCTCACAGGGCCTGAACCAGTGTAGGCCTGAATTAAATATTTCTTTGCCCAAAATGGCTGTATTTCAAATGGCTGTATTTCAAATGCCTGAATCAAACCACCCCTGTATGTAGAGGGTGTATCTCACAGAGCCTGAACCAGTGTAGGCCTGAATTAAATATTTCTTTGCCCAAAATGGCTGTATTTCAAATGGCTGTATTTCAAATGCCTGAATAAAACCCCTGTATGTAGAGGGTGTATCTCACAGAGCCTGAACCAGTGTAGGCCTGAATTAAATATTTCTTTGCCTAAAATGGCTGTATTTCAAATGCCTGAAACAAACCCCTGTATGTAGAGGGTGTATCTTACACGATCTGAACCTGTTTAGGGCTGAATTTAATATTTATTTGCCCAAAATGGCTGTATTACAAATGCCTGAATGAAACCCCTGTATGTAGAGGGTGTATCTCACACTGTCTGAACCAGTGTAGGCCTGAATTAAATATTTATTTGCCCAAAATGGCTGTATTTCAAACGGCTGTATTTCAAATGCCTGAATCAAACTCCTGTATGTAGAGGGTGTATCTCACACTGGCTAAACCAGTGTAGGCCTGAATTAAATATTTCTTTGCCCAAAATGGCTGTATTTCAAATGGCTGTATTTCAAATGCCTGAATCAAACCGCTGTATGTAGAGGGTGTATCTCACACGGTCTGAACCTGTGTAGGCCTGAATTCAATATTGGTGCACCAAATGACTGTATTTCAAATGCCTGAATCAAACCCCTGTATGTAGAGGGTGTATCTCTCATGGCCTGAACTAGTGTAGGCCTGAATTCAATATTGGTGCACCAAATGGCTGTATTTCAAATGCTTGAATCAAACCCCTGTATGTAGAGGGTGTATCTAACACTGTCTGAACCAGTGTAGGCCTGAATTAAATATTTCTTTGCCCAAAATGGCTGTATTTCAAATGCCTGAATCAAACCCCTGTATGTAGAGGGTGTATCTCACACCGTCTGAACCTGTGTAGGCCTGAATTCAATATTGGTGCACCAAATGGCTGTATTTCAAATGCCTGAATCAAACCCCTATATGTAAAGGGTGTATCTCACACGGTCTGAACCAGTGTAGGCCTGAATTAAATATTTATTTGCCCAAAATGGCTGTATTTCAAATGTCTGTATTTCAAATGCCTGAATCAAACCCCTGTATGTTAAAGGTGTATCTCACAGGGCCTGAACCTGTGTAGGCCTAAATTAAATATTTCTTTGCCCAAAATGGCTGTATTTCAAATGCCTGAATCAATCCCCTGTATGTAGAGGGTGTATCTCACACTGTCTGAACCAGTGTAGGCCTGAATTAAATATTTCTTTGCCCAAAATGGCTGTATTTCAAATGGCTGTTTTTCAAATGCCTGAATCAAACCCCTGTATGTAGAGGGTGTATCTCACAGGGCCTGAACCAGTGTAGGCCTAAATTAAATATTTCTTTGCTCAAAATGGCTGTATTTCAAATGGCTGTATTTCAAATGCCTGAATCAAACCCCTGTATATAGAGGGTGTATCTCACACTGTCTGAACCAGTGTAGGCCTGAATAAATATTTATTTGCCCAAAATGGCTGTATTTCAAATGGCTGTATTTCAAATGCCTGAATCAAACCCCTGTATGTAGAGGGTGTATCTCACATGGTCTGAACCTGTGTAGGCCTGAATTCAATATTGGTGCACCAAATGGCTGTATTTCAAATGCCTGAATCAAACCCCTGTATGTAGAGGGTGTATCTCACACGGCCTGAACCAGTGTAGGCCTGAATTCAATATTTGTGCTCCAAATGGTTGTAATTTAAATGCCTAAATCAAACCCCTGTATATAGAGGGTGTTTCGCACACTGTCTGAACCAGTGTAGGCCTGAATTAAATATTTCTTTGCCCAAAATGGCTGTATTTCAAATGGCTGTATTTCAAATGCCTGAATCAAACCCCTGTATGTAGAGAGTGAATCTCACACGGCCTGAACCAGTTTAGGCCTGAATTCAATATTGGTGCACCAAATGGCAGTATTTCAAATCTCTGAATCTAACCCAAATGTTTTAAGGGTGTATCTCACAATGACATCTGCATCAAAGGCTGCCAACTACATTTTTTTGGCCCAAACAAGTGTTTGTTTAACAACTGAATTTGACAGCAGTATATAAGCCTGTAATTTCACACGTGCTGATGCTGCAAGGCCTGAAAATAGTGTTTTTTGTCGAGAAAGTGTGTTTTTAAAATTCCAGAAAATGATGGGTGTATTTCTAGCTTAAATTGCACACTGACTAATCCAGATGTTGTAGATTGCCAAATAAGTGTTTTTTTGGTAACAGAATATGAAAGCTGTATATATTATACTTGAATTTAACACATGCAAATCAGGAAAATACAGTTTTTTGGGCAAAAAAGTGTGTTTTTAAAACCCCAGAAAATAATGGGTGTATTTCTACCTTAAATTGCACACTGACTAATCCAGATGTTGTAGATTGCCAAAAAAGTGTTTTTTTTGGTAACAGAATATGAAAGCTGTATATACAGTCCTTAACAAAAAAAGTTTAAGACCACTTGAAAAATGGCAAAAAATCATATTTTACATTGTTGGATCTTAAGAAGGTTCCAGGTAGAGCTTCAACATGCAACAAGAAGAAATGAGAGTGAGACAAAACATTTTTTCAGCATTCAATTAATTGAAAATAACTAGTGTTGAGCGAACTTCTGTTTTAAGTTCGGCATCTAAAGTTCGGCTTCCGGTTAGCGGAGAATCCCGATATGGATTCCGAATTCCGTTGTGGTCCGTGGTAGCGGAATCAATAATGGCCAATTATTGATTCCGCTACCACGGACCACAACGGAATTCGGAATCCATATCGGGATTCTCCGCTAACCGGAAGCCGAACTTTAGACGCCGAACTTAAAACAGAAGTTCGCTCAACACTAAAAATAACGATTAAACTGAAACAGGCTGTTTTTCAGCTGATCCAAATTTTAGGACCACATGCCTTTAAAAAGCCAAATCTGTGCAAAGATGTGGATTCATTGTCATTTTCTGTTAGGTAGTCACGCGTTGTGATGGCAAAGGCAAAAAAACTCTCCCTTTTTAATGTGGTCGGGTTGTTGAACTGCATAAGCAGGGTTTCTCACAGCGCGCCATCGCTGCTGAGGTGGGACGCAGTAAGACAGTCATTTGGAATTTCTTAAATTATCCTGAGGGTTATGGAAAAAAAAAGTCAAGTGGAAGACCCAAAAAAATTTCACCAGCACTGAGCCGGAGGATCCAATTGGCTGTCCGTCAAGACACTGGACGATCCTCAACCCAAATTAAGGCCCTTACTGGTGCTGACTTCAGCCCCATCAGTTCTGGATCCGGCGTTGGATAGGGTATCTCTCTCCTCTGAGCAGAGGCAGACTCGGTCTCTGTTGGGCAGCATCACTCAGGAGTTCGCCTGGGTTGATGTTTGGCGCTATTTGTATGGGAAAAAAAGTGCGTATTCATGCTTTGGCCGGTCGTACAGGTCAATGTCAAGAATCGACTTAGCCTTTGCAAATGGGGCCATGTCTGATCAAGTGGTGAAGATGAAATATGAATTGCACGGAATCTCTGACCATTCTCCGGTTCTGCTTCTGCTCAGGGGGGCGGGGTTAAATACCAGTCCCAATAGAGCCTTTAGACTGAATCCTTATTGGCTGGAGGTTATTGGTGATCGGGATTTGATCAATGAGGGGATCCTGGAATTTTGGCATCGTAATGAGGGCTCCACCCATATCCATTTTGTATGGGACGCTTTGAAGGCCTATATTAGGGGCCTCTATTGTAGTAAAATTAAAAGACAACGAGCTGAATTCCATAAACAGGAAAACGCAATGAGGGAGACAGTTAGGAGGTTGCAGGGTGCGTTGACTAAACACGGCACGGATTCACTTCGCACACAATTGAAAGAAGCTAATCTACAATACAGGTCTTTTATGGTAAACAAGGCCCAACACAAACTTTTTTTTCAAGGACAAAGACGTTTTAGGGAGGAGGGGAAAACAGGTAAATTGTTAGCCGCATTGGTCGCCAACCAAAGGGGTGCGACCAAAAGTAGGTATATCAGAAATACTCGGGACCAGATAGTGAAGGATCCGGATCTGGTTAGACAGGAATTTGTCAACTATTACTCTACTACACTGCGTGCAGAATTATTAGGCAAATGAGTATTTTGACCACATCATCCTCTTTATGCATGTTATCTTACTCCAAGCTGTATAGGCTCGAAAGCCTACTACCAATTAAGCATATTAGGTGATGTGCATCTCTGTAATGAGAAGGGGTGTGGTCTAATGACATCAACACCCTATATTAGGTGTGCATAATTATTAGGCAACTTCCTTTCCTTTGGCAAAATGGGTCAAAAGAAGGACTTGACAGGCTCAGAAAAGTCAAAAATAGTGAGATATCTTGCAGAGGGATGCAACACTATTAAAATTGCAAAGCTTCTGAAGCGTGATCATCGAACAATCAAGCGTTTCATTCAAAATAGTCAACAGGGTCGCAAGAAGCGTGTGGAAAAACCAAGGCGCAAAATAACTGCCCATGAACTGAGAAAAGTCAAGCGTGCAGCTGCCAAGATGCCACTTGCCACCAGTTTGACCATATTTCAGAGCTGCAACATCACTGGAGTGCCCAAAAACACAAGGTGTGCAATACTCAGAGACATGGCCAAGGTAAGAAAGGCTGAAAGACGACCACCACTGAACAAGACACACAAGCTGAAACGTCAAGACTGGGCCAAGAAATATCTCAAGACTGATTTTTCTAAGGTTTTATGGACTGATGAAATGAGAGTGAGTCTTGATGGGCCAGATGGATGGGCCCGTGGCTGGATTGGTAAAGGGCAGAGAGCTCCAGTCCGACTCAGACGCCAGCAAGGTGGAGGTGGAGTACTGGTTTGGGCTGGTATCATCAAAGATGAGCTTGTGGGGCCTTTTCGGGTTGTGGATGGAGTCAAAGCTCAACTCCCAGTCCTACTGCCAGTCTCTGGAAGACACCTTCTTCAAGCAGTGGTACAGGAAGAAGTCTGCATCCTTCAAGAAAAACATGATTTTCATGCAGGACAATGCTCCATCACACGCGTCCAAGTACTCCACAGCGTGGCTGGCAAGAAAGGGTATAAAAGAAGAAAATCTAATGACATGGCCTCCTTGTTCACCTGATCTGAACCCCATTGAGAACCTGTGGTCCATCATCAAATGTGAGATTTACAAGGAGGGAAAACAGTACACCTCTCTGAACAGTGTCTGGGAGGCTGTGGTTGCTGCTGCACGCAATGTTGATGGTGAACAGATCAAAACACTGGCAGAATCCATGGATGGCAGGCTTTTGAGTGTCCTTGCAAAGAAAGGTGGCTATATTGGTCACTGATTTGTTTTTGTTTTGTTTTTGAATGTCAGAAATGTATATTTGTGAATGTTGAGATGTTATATTGGTTTCACTGGTAAAAATAAATAATTGAAATGGGTATATATTTGTTTTTTGTTAAGTTGCCTAATAATTATGCACAGTAATAGTCACCTGCACACACAGATATCCCCCTAAAATAGCTAAAACTAAAAACAAACTAAAAACTACTTCCAAAAATATTCAGCTTTGATATTAATGAGTTTTTTGGGTTCATTGAGAACATGGTTGTTGTTCAATAATAAAATTAATCCTCAAAAATACAACTTGCCTAATAATTCTGCACTCCCTGTATATATATATCCGAAACGGCATGTAGTTCTTCTAATATCGATGACTATTTGGACCAATTAGAAATGTCCTTCCTTTCAACTCAGTTAACTGGAATGCTTGATCACCCTCTACAACAGGCAGAATTGGAAGATGCCCTTCGGTCGCTTAAACATAACTCATCCCCTGACGGTTTGCCATTCGAACCATATAGATATCACGCTAAAGTTCTTCTCCCTATTTTGTTGCAGGTGTTAAGTGAATCTTACAGATATGGTTCTCTCCCTCCATCTTTTAGGGAGGCAATCATCATCTTAATTTAAAAAAAAGATAAGGACGATAGTGAGGTTGGGTCTTACAGGCCCATATCACTCCTTAATACAGACTATAAGATCTTTGCAAAGTCTTTAGCAAATCGTCTGAAACGGGTGATTGCAGCCCTGGTTCATTCTAATCAAACAGGATTTATACCTGGGAAACACATTCAGGAGAATCTGTATGGGACGTACTTGAACCTATCGGTAGGGGGGGGGGGGGACCGGACCACTCTATCCTGTTCCTGGACGCTGCTTAAAACGTTTGACAGGGTAGAGTGGTCCTTCCTGTGGCAGACTATGGCACACTTTCGATTGGGGTCTACCTTCATTGCAATGACTCAATTGTTATACACCCAACCAATCGCCAGAGTCAATATTGATGGGGTCAATTCCTCCATTATTGAGCTTCAACGTGACACGTGACAGGGATGCCCCCTCTCTCCCTTATTATTTGCGCTATTTATGGAGCCGCTGGCTTGCAGGATTCGTCTGGATGGTCAGATTCGGGGGTTCGGGGTGGCGGGAGAGAGTGATAAAATCAGGCTCTATGCAGACGATGTCATTCTCTTTTTGGATCAGGGTTGGAAGGCTGTCCCCTACGTTATGCAGGTGATAGAGGAGTTTAGTGAACTGTCCGGTTATTTAATTAACTGGGCTAAGTCCTCACTCCTCCCGCTAAATCAAAATGCCCCCGACGGAGGCTCCCGGGTTCGGATTTTTTCTAGGGATGATTCCCTGGATTATCTAGGGATAAGGATAGGTGTTCCCATAGGTAGATTTTATGAGTTAAATCTTTCCCCGGTAATAGATAAAGTAAAAGGGAAAATTAGAGCCTGGCAAAAATAAGTAATATCGCAAACTGATCGTCTATTATTAATAAAAAATGATCATATTACCATTGGTTCTGTATCTGATCTGTGCTTCCCCCATCTGGATAGAAGATGCTTTTTTTTATAGATTGGAAGTTTTAATAAATGACTTAATTTGGGGGAGGAAGAGGGTCCGCATAAAGCAGAGGTATCTGTGGCTGATGGGGGATTATCACTCCCTTTCTTTCAAGGTTATTTTTTCTCTGCGCAGATACAAAGATGCTGTAATGCCGGCGAGAATGCACTAGGGCAGTATTTAAATAGGGTATCAGGTAGGTCACTTGACAATATTTTTATGCATTTAGAAACTGCACACTTTCTTACTTTGGATACTAGATGTTTAATTGCGAGAACACTACAGAGGGTTTGGGACACATTAAAAACGATTTTGCAGGTGCGACACGTTTTTAATTTTACCCCGCTGTGGGAGAATCGGAATTTAGGGGAATTTTCGAAAATAACTGATTACACTTATTGGAGTTGTAGGGGTATCACTAGAGTGGCCCATCTGTTTGTTGCAGATCGCTTCAAAGTTTTAGGGGACTTTAATTTCACAAACACTTTCTTAGATCAATTTATGTATGCACGTTTAAAACATGTCTATGACGCTACACTTAATAAAACATATATGATTACTGAACAACAACTATTCTTTGATTACTGTTTTTTTCACGCAGGGAAAAAGATTAAAATGGCACAGATTTACTTGAAAATGCGAGATTCACTGTCCACGGTGTTTCCCCTTAAAAGCACATTTAAATGGGAACAGGAATTAAAAACCTCCCCCCTTCCCTGGCCACAGATTTTTTAAAATATAAAAAGGGTAGCATTGGCAGCCTGCTATAGATTGATCCAGTTTAAGATTTTACATAAGCTATACTATACAACACAAATGCAGGCTAAGTTTGTTAATAACCGAGGACGTGATTTTCCCTGTCGAAAGTGCGGCAGACCCAATGTTGGATATATCCATCTTTTATGGGAATGCAGTGTGATAAAGCGCTTTTGGGAGCAGGTATTTATAGCATTGCAGGGGGATTTTCCCCAAGCTTGTGCACCAGATATGATTTCTGTAATTTTTGGCTATTATATACCTGACAATCCTAATCCTTCTGATCATCGATTAGTCTGGTTGAAGGGCTGTTTGATAGCAAAGGTTCTGATAGTCAAGAGATGGGTATTTGAGGAGTGGAGACGGATCATGTCCCAAATAAAGCTGTATGAGGAGGTTGAGTGGCGAAGTAGGTGAGGTACGCGTTATTATGCTGCTCTGCAGAAGTGAGGTGTATTGACTAGCTTAGCTCGAAGGGTGGAGTAGACAGATGGGGGGATGGGTACGGGGCCTGGGCTATCAGCGACAGCAGCTAAGGGTTAGAGGGGGAATAGCAGGGTTTAAAGGTACTATGCTTGTGTCTACAGTGTTGGACTTAATGCTATCGTCTATGTTAATGTGGAAATTATAGTATTATCTATGGCATATGTCTATAAGCTTTGTTTACTTTTCTGTGTTTTTGGCTTATTTCCGCTTTTTCAGCGCTGTTTAATTGCTTTTTTGGAATTATTATTGAAGAAAATAAAATATTTATTTAAAAAATATATATATATATAAAAAAAAAATAACGATTAAACTAAAACAGGCTGTTTTTCAGCTGATCCAAATTTTAGGACCACATGCCTTTAAAAGGCCAAATCTGTGCAAAGATGTGGATTCATTGTCATTTTCTGTCAGGTAGTCACACGTTGTGATGGCAAAGGCAAAAAAACTCTCCCTTCTTGAACGTGGTCGGGTTGTTGAACTGCATAAGCAGGGTTTCTCACAGCCCGCCATCGCTGCTGAGGTGGGACGCAGTAAGACAGTCATTTGGAATTTCTTAAATGATCCTGAGGGTTATGGAACAAAAAAGTCAAGTGGAAGATCCAAATCTTTTTTACCAGCACTGAGCCGGAGGATCCAATTGGCTGTCCGTCAAGACACTGGATGATCCTCGACCCAAATTAAGGCCCTTACTTTTACCTTGATGGTCCTGATGGTTTCCAACGTTACCGGCATGACAAGCAGATCCCACCTGAGATGTTTTCTACGCGCCACAGTGGAGGGGGCGCCATAATGGTCTGGGGTGCTTTTTCCTTCAGTGGAAGAATGGAGCTTCAGGAAGTGCAGGGGCGTCAAACGGTCCCTGGCTATGTCCAGATGTTGCAGAGAGCATTCCTCATGACTGAGGGCCCTCGTCTGTGTGGTAAGGACTGGGTTTTTCAACAGGACAACGCTACAGTACACAATGCCCGCAGGACAAGGGACTTCTTCCAGGAGAATAACATTACTCTTTTGGCCCATCCTGCATGTTCCCCTGATCTAAATCCAATTGAGAACCTTTGGGGATGGATGGCAAGGGAAGTTTACAAAAATATACAACAGTTCCAGAAAGTAGATGGCCTTCATGCGGCCGTCTTCACCACTTGGAGAAATGTTCCCACTCACCTCATGGAAACGCTTGCATCAAGCATGCCGAAACAAATTTTTGAAGTGATCAACAATAACGGCGAAGCTACTCATTACTGAGTTCATGTTTGGAAGTTGGATTTCTGTTTTGGGGGGGTTTAGTTTTTTTTTGGAGGTGTGGTCCTAAACTTTTGATCAGCTGAAAAACAGCCTGTTTCAGTTTATTCGTCGTTTTCATTAAATTGAATGCTCAAAAAATGTTTTGTCTCACTCCCATTTCTTCTTGTTGCATGTTGAAGCTCTACTTGGAACCTTGTTAAGATCCAGCCATGCTAAATATGATTTTTTGCCATTTTTCAAGTGGTCTTAAACTTTTGATCAGGACTGTATTAAACTTGAATTTAACACTTGCAGATCAGTAAAATACAGTTTTTTTGGGCAAAAAAGTGTGTTTTTAAAACCACAGAAAATGATGGGTGTATTTCTAGCTTAAATTGCACACTGACTAATCCAGATGTTGTAGATTGCCAAAAAAATGTGTTTTTTTGGTAACAGAATATGAAAGCTGTATATATTATACTTGAATTTAACACTTGCAGATCAGGAAAATACATTTTTTTTTTGGGCAAAAAAGTGTGTTTTTAAAACCCCAGAAAATGCTGGGTGTATTTCTACCTTAACCACCTCAGCCCCCATAGCTTAAACACCCTTAATGACCAGGCCACTTTTTACACTTCTGACCTACAGTACTTTCACCGTTTATTGCTCGGTCATGCAACTTACCACCCAAATGAATTTTACCTCCTTTTCTTCTCACTAATAGAGCTTTCATTTGGTGGTATTTCATTGTGCTGACATTTTTACTTTTTTTTTGTTATTAATCGAAATTTAACGTTTTTTTTGCAAAAAAATGACATTTTTCACTTTCAGTTGTAAAATTTAGCAAAAAAAACGACATCCATATATAAATTTTTCTCTAAATTTATTGTTCTACATGTCTTTGATAAAAAGAAATGTTTGGGTAAAAAAAAAATGGTTTGGGTAAAAGTTATAGCGTTTACAAACTATGGTACAAAAATGTGAATTTCCGCTTTTTGAAGCAGCTCTGACTTTCTGAGCACCTGTCATGTTTCCTGAGGTTCTACAATGGCCAGACAGTACAAACACCCCACAAATGACCCCATTTCGGAAAGTAGACACCCTAAGGTATTCGCAGATGGGCATAGTGAGTTCATAGAACTTTTTATTTTTTGTCACAAGTTAGTGGAAAATGATGATTTTATTTTATTTTTTTTCTTACAAAGTCTCATATTCCACTAACTTGTGACAAAAAATAAAAACTTCTATGAACTCACTATGCCCATCAGCGTATACCTTGGGGTGTCTTCTTTCCAAAATGGGGTCACTTGTGGGGTAGTTATACTGCCCTGGCATTCTAGGGGCCCAAATGTGTGGTAAGTAGTTTGAAATCAAAATCTGTAAAAAATGGCCGGTGAAATCCGAAAGGTGCTCTTTGGAATGTGGGCCCCTTTGCCCACCTAGGCTGCAAAAAAGTGTCACACATGTGGTATCTCCGTACTCAGGAGAAGTTGGGCAATGTGTTTTGGGGTGTCATTTTACATATACCCATGCTGGGTGAGATAAATATCTTGGTCAAATGCCAACTTTGTATAAAAAAATGGCAAAAGTTGTCTTTTGCCAAGATATTTCTCTCACCCAGCATGGGTATATGTAAAATGACACCCCAAAACACATTGCCCAACTTCTCCTGAGTACGGAGATACCACATGTGTGACACTTTTTTGCAGCCTAGGTGGGCAAAGGGGGCCACATTCCAAAGAGCACCTTTCGGATTTCACCGGCCATTTTTTACAGATTTTGATTTCAAACTACTTACCACACATTTTGGCCCCTAGAATGCCAGGGCAATATAACTACCCCACAAGTGACCCCATTTTGGAAAGAAGACACCCCAAGGTATTCTGTGAGGGGCATGGCGAGTTCCTAGAATTTTTTATTTTTTGTCACAAGTTAGCGGAAAATTATGATTTTTTTTTTTTCTTACAAAGTCTCATATTCCACTAACTTGTGACAAAAAATAAAAACTTCCATGAACTCACTATGCCCATCAGCGAATACCTTGGGGTGTCTTCTTTCCAAAATGGGGTCACTTGTGGGGTAGTTATACTGCCCTGGGATTATAGGGGCCCTAATGTGTGGTAAGTAGTTTGAAATCAAAATCTGTAAAAAATGGCCTGTGAAATCCGAAAGGTGCTCTTTGGAATGTGGGCCCCTTTGCCCGCCTAGGCTGCAAAAAAGTGTCACACATGTGGTATCTCCGTACTCAGGAGAAGTTGGGCAATGTGTTTTGGGGTGTCATTTTACATATACCCATGCTGGGTGAGATAAATATCTTGGTCAAATGCCAACTTTGTATAAAAAAATGGGAAAAGTTGTCTTTTGCCAAGATATTTCTCTCACCCAGCATGGGTTTTATGTAAAATGACACCCCAAAACACATTGCCCAACTTCTCCTGA
The DNA here is from genome assembly GCF_905171765.1 of Bufo bufo. Lineage (NCBI taxonomy): Eukaryota > Metazoa > Chordata > Amphibia > Anura > Bufonidae > Bufo > Bufo bufo. The sequence goes on along the minus strand of NC_053390.1, from coordinate 529,724,575 downwards.
GTACGGAGATACCACATGTGTGACACTTTTTTGCAGCCTAGGTGGGCAAAGGGGGCCACATTCCAAAGAGCACCTTTCGGATTTCACCGGCCATTTTTTACAGATTTTGATTTCAAACTACTTACCACACATTAGGGCCCCTAGAATGCCAGGGCAGTATAACTACCTCACAAGTGACCCCATTTTGGAAAGAAGACACCCCAAGGTATTCGCTGATGGGCATAGTGAGTTCATGGAAGTTTTTATTTTTTGTCACAAGTTAGTGGAATATGAGACTTTGTAAGAAAAAAAAAAAAATCATAATTTTCCGCTAACTTGTGACAAAAATAAATAAATTCTAGGAACTCGCCATGCCCCTCACGGAATACCTTGGGGTGTCTTCTTTCCAAAATGGGGTCACTTGTGGGGTAGTTATACTGCCCTGGCATTCTAGGGGCCCAAATGTGTGGTAAGTAGTTTGAAATCAAAATCTGTAAAAAATGGCCGGTGAAATCCGAAAGGTGCTCTTTGGAATGTGGCCCCCTTTGCCCACCTAGGCTGCAAAAAAGTGGTATCTCCGTACTCAGGAGAAGTTGGGCAATGTGTTTTGGGGTGTCATTTTACATATACCCATGCTGGGTGAGAGAAATATCTTGGCAAAAGACAACTTTTCCCATTTTTTTATACAAAGTTGGCATTTGACCAAGATATTTATCTCACCCAGCATGGGTATATGTAAAATGACACCCCAAAACACATTCCCCAACTTCTCCTGAGTACGGCGATACCACATGTGTGACACTTTTTTGCAGCCTAGATGCGCAAAGGGGCCCACATTCCTTTTAGTGGGGCATTTTTAGACATTTGGATCCCAGACTTCTTCTCACACTTTAGGGCCCCTAAAAAGCCAGGGCAGTATAAATACCCCACATGTGACCCCATTTTGGAAAGAAGACACCCCAAGGTATTCAATGAGGGGCATGGCGAGTTCATAGAAAAAAAAAATTTTTGTCCCAAGTTAGCGGAAATTGATTTTTTGGGTTTTTTTCTCACAAGGTCTCCCTTTCCGCTAACTTGAGACAAAAATTTCAATCTTTCATGGACTCAATATGCACCTCAGCGAATACCTTGGGGTGTCTTCTTTCCAAAATGGGGTCATTTGTGGGGTGTTTGTACTGCCCTGGCATTTGAGGGTCTCCGCAATCATTACATGTATGGCCAGCATTAGGAGTTTCTGCTATTCTCCTTATATTGAGCATACGGGTAATGAGATTTTTTTTTTCCGTTCAGCCTCTGGGCTGAAAGAAAAAATGAATGGCACAGATTTCTTCATTCGCATCGATCAATGTGGAAGAAAAAATCTTTGCCAAAAAAAAAAAAAGGAGGGGAAAGGCGTCTGCCAGGACATAGGAGCTCCGCCCAACATCCATACCCACTTAGCCCGTATGCCCTGGCAAACCAGATTTATCCATTCACATCAATCGATGTGGATAAATAAATCATTGCCGGGATTTTTTATTTTTTTTTATATATACAAAGTGTTTGCCAAAGCATATAAACACCGCCACCTCCTCAGCTCATATGCCTCGGCAAATGTATCTTTTACTGCAGAGGAGAAATCTCGTCTTGCAGCGCCGCACACACCGACTTTTGTGTAATCTGACAGCAGCGCAATGCTTCTGTCCGAATGCACATCAGTGCTGCAGCTAGTCGATCGGTTGGTCCACCTGGAAAATAAAAAAAACAAAACAAAAAAGAAAAAACCAGGCCGCAACGCAATAAATTTATTAACTTTATATTAAAATTTGAACGGAACATATAAACTTTAACTTTTTCAACTGAACGTTAACTTTTTTACTTACCGGTAATTTTTTAAAATTTTTTTTTTTTTTACCTTTATAGAGCAAACCTCTCCTTCCCCATGGGACAATGTGCAAAGCGCAAATCGCCCAAAGATGTGGCGAAGTACGTTATGCACTTTATCCCAGGTGAAAGGAGAGGTTTGCAGTAGCTGTGAGAGAAAGGGCCCTAATAGCCCTGTGTGCCTGTCCTGTGAGATGCAATCCTTATGCTAAGTGTACCTGTGTGTGGTACTTCCGGAAACACTCTCCAAAGCATAGGGCAGGGTGGTCAGGACAGAAATAGCAGGTGTCACGCCTTATTCCACTCCTGCTACAGACACAACATCTTTTTCGGGGTGACGGTTGGGTTGAGGTACCAGGAACGACACTGGGGAAATGTCGCTCGTGTAGACGGCTAACTACACTGGTGGATGGGGCCACGGAACCTTCTGGATACAGGAGGTTCTCGATGATCTCTTCCTGAAATTTGAGGAAGGATCGTGTTCTCCCAGCCTTACTGTAGAGAACAAAACTATTATATGCAGCCAATTGAATTAAATATACAGACACCTTCTTATACCAGCGTCTGGTGCGTCGGGAAACTAAATACGGAGACAACATCTGGTCATTGAAGTCCACCCCTCCCATGAGCAAATTATAGTCGTGGACACAGAGGGGCTTTTCAATGACACGGGTTGCTCGCTCAATTTGTATTGTTGTGTCTGCGTGAATGGAGGAGAGCTTGTAAACGTCACGCTTGTCTCTCCATTTCACCGCGAGCAGTTCTTCGTAACACAAGGCAGCCCTCTCCCCCCTTGCAAGACGGGTGGTAACGAGCCGTTGGGGGAAGCCCACGCGACTAGTTCGCGCGGTGCCACAGCAGCCAATCTGTTCTAGGAACAAATGCCTGAAGAATGCCACACTTGTGTAGAAATTGTCCACATAAAGATGGTACCCCTTGCCAAATAAGGGTGACACCAAGTCCCAGACTGTCTTCCCACTGCTCCCCAGGTTGTCAGGGCAACCGACCGGCTCCAGGGTCTGATCTTTTCCCTCATAGATCCGAAATTTGTGGGTATAGCCTGTGGCCCTTTCACAGAGCTTATACAATTTGACCCCATACCGGGCACGCTTGCTTGGGATGTATTGTTTGAAGCCAAGGCGCCCGGTAAAATGTATTAGGGACTCGTCTACGCAGATGTTTTGCTCTGGGGTATACAAATCTGCAAATTTCTGGTTGAAGTGGTCTATGAGGGGCCGAATTTTGTGGAGCCGGTCAAAAGCTGGGTGGCCTCTGGGACGGGAGGTGGTGTTGTCGCTAAAGTGCAGGAAACGCAGGATGGCCTCAAATCGTGCCCTGGACATAGCAGCAGAGAACATGGGCATGTGATGAATCGGGTTCGTGGACCAATGTGACCGCAATTCATGCTTTTTTGTCAGGCCCATGTTGAGGAGAAGGCCCAGAAAAAAATTTAATTTCGGAAACTTGGACTGGTTTCCACCGGAAAGGCTGGGCATAAAAGCTTCCCGGGTTGGCGGATATAAATTGTGTGGCATACCGATTTGTTTCTGCCACGACTAAGTCCAAGAGCTCCGCAGTCAAGAACAGCTCAAAAAATCCCAGGGCCGAACCGATCTGAGCTGTCTCAACCCGAACTCCAGACTGGGCGGTGAAAGGGGGAACTAATGGTGCGGCTGAAGTTGGGGACTGCCAATCAGGATTTGCCAGCACCTCAGGGACTCTAGGGGGTCTACGGGCCTGTCTGTGCGGTGGCTGCGACGGGGAAACTACTGCACGTGCCACCGTACCAGCTTC